>NC_141697.1:481997517-483266424 GCF_964263255.1 Lissotriton vulgaris
TAAGTTGCATCATAATATACAATTTATCAAAGAGGAAACAGACACTTGTAACACTAGGCCATTGGTCATATAAATTTAGAGTAACCTCAAAAACCCTATGCCAATGTGGTTAGTGCGGTATATATGGTTCGTCCGCCCCGCATATGGGTTGTTGGCCGTTATCATTGGTTACTCCAAGTTAGTGATGTTGCCAGCCTCAACCAGAGGCACCTCTGGCCTGTAGTGCAGTGTCCAGAGAAAGTACTCTCCGTTTACAAGGTATGAGAATGCGCTGCGTTTTTTTTAAAACAACTCGCCCACCTTACTTAAAAGGTTCCTTTACGCTTGCACCATGATAGGCCAGCGCGTAAAAGTAACAACTTACCCTCGTGGAGTATGCTCTGAACAGTTCCTCCCAATTTACAATTTCCACAACTATGTCTATAGCGTAAAAAACTCTACCCTGTTACAAAACCCTCCCCTCCTTAGAGATGAGATTCTGGAATGAATGAATAATAATTTTATTCTCCCCAATGCACTAGCCTAAATCAGGATGTTTGCAATAAGTGTGTCTCTCTCGATGTCCTCTTCCTATTTCTTTTCAGAAACCGGAGGAGTCAATACCCTGAAAATTATACAGGTTATTAACGAAATACAACACAAAAGGTGTGAGTAATACGTACATTGTCTGTTTAATTGTGAGTCCTGACGAATGCTCTATAGACCCCTGTGGGCCGACAGAGCAGAAACATGTCGACGTTTGTGTAATGAGTGTTTTCAACTACTATGATCTAGTAACCCGATCAATCTAGTAGTAACAGTTTATTTTAACTACCTGGAAATCACACCATTAAATAAAATCATTCAGGGTGATTTTTCAGTTTTTAAACCTTCTTTCCTTTTTTTGAAATTCTAATTTGACACACTCCTTTTCTCTTTCTCTGGACACTGCACTACAGGCCAGAGGTGCCTCTGGTTGAGGCTGGCAACATCACTAACTTGGAGTAACCAATGATAACGGCCAACAACCCATATGCGGGGCGGACGAACCATATATACCGCACTAACCACATTGGCATAGGGTTTTTGAGGTTACTCTAAATTTATATGACCAATGGCCTAGTGTTACAAGTGTCTGTTTCCTCTTTGATAAATTGCCTACTTACCCTGGGGAATGAAACAGACCTTCAAATCCCTAGTCCCTCCCTATTGATTGATTGGCATCATAATATACTCCATGTATTGCTTAAAAAAGTTGTACTATTACTCAGAGGGCTGTAAGTAACATTTAATCTAATAGAGAGAAAAGTTAAGGAGTTAATCTGCAGGGACAGGCATTGGAATGGAGGGTATGAGTCGTCGGCTTGCTGTTCTCAATTTATGGATTTATTATGAATTAATACCACATTTCCGCCTCAGATACCTAACTGATCACATTAAAATATAAGTATTCAGGTGAAGAACGAGGTATTTAATGATCTGAGATTTCTTGTGCCAAGGTTTATTGAAAATTTAGATATCAAGGTAAAGATTAACTATGGAATTGGTGACCTTCACTCTATATTTTACAGCTAATCTACAATTAGTATTGAGACATTAATGGTTTTGGTAAAAAGTAGGATTATGGGATCTGAATATGGTTCTTGCTTTTAGCCTTCTTTAATGAATACACTGTGTGAGAGGACCTATGGTCCAGTAACTTGAGGATGGATAGGACCAGAATAAGCATGGGTGGAAAATCCGTTCCGCTCGCGGATTTTGCGGATTTTTGGTAAATTCGCGATCTGCGAACGCTCGCGAATTTACCGAAAATCCGCAAATTCACACGTAGCGGATTTTTTTTTCTTGGTGATACAATTTTGCACCGTGTGGCGTAAGTTTGCAATTGCGAACATGTAGGTGTGGCGGGCAGCAACAATCTCGTACTCGCGAAATTACAAAATTTGCAATTCTGCGCTAGAAATCCACTAGCAAGCAGCATAAACCTTCTGAAAATGATGATTTTTATCAGAATAACTCCTCAGGTTGACATTTGCCTGCTCTTTTTTGGATTTGAGGCCTTTTGACTTTCTTTGGATCACTTTTGGATTAGAAATCAACTTTCACAAGTAAGTTTGTTTGGGGCATCACATTTGCTGTTCTGCAGAAAAACGAGTTTTGCTAAACTGAAAGCACTCAGCAGGTGCAAAAGTTCATATTCATCATTAGTAACCATTCCCTGCAGTGCTTCCTGACTGGGGCCCCTCCAGAGTTCAGTTGCTAGTTGCAACAATTGTATGACTCTGCTCTGACCCTCACAGCCGGATCATAGAATAGCTACAAGTAGGCCACAAAGGTCCTGGAAACAGAAAGCAAATTACAGATAAGGAAGCAGGTGCCAGACTGGAATTTTAAAACAGTGACACATTAATAAATCAACCCCAAATTAATTCATGTCAGTTGAAGCAGGGCAGGTGTGCTTGCTTTTTCCCCCCATAATCTACAGTGATGATGATGAACCAGAGGGTGGCATTGATGTACCAGAGGGTGGCATGGGTGAAACAGAGGGTGGCAGTGTTGAAACAGAGGGTGCTGTGAACCTTTGATGATGAACCAGACGTAGAAACAACATAGTCGCGACCTTTGCGTGCCGACAAGTAAGTTCGCAAACGCGAACTGGTACAAAATCCTCGCGAACTGGCAGAAACCCTTGCGAACACTATAAAAACAAAAAAAATCCGCAAATTTGCGAGAATTCGCGGATTTTGCGGATTGCGAGTTCGCAAATACGCAAATTCGCGAACGCCAGATTCGCAAACTTCGCCCATGCTTAGACCAGAATGTAAGATATTAGGGATCAAGATAACCACTGAAGGACCATAACCTTCTATGAGGTCATAAAGGTCCTCATCTGACATGTGGGAACCTATACTGTGGGGGTGAAGATCACAAATGCTCCTCTACCATTAGCATAACCTTGCAGCTAAAGTGAGGAGAAGAAAGTGCCCACCTTTCTGAATGTTGCAAATTATTAGCATTAGAGAGAGTAAGGTCAAATTAACTCAAAACATTAACTAAAGGAAAAAAAGAGATGTAAAACATGATAGCAGGGTTTATCATGGTTGGTCCCATATGGGGTAAATTTTCCTTGTGCAGAAGGTGTGTTTAGATGAGAGGCTGAATGATGGGAAAGGTGAGCAGACACAGACACCTGAGCTAGTCCTTTTCAATGTCTTGAGAAATGAGTATGCCAGCCTGTGTGCATTGTCTTAATTACTAGTAGTCATTCCAAAGTAACAATTCTTTACTTAGGATAATATCCTGACAAATGATGGGTGGATAAGAAATCCAGAGAAAAGATCATTTATGAAGTAGGGTTTAAAATTAGAAAGACAAAGAGAGGAGAGCTTATCAAAGAGGGATCAGATGATTAGGACATGAGAAAGGACAGTAATGACTGTTGGGGGAGGCATGGGCCAAAAAAGGAGAGTGGTTTTTAAAAAGAGGCAGGGAAACATTTCAGGATAAAAAAAGAGCTATGGAATAAATTCCCATGGACAATTCACTTTTACTTGTGCTGTTGGAACTGGCACTTCTTGCAGGGTCATCCCCAAACTTATTGCCTTCCTCCTGTATTTTTTCTGATCTGTTTTTGTTGGTTTTAGGACTCTGGGCACTTTACCATTTTACTACAAATAGGTCAGCCCTAAGGTAGGCCCTAGGTAGCTTTATGGGCAGGGTGCTGTTTAGGTAAAAGGTAGGACATGTGCTTTTGTTGTGTGGCATATCCTGGTAGTGAGAAACATCCTATTTGGTTGTCACTGCTGTGAGGCTGCTCCTCTCATAGGTTTGCATTTGTTTCAGTAGTAATTTCTGATATGAAATGTGTAGAGTGGCCATGTTTGGTATGTTTGGAATAGTGGTGATAAATCCTGCTTATTGGTGAAAGCAGATTTGTTATGACTTATTTAGAATTGCAATTTTAGAAGGGGGCAATTCTGTGTGCTTAAGACTTTTTGTGTTTTGCCTGGATGTGTTTTGACTGTCTGGTTTTGGAGTGAGGGGGCTGGGGATGAGCGTTCCCTGTAGACAATAACAAGGGGGGTTGAGATGTGTCCTGCCTTTCCTGGGTGACTCACAGTTGGGTTGAATAGGCCTGGTCTGCATTTAGAGTGGTGGGAGGAGGTGCCACCTGCACCTGAATAGTGCGGTGCCTGCCTTTCAAAATGTTGTCTCCGCCCCCCTGTAGTGTGTCTGGAGCCAGGGCAGGGGATTGAATGGGGTTGTTGGGCACTTCTTAAGCTGTTTGAAGTGCCCCAGAACAATGAATTTGGGAGTATAAATAAATGGGCTGTTACCCAATGTTTTAGAAACCCCGTGGACTTTAAACCAGATGCTGCTGGCTCTACAAACTGCCTATTGCCAAAAGGAACTGTTACGCTGCCAGGAAGGAACGCAAATTTGGAGTACCTGCTCAGCTGGGTTGACCTGCTGATTGCTGATTGCTAGGCTGCTGGCCTGTTCCGTGTGCCCCAGTGATCTCCCAGGTCTTAGTGGCCTGCCCTGTGTTTCAGAAAACTCAACGCTCAAAACGTAATTTTCGTTTCATTTGTCAGCCTGTGGGGAGTTCTAACCCTGCACCCTGGGGCGCACTTGCCTATCTCATAGTTGGAAAGTGCAGTTGGAGTAATTCTTGTAGCGTCGAGGAGCTGCCTTGATCAGCACGTGTTGGGTGCTCCTGTTATCCAGGTTGTGTGGGCAAAAAACAGTGTGTGGGGAGTGCTACACAGCGCTTGCAAAGGGTCCAAGTCCCTATAGCCTGACGGCAAAGCCACCAGGTCCAGCAAGCCCTGCTGGGCTGAAAGCGTATATGGCCGCTGCGAGCAAGACTGCCAGGTGCACAGCTGGGAGCCAAGCCGTTCCAGAGAAGGATGCCTTCCCCGTGCTGCTCCTGCATTGCTGTAGCAACATGGCTCCTCTGTGCGACACGAATACAGGGAAGGTCCTCTGACCACTCTGTGGAGACTGAGCTGCCTGTCAGGGAAGGAATGTATCATTCCCTCTGTGGGGAAGGTGAAAAACATTGCAACAGCAGGAAGTCCTAGGGGTCAGGAGCTGCACGTTCACAAGCAGCTGCACTTGTTGAAATCCTGATGAGGGGGGCCCATGGAGGTCTCCCCATCCTCATTGACAGGGTGGCAGCATATCTTTTTGTCCTGATCAAGGACGCAGGGTTCGCCAAAGAGGGCCTGGGCCTCACAGTATTGGCACCTGCATTGCATGCTCGTGGGCAGTTGCCTATGGTTATCCTGAACACGGGCTTCTACCATCTTGTCATAATCATAGGGCATTTTGCCTGATTTTTGTGGCACGGGGTAAACCTCAAGGAGTTCCCCAGAGGTAGGAAGAATTTCCCTGGAATTAACTTAGTCACCATAGCTGGTACACAGCTGCTTCTGCTCCCTGCATGGCAATCAGACCTTACAGACTAAGATTTGATAGGAGTGCATATGGATTGTGTCCCATACTCTTGTGTGGAGATGTCATGACCACTGTAGGTATTGCTACATGTGATGTGTTAATTCTATTTCCTAATAAAAGTGTCCCTGTAACCTTTGATTTTTTTCAGTGAATTTCTATCGTTTTTTAATGTTATTTCCTAACTTTACCTGTAGCCTTTGCGAATGAGTGTATGACTGAGTGCATGAGTCTCTCAGTGGGTGTGGACTGGGTGCGTGAATCTCCCACTGGGTGTGTGTGAGAAGTTGGCCTGGTAGATACTGTCCACTAATTAAAGTGGGCACCTTGCACCAGTCCAAACAACCCTTATCGTGATTTAAAAGGTCAAAGTTAACCTTAGAAAGCTATCAAAGTGGTAGCTGTGGAGAGCAACCTTCAGGTTTAGTCTTGAAGGAATACTAAGCAGCTTTTTTTTACCAGTATGCAGATTTATAGTATTGGTTAAATTAAAGGAGAAGCACACAGTAGTTTTAAAAATATGTATTTATTAATATAACACTCTCTAGTATGACACAGTATCTGCTACACGCAGACACTAATAGAGGAAATATTACTGTAGTACAAAAACAATAGTAAATAACACTAATACACGGTGGGCTCCCGGGGGAGACCAGACCATATACTAAAATAGAGGTATAAGAAGACAGTGTCTAGACAATGTTGACTCGATGGGACCCCAAGGAACCACCCAAGGTGAGAAAGTAGGGACCCCATGGAGGACGGGTGTAGTGTGGCAACACGACCCATGCGTAGTACAATTCTATGGGGGAGTCACAGTTGAAGTGTTCCCTTCCCAATGGACTTTGAAGAAACCCTGTGGAAGTTAGGAAGTAGAGAGCCACCCCACCTGTGGATACCATAGTACCAGAGGATCCCAGGGAAGCCGGGTGCATAGGTCTGAAGTGTCGTCGAAAACCGCAGTCGATTTCCCTGTAGGACTTTGAAGAAGAGCCACTACTGGGAAGGAGAAAAGTGTCCAATGGAATCCAAAGGTTGATTCTTGTTGAAGAGTACCCGGAAGCAGAGGGGACAGAGTCTGGGTCACTCAGGTGCAACAAGGGACTCGGCAGACGAATGCCCACTGATGTCCGGGGTTTCAGGTGCATTGAGGGGGTTCTTGACTCTGCAGCCTCTGGGACCAGGAGATATTGAGGACAACCAGGAGATGGATACTAGCTGTCCCACAAAGGATGTTGAGTGCTGAGGGATCGGTGTCTGGAGGGAGCACCAACTATCCTTGGCAGCAGCAACGCACACATAAGGTCAAAAAAGGTTCCTGTTTGGACCAGCACGGTCCAGGGGACTCACCAATGCAAGGGGAGTCGGGGCAAGCCTGGAGCAATCTGGGGAGCACAAGAAAAGCAAAGTTGACTCTCAAGAGGACTCAGAGGCCGAAGGCACAGGAGACGCAAGAGGACCTCAAGCACTTTCACAAAGCAGCAGCCCACAGAGCACTCAGTGTGAGGAGGCCAGAGTTCTTTGCAGGTAACAATGCCAGAGGTTGGGGCTACTTGGAGCCCAGAGCAGTTGTTTGGGAAATGCCAACAAGCATATGCACTTGCAAATGAACATGGTGACCAAGGGTACGGATATTGCAGCCCCCACAAGGGATTCTGTCCTCAAACTCAATGAGAGGGCAGCATGAGTGCTCTGTGGGCTGCTGTTTTGTGAAATGTGTCTCTGGCAGGCAGCAACCATTTTGTGCTGGCCAGGACTAGAAGGCTGGTACCGGGAACACCAGGTACCCATTAAAGCACGCTTCTGAGGGCTGATATCATACCTCCCACACTGGTTACTGGTGTGGGGGTATGATTCCACAATGTTTGACACCAAACACGATATGGGTTACTTTCAGTTGTTTTAGAGTTGGTCATCACTTTGTCGCATAATGCCACTCTATATGTCGCGAATGGCTGATACACTGACAACCCGGGTGAATGGACTTCATAGGCTGCAGGGGTGTCCTGCTCAGGCAGTGCACCCTCTCACTTAGAACCAAGCACCCTGCCTTCGGGATTGGTAACTGAAAAAACCAATAACGAGCACCAATATTGCCGTTTGTTTTTTAGGGGGGGTTATTGATGACCACTTGGTCTACTGATTTAAACAGTTCACTTCAGGACACTTTTTTAGTCCAGATTGAATCAATTTAAATTTTTTCAAAGTTCAGCAAACACAAAATTCATAAAGATTTCATAAAATTCAACAATACACTGCCTATATCACTCAAGATTCTCTCATACAAATACACAGTCATTCACTCATCCACACAACCTGTACAAAAAACAAACATAGAAGTAATATACAAAAAACCACTATACATCAGTTATTATACATTTTCAATTAAAAAAAATCACAATATATACAGCAAAGGAACAATTTTTTCGCAATTAGAATATTTTCTTTTTTAGAACCCTAATACTGTAGGAAAAGGTCTACGCGTTTTGATGACCCTTTGACTCTAGGGAAATCTCGTCAGGACCACGTAGCTCACAGGTGCTCGTTACTCTGTTGAATCAAAATAGGCTCCTCATTTATCCCAGCCTATTTATCAGGAGAATGGACTTTGTGACTCGGTGGAGTTCCTCAGCATGAAGTTTTAATTTGGAACGAGGGCGGAGAACAAATCACGCCTGAAGTGCCCGGTCAATGAAGCACCGTAGGGAACTCCTCCATCCGTCTCTGCCTCCAAGTACGAGAGACTAGTGTGGCTGCTGCTGACCTCGCGTTGTCATATTACCGCGTCAGACTCCCGGGATTGGTAAGGCCTGCTATAGGGGTGACTTATAGGTTTTAAGTGTAGTGACCCTTAGATATAGTAAATCTATATCTAAAGTAAGAGGTGCATGCACCATCTTACACAGACTGCAATGGCAGGCCTGTAGATCCATTTTGGCTGGCCTCTCATGGGTGCCATAATATATGCATCAGCCCATGGGAGGCCTCTGAGGTGCCTATGCCCTGGGTACATGGGTACCATATACCAGGGACTGACAAGGGTACTCCAGTATCCAATCTGGAGTGCACCTAAGTACAAGCCTTAACAGTCTACAGAGAAAGCGGATAGACTGAGGTCCTAATTAGCAAGATCCCAGTCAGACTAGTCAAAAACAGTATCACATTTAGCAAAAAGTGAAGGTAACCATAAAAAGCGGATTCTACTTTCCTACAGTGTATGAGTGGGTTCATGAGTGTCTGAGTGGGTTTTTGAACGGGGCGTGAATGTCTAAGTGGGTGTCTGAGGTTTTTATTTTTACTGATTTTTATATAGCTCTAACTTGACCCGGTATTGGGTATCAGAGCACTGTGTTACATGAGGGCACATTAATTTTTGTTAGGCACGGGGAGATGGAGGACACATTAATTTTTGTTAGGCACAGGGAGATTAAGTGATTTGCCCAGAATCACTGGATGTTCGTGTCATTGCTGAGACCCAAACCCGGTTCCCCAGATTCGGGGACGACTGCCCTAGCCGGTAGGCCAACTCCTGTCTGGGTACATGAGTCACTGAGTAGGTTCTGTTCATTTTCTGCTTGTATTCTGCCTTTTTCTACTCACTTATGACCTTTAAGTTGCCTCTTTTTGCTCGTTGCTGACCTTTATTTTTCCTCTTTGTGCTAGGCCTGGGTAGAGCTCAAGGAGTTTCACTCCATGGAGTTACTGAAAAACTCAGCTAAATTCGGCAGAGTTCCATGAACGGGCGGAGTATTGCTCTGTCACCCCTAATAAGTCCCCTTGGATGCTGAGAGACTTTAGGGGCCAAGAAACCCTCCTGTTACCACCAGTAAGTCCCCCCACAGCAGGATTGCTCAGACCTTATTGGAGGCCCCACCCCCTTCCTCAACCACTCTGCAAACCTGCCGCCTGGTGCACTACTGGTTGGGGGATGTAGTCCACTAGGCTGCTGAGTGGCTTGGGAGCCAAGAAACCCCATTGTTGCCTCCAGTAAGTCCACCACAGCTGGAGTTTTAGGACCTAATCAGAGGCCCTGTCCCCTTCCTCAATCACTCTGCAAATACTCCTTCTCGCACACTACTGGTTGGGGGATCAAGTGCTGTTGGCTACTGAGGGCCCTTGGGGGCGAGGAACCCCTTTTGTTGCTACCAGTAAGTGCCCCACAGAGGGATTGCTAAACTCTCTTCGTAGGCCCGCCCCTTTCTCAACCACTCTGCAAATGCTCCTCCTGGTGCACTACTGGTTGGGGATGACGTCCCCTTCACTGCTGAATGTCCTTGGGGGGCAAATAACTCCTAAAGTTGCCACCACTAAGTCCTCAACCTCTGGATTGCTAAGACCTCGTTGGAGGCCCTGCCCCCTTTCTCAATCACTCTGCAAACGTGCCTCCTTGTGCACTACTGGTTGTGGGACGAAGTTCCCTTGGCTGCTGAGGCTCCTTGGGAGCCCAGAAACCCCATTGTTGCCTCCAATAATTCCCCCACAGCGGGAGTTCTAAGACCTCATCAGAGGCCCTGCCCCCTTTCTCAACCACTCTGAAAATGCACCTCCTGCCACACTACTGGTTGCGGGATGAAGTCCCCTTGTGTGTTGAGGATCCTTGGGTGCGAATAACCTCCGTTGTTGCCACCAGTAATTCCCCCACAGTGGGAAAGCTGAGACCTTGTCGGAGGCCCCACCCCCTATTTCAACCACTCTGCAAACTCACCTCCTGGCACACCACTGGTTGGCAATAACCCCTTTTGTAACATCTATTTTGTCTATTTTGTCTTCGTGTAGATTTATTTCACCTTTCTCCTTGTTTCTGAGCTCTGTTTTCCTTTTTCTGCTTATTTCTGACCTTTATTTGGCCTCTTTCTACTAGTGCATGACCTTAATGTTGCCTCTTTCTGCTTGTTTCTGACCTCTATTTTGCCTCTTTTTGATCATTGCTGACCTTTATTTTGCCTCTTTCTGCCCATTTCTGATCTCTATTTTGCCTTTGGCTAGTTTCTGACCTTTAATTTGCCTCTTTCTGCTCTTTTTTGATCTCTATTTTGCCTTCTTCTGCACTTTTCTGACCTTTACCTTGCCTCTTTCGGCTCATTTCTGATCTCTATTTTGTCTCTTTCTGCTTATCTCTCATTTTTATTTTGCCTCTTTCTGCTTGTTTCCGACCTTTATTCTACCTCTTTCTACTTTCTTTTTTCAGGACCATGGGGGAGCCTGAATGCCCCAGCAGTCCCATCTGGCTCCCCCTCCTGCGGGAACCAGCACTGCTCTCACAGGCAGAGAACCGCTTGACATGCCGCTCCCTGTCTGTAAGAGGAATCCTTTTGTCTGTTTCCCTGCCGGCAAACAGTTGAAACCTCCGCTTCCAGCAAGGGAGAGCATTTTGTCAGCTCTCGCTTTCTGGAAGCAAAGTTCCTGCTCTGACTTGGCAGGATCTGTCAAAGCTTCTGCCAAGTCAGAGCAAACTGCTGCGTCCCGGAGGTGGGCACCCTGGAACATAGCAAGAGATTACCCTGATTGGGTGGCGGCCCACGGGTAATGCATGGCTCTGTCAGCACGGGCCATCCAAGGGGAGGTGGTGCCCCTCTGAGCTATATATGGCACAGGAGGGGGACTCTACCAGCCTCCTCCCGGTAGGTGATGGCCCCAGGATCCAAGGGGTCCACGAGGCCCCCCATTTCTTTGTATTTGGCCCCGGAAAGATGCCTGTCCCTAGTGAGGAGGTCTGAGCAGACCCTCCCATTTTACTTTCTAACATAGCCCAGAGGAGGAGATGGCCTCCCAGGCCAGGGGGTGTCTGCGTCGCCTACCTGTAATAAAATAGGCCCTAGGGAGGTGGTGGTCCCTGGGAAAATACTAAGCCCTAGGAGGGGGCCCCATGCACCCCCCTCCTTTTCCAAAACAGCCAACATGCCCCCTGGACCTGGCCCGCCCAGGGGCTATAATCGAAGCAAACGTGGGAGCCGGCACTTGTTTTTTCAAAAACATTTTTGCTGCGACTTCGCAAATTTCCCAACTTCGCTGCAAAGACCAAGGCTTCGGGGTCAGGGTATTCCTATCCTGTCCCCTTTTCTTTTCTTTTTACATATTTTTGTGGGACCGACTGAAAAAGAGTCCAAAAATGGCTACAAACACTTCCTAGTTGAGGTGTTGGCAGCCAATCAGATCTCTGCATTTTCCTTCGAGAGCCTATTATTATTGGCCAAATATCCGTGGCCACAGATATCACTATCTTGATTCTCTTAAATTGCTCAGCAACTACTGAACGGATTCACACCAGATAACTAAAAGCATGATCTGTGCACCAAAATCTACCTTCCTGACAAAATTGATGTAATTCTGTCCAGCGATTCGGGCTGCAGATGCAACTAAATAGTCTGTGGGAATTAACATGGGAAACACACTCCTCCCCACCTTTTTCTTGGCCCTGCTTGACAGATGTATTTTAACTTCGTGATATGTGTTGCAGTATTTTCACAAAATATTGCAGTATTTTATGGCAGAACCACAGTACACAGTACATGTCAAGTCATTAGATGATTGGCTCATGACTGCCTTTACAAACGTTAGACGCAGCCATGTTGTTTTTAGGTACAGCTTGCTGTGTGCTGCATTCCGCCTAAAGATCTACTTAAGTATTAGGTTTGTTATTTTTCCCCTGCCTCTCAATGCTTTAGGAAAGTGGTAATAGGTAGGGAAAAATATTTATAAATTACTATATATTTTTTTAAAAATAGGAAGTACCTCAGTACTACCTCAGGAGCACTGCGGTAAGAAAATAAATAAATAAAATAGTAAGAAATACACTTTAATACACCATATTTTACATATATTTTTAACATATTTAAATATGCACAAAAAGTCTAAAGAGTAGCGTGTTGATACCTACAAATTACTGCACTATTTAAAAAAAAATGCAGTTCTCCCTAGACTACCATTAAAATATATAGAAGATTATAAATAAAAAATCTCTCCCAATTACCACTTCAATAAAGTGGTACTAGGTAGTGAACAACAATAAAACCTAATATTTATCTATATGTAAGACAGATGAGAACACAGCAATAACAGACTGCAACATGTGCAAGAATTATAACAAGAACTACATGGCTGCAGTTTACTTTTGGTAAAAACAGGCATTAGCTGATTTCATACCCACTTTTCAGCCCATGTACAGCATTATTCCACAACTAACCGTGGTATATTGCGGCACAATATATAACTACACTTTTAACAACTTATAAGTTTAACACTACTTACATTATTTACATATATTACCAAATATTGACATGTATTTCTCATAATATATATGCTTTCACATCAAATGTACATCTGCTTACAGACTTCCCCTCTGTTTGTTTCAATTAACAGACTCCACTCTACGAATCTCCACTATATGCCACTTCACTTTATTCCTCCCCACTCCATGCTATGTCACTCTATGCCATTCCACTTTACATTACTACACTATACGCCACCACAGTGTACGCTAATCCACTGTACACCACTCCAATTGTACTCCACATCACTCCACTCTATGCCACTCTGTTCTACGCCACTGTACTCTATGCTACTATACTGTGCGCCACTCTATTCTATTACACTCCTTACACTCCGGTCTGTGCCACTTCACTGTATGGCCCTCTACTGTACCCTGCTCCACTGTATACGATTCCATTGTGTGCAACTCCACTCTACAACACTACACTCAACCCTACTCTGATCTATGCCATTTCACTCTGTGCCACTTCATGGTACACCACTGCACTCTAGGCTATTCCGTTGTATGCCACTGGACTCTATCCCACTCCACTGTACGTCACTTCTCTCTATGCTTCTACAATCTACACTATTCCACCGTATGACACAGTACTCTATGCTGCTGCACTAAATACCACTCCACTCTTTTACTAGACTTAACGCCACTAAAATCAGCGTGATTCTACTCAACAATAATTCACTGTATGCTAATCCTCTTTAAGGTACTCCATTGTACACCACTGCACTATACACTATTCCACTCGGTCTGTGACTCAATTGTACACCACACCAGACTATGCTATTCCACTGTACACCACTTCACTGTACTCCAGTCCACTCTATGATATTTAGATTTACACCACTACACTTTTCCTCACTCCATTCTATCTGAGTCCATTCTTTACCACTCCACTGTATGTCACTCCGCTCTAAGTCACTCAACTGTACGCTAATCCACTGTATGCCACTTCACTTTACCACTCAACTCTACACTATTCCACTATTCGCCACTCCACTGTACCACACTGCACTGTATGCCACTGCACAGTACGCCATTCCAGGGTACGTTATTCCCCTGTATGCCACTACACAACTCTCTAGTCTATGGCTCTCCACTTTACACCACTTTACAGTCGCTAATCCACTCTACAATGTTCGCCTGTAAGCAACTCAACTGTTCCACACTCCACTGTATGCTATTCCACTCTATACTACTCCACTGTAGACAACTCCACTGTAAGTAAGTAAGTAGTATGCTTTATTGTATAGTTAATTAGAACCATAACAATTTAAAAGAAAAATCAACATGATGCACCGAATTTTCAAAATAATTAATCAAATTAAAAAAGCTCCATTAGTTGGATAGTCTGCGCAATATACCTTATTTAAAGTGCAGTGTGCATGGGTCTAGCCATGTCTAAAACATACAATTGTATTCTTGAAATAAAACATAATTACATAGCAACTATATTCATAGTCAATGTAAGATTTTCACAGTACCGTTGTATACCATTTTAGGACTAGTGTAATTTTCCCGATTCATGCCCTTATATAGGTATAAATCACCATATCCTTATATAGGCATAGAAATCATAACCATATTTAGACATAGCTCATGCAGTCCAAATATGGCAGGGCTACTTCCACTAGTTCTGAAAATCCACACCGATTTCTTGGAAAACTCGGATTCAGCAGCCAGGGACTTCCCTTTGCTTGAATACTGACTTGTCCAAGAACTCATGGAGTTTTCAAAGAACTGAGACTCTTTGATGACGTTATAGTGTCCACCTTTAGGTCAATCTCTGCACCTTCAAGGCATAAATATGCCCACATTTGCCCAAGCAAACACACAGTGGTTTGGAGCAGTTTGACTATCTACTTGCCCGACGCATCCTGCTACAGCAAGTGCCAAATAATGCTGACCCTGCAGGAGACGCACTGAAAGAGACGCTTTCTTTTCTCTTGCTGAGAAATCCAGCTCCATTGTGTCCAAGCTACCCTTGCGGGTAGTTGGGAAATCGAGTCCGTAGAAAGAGAGATACCAGACCTCCTTCATTCTAAACCAAGGTACGGAGCTGATTAGACCCTAAGAGAAAACTTTCATAGATTCTTGGCAAAGAGTACAACATTTATGCTACACCTCACTTACTTCTTCCCTCGTACTAGATTTAGGTTAGATATATTGGGGTAGGCGTATTTTAGAAGCACAAGTTGAGTACTTTTTAGCCTTTAGTATTTATATATGTATTTATCCATGGTCTAGAAACCATACAATGCTTTTACAGTAATATTTCATAATACTCTTCTTACTGTACGCATTATACTTTGCAACCAGTATTACGATTGTAGCAGTTCTTTTCTTCTGCAAGAAAAAGAAGACTGTTTAATAAATACTCTTTTATTGAAAACACCCGTCTATCCATTTCTTTGCACCGCTGGTGAAACGAAGCATTCACGAATGACTGAGTAAAATATCTATCTATTGTTTCGACGACTCTGAAGATCAGTTTGATCTTGGGGAAACAAAGTTGTCATGTTTATGCCGTTGTCAGAAACTAAATCCCTTCTTGTGAACTCGAGAGTTTCTAGTGACCTCTGAGGTAGCTGGCACTCACAATTAAGTCTAATATATTCAATAGCGACCTACTAGACTTAAGTCCTACGTCACATCTATAGGATGTATTATTCCAATGTGCAGAGCCTATTGGGAATATAGGAACTACACTACATGGCGCCCAACGTTTGGTAAGGCACTAATTTAACGCTAGATACTAGAGTAACTCAGTCGTGCTTTTCACAGAGACCCCTTTCTCCCGTAAAATACTCCAATAGACGTCTGGAGTGGGATAAAGGATAAAATATCCGCCATAACTAAGTAGGATGAAAAATCCTATGTATTAGTTTTTGGTTTTGTTCAAAGTTGAAGGATACAGTGTTCCAAAATATTGTGCACCTTATCTTTATTTCCTTGAAACTTGCTCTGCAAAACTTTCAACAAAAAGTCGGATAGCGACTCCGAGAATGGTAGATCCGCAGGTAATAATACCCGACCGGGTATAGACGTTACAGGTCTCCAACAAGATGACCCGGATGCTATAATCATCCGGAAAACTTAAGGAAAACAATAGCTATAAAGCTCATAGAAAATGGCCTATCACCGAGAGGTGGTAGGTTATATTTGTCATAGAGGCACATGAATATTGTCATACAGAGGTATTCTATTCATGGATTATCTTTCCACAAGCAAATCCAACCAACACATGTGTTCCACTTCCTTAAGATAGAGGAACATCCAGTGGAATACGTTCCTTTCGAGGGCATTGGAATTCCACTAACTTACCAAGAGCATCAGCTCTGGTTTGAAGGCGCCCTACTACATCAAAATCACATTACCAGGCTCGGTCCACTAGGTAGACCAGGAGCAACATGGCTGGTACTAGTGAGCTATACACCATATCCTGTCATAGAACAAATGACAGGTCCAGAACTGTTAGCTCAGCTAAAACAATTAATCAAAATACATAGACAATTGGTACAATATGTCATGCGGACACTAACAGTCCAACCTGCTATCAGAATTCCACAACAAACCCTTCATCAAGGGAACACAAACAAAATTACACCACAGACTATACAATCAGTCATTGGTAAATTACCCACAAAAAGGGAACACATTCCATTCTGGTTAGCTCAAAAAATTACTCAGATTCAGGCAGTATTTCCCGATAGTACACTTCATGAGAAACACTGTACAGACTGCTATTGTAAGCAGAATCATAATGACACTGTCAGGAACAACATGCTTTGATTGTAAAGTGATTATTTGCAATGCTATGTGAATCCTATTCTTTATTTGAAAAATAAAGTGTTTAAAAAAAAAAGTGCGGTTTTCCTTGAAAGTTGTGAGCATCAACCAACTTGTGAGTTTGTTGCTATTCATAAATTCGATGACCCTTTGCCCTGGAAATGGTAGGAAATTTACTCGAGCAAAGCATATGGTAGCCTACCTTCTACAGTAGAAATGTGAACAGAACACCCTCTAATATTGTGAGGCTATAGTGGATGGGGTTTCTCTTTGGGAAAAAATGTTTTCCCCATCAAGAAAAAAAATTGTATGTGCCTATCAGGTTGCCTCTCTCCGCAGAGCAGAATTGTAAGCTCTGCACAGTTATGCATTTGGGGATATATCATCTTTTGAAAATGTCACTTCTGAATCAGTAATTTGCCTGGGAATTTGCTCCAGGGCAGTTGTTCAGGCTTAATACTCTATATTTTATGAATAGGTCAAAATCAAAATCAGATTACTGACACAGTATTGGAATCAACAATATCGTGTAACACACGTACCATGCCAAAAATATAATTTACAAAAATATTGTACCCAATCTTTATAATGGTAAGTACGAAAATATCGAAGAAATATTGTTTCACACTAATATTGTTAAAAACATACACAACATTGTTTATTTATTTATATGTATAAAATTTAAGGGAGTAAATCTTAAATATTTTAATATGTACCATTAATGCTTGGTAAATTAAACAAATCTCACTCCTATTTATTTCTATATATAAATATGTACTTATATAAAAACACAAACACATATATAGGAGGTGAACGCATAACTTTGCAAAGTTTGGTTTTTCCTGAGAGAGCCCGAATTTATGGACTTTTCAAGTTGAATTTCCTTAGCCGGTTTATATATATATATATCCAAACAGATCCTGCTTCACATAGAAGAGAGGACGCACACAAGGAGTGCTGAGTTTCAGGCACTTTTTATTCCAGAAGGGCCTCCTCCGACCCACAACAAAGAGAGACACGTTTCAGCTGACCAGGCAGCCTTCATCAATCTAATGAGCGCCATTTAAACAAAACATTTATATATGTCAAACTTCATAGACCTAGACAACATCTTGTGGTTCCAATTAAAAAGATACACACATTTAAAAAGATACCCACATTTAAAACATACGCGCAAGTGAATTTGCGTGCATTGTTTTAAGTGGTGGTAATGGTCACAAACGAAACTGAAAATAATGCTTATAAAAATCAAAATGCAAAGTGCCTAATGCAAACAAATACACTCAATAACTGCATATTATTTCATCTGCCCATTACGTAAGCTGTACAATGAGTGCACATAACATTTGTGATATTGATTTATCTTTTACCGTAAATTAGAACACCTGTTAAAACTATTCCATTTGCATACAGAATAGCGCAAATAGCTTTCATGTGATGCTTAGCAATCTTTTGGTACGCTGCGTGGGTGAGATGTATCGGGAACACAAAGGGGATTAACCTCCTGTTTCTACTCTTGGGATTGACATAGAGATCACTTAAATGGCATAGAGATCTCTTGAGGCGATAACTGAGCAGAGTTCACTCATGATTTGAATGTGTAGCAAAACGACAAAATGCTGGATAACATATCGGTAAACAACAAAGTGAAGCTCACCATTACTCTAGCATATGCCTTGCTGTCAGAATATGGTACTTGCAGCCTGATTCATGAAAAACGGGATTTGCGATTCTCAAATAGCGAAAAACTGCGATTCGCTATTGAGAACTCGCAAATCTGAATTCATGAAGATTAGCGATAAAAAAATGCGAATCGCACGCGGGCGCAAATTCCATTAGCGAATAACGATAATCGCAGAAAAATCGCTATTTCCGGCTACCCGCGTTGGGATTGCGATCTCGCAAATAGCGATATCGCTATTAGCGATATCGCTAATTGCGAGATCGCAAAATCGCGAGATCGGGAAAACGGGAAGTTGCATTTCGAGCACAGTGATGACATCACAACCAGGAAGCAGCCAGTTCCCACCCCCATTCACCACAGTGAGGCAGACCTTGAGGGAGCAAGTGGGAGAGCTGCTGCTATTCTACTGGTGATTTGTACTCTGCAACAACATTGCTGCCATGTCAGAGGAACCTGTTCCTGGCCCCAGCAACACCACAGGGCGGAAGAGGAAGCTCAAATTTTCAGAGCAGGAGCTCGAACATTTGATTGAAGGGGTGGTGGCCAACCACGCCAAACTGTTTGGGAAAGACTCCAGGAGGGTCCCGGAGCTGGAAAAAAGGAGGATCTGGCAGGGAATAGCCTCCACCGTCAACTCCGTGGGTTTGGCCGATAGGTCACTAGACGAACTTAAAAAAAGATGGTACGACCTCCGAGGTCGTGCCAAAGAGAAGGTGGCGGAGCGCCTTGGAGAGGCATCGGGCACTGGAGGTGGCGGACCTACAGTCCCTCCTAACACAGCCTTGGAGGACCAGGTGGAAGACACCCTTGAGAGGGAGGCGTGCATTGGCTTCACACGTCTGGACTCATCCCGCCCCACCCAAGACACCCAAGGTAAGTGGCATGCGACTGCAACCCTGTCCCCTACGAATGTCCATGACCAAATAGGCTCCCATAATGTCCCATAGTCATGCCATTGTTGCACATCAGGGAATGCTCTGAAGCATTGTGGGAGATGTAGTGTGGCCACAATGTAGTAGTACCACAATGCACCCAGACAGGTTCCAAAGTACGCAAAGCCACAGCCATTCAGGGAATGTCACCCAGCATGCATGTAGCAACTGCACGTCTGACAGATACATGCAACTAATGATCGTCCACTTACCCTCACAGGTGGCGCTGAAAGCAGCGACAGCAAAAGGCTGCTAATTAATGAGGAGGCCCAGTAGGAGGAGGTGCCACCACAAACACAGGCACCAGCCCCTGCCGCTGCAACAACACCAGCAGCCAGGTCCACCAGCAGTGTGCCCCCTGCGTCTGGCGCACCACCTACAGCCACAGCCAGGCCGGCAACTATTGTGCCCCCTGCGTCTGGCGCACCACCTACAGCCACAGCCAGGCCCGCGACTATTGTGCCCCCTGCGTCTGGCGCACAACCTACAGCCGCAGCCAGGCCCGCGACTAGTGTGCCTCCAGTCCCTGCCGCACCAGGAACGCCTGCTGTGACACCACCAGCAGCTGGTGCTACAACATCTGGGCCCACGACAGCGGCAACACAGGGGCCAGCCACAGTGTCAGGCCAGCAGAGCAGGCGTGGCAGGTCTCGCCAGCACACCACTGCAGCAATCAGCAGGAGGGGCAATGGACAGGGGCTGGCGCGTATGAGCGTCGAAAGACGCATGTTGCGTATCCATCAGCACCAGGCACGGCAGCAAGGTGCCATTCAGCTTCAGCTCCACAAGATTGGGCGTAATGTGGCCGGAGTGGGTGACCGCATGGACCGCATGACGGCGGCCATGGCAGGTGTGGAGGACCGCATGGACAACATGACTGCAGCCATGGCCGGTGCGGGGGAGGGAATGGCCCGCATGACTGCAGCCATGGAGGACAACACTACAGCCATGACTACTCAGCGCAGTGCAGCAGGCCGGCGCCACCATCAGCCCATGAGCCGGCTGGCCGCCTACAGCAGGTCCAATTATGTTGCAGCCAATGCAACTTCACAGTTGTCGCGGCGGTCCCTAGCACAGCAGCACTAACTCATCCAGTGCTGTGAGGATATGACCAGGGTCCTGGAGCACCTGACCACGGCGGTTACAGCACTACACCCTCCTGCTCTACCTGCCACTGTTGGGGGTGATGATGTCAGTGAGGGGGCATCCAGCATCAGCAGCCACTCTGCCTCACAAGTCCCGCAACTCAGGCGCAGCACCAGGCCCACGCCAGGTACAGGTGCCCCGGAAGAGGATGAGCCTCAGAGGCGCTTGGGTGGAACGCGCAGGAGGCGCAATTGTCTGCATTTGACAATTACAGGCACAGGCTGACTATAAGCCTGCCCTGTCCTTTGACACAGCAGTATGCAGTAATACTGTTAGTAGAAGATAGTTGAACTGGTACCATTTTTGTGATTGAAAGAAATATATTTATTTTGCAGCACACATTAGCGTTGTGTCATTTTTACATTTTGCATGCATTAGTGATTTGTGGGGTGAGGGAAGAGGGTGCACTAGAAACTGTTCACTGTGATGTGGTTGCGGCCTTCAGCTGGGTTCTCCCCGTGTGCATGGCGCGCATGTGCAGGTGGCCGGTTGTCCCCTTCATATTCACTGCCAGAGATGTCGACAGGTATCCGGCGCTTGGTTGCAATGTTATGTAGTATTGCGCAGACAGCCACAATGCTTCAGAAAAGGGGGTGGTGATGAACAGAGTGTCTGAATTAAGCAGACCACTCTTACCCAGTCCAAAGATCAGGGCTTGATCCATCACCGTTTTTTAGCTCACTGCACCATCCCAGTTCAGAACTTGGCTATATGTAAATTAGTCTGACCCTGGCCCAGTGCATCATGGGAACAGGGCAGACCAAACTACCAAGCCAATTCTTATACTGGGAAGGAAACAAGCTACCGGGGACCGGTTTCTGGCATTTCAGCCGTATTCGGCCCGGCTTGCTTGAATCCTGATGGTGCAATGAGCTAGGGACTCACATCTGAGTATACCCTTCCACGCTTATGGTGGACAAAAATGATTCAGAAAAGGGGGTGGTGATGAACAGAGTGTCTGAATTAAGCAGACCACTCTTACCCAGTCCAAAGATCAGGGCTTGATCCATCACCGTTTTTTAGCTCACTGCACCATCCCAGCTCAGAACTTGGCTATATGCAAATTAGTCTGACCCTGGCCCAGTGCATCATGGGAACAGGGCAGACCAAACTACCAAGCCAATTCTTATACTGGGAAGGAAACAAGCTACCGGGGACCGGTTTCTGGCATTTCAGCCCTCTTCGGCCCGGCTTGCTTGAATCCTGATGGTGCAATGAGCTAGGGACTCACATCTGAGTATACCCTTCCACGCTTATGGTGGACAAAAATGATTCAGAAAAGGGGGTGGTGATGAACAGAGTGTCTGAGTTAAGCATACCACTCTTACCCAGTCCAAAGATCAGGGCTTGATCAATCACCGTTTTTTAGCTCACTGCACCATCCCAGCTCAGAACTTGGCTGTATGCAAATTAGTCTGACCCTGGCCCAGTGCATCATGGGAACAGGGCAGACCAAACTACCAAGCAAATTCTTATACTGGGAAGGAAACAAGCTACCGGGGACCGGTTTCTGGCATTTCAGCCGTCTTCGGCCCGGCTTGCTTGAATCCTGATGGTGCAATGAGCTAGGGACTCACATCTGAGTATACCCTTCCACGCTTGGTGGACAAAAATGATTCAGAAAAGGGGGTGGTGATGAACAGAGTGTCTGAATTAAGCAGACCACTCTTACCCAGTCCAAAGATCAGGGCTTGATCCATCACCGTTTTTTAGCTCACTGAACCATCCCAGCTCAGAACTTGGCTATATGCAAATTAGTCTGACCCTGGCCCAGTGCATCATGGGAACAGGGCAGACCAAACTACCAAGCCAATTCTTATACTGGGAAGGAAACAAGCTACCGGGGACCGGTTTCTGGCATTTCAGCCGTCTTCGGCCCGGCTTGCTTGAATCCTGATGGTGCAATGAGCTAGGGATTCACATCTGAGTATACCCTTCCACGCTTGTGGTGAACAAAAATGATTCAGAAAAGGGGGTGGTGATGAACAGAGTGTCTGAATTAAGCAGACCACTCTTACCCAGTCCAAAGATCAGGGCTTGATCCATCACCGTTTTTTAGCTCACTGCACCATCCCAGCTCAGAACTTGGCTATATGCAAATTAGTCTGACCCTGGCCCAGTGCATCATGGGAACAGGGCAGACCAAACTACCAAGCCAATTCTTATACTGGGAAGGAAACAAGCTACCGGGGACCGGTTTCTGGCATTTCAGCCATCTTCGGCCCGGCTTGCTTGAATCCTGATGGTGCAATGAGCTAGGGACTCACATCTGAGTATACCCTTCCACGCGTTTTTGGCCACTATAGGTGTGGCAGGGTATACTCAGACATGAGTCCCTTTCTCACTGCACCATCAGGATTCAAGCAAGCCGGGCCAAAGACGGCTAAAATGCCAGAAACCGGTCCCCGGTAGCTTGTCTCCTTTCTGGTGAAGAATTGGCTTGGTAGTTTAGTATGCCCTGTTCCCATGATGCACTGGGCCAGGGATAGACTGATTTGCATATAGCCAGGTTCTGAGCTGGGATGGTGCAGTGAGATAAATAATGGTGATGGATCAAGCCCTGATCTTTGGACTGGGTAGGAGTGGTCTGCTTAATTTAGACACTCTGTTCATCACCACCCCCTTTTCTGAATCGTTTTTGGCCACTATAGGTGTGGCAGGGTATACTCAGACATGAGTCCCTTTCTCACTGCACCATCAGGATTCAAGCAAGCCGGGCCGAAGACGGCTGAAATGCCAGAAACCGGTCCCCGGTAGCTTGTCTCCTTTCTGGTGAAGAATTGGCTTGGTAGTTTAGTCTGCCCTGTTCCCATGATGCACTGGGCCAGGGACAGACTGATTTGCATATAGCCAGGTTCTGAGCTGGGATGGTGCAGTGAGATAAATAATGGTGATGAATCAAGCCCTGATCTTTGGACTGGGTAAGAGTGGTCTGCTTAATTCAGACACTCTGTTCATCACCACCCCCTTTTCTGAATCGTTTTTGGCCACTATAGGTGTGGCAGGGTATACTCAGACATGAGTCCCTTTCTCACTGCACCATCAGGATTCAAGCAAGCCGGGCCGAAGACGGTTGAAATGCCAGAAACCGGTCCCCGGTAGCTTGTCTCCTTTCTGGTGAAGAATTGGCTTGGTAGTTTAGTCTGCCCTGTTCCCATGATGCACTGGGCCAGGGACAGACTGATTTGCATATAGCCAGGTTCTGAGCTGGGATGGTGCAGTGAGATAAATAATGCTGATGGATCAAGCCCTGATCTTTGGACTGGGTAAGAGTGGTCTGCTTAATACAGACACTGTGTTCATCACCACCCCCTTTTCTGAATCGTTTTTGGCCACTATAGGTGTGGCAGGGTATACTCAGACATGAGTCCCTTTCTCACTGCACCATCAGGATTCAAGCAAGCCGGGCCAAAGACGGCTGAAATGCCAGAAACCGGTCCCCGGTAGCTTGTCTCCTTTCTGGTGAAGAATTGGCTTGGTAGTTTAGTCTGCCCTGTTCCCGTGATGCACTGGGCCAGGGACAGACTGATTTGCATATAGCCAGGTTCTGAGCTGGGATGGTGCAGTGAGATAAATAATGGTTATGGATCAAGCCCTGATCTTTGGACTGGGTAAGAGTGGTCTGCTTAATTCAGACACTCTGTTCATCACCACCCCCTTTTCTGAATCGACAGCCACAATGCGTCAGCACACTGCAGGACTGTAATACATGGCCCCACCTGTCTTGTGCAGTATGCGGAACCTGCTCTTGAGCAGGCCAAATGTCCTTTCTATGCAATTCCTTGTCCTTATGTGTGCAATATTGTAGAGCCGTTGCTGGGGTGTAGCAGGGTTGAGGTATGGGGTGAGGAGGTATTCACGGAGGGCGTAGCCACTGTCACCTGAATGAGAGGAGCAGAGGGTGAGTGCCTGTGCTGCGCTGCTACCTAATTGCAATGTGACATTGTCGACAAAGTGTACTTACCAAGTAGGTGTCCTTCCCCGAAGTCTCCCCTGGCCAGTCGTGTGTGGAGGCCGCTGTGCCGGAATATGAAGGAGTCCTGGCTACTCCCTGGGTACTGGGCCACAATGTCAGTGATGTATGTCTTAGCATTGCAGACCATCTGTATGTTGAGGGAGTGGTAGGACTTGCGATTGCGGAACATATACTCAGTGGCAGCTGGTGGGCAGATGGCGATGTGGGTACAGGCTATGCATCCGAGTACATGTGGAAAATGGGCTACATTGTAGAATTGTAGCTTG
Source organism: Lissotriton vulgaris (assembly GCF_964263255.1). Classification (NCBI taxonomy): domain Eukaryota; kingdom Metazoa; phylum Chordata; class Amphibia; order Caudata; family Salamandridae; genus Lissotriton; species Lissotriton vulgaris. The sequence goes on from NC_141697.1 coordinate 482,022,011, forward strand.
GTCAAGTCCAAATCCTGTTGGCTGGCGGGAAATGTGATGTGACGGTGTAGCTGGGTGAGCATGGCGTCAACAAAAGTCTGGAGGCAGCGTGACATGGTGGGCTGAGATATCCCCCCAGCAGCCGCTACTATCCCCCGGAAGCTCCCGGAGGCCAGGAGGTGCAGGCTACACAATACCTGCACATGTGTAGGCACCGCATTGGTACGCCTTGTTGGGTGCTGCATCAGGGGGTCAAGGTCCTGTATTAGCTGCATTATATTTTCCCCATTCAGCCTGTATTTTGCATATATCTGCTCTCTGGTTTGGCCCAGCAAGGTAACCCGCTTGCGGAAAATCCTGTCCTGGATCCTGCCTCTCCTCCATGCTGCTCGCTGTAGCCTTCGACGCCTGAACACCATGTACATTCCTGGCATTGTGGAACTCCTAATGCTGCTGCTGATTGTCGTTATGTGTGATTGGTCAGGCCTGTACCTCTTACTGATTGGCCAACGTTTTTTTAAATGGAAATTTTTGATGGCTTTTATGGTTACCACCTGCTTTGAGTTGTCCTTAATTCGCGCCGCGCAAACTGCGATTTTTGGGTTTTTCGCTATTAGCAATTTTTTATGAATGCCGATTGCGATAGTATTGCGAATTCGCAATTTATTTCGTGAAATCCGTGGATTGTCGCATTTTCGGATTCGCTAATGCTCTCCTACTGGGATTCTGCGAATTTAATTGCGAATTCGCAATTATGGGTTTGCGAAGTCGCTATTTTCTTGTTGAATCCCGATTACGGTTATTGCGCCTGCAATTGCATTTTCGCAGCGATTGCGGGCGCAATTTACCTTCATGAATCAGGCGGATAGTGCGAATATCCAAGCTATTTGTGTGCATGCCTGTCCCTTAATAATTTTTCACACGTTTCACGAATATCCGTGAAACTTTGAAGTTCTGGTGCACCCATTTAATTGTCAGAGTACTGAAAGTTTTTCCCGGCGTTTGGGTCAAGGGGTGAAAAAAAGGGGATCCCTAAAAATGTTACATATACTTATGCATTTTGTGTAGCTGAAAACTGTCAGGAGGATTTAGACAAAATTTGCAGGTTTATAGATTAACATGTACAGATTATTCTTTGGGGTGGTTCAGGTGAGTAGGGTATGTATTTTATAAGTTTGAATTGTTTTTAACTTAGTGATATCTGTGGCCGTGGTATTACCACAGTTCTACCGAGGTATATAGCGATGACAAGTCATTACCTGTTTGACTAATGACTTCCTTTACAGAAGTTAAAAGCAGCCATGTTAATTTCAGCTCAAGTTTCCCTGTGTTATGCATTATGCCTTGCATTCTAGGTAAGTATTAGGTTTGGTATTTATGCCATATCTATTACCACTTTAGTAAAGATGTAATAGGTAGCGAAAAATATTTATGTTTATTTATTTCTGCAAAATAAATGCGAAGTAACCTGGTACTACCTCAGCACAAAAAAAATGTTTACATTTGACCTACACTATAAGACACTTTGGGGCTGATTAGGATGTCGGTACGATCCAGTTGGTTGTTCTGCATTGGGCAGAGGGACTGACTGATGCTTCTGACGGCTCAAGAATCCCGTCGGTCTGACCGTAGTCCCTACAACAGGGGCGGAGCCTGCTCAGGCACTGCGTAGAGATTACAGTGCCCCTTTCCATCAGAAAGGCTTTTGTAAAGGGACTTTGGGGGCCCCTAGCAAGGTCCCCATACTCCCGGGGCCTCCACAATGAGGCCCCAGTGCCCAGTGTGCCAGGCACAATGTGGTACCTAGCACACAGTGCAGGGATGTTTGTAACTATGCCTTTTGCCATTGGAGCTTGTGCTGCGGTCCTTTTCCAGGCAGCATAGGCCTTAATGGCAAAAGACACGTTTCCAACTGTCAACACGATTGTTGGATCATAATTCGCCTGGCAGGACCCCCGACATCCTGTTTGCTGGTCCGATGCTGCAACAATGGAGGTTGGATGCTCATCTGACCACCATCGTAATCAGGCCCTTTATTTTATAAATATAGTGGGCTAAAGAGTATTTTCTGTTTCTCATATATTTAAATATGCTGAGAAAAGTGTATGGAGTAGCGCATCAATTACAAACATCTACAGCGCTGCTTAAAATAAAACGCAATTCACTGTAGACTGCTAGAAAAATATATAGAAATGAATAAACTAAAAATTCTACCCACAGAATTTTTTGGGGGGTACTGCAGTAGAACCACGCTGCTTTGTATTTTCTAAAGCAAATATAGATGGAAACTTATAAATACTTTGCACTACCATTTACCACCTTACTAAAGTGGTAATAGGTAGGGCAAAAATACCAAACCTAATGCCTACTCACATTGGAAGACATAACAAAAAACACGGGCAAAGTGCAGCAAAAAATAACATACCTGAGTTTAACTTTTGTAAAGACATTCATTAGCCAATCAGCTAATGACTTCTCATCACTATGTACAGTGGTAGTACAGCAAAATACCCCCACATTTCACTAAAATAATGCTGAACAGATATCCCAAAGTTTAAATACATTGCAACTTGTAAAACAGTTATAATCCTGTCAAATTTTAACTATATCCTCATTAAGGTATTCACAGTATGAAAACTACAACGTTTTATGTAAAATACATAGAATTTAAGCCTGTTTTGGGATCTCTGCAACACTTACATATTATAGTATATATTTCAGAGGTATAACATTGATATCTGTTCACACACTTTAACAGTATGTTTCCTTAATGTAGACACTCCAATTTATGTCATTCCAATGTACACTATTTAGAGTATGCTACTCCAGTTTATGACACTCCCATGTACGCCACTACATTGTACACTGATCCACTGTATATTACTCCACTCAACTCCACTGTACACCACTCCAGTCTACACCACTTTACTCTATTACACTTTTGTGCATGCCAGTTTAATTGGATGCCCCTAAACTGTACTGATTGCAACTGTACAATATTCCACTGTATGCCACTCCACTTTACACTGTGCCACTATATATGATTCCACTAAGCCCCACTTGATGGTACCCTACAGGAGTGTACACTGTTCCACTGTATGGTAATCCAATCTAGAGCACTGCATTGTACTGAAATGCAGTATATGCCAGTGGGCTGTACCATGATCCACTGTATGCTATTCACGCTGCACTGTACTGCACTCGACTGTACACTGCTATAATGAACCATTTAGAATTGTACGGCACTCTACTGTATGCTTCTCCACTATAGGCACTCAAATATACATCTGAACACTTAACATCACTAACTCAACGTTAATACACTGAGCACTACTCAATTCTATGCAACTCCACCGTGTGGCACTACACTTTATGCTACTGCACTGTACTCTATTACACTGTACCCCACTATAGTGTATGCTATTCCACTTTGCACCACTGCACTTTACAGCACTCTACCATAAGCCACTCCGTTTTATGGAATTTTACTTTACAACACTTCACTGTACCACACTCTACTTTAGGTTCGTCCACCGTACACCACTGAGCTGTACCCCACGCCACTGTATGGCACTCCACTGTACCCACTTCAGTGTACGCTGTTCTAGTTTACACCACTCCACTGTACCATAATTCAACATATGCTACTTCACTGTACACTATAACAGTATACAATCCATGCCTCTACATTGAACAATATTACTGTGTATAGGGTTGAATTTATCATTTATGCACCACTTTCAAATTAGCCACACTTATAACTAACTTTTATACTTACACACCACCTTTAAATTAATATTACTTGTGCACTTCTGTACACAGTCTTATCACCTCACTCGCAAAACTACATTAACTATAACTCACCCCTATACCATACACTGTGGTCAGAAATATATAATTTCAGATGGCATAATTGTTTTAATTAGTGCAATTATTTCACATGCTATAGCTTACGTAATATCCAAGAGTATAGCTAGTGCATGGAGATGGGGCCAGTTATAGTCAATGGAGTTTGGTGAGTGCAGTGACAAGACTGTGTACTGAGGTGTGTGAGAGATGTTAATTTAAAGGTGGTGCTTAAGTGTAAATGGGAGTTATAAGTAAGACATAGTAATTAGAAAGTGTTGCGTAATTTATAAATTCAACACATACGTATAACCTTAGAACTTGTTATGTTGTGTAGTTACAGTTGTTTTTGTCACAAATAAGTAATAAGTACATTTGTAATTGGTGCCAAAATCATATATTTAAGAGAAAACTATAACTTTAGCATTTCTATTGTTTGTGTAATTTAAGTTACATTTGTATGATAATCATAACGTTTCTCTAATTATAACATCTTTAAGCTCTGATTTTTTTGAATATATATATATATTCACTGAAAAAACCATAGGTTTCACACACGTTATAGAAAGGTATTAGCATTTTAAAAACCTTTGAAATTCACTGAAAAAAACATAGGTTTCACACCAGTTATAGTTAGCTGGTCATTTTACTCATACAAAACCTTTGAAATTCCCCTGTTATAGTTAGTTCAGTTAACTATAACTCGTGCGCCCGCAATGCACTGCTGATGACGTCACATATTACATCACTCATGACAAGTAAGTGTCTAAATGGATGACTTTTTTAAAAAATTGATTGTATAACTGACTAATTAATTGTATATTAGTGAATACATGGGTTAGTGAGTAATGTTTAAATATGTAAATATCTGTATCAGTCTCACACATTTTTTGAACAAGTGGCTGCATGGGTTGGTGACTAGCTACATGAGTGTCTATATAGGTTATTAGTTGGTTTTTTGAGTATGATTATGAGTGTCTGAGTGTTTATATGGTTTGGTGGGGAATATTACTTAGCACATAGATGCATTAATGAGTGGCGAGTTATAGTTGGCTGCACTAACTATAACGGGGGAATTTCAAAGGTTTTGTATGAGTAAAATGACCAGCTAACTATAACTGGTGTGAAACCTATGGTTTTTTCAGTGAATTTGCAAGGTTTTTTAAATGCTAATTCCTAACTATAACATGGCTGAAACCTATGGTTTTTTCAGTGAATTTCAAAGGTTTTTTAAATGGTAATTCCTAACTATAACGTGGCTGAAACCTATGTTTTTTTCAGTGAATTTCATTGGTTTTGTGAATGATAATTTTTAAATGTAATAATTGTTATATTTTTTAAACTTATTTACTACATTATTATAAATTATTTATTTTTAGATATATTATTTGTTAAATTACATTACATATTTTGAATATAAGTTGAAAAAAAATGTTTTAAACCTCTCTGCAACGCAGCCCCCTGGCATGTTTGCAGAGGGGGAACTAATTCCCCTTGCATACTGGGGGTCCCTGGGGGCCAACTAGCCCACCTGGAACCTCGAGTATGCGCCAGGAGGCTGCATTGCAGAGAGGTGTAAAGAGGCCGCACCCTTTTTTACACCTCTCTGCAACGTAGTCCCCGGGCGCGTTTGCAGAGGGGGAACTAATTCTCCTTGCATACTGGGGGTCCCTGGGGGTCAACTAGCCCACCTGGAACCTCCAGTATGCGCCAGGGGGCTGCATTGCAGAGAGGTGTAATGAGGCTATGCCGCTTTTACCGCCTCTCTACAACCCAGCCCCCTGGCATGTTTGCAGAGGGGGAACTAATTCCCCTTGCATACTGGGGGTCCCTGGGGGCCAACTGGCCCACCAGGAGCCTCCAGTATGCGCCAGGGGGCAGCGTTGCTTTGCCCCAGAGGGCAGCAGTCCCCGGGGCAGTGTGGGGGGGATTGGGCACTCCCACACCTCTTTATCACTATGCCCCCGCAATTTGGTCCCCCTGGGGGGTAATTTTTTAAAAAAATACCAGGTTTAAAAAAAAAATATTTGGGCCTTGGGGATCCTTGTGGGACCACCTTGGCAGGCCTAGGGGGTCAGAGTGCTTCTACCCTGCCCCCTTTTTGAGTTCACACGTTTGTTTTCTCTACTTTCTTGTGCCTCAGTCTACCGAGGCACAAGATGGCTGCCAACAATTTCTGTTTTGGAGTGTTGACAGACATGGGCAGCCAATCAGCATGCAGCTCATGCATGCGAAGGTCCACGCACCATACACAAAAAGTAATTTTCTTTTTTATCTGCCTCCAGATTACAGAGGCTGCTAACAGAGTTTTGAACTTGGTCTTTTTTTAGTAGCTGGGCTCTACAATTCTTATTAAACATTGAGAGACTTCCTCACCTAATAGCATTTCGTAGATTGAAGGGTGGATCGGTTCTTCCGTGATGACGTCTTGAAAAATTAAAATCCCCATATATCTTAGTGAAATAAGCCAATAATATAGCTTGAAATTGGGGATCCCCCAGCCACCCTTTATTCTCAGGAGGGAGCACCATTTCAGGGCGCGCCTGGTTCGATGATAACCCCAGAAAAACCTGGATGCCATTCTATCAATTTTAATAAAATAAAAAGACAAAAACAAAAGAGGTATTGTTCGAAATAAATACAAACATTTGGGAAAGATCAACATTTTTAATATATTAGCACGGCCATAGAGTGAGAAATGTAAATTATTTAGCCTTTCCAAAATGTTATTTGAAGATTTTAGCACTGGCTCTATGTTGAGATGCACTATATCATCAATTTTTGAAGATATTGTAATCCCAAGATATTGGGCCTCGGAAACGAAAGCTAGATCATTAGGCCGACCACTATCAGAATGAATCAGTTGAGTTTTTGTAAGATATTGTTTATAGCCCAATAGGCATTCAAACTCTTCAGCAAGCTCAGTTATTTTTGGCAGCGCCCGTCTATCATCTGAGGTGGTGATCGCAACGTCATCTGCTTATGCAAATACCTTAAATTCATTTTGTAGGATCATAACCGGAACAATATCCACTTCATTTTCTAATTTACGAAGATTGGGTTCTAGATATAAAGCGAACAGCAAAGAGAACAAGGACAACCTTGTCTTGTTTACCTTGTTATCTTAAAATATTCCGATAATGTATCTGTAAGCCTGATTGCAGCTTTCGGATGGAGATAAAGTGCTTTAATTGCATTAATATATTCCTTAGGGAGTCCCATCCATGCCATTACAGACCATAGGAACCCCCAGACGACCCTGTCAAACGCTTTTTCAGCGTCCAACAGGGCCACCGCAACCGGGAACTCCGAGGCCTGTGCCCAATCCAAAAGTGCTATAATTTTCTTCACATGGTCCGTAGTATTCCTCTTTATTATAAAACCATGTTGTCTTATGGAAACAAGGATCGGCATAAACTCATTTAGTCTGTTCGCAAGAATTTTAGATTTTTTTTTACTGTCGGCTGAGATAAGAGGGATGGGTCTATATGACCCTAGTTCATCGCTGGCCTTCCCTTTCTTCTTGAATATAACGATGGTTGCTAATGACCATGAATCAGGAGGATTACCTGCAAAAGCTAGCTGGAATACCTTAATCAGTTCAGGTTTTAAAACATTCCTGAATACTCGATAAAATTCTAGAGGCACATTATCTGGTCCCATTGCCTTCGCGGTAGCCAACCCCATAATTGCTGTCCTGATTTCTTCCCAGGTGATTGAAGAGCTAAGTATTCTTTTCTGTTCTTCCAGCAGGCCAATTTTATTGATATTTTCCAAATATAGTGACGTTTTTGTTCCTAAATCCGTCACATTGTCGGGTTGATGGTATAGTGCCTGATAGCACTCACTAAATGCGGCCAATATATCCCCTTTAGAAGTCCTAATAGCCCCACTAAGATCGTGAATTTTAAGAATTTCATTAGATATTGTTTTTTGTCGTAATCTCTATGCTAGCACTTTACCCGTTTGTTCATTTAATTCGTAACTTTCTGTCCTGTATTGTCTAAATTTGGAGGCCACTCGATCCGCTATATGAGAATAGACTGTGCTACGTTTAATAGACAGATCTAATCGGGATTCCTCTGTATGTTTGTTAGCTTTAATATTTTTGGCTAGTTTTTTCTCTGCCTTTAAGACCGTATCACAGTCATTTTTTAACTTATTACGTTTATTCTTTAGCTGGAAATTCGAATACTTAAAAGTCTCTCCCCTTATTACAGATTTGAATGTGTCCCACACAATTGGGACAGAAGCAGTGTCATTATTGATCTGGAAAAACTCCTGAATAACTTTGGTCATATACTGTATGTAATCCTCCTCAAATAGTAAATTCCTCTGAAATGACCAAGTCTTTCTGGAGCCTTCCATAACTGATGGTAAATTGATACTTAATAAAAGTGGATTATGATCTGATAATAATTTGGGAAGAGTTTCCATCTCTATTTTGTCAATGAAAAACTGAGATACAAAAAATAAATCAAGACGAACATATTTTTGATGAGGGGCAGAAAAGAAACTATAGCCAGGGTCCTTAGAGTGAAAAGTGTGCCAGACATCCATAAGACCGTTGTCCAGAACTAAATTCCTCAGAGCTTTGTAAATCCGAGGTTTATATCCCGTATATCTATCACTTTGTCTGATATCACGGCTAGCTTCCATATGAATATTAAAATCCCCACAGAAAATAATGGGGAAACTACACAAAGCAAGCTCTAAATTTAAGAAGTTTAACAATTCAGAATCGTCTACATTAGGGCCATACATTGTATAGATCATAATCTTCTTTTGAAATATCAAACGTTATACAGAAGCCCACCCCCCCATTTGTCTGCTGATGTTTTAAGACAGGCACCTAAGTTTTGTCGCAAGAAGATAGCAACCCCTCTCTTGATTCCTGTCTGTTTGGAGCAGCTTCACAAATCCAACCCTACATTTTTTAGGAATCCCCTTTTTTCCCAGGCAACATGCGTTTCCTGCAGACAAAGAATATCTATTTGCAGCAGATATATAATTTTGGCCAGAATCCCTTTTTTTTTTTACGTCATTAAGGCCATTGATATTCAATGTACAAGCGTTTATTTTCCTGCCCATTGGAAAAGAAAATCAAGTAAAGACATCCAAGCAATTTTCGTTTCAAGTCTGATATGGGGTTTTAAAACGATTCTCGTTTCCTTATCATATTTACTATTTCTAGTAAGAAAGTTTAACCTCCAAATCAAATACTGATAAAAACTGACAATATCAAGCCCTTGCTCAATCCCAACTGTTGCTGATTTACACACCCACCACCCCCACCCTAAAACCCTCCCTGCACACCCCTACCACCAGAACTCCCTTCCCTCCTCCCTCCCCAACCCAACATATGAGGCACAGGGACAAACAGTCCCCGGGAACACAGAGTGCCCCCCTCCCTCCATGGTCAGAAGAAAAGAGAAAAAAAAAATCACCTAACCAACTAGCAGATTTGTATATGGGGCATTAAAGCCTTGATTTGCAAAAAAGAAAACCATCATAGTCTTTTAACTTAACAAACTTAGTCAACTTCATCTTATTTTTAAACTGTTCATAATGAGGTTAGGTATTCTTTTGCAGAAATCTCAGAGAGAAAAAATCTTGTTTGACCTTTCACAATAACCTTAAGTTTAGCCGGGTTTTGTAAATAAACAGTAGCACCTTTTTCCTGGAACCTGGCAATCAGCTTTCTGAGGTGCCAACGTTTATACACAGTTGCCTGACAAAAGTCAGGTCTAACAAAAAAACTACATACCCTTGCGGTACACTTTCTATCTGGTCTACCCAGATCAAAGACAGCTTCTCTTGCCAAAAAGTTATTAAATCTGACCAGGATTGCTCTAGGATAATCACCTTCTTTTTGCCGAAATTTAATAGAAAATGGAATACGGTGGGCACCTTCAATAACCACAGACCAGTCCCAAGATGTAAGTTCTGGAAATGCAGCGGAAAAAAGTTCACAAATAAAGTTTGGCACATCTGATCTACCTAAACTTTCAGGAACCCCCAGAACTCGCAAATTATTCCTTCGAGATAGGTTTTCCAATTCTGTAAGCTTGAAGTTGATATCATCCCGTTGTGCTTTATCAGAGAAAAGTTCTGCTTTTTGTGTGGAAACTTAATCCTCGAGAGTAGATATTCTGGTCTCTGCCTCAGATACCCTTATAGACATATCAGTGCATATTTTAGTGATACGTTGGACAGCGTTCTGCACTTTTCGGCATGTAACTTGAGTACGGGCAATCTCGATCTTGGTATCAGATCTATGTGCCACCATTGTCTGGTAAATCATAGCTAAAGTCACTTCAGGGTCAGAGTCAGAATCAGCTGCTGAAGGTTGAGCTTGCTCTTTTGTGGAGCTATGCTGATGAACTGAGGGATCATTTAACCCCTTCGATGCTGATGACGAGCTCAGCTCATCATCACCCACGGGTGTCGTGTGCTGATGACGAGCTGAGCTCGTCATGGTGCCACTAAAATGGCATTTTCCAGCACAGGAGGGGGAAAACGCCTAGCATCCAAGTGGTTAAGCCATTAGATTTATTTCTTGCTGCCTGTGATTCTCTAACCTTGTGCTTCTTAACAGTAATTGCTGAGCCAGGCGAAATTTCATTAAGTCCCGCTTCCTTCTCTAAACTGCTATCAACAGGATAGTCAGCCCAGTCCCTATCAATACTCTCATCAGACGTGAGGTCAGACATCGGAAAAAATGTATCATTAATTTCTTGCGTTTCAGGTACATCTTGACTGGGAATTTTCTAAGCTTCCGCAGCAAGACTTATTTCAAGTGTATTCGATATATTCGATATATCACTTACTCCTATATTTTCTGTAATAGAAGCTGTCCTAGAAACTACAACTCCCATAGTACCATTCAATACAGTCTCAACCTCAGACTCTGGCACCCAGGGACCCCTAGTATGCAAGGGGAATTAGTTCCCCCTCTGCAAACGCATCCGGGGGCTGCGTTGCAGAGAGGTGTAAAAAAGGGTGTGGCCTCATTACACCTAAATGCAATGCAGCCCCTTGGCATATACTGGAGGTTCCAGGTGGGCTAGTTGTCCCCCAGGGACCCCCAGTATGCAAGGGGAATTAGTTTCCCCTCTGCAAACACGCCAGGGGACTGCGTTGCAGAGAGGTGTACAAACATTTTTTTAAATTCATATTAAAAATATGTAATGTAATTAAAAATAATATATCTAAAAATAAAAAATATATAATAATGTAGAAAATCAGTGTAAAAAATATAACAATTATTACAATTGAAAATGATCATTTAAAAAAACCATTGAAATTCACTGAAAAAACCATGAGTGATGTCATTGACCATGTCATGAGTGATGTAATATGTGACGTCATAAGCAGTGCATTGCGGGCACGCGAGTTATAGTTAGCTGAACTAACTATAACAGGGGAATTTCATAGGTTTTGTATGATTAAAATGATCAGCTAACTATAACTGGTGTGAAGTCTATGTTTTTTTCAGTGAATATATATATATATATATATATATATATATATATATATATATATATATATATATTACCTACTGGCGGTCGCCAGTAGGTAGTTATAGTTAGGATTATTTTGAATAGGGAAATCGCAACATTCTATTGTGAATAACTTTGGCGCCGGTTGAGGAATCTGCCTGAAAATTTCCTCATATTTGCCTCGCGGCGCTCCGGTCCTTTCCTAAAAGTTTGGGGGGGATTCATCTAGCGGGGCCCGAGAAAAAAGGGGGTCCCAAAACGTGCTTTCCCCATGTTAATTTCCATAGGGCGGTCGACCTCACTTTTAGCCTGAACGGCTGAATGGATTTCCACCAAACTTGGCAAAATTGTAGGCACTGGTAGCCCAATGTGCCTTTGCTATGTCTCAAGATATGTGCTCCAGTGGATTTTGAGTAATTTAGGTTCTAAAAAATATATATATCTACAAGCGCACCCTAGTATGCGCACTGGGGCGCGAACCAGCGCGCTACGCGATTTCGCGCGTGGAAACCTGATTGGCTCTCGGGTGTCTGTCAACATTCCAAACAGTCCGGAGCGGCCGCCATCTTGTGTCTCGGTAGGATCGAGACACAAGAGGTGGCAAAAACAAAGGGGGAAATGACCAAAAGGGGGCAGAGCAGACCCCCATACCTTTTTTTTTTATTTGCACGGGGGGAGTGCCTGGTACGCACACCGGGGAGCGTAGCGGGGAGCGTACCATGGGGGAAAAAGAATGACAGAGTTTTTAAAAAATGTAGCCTTTTTTAATAAATTGGAGGTAGTTCTAAAAAGAACTGTTTTTTTTCTTCTTTTTGTTGTTTTATATTTTTTCAAATGTTTTTTTGAACATTTTGTACTTTTTTTGGCTTTTATGAACAATTTTATATTTCTTTTGTTATTTTTATGGGGAGAAACAAAAAACAGGGAATTGTAGACGGCTCAACTGGAGCAAAAAGAAATCAGGAAAAAATTATTGTTTTTTGGGGCAATTGTGGTTGTCACCAGCACGGTTGATGAGCTTTATGCTTTGCTCACCATAGGTGATGGTCTTACCACAAAATATACAAGTGATCTTGTATTGCCCAAACTGGGGTTTTATGTTTAGGACCATCTCCCTTGTCTCTGGTCCCGATGGAGTGGGTTGCTTTCTTTAGGAGGTGCTGGGTGAAGATTCGGGAGGGTTTGTGGCCAATTCTCGGACCTCTGCCGCAGCATAGTTGTTGGGATGCCTGCGCTGCATGTGGCGAATCATGGTGTTATTGCCAAATGAGTATTTCTTGTTAGGGTTCCCCCTTGAAAGTTCCATGTTACAGATTAGGCAAGTCGCCTTTGGCGCATTCACCTTTTTGAGGCCACTTGGGATGGAAAAAAACTCCCATACAATGTGCTGCTTTGGCCTATATGGGGTATTGCTTTCTGGCAGGAATGTCCTCCTCCCCTCCTCCTCCTCATCCTCCTCTTCTTCATCTCCACCACTGTAGTGTTGTGGTGGTCCTCTTGGTGGTGGTGGTGGTGGCTGAGATGCTCCTGCTGCTGCTGCTACTGAAGCCATTTTTCAGTCCAAAAAAGTACAGAGCGGTCTTTCAACAGGTCATCTTCACTCAAAGTACAAAGTGAGAATGAGGAAAAAAGGTGGGGGCTTTCATCATTAGGAAAAAAAACTGTCCTGAACCAATGAAAAGTGTTAATTTAAGGTCACATGACCAGGGATTTCATCATTTGGAAACCAAAACTGTCCTGCACCAATAAAAAGTGTTATTTTTAGGTCACATGACCCGACGCGCATACACTACGCACCCCCGGGTGCGTCACGTAAGCGCGTCGGATGCTTACGTTGCGCGATCGTATGCCCTCGAGTGCTTCCGGGTGCGTTTACGCCGTGCGTATCACGCGGACGCGGCTACGCGATACGCCACGATGATGTTTTCGTTCGCGGCAAAAGCGCTAACGGGGCGCTCACCGGTACGTGCCATAGGGGGCGCCGCAAGACTGCGCTTTCCGGTGCGCTCACCGGGACGCGCACCGGGAGCGCTCCAGGGCAAAAAAAACAAAAAACATGAACAATATACATTAAAAAAATAGTATTACATAAATATACTTTATAGGATTCATTATAAAAAATATTACATTTCATAGCTATGGAAATTTGCTATTAAAAAACCTTTGAAATTCACTGAAAAAACCAAAGGTTTCACACCAGTTATAGTTAGGAATTAGAATTTAAAAAACCTATGAAATTCACTGAAAAAAACCATAGGTTTCACACCAGTTATAGTTAGGAATTAGCATTTAAAAAACCTTTGAAATTCACTGAAGAAACCATAGGTTTCATACCAGTTATAGTTAGGAATTAGCATTTTAAAAACCTATTAAATTCACTGAAAAAACCATAGGTTTCACACCAGTTATAGTTAGCTGGAAATTTTACTGACATAAAACCATTGAAATTCCCACGTTATAGTTAGTTGGACTCACTATAACTTGCGCGCCTGCAATGCACTGCTGATGACGTCACATATTACATCACTCATGACATGGTCAGTGACATCACTCATGACATCACTAATAACACCATCCTTGTGACAGACTGAGAGACCTCCTTTCAGTGTAATGTACCCCTTGAAACACATATTCAAAAATGTAAACTAACATTTTCAAAAAAATGGAGATACCCATACCAGTTACAACAACCAATTCAGTAATTCTACCATCTATATACTCATACACTCATTCAGCAACAGTTCTATATAGTCACTCATACATATACTCACTCATCATATGTAGTGATACACATATACATCCTGTTACACACCGACAGTCTTCCAAAAGTTACTCACACAGTCTACCGAGGCACAAGATGGCTGCCAACACTTTATGGTTTGGAGTGTTGACAGACAGTTGACAGCCAATTAGCATTCAGCTCGTTCGCGGGAAGGTACAGAGTACAGTAGGCTTACAGTAAGCTTACCGTATGCACCACTAAATATACTTATGATTTTACTTTTGATTTTCTCAGGAACTACTGAACAGCCCATCTCCGGACAGAACTCTACCTTTTTGCCAAGTTTGGAGTAATTCCGTTCAGCCGTTCGTGTCTCTTCTTCTTTCTGCTTGCTCTTAATGCTGTGTTGCTTTTACCTTTTCAAAGCGCCAGGACGCCCCTTTGCTGGGGCAGCTGTGCGCGATACAAATAAAAATAACATAACATAACATAACATAAAGGTCCTATGGGTATTTTGAAAAACATGACTACAAATTTCCTATGTTTCTCTTTACCTGCTGTCATTCCGCAAAAAACTGAAGACTTTACTATTCGCCCAAGCCTCCGAGCTCTGATGTGTCACGTCACCTGTCCCTTTGATTCTTACCCCCAGCGCTTGGACGCCCCCGGGCAGTAACCGCGCTCAATAAATCTATTTCCATTCCATTCCATTCCATTACTCTTACATTACTCCTAAATGTTCCCAGCATTGCGGAAACTGTTGAAATGTTTACCAATGCTTTCAGTTTTCAGTGTGTGTGTGTTTGAGATAGATGTAGTGTTTGTTATTTAAAAATTAAAATTCACCAAACATTAAAATATAAAATCCACTAATTTCTAAAAACGACACATGCATACCTTTTAAACTAGATGCAGTGTTATGTTATGTTAAGTTATCGTGATTAATAAAGCGCATGAATACCATCCGATGCCTTGGCTCTAATAGTCCTGAGTAAATGAGACATAACCTAATTGCAGAAAAGCCAAGTCTTGAGTCCCTTCCTAAAGGTCATCAGAGTGGGGAGAGTTCTAATGGAGCTTCGGGGGCTATTCCAGAGTTTTGTGGCCCCTCTGTGAAGCTTATGCCAACCCAGTTGGAACAGAGGCATCTATTAGGGGAATACAATTTCAGTGACCGCCTCAGAAACTGAGGGCCAGTGCCGTGCAGAATTTTATAAATGATGCATAATACTTTAAATTTGATACGGCTTCAAACTGGAATTGGATTTTAGCTGTCTTTTACCACTGAATGAAACTGAGGGATACCTAACAGCATCCTTGCAGCAGCGTTCTAGATCATCTGCAGCATTCATAACTGCTTCTCGGGATGTTAAGATAAAGACCATTACAATAATGCAGCCTGGAAAGAAATAAGGAGGTGATTATGATGTTTCTACTATTTTCAGGAAAATAGAGCAAGATTTTTTTTAAATACTTTAAGTAGATAGAAACTGGATAAAGTGACAGCGTTGACATGAGCCTCGAAGTTAAGTTTATAAATCGATGATCACTCCAAGACTTTTCGCCTTTGATACTGGAGTGGTTACTGAACCCAGTTCATTCGGCCACCAGGCAGACAACCAGTTAGGGAGGCGATTACAGAACAGAATTATCTCTGTCTTACCTGAGTTCAATTTAAGGCAGTGTGAATTCATCCAGGAAATGACTGCCATCATGCAGTCCCGAAATCGACTAATAGGAGGCACACTGTTTTTGTGACAGACAGGATGATTTGGGTGTCGTCCGCATAAGATGTCAGTGTCAATCCAAAGGATCTGATCAAAGCTGCCAGTTATGACACAAAGATACTAAAAAGAGTGGGACTAATGGATGAGCCCTGTGGAACCCCGCAGGGAAGAGAAAAGGAAGGGGAGTCATAGATGACTAGAGCTACAGACTGCGATCTCCCTGATAGAAAGGAAGAGACCACCAAATATTGATTTACCCTTGATAAAAAGAAATACCTTGGGTAGGGTCAGAGGCAATATTTAGAGACCAGCCTGGATACCTTGCCCCAACCAACAATACTCACATACTTGGAGTAACCAAAGGTCTATAACAGTGTACTAAACACTATGAAATCTAGGGAGAAAACACAACAATGAGACAGACGCCATGAAAGAAAGGAAAAGTAATCAATTAATTTCCGGATTCCAATCACTCACCAACCTGGTGACATGCTTCATCATCTGGGTATCCTCATAAATTCACTCCAGTGACACTAAGGGCTACAACCCTATCATAGTGATCGGGGAGCCAGAGGATGTTTTCACAGAGCAGTTCTAACTTGCTAACTTACCAGACAAGAGTAATTGAATGTATGGAAACTAGGTACAGTGCATAGGCGATAAGTCAAGTCAAAATTGAGTTGCAACAGACCCTATATTTATTATTGTCTCCCGCAAAAAGATTTAAAGTGGTCAACATGTTTCAGCACACTCAGACACCGTTCTGTCTAGTCCTCTTATATGGGGCTCGGCTGATCGTCCTGAGGTACCGATGGATAGAGCGGTGCCTCCTTTTTTCCTGAGCGATTGCCAGGTGAGGTGAGGTAGCCTCCTTGCAATTACTAGATACCTTCAACTACATGGTTCTTACAGAGGAAGGAATGTACACCCTATATAAGAGATGATTTGGTTGTATCATTTCCAACCATTATTGTTGTACGAGTTTTTATAACATATTTTTACTTTTTACACTTTTGCCGTAGCAATTATTGGGTGGTCCTGACGAAGGCACTAGACAGAACGGTGTATTAGTGTGCCGAAACATGTTGACCACTTTGTATCTTTAGACAGCTATATGTTTAAACGGTCTTTTTGCACTCTTTTTAATTTGATTTGCGAGAGACAATAATAAATATAGGGTCTGGCGCAACTCAGTTTTAACTTAACTTATCACCTAGGTACTGCACCTAGTTGCCATACATTCAATTACTCTCATCTGGTAGGTTAGCAAGGTAGAACTGCTATATGAAAACATCCTCAGGCTCCCCGATCACAAAGACCCAGATGATGAAGCATGTCACCAGGTTGGTGAGTGATGAGAATCCAGAAATGTATTGATTACTTTTCCTTTCTTTCGCAGCGTCTGTCTCATTGTTGTGTTTTCTCTCTAGATTTTATAGTGTTTAGTACACTGTTATATACCCTTGGTTACCCCAGGTATGTGGGTACTTTACCCTTGATACCCAGAGAGCTCAAACAATTGAGTAGCAGCTTTTGGTCGACTGTGTCAAACGCTACAGACTGATCAAGCAGTATAAGAGCCGCAGCACCCCCTTCATCTATACTGCCCTGATTTTGTCTGTGGCTTTAATTAAGGCCGTCTCTGTGCTGTAGCCCTGCCTAAAGCTAAACTGGGTTTCATCAAAGAAATTGTTTTCATGCATATCAGTTAGCTAACTGAGCATTCATGACTTTAGTTGTTAGGTTCGACTGGGTCAAGATTGGGTTTCTTTAGAAGGGGCAGTATTGAGGCACATTTCCAAATGGAAGGAAACACTCCTTCCTTGAACATTGAGCTAGAAACTGGAGCAAATTCAGTAAATGCTGGGGAGACGGAAATAAGCAGGTCATTAGGTACTCGTGCCGCAGACCTAGTCATGATTTCAAAAGGGGAATAAATCTGCTCAACTTTTGTTTGAAAACTCAAGCTAAAGTATTGCAAAATGTTAGGGAATGCGCCTTTACAGCTGTGTCAGAAAGGGTGGTAAGTTTAGTTACCACCTGAGAAATGTCCTCAGTGGAAATTAGAATAGTAGTCTCTGAGGCGGAAGCCGGGGACTTAGGCAAACTTTTCTTTCCTGACTGTATTCTAGAGCTGCCATAAAGAATTACATTTATGTAGCTGCACTACCTGTTTTAAAAAAAATCGCAATTTTTAAAAATCGATCTCTTTTTTAATTTTACTTACTTCCCTATTCTGTGTGGGAAAGATCCTCCAGGCTGCCGATTCAGGGCTCCTGGACGCGTGATTCATTGCGGGCGCCATCTTGGGTGAAGGAGGTCCTAGGGCTAGTCTCTCGTCTGCCCACTCAACCCAACCTACAAAAGCACCCAGATCGCCACGTCCTTCAACTAAGGTAGTAGTCTCTGAGGCGGAAGCCGGGGACTTAGGCAAACTTTTCTTTCCTGACTGTAATCTAGAGCTGCCATAAAGAATTAAATTTATGTAGCTGCACTACCTGTTTTAAAAAAATCGCAATTTTCAAAAATCGATCTCTTTTTTAACTGTACTTACTTCCCTATTCCGTGTGGGAAAGATCCTCCAGGCTGCTGATTCAGGGCTCCTGGACGCCAGATTCATTGCGGGCGCCATCTTGGGTGAGGGAGGTCGGAGGGATAGTCTCTCATCTGCCTACTCAACCCAACCTACAAAAGCACCCAGATCGCCACGTCCTTCAACTAAGGTAGTAGTCTATGAGGCGGAATCCGGGGACTTAGGCAAACTTTTCTTTCCTGACTGTATTCTAGAGCTGCGTTAAAGAATTACATTTATGTAGCTGCACTACCTGTTTTTAAAAAATCGATCTCTTTTTTAATTGTACTTACTTCCATATTCTGTGTGGGAAAGATCCTCCAGGCTGCCAATTCAGGGCAAGGGTAATCAGAAGAGGGACGAGGAAAACGTGTCCATTTATTTCCCCAAACAGTATCAGAGTTAATCAAGTGAAAAAATGGACACTTGTAACAAGTCCAGACCATTGGTTGGAAAAACTATGGTACCTTCAAAAGACCCAATGTGAATAGGTGTAGCGGTATATATCGTTCCTCCGCCCCTACATTGTGGTTCGTTGGCAGTTATCATTAGGTACCATAGATAGTGTGGGTGCCTGCCTCAACCAGAGGCTCCTCTGGTCTGGGTTGCAGTGGCCAGAGAAAAAAAAAAAAATTTTGTGCAAAGAAAGATCAAAAAATATCAAAAAAAGACTGTTAAAAATGAGATCAGCACCTAGGGAAATTTTAATGAAATGGTGAAGATCTTATAATAAAACCAATGGGTACTTGTCCTAGATCGGATTATGGGATCCAGAAGTATTCAATTACAAGGGTGTCGACATGTTTCAGCCCCCTTTGGCTCAAAGGAGTCTACGGGGCTTTCGTCAGGACGGAAAAGGACAGACAAACATAAATGTTCTACTCACACTTATTATGTGGAGTTCAATGGAAACAGCGAGGGTCAGTGTTTAAACCGCTCGAGTTTTAAGAGCCCCCTAATGCGGAGATTGTTGCTTTCATCGGGGAGGTTCAGAGCCGCGTGTCTGCGATCCTACGCTGCTTGTGCTGACTCTGCCCCTGGCCACTGCAACCCAGACCAGAGGAGCCTCTGGTTGAGGCAGGCACCCACACTATCTATGGTACCTAATGATAACTGCCAACGAACCACAATGTAGGGGCGGAGGAACGATATATACCGCTACACCTATTCACATTGGGTCTTTTGAAGGTACCATAGTTTTTCCAACCAATGGTCTGGACTTGTTACAAGTGTCCATTTTTTCACTTGATTAACTCTGCCAATTCAGGGCTCCTGGACGCGAGATTCATTGCGGGCACCATCTTGGGTGAGGGAGGTCGGAGGGCTAGTCTCTTGTCTGCCCACTCAAGCCAACCTACAAATGCCACACCCCTTCCGGATGCGCAGCGGGCGTGCCGATGGCACGCCAGAGGCAAGCCCGTCTGCGCCCGTCCGTGCCAGGCCGCGCCCAGCCCCTAGCACCTTGGGCGCTGCGCACCCGGCCGCTTTTACAAGGGATGACCTTATTCGAATTAGACAGACCCCTAAGCTGAGCTGCTCCCATCCCCTCTCTATGTCGAATCCTTGCTCCCATTGCCCATCATGTCCCTTCCAATTTGTGGGACCAGAGCACCATCCCTCTAGACTGGCTCCAGTCAATTTGGCCTTACTTAATTGCCGCTCGCTACCCAAACACGCCCCAGAAATAAACATGTTGTTACCAGACCATCGCCTGGAGATCTTGTTTCTCACAGAGACATGGTTATCAGCTGAATGCAACCCAGACATCGCACAAGCCTTGCCCCCGGGTTACTTGATACAGCGCCTTGACAGACCAGCAGAGAAGGGAGGTGGAATTGCCTTGATATATCAAGACCACCTTTCCTGCCGCCTTACCGACAGCCCAATCTCCGACAGCGAAAACACCCTGTTCTCGATTCAATTTTCCCCTTGTAAAACTCTTTCTGGCTTGCTGATTTACAGACCACCGGGCCCCCAAGGTCGCTTCCTAAGCTCTCTCCTGGAAGCTGCTCTTGTATCAGCCAGCACTTCCTCTAACTTTATCATTCTGGGCGATTTAAACCTTCATTTTGACGACCCCAATGATAAAGTAGCTTTAGAACTACAACTTGACCTTGCAGCCTACCAACTCCACCTTCTTAGTGATCAACCTACCCACATAAAAGGCCATCTACTTGACCCCATATTTTCTAACATCTCCAACTTATTACTGCAAACCCCCATACCCTTACCATGGACCGACCATTTCTTATATGGCTGAGATACCCGCCACCCCCTCTCAACACAATCCCCAAGGATGGGACACCGGAAACGGTTCTGAACTTTTGGAAGACGGGAGGGAGTGACCCTCCCGGCCGTATTTATTAAAATATGAAACAAAATTAAAACATTAAAATAACAGTTTCATATTAATGTACAATTTCATTTCCACATTGCGATGTTTGGCTAACCTTAACATATTCTCTAATACAAAGGTTCTCCTAGCCGAACTAACATCCTACAAAACATTTAACTTGAAATTGTACATCCTAACGTTTAAGGGCCAACGGCAAGGTCGTAACCGGTGTCAAGATCCCTAACCCAGACATATCCCCCTCACTTGTGAGGGGCGACCGCACAGAGGTGTACCTCAAGTGCATTTACCAATTTCCCTTGACTTGACGGGGGCCCCAATAAACTCGACGCCATTTAAAGGTCGTCCGAGGACTCGTGTGAGGTATCTAGAAGGTAGCGTAGACCCCCTCCCAAACCCCACACAACTTACCACATCTGCCGTCGCAGATGTCCTGGCCCCGGGAAATTCCCCAGGAGGGGGCTGTAGCCCCTCCTACCCAGGAAGGGGCCTTGACCGCCTTTCCTTTTCTTTCGGCGGCCCATCCTTAGAAGGGACCGCCTCCCCGTTGAGGGGCCAATGGCCACCTCCCTTGAGCGCTCCCATCCGTAATGGGTGACGCCCACCCATAGGGATCTTCCAATTACTGCTCACCGATCATGACCTTACCGCCCGACCAAAATAAATACGACAATTCTAACTAAATTACTAAATGACTAAATTACTAAAAGACAGTAACAATTACCACTTATTAAAAGGCATGATTACTGATCAACACTAGTGCATCATTACTTTATTTGCAAAACATACTACAATTTGACCATTCTTTATTGCATATTCAAAGTTATCACGACAATCATCACAACCTGCAAAAATTAGCGTTACCACATCAAACTTTATTCAAAACCACTTGCTGTCCTCAGGGGCTGGTGGGTGGGTCAAAATTGGCTCTTCGTTCCGTCTCGAGCTCACGTGCAGCGAGGAGGTGCAGCTTTAGAGCACAGGAACAAGAGGATGCTTTCTTGGCTTGTTGCTCCTTTTATCCGTCTTCAGGGCGGGCGTAAACCCGCCCCTGCCTGCCCCAAAGGGCGTGGCCGGCCGCGTCAGTGTCTAGGCCAGCCCACTCCAGGGCGGGAAAAGAGCGCGCCCCGGCTACGCCGCTTCGGGCATACCAGCCGAGACTCGCCTCCCGCCCAAGATGGCTTCCCGGGGGGATCGTGGTACTCCGCCATACGTTCGGGGGGACCGAATGGTCGCCCCTTTCCATATGGCTGAGATACCCGCCACCCCCTCTCAACACAATCCCCAAGGATGGGACACCGGAAACGGTTCTGAACTTTTGGAAGACGGGAGGGAGTGACCCTCCCGGCCGTATTTATTAAAATATGAAACAAAATTAAAACATTAAAATAACAGTTTCATATTAATGTACAATTTCATTTCCACATTGCGATGTTTGGCTAACCTTAACATATTCTCTAATACAAAGGTTCTCCTAGCCGAACTAACATCCTACAAAACATTTAACTTGAAATTGTACATCCTAACGTTTAAGGGCCAACGGCAAGGTCGTAACCGGTGTCAAGATCCCTAAACCAGACATATCCTCCTCACTTGTGAGGGGCGACCGCACAGAGGTGTACCTCAAGTGCATTTACCAATTTCCCTTGACTTGACGGGGGCCCCAATAAACTCGACGCCATTTAAAGGTCGTCCGAGGACTCGTGTGAGGTATCTAGAAGGTAGCGTAGACCCCCTCCCAAACCCCACACAACTTACCACATCTGCCGTCGCAGATGTCCTGGCCCCGGGAAATTCCCCAGGAGGGGGCTGTAGCCCCTCCTACCCAGGAAGGGGCCTTGACCGCCTTTCCTTTTCTTTCGGCGGCCCATCCTTAGAAGGGACCGCCTCCCCGTTGAGGGGCCAATGGCCACCTCCCTTGAGCGCTCCCATCCGTAATGGGTGACGCCCACCCATAGGGATCTTCCAATTACTGCTCACCGATCATGACCTTACCGCCACAGGCCGGATAGTTGACCGGCTATCCGGACCCCCCACAACACTCCTGCCTAAAGGTCATGTAATAAAGTTTTTAACCAAGCTATCAGGTCTCCTATGAGTAACTCGTTCCCCATCCGAGACAAATGAACACCATCCCCCAAATACATACTGTCCCCTTTAATACAACCATGCGAAATAGAATGCAGTGTACTTGAACAGAACAGTCTACTCACTTTATT
This sequence comes from Lissotriton vulgaris, assembly GCF_964263255.1. Taxonomy (NCBI): domain Eukaryota; kingdom Metazoa; phylum Chordata; class Amphibia; order Caudata; family Salamandridae; genus Lissotriton; species Lissotriton vulgaris. Next base: position 482,044,931 of record NC_141697.1, read on the forward strand.
ATTAATTTTCCTTACTGAATGATTCAGAGCAGAGACCGAAAGAGCCCCCCGCCAAACTTTCCGTGGGATCATATGGGACCATGCAATTGTGCACCCTGGAACTCTTCTCGCTAACCAACTTACCGTGGAAAGCATCGCCTCAAGAAGAAGTCGTCTACCAGTGGTCACCAAATCATTGCCCCCAAGATGTACTATGACTACAGACGGCGGTGACCTTGTCCGCCCTAACAAACCCTCGAAAAATGATCGAAACTGGTCAATACAGAGCCCGCCCTTTCCGTAGAAGGACACACTGTACCCGTATTCCCCAGCCACGTGAATCATGTCACCTGCTTTGAATACATCCGCGGCACGCCTCACGTATGAGTGGCCCACGACCCACACCTCCTTTTTCGCAGCCGGTGATGTCTGACCCCTGGCCCGGTGTTGGGTCGACTGCACAGTCCGCCCCGCCTCGTAGGCTTGCGCAACTGAAACCAAACAAAAACAAGAAGCGTGAGTACATCATTACAGCTTCACAACATGTGCAACCGCACATACCTTTTATAACAATTCGAGGACCAACGCCCCACACGTTTTACTTGATCGACATTCAGACCCCTGGCTGTAGCCTCGGTAGCAGCCCCTATCCGAAAGGAATGGGTCCCAAACTCGCCGGGGTTCATGCCCGCGGCAGAAATCGACATCGCAAGCACCCGCTGAAACTGAAACCTCGTCAGTGGGGTGGCGTCAGCGTGTCTCAACAAGGTCCCCCCCCATGATGCCACCCTTTGCGCTAAATATTCCTCAACGCAACCCACCGGGCACATGGACGACCCGGTAATCCTTTGTATCATTATGCAGTCCCCCATCGAACCCTGATCGGTCTTGGACTTGACAAATGAGACAGTCATTGTCTCCCCCCTGACCTGAACGTGCTCTCGGCACAGTCCCCCCATGGTATCCTGCTTGTTCCTTGCCACTAGTTCGCTTACCCGCATAGCCCCATGGAATGCTAGCACAAAAGCGGCTCGGAATAACACTGCTTCATACTGGGATGAACACGTTGCAGGAAGTACAGATAACAACAAAGCCAACCTATCCAGACCTATCGGGCGCCTTTCATCTACTCTGCGACCCTCAAGGCGTTGCCACCCACGTAGCGCTTTTTGCACAACGAAAGACACAGTCGGGTCCTGGATCCCATGAGCCCTTGCCATAAAGGAAATGGCGGCCCGATGCCTCTGGGCCGTAGCCACTGATTTGCCTGCCTGATGTAAGGACAGCAGAAAATCCACTACTAGTTCTTCCTGGTCCCAAAGCTCCCTCCTAGCATCCCCCACAAAGGCCCAGTAGGATCGGAACGCCCCTTGGTATGCCTTCCTCATCCTGGGTGCTAAACTCTCTCCCACGAGGTTCTGTAATTCGGGGCACCGAGAGACCAGAGAGCTTCGGGGAAGGGTGCCGCCACCGGGTCCGCTGTGGGCAGAAAACCCCAGAAGGCCTGCATACGAAAACGAGAAAGCGCATCAGCCGCTTTATTCATTACCCCTGGCACATGTCTTGCTTTGAATAGTACGTTCAACTGCATACACAATAACACAATTTCTTTGAGCAATCTCAGAATCCATTTGCATCGTGCTGCCTGGCTGTTGATACACTCAACCACGGTCATGTTATCAGACCAAAACACCACAGAGTGATCTATGAACCCTTCGGGCCAAGTTTTCAGGGCCACAAGAATAGGAAAAAGTTCCAAAAAGGCAATGTTACTTGTCAGTCCACACTCATGCCACCATAACGGCCATTTTTGAGCCGACCATCGTGTGCCGAATATGGCACCAAAACCAGTGCTCCCTGCCGAATCTGTCCACAGCCCCAGCTCCTCGGAGGACACCGCCGGTTTGTTCCAGACAATTCGACCATTGAAATCCGCCAGAAATGCCAACCAAATGCGCATGTCCTGACGAACCTCTGCCGATAACCGTGTGCGATGATGACCCTCCTTCAGGCCGACCATGGTTCGAGCGATCGAGCGGGAAAAGGGGCGGGCCATCGGCATGACTCTCAGGGCAAAATTCAGCTGTCCCACCAATTGTTGCAACTGATGCAGCCTGACCTTGGACTTGCTAATACAAGCTTCCAGGGCAGCCCTGAATCTTATCACCTTCTCTTTAGGTAATCTAAAAACAACCTTCCACAGAGTCGAGTTCGATCCCCAGGAACTCGAGGCAAGTCGAGGGACCCACAGTCTTACCTGGTGCCAATGGCACACCGAAATGCTTCATTAAAGTACAAAATTCATTCAAAGCCTGTCCACATTCCGGACCCCCGGCCGCCCCCAGAAACAAAAAATCATCGAGATAATGCATGACATGCTGTAAACCCGTCTTCTTTGTGAAGACCCATTGCAGAAAACAACTGAACTGTTCAAAATATGCACAAGAAATAGAGCAACCCATTGGCATACATCTATCCATGTAATACTGACCCTGAAACATGAAACCAAGGAGACGCTGATCGTCTGGGTGTACCGGGAGCAACCGGAACGCTGACTCAATATCTGACTTTGCCATCAGCGCCCCGGGCCCCAGGCGATTCAACATGGCCACGGCCTCATCGAAAGATGCGTACCGCACCGAACACACATCCAGGTCTATTGCATCATTTACGGACAGACCACGTGGGGCTGATAAATTATGTATCAGTCGGAACTCACCCGGGTCCTTCTTAGGGACCACCCCCAAAGGAGAACAAACAAAGTTAGCACACGGTGGCTCATCAAATGGACCGGCGACTCGACCTCGAGTAACCTCTTTCCCAATCTTTTCCTGTACCACGGTCGTATGTTGCAAGACCGATATTTGATTTTTACATTTTCTTACCCCCCGAAACTCCCCCACTGGGATGCGGAAACCATATGAAAACCCGTTCCTCAACACCCCAGCAGAAGCGTGATCCGGGTATTCGCTGAGCCAAGGAATCATTGCCATGGTATCAACCGGAGTAGGTAAAGGCGTCCCTCGGACTAATTTAGACCTGTTTGGCGCCTCCTCTCCCCCCGTTATCACCCGTTTTGGCTCTGCACATGGACTCTGGATGGGATGGCTGCCCACACCCTCCACATTCGTGACGGAATTTACATGACCCCTGGGGCCTCGTACATTTACCTCTGTTGAAGTTCCAACAAATCCCCCTTTTACCTGTGTTGCCATTCGGCCTCGAGTTGTATTCGTTACCTGTACCTGATCGAAAGGGGGTCCCGGCATATTGGCGGGAGGATTCACCCCCGCTACTCCCTACTAATGGTACTTTTAACATACCAGTACTCTCCATTTTTGACCATGAAACAGAATCGTAACAATCCCAAGTTAAGTTTTTATCGTGTTCCTTTGCTTTTCTAAAAATATTATCGTAACAGAACCACTGATTGCCCCCATATGATACGGAATATTCCATGATCCGTGTCTGGTATATCGGCAATTCGGACAGCAACTCGGGTCTACGTTCGCCCATGATGGAGGTAAAAATTCCCCACGCCTTCCCCCAAGTGCCAATGTTTTCATCAACTTTAAAGGCGGCCATCTTTGCGCGCCAACACTCGGATGCATGAGCTCCTTTTGGCTCTTAACATGCTCCATCTCATAATGATCGGTAAGCAACGAGAAGATGTTTATATACTCATTTGCCCATATCTTCTCCTTAATAGCCAGAGGGACATGTTGACCCAACTTTTCCCTTCGTGAAGGTGCAGACTCATCCCTCGCAATCGGCAATGGCCGCTTACCTGAACCGGAAGCTATATCTGCGGCTGGACCTGTTCCTGGTGGTTTTTCTACTGCCGCAGCCGGCGTGATAACTGGCGATGATGCCTTCGCCGCCTCCCTCGTTTCACGCAGTTGCTTCATCAACACCCGTGCGTCGTCAGCCGTGGCGCCCTCGCTTTCTTTCCCCAACCACGCCGCTAATTGTGCTGCCAGCTCGGGCGGCATATCCCCCCCGGACACGGGGGTGATCACCACGGGAATCGGATTCCCCTCTGCCGGCACCGGAGTTGGCTCTTCGAGTGGGGCACAAGGAACCGGGATGTCCCCCCCTGCTGCTCCCCTTCTGGGCCTCTTGCCTTTTCCTCCCGGAGCTGCTCCTGCCAAAGGTCGTTTCGGTCCCCCTTCCCCGTCTCTATCCGCCATCCGTTTCTTCAGATCGGTCACTTCTTTCATGAGTATACGAAGCATCTGGTCGGTAGTCATTCGCTTTCCGACTTTCTTAGGCATTCTCCGACAGAGTATCTGTAAGACAAAAAGAAAGATTACCACGCTCAAAATTGGCTCTTCGTTCCGTCTCGAGCTCACGTGCAGCGAGGAGGTGCAGCTTTAGAGCACAGGAACAAGAGGATGCTTTCTTGGCTTGTTGCTCCTTTTATCCGTCTTCAGGGCGGGCGTAAACCCGCCCCTGCCTGCCCCAAAGGGCGTGGCCGGCCGCGTCAGTGTCTAGGCCAGCCCGCTCCAGGGCGGGAAAAAAGCGCGCCCCGGCTACGCCGCTTCGGGCATACCAGCCGAGACTCGCCTCCCGCCCAAGATGGCTTCCCGGGGGGATCGTGGTACTCCGCCATACGTTCGGGGGGACCGAATGGTCGCCCCTTTCCAATCTGTTTCCGCTGGCTCCTGCCAACCCCTCACCGGCTAAAACGACCCCCCCCCCCTCATTGAACCCCGTTGGTCGAAATTGGTTACAGAAGAATGGAATCAGCTCCTTGAAAGCTCAGTACCACCTCACGACCCCCTCACCCACGCAGCAGACACTAAGTTCTCTATGTGGATCTAAAACTCCCTTGATTCTATCCTCCCTAAGACCCCCGTCCAGACCCCTATAGGTAAGCCAAAATCCCCATGGTTCAACCAGGAGCTCCGCTTGTTAAAAAAACTCTGTAAAAAAAATGGAAGAGCCTGGAGGAAAGATTTTGCTCCTCAAAAAAAGAAAGACTATAGCTGCATAATCCTAAGCTACAAAAAAGCTCTTAAATCTGCCCAAGCAGCTTTCTTTGAGGAAAAAACTAGAACATCCTCGAATCCATCCAAAGAAACGTATCGAATAATTAACAAACTTTTAAAAACACCAGACCCCCCCCCCCCGCTTGCCGACCCTTCCATAAACCGCTGTAATGAATTCGCAGGATTTTTTGATGTGAAAATTCAAAACATTTTAAAATCCCTTACTGCCCTCACTGAAGACACTCTCCCTGATCCCCTGCCCCTCTCTCAGCTACAACTCAGCTTAAGTCTTAATGCCTTCTCCCTCGCTACGGAAGAAACCCTTCTCCCCATATTCTCATCCATCAAAAGTGGTTCTCCATGTGACCCAGCCCCCCCCAATATTCTCAAATCAGTCATGCCAACTATCCTTCCACACTTGGTATAACTCATAAATGCATCCCTTACTCAAGGCACTGTACCCCCAGGCTGGAAAAAGTCCATTGTGAAGCCCCTTCTGAAAAAGCCGCATCTCGACCCAACAGATTTGCCCAACTACCGCCCTATCTCCCTTCTTCCTTTAGTGAGCAAAACAGCTGTCAACAAGCAGCTCTCAACCTATTTGGGGTCCCGCGTCGCAGGAGGAGGTTAATCCAGGCTGTTTTCTGCTGGGCGGTGAGTGTGCGACAGGGCTGCGAGCTACAACCCGGACTCAGTCTCCCAGGAGTCCCGGGTTGTCCAGGCCGTCCCAGCTGGCCCGCTCTCCCTGACCGCCCCGCCCAGCCCCACCCGCCTCATAAACTGCGGTGATCCTCGTTTGCCCTGGGACCTTGAAGGACGCCAGTTTCTCTGCTTCCCTACGGACTTTGCCAACAGCTAGCGGAACCCGCTCCGCGGGTCCCGCGCCGCAGGAGGAGGTTAATCCAGGCTGTTTTCTGCTGGGCGGTGAGTGTGCGACCGGGCTGCGAGCTGCAACCCGGACTCAGTCTCCCAGGAGTCCCGGGTTGTCCAGGCCGTCCCAGCTGGCCCGCTCTCCCTGACCGCCCCGCCCAGCCCCACCCGCCTCATAAACTGCGGTGATCCTCGTTTGCCCTGGGACCTTGAAGGACGCCAGTTTCTCTGCTTCCCTACGGACTTTGCCAACAGCTAGCGGAACCCGCTCCGCGGGTCCCGCGTCGCAGGAGGAGGTTAATCCAGGCTGTTTTCTGCTGGGCGGTGAGTGTACGACAGGGCTGCGAGCTGCAACCCGGACTCAGTCTCCCAGGAGTCCCGGGTTGTCCAGGCCGTCCCAGCTGGCCCGCTCTCCCTGACCGCCCCGCCCAGCCCCACCCGCCTCATAAACTGCGGTGATCCTCGTTTGCCCTGGGACCTTGAACGACGCCAGTTTCTCTGCTTCCCCTATGGACTTTGCCAACAGCTAGCGGAACCCGCTCCGCGGGTCCCGCGTCGCAGGAGGAGGTTAATCCAGGCTGTTTTCTGCTGGGCGGTGAGTGTGCGACAGGGCTGCGAGCTGCAACCCGGACTCAGTCTCCCAGGAGTCCCGGGTTGTCCAGGCCATTCCAGCTGGCCCGCTCTCCCTGACCGCCCCGCCCAGCCCCACCCGCCTCATAAACTGCGGTGATCCTCGTTTGCCCTGGGACCTTGAAGGACGCCAGTTTCTCTGCTTCCCTACGGACTTTGTCAACAGCTAGCGGAACCCGCTCCGCGGGTCCCGCGTCGCAGGAGGAGGTTAATCCAGGCTGTTTTCTGCTGGGCGGTGAGTGTGCGACAGGGCTGCGAGCTGCAACCCGGACTCAGTCTCCCAGGAGTCCCGGGTTGTCCAGTCCGTTCCAGCTGGCCCGCTCTTCCTGACCGCCCCGCCCAGCCCCACCCACCTCATAAACTGCGGTGATCCTCGTTTGCCCTGGGACCTTGAAGGACGCCAGTTTCTCTGCTTCCCTACGGACTTTGCCAACAGCTAGCGGAACCCGCTCCGCGGGTCCCGCGTCGCAGGACGTGGTTAATCCAGGCTGCTTTCTGCTGGGCGGTGAGTGTGCGACAGGGCTGCGAGCTGCAACCCGGACTCAGTCTCCCAGGAGTCCCGGGTTGTCCAGGCCGTCCCAGCTGACCCGCTCTCCCTGACCGCCCCGCCCAGCCCCACCCGCCTAATAAACTGCGGTGATCCTCGTTTGCCCTGGGACCTTGAAGGACGCCAGTTTCTCTGCTTCCCTACGGACTTTGCCAACAGCTAGCGGAACCCGCTCCGCGGGTCCCGCGTCGCAGGAGGAGGTTAATCCAGGCTGTTTTCTGCTGGGCGGTGAGTGTGCGACAGGGCTGCGAGCTGCAACCCGGACTCAGTCTCCCAGGAGTCCCGGGTTGTCCAGGCCATTCCAGCTGGCCCGCTCTCCCTGACTGCCCCGCCCAGCCCCACCCGCCTCATAAACTGCGGTGATCCTCGTTTGCCCTGGGACCTTGAAGGACGCCAGTTTCTCTGCTTCCCTACGGACTTTGTCAACAGCTAGCGGAACCCGCTCCACGAGTCCCGCGTCGCAGGAGGAGGTTAATCCAGGCTGTTTTCTGCTGGGCGGTGAGTGTGCGACAGGGCTGTGAGCTGCAACCCGGACTCAGTCTCCCAGGAGTCCCGGGTTGTCCAGGCCATCCCAGCTGGCCCGCTCTCCCTGACCGCCCCGCCCAGCCCCACCCGCCTCATAAACTGCGGTGATCCTCGTTTGCCCTGGGACCTTGAAGGACGCCAGTTTCTCTGCTTCCCTACGGACTTTGCCAACAGCTAGCGGAACCCGCTCCGCGGGTCCCGCGTCGCAGGAGGAGGTTAATCCAGGCTGTTTTCTGCTGGGCGGTGAGTGTGCGACAGGGCTGCGAGCTGCAACCCGGACCCAGTCTCCCAGGAGTCCCGGGTTGTCCAGGCCACTCCAGCTGGCCCGCTCTCCCTGACCGCCCCGCCCAGCCCCACCCGCCTCATAAACTGCGGTGATCCTCGTTTGCCCTGGGACCTTGAAGGACGCCAGTTTCTCTGCTTCCCTACGGACTTTGTCAACAGCTAGCGGAACCCGCTCCGCGGGTCCCGCGTCGCAGGAGGAGGTTAATCCAGGCTGTTTTCTGCTGGGCGGTGAGTGTGCGACAGGGCTGCGAGCTGCAACCCGGACTCAGTCTCCCAGGAGTCCCGGGTTGTCCAGGCCGTTCCAGCTGGCCCGCTCTTCCTGACCGCCCCGCCCAGCCCCACCCCCCTCATAAACTGCGGTGATCCTCGTTTGCCCTGGGACCTTGAAGGACGCCAGTTTCTCTGCTTCCCTACGGACTTTGCCAACAGCTAGCGGAACCCGCTCCGCGGGTCCCGCGTCGCAGGAGGAGGTTAATCCAGGCTGCTTTCTGCTGGGCGGTGAGTGTGCGACAGGGCTGCGAGCTGCAACCCGGACTCAGTCTCCCAGGAGTCCCGGGTTGTCCAGGCCGTCCCAGCTGGCCCGCTCTCCCTGACCGCCCCGCCCAGCCCCACCCGCATCATAAACTGCGGTGATCCTCGTTTGCCCTGGGACCTTGAAGGACGCCAGTTTCTCTGCTTCCCTACGGACTTTGTCAACAGCTAGCGGAACACGCTCCGCGGGTCCCGCGTCGCAGGAGGAGGTTAATCCAGGCTGTTTTCTGCTGGGCGGTGAGTGTGCGACAGGGCTGCGAGCTGCAACCCGGACTCAGTCTCCCAGGAGTCCCGGGTTGTCCAGGCCGTTCCAGCTGGCCCGCTCTTCCTGACCGCCCCGCCCAGCCCCACCCCCCTCATAAACTGCGGTGATCCTCGTTTGCCCTGGGACCTTGAAGGACGCCAGTTTCTCTGCTTCCCTACGGACTTTGCCAACAGCTAGCGGAACCCGCTCCGCGGGTCCCGCGTCGCAGGAGGAGGTTAATCCAGGCTGCTTTCTGCTGGGCGGTGAGTGTGCGACAGGGCTGCGAGCTGCAACCCGGACTCAGTCTCCCAGGAGTCCCGGGTCGTCCAGGCCGTCCCAGCTGGCCCGCTCTCCCTGACCGCCCCGCCCAGCCCCACCCGCCTCATAAACTGCGGTGATCCTCGTTTGCCCTGGGACCTTGAAGGACGCCAGTTTCTCTGCTTCCCTACGGACTTTGTCAACAGCTAGCGGAACCCGCTCCGCGGGTCCCGTGTCGCAGGAGGAGGTTAATCCAGGCTGTTTTCTGCTGGGCGGTGAGTGTGCGACAGGGCTGCGAGCTGCAACCCGGACTCAGTCTCCCAGGAGTCCCGGGTTGTCCAGGCCGTTCCAGCTGGCCCGCTCTTCCTGACCGCCCCGCCCAGCCCCACCCGCCTCATAAACTGCGGTGATCCTCGTTTGCCCTGGGACCTTGAAGGACGCCAGTTTCTCTGCTTCCCTACGGACTTTGCCAACAGCTAGCGGAACCCGCTCCGCGGGTCCCGCGTCGCAGGAGGAGGTTAATCCAGGCTGCTTTCTGCTGGGCGGTGAGTGTGCGACAGGGCTGCGAGCTGCAACCCGGACTCAGTCTCCCAGGAGTCCCGGGTTGTCCAGGCCGTCCCAGCTGGCCCGCTCTCCCTGACCGCCCCGCCCAGCCCCACCCGCCTCATAAACTGCGGTGATCCTCGTTTGCCCTGGGAACTTGAAGGACGCCAGTTTCTCTGCTTCCCTACGGACTTTGCCAACAGCTAGCGGAACCCGCTCCGCGGGTCCCGCGTCGCAGGAGGAGGTTAATCCAGGCTGTTTTCTCCTGGGCGGTGAGTGTGCGACAGGGCTGCGAGCTGCAACCCGGACTCAGTCTCCCAGGAGTCCCTGGTTGTCCAGGCCGTCCCAGCTGGCCCGCTCTCCCTGACTGCCCCGCCCAGCCCCACCCGCCTCATAAACTGCGGTGATCCTCGTTTGCCCTGGGACCTTGAAGGACGCCAGTTTCTCTGCTTCCCTACGGACTTTGCCAACACCTAGCGGAACCCGCTCCGCGGGTCCCGCGTCGCAGGAGGAGGTTAATCCAGGCTGTTTTCTGCTGGGCGGTGAGTGTGCGACAGGGCTGCGAGCTGCAACCCGGACTCAGTCTCCCAGGAGTCCCGGGTTGTCCAGGCCGTTCCAGCTGGCCCGCTCTTCCTGACCGCCCCGCCCAGCCCCACCCGCCTCATAAACTGCGGTGATCCTCGTTTGCCCTGGGACCTTGAAGGACGCCAGTTTCTCTGCTTCCCTACGGACTTTGCCAACAGCTAGCGGAACCCGCTCCGCGGGTCCCGCGTCGCAGGAGGAGGTTAATCCAGGCTGCTTTCTGCTGGGCGGTGAGTGTGCGACAGGGCTGCGAGCTGCAACCCGGACTCAGTCTCCCAGGAGTCCCGGGTTGTCCAGGCCGTCCCAGCTGGCCCGCTCTCCCTGACCGCCCCGCCCAGCCCCACCCGCCTCATAAACTGCGGTGATCCTCGTTTGCCCTTGGACCTTGAAGGACGCCAGTTTCTCTGCTTCCCTACGGACTTTGCCAACAGCTAGCGGAACCCGCTCCGCGGGTCCCGCGTCGCAGGAGGAGGTTAATCCAGGCTGTTTTCTGCTGGGCGGTGAGTGTGCGACAGGGCTGCGAGCTGCAACCCGGACTCAGTCTCCCAGGAGTCCCGGGTTGTCCAGGCCGTCTCAGCTGGCCCGCTCTCCCTGACCGCCCCGCCCAGCCCCACCCGCCTCATAAACTGCGGTGATCCTCGTTTGCCCTGGGACCTTGAAGGACGCCAGTTTCTCTGCTTCCCTACGGACTTTGCCAACAGCTAGCGGAACCCGCTCCGCGGGTCCCGCGTCGCAGGAGGAGGTTAATCCAGGCTGTTTTCTGCTGGGCGGTGAGTGTGCGAAAGGGCTGCGAGCTGCAACCCGGACTCAGTCTGCCAGGAGTCCCGGGTTGTCCAGGCCGTCCCAGCTGGCCCGCTCTCCCTGACCGCCCCGCCTCTTCCTCTCCTGTCAGTATATTTCCGGCTTGAGTGACCAGCTGTGCGGTAGCGCGCGGGAGGGCGCCGGGAGAAGCCCGGGACAAGGGCGGGACCGTCTGTGGCCGTCAGGGGCCAATGGAGGCCGGGCTGGGCCATATCCCTTACCTTTTACTTCCAACTTCTGTTCTGATTAAGGTGATGCCCTCGCCGGCACCACTTGAAACTCCATCAAGGGAGGGGGGCAGCAACACAGGAACGCTGGATAATTACTTTAAATCTGCCAAGGGAGATGCGGGCAAAGAAAACTCTCTGGAGAGACGTAGGGCGGAGCGGCGGCGCTCCATTGAATCCATGAAGAGTAGACCCTTGACAGAGATCATCCCGTATCCTATCTCCCAAGAGGAAGGTACGCCCCCCAACAGCTTAAATCCCCCGACTCTTGAGGATTTCCCCCTCTTACTTCGGGAAATTCCTAGCACCCCTGGGTTGGTGCCCGGAAAGTTTATAGACCCAACTCCTCCCATGACATGCGTTACCCCCGTTAATTTGGTTACCCAAACTCCCCCTTTGCATGTAACTAAGAAGAGTAAGCCAAAACAAAGTGTTGTGGTGGAGTTGCATAGGCCTCCACCTAGCAAACGCAGTAGGAAGTCTATGGGGGGGCGGGGGAAAACCAAACTATCCCATCTAGATTTTGGCAAAAAACATATAAACGCACTCCAATCTGGGAAGGATAATGAGACTGTGCCTATCGCTCTCCCCTCTAAGGTCCCAAGCTCCAACATAGCTGTTACCAACAACGATCCAGTGGCCAATACATCTAATACAAACCCCCCTCTCACATCTATAGGGAGTATAGAATTCCTATTTCGTTCCCTTCTGCAGCCCATTAGCGATAGCCTGAAAAAAGTTGAGATTAGGCTCACTTTACTAGAGACATCTCTTACTACCTTGAACACCTTAATTAGTAAGCAATCCAAAAATGTGGGACCACATCTCCCCGCAGGAAACCCTCCTAAAATAGGAGCCTCACAGGGTGCCAACAAAGTCCCCCCTCAGAGTGCGCCTACTGCCCCCCCCCTGCAGCCACTAATGGCTATTTCAGTCCAGGCACCGCACAATAACTCAACCAATAGGCCTTCACAACCAATAGACTCTACCCCTCAAAGTTCCCAGACAGGGATTAATGATGGCCACCAAGAAGCTGGCAGCGCCCCCGTACTCTCCCCGGGTCGGCCAGCCCCAAGACCACGGAGACCAGATCTGCCGCCAGAAGCTAATAGTCTAACGGTGGTCCTAGCAGGCGCCCCCCATCTAAGATCAGGGGAAAATGAAGACTACCAATCCCTAAAGAAAAATGTAATTAAATGGCTAAATTGGAACCGACCCCTACCATCTCATTTTAATATTGAGATTATTATGGTTAGAAGGGTCCCTTGGTTAGGGAAGACCAGAAAAACAATAATAGGGGACTGTATTTTGGTAACTTTTAAAGATCCGGGCACTGTTCTGCATATCTGTGAAGGAATAAATAGATCACTGGATTCCACTATTCAGACCCTTCCAGTATCCTTCTTCTTCCCCCCTATTCGCATGCACTTTGCTCCACCGCATGATGAATGGATAAGGGTGGAACGTAGACGCAGACACAAGGATTATGTACCACAACCAAATCTTCAATTGCCGGACACACCCTATTTTCACTTCAACCGTTTCAATTGCTTGAATGGCTTGGATGGGGTTGACTGACTTTCCGCTCACAAGCCAGTGACCCGGGATAACGGCTCCTGCAGACCTTTTGAGCCATCTACCCCGATTGTTGGGAAAACCCCTGGTCCACTGAACGATCCAGTGTCTCTGGATAATGGCACCAGCGGACTTTTTGATCCATCTGTCCACAATGTTGATAATGCTTCTGGAATACTGAATGAGTCAATGCTTGTGGAGAACGGCTCCTGTAGACTTTCTGAGCCATCTGCCCCTACTGTTTGAAATGCGTCAGAACTTCCGATTGAAGTAGTGTCTGGAACCATCTCCTCCAACCCTTCTGGCACGGCAACTGACACCCCTGAACATTTGAGGCTAATTTGCTGGAATGTTGCTGGACTGGCCAACAAACTGGGTGACCCGGACTGGGCAAATTATATCGAGACTGGAGACGTATGTATGTTCCAGGAAACCTGGGCCAGAGAGGACTATGGTCACCAAGGCTACATGTCATTCTTCATTCCAGCGAGGTGGGAAGGCAAAGGCCGTCCGTCAGGGGGGCTTACGACCTGGGTCGCATCTCATTTGGGCTGCGTGGCAACACGGTTGTCGGCTAACTCCGAAGACATCCTTGTGGTTTCATTATCATGGCCTAACCAAGCTAAACTTGTGTTTATTAACATCTATTCTAGGCCAGTGGGAATTGCAAAGGAATCACCGACCATAGATGAACTCTCGAACTATATATCTGAACTACCGAGTGATTCATTCTATGTGGTGGGAGGGGAGTTTAATTCTCACTTCGAGCCACTCCCTGGCCTTCTGGACGGGTTATCATCGGAAGAAGAGGCCAGATGGGCAGTGCCCTTAGTGGAAGCTCCACCTCCGAAGGCTTGGACCCCACTAGCACTACAAATTACAGCCCTCACCCTAAAGTTCGGAATTAGAGCTTGCAACGGGCGAATGAAATCCGACATACCCAGTAAAACCACCTATAACAGACTGGGAAGAGAGTCCCGTCTGGACTACGTCTTGGCCCAAATAGTGAAGTGGCCGACAATCCAGGACTTTAGGGTGATGGAAAGGACCGATAGTGACCACAATGCACTTGAGCTTGACCTTGTCCACCCTGGCCCCCAAGCTCTCGTGACTAACGTGGAAGGGAACAATCCTGCGCTTCTCCTGGACAATAGCAGGAGAAGAATCAGGTGGGAGCACTTGGTTACAAGCAAGAATAAACTCCCCATGCTCTATGATGGGATAACTCCCATCTTGGAAACTGTGGGGAGCTTGGATACCGAGGCAAACAACAAAGACTCCCAGGCCAAATTGTACAAGGCTCATGAGGACCTTATAAAAGCTGCGGCACCTCATTTCACTTGTAGTTCACGAAAGCCAAGAGCGGGGCGGCAGGGCAAAACATCATGGTATAACCTAGCATGCAGACGGGCAAAAACAGAACTCCTCAGACTAATCAAGGAGGGTCCAGGGGGGGATAGCCTTAAACAAAGCAAGCAAGCTTACAAGAAACTCGTTGCCCACGCTAAGGCCGAATGGGAGGAAAATCAGTGGGAAGAACTCACCAAGGCCCTAGCGATCCAAAACCAAAGCCTGTTTTGGAGAATAGTGAACGGGGGGTCGGGGAATCTACAATCGGCACTAGAGCCTAACATTGCCCCAGGGGTGTGGCAGGCTCACTTCCAGTCCCTATACAGCTCTGAGCCGGGAGAATCTCCTGCTGCCACTGAGGTGGGCTGGCCGGGCTATGAAGGGGAGCCAATAACGCTGGGCAAGGTCACTGCTGCCATCTCAGGTCTGGCTTCCGGAAAGGCGCCGGGACTGGATGGCTTACCTGGGGATATGTTTAAACAGGAGCCCACTGTTTGGGCGCCTTACCTTGCCGCCCTTTTCAATGGAGTTCTTGGCGGCATGGAAATCCCTAGTACTTGGCTGGGGGCAGAGGTGGTCCCTATCTTCAAAATGGGCTCGCCTCTCCTCCCAGCCAACTACAGACCAATCAGTTTAATAGACGTAGCACAGAAACTGTTTGGTAGGGTTTTGCTGAATCGGCTTCAGGACTGGATGGAGGAGGTGGGCGCCCTTAGTCCCTACCAGGCGGGATTTAGGAAGGGGGTATCCACAGTGGACCAGGTTTTCAGATTGAACCTAATCTATTGGAGGGCAGCAAAATTCGAGGGCGGTAGTCTGTACACAATTTTTGTGGACCTACGGGCTGCCTTCGACCTGGTGCCCAGGGGGAAACTTTGGAGCGTCCTGGCAGAGATGGGCGTTCCCCCGGACATCCTATTGATCTTACAGAGGCTGCACCACAATAATTACGCCCGAGTGAGGTGTGGGAGGTCGGGGGAACTGACCGATAGATTCCCCGTTGGCCGGGGGGTAAGACAGGGTTGTGTGTTGGCACCGACCCTGTTTTGCCTCTTCGTCAACGGGGTAATCGCCCACCTGAATGCCACTGACTATACTGACGCCCCCAAATTAAATGGCAGCAGGGTGCCCGCAATTATGTTTGCGGACAACACCCTGCTGCTATCCAAAACCCCTATGGGTATACAGAGGATTCTTGATTCCTTTGTGGCCTTCTGTACTGATAGGGGGCTAGAAATTAATGTGGCAAAAACCAAATTCATGGTTTTGAATCTGAGCCAAAAATTGCGGCCGAATCCGCAATTGGGAGCTGTACGGCTCGAGAGAGTAGCCACCTTTGAATACCTTGGTGTGACTCTTAACGAAGCCATGACTTGGGGATCTCACCAGAGTAGGGCAAACCTCAAACTCATACAAACCACTGGGGGCATTGCCCGGATGATGACCGGCTCATCATACCGTCCATTGGGGGCACTAATCCAGATATACAAGGCCCAGGCTAGGGGAGCGATCATGTATGGGGCGGAACTGTGGGGTCACACACCTTGCCGGAGTCTGTCACTAACGGAAAACAAGTTTATAAGACAGATAGCCGCACTCCCGCCCAGCACCCCGCTCCTCCCCTTGAGGCTTGATTTGGGTTTACGACCGTTAGCTGATGAAATAAGCTTGAGACCCATAGCCTTCTGGCGTAGGCTGTGGAGCAGTAATGATCTTGCAGAATACAGGGCGGAACTGGTTGAATTACTGAATCACCCAAAAGCGCTCAATATCCCCTGGGTCAAAAACATCCAAGTCACTTGCATGGAATTAGGGCTCCCTGATTTATGGACTGAGCCGGCGAACGCCGCATTAAACATCTCCAAAAGGTCCCTGGCTAATGTATATCACGGACACAAATTAGCTAGGGCCCAAGCTACCCAGGCAGAAGGGTCCTTATCCTCTGTGTTTTTGCAAAGCAAGGATCTTTATAGGTTTGAGAAGGTACTGGATCCTATTTTCCCTGTACTTGCTAGAAAGCTGTTTCTCCAATGCAGATACGGCACACTGCCCTTCCGGTCCTTTACAAGCACCTGGTCATCGGCTTCCTCCACAAAGCAGTGTCCGGTTTGTGATGCAATGGAGGAAACCGACTTGCATGTGGCTTTCTTCTGCCCAGCCTACAAGGTAGCAAGAAAATACTGGCTCCTCCCGTTGATAAGGAATATGGGTTGCAGGGAATACGCACCAATGTACAGGATTTTAAAATCTGATGTCTCTGGCCCAACTGTCTTTGCATTAACAAAATTTCTTATCAATGTTTGGTATACGCGTAACCGTATTTTAAAGGTGTTGGGTCCTTCTTAAAAATTTTAGATGCATAGTTTGTATACAAATTTTAGCACATGCATTCCAATGGTTTTATCCCTTTATGGACTGATTTATCTTTGATTGTATATGTGTATTGTGTATCTTTTATGGCCAAATGGCCGAAATAAAGATTGGAAATGAAATGACATCCCTTACTCAAGGCACTGTACCCCCAGGCTGGAAAAAGTCCATTGTGAAGCCCCTTCTGAAAAAGCTGCATCACGACCCAACAGATTTGCCCAACTACCGCCCTATCTCCCTTCTTCCTTTAGTGAGCAAAACGGCTGTCAACAAGCAGCTCTCAACCTATTTGGAACATAATAACCTTCTCCACCCCTCCCAAACTGGCTTGCGTCCAGGTCAGGGGACGTAGACCGCCATAATGGCAGTTGTGGAAGAAGCGCGCAAAATCTTGGACTCGGGAGGATCGGTGGCAGTGATCCTCCTGGATCTAAGCGCAGCGTTCGATACTGTCAACCATCACATCTTGATCCATAGGCTAAGGGCATTAGGTATCTCTGGATCTGCATTAGCATGCTGAAATCCTTCCTTCACAATCGATCCTTCCAAATTTGGGAGGGATCCTGTGAATCTCACTCCATTCCCTTACTTTGTGGTGTCCCCCAGGGCTCTTCTTTAAGCCCCACCCTTTTTAATGCATATAAGTCACCCCTTCAGGACATAGTGTCCCCGTATGGACTCAAGCTAGTGACGTATGCCGACGACACGCAGCTTGTAGTATCTCTCAGTCACCCCGACCGCTCCCCTGACAACCTCCATTCCTGCCTCTGTTACATCTCACGTTGGATGGACCGGTCCCATCTCAGGCTCAATGCAGAGAAAACGGAGATTATGTTACTAGGCAATCCAGCCCACTTTAAGCCAAACTCGATGTGGCCTCCCTGTATGGGTGAAGCCCCAACCCCTAAATCCTCCATTAAGTGTTTGGGCATATGGCTGGACCAGGATCTGTCGTTCACAACCCAAGCTAGGAAATCTGCAGGCGTATGCTATGGTATCCTTTGGACCACGCGTAAAATCCTACCTCTGCTCCCCCAAGACACTAGGAAGCTCATCATCCAGAGCCTTTCAATTTCCAGACTGGACTACGGTAATGCCCTGTATCTTGGTGCCCCTAAAAAAGTAATTGCCAAACTTCAGGGCGTACAGAACGCGGCAGCTAGGCTCCTAACAGGCACTACTCGTAGGTGCTTGGAAAAACTAGCCCTTAAGCTACTTCATTGGCTCCCGGTACAAGAACGGGTCAACTTTAAGACACTTTGTCTGACCCACAAAATCCTCCACAATAACTGCCCTCCTATTCTCAAACACTGGATCAGACCTTATGAAACCAATAGAGATCTGCACTCTGCTCACCTTCACCTGGCATTTGTACCCAGGATCAAAAAGGCCCGTTCAGGAGGTCACCTTTTCTCTTTCATCGCTCCTAAACTATGAAACTCTCTCCCCCTCACTCTGAGAGCGGAACCAAACCATCTTACATTCCGCAAGAGCTTGAAAACCTTGCTCTTCCCCTGATCCTTTGCTTTTTCCCCTCTCCCTACAACCTGCTACCAGCGCTGGGATGCTCAAGGGCAGCCATGCGCTTTACAAATCCCTATTTCATTTCATTTCATTTCACTTTTCTTTTAAAAGAATGTCTTTGTTTTTAGATAGCAGTGTCTTGTAAAGAGAAAGCTCTTTCTCAATGTAATTTTCTCTCCAGCATCTTTCCTGTTTTCCACTGGGCTTTTTTCAGTCCTGAGAGCTTCCGTGAAACAAGGATCCAAAGGGACTTTTCTATTAATTGAGGATTTTTTATAAGGAGCTAATCTATCAGCTACTGTGGTTAGCCAGTGATTAAACAAGGAGGAAGCAAGTTCCACATAATCAGGCAAATTAGTTTTGGGAAAGCGGCAAATACTGACTAAGCATGTTGTTATCAACATGCTTCCAGTTTAGATAGGACAAGTTAGATCTATTTTTTACGTTTACATGCCCTGAAAGGGAGGCCTGAAACTCAAAAATCATAGCATTGCGGTCAGTCCACATTAAGGGTAGGATCTCCTTAATGCTGGTTGAAATACTGTTGGTAAATATTCCATCCGAAGTATGGCCAGAAAAGTGCGTAGGTTCTTTGAGCCTTTGCGTTAGACCTGTCGCATACATGGGGCCTCATTTATGAAAAGTGACGCATCCTTGCGGAAACGCAAGGGTGCGTCACTTTTCCGTACGACACGCTGCGTCAGAAACTTGCGGCGCGGATGCGTCATATCTACGGAATGACGCACCGTGCCGCAAGCGGAGGCGCAAGGCGGGGAAAAGTCACGCAGACGCGGCCATCCTGACGTAGCGAAAAGACACGCAAGTGCGGTAAAAATGCCGTAAGTCGCATTTGCGGAACGGCGCACGTGTACGCATCGCTGCGTCACTATTACGTTGCGTCAGAATCCGGAAAACGCCAAAAACACGCGCATCTATCACCTAATTCTCCCACAAATGGAAAAAATTGCCACCATGGAGCCTGAAGGACAGAGCAGCAGCCAAGGAAACCTGCCACATGGCAGCCAGGATGCCCAGCCTGCAACACAGGGAGAAACTCTTGGAAAGAGGAAGCGCAAAACAAATTTCAGTGCTGAGGAGAACGATACACTGATAAGTGAGGTAACAGACCACCAGCACCAGCTGTTTGCCAGTTCCAAATTGCCACTAGCCAAAAAAGAGGCCATTTGGCTGGACATATTGACCAAGGTGAACAGTCTGGGCCAATCTAGGCGGACAGTCATTGACCTAAAAAAACGGTGGAATGATATCAAGCGCCGCACTAAAGAAAAAATGGCCAAAAACCGGAAAGACTCTGGGCTTACAGGAGGAGGCAGCCCATCACAACAAGAAGAGCTGGATGACCTTGAGGAGCGTGTTGCAGCAGTCATCCCAGAGGAGTTGGTCGTTGGAATCCCAGGGCAGGACAGTGCACTGCATGAGGAACTGGAAGAGACACAGGAAGACACACAGGGTAAGTCCCTACAAGTGGAAATGTGCAAATAAGGTAATGTTGTGCTGTGCAGAAAGTAAGGTGGGTGGTTCAATTACTGACGTGTTGTGGAAAGCAGGGTCTACAAAATGTATTGTACCACGGACATGCACATGTTACATTTGGGAAACAGCTACCCCTGTGCAAGTAAACATATATGTCCAAAGTGAAGTCCCAGCCCACTGCTGCACCTGACAAGTGCCACACGCAGGTGCAAAGATATAACTACCCTCCTGAAAAGAAAATCACACAACATCCTGCAACAGACCGAGTGTCACACTTGTATGACTTGGACTGCTACCACTGTGCTGGCAGGATGTAATTTTGTTCATGTAGTGGTGCCACAATGTGCCACACCCACAATAATAGGCCACAGACAGCCATCTAACATAGTACAACATATCATGTCATTGCATCATTCCCACATTAAAGTGTCAGAAAGCGCACTTCCAGGGCTGTTGCTAAGGGTATACCCAGAAACATCTATGTCCAATTGACAATGTACAATAGGAACATCAAAATGTAACTATCATGCTGCGCAACAAAGATATGCATACACAGGGTCTGTGTAAGGCATGCAAACCTGAATTAAAACGTAATCTCCCCTCCATGATAAAACCAACATATCTCTTTTGCATTCAAGTGGACACATAGAAAGGTTAAAAATCTGTTAATGACTGCATCATGCACGAATGTGTCCTTTCCATGCACATAAACACTGATCCCCTGCACAGCTGGACCCCCTGCAACATGGTGCAAGTCTGCCTGGGTTGGCGCATGCCAAGCATTGTGTACCTGTGTTGTTGTGAAGGACAGGTGTGCTGCTGAGTATGGCCATGGGCCTGGTCACGATAATGTAGTTGTCGTAGTACATGGTCAACCTTGGCACATTAGAGTGCCTGCTCATTCTGAGTGTACCAGTGTATGGGTTAACAATGCCTCTTTGATGATTGTCGTGCTGCCACATGCAGGTGACACAGAAGTTGTCAGTGACAGTGATGGTGATGTCTGTAGCAGAGTTATGTCCTGGCAGGTGAGGTGGCATACAGGGTTGAAGGTGAGGAGGTACCTGACATTGTATACTTGCAGTGTTCAAGAGGAATAAACCTTTGTTCACAGTGTGTACCTGAGGCAGTCAAATGCAAACAGCGTACAGTATGGTAGCCGTTGTGTCATGCGATGACCATTTCAATGTATGCTGCACAATGTCAACTATGCAATGCATGTGTTCAAAAATAATATATACAAATTCTACTTCTTTGTGACACAATTATGTTGTGATTGAAGTCATACATGTGGTAATGTGTGTCACTATGTGAAAAAAATAAATATTTACAAATGTGAAAGAGTAATAAAAATGTTGTGCATTTATGTGTCAAACAATAACAATTGGTAGTGTCATGGGGGATATATGTCTGAACTATTATTTGGATAGGTGTACATCATGAGAAATATGGGGTAACATCACAGATTATGAACCAATGCTGTGTACTTAATTTTTGGCTATGATAAATGGTGTGTGCAGCACTCACAAATCTGACTCCATTGTGTGTGTTGTGGTTGTTCATAAAGGTATTGAATGCTTCAGGTCTGGGTGTGTGGTGACAAGGAAACTCAATCCATGTACTCACTGAACTTTGAACAGTGTATTTAAAGTCTCCGCTGTGAAACACCTACTCTACAGCTGCAACATGCCAAGTATGAACAATGAATGAAATGGAATGTCATGACACGGCATGTTTTGGTATAATGTATGTGCCTTTTTGTACAAGAGTGTCACACCTGTTGTCCATGGGGGCACAATGTCAAACATTGGCAATTGTGGAGGGAGAGCTGTGAGTTAACAAATGCAGGACAGAACAATCAATGTCTCATGGTTGCAGGGATGTGTGTGTGAGTGTGTGCAGCAAAACATATAGAGGCCCATTCACAGAATGAACTCAAGACTCAATTCTAATCTTACTACTATATAGTAATTCACAGCATGCACTTACTACTTTTTCACATTCACACAATGAACTTAATACTTTTGGCATTCACAGAAGTAACGATTTTGCCTAAAGTGTCTCTGAAGACAGACTTAAGATAGAGTAAAGGCAAAATCCTAACTCCTGTGAATACCAAAAGTACTAAGTTCATTATGTGAATGCCCAAAGTACTAAGGGCCTTATTTATGAAGGCCTTGCGCCGCCGGTGCGTCACTTTTTCCCATGTTAAAAGTGACGCACCGGCGGCGCAAGGCCTTCATAAATAAGGCCCTAAGTGTATTCTATCAACACCAAAAAAGTATCAAGTTTACTATTGAGTTTCAAGTTTGTTTTGCAAATCTGGAACACATTGAGGGAAGTCACACCTCAAAGATGTGTCCCAGTTCTCTGCAGCCTATGCAACCCTGCCTTTGTGTCACGTGAAAGGAATCCGCCAGCCAGGCTCACTACTCTGAGTCAATCACAATGCTGTGAAGTGTTGGTGTCACTTGTAATAGTAAGTGGGACAATACATGCTGGAATGTTGGCCATGTTTGCCATGGATCCAGAAATGCAGCCTGTATACCTAACATGGAAGTGGGTATTACTGCTCTGGTCATCATGGGTGGTACCTGAGTCACCTTGGCAATATGCACATGAGCCACATTATGTAAGATGGCCCCTACCCACCCTCCCATGCCATGATGACACATAGCATTATCACATCAGTCACTCATCCCTTCGGTCTCCATAATAAGTCATTTCAGTTCTCTCATCTGAGCCCACAATCCACATATGGTCTATGAACTACCACTAAGGCCACCACCCCTGTGTTCATGTGTTCCGTCATCACTGAATATTGTAAGTCGCAATTAGCCTACTCCATGTCAGCCGCTGTGCAAGCCCACAGCAGACGGATGTACATGGTGTGCTGAAGCCACGCCTATGGGAAGTCCAAATGTGCCCATCTGGGTCTCAAATGCAATCATTTCCAGCAGCAACTGATATACAGTCATTCACTGATGCAGCTCAGCCAGCCTCCATGCACTCATACATGGAAAACATTTGAGAATGACAACAGGCCTTTCCAAACATGACCCACAGACATTGCACATGCCTACACTGCTGACAAACCTCTAACACCACCCTGGTGTCAAACACAGCCTACACCAACGTTACTGCAAGTGAAAGTCACACCTGGATACACAACTGTGCATACCACACCTCCACACTCTGCAAGCCTAACAAACAGCACTACATGGACACGGCATGATAGAGCACTGATCTCTAAGAAGCAAGAGGCACCAGCAGATACCTTTGGAAGAAATGTATAAACACCAAGACACCTGGGGCCTTATTTATGAAGGACTTGCGCCGCCGGTGCGTCACTTTTAACATGGGAAAAAGTGACGCATCGGCGGCGCAAGTCCTTCATGAATAAGGCCCCTGAAATGTAAAACACATACATGGCCCCAATGAGGGAGAACCACAAAAAAACAATCCTACATAATGGAAATTCCTGCCAACTAGGCAAGGTCCTGCATTTATACAAGAACCTATGCTGCAAAGCCACAGACATCACCCTGGCACTACAGACCTGTGATAAGTGTCCAACAAAGTTCACCATAAACAACAACAATTTCACTACAATAACTTTCCCGTACACATGAGATGCCACAGGCAGCACCACCCACACCTCTCACAACACAACAGCCATACTACCATACCCACCGGGACACCAGTCACAGCTCAATGCACACCCTCAAACATGAGATACAGCCACCTGTGGGATCAGTACAGCCCTGTCCTCATTATATCAACAACAGCACCAAGATCACCATATTCACAGCCACAGGTGACATCTCCACCCTCCGGGACCAGGAGCTGTGAGTGTGCTCCAACACAGACTAACAGCACACAGATTTGCCACACTACATGATGCAGGATTCTAAGGAACATTGCTTAACTGGGTCACTCACCCCACCAAGAGGTTCAAGGATCAGACTGACAACCTTCGCCTTCAAATGCACTTAATTCCAATGCTGAATGCAAGAGGGACCATCTATGTGTCTGACCCCTGTCAACATCAACAGGGCTGCCTCAGCACCATTTGAAACCAAACACAGCCTCAACATTGTATCCATTGCTGATGACAGACTACTCATACTCTCTCACACCTAAGACTACACCAACTAAACACATGAAAAACAGTGAGGAATGCAGTACGTCCCAGTCTGCATCAACCACAGCTGCATGTAATCAAAATCAGAGAATACCGAATTCTGTGTCCTTGGAACAACCCCTTCAGCATGTGAAAACACATGTTGCATCTACCACTCTGATGGGAAGGGGCTGCCACTAACGCTCAAAGAGATACGTCTTGATGAGTCCTCTGAATGGGAGTAGGTCCTGGGTGTGCCGTAGATGGCCTGGGAGTGCAAGGTCTTGGCGGTGAGGTAGGACAGGGAACTGCTGCTGGAGGTTGGTCATCAGATGCGGTGGACAGCGGTGAGGGGGAGGCTGGTGGAGTGGACGTGGCGTGTGGGGGTGTAGAAGGTGAGTCTGCTGCACATGTAGGGTTGCCCGGCCTAATGGAGTGCATTGTGTGTCTGGTTGTGGAGCTTCAAGCTGATCCACTTGCTGATGGGGAACCAGTGTAGGTCTCACATTTGGGGGATGATGTTGCTGCGGTGGGGGACGTTGACAATCAATGAGCCGTAAGTGCATTGGATGTGTTGCAGTAGTAGTAGGTCTATTTCAGGGAATCCTGCCTACAGTGCATTGCAGTAGTCCAGTCTGCTGGTGCTCAGGGCCTGTGTCACAGTTATTTTTGTCTGGGGTGGGGATCCACTTGTGGATCCTGCATAGCATGTGGAGGCAGTTGTAGCATGAGGGGAAGATGGCGTTGACCTGCTCAGACATGGAGAGGGAGGAGTACTGGAAGTATTGTAAGTTGCGTGTATGGTCAGTGAGTGTTGTTGCTGTTCCCAGTGTGGTTGCCCGACAGGAGTAGTCCCAGGCTCAGGGTGTGGGTCCGAGGATGATGACCTGTGTCATCTCCAAGTACAGTTTCACACTGCTGCTCCTCATCCAGTTGGTGAGGGACTTCATTTCCACGTGGAGGTTTGTTCATGGTGTGTGTGGGTCCCTGGTGATGGAGTGCAAAATGCCACATGCACTTCCTACTGTGCTGGAATGTGTCCCCAATACACACCAACTAAACAGACATCAGGACATGCACTCAAGTAGAATATTGCAAGTGTGCAAGCACTGTCTGCCCATGTGCCATATTTTTTTGTAAAGTTCGTATCCATCAAATGATTAATGCCATGTCACTTTTTGTACACATGAGTGATGATGTGTCGCTTGAGCTTTGACATGTTGAAACACAGCAAAGTCAAAAATGGTAGATGACTCTAAATTGTGCATTTGTACACCACATGTCAGACATGATCATAAACCTACATCTATTTTTGATTTCAGGCCATGGTACACCTAATCTGGAGCTGGAAGCCATGTTTGAAACGGACAATGAGGGTGGTGAAAGTGTAACAAGTATGGGCCCAGAAATCATCCAGGACATAATACAATCACTACAAACTCCCCCTCCACCCACAAGAAGGCAAAGCAGCCCAGTGGGATCTCCGGTTGGCCAACAGGGAAGCACTCCTATGCCACCTCCCACAACATCTGTGCCTCACCAGTCGCCAAACACACTAAATACATTTGAACAGCGTGTAGTGGATGTGCAGAGTCAGTTGGCACAGGAGGTGCGTAAGGGCATTGAGAGCATGGCAGGGACCCTAGAGGGAGTGCTCCGGTGCCTAACCTCAAATCCTGCCAGCGCGGAAACTGGTAGCACCACTGAAGCACCACCACGCACTTTGTTTGACGCCATGACAGAAATTTCAGAAGTCATGCAGCAGAGACACAGACTAATGCTCACCACAGGTGCCAGCTCTGAGGTGGCCAACACTCTGAAGGAAATACAGGACACCCTCAAACAAATGACAGCCAAACAGGATGAATACCTCACTAAATTGGCTGACTATCAACGAGATGTGACAGCTGTGCTTGAGAGCCAGCAAATAATGCTGAATGCATTTATGCGGTACCTGATGGGCATTGAACATGTTCCAGGTCCAACACCATCAACATCTGCAGTCCATGAAGTGGCTATGCCTACTGTGTCGACTGCCCCACTGGTCACACCATCAGCTGTGACAAACCCATCTGATGAAGATGAATCTGAAGATTTCCCAGTCCTCCGCAGAACAATGCGTTAGAAGCACATATTGTCAGTGTTATATCTTTGTAATGATGTAATGTTCTATGGTCTCTGTGCTCACAGGATTCCAGAGTGTGGAATCCAGGGGGCAGTACACAGATAAACAGTTACTGTGAGAGTTGGTCCTTGGATCTCCCTGTGGTTGTTACTTTGAATAAACTACATTTTCTTCTACAATCCACTGTACTTCAAGTCATTACAGTCAGGAGTCGGATTTTCCTTCACAAGCAATTGTTGTCATCACAAACTACATGTTCCACAAACCCTGTGATCTGGGTGGAGTACATAAGGGTGTAACCTACGGAGAAAGACGTAGGATTAATTTTGTACCTGACCCGTAGGTGGAGTAGGAGGTTCATCCTTGGGAGTGCGTGTTCCTTGTGTTTCCTTGTCTTGGTCCTCTCTCCTGCTCCATGACAAACAGCATCAAGAGGTCCCTCCTAGACGCCACAGCAAAATCCACACAATCCTCAAAGTCGGTCACACTGCCAATCCATAGACAATATACATTGCTTCATTTCCAGAAACAATGTTCCACAACACACTAGCTGCCACACTCCACTATGGCATGCGGCAAGGTAATACACCACACTGGATTGTCTCCTCCCTTGCAGACCAGAGCAGATGATTCTGCATAACACATTTCACTGTACAACACACAGAGTACTGATGCTGAGTCCCTCAGTGACTGTCCATCAGTACCTTTGTCTACTATGTGTACATGGCCCCACTTGCTGAGAACATCAGTGGACATGGACTCTGCATATTACCCTACGCCTAATACACCCAGCTCTGCCTCTCCCTCACCAAGGTACACAACATCACAGGACACAACTAACCACAATGGATGCAAGATGTGCCAACAAGTATGTGCCTCAGCTGGACAAATCTCCATTTGTTGTCAAAAGAGGACATCACCCTCACAACAACCACTACCACATGGGACTATACCTGGGGGTACCCTGGGCTGGATAAACAGTTCACCACTCATATGTCTAACACAAACTATACATTGTACAGAACACATCCCTCACCCTGTCAGTATGGATACTAGTAGTATCCTCACCATAGTACTTCACCCTCTGCAAACTGTGCAAGAGCATCAAAATTATTGTCAACTGATGCATTGATTAGACCTGCCACACATCCATCTTCATCATCCGGTTCTATGTTAATGGCCTCAATATCAGTATCAAAAATACCCTCCGGACAAAATTGATTAACGTCCAGACAACCGTAGGTAGACGTTCCCAGTGGCTCCCATGATTATACCACTACCGCCAGCACATACAGGAGCACTACTGCATCCACACCCATACAGATATACTGACACTAAAGGAGTTCACACACGCCTACACAGTCAGCCACAACCCTGGGCAAGCAAACCTCTACCAATGAATCTGCTTCTAGGCCCACAAGACATACGTCTGCAATACAGACCTAGCCATGGTCACATTTCCCTGCATCTACATAGCCAGCTTGTTAACCAGCTTTCTTTTCCACTTGCAGGAAAGACGTGGGTCATACTGGCCCTCAGCATTGTGAAACACTGCAAACATTGAGCTACAGTCTCAATACCAGGTGGCCCAATTAATGACGGCCATTGTGCCATCTGACCCTCACTTGTTGTGACGTTGTGTGACGCCTAACCCTGCCTAATAGTCATCATCCATCACCAAGGCACATGGTCATGCGATAATGCAGCATGCATCAAATCTGACCCTTACACGCCTTGTTCTGCGTTACAGGCACGTGCAATGGGTGTTGCTGGGTGCCTTGCCAACAACATCCATTTGCTGTTCACACTGGCCCAGATGTAATAGGAACATGAAATGGTAAACTTTGTCCAGAAATACACTGACCCAAGGCAGGCTTGACGAAGGCTCAATGTTGAGAATTATGAAGAAGTCTACTTGTCTCACCTTTATCACACAATGCAGTACATATTGTAAGAGGAGGAGCCCGTTGTGATGATTGATTAACTGAGAGGTGTCCGTTCATGTACAAGTCTGATGGTCCCTGCAAGGCAGACACACTTGCCCCATTGTGCAAAGGTGACTGCGTTAGCGAAGAACAGGACATTGTACAACAGTGATGGTGAGAACAACAGGACTGCGCTGTATCTTGCAGACATGGCACGGTCCTGCCCTCCCTCCTGCAAAAGGGTAGCGCAACTGGAAGGGCTGCTGTGCACCACTATGGCGAAACGTAATGAAAGACGTCCCACAATCTTTACACATGATTGTTGTTCACATGGGCTCACCTGAGACGCATTAGCTAAAGTCCCTCAAGGGTGAGTATTGGCCTGTATGAATTAGTGATAGTGTAAGAACAACTGGCTTAGAATAGCCAACACGTAATGGTAATCTCAGATATGAGATCATTGTTGACATTCCTTGTCCAGCAAGGATAACGCTCACCCAAAACTTATTTCACAACTTCATATGCCTACAAGTCAGAGTCATTGTGAAAGATAAATATGATTTATTTGCAAAAAAAGTTCACACTAAATAAAATCTATGCTAAACTACACTACACTTATCAAAACTATAAATCACATCCTAAACTAAGCTAATCTAAGGCGCTAACATCTACACTTATCTTGTCTAACTTATCCTATACCTACCTCACACATACTACACAGCACACAGATGACCCCCCACCCCCTATTCAACAATCGCACATCAGGCACACATACACTTAATCTAAACACATACTAATTAACCTATCTAACTAAACAAGTATATATTTATTTTTTGATTTTTTAAATTTTTTTAAACATTTAACATACACTATACATCAACCCCCCACCCACTCCTAATAACTTAACACTTATCCTAACACTATTCCTAAGTACTAAAACTATCCTAAAAAATATCTGACTACTTTAACATTTAAACAAGAACAAGGTCCGTAACTTGACAGGTGGTACACCATGTCATCAACAACCACAGTTCTGCAATGTCGTTATTCCTGCTCGTCCATTTGAGCAATGGTGGCCTTCAGGTCAGCAACCATGGACAACAGGGTGGCCAGCTGCAGCTGCATGCCCGCAACCTGCAAAGTCAACTCCTTTTGGCCCTTTTCAAAAGTGTCCATCTTGGCCTCTATTTTGTCTATCTTGGCCATCAGGAGCACACCGTCAATATCAGCCTGCGCACAAGCCTGTTTAGGTGGGGCTACTGCAGCTCCACCTGTCATTGTCCCAAGGGCCTGTGCAATGTTGGTTCCTGATTTAGGATGAGTGCTTGTCACTGGGCTCAGATTAGAGGCATGTCCAGATGTGGAACAACCTGCTGATCCTGCAGATTGACTGTCCATTTGGGGGTCTACATCTGCATGTGAGCCAGTTGCTGGTCCAGACTCAATGTGTGACCTTTTCCCCTTTAGCTTCCTGCTCCGCATTTTGCATGGGGAAGTGGGAGTTGGTGATCTCCAGGCCCCTTCAGCACGTAAAGCATCATGTCGGCGTCCCATCTGTCGGAATGCACGACCAACATTGCGTATGTGTCTGTATCTTTCCAGACGGATGCGATACAGCCTCTCCTCATCTTGTGACATGTTGTCTGTAATGGAGCAATGACATCCACATCAGTCTGCACTTACACATTGACACCTGTACACATGCACATTATGCGATCTTCAGAACATTTTGGCAAGGGCCTATCGTTAACAGGGCATCTATTTCAAAGCATGGGGTCATCATCATCGATTGTCATACACAGGGATGCTAAGTGATGTTGCGTAATACCTAAGATGATAATCACTGTAGATGACATGTAAGGCATCAATACATATGAGATGGTACATTCAAATGCATTTGTCCTGGGCATGAACCCAATGCCCCCCATTCACATATGCAAGTTCCTTCTCAACATGATGCAAGAGCATCTGTGTGCAGGCAAGTTATCTCTCGGCATTGTAATTTGACACTTCATACGCAGATACAAAGCAAGGTATAGGGACCATCAGCACTGTATGCTGCACAAGGCAACACACATGTGAAAAGCACCATGTAAACAAAACATGGGCACATTAGCATTGTATTGGAAGGAGAAACACAGGTGTGCACTGCAATAGATTTGGGGACTGACTCCTATCATGTGACTCTTGTACATGGGGTGCTGCTTGGGAGTAAATATGTGGTGTGTTTTCACACAAGGCAACACACACTGCACAACACTTCCATGGTAGACGCTTCTTGACAGGGGACAACATATAGACAGCATCAAGGGCTGGTATGTGGATTGACTATGCATGATCATTGATGCAATGCACATTTAAGCACATGTACATCATACCATATCAACTACTGATGTCAATAGGGAATTGTGCCGTTGACCCTTTCAGTAACATAGGTAAGTGCATGACTGTTGTGCTAATTAATGATGGACTTGCAGCACTGTTCCATCCCTATTACAATGGCAAGTACTGACACACGTGGGGCACAAGCAAGTTGAACTTGTAGGAGGAATATCTATGTACTACTACAATGAGCATGTCTCATGTAGCCATGGTATGAATACACTGACTGTCACGTACCCCAAGGGTCCTTGCTCAGCACAACAGTCTTCGACATCTCCATAAGCACACTTGCCACCATTGCATGCACACACCACCACAACATAATATCCAATGCCAATGACACCCATCTGGTACTGTGCCTCACCCAAGACCCAGCCACAACCAAACACAACCAACATGAAGGAAAGATAGCCACTGCAGAATGGAAGAAGGTCAGTCAGCAGATACTGTAGACACACAATACAGAGGTTCTCAGCCTTGGCTAATCAACTAGCGCCAGGGACGCCGCCTATTGGTCCACAACAATGGTCACTGCAACAACACCCACAGACCATACACCCCACTTGGGATTTTTCCAGGTCTACTCACTCACAACTAACAAACAAGTGGACATCATGTCATCCTTCTGAATTTTCACCCTGCGCATGGTCCAATAGATATTCAGGTGGATCACCATGGGAACGTGTGAGACGGTCACCCAGGCCATCATCGACACCCAACTGTACAAGGGGAATGCCCCATACACAGGAATCAATGCCAGACTTCACTTAGAACTACTACCCATAGTGAAAGCATCGGCACAACTCTTCTACGACATCCTTCATCACTGCAGCATTTCTACAGGCCAAAATGACCAACACTGGATCACCGTCAACACAAGGATCACGTTGAGGCTCCTCACACACACACACACACACACACACATGACATGGGCCCAGAATGACTCCTCAAGGGGCTCTTGTTCTCTGATCCTACCGGCCACCTCTGCTCCACCAGCCTCCCACTAGCCACCATACCAAGGATTGACTGCTCCACCACTGGAGGTAGATCACCCTCCTACCTGGCCACAAAGACATGAAACACCCTTGGGGCACAACTACGACAGACCAGGACCATCTTACCTTCATTTAATAACTGAAGACCTAACTATTTCATGAGTAGCAGCACACCCCCTCCCTTCAGTGACTTGAGACCCTCACACCTGAGTATGGTGCTCTATGGAGGGCTAGATGTATTTTTTGAATGTGGTCTATTTTTGTGTGATGTATACTTACAGCAGCACAATTAGTGTTACTGTGTACCATGCACACTGTAACACCTCATACATGTGACCCTAATATTTGTGTTCATGCATTTCCACATGGTGCCATTGAGTCATTGACACTTCCATGCACATGTGATGTGTAAACAGGATGCATGCAAGAATGATGCATTTCGACTGTCTGCATACATGTCATGCATGAGGAGACATTGTAAGCATACAGACAAAGATAGTAATGATTTCACACTCACCAGTGGCCTTAGGATCCTTGAAGGACTCCACCTCTTCCCTTGTGTATGGTGGTGGCCCACCTACAAGTGAAAGACAATATACCAGCATGTCAGCGTATGCAGCATATTTCCACACAGTACAGACATTACATGAGAGTCAGTTGTATCCTCAAGATTGGTTTACGTGCGTCCCATGAGTCAACGTAAATCAGACAACAGTCTATGGCTAACTGCTTCACATGTGAAGCACACTCTTGCACTGCATGTATTACACACATGTGATCCCTTGTTTGTGTTGTCACATTGAGATGGCATTTGCTAAAAATCTGCACACTAGGTCCATTGAGAAAATATGTCATTGTCATGTAGATGTATGTGATTGTGCTTTGAAGAATGTATTTCAACCGTATGGGATACCTTCCTGTACGTCAATGGTCAAACTGCATACACATGTGTTGTTGTG
The DNA here is from genome assembly GCF_964263255.1 of Lissotriton vulgaris. Classification (NCBI taxonomy): domain Eukaryota; kingdom Metazoa; phylum Chordata; class Amphibia; order Caudata; family Salamandridae; genus Lissotriton; species Lissotriton vulgaris. The sequence continues at coordinate 482,076,766 of NC_141697.1, forward strand.
TGCTGCACAATGCAGCTGCACACAGGGAAATATGACATACATGGATACATTTATACTTCACTCCCTGTGGCGCCTCACTTACACCTCCCCAGGGCAGGCATGTGCTTTTTGCGCTGCCTCACACTCGTACATCTCTGGCCTTATCTTCATAGGTCTTGCGCCGCCAGAGCGTTACTTTGACACATGTTAATGAGTGTTGCTGCGGCGCCAGAAGGCCTTCATTACAGAGGGCCCTGGTGCATTGACTAAGGTCCATGGATGTTGGTGTGAAGATGGCAAAGAACACACATTGCACGCCCTTTTGACACATAACAATGCATTGAAAGTGCTGACCTTTATCATGCATCATTATGCCTCAATGAGCGGCATAGTCCAGCATGGTGAAGATCAATCTTGCTTGTGCGTTACCACTACGTCAGTAGAGGCCATGTGTATCATGCCTTTTGTGAATTGCTAAGTCTGACAATTGCAGGATTTTGCCGTTGGAGCATTTCAAACTGACTACGTCCATGGCTTAGGATGTATGACACATTTTGCATTTACGGAATTTGAACATTTTTGTGAACAACAATTTGCCATAGCATGTTGGTACTTGCAAATTTGCTATTAGTTAAGTGCTATGGGCCTCATTTATGACTTTTTGCCGTAGGGAAGCGTAGCAGGCCTTCCAGCTGCGCTTCCCTATGGCAAAAGAAAAGGGCAGAAATGCGCCATATCTATTAGATACGGCGCATTCCTGTCCTTTTCCCCTGCGCTGGTGCACAATGTGCTGCCTGCGCCAGCACAGGCACCCTTGCACAATGGTGCAAGGGTGGCTGCGTTGCGGGGAAGATCATTTTTGTACAGGAAGGTAAACCTTTCAGTACAAAAATAAGCACAAGAGCCTTTTCCTCTTTCTATGTGTGCTGCAGAATGCAGCACACATGGAAAAAGGAAATACGAGGAGAAATAATGACATTTCTCCCAGTTGCGCATCCCTTACGCCTCCCCTGGGGAGGCGTAAGCTTTTGGCACTGCTTCAGAGGTACGATTTCTGGTACATGTGGGGCAGTGTCAAAAGGGCATGGTTGTTGCTGGGAACGCCCCCAGCAACACCCATTGCACGCCCCTTTAACGCAGAACACTGCGTTACAGGGACTGATATTTATCAGGCAGCAGTACGCCACCAAGACTGGCGTACTGCTGCCTGATAAATACCACGCAGGCTTCTGCGCCACAGAACATCATGAAAAGTGATTTTTCGATGGCGCAAGGGGCCGCATTAATGATGGCCTATGTATGTGTTATTTTTGTGTATCAAATCATGTTTCAGATGTCGCTAATTGACAACAACCTGTATTTGATGGTAAGTAGCTATTTTAGGTAAATATGCTCCATTGCACATTTTTGAAGGTGCCAGGTGATGCACACACATGGCCATAGTGCATGTATGTGCACCATATGCACACACATCATTATGATGGGTCCAGCAGGGTTTTTTGAGAAACACCTGCACCCTTTGGAGAAATCACAATGGCTGATTTGCTATTACAGTATTTATTGAAAAGTGATTCCTATGTCCCTCCTGGGCCATGGGAATGAATTTTGATTGATCCCTTACTTACATATTAGACAATGCAAAGTAGCAACTATGGGAGATTATCGTATTCCTACAAAGTAGTGATTTTTCTTTATACATACCATTTTGCAAAGAAAAAAAAGCAATTACATTAGAACCTACATTTATTTGTTTAGAAAGGGTTTGTTGATAGATATGGCCCTATGTCTGACTTTACAGGGGCACAAGGGGATCATCAGTGAGGCCCCTGTGGTTTGACATTTGGTTTGCTTTACCTTAGGATACCGTTGTGAATACATGAAATAAATATATATTGACTTACCAATTGTTCCATCAACCTCAATGCCAAGGTGGTCCAGGAGATCCTGCTCACGGTTTATGAGGTCTGCCCACCGGTGTTTGTACTGTCTGAGGGTCCGGTCCACTCCAAACATTCTCAACATCTGGTACCGGACCCTCTCCCACCTGAGCTTCCTTTCTTGGGTTGGGTAACCCTGCACTACCCTGCCTCCACTCCCAATCATATTTGGGAGGTAGTGGAGTATCAGCCACAGTAGCCCCCCATACTCCTTCTCACTGAGGTTCCTAGACCTGGGTGGCATTGTGACAAAGCACAAGCCACGCTGTGTAAATGCCACAAATAAAATTTTGCTGGCACAGAAATACAAAAAATACACAATTTCTCCACTTAACAGTACACTACTCCCCCTATTCCTAACTATGTAACAACCCCTAAACAGAACAGTAATCCCCCTATGAAAAAAGTTTTAAAACCCCTAAACAGACAGACACCCCTTGACACACAAGACACAGTTAGACAATACACAACACTACAGCCACTATTTGGACACACTTACCAAGACACACACTGTAAAACAACAGCAGGACAGGACAAAACTCTCAAGCACTTTCCAAACACACTCCTACACCTCTCAGAGACTACAAAGGAGTGAAATAGAAAGTGAAAGTATCATATAACTTCCTGTTTGTGAGCAGGGCAGGCTGGGAGGCTAGGTACATCATTTCCTGTTGCGATGTGACTCGTTTCCGCAAATGCGACATTTTTTGACATGCGAACATTACCGATTTCTGTTGCATCGTTATTTTAAGCATGGTACACTGATAATACATTTTCCCTTACGGTGCGACCTGTTATCGTGGGAGCGTCATTATTGTGATGCGACCAAATCATTATTGTGTCGCATAGTTATTTGAAGCATGGGTGACTGATGCCATATATTTCCATGAAGGTGCGACCAGTTGCAGTAGAAGCGTCACTATTGGCATGCGACTGAAACCTATTTATGTCGCATCGCTGATTAGACGCCGGGTACACTGATGACATATTTTCCATTACGGTGCGACCTGTTATCGTGGGAGCGTCATTATTGTGATGCGACCAAATCATTATTGTGTCGCATAGTTATTTGAAGCATGGGTGACTGATGCCATATATTTCCATGAAGGTGCGACCAGTTGCAGTAGAAGCGTCACTATTGGCATGCGACTGAAACCTATTTATGTCGCATCGCTGATTAGACGCCGGGTACACTGATGACATATTTTCCATTACGGTGCGACCTGTTATCGTGGGAGCGTCATTATTGTGATGCGACCAAATCATTATTGTGTCGCATCGTTATTTGAAGCATGGGTGACTGATGCCATATATTTCCATGAAGGTGCGACCAGTTGCAGTAGAAGCGTCACTATTGGCATGCGACTGAAACCTATTTATGTCGCATCGCTGATTAGACGCCGGGTACACTGATGACATATTTTCCATTACGGTGCGACCTGTTATCGTGGGAGCGTCATTATTGAGATGCGACCAAATCATTATTGTGTCGCATCGTTATTTGAAGCATGGGTGACTGATGCCATATATTTCCATGAAGGTGTGACCTGTTATCGTGGGAGCGTCATTATTGTGATGCGACCAAATCATTATTGTGTCGCATCGTTATTTGAAGCATGGGTGACTGATGCCATATATTTCCATGAAGGTGCGACCAGTTGCAGTAGAAGCGTCACTATTGGCATGCGACTGAAACCTATTTATGTCGCATCGCTGATTAGACGCCGGGTACACTGATGACATTTTCCATTACGGTGCGACCTGTTATCGTGGGAGCGTCATTATTGTGATGCGACCAAATCATTATTGTGTCGCATCGTTATTTGAAGCATGGGTGACTGATGCCATATATTTCCCTTACGGTGCGACCTGTTATCGTGGGAGCGTCATTATTGTGATGCGACCAAATCATTATTGTGTCGCATCGTTATTTGAAGCATGGGTGACTGATGCCATATATTTCCATGAAGGTGCGACCAGTTGCAGTAGAAGCGTCACTATTGGCATGCGACTGAAACCTATTTATGTCGCATCGCTGATTAGACGCCGGGTACACTGATGACATATTTTCCATTACGGTGCGACCTGTTATCGTGGGAGCGTCATTATTGTGATGCGACCAAATCATTATTGTGTCGCATCGTTATTTGAAGCATGGGTGACTGATGCCATATATTTCCCTTACGGTGCGACCTGTTATCGTGGGAGCGTCATTATTGTGATGCGACCAAATCATTATTGTGTCGCATCGTTATTTGAAGCATGGGTGACTGATGCCATATATTTCCATGAAGGTGCGACCAGTTGCAGTAGAAGCGTCACTATTGGCATGCGACTGAAACCTATTTATGTCGCATCGCTGATTAGACGCCGGGTACACTGATGACATATTTTCCATTACGGTGCGACTCGTTATCGTCAAAGCCGCATTATTGTCATGAGACCAAATCATTATTACGTGGCATTGTAAATTTGAAGCATGGCTGAGTGATGATATATTTTCTCCGCAAGGTGTGACCACTTTGACTAGATGCAACATTATTGTCATGTGTCACAATATTCAGTAATGGGGCATTGAATTTTTTAATCTGTCAATGTTGTTGCATATATTAGCTGCTGTTTTTTTGATGTTGGGCAAAAGATGCATGTTTACGCTTAGCATGGAAGTGTCTCAACAGGGACAAACCATGTTAGCCTGCAGAAAATGTGTGTTTCAATATTCAGCTGAGTCAGACTAAGACATATGTTGACCATAGTCACTTTTGGGCCTTGTGTTATGTCACTTTTGTGCCTAGAGTCAGCAAAGCATGGGTCAGTTTCAGACTTATGCAGACCTAACGTCTCCCATCTCCCTCCTTTCTCAACATTAATGTAGGATCATGTTACCCGATGTCTATCACACTACATCGAATCCTCCTGTCACATGGAGCCCAATCAATGCGGCTTCAGACCTGCCCACTCAACAGAAGCAGTTATCTTGCCACTCTTGTACACACTCAGGGGCAACGCAGATGCAGGGTCCCCCCAAGCCCTCTTACTCCTGGACCTGTCGTCCGCATTCAACACGGTGGACCATTACATCCTTCTCCACCTTGGAAGACATGCAGGCATCCAGGGACCCACTCTTGAGTGTGTCGAGTCCTTCCTAACTGGAAGGACTGAAATGGTCCGCCTGGGACCCTATAGTGTAACAAATACCCCCACGTCCTGTGGAGTCCCACAGGGCTCCTCCCATTCAACACTCCAGTTCAATCTATACCTTTGGGCGCTGATCCATTCTGTACAGAAATGGGACCTTATTGTGTGTTACTACGCTGACGACTTACAGATCATCCTCCCGCTCAATTCACCTCCTGCCATCAAGACGTTCCACGCTGTCATGATCCACATCCAATTATGGATGTACCAGTACCTATTGCAGCTTGACCCCGTTAAGACAGAGCTCCTCCTCCGTGGACTCAGTCATGGCCACTGTGGCCCTCAGTTCTGACCTCAGAGCTAGGTTCCCCCCCAGCCCTGGTAAAATCAGTCAAGGGTCTGGGAGTCATCATTGAGGCTGAACTCTCCCTCAGGCCACAACTGGGTGCTCTACTTTCTTCCTCTATGTACCAGGTCCGGCAGATCGTTACAGTCAGTCACTTACTCCCTCCCACCGCACTTACCCAAGTGGTGTTCTCACTCGTGCTCTCACGCCTGGACTTCTGTGAGTCCATCATGTACGGTCTCCCACGATCCCTGCCACACCGCCTCCAAGTTGTCCAGATTCAAGCAGGCCGTCTAATTCACATTACACCCAGATGGCAATCAGCCAAACCTCTACTCCACAGTCTTCACTGGCTCACAATAGATCAGAGGGCATCTTTTAAGGTGACGTGTCTCACATTCTAAGCCCTCCAGTGGTCCCGCTCCACGTTTCTCAATTATCTTATCTGCCCTCACCGCACAACACAAACACTCATATCAGCTCACCGTCATCTGGTAGTCACGCCCAATACCAAAACCCAGAATTTTGGTGGTTGCACATTTTGTCATCTGCCTCCTGGGCTTTGGGATCTCCTTTCTCTCTCCTTCAAATCCTCCCCTTCCCTTCTGGACTTGTGGTAATCGCTTCCAACACACATTTTCCCTTCCATGTGCTAACTCTCGGCCACTCACGCTTCCTTCCTCCCTCACTCTGTCTTATGGCGGCAGCAAGCCTATGGTCTCTGTGCACTCTATGAATTTCACCTATGAGAAGGTTACATCAGATAACGTTGCTTTTCTGCTTTGAGTCAGGAATGCATGTCTCAGATTCTGACGTTGTCAGACCTATCTTCACTTATGTGCGTGGAGTCAGGAATGCATGGGTCAGATACTGAGGTAGGCAGACCCAACGTCACTTTTGTGTGTTGAATCATGAATGAGGTTCTGAAGTATGATACACTAACTTCATTTATGTGCCTACCACATTTGTTTATTTGTGCAAACTGGTGTGAGCACTGAAGGCTACTTTTTGATGGATGGTCAGATTGTGACGCACACCCACTGTGTAACATGTTGATGATAGAAATTTTTAACATATTACTTATTTACTTTCATCATGACTTTACAACATACAAGTTCTTTGTTGTTATTTTTCCTGCTGTGTGATTTCATTATGTGGACTCCTCTTCACCAGTGCTTTATTAAATGTCTGCACCACAACATATGGATGCTAAATGTTGCTTTTTGACAATTGTGAATGTACAACCTAATTTATGACGTATTAGCGTATAATATTACTGCATGCATTCCTGCGGCACTTCCCTACAGCAAGCAAATAGGGTGTGAAGGTGGTGTGTCTATGACATATGGGAGATTCATGTGCTTTTGATGTGTGCTGACGCGCAATGGGCGGCCTGCATACCTGCAGTATGTTTGCTGTGTTGCATGGAGGAATACTTTTGTACAGGAAGGGTCACCTTCATACACATGTGCATTCATACCCTGCACACCGAGACACATGCACTATGGTGCCAGGGTACCTGTGTGAGCCAGACACTGGTGAGTGTCCGCATTGCAGGTGAAATTGCAAGCCAGTACAATGTAAATGGATGTGTGGGCTGATGTATGTCTGATGTCAGCCTCCAGACATGAGAGTTAGTGTAATGTATGAACTCCACATATGAGATTGTCATGCAAATTGCAGTGTGAATTATTGTCAAATAATCATGCACAAGGTACATAAGGTTGTGTGAAGTATTTTTATTTGTGCAAACACAAATGTAGATGCATGATGCGGATGTTATTAGTGACATTCTTAGAAAAAATTGCGCACTATCTGAGCACGTCTCCGGATGCCTGCTGCTGTGCTTGTATTTACAGGAGCATGGCCATCCTCCTGGTCATCCTGTGGCATTTCTGCATTCAAATCTGGATCATCGTCCCAGGGAACACGTGTGAGTACACAAATATTGTGCAGTATTGCACAGGCCAAAATAATTTTGCACACTGTCTCTGGTGAATAGAGCATGCGTCCACCAGACTTGTCCAGGTGCCGAAACCTGGCCTTGAGCAGGCCAAATGTTCTTTCCACAATGTTCCTGGTCCGGCTATGTGCTTGATTGTATGCAACTTCCTGTGGTGTCTGCGGATTTCCATACGGTGTCATCACCCACGGCTGAATGCCATACCCCTGGTCAGCTGTAATAGAATAAATGAGAAGGTACAATGAAAAGTTTGATATGGTTGGGGTAAAGTAGAGGCCATATGTTGTGGGTAATATTTCATTTGTCAGTGTCCATTGGGCATGGATGTTGCAGATAACACACCCAGGGACTCACATGCAAGACACCTTTGCAACATAGTTCTGCTGTGCAATGGACACATATTTGGAATTGACAGGTAGTGTAGGCAAACCACTGATTTTAACTGTATATCATTCCATAACATATATTTATTTATTGAAGTAGATGAGTATGTAGTCCTCCTATGCATTTTGGCCAGGAGGCCCTTTGTCATGGAGCGTTCATATCCACGCATTGCAAGGACCGTTACGCGGCTGTTCTGAGACCGGTGTTCTGTTATGCTGGTCTTGGAACAGCCAAGTAGCAGTCCTTGCTACGCGTTGCTATGAACGCTCCTTGACAAAGGGGCTTGTAGAAAAGTATTTTTGCTATGGATTGATATGCTGTTGATATCATCGATAACCCACTCACTTGAATACTTGTGAATTAAAAAAGAACTTGTATTACAACTTCTTTGATTCTTTTTCATGATCATGTACGGAGTGCCTCGCCAAGGGAATGTATTTGCAGTGGTTTGTGTACACTGCCTGCCTTGCACTTTTGTTGCTTTGACGGAAGCACCACCCTTGGGAGCACCCTCAGCTGAACAAGATTCTACATACTTCTTTTACTACCGCTGTGCACCACCCACATCCTTTTGTATTTTCTCAAATTTGGAAGGACATGCATTGACTCCCTATTTGCCTCTACATGACCGTGGGCCTCATTTATGAGGGACTTGCACCACTGGTGCGTGACCTTTTGCCATTTTGGTTTTGAGGCACCAGCAGTGCATGACCGTCATTAATTATGGCCCTTCTATTAATGTCTATGTATATGCTATTACATGGGTACTCACAAACTTTATATCGGGGCCAAATTTACAGTGTGGCTTGTGGCCGAGGGCCGCAGTGGTGGGGCCGGGGTCAGTGGGGGAGTGGCCGGGGCTAGAGCCACAAATACAAACTGACCATGAGGTTGGACACAGGCCGCAGCGACAGACGCCTTTGTCTACTGAGTGACCAGACCTGGCATACACATCTCTCACACTCACTCTCTCCCACTCTGTCTGTCTGTCTGTCTCCCTCCCTCCTCTCTCTCCATCTGTCTCACTGTCTGTCTCTCTCCCTCCCTCTCTCGACCTCTGTGTCTCTCCCTCTGTCTGCCTCCCTCTCTGTCACTCTCCCTCTCTGTCTCTCTCTGTCTCCTTCCCTTTCTGTCTCCCTCCCTCTATGTCTCTCTCTGTCTCATCCTCTCTGTCTCCTTCTCTCTGTCTGTCCCTGTCTGTGTCTGGGCCTGTCTCTGTTTGGCCCTCCTCCCCATCCCTCTGTCTCTCTGTCCTTGTGTCTATCTCTGTCTGTCTCTGCCGCTATCTGTCTATGTATGTCTGTTTCTTCCCCCATATGTCTCTGCCCCCATCTGTCTCTGCCCCCTTCTGTCTCTGCCCCCTTCTGTCTCTGCCCCAATATGTCTCTGCACTCATGTGTCTCTGCACCCATGTGTCTCTGCCCCCATGTGTCTCTGCCCCTATCTGTCTCTGCCCCTATCTGTCTCTGCCTCTGTCAGTCTGTCCCTGTCTCTGCCTTTCTCTAGCCCTGCCCTTATCTGTCTCTCACACTATCTGTCTCTGACACTCTGCCCCTATCAGCCCCTCCCTCTATCTGCCTCTGCCTCTATCTGTCTCTGACACTCTGCCCCTGTCTGCCCCTGTCTGCCCCTGCCCCTGTCTGCCCCTGCCCCTGTCTGCCTCTGCCCCTGTCTGTCTCTGCCCCTTCTGTCTCTCGGGTAGTGCACACATACTGTGTGTACACGTCCCCGTCACCAGCCCAGAGACAGCCTCCCCCCCTGTAATGTACAAGCCAGCTAGTTTTCTTTCAGAATTTGCTGCTTTGTAGGGTCTGTGTCCCACCACTTGTCACATCATGGCACCCCCAGCAGTGAGGCCAACGCCCCCTTGGCGCCAGTCAGCGGAGTATTTCACGGCTCTTTGCAAGACCATTTAATTGTTAATGAGGCCTTGTTGATTTTGATCTCTTCTTAGCGCCCCTGCATCTCCACCCTATGCCTGAAATCACCCGGCCCCCATAAATCAACAACCGGTGGTGTTTGCAGACACTTTTGAATGAATTTAAATTTAACAGAGGTACATGTCTGCAAGGTCCGCGGGCCGCACAGGAAGGCTTGCCGGACCGCAGTGAAAGGCTTGCTGGGCTGCTGACGGCCCGCCGGCCGTACTATGGGTACCTGTGTGCTAGTACAACATTTTTACATCCTGAACCTCATTTATGCATCATTACAGCAATATTAGCAGCATGGTAGCATGGATGGTGCATTGTATCATAGTCTTTTGCTTACCTACAAGTAGTCCATTTCCATACTGGCCATTCTTGAAACGATCATTTATGATGCAGTTCCTGAAGATGAACGCATCATGGACACTGCCAGGGTATTTTGCCAGCACATTAGTAAATAGTCCACGGTGATCCACGATGGCCTGTACATTAATTGAATAGGTGTGTTTCCGATTGATGTACAAATGTGCAGTTGCTGCCGGGGGAACTAATTGCACATGCGTACAGTCCATGGCACCCAGCACATGGGGTAAGCCTGCTATGGCATAAAATCCTTGCTTTATCTCCATCTGCTCTTGTGCATTGTTGGGAAAATGGAGGTAGCGGGGTGTGAGATGGATGATGGCATCCAGGACAGTTGGCAGGAATGATGAAAAAGCTGGCTGGGATATTCCTGCCAGTTTGGCGACTGTTGTCTGAAAGGAGCCCGACGCCAGCATGTGCAACACAGCCAGGAGCTTTGCCTGTGGCGGTATGTTTGTAGGCCTGTTGCTTCCTACCTCTAGCCTTGGTCCAATGAGTCCCAGTAGATGCTCAATGGTCTCCTTCTTCAGGCGGAATAGAGTAATGACCTCCTCATCCCTGATGCCTCTCAGGACGCTCCTTGGACGGAATAACCGCTCCTTTCTGCGGCGTTGCCTTGGGGGTGGATTTTGTGGTGCAGGGGGTTGTGGTGGTATTCCTGCAGCTAGTTGTCTCCGTCTGGCAGCTACTCTCAGCATAACGACCTCCATGGTGTGGGTATGGTTGCAGCAAAGTTCAATGGCCTCCTCTCCTCTCTCCTCTCCTCTCGCTATGTGCCGATGCGTCATTTCCTGCGCATCCGTTTTGTAGGCGCACCAATTCCGACGCATGCGCAACGCTGCGCCATTTCCGTCGCGGATGCGTCATAAGCGGGAAAGTTAGTAAATGCGGATGCGTCACTTTTGCGCAAACTTTTCCGCGGTTACGCCCACATTGCATACATTATTTTTTGCGCGTCGCAGGGCATTCTGACGCAGTGGGGTTTGTGGCGCAGTGAGGTAAAAGTGACGCATCGCTGGAGATGCGTCACTTCATTAATATGGCGCATGCGGTGCGCCGAAGATGCGTCATTATTTTTGACGCATCTTCGGCGCAAGCTGTTCATAAATAAGGGCCACGATATTTAACAGTGAGGCGGGATTATTATCTACTATCGCTTCCAAATTAAAATTAAAAACGCCTAAAATGTGAAAATATTTTTCAAAGGCGCAGGATTCAAATAAGGGGCTGAAACTGGTCAGAAAGGCACCTGACGGGTGGTAGAGTAGCATCCCTTTAAAAGAGAAGTGGTAAGCTATTTTTAAGTGAAAAAGGAAGGCTTTGTAATGCTGAGAAGATATAGATTCAAAGTTAGCCTTGTAGGTATCGTGATAAATCAGTGCAAGCCCCTTCCCTTTTTGTGCGGTCTGTCCTGTCTAAAATCTAAGAAGCCAGGAGGGACAGAATTGCAGAAATCAGGACCAACAGCAGTTTTAATTAGGAGCAGGTCTCTGTGAATCTATCAGCTCAGCAACTCCGAGTCTATGCTTAGGGAGGGAGTGAGCGTTAATAAACGCCTCACGCGTCATTAAAGGAGAATCAATATTAAGCCCCAGTGTTGTTAAAGAAGGACTGGTTGGAGCACGGGCGTGATGTGGGCATATAGATTGAAGCCTCAGTTTCGACAAATGGCAGGCTTCTATGACTGAAATAGAGATAAGTTAAAACATAAACATTTGTTTAACCTAGATGAAGATGTGATGTTAAAATTGCAGAGTTCCTTACTGGTATGGGACAAAAGCTTTGGTGCCTGGCAGGGAAAATGGGCAGCATCTTTGTTGCTTCGGGCGATCTGGGCGCGGATGGGTGCAGACAGGCTTGCCTTTGGTGCACATTTTGCGCCCGCTACATACATCTGCTGCGCGGACGCATGCTCCACTGTGTTAAATAGCCCTCCCTTGAAGGAGGCATGGTCATATCGTGGTGAAAGATTCTAGGAAAAGTGATGGCCAAAACAAACAGGACTTAAAACCAGGTTCCAGCAGCCCCTGCAGCTGTTTCAGGCTCCCCTGTAAAACCAGGCACAACCCAAGATGGCAAGACTGCTTACAAAGAAAAGAAAAGGCAAGTGTTTGCTAGGTAGGAGTGTGAGTCAATAAAAGAAGAAAATATGCTAAAAGATAGCAACAACACCTATTTGATGCAGTTTTACAAATAATGTACTACCTGAACATGTAATTTGCAAATGTTTGTGAATCAGTCAAATGCTTGCAAATTATGGTCATGCATAAGCATGAACTACAGATGAGCAGGCGGAGAAGTTGTGGTCAACCTTGCTAGTTGTTAAGATATCTGAGGTCCTTTTGGCAGAAATGCGGCTGTGCGTTTAAGGATGCGTTTTAACTAGGTTTGAACTGAGTTAAATAGTAACTTTTTCAAGGCCCCAACAGCAAAATGAGTAGGATCTAAAATATTCTGCTTCTTAACTCAAAAACACCTTATTTGTTTTACAGCATCTATTTGGTGCATGGTCCTCGGCATTGTCAAGACTGGTAAACGTGATGGCAAAAATGAATATTTTCTCAAATCCGAATCATCATTTTATTTACAAGATCCTGTGGGATAATTTCGCTGATGCGTCTGGGGCATACTTATATTGATTAACTCTTAATATGCTCACACTTTGACAAAACTGCAAAAATATGGTGGGAACTGGTAAACGAGAAAATACAGCCCTGGGTGGTTCATCCTTGGATAAATCATAAGTATTAATTATTAAAAAAATAAACATGAATTATATTATTGGGCCTCGCAACTAATGATAATAAATCAATGGATTCATGTCCCGCAGGATGAGCCGCATTCAGACTTGACAGGAATCTGCTACCCGTAGACTATTTAATGAAGGCCCTCTACACCAACAAGAGGTGACAAAAGCTCACAGGTCCGACGGCACACACAGTGAAAATTTGGCATACAGCACAAAGGGCGCTGGGTTGGGAAGGGGTATTGACTCTAGCCACCCCACTATGGGATTCTCAGCGTTTCGGAACCCTGGCGAACACTAAAGGATTTAGGCAGTGGGACCTCATAGGCATCACCAAAATTGGTGATCTTTGGGTGAAGGGAGAGATACTTACCTTCGCACACCTACAAGAAAAATATGGGATGGCGGAAACTGAATTCTATCGTTATGGTCAAATTAAACAATTACTTCAGAGCACGATCGCCCTAGGCAGTGAATTAGCAGAATCTTAGCAGAATCTTCCCCCTTCAAGACAGACTACTCACAGACTACATGGACAAAAAAGCCATATCACAGATCTACCGTAAACTGATTAATAATCAACCTGACCCCATGGTAGCACTACAAGGGAAATGGCAAACAGACTTGGGAGACTTAGAGGACTCAGACTGGATGGATGCACTGGCCTCTGCCCGTGAGGCAATTCCATTTAGATTAAAGCTCATACAGCTCACAATACTGCATCGCATCTATTATACCCGCACCACCTTGGACAAACTCGGGCACACCCCCGATTCGCTCTGCCTCAGAGCCTGTGGACAAGTTGGAACATTTTATCATATAATATGGGACTGCCCAAGCATTCAGGCCTACTGGGAAAAGGTAATAAATGAGATCTCGGAGGTAGGGTAGGAAGAGGTCCAGAGAGACCCCAGATGCTGTCTATTAAATATTTGGCAACCTACTGACTTAAACCGGGTATTGCAGAACTGGGCTACACTCAGAATGACTATAGCTAAGCACAACATTGCAAGGAACTGGGGTTCCGGGTGTCACCCACAAGGCAGCAATGGGAAAATGACATGGACGTCGCCATGGTGACAGAATGGAAAGGGGCGACCACTCGGTCCCCCCGAACGTATGGCAGAGTGCCTCGATCCCCCCGGGAAGCCATTTTGGGCGGGAGGCGCGTCTCGGCTGGTATGCCCGAAGCGGCGTAGCCGGGGCGCGCTTTTTCCCGCCCTTGAGTGGGCTGGCCTAGACACCGACGCCGCCGGCCACGCCCTCGGGGCAGGCAGGGGCGGGTTTACGCCCGCCCTGAAGATGGATAAAAGGAGACGCAAGACCAGAAGACATCCTCTTGTTCCTGTGCTCTGAAGCTGCACCTCCTCGCTGCACGTGAGCTCGAGACGGAACGAAGAGCCAATTTTGAGCGTTTTAATCGTTCTCGTTTGTTTTTCAGTTACTTTGTTGGAGAATGCCGAAGAAGGTTGGAAAGCGCATGAATACCGACCAGATGCTGCGTGTTCTCATGAAGGAGATGTCCGAGCTAAAGAAGCGGGTGGACAAGAATGAGGAAAGGGGTCCAAAACGTCCTTTGGCGGGAGCAGCCCCGGGAGGGAAAAACAAGAGGCCCAGGAGGGGGGCAGCGGGTGATGAGATCCCCGGTCCCAGTGCCCCGCTCGAGGCCCCAATTCCCGTGCCAGAGGAGGGGAATCCGATCACCCCCGTGTCCGAGGATGATATGCCGCCCGAGTTGGCAGCACAATTGGCAGCGTGGTTGGGTAAAGCTAACGAGGGCGCCACGGCTGTCGAAGCGCAGGCGCTGATAAAGCAATTGCGTGAGAAACGGGAAGCAGCCAAGGTGCCCGTGCCGGCTGCAGCAGGGGACAAGACACCAGGGACGATTGCGACCACAGAGGCAGCGTCAGGTGCAGGTAAGCGGCCATTGCCGATCGCGAGGGATGAGTCAACACCCTCTCGGAGAGAAAAGTTGGGGCAACATGTTCCTTTGGCAATTAAGGAAAAGATTTGGGCGGGGGAGTATGTGAACATTTTTTCATTGCTTGTTGATCATTATGAGGTGGAGCATGTAAAGAGTCAGAAGGATCTCATGCATCCGAGTGTTTGGCGCGCAAAAATGGCCGCCTTTAAAGTGAATGAGAATATCGGCAATTGGGGCAATGCCTGGGGAATCTTTACATCAATCTTGGGGGAACGTAGACCTGAGTTGCTTTCCGAGTTCCCAATCTACCAATCACGAATCATGGGGTACTCGACATCGCACCAGGGTAATCATTGGTTTTGTTACGATAATATGTTCAGAAAAGAAAAGGAGCATAATAAAAGTTTAACCTGGGATTGTTATGATGCCTTGACTTGGGATAAAATGAAAGAGTCAGGAATGTTGAAAATGCCGTTGGTAGGAAGTAATGTGGGCGAATCCTCCCGACAATATGCGGGGACGCCTTTTCGATCAGGTTCGGGTGCCGACGATCACTCGAAACCTACCGGCAATACAGGAAGAAAGGGTTTCTGTTTTAATTACAACAGAGGTAAATGTACGAGACCGCAGGGATCGTGTAAATTCAAACATGAATGTAGTGGTTGTGGGTCGTCCCATCCTGAGGCCTCGTGCAGAGCCAGAACGGGTGATAACGGGGGGAGAGGAGGTGCCAAACAGGTCTAATATAGTCCGAGGGGCGCCTTTACCCACTCCCATTGATACCCTGGCAATGATTCCTTGGCTCAGTGACTACCCGGATCGTACTTCTGCTGGGGTGCTGCGAAACGGTTTTTCGTACGGTTTCCGCATCCCGGTAGGGGACTTTCAGGGTGTGGATAGGTGTAAAAATCAAATTTCCGTCTTGCAGCATACAACCGTAGTACAGGATAAGATCCGGAAAGAGGTGACTCGAGGTCGGGTTGCTGGCCCGTTTAGTGTACCCCCGGTCCAGAATTTTGTTTGTTCCCCCTTAGGGGTAGTCCCCAAGAAAGACCCTGGAGAGTTCCGACTAATTCATAATTTATCGGCTCCACAAGGTTTTTCCGTAAATGAGGCAATCGACCCAGAAGTGTGTTCGGTGCGGTACGCATCCTTTGATGAGGCCGTAGCCATTTTGAATCGCCTGGGGCCCGGGGCGCTGATGGCGATGTCAGATATCGAGTCAGCGTTCCGATTGCTCCCGGTACACCCAGACGACCAGCGTCTCCTAGGTTTCATGTTTCAGGGTTGTTATTACATGGATAGGTGTATGCCAATGGGGTGTTCTATATCCTGTGCTTATTTCGAGAAATTCAGTAGTTTTCTACAATGGGTCTTCACAAAGAAAACGGGTTTCCAAGATGTGATGCACTACCTTGATGATTTCCTGTTTCTTGGGGCTGACGGGGGTCTTGAATGTGGCCGGGCCTTGGCCGAATTTTGTGTGTTGATGAAACAGTTTGGTGTGCCATTGGCGCCGGGTAAAACAGTGGGTCCTACGACTTGCCTCGAGTTTCTGGGGATCGAGTTGGACTCCATTGAGGGGTGTTTCCGTTTGCCAGCCGAGAAAGTGTTGAAGTTCAGGGCTGCGCTGCAACTGTGTATAAATGCATCAAAAGTTACGCTGCAACAATTACAGCAGGTGGTGGGACAGTTGAATTTTGCCCTGAGGGTAATACTAATGGCCCGCCCGTTTTCCCGTTCAATTGCCCAAGCGATGGTTGGCCTTAAAGAAGGCCATCATCGCACGAGACTATCAGCCGAGATCCGCCAGGACATGCGTATTTGGTTAGCATTTTTGGCGGATTTCAATGGTAGAATCGTCTGGAATAAACCAGCCGTGTCTTCTGAAGAGCTGGGGCTGTGGACAGATTCGGCGGGAAGCGTAGGTTTTGGCGCCATTTTCGGCACAAAATGGTCGGCACAAAGATGGCCGACATGGTGGCATGAGAATGGTCTGACGAGTAATATTGCTTTCCTCGAACTGTTTCCCATCTTGGTGGCCTTGAGAACATGGCCTGATGGGTTCAAGGATCACTCTGTCATATTTTGGTCTGACAATATGACCGTGGTCGAGTGCATCAATAGTCAGGCAGCACGTTGTAAACTGATCTTAAGACTGCTTAAAGAAATTGTTTTACTGTGTATGCAATTGAACGTGCTATTCAGAGCAACACACGTTCCAGGGGTGTTGAATCAGGCGGCTGACGCACTGTCTCGTTTTCAAATGCAGGCTTTTTCGGGTTTCCTTCCCTCAGCGGACCCGGAGCCGGCACCATTTCCCGAAGCTCTCTGGTCTCTCGGTGCCCCGAACTTCGTCACCTCGTGGGAGAGAGTCTAGCACCAAGGACGAGGAAGGCATACGAAGGGGCGTTTAGGGCCTATTTAGCCTTTTTGGGGACTGTTAGAGAGCGACTTTGGGGTCACGAGGAATGGGTAGTGAATTTCCTGTTGTCCTTACGTAGGGCTGGGAAATCGGTGGCTACGGCCCAGAGGCATCGTGCTGCCATTTCCTTTGTTGCCAGAGCACACGCTATCCAAGACCCTACAGCGTCTTTCGTTGTGCAGAAAGCGCTGCGTGGGTGGCAACGCCTGGAGGGTCGCAGAGTGGATTTAAGGCGCCCGATAGGTTTGGATAGATTGTCCCAGTTGTTGGCTACACTCCCTGCCACATGTTCATCTCAGTTTGAGGCGGTGCTGTTCCGAGCCGCTTTTACGCTAGCATTTCACGGGGCAATGCGGGTAAGCGAACTAGTTGCGAGGAACAAACTGGATGTGGTGGGGGGTTTGTGCCAGGAACACGTTCAGATCAGGGGAGAAACAATGACTTTCTCCTTTGTAAGGTCCAAGACGGACCAAGATGGGTTGGGTGACTGCGTCATCATACGCAGGATTCCTGGGTCCTCCATATGTCCGGTAAAGTGTTTAGAGGATTACCTAGCACGAAGGGTGGCATCATGGGGGGGGACTTTGTTAAGACACGCGGACGCCACCCCACTGACGAAATTTCAGTTTCAGCGGGTGCTAGCGATGTCAATTGCCGCTGCGGGCTTGAACCCGGGCGATTTTGGGACCCATTCCTTTCGGATAGGGGCTGCTACGGAAGCTACAGCCAGGGGTCTTAATGTTGAACAAGTGAAACGAGTGGGGCGTTGGTCCTCCAATTGTTATAAAAGATACGTGCGGTTGCACATGTTGTGAAGCTGTAATTATGTACTCTGTACTCACGCTTCTTGTTTTTGTTTGGTTTCAGTTACGCAAGCCTACGAGGCTGGGCGGACTACGCAGTCGACCCTACACCGGGCCAGCGGTCAGACATCACCGGCTGTGAAAAAGGAGGTGTGGGTCGTGGGCCACTCATACGTGAGGCGTGCCGCAGACGTATTCAAAGCAGGTGACTTGGTTCACGTAGCTGGGGAATACGGGTACAGGATGTCCTTCCACGGAAGGGGCGGTCTCTGTATTGACCAGTTTCAAACATTCTTTGAGGATTTGTTAGGGCGGACAAGGTCACCGCCGTCTATAGTTATAGTACATGTTGGGGGCAATGATTTGGTCACCATCGGTAGACGACTACTCCTGGAGGCAATGCTTTCCACTGTAAGTTGGTTGGCAAGGAGAGTTCCGGGGTGTACGATTGCATGGTCCCATTTGATTCCACGAAAGGTGTGGCGGGGGGCTATCTCTATACCTGCTTTGAATCATTCCGTTAGAAAGCTTAACAATAAAGTGAGTAGGTTGTTCCGTTCCAGGACATTGCATTCTATTTCCCATGGCTGTATTAATGATGACAGGATGTATTCGGGGGATGGTGTGCATTTGTCTTGGGTGGGGAATGAGTTATTCTTAGGAGACTTCTTAGCATGGTTAAAATCTTTGAAACATGACCTTTAGGTAGGAGTTTTTGTGGGGAGTCCGGATAGCCGGTCAACTATCCGGCCTTGTGGCGGTAAGGTCATGATCGGTGAGCACTAATTGGAAGATCCCTATGAGTGGGCGTCACCCAACACGGATGGGAGCGCTCGGGGGAGGTGGCCTTTGGCCCCTCAACGGGGAGGCGGTCCCTTCTAAGGATGGGTCGCCGAAAGAAGAGGAAAGGCGGTCAAGGCCCCTTCCTGTGTAGGAGGGGGTACAGCCCCCTCCTGGGGAATTTCCCGGGGCCAGTGACATCTGCGACGGCAGATGCGGTAAGTTGTGTGGGGTTGGGGGGAGGTCTACGATACCTTCTAGATACCTCACACGAGTTTGAACGACCTTTAAATGGCGTCGAGTTGATAAGTGCCCCCGTCAAGACAAGGGAAATTGTAGTAGTTGCACGTGAGTACGCCTCAGTGCGGTCGCCCCTCCCAAGTGGGGGGGGTATGTCTGGTTAGGGATCTTGACACCGGTTACGACCTTGCCGTTGGCCCTTAAACGTTAGGATGTACAATTTCAATATTTCAAGTAAATGTTTTGTAGGATGTTAGATCGGCTAGGAGAACCTCTGTATTAGAGAATCTGTTAAAGTTAGCCAAACATCGCAATGTGGTATGAAATTGTACATTAATGTTTAACCGTTTTAATTTTTTGTTTTAATAAATACGGCCGGGAGGGTCACTCCCTCCCACTTCCAAAAACTTCAAGAACTGTTTCCGGTTTCCCTCATTTGGGGATTGTGTTGAGAGGGGGTGGCGGGTATCTCAGCCATATGGAAAGGGGCGACCACTCGGTCCCCCCGAACGTATGGCAGAGTGCCTCGATCCCCCCGGGAAGCCATTTTGGGCGGGAGGCGCGTCTCGGCTGGTATGCCCGAAGCGGCGTAGCCGGGGCGCGCTTTTTCCCGCCCTTGAGTGGGCTGGCCTAGACACCGACGCCGCCGGCCACGCCCTCGGGGCAGGCAGGGGCGGGTTTACGCCCGCCCTGAAGATGGATAAAAGGAGACGCAAGACCAGAAGACATCCTCTTGTTCCTGTGCTCTGAAGCTGCACCTCCTCGCTGCACGTGAGCTCGAGACGGAA
Organism: Lissotriton vulgaris; assembly: GCF_964263255.1. NCBI lineage: Eukaryota > Metazoa > Chordata > Amphibia > Caudata > Salamandridae > Lissotriton > Lissotriton vulgaris. Next base: position 482,096,507 of record NC_141697.1, read on the forward strand.
CGAAGAGCCAATTTTGACCCACCCACCAGCCCCTGAGGACAGCTAGTATGTTTTAATAAAGTTGATCGGTTATTCTATTTCGTTTTCAGGTTGTTTTGGTGTTATGTTGATATTTAGTGTGTAATAAAGATTGGTGTAATTTTCAGGTTGTGTGATTAAAGAATTTCGGATTTAAGGCCCATTTAGTACAGGTTTTTTCGGTCATAGTGGCCAATGTAGTTTCATTTAAGTAGCATTTGTCGTATTTATTTCGGTCAGGCGGTAGGCGGTAAGGTCATGATCGGTGAGCACTAATTGGAAGATCCCTATGAGTGGGCGTCACCCAACACGGATGGGAGCGCTCGGGGGAGGTGGCCTTTGGCCCCTCAACGGGGAGGCGGTCCCTTCTAAGGATGGGTCGCCGAAAGAAGAGGAAAGGCGGTCAAGGCCCCTTCCTGTGTAGGAGGGGGTACAGCCCCCTCCTGGGGAATTTCCCGGGGCCAGTGACATCTGCGACGGCAGATGCGGTAAGTTGTGTGGGGTTGGGGGGAGGTCTACGATACCTTCTAGATACCTCACACGAGTTCGAACGACCTTTAAATGGCGTCGAGTTGATAAGTGCCCCCGTCAAGACAAGGGAAATTGTAGTAGTTGCACGTGAGTACGCCTCAGTGCGGTCGCCCCTCCCAAGTGGGGGGGGTATGTCTGGTTAGGGATCTTGACACCGGTTACGACCTTGCCGTTGGCCCTTAAACGTTAGGATGTACAATTTCAATATTTCAAGTAAATGTTTTGTAGGATGTTAGATCGGCTAGGAGAACCTCTGTATTAGAGAATCTGTTAAAGTTAGCCAAACATCGCAATGTGGTATGAAATTGTACATTAATGTTTAACCGTTTTAATTTTTTGTTTTAATAAATACGGCCGGGAGGGTCACTCCCTCCCACTTCCAAAAACTTCAAGAACTGTTTCCGGTTTCCCTCATTTGGGGATTGTGTTGAGAGGGGGTGGCGGGTATCTCAGCCATAAGAGCAGTGTACACACACAGAGGGTGTCCGAAAAAATGGTCGAGAATATGGGGAAAGTGGAATGAAGTCCGTGGTAATATTTGGGAACCTCTGCAGACGACGTCTACCCCTGAAGATAGTCCATGAATATAGGGGGGGACCAGCAGACTGAGTAATGAATAAGATTGGATGATGTAGACAGGTGGGGGACACTGGGAGAACGGGTGTCATCTATTGTAATGTACTGTATTATTAAGAAGTCGAGACGAAACTGTTGTGTATGCAATGTAATGTAAAGTATACCAATTATTGCAGATGGAGATGATTATTGTTAATTGATGTGAAAATGTGTATGACAATGAAAATGACAATAAAAAGTTAAAAAAGAAAATAATAATAAAAAAATAAATAAACATGAATTGTGTCTAGGAGAAGAAGTGAGTGGTGACCAGCGTTTTGCGTGGTGTTGGGAGCGACAATGGTGTGCATTTGTGGTAAATGTTTTTAACAGTTTCTTTCTTTGACTATATAACTGTAGGATTGCCGATGTAGTGCATTGATGGGAAGCACTTATCGCACTAATATTGATACCTGTGACCAGTGCTTCATTTGTAATAGAATGAGTACTGTGTCCAAAAGCTGTACTAGGAAACCGTGGTTGTTGCTTTTAAAAGTCAGCGTACCGAGTACAAAGGCTGCATATTCTTGAATATACATTGCCGTCCCTTTATCTCACTCGTGTGGGTTCCTACTTTCTCCCTCTGCAGCCAATTTCCCATCTTTCCCTTCCTACTTTTTACTCCTTTGTGTGTTTTCTCTCATTTGCTTGAGGTCCTTGTCTGATTTGGAAAAAAAAATTGCGCTTGTCTCCCAAACTGATCATCAGCAGGGGCGTATAACAAGCCCAGCAGCCCACGCAGTGTGTGTGGGGGGGGGAGAGGGGGGGGGGGCAAGCTCCAGGGGTCCTGCTCAGACAGCACGCTGGCTGCAGAGCTTCTGATTGAGCCTAGAGGGGGCCCCTCCATGTGCCTTGAAGGGAGGCCCCCTCGAGTTTCGTTACACCAGTGATCATCAGAGGGCCCGACTGCCAACCACCTGCTCAACTTAAGCACTGCCAATGACTATAGTTTGCACACATATCTCCGACAATAGTTGGAAGGTGCATTATTTCGCTGATCTGTTTTTTTAGTTTGCAATCAGTGACCCTATAGGTTTTTACGTGCATCTCTGCAGTAGCTGCATTAATTCACTGATATTTCTGTCTGGGATAAAAGCCTGAGACCTGCAGAATATACACACATCTCTGTCATACGTACTGTACACTATTTAGATAGGAATCACATTCACCTTACCATACAGAGAACTTCGTTTCCTTTCTATTTTCATTCGTTTTAATTCATTTCCATTTCTCTATTTTACTTTCTTTCCGAATTCTGGCCAGCTTTATATCTTCTATCTCATCTTGCATCTCATTTACTGTTGTTTTTAGTTTTTGTGTTTATTTGGTTTTTTTCCGTTCTAGCTTCAGATATTTACTGAATATTTACATTGCACTTCATATACTAGTATTATAATGGTTCTAAGGGAGGCATTATAGGAAATTTCAACTAACATACTGTATTTGCACTGGTATTTAAAGTGAGAGCAATAGAGTGTCAATTATATGTGGGAGAAATACCTCCTGCTGTTGCAAGGATTCTGCTCTGGAACAGAACTATGCTTGGAACCATAAAACTCAGTATGTTGGAACTAAGGGCCTGATTACGATGGTGGTGAGACCACCACCGACAGCCTGAAGGTGGCTGTCTCACTGCCATCGTAAGCAGGTTTCACGCCCATCATATTACAATGGTGGGCGGTTTTCAGGCTGTCAGAAAGACCGACTGCCATGGTTTTGACAGGCTCAAGGAGCCCATCGGACTGTCGAAGGGGAATCATATCCCTACAACGGTGGCAGAGCCTACCAGCCGCCGCCATAGGAATTATGATGTCCCTGCCTGCCTGCCTGCCTTTTTAATGGCGGGTAACCAGGATGTTTGTAAACATGCAGAATAAAATTAGACTGTCTAGTGCAAAATGAAACACAACAAAAAGAAGTTAGATATTTGTTGCAAAAAGATATTAGAATTAGTTTAATACAAGTTAGATTTCTTTTTTTAAAGATGTAGCTTACAGTGTGTAGAAACATACAGAGACTCTTTATCTTTCTTCTAACTACCTTAACTGTGGAAAATGTAACATGTTGTCACAAAGGTCCCCTTTCAGCTTATCACTGTTCACCAGGAAAAACAGAAGAAGGAAGCTGCATTTTGTTTTCAGTTATGAAAATGCAGCTTTTGTTGTGCTGCCTGATCTGTATTTCCCCTTGGCTGTGGGTTTGGCAGCAGGCATTGCAATATCAGAACTCAACTGTAAAAAGTTATGACAGTTGAGCAGCTATGCTATTTCTTTATGACATGGGACTAGCTGGGTAACTAATTAGTAGTTCACTTAATGAGTAAGACAATAACGGTCACAATACACCAAAACTACAAAAATGTGCAGATACAATCCACCAGGACATCAGGTGAAGTCATAGTTACAACTTACAACAATTGCTTTGACTGCACAATGGGATGGTCTGATTAAGGACAATTTCCCCTCTTATACTTTCCAAGGTACAAAAGCCTGATGTCTAAGTTCTTTCAACTATCCTGAGCTAATCTTTAGTGTTGGTGATTTTGTAGGATAATTGGCACTCACTTAGGAAGCACAACAATATTATTTAAAGGAGGCATTAACAGATCTTCTAAAATTAATTTGCAGACGTTTATAAGTCCATATGCTAAATGAGAAATAGAGTCTCGCACATCATCTAGTGGATGAGCGATCCCTTCAGAATCTTTCCTTGGTCAACTCCTGGAGCAGAAATCTGGGCACTGTTGTGATATTTTTCAAGAGACCAGACAAAGGACCTTCAAAACCCTAAAACGAGCCCCTTTATTGCAAACCCATGCTTTGAATTCTGTCTTCTTTCTTTTGTTTAATCTGAACCTTGCATAGATTTGTCTATACACTTGTGTATGGATGCAAACAGGGAGGGGATGTGCTTTTTCCTTATCAAATAGTGGATGTTAGAACATTTCTACTGATTGGTAACTTGAAAAGGAAATGCTGGGGTCAGAGTTAACAATAATATCTGGAATCTCCACCACAGTTAGTGGCCAATGTAAGTTACCAAACCTCAAATTGGAAATTACCAAGACCATTTCTGTATGACGTTCCCAATTCTGGTCACTTTTCTGCTGAGACTTAAAATAATAAAAAATATGGATGTGAACTCATTAGGTGCTACTAGGTCCATTCCCATACCCAGTGAATCTCAGAATAGTGTGGGTGATATTGCCCAAGGCACTACTACTCTAAATAACTCATAATGAGGGCCCAGGTGTTCTAACTAAACTTTTTCAGCAATAGAAAGTCATATAAAATATTGTTCATACCTTTTGGGGGCATTTTGCAATCATATATTGAAATAAATTGTTGATAGCCAATAGCTCATTCATTTATTTCCTTTATAGGCTAGAGTGTTTCTTTCCATTCATCATCCCCTTAGCAGTTCAAGACACCTGATGGCTGCAAGATATGTAGGAGGATGGAGTGTGCTGTGGCACTTTAGGGGACAACCACAAACTCTACTATTAAAACACGGAAATAGACCATCACCTATTGCATTGTCACATAAGCAGCAAGAGAATAAGAGACCCTTAGTCTCAGGTGTTGAATAGTCACATTTGTATAGTCCGTTCGAAGCAACTTGTCCCTTCCAGTCTTTGTGTTGTTTGGAAAAAAGAAAATGCCATTCTAGAGTATTCAATATTGGGAATGGAGGCACTTATTATATAATTGTATGTTTGTTAAACTTTAGCTTAAGAAAAGGTTCCTGGGAGATGTAACTTTTTACTAAGCATGTTGTGCTCCTAGAGCTGCAGTTCCATTAGCTGCATTAGGCTGATGGAGAAAGAATTCATAGGAAAGAGACTTGCTTGGAAGCAATCCGATCCTTTAATTTACTAACAAGTTACTAAAATTGTTTTGTGGTAAATTAATGCGCACCACACAAATACGTGGGTTAGTGAAGCTTGCTTAGGTGTTTACTAACAATAATAACATGAACGAAGGACTAAAACTGTTTTAAACAGGAAATCTTCACAGCGCATGCGTCAACTGCATCTACGCAGTATGACGAGCTAATGCTTGGTGGGAAATTCTTGCGCATGAGCAGAAGGCACTAAAATGGAGCTCTTAAAGACTTGAATACACGGCATCTGCTTGCTTGAAATGAAAACACACTATTTTACTAATGCTAATGCAGAGAAAGCATTAATAAATAAAGCGGAATAGAGTAGAGATAGGTGGTATACAGTGAAACCATTTATTTTTTAAAGTAACATTTGGGCTTCTCATGTATAACTGAAGTAAGCTGAGTCATGTGATGGCTGCGCATGACTACTGGAAGTTAACCCGGAATGATGACTTGTATGTTGAATGAAAGCCAGGGTCGCAAAGTGTTCTAGCCTGAGAACAGACGGTGAAAAGTTCAACAATGTGGACTGTATACAATTTTTTTGCAAGTAAAATGTGAATGCGGGTCGGAAATAAAATTATGAATACAAATTAAAGGGATGGGTTTGTAAACAATGGTTTAACTGAATTTAATAAAATGTAAGCATGGTGTGATGACCTTCCCCCTTGCCTGACCAATCAGATTTAGTATTTTTACGATATTGAAACATTAATGGGTGGAACATGTAGAACAAAAGGTATAATTGAGATAGCTTTAGTTAGTTTGTCAGATGACGATTTGCTGAAAAAAGAGAACTGAATGCTGAGAGGTTCAGGGGGTCCAGATGCTGTGAGCAGGAGATGCTGTGAGATGCAGATGAAGAGCCGAATGCAGATCCTTCTATCCTAATTTAATTAGGTTAGACAGAAGATCGCAAAAGAATCTCGAGGAGGAAGAAAGTGTCAGAGAACTGTGAAACGCAACCGTCGGTATTCTAGACAGGCCATCTATCCTGTCCTGATTCCAGTCCTGAAGCCTTTGTCGCCTGACCTATCCCAGGGGACCCTCACCAGCCCTCTGGCCAGGGGGATAGTCTTCACACCATTGTTGGTAACTATAAACTTCTCGTTAATTGTAAATGCTCTTTTCTCTCTATCCTCTCCATTCCTTAGATATCGTTCATTGAGTAAGTCCGTGGTATATTTGATTGATGGTTTATTTGAATTTTCTCTCCTATGAATGATGAATGATGGTGACTGTACTCTAGTTTTGAGTTGTTCACATGCATTTAATTTAGATGAAGATTTAAAATCTTCCTGGGTCTGTGGTTATTTACATTGAAATAAAGGTATAGGTATTTTATGTCATTTTCACCATCAGCTGGTTCAACTAATGGTCCATTAACCAGAGGAAATAACTTTTGATCAGTGAAAGGTTAGTTAGGAGTTTTAAAAAACTAATCTCGAACACTGTGGAAATGTATAAACTTGACACCAGCGGACTTACGCACTGTGAGTTTATGGGCCCAGGTGAGTATATGGTAGTGGAGTACATGTTGTTGAACCACTGGATCAAGGCCACAGGTGTAAGCCACCAGCAGCCATATTTATCAAAGGAGTGCATCGCTTTTGCACCAGGCAAAGGTGTGCAAGTGTTGCTACACTTAAGCATGATTTATCAAGCTACACTAGGCCACCTAGCATGGCCGAGTGACTTGATAAATCCAGAGTAATTCAACACAGCACAAATCACTGTGTTGCATTACTCTGCCCCAGGGAGGCATTCCATGGGAGGTGGGAGGGTTTCCTACATCACCCCCATGGATTTGTATGCTTTCCCAGATTTACTCTAAGTGGTAGACCTGGTAATGTGCCAAAACTGCTACACCTCTCCAGGTAAGGCATAACGATGAGATATCAGTTTATTTCTCCTTATGGTTTCCTCTTTCTATGAGTGCTGTATTCTGAAGCACACATAGAAAGAGGAAAAGGCCTCAGAGGGTGCTCCTTCCTGCAGAAAAACTATTTTGCTTGCAACACAGGCACCCTTTCACCATGGTGCCAGAGTGCCTGCGTTGGTGTTAGGCAGCACATTCTGCACCATCAATGGGGTAAGGCAGGAATGTGCTGTAATATGTTAAATACAGCACATTCCTGACCTTTTCCTGTCACACAGCGCAGCAAGGTGGCTTGCTGCTCTGTGCTGCCTCAAATAATGATAAATATGCCCCTAAGTATACCCTTGATTTGCATCAGCCCTGAGAGTTTTGAGATCTTGGTTTGGAGGTGAGATTCCTCAAGAGTTTAACCATAATTATTTCTTCATGGAATTCAGCAAAATTCCTGCAAAAAAATTATTGGTTTGAAATGTGATATTCTTTTTAGTTGGCATGTTTCAAATAAAGTCCAAGAAGTTAGAACTGAGATTGACTGATGAATAATGAAGAGTGATCTAGTGAACCTTTCCCCATGGTGATCAGAGATTATATTTTTAACAACCTCTTTTCAGCTGCCCAAATAGGGAAAATATTCAACTTGTTGAAATCCACATTTTCCAGCCTAGGTGGATTCCTCAGCCTCAGCTTTCTCCTCCCACTAATAACTCTCACTTATGATCATTACGAATAACTGCATATCAATTTCAATAAGTATAGATCCAAGAAAGTAGTTTTCCCACGGTTATCTCATGCAGAGCATTACCGCTGCATTGTTTACCACCAGCAGTAAGGGGAACTTCATATGCTGCACATGTGACGGATCACTGAAAGAATATCTATGACAAAAATATAGACTTACCAAAATATCGAGTAAAAAATATAGAATGCAAAAATATCCACTCCCTATCTCCAAACAGGTAAGTACAAAAATATCGAATCAAAAATATCATTATAAAAAATACTGATAGTCAAAATATCTAATTTTTTAAATGTCTTAAAAGTAATTGAAAATTAATGAAATAATAAATATAATTAACCTAAACATACTTAAAATACTTAAACAACCTTAAAATTAATAAATAATTAATGTAGCTAAAAAAAACAATTAATTTTTTTAATACATATATATCTATATATATATATATATATATATATATATATATATATATATATATATATATATATATATATATATATATATATATATATATATATATATATAGCAGCTCCACTCGCACCAGCCTGTCGCACTCAAAGGCGGGTGCCTGCCGGTCGGGGGTGCACCCGACTCGAATATCTGCTCCAACAATCCCTCCCCGCAATCCTCGGGAACCAGGAGGCAGCACTCCAAAGGCAGGTTACACAAATTAAGTTTATTCTCTCACAAAGCGCTTTCGGCACTCGGCCTTCGTCAGTGATGAGACGCAGACCATCTACATCAACGTGTATTTAAACACCCGCGTTGCTCGGGTACTCAACACAAAGATAGGACTATCATAACAATCAAAATCGAAAAAGTGGCGATCGCCATCTTGGAATGATATCGCAATGTGTAAACAATACCATATATCTCAATTAAAGAAAGTACACAATGCGCAAATGCAAATCAAAATCCCGCCCTGTATGGGCCAATGCAACAACTGTCCAAACCTTAGTGGGTACAGTGTGTAGTGTTAAAGAAAAACGGGAATCAAAATAAATCCCAAGCGCCATTTGGCTGCATATTAACACAGACTATAGTCCCATGTTCTTCTTTGTGCTATTAAGCCCTGGATGGGCATAAGTTCATCATCATATATGCAACATACCACAATCCACATGGAAAAAGTTCAGTCGCAATTCATCATACTTATAGAAACAATTTAAAGAACGTGAAGCAATATTACTGTCAATTCGAATCAACTCATCCCAGGTGTACAGGTAGGTCCTCATGCATGTTCAGTCCTGTTGGTGTTTTGCTCAACAAGTCTATAATGTACCGTGATTCCAACCTTCTTAATTTTAAGAGTCTGTCACCACCCCTGGCACTCACAGGGACGGAGTCCAAGCAGAAGAAAGTAAGCAGTTCTCTGTTGCGTGCATGCTCTTTATCAAAATGTCTCGCAACAGGATAACTTGCATCTGCATTCTGAATTGCTCTCTGGTGTTCCAATATCCGCAATTTCACCGGATTGGTGGTACTGCCCACATACCTTCTGCCACAAGGACATGTGAGGCAGTATACCACATAAGGCGTGGTACATGTGAGGAATTTAGAGATTCTCTTAGGGTCCTTTACACCAGGAATGCTGTACTGAATTACGCGTTTACTTCCCTTACACGCCTTACATCGTCCGCAGGGAAAGAAACCTTTCATAGGTTCAATTTTGGGTTTGGGTTTCAATTCTTCATGGTGGCTATGGACCAAATAGTCTTTTAGTGCTCTTGCTTTTCTAAATGTGATCAAAGGATGGGAGGGCAGATCTTGCTTGATAACATTATCCGTCATCAGGATATTCCAGTGTTTACGCAGTATGCGTTTGATGTCTCCAGAATTCCGTGAATATGTAGTTATTAATCGGAATTGCCCAGTTTCGGATTTGTTATCCTTTTCATGAGTTTTGTCTTCCAGCAATTTGCTCCTATCAAGGTTCTCAACTTTATTCAGTGCTTGTTTCAACGTGGTAGCATTATGTCCCCTTGTTTTGAACCTTTGTATGCAATTGCCGGCTGCTTTTTTGAACTCATTGTCTTTGGTGTTATTTCTCCTTATCCTTAAAAGCTCACCATAGGGTATGCTATTGACCAAACTCTTCGGATGCCCGCTGGTGGCATATAGTGTTGAATTCCCTGCGGTGGCCTTTCTGAAGAGTTTGGTGTGCAGATTGCCTCCTTCAATGAAAATAGTCAGATCTAAGTAATTCACTTCCTTTTGGCTGATTTCTCCTGTGAATTTTAGATTGTTCTCGTTGTTATTCAATACCTCCAGATATTCTTCAGCTAACTCCACTGATCCTTCGATGATAATGAACAGGTCGTCTATATAACGATACCAACATCTCACCAGTTCGTTCCATTTCTTGTTGGTATTGGACCAAGCTACCTGCTCCTCCCAATGCCCCACGAATAAATTTGCGAAGCTTGGGGCCGAGCAAGTGCCCATTGCCACGCCTGTTAGCTGCTTGTAGAGGTTAGTTCCAAAGAGGAAGATGTTGTTCTCGAGGCAAAATCTGAGAAATTCAATCAACATTTTATTGTGTTCGTAATATTTCACTGGCCTCCTATCCAGAAACCAGGAAATAGCTTGTAGCCCTTCTTCATGCTCAATGCACGTGTACAAGCTGGCAATGTCGATGACCATCATAGTGTACCCATCTAGCCAAACCATTTTTTCAATACAGTTCAAGAAATGTTTTGTATCCTTCAGATAGGATTTCAAATTGACAACATGAGGAGAGAGAAAAGAGTCCACATATATAGACAGATTTTCAGTCAAGCTACCCTGAGAGGCTACAATAGGCCTCCCAGGGGGGTTCACCGGACATACATTTCTCCTCACACCGCCCAGTCATGTAAGGGCAGCCTAATGATCTTGGTACGCGTTGCCTGGTCGGATAGAGAGAAAGCCTTGGCGGAGATTAAAGACATTGAACATGACCTTTCTAAAGAGCAGGATCAATCCAAACTGGAAGAGAAACGTGAAGCAATGAAGAAAAGATTGAAGAAGTATGAAGAGAAAATTAAATTGAGAAAGGAGGAGAAATTTGAGAGGGATGATAAGGACTACCGGATGGGAAGAGTACTTACCTTCTCAAAAAAGTATGACCAGCCACGCAAAGAATTAAAAATGAAAAAGAAGAAGCAATCCGGGACAAGTATTCCCGTGCCTGAAACCTCAGAATCATCGTTAACGGGAGAAGAGGTATCGAGCGAGGATGGTCAAGAAGATGCAACCGAACCTTCGGGTTTTCAGGAGGAGTATCAAGTGATGCGTACAAAACAGTATCCAGGGGGCAGAGGCAAACCCCCGGAAAGAAGAACACAAAGAGGAAGACGAGGAGGGGGGGCTGGAGCCGCAAGAACCGTAGGCTCGCCACCCGTAACAAGAAGCATGAAGAGTGCCTTCAAGAAGAAGACATAGGCACGGAGGATAATCTCACAATTGTGAACTTGACACCGAAAATCTTGACTACCGAGGAACAAAATATTTTGAAATTGGGACTCACTTTTTGCCCTGAAAAGAACTTCGAGTTTACTCAAACACGAATAGATCTATTCAAGTACACCCGCAAATTAAAGCTGTACAAATATTTCAAACAGAAACCTCCCTTACCCAAACCAGCGGCGGCTGGTGATAAAGAAGAAAGCATGTTGCTATGCAAAGATCTAGTGGGCATTCGATCTCTGGAAGAATTGAGAAGGGAGATAGACGAAGATGACACTGCTAATCTAAGCAACACTCAGATGGTGACATATATGGAAACACAGCAAAGAGGGGGTGCAACCAACTTCAAACCGAGCTCCACTTTCATGCCAATGATGGGAGCTGATGCCATAGACACCTTTTCTGAAGCAGTCATTCAGGATTTAAAAACTCTCAGATGCAAACATGGTACTGACTATGGAAGATCTAATTTCACTTATAAGCAAAGAATAGCTTTAAAGAAGCTCTGTGATGATTCGTCCCTGGTGTGCAAACCCTCGGATAAAGGAGGAAATATCGTGCTGTTAACCAAATTACAGTACGAACAAGAAGCACTGCGGCAATTGAATGACCCTAAAACATATGCAAGGGTGAACGAATCTACATATAACAAGAGCATCAAAGATTACCACGATATGATACTAAAGTGGTACAACAGTAACATGCTAAATGGGAATGAACATCTGTTTCTGAGATGCTTAAATCCAGTAACCCCGACCTTCTATTATCTACCCAAGATACATAAGGATCCGGTGAACCCCCCTGGGAGGCCTATTGTAGCCTCTCAGGGTAGCTTGACTGAAAATCTGTCTATATATGTGAACTCTTTTCTCTCTCCTCATGTTGTCAATTTGAAATCCTATCTGAAGGATACAAAACATTTCTTGAACTGTATTGAAAAAATGGTTTGGCTAGATGGGTACACTATGATGGTCATCGACATTGCCAGCTTGTACACGTGCATTGAGCACGAAGAAGGGCTACAAGCTATTTCCTGGTTTCTGGATAGGAGGCCAGTGAAATATTACGAACACAATAAAATGTTGATTGAATTTCTCAGATTTTGCCTCGAGAACAACATCTTCCTCTTTGGAACTAACCTCTACAAGCAGCTAACAGGCGTGGCAATGGGCACTTGCTCGGCCCCAAGCTTCGCGAATTTATTCGTGGGGCATTGGGAGGAGCAGGTAGCTTGGTCCAATACCAACAAGAAATGGAACGAACTGGTGAGATGTTGGTATCGTTATATAGACGACCTGTTCATTATCATCGAAGGATCAGTGGAGTTAGCTGAAGAATGTCTGGAGGTATTGAATAACAACGAGAACAATCTAAAATTCACAGGAGAAATCAGCCAAAAGGAAGTGAATTACTTAGATCTGACTATTTTCATTGAAGGAGGCAATCTGCACACCAAACTCTTCAGAAAGGCCACCGCAGGGAATTCAACACTATATGCCACCAGCGGGCATCCGAAGAGTTTGGTCAATAGCATACCCTATGGTGAGCTTTTAAGGATAAGGAGAAATAACACCAAAGACAATGAGTTCAAAAAAGCAGCCGGCAATTGCATACAAAGGTTCAAAGCAAGGGGACATAATGCTACCACGTTGAAACAAGCACTGAATAAAGTTGAGAACCTTGATAGGAGCAAATTGCTGGAAGACAAAACTCATGAAAAGGATAACAAATCCGAAACTGGGCAATTCCGATTAATAACTACATATTCACGGAATTCTGGAGACATCAAACGCATACTGCGTAAACACTGGAATATCCTGATGACGGATAATGTTATCAAGCAAGATCTGCCCTCCCATCCTTTGATCACATTTAGAAAAGCAAGAGCACTAAAAGACTATTTGGTCCATAGCCACCATGAAGAATTGAAACCCAAACCCAAAATTGAACCTATGAAAGGTTTCTTTCCCTGCGGACGATGTAAGGCGTGTAAGGGAAGTAAACGCGTAATTCAGTACAGCATTCCTGGTGTAAAGGACCCTAAGAGAATCTCTAAATTCCTCACATGTACCACGCCTTATGTGGTATACTGCCTCACATGTCCTTGTGGCAGAAGGTATGTGGGCAGTACCACCAATCCGGTGAAATTGCGGATATTGGAACACCAGAGAGCAATTCAGAATGCAGATGCAAGTTATCCTGTTGCGAGACATTTTGATAAAGAGCATGCACGCAACAGAGAACTGCTTACTTTCTTCTGCTTGGACTCCGTCCCTGTGAGTGCCAGGGGTGGTGACAGACTCTTAAAATTAAGAAGGTTGGAATCACGGTACATTATAGACTTGTTGAGCAAAACACCAACAGGACTGAACATGCATGAGGACCTAGCTGTACACCTGGGATGAGTTGATTCGAATTGACAGTAATATTGCTTCACGTTCTTTAAATTGTTTCTATAAGTATGATGAATTGCGACTGAACTTTTTCCATGTGGATTGTGGTATGTTGCATATATGATGATGAACTTATGCCCATCCAGGGCTTAATAGCACAAAGAAGAACATGGGACTATAGTCTGTGTTAATACGCAGCCAAATGGCGCTTGGGATTTATTTTGATTCCCGTTTTTCTTTAACACTACACACTGTACCCACTAAGGTTTGGACAGTTGTTGCATTGGCCCATACAGGGCGGGATTTTGATTTGCATTTGCGCATTGTGTACTTTCTTTAATTGAGATATATGGTATTGTTTACACATTGCGATATCATTCCAAGATGGCGATCGCCACTTTTTCGATTTTGATTGTTATGATAGTCCTATCTTTGTGTTGAGTACCCGAGCAACGCGGGTGTTTAAATACACGTTGATGTAGATGGTCTGCGTCTCATCACTGACGAAGGCCGAGTGCCGAAAGCGCTTTGTGAGAGAATAAACTTAATTTGTGTAACCTGCCTTTGGAGTGCTGCCTCCTGGTTCCCGAGGATTGCGGGGAGGGATTGTTGGAGCGGATATATATATATATATATATATATATATATATATATATATATATATATATATATATATAAACATAATATTAATAAAAAGTATACAATATTTTTACCGTAGGATAGCGAAAGTGTTACATTTACTATTACCACTCCAGTGAATGCAACAGTAGAGAAAACATTGGATAGCGTAGCAGCAAAAATTACTATTCCCACTCCAGAGAGTGCAACAGTAGGGAAGCGTTGGATAGCGTAGAGGTAAAAATTACTATTCCCACTCCAGTGAGTGCAACAGTAGTAAAAGCGTTGATAGCGTAGGGGTAAAAATTACTATTCCCACTCCAATGAGTGCATTAATAATTAACAATTTATTCAAAATAAATACCAATACATAAACTTAACTTATTTAATTAATTATAATTAAATTACTTCCCACCCTATTCTCCTATAAACCAACAACCAGCTACAGAAAATAAATTATTACAATTCACATAATTATCAATTAATAAAATAATAAAAAAATAATTACCAATTAAGAATGAATTAATTACCAATTAAAAATTAATTAACAATTTATTCAAAATAAATACCAATAAATAAATGAACATATTTAATTAATTATAATTAAATTACTTCCCACCCTATTCCTTTATAAACCCAGAACCCGCTACAGAAAATAAATTAAGGTAATTCACATAATTATCAATTAATCAATTAATAAAAAAGAATTACCAAATAAGAATTAATTAATTACCAACTAAAATGTAATTAACAATTTATTCAAAATAACTACCAATAAATAAATTTACTTATTTAATTAATTAGAATTAAATTACTTCCCACCCTATTCCCCTATGAACCCACAACCCCCTACAGAATTAAATGACGCAAAATTAAATAGCATAAAATTAATTACTTAAAATAAATTACAAACAAATATACACTTTTCACACATATACTAACATACAAACCACTTTCAAAAATGTGATATTATTACAAATTCGATAATTTTCATAACCTATATTATATACTTCGATATTTTGACTTTCTATATGTTTAAAATCGATATTACTTTACTTACCTTAAAAATTATATTTTTGATGACTATATTCTGTCCATTCGATATTTTGTCCATTCTATATTTTGAAGTCGATATTTGTGTAATTCGATATTTTGTCTGTATACCAATGGGATACATCTTGAAACCCATCATAATACCAGTCATTTGTATCATTATGTTATTGGGAGCCATCAAAGCTTATAAAATGGCAAAAGGTACGTCATAATAAAAACTCCTTGAAGAAACGAGAGCAACAGTTAGAACGACTGCAGGACAGTCATTATCTGGACCTTAAGGGGTTAGAAAGATTTAGACAGGGAAGGCAAGCTAAAACTTCTGTTCAGGTCAATCTCTTCAACAATGAGAAAACTATAAAAGAATATTCTGTTGGTGTTATGACAGTAGTCATAAGAGGGGGAACTGATAGAGCGCTTATAGCGCTCTAAATTGTATGGGTGCATTATATTCATGGTTCAAACACACTTGCATGTATTTTTATCATTTGCACTGTATTATGTTTATCAAATGCATGTATTCAACATCCTAAGCATAGAAATGTACTATGCACCTTCAAATAGGATTTACATGTATTAGAGACACTATCATTCCTGTATGCATAATGTGCAGGATGACATTATATTAATGTAACTGTAACTGTGTGTCGTTTAAATTGTCTGCATTGTAAGCCCAGACTGTAGATTGTTGTTGCTTTAGAATTCTTAGTTGCTAAAGAAATAATTAAATGAACCCCTTTTTTATGTCAGGACAGCATGCCATAGGACAAGCTGGGGTGGATTTGGGCGGCCATTACTTTTAGCAAGTGGGAATGGTTCGGGCAGTTCATTTTTTTGCGTATTAATCTATAAGCGTAAATCAATGATTGTGCCTTGGCTTTGAGTGCCAGTTTGTGTTCTTTATGAGTTGCACCCTGCCCGATTATTACGCCCAGGTATTTATATGAGCTGTGTTCTTCGACATTTACCCCTTTGGCCATTCATTTGAACTTAGATTTTTTGCAGTCTACTAGACAGACAATTTTTGTTTTCTCTCTATTTAGCTCCAGCTGTTCCTTGTCCAAGTAGGCTACGAGATTGTTTATTGATCTCTGTAACCCATTAGTGGTTTGGCTCATCATCCGCATATTGTAGGATAGCAACTGTTTCATTGGCCAATTTCGGGGGGTGGGAGTCTGGTTTTTCTATATGTGGTGCAATATCAGATAAGAAAAGGTTGAATAGGCAGGGGGCAAGGACACAGCCTTGTTTCAGGCCTCTTTGAGTGTGAATGCTTGCGGTGGTACTCAACCCATCACCCAGTTTGACTCTTGCCCAGGTGTCCGTATACAGAGAGATTATGGCGTTAAGCATTATGCTTGGCAGATCCCATGCGTTGAGTTTCTTCCAGAGCTGACTCCTGCTCACTCTGTCGAAAGCGGATTTAATGTCCACGAAGCAGGCAAACAGACGGAGTTTCCTTTTTTGTGCTTTTTCCGTTAAAAGTGCTAGGGTGGCAAGGTTGGATATTGTACCCATGCCTTGCCTAAATCCTGTCTGGAATTTTGGGAAATGTTTTTTTCTTCCATCCAACCTTGCAGCTAAATTAACAGGCACGAAGCATACAGTTTTGCTTCAACGTCTATCAGTCAGATTAGTCTTCCGGCTTACGGTGATCTCCCTTTTTGAATATGGGATGGATGATGTTCCCCCTCCAGGAAGCCGGGATGTTGGACTGAGTGTAAATCTCATTGAAGAGTGGGGTGAGGATGGAAGACCACAGCTCTGGGTTTTACTTAAAAATTGCGTTGGGGATGCCATTTGTTCCAGCCGCTCCCTCAGACTTTAGTTTCGCTATAAGTCCACTTAGCTCTTTCACGTTTGTCAGGGAGTTTGGCTCGTTGTTGGGTGAATATGATTGGTATGAGCTGCCTTCTGCAGGATCCGGGGTGGAGAGGGCTTGAGTTTCTTTCTGTTCGAGGTCTTGCCCTAGGGCGTTGCTTCGGGACCCGTCTCTGCCTTATTATACAGGGTTTTCACATGGGCAATCCATGTATCTGCACCAATTCCTGCTTCTTGCAGAAGTATTGGGCCGGATGTTAATTTGTTTATTATGCCCCAGAAATCACTACTATTGGGCTTTCTGCTGGCAGATAGTTCAAGTTCAAGTTCAAGAATTTATATAGCGCACTACTCACCCAGGGGGTCTCAAGGCGCTTGGGGAAGGGGGGTTCAATTTTTGTCGAATAGCCAGGTTTTAAGTTCTTTTCTGAAGGAGATGTGGTTTTGAGTAAGGCGGAGGTGAGTGGGGAGTGAGTTCCAGGTCTTGACAGCCAGGAAGGAGAAGGATCTGCCACCCATGGTGGATTTTCGGATGCGCGGGACTGCGGAGAGGGCTTGATTGGACGATCTGAGTTGGCGGGTGGGTGTGTAGAAGGACAGTCGAGTGTTGAGGCATTCGGGTCCTAGTTTGTAGAGGGCCTTGTGTGCGTGGGTAAGAAGACGGAATGTAATTCTATTGTTGACGGGAAGCCAGTGGAGGTCTTTTAGGTGTCCAGTGATGTGATCTTGGCGAGGGATGTCCAATATGAGTCTCGCTGATGCGTTTTGGATGCGTTGGAGTTTTTTCTGTAATTTTGCTGAGATTCCGGCGTATAGTGTGTTACCATAATCCAGTCGGCTCGTGACCAGTGCGTGGGTGACAGTCTTTCTTGTTTCGAGGGGGATCCAGCGGAAGATCTTTTTGAGAATACGAAGTACGTTGAAGCAGGAGGATGAGACTGCGTTGACTTGTCTGGACATCGAGAGAGAGGAGTCTAGGATGAAGCCCAGGTTGCGTGTGTGGTCTGTGGGTGTGGGTGCTGTGCCCAGAGCGGAAGGCCACCAAGAGTCGTCCCAGGCAGAGGGGGAAGATCCTAGGATGAGCACCTCTGTTTTGTCTGAGTTGAGTTTTAGGCGGCTATGTTTCATCCATTCGGCTACCTCTTTCATGACTTCATGAAGATTAGATTTGGCGGTGTTAGGGTCTTTGGTGGGGGAAAGGATTAACTGGGTGTCGTCGGCGTAAGAGATGATGTTAAGGTTGTGTTGACGCGCGATGGATGCGAGTGGACTCATGTAAACGTTGAAGAGGGTGGGACTGAGTGAAGATCCTTGTGGTACTCCTCAGATGACTTCAGTGGCCTCTGAGTTGAATGGGGGAAGTCGGACTCTTTGAGTTCTCCCAGCGAGGAATGAGATGGTCCAGTCCAAGGCTTTTCCTTGTATGCCGATGTTGCTGAGGCGTTGTATAAGGGTGCTGTGGTAGACTGTGAAAGCGGCGGAGAGGCGAGTAGAATGAGGGCCACTGTTTCTCCGTTGTCCAGTAGTGTTCGGATGTCGTCAGTCGCTGCAATGAGGGTCGTTTCGGTGCTGTGTTTGGCTCGAAATCCAGACTGAGAGGAATCGAGGGAGTTGTTGGATTCAAGGAAGGCGGCGAGCTGGCTGTTGACGGCTTTCTCAATGATTTTGGCGGGGAAGGGGAGGAGGGATATGGGTCGGTAGTTTTTAAGTTCAGAGGGGTCCGCTGTGGGTTTCTTCAAGAGGGCGCTGAGTTCGGCGTGTTTTCAGCTTTCTGGGAAGGTGGCAGAGTTGACCGAGCAGTTGATGACATCACGGAGATGGGGTGCGATGACGGAGTCAGCTTTGTTGATGGGTGGAGATGTGGTGGGGGCAGGGGTCGGTTGGCGAGCCAGAGTGGATTGAGTTCATTAGGCGGATGGTGTCTTCGGTGGTGATTGGGTTCCAGGCGCTGAGGTTGTTAGTTGGCGGTGTGGGGTCTGAGGGGGGGTGGGGATGGTTGTTCGCAGGGAGTGTTCTCGAAGCTGTTGTGAATGTCAGCAATTTTGTTGTAGAAGAAGGAGGATAACGCATCGCAGAGGTCTTGGGAGGGAGTGATGTCGTTAGATGCTGTGGCGGGGTTGGTGAATTCTTTTACGATGTTGAAAAGTTCCTTGCTGTTATGGGCGTTGTTGTCGAGACGATCCTTGAATGCTGATTTCTTGGTGGATCTAATCAACTGGTGGTGTTTGCGGGTGGCTGCCTTGAGAGTGGCCATGTTGTCGGTGGTTGGGTTTTTTCCCCATGTTTTCTCTAGGGTGCGGCATAGCTTCTTGGATTTTTTAAGGTCATCATTGAACCAGGGAGCCTTTTTGCTGCCTGAATTGATCTGGTGCTTTTTCAGGGGTGCTAATGCGTCAGCGCTGTGGGTGATCCATTGCTTGAGTTTGGTGGCCGCTTGGTTTGGGTCCAATGAAAGGGTGGGAGGGTTTTGGTTGAGTGATGTGAGGAGTTGGTCGGAGGTGATTTTGTTCCAGTTTCTCTGAGGAATAGGTTGTGGGCGGTTGTGGGTCAAAGTAGTTTTGTAGCTGAAGTGAACACAGCTGTGGTCCGTCCAATGGAGAGCTGTGGTACGGTCGAAGGAAATGTGCTTGCTGGAGGTGAAGATAGGGCCGAGCGTGTGCCCGGCTACATGGGTGGGGGTGTCGACAAGTAGTTTGAGTCCGAGATTGACCAGGTTGTCCAGAGGGGAGTTGGTGTTGCAGTTGTGTTTGTTTTCAAGGTGGAAGTTGAGGTCTCCTAATAGAATGTAGTTCTCGGAGGTGAGGGCATGTGGGCTGATGAAGTCAGTGATGTCATCGCTGAATTGAGTGCGGGTTCCTGGAGGCCTGTAGATGAGGGTACCTCTGAGTGTGGTTCTAGGGTTGGTGTGGACCTGGAAGTGGAGGTGTTCGGCGGTTGCAAGATTATCGTCGAAGCTGGTCGTGATTTTGATGGAGTTCCTGTGGATGATGGCGATGACTCCTCCTGTTTGGTTGGTGCGGTCTTTTCGGATGATCTTGTAAGCGTCCGGGATGGCTATAGTGATGTCGGGTGCTGATGATGTGTTCATCCATGTTTCTGTAAGGAAGGCGATGTCCGGTGACGCGGTGTCGAGTAGGTCCCAGAGTTCAGTGGCGTGTCTGTGGACCGAGCGGGTGTTCAGCAGGATGCACTTCAGGTGGTTAGAGTCGGAGCTGTGTTTGGAGGAAGTGGATTTGGTGAGGGTCCTGAAGCAGGAGAACTTGCAGGTGTGACAGGCGAATGGGCCGTGGGTACGTCCTGGGGTGGCATTGTAGCATTGTGGTGTGCGTCCGGGGTTGAGGGCAAGGAGAGTAGCGGCATCATATGTGAATCTAGTGGGCTGGGTACGGCGGGAAACAGGGGTCTGGTGTTGGGTGCGGTCAAGGGGCAGACGGGCGTAGACGTGCTTACCTTTGGCGCACCTTCGGCGCGCATGGGGCGTGACCGCTGCGCGTGAACGCTGCGCGCAAAAGCAGTTGTCATATATGGATAGTGAGAGGGGAGGGGCGAGGGAGGAGCAGCTGGGAGGCGGGTGCGTGGTGGAGAGGGCGGGCTCCGAGGCACAACAATAACAGAATTGGCGTCGGAAGCGAGACCGGAAGTCGGTTGGGGAATGTAAGTAAATAGCGCTGTGGGCAGGGAGGCGCCAGCGAAACGGAGCACACCTTGATCTCTAAAGGCTTAATTAATAAGTAAAATGCGAGCGCTAGTGGAGCACACCCCGACTTCCAAAGGCCCAACCAACAAACAAAGTGCGAGCGCTAGAGGAGCACACCTTGATTTCAAAAGGCTTAATCAATAAATAAAATGCGAGCGCTAGTGGAGCACACCCCGACTTTCAAAGGCTTAATTAATAAACAGAATGCGAGCACTAGTGGAGAAACAAAATGCGAGCACTAGTGGAGCACACCTTATCCTCTAAACTCTTAACCAATAAATAGATAAATAAAATGAATAAAAATGCGAGCGCTAGTCAGGGCAGCAGTGCTACGATACCCCAGGCAGCAGAGCAGTCAGCAGGGCAGCGCAGCATAGGTGAGGCGGCAGTGTGGCACAGCGTAGGTCACAGGATACCAGGGGCCTTGGGGACCGACCGTGTCTGACGAATAATTGCAGCCAGATGGACCCTTTATGCGCTGTTTTTTCTCTCCCCAGGTTCCTCCTGTAAGTGCGCCTTAGTGCGTACAGCTTTGTTTTTTCTTGTTTTAGACCCTTTTTTCCTGCTTGAAATTGGCGTTGCACTTCTCTCACGATCTCTCTTTTTAGCTTTCCAAGATCTTGGTTGAACCACGGGTCCCTTCTGGTATCTATTGTATAAAACCATCCCGGGGAAACTGGGAATTTAAGGACCAAAAACTGGGCCAGCCGCTTCAGAAGCTGACGTGATCGTTCTCTGGTAGGGGGCCTTGATTTTCCTGGAAAACCTCAACTGTCTCCTGAATGGATTGGGGAGCCACTCCTCGCCATTTTAACTTGCGAAGATTGAACGTTTCGGGCGGCTGCATGATGGTATTGAGTTTTTGAGCACTCTTAACTTTGTTATTCATGTTTAAGATGAGCGGGAGATGATCACTTTCGACTCGTGGAATGATTCTAAAGTTTTTAATTTGTGGGAGCAGGTTGTTGCTGATAATTGTAAAGTCGATTGTTGAGGAGACTTTTCCGCTCAGATATGTTGCGGCCGCAGGCTTATCCCCCCGAGCATTGCTGTTCATGATTGTCAAGTCGAGGGCTGCTAGTATACACACTAACTCACTCGCACCCTGGGTGGCTTTACTATTACTTCCCTGTTGAGTCATTAAAAGGTTACTGTTAAAATCGCCTGAAATCACTATTTGGCAATTCGCGTGGCTTCTCTGCAATGATGCTAATAACTTTGTTAGGGTTAGATGTTTTCCCTTCTGCTTTTTTCTCTCTGGGTGGATGTAAACGTTAATTAATAGGAGTTTTCTCGTTGATTCCTTGCTGCTTACCTTGGTCGCTTGGATCCATTTGGCCCCCGTGTCTAGTTCTTCCGTTGCCCAATTCAATTTTTGTGTGATAAAAGTTGATAGGTCCCCTCTCGGATGACCATAGCTTGAATGTCTTTCTGCCAGGCAGTGATAGTCTATAAATCCAGGAATTGGGCTTGCACCCAGGTTCCAGGTTTCCTGGAGCAGGATTATGTGTTGTTGCATGAAGAACGATACGGTTTCGTGGTCTTGCCCCATGTCCTTAAATCCATGCACATTCCACGAGCAGAGCGAGATGTTGGCTGTATGAACATCTTCTACTGTCGGGGGCTGTCTCTGTTGCTATTATTTTACTTTTCTTTGCTTGGTTAGGAATGCTTATTGTTTAGTGTTCTGGGGATCCAAGACCAGTCCCATATTTCCTGTGAACAACCCTCAGTTTTACCGGGGCTTTCTCTTATGGAGCGCCTGTTCTTGCTGGAGGGAGCTACTGGTGAATTGGAAAGCGCACCACGTACGCATGTGGACTGGCTTTTTCCTGAGCTTTTCGCTTTGTTTGGCTTTTTAAGGAGGGGGTGCAGGTACCTTGGGCATTGGTGAGCCTTTAGCTTGATTCCCCATGCTCCAAACCTTCCACTTGTTACTACTATTTTGTCCACCAGGTCCATAGACGACCAGGTTGTCAGGGTCTCCTCAACTCCCCTCCCGATTATTTCTTTAAATTCCACCGATGTTAGGTCACACGAGCGGATTCCTTTTAGTTCTGGGATTTCATAAAACAGTCTCAAAAGGTTTCCTCTATTTAATGTATCTTGTATACCTTTTGTCGAGTATTCAGGGATGAAAGACAATTTCAGTTCGAACTCATCCGGTTGGGCTTGGTCTTTATACCCGGGGGTTCGTTTTCCTTTCTTCCACCGTTTAATGTTGAAATTAATGAGATGTTTTGTCCACGTTCTTGATCATGCTCAGCGGTGTGTGTGGTTGGCACCTCTGAACTCACATTAGTTATCCTCTGGGATTTTTGGATTGATTTCCCAGTTCGCTGCTCCACTTGATCCTGGTTAAAGAGCTTACAGTAGCGATCCTTTCCTCTTATTGTTACAGCGAAACATTTGGGGAGGTTTTGAGAGTTGAATGGAGTTGGGGCCTCCAACATATTCCCTAAGGGAGGATTATGCTTTAAATATGACCCCTTGTTTGTTGCTACTTGTTGAAAAACACATTGTTGTGTACTCGCACCATTGCAGCTCCCTGGGGTTCTATTGCCCACTGTGGACCAGATTTTTCTACTTTCTTCTTCACCCACTTCATTATTAGATGATGTTTTTCTTCCTTGTTGTTGGATTGCGGGGATGCTTTTTGAGTGACTTTGTCCTCTAAAGGTAGGCTTCCGATCCCTTGATTGGTTTGGGGAGAAGTATGAAATTTAGCGGCTTGGTTGGTCCCTGTTGCTTTGAGATGGAGGGCTGAATGGTTTGGGATTGGTCACTTGCAGGGTTTGCCACCTCGGACAGGGGGGGGAGTATTTTTTTGTCTTTTCCGCGGCGGGGCTGGACTGTTTATTGTATTTAAGCCGGGCCTTTCTCACGCGCTTTCTTTCCCGTTTTGTGGGTTTGGCTCCCACCACTGCTGGTAGATGAGGGGCCACTGGTTGGGGGTCGCTTAGATTTAGTTGTGCCTCGTATTTTTCGCTAATGCTTCGTTGGTATCATTTGTTCCTTCGCTATTAGCTTTGGTGCGATTTGCACTTGCCTTGATCAACATAATTTTGGGGTCTTACGTGCCACTTGCTATTATAAGATTGTTTTACTGCCCCTAGGACGTCTTTTAAAATTTACGGAAGGGTTGCCAGTTTCTCAATTATGGGGCTGCTGCAGCAGGAGGATAATTGATTGTTTTTGTATCTTTGCTGATCCAAACTTTCTCTTTTTGTTAATAGTGATGTTATTAAATCCAATTTACTATTTACGGCAGAGATGTGACTGGCTATAAGATTTATAAGATCTATTTGGATGTCCATTTTGTCTGACTAAAAATTAAAAACCCTTATAGATTGTTCAAGGGTATGGATCAGTGTTTGGGCCCATTGCATGTTGGAGTTGTCTTCAATGTACGGCGCCGGGGCCGCCGACCCAGAGCTTGACCCGCTTTCAGAGGAGATGGTTATTGGTTGTGTGATTGTTATGGGTCTATGACCAGCCTCCGCTAGATCTGTGTACTGGATATCTTGTTCACACTGTGGGCTTAAGGAAGTAGATGAAACCAATTTGGATCTCCTTTGTGATGGTATTTTACTTGAGCTGGGGGTTTGGCATTCATTTTCCTGTCCGTTCCCTTCTAGTGATATCAGGATTTCAATCAGATTAGTGTCACTCATGTTAGAGAAAGATTTACTACACACTGCTTCCTTAGGCGCTGCGTTTACTGCGGATTTAATTAGATTGATTTTTTCCTCCTTGGTCCATCTTGTGTTTGATTAGCACTCTTCCTTGGGACCGGAGGGTGGTTTGCCGACCTTGGGATTTGCGGCGGATGTTGGTCCCTTTATTGCAGCTTTTGCTACTTCAAAGCTGCAGTTGACCTTTTCACAATCTCTGTTTTCCCCCGTGGGGGTCTCAGACTCAGTTGGTTCAGTTTGTTCTCCGATTGTAAATGTTTTTATTCCAATCACATTGAGACCTTCAGCAGTCAGTTCAGTTTTTGTAATGAGGGTTATGACTGGAGTTTCGGGTGAAATCTGATGCACCTGAGCTGTTACTGTCACTGATTTCCTAGCTCCTGTATGAACCGACTTTTTCTCCGACAATGATTCATACTGTGATGCTATGGCAGAAATTGCAGGGGTGCCCGGGACAGTGGTTTGTGGTTTGTCAGGCTGCATTGGGCTTGGTAGCATGGAGGATTCTTTTGAGGGAGAGTACATTGCTGCCATTGGATCTTTTAGAAAAAAGAATTTTCGAATCCCTGTTTGATTATTCAGAGTTGGCTTTGTCTTTAATGTTGGGATGGGTGCTGAGATCAGCCTCTCCCTTTGGCCCTCTCTTTTTAGTTTATTATTGGTTAGGGAGTCCTCCTCTTTTGATGGTTTAAGTTTGGATTTTTTATTTTTATTTCCTTTTTTTCCTGGAGTTTTTTCTGTCGCCACCTGACGGACTGTTCCTGATCTCATTTATGCGGAGCCTGATACAGTTTTCTTGAAGGCTCGGGGGGCTCTGAAGCAGGTTGTAGGATTGGTGGGCAGGAGGAATTGAGAATTTGAGGCATTTACTTGGGCCCCTGCTTTTGTCCCCAGACGGACTTAACCGTACCACCACTACTGCGAGCAACTGGTGGTGGGATTTACGCCTCTGGCTGTTTCGCCCACGTCTATCTCCTCGCCTCACTCCTCCTTCCCCTACTCCTTCTCCTTCGCAGAGCACACGCCCCCAGCTCCCACCCTTGCCACCCTATTCACCGCTACTGGAGTAGATTAATTAAGGGGGCTCGGGGGAGAGCTTGCTGCAGTTTAGGTATCGGAAAACGGTGCTTTGGAGCTTTGGGGCTTGGAGCTCAGTGCTTGTGTTGCCCAGGGCCAGATGGTCTCTTTCTCCATGGCCCTGGGAGCAGCAGCTTCAAAGCCTACTGTGAAACTGCCTCACCTGCTTCTCTCCTCACTGTGGCACCTGGCAGCGCGGCCCCCTGGCTCGGGGTGATGCGAGGCAGTGTGGGATGTTTCTAGGGTACTGCTTGGCTGCTTGGCCCCCCAATGCCGCTGCCGCTGGATTTCTGGGCTCCCGGGCTCCCGCTGGGCTACTCCATCCACACTCGCTGCCACCAGTCCAGACACGGGACGGGGCAGCCAAGAGACAGCCGGCGGTCGAGTACAGCGGTTCGCTGAGAGCAGGGGGGAGGCTAGGCTGGCAAGCCCCTCGGCTTGTCCAGCTCAGCCGGCCCCAACCCCCGCCGTTCCGGTCCTGACCAGCTCTGCTGGGCTCGTCGACAGGCGAGCTGGCTCACAGGAACCAGCAAGCTGTGGACTGGAGCCAAAAACGTCTATGTTCTAGGGGCTCCTTGGGGCTCCTTTTCCCATCCTTCCCCCTGACACTGCCGCTCTTCACTGTCCCAACAACAAAAGCGCTGCGGCGCTATGGCCTAACCTCCCAGACTGTCTGCTTCTGCTGTGCACAAAGGAGCCGCCCGCACCTCCAAACTGCCAGCCGCCGCCGACCTCAAACAAAGCGGTGCGAGGCGATACGTGCAGGGATGCTGCGGTCGAACACTGGAGCAGCAGCCATCAGGGAAGGGCAGCCGCCGGCCAACAGGTAGCGGTGGTGATGCGGCAGTGCGGCAGCCCGGTATTCGGAGCCGGCCGCCAGGCAAAAATTGAAACTTGGACAGGCCAGGCTCGGCTCCGCTCGGCTCTGTTCAATTTTCAGGGCGAAGAGGGGCTGCAGCTCACAGCGGCTTCCAGTGCGGCTCACAGCAGCGGCGCATAGCTCCTCCCTTGATCTCGTCAGTCTCAGGCAATAAACTGGAATTCGAAGTCTGTTGTCTTTTAAACATGACTAAATTGTAAGTATAATCTTAAAGTGTTTACTCCCCTCAACCACTTTCAGCAGGCAAATAAAAGACTATCAGTGCTAAATTTGGAAGAGAAGACACGGACTAAATTTATAATTAGTGTCTATCCTACTTGTGAACTCTCCTGCTTAGTCTTCATCTTCCCTTTTTTGACCACCTCCAGGCATGCTATTTTGCCAATTTGCATGTGTATTACTTGATTTGTTTTTATGACCCCATTTCCTTATCGCTTTCTCTCCTTATCCTAGACCCAGGTGGTCCTTTAACTTTCCCCACCATGGCTAGAGATCCTCTGTGATAAAAGTGAGGCGTTGAAAGTAGAGTAGGCCACCATGTTTCAGAAGCCAACTCCGCATTCTCATTTGCTTTGCAGCAACAGTGTTGTAACATGGGTATTTTGTGCTGCGAGGCAAAAAAAACTGACAAATGTCCCTGAATCCATTCTGGGACCAATAATGCATAGCGATTCCTGGAGAGAAAAAAATGACAGTTCCTCTGGCCTAAATAGGGAGCCATGGCAACTGTTACGGTTACTTGCCTGCCAAGTCGAGAACGGGCAACCAGGGCAAGGGTTTCCACTGGTGTAACGAAACCCCAGTGGTTCACCCATTTCTAAATGGGGCAAAAGCAAAATGAATGTATGGTGATGCCCATCCTCCACCGAGCTGTAAACAACTGCCTCCAGTACATTTCCATAATTACTTCCAAGTTCGCGCCTTCTTCCACACCGCTGATCGATATGACATTACAACACCACACATTAGTTGTTGGATTAACAGGGCAAATGCATGTCACCAGAAACGCTATCATCTAGAATTATTAAAGCAAGGCTCGCGCTATTTATTTTCGCAGCCTTAATGGTGGCTGTTAAGAACCATAAACAAGGCCACATGTTTGCAAATTCCTGAGTGTAAGGCATTTTCGAAGATTCAGTCTAATTAACAATTAATTGTTAATATTTTCACTCTGGCCTTTTTAACATTAAATCTCAAAAAAGCAATTTATTTAAATTCGTAGCTGGATTTTTTTTCAGGCAAATACAATGGCAGCTGGTGAACTTTAAATGTGATGGATGAAAATAGCATTTCCAAAGCAAGCAATACTGACTTTCCCTGTGGAGCTTGAGGGCGTTCCCCTCGCAAAACAATTTATACAAACGGGGCCAAATGTTGCATTGTACAGTACAATATTCAAATACATTTGTAATTGGTTGACATGGTATGACAAGCATTTCAATATCATACAGTGTAACATAACCTATTATTTTAAAAATGCACGGTTATCATCTAACTTTTATTTTATTTAATTCTTACATCTGGCTCCTTCCACGTAGATTCCCAGTCATATAAAAAGAATGTAATTAAAGGTGGCAGATTTTGAAAATGAAAAGCTTCTTATTACTAATTAAATGCTGTACAAATATTAAAGCATTAGATAATTTGTCGTGAAATATCAGAGGAATAGAATGACGCTGGCCATCATAACCGCATGAATTATCATAATATATACATTTTAAATATGTTGGGAAGTGCTATATGTTTTCATGAAACATCTGCCTGCTGTTTTTCGCTTTTAACAGATATCATAATTTTTCCTTTAGCACTATATTGAGATTTTCTGAAAATACACACCACTTTCCCCTGGTCAGTTCCCTCTACTGGAGAGAATGTGGGGCAAAAGATGACTTATTGCATAGTTGGCGATCCTGTCCCAAGATACAGGGTTTTTGGAGGGAGGTGTATGCGATAATCAGGTTTCTTGAGTTGAGACTGTAGACCTGGATGGAGGGAAGTGGGAGAGGGGAGATGGGGAGTCAGTTCACAACTTTAACGTTTTACCTTACAGACTAACTGTGATTGATACCTATATATCTACCTGTTCATACACTGTAGATCTGTGTGTGATTCTGTAAAATCAATAAAAAAAAATGATATAAAAAAATATATAAATGAATACATCATCTTTGTCATTTTTAATACATAATATGCATGTTTAAAAATGCACATTAGTTTTTTTAAAGAAATATATCTTCAAACAGAATTTTAATTTAATGCAATGCAATTACATTAATTAAATATATATTTCAAAATTAAGTTAGCACTACTGTAGCTTTAAAAATAATATTTAACGTTTATTATAAAATATATATATTTTTTAACTTTAATAAACTTTAAAACTTTTCTATAAAATTCACTATGAGAGATTTCCTCCCAATTGCGGAGGGCTCTGTCAGTGTGCGGAATATAAAATACAGTCATAATGTCTCTTCTAGTAGTAACTTTACAATCATGTATGACATTTTTACTGACTCCCCTCCTTGTTTCAGGAGTGGGTCATGTAAGTCTACACTTCAAATGACTTCACATTCTAATATGATGAGTCGCCAAAAGTAGTAGAGTTACTCAAAAAATTTGGTTTAACTTTGTGACTAGCCTGAAAGTTTCATGTAGACCACAATTATTGGTCATCCTGCAGTTTGCATTATTTTCTTATGAGTTGGAATTGAAAATGGGTGTACCATTTTCTTGTGAGTTGACATTACAATTACTTTATTTATTGCTTTGAAACTAGAGGGGAATAGGTGCTTTTACTTGGAATAACTTAAACATAGCAGAAAAGCCCTGATTTTAATGTGAATACTCCCTTGTAGAAAATGTTTTAAACCACATGTTGTAATCATTGTCTTCAAAACAAATATCAGAAATCCACGATAGACAGACTTTGCAATGTAACATACGCCAGATGGCCAACTTATCCCGAGGATGAGCATCAGAAAGAACTCCATTCACTAAAGAGGATACCATTATACCAGGGACATTGTTTTGAATAGGATCAGAACAATCATCTTTGTTGGGGTCACCATTATCCCACAATTGACTATTATATCACCAGCCTGGGTGCCTTATGCCAGGGTCATCATTATGCAAGGGATAACCAACACTACTCACAGGACAAGCCTGCATTATGCCATAAATGCAGCATATTTAATACCATAAGAATTTCTTTAGGGATGTCCACAATTATGCTAGGGATAACCCCCAGCATATGTTTACCATCTATATACCAGATTTGCACACAATATTCCAAGGATGACCACAGCATACCAGGACGTCACTGTGTCAATAAAAACCACAACTATGCCATGTATTAAATGCTTACATCTTGGATTACCATAATTATGAACAAGTCCCCACCCTAATGCCATGAGGTATACAGTGTGGCAAGGATATATACAAGTCCTCAGGGCCACCACTATGTCATTAGGAGCTACAATATGCTTTGGATGCCCACATATGGTGGGACAAGTCAAACCTTATGATTAACTTGGCAATCATGATGCCAGGGGTAGAAAGTATGCCAGGATCACCACAACCTTATGGATGACTACCAGTATTCTCAGAGAATACTGTGATGCTCCACCACACCACCTTCTGCAAATATACATGGATATGCATTAATGTATACACATGGTCCACAGAGCTTGTGTTTCTCTCTCAGATCATTGTCTGATTTATTGGTATTAGTCTACTTTGACTCATCCTTCACTTCTTGGTTGGTGGGGCTCTACACTGAATACCATTGTCTAGACAAATAGGATTATGTCTAGTACTTGCTATGATTGTTTATTGCACTCACACAATAGGAGCCAGATTCAAAAAATGAATGAATTTTAAATTGGTTAACTATGTTATGTAGGCAGCTAATACACTGAAATTTGAGGATGTGCTCATACAATTGAGAATTCAGCTTTTAACTGACCCCACTAAACATATCATTGAGTTTACCCTTAATTGGCCACTATTTGTATTTTGGATTTGTAGAGCGCCTTATCACCCGGGGGTCTCTAAGCACTTAGCAGAGGGTAGACACAGTTCTGTTAGGAGGGCCAATTAGACAATGCCCCATGCCTCCTGAAACAGCACAGTTTTTAGTTTTTTCCTGAAGGGTAGTAGCATTGTTTCTTTGCGTAGGCTCTCTGGGAGTTTATTCCATGCACTTGGAATAGTATAGGAGAAAGTACGCCCTCCAAAGGAGGATAGTTTGAACCTAGGGCAGATCAGAAGTGCAGCATCAGCCGATCGTAAGTTCCTGCTGGGAGCGTACGGGACTAGACGTTCCTTGATGTATTTTGGGGCTTGCCCGTACAAGGCTTTATGCGTAATGCATAGGCCCTTGAACTTCGCCCGCTGTTTTACCGGCAACTAATGGAGCTTGAGAAGGAGAGGGGTGGCATGGGTCCTTCTTGGTTTATTGAAGATCAGTCTGGCAGCGTCATTCACGACTGAAGTCTGACCAGCAATTGTTGAGGGATACCGACATACAAGACGTTGCCGTAGTCCAGACGTGCCAGGATCAGAGCTGATACTGCTCTTCTGAGCGTGTCCATCGTCAGAATGGGGGAGAGTTTACGCAGTTGTCTCATTAAGCCCACACATGTGCCCACTACGGCTGAGACCTGGGCTGACATAGTGAGATTGGCATCTAAGAAGAGGCCTAGGCTTTTCACTGCTTCTGCTGGTACTGGGGAGAGCCCTAATTCAGTGGGCCACAGGAGGTCATTCCATGGGCTGGATGCCGTCGTAATTGCTAGCACCTCGATCTTGTTGGGATTTATTTTTAATGAGTTGTCCGTCATCAAATTAACAGTAAATTTTAAGATGTTTTGCATTCTCTGATATGCCATCAGAGAATTGTCAATTTGGATGATGATCTGCGGATCATCGGCGTAGTTGTAGATGCTGCAGTCCATCTGATTTAGAGCTGAAATAAGGGGCTGCAGGTAGGCGTTAAACAGTAGGGGTGACAAGGCTGAGCCCTGAGGGACTCCACATGTAATGCCCACTGCCTCTGATACCAGGTCAGCTAATTGCACTCTCTGAACCCGATCACCAAGGAAAAATCTCAGCCAGGCATGGACGGTGCCCTGGATACCGAGGTCCCACATCCGCGACAACAGTAGGTCGTGCTTGACCGTATCAAATGCCGCAGAGAGGTCTAACAGCACCAGGGCACACAGGTTTTTTTTGTCTGCTCTAAGTCTCAGGTCGTCCAGCACGGAAAGCATGACCAATTCCGTGCTATGGTGGGCCCTGAAACAAGCCTGGTTGGGTTCCAACAGAAGGTTGTTTTCAAGATGATGTGAGAGAGTGGTCAACACATGGTGCTCCATAATTTTAGCTAAAAGAGGTAGTTGTGAGATGGGCCTGTAGTTTTTCAAAATCTTAGTACCTGCCTTTTTTAAGAGAGGGATCAGCCAGGCTTCTTTGAAGTTGGAAGGAACCTGTCCAGTTGTAAAAGAGCTGTTCAGGAGCGATAGAATGTCATCCTCCATCCTCGACCAGGCTTGTTTGTAAATCCTCGGAGGACACGGGTCCGCCGGCGAGCCTGATTTGACTCGACCCATCACAGTTTTCACCGTTTCCTTGGTGAGTAGGGGCAGTGAGATTAGGGGCTGAGTGACTGTTGGGATGGTTCTTGTGAGGGCTCCCAGACAGTCTAGTCTAGGAGTGGTCTCGATTTCTGTCAGGAGGTCTGCTATCTTGGTGGTAAAGAATGACTGAAATTTTTGGCAGTCTTCTTGCGAGAAGGAGGGGGGCTGTTCCTTCTTTTTCCTCAGTTCTGACAGGACCTTGAAGATTTCTTTCTGGGGATTGGGTGCTGCCGCGATTCTATCTTTGTAAAACTCAGCTTTCTGGCCCTGATTGCTTGTTTGTAGAGCTTGTTTGTAGATGGTGAACTCATTAGCATATATGACTTGAGTGCTGGGGTCATATCCCTTGCGCCAGGCTCTCTCACTCCGGCGTAGGGAACGTTTCAGGAGCCTCAGTGCGTCATTGAACCAGGGTGCACCTTTACCCTTAGCTCTGATTTTTACCCTACGAACAGGAGCCACTACATCAATGGCGCTTTTAAGTTTTTGTGACAATTTGAGGCTAGCCGTCTCAACGTCATCCTCTAATAGCCTATTAAAGTGAGAGGGTAGATTCTCTAGAGTGGAGATCAATGTGTCTGTGTTAATTGTATTCCACCTTCTCACGACCTGCCACTCAGCGGGAGGAGCTACATTTTGCCCTGGGAATGCTATTCTTCCCTGCAACAGGTGATGATCTGACCATATGCAGGGCGATATAGTGACAGGGCTCAGCATCGGGACTGATGTCCAGATCAAGTCCAGTGTATGGCCTTTCTTATGTGTCGAGCCAGTCACCCTCTGAGTTAGATCTAGCGAGGTCATAGCCTCTTCTAGCTGGTTAGACATTGCGTCTTTGGGGGACTCCTCCCAGTGGAGATTTTTTTTATTCATGTAGGTCAAATCTTTTTTTCAGATGGCTTTAATCTCAGCCAAGAAGCATAGAGCGCACTTGTGATTATGTACTGTATTTGCATAAAAATAATCCCTAACCTGTCTCTAAGCCTGACTTTAACTGGTCTAAAACTCTCCAGTTATAGGTTGTGGAACTCCCAATACAAATTTGAAGACTCAAAGCGGATCAATCAACAACTACTAAGTACTAAGACACAGTGATATCATCAATTATGTCATTTGAAAGTCATCAGTGATATCATAAATGAAGTCATTTAACATGTCATGATTGGTATAATATGTGAGGTCATAAGCAGGGCATTGAGGGGAGTAAACTATAACTGATGAACTTCAGAGATTTGTATTTGTTTTTAAATGTTAATTTTGACCTTATTTAGACACCTAACTATAACGTCAGTGATTTTTTTCTTTTTCTTTGTCCCACCTCCAATTATCTGCATTGAACTGGTGTTCATGCCAAGCATTAGGCTGATTGGTCATGGAAGATTTTCCAAAGCTGGTCATGTTACATGCTTTGAATAGAGCTTTTTTTCACATGTAGGGAGAATAAAATATTTAAAAACAATTCTCTCTGGTTGGGATTTTGAACCCTCGATGTGGCAATTGTCCTATTCTTGATTGCTCCCCTGAGCGTGTTCCTATGGAATTCTGTTTTTCCTGTGTAGAAGCCATTGCTAAAGAATGAAAAATATTGCATCCTCAAAGCAGGAAGGCTCAGCAAAATGATAGATAGCCTTCTTTGAAACAGAGCTGTCCTATGACAAATAATATAGTGATACATGTAAAGGAGTCCAGGACTATTTGAATGTGGATTTGCATATTCTCATAAAGCATGGAACCTCTTCAATGGTTTGCAGGGATTCGGGGATCCAGTGGAATTAGAGAGGCATGCCCGGAAACCCCAATTCCTTGGGCCACAAATCCCTAAAGACTTAAAACAAATAATACAGGGTTGAGTTTAAAATTGCACTTAGCAATTTCTTACCGTCAAACAATAAAAACAAATTGTTTTTTTTACCAAAAGACAACTTTGTAAAAAATTAAATGGTACTTATTTTCAGGTTTGCATCATTTGTAAAGGCAGTTTCAGTTTTTCTGATCTCGCAGGGGTCTTGAACCCTTCAATAGAGCAGTGATAAAGTAGCATTGTTTCTAGTGGGGACACTGAAGATCTGCAAACCTGGGAACACCAAATACAAAAAGAAAGGTGTCTTCTAAATGGTTAAACACTCCACAATATCTAAAAACAAATCCTCAGCATGTAAAAACAAGATACTCTTGGGAAGACACCACTTTCACTTAGGAATTATGAAAGTGAGAAAATGAAGCCTTTGCTGTGATGAGTATGGCATCCCGCAAAAAGAACACTTGATGGACAGAATGCAGAACAATGTCATACATTCACAAAGTACAGAGATCTGGGACTAAATCGATTGTTTTTCTGCTCCCTATGCCATTCCACTTTGAACCCAGCCATAAGCAAATCAGTCTTGACCCTGAGCCCAATGGGAACACAGGAATACAGCCCAAACTGCTGCGCCAGGTCCTCCCAGGACTGGAAATAAGCATCCAAGGACCTGTTAGGGGGTTTGACTCCTCATCAGCCTGGATAGCTTGACTCCACTGGCCTGGAGAGCACAGGACCCAGGTCTGGGCAAACCTGTCCCACTCAGGGTGACACATGAAAAAAAGAACAATTGATGGACAGAATGCAGAACAATGTCATACATTCACCCCAGTTTAGAGATCTGGGCTCAAATCCATCGTTTTTTGCTCCCCATGAAATTCCAGTTTGAACCCAGCCATATGAAAATCAGTCTTGATCTGGCGCCCAATGGGAACAGTCTGCCCCAAACTGCCAGGCCAGATCCTCCCTGGACTGGAAAGAAGCATTCTATGACCGGTTTTGGGGTTTCACCCCTCATCAGCCAGGATAGCTTGACTCCAGTGGAATGGAGTGCGTGGGACGCAGATCTGGGTATACCGGTCCCACGCGGCGTGACAAATGTAAAAAGAACAATTGATGGATAGAATGCAGAACAATGTCATACATTCACCCCAGTACAGAGATCTTGGCCTAAATCCATAGTTTTTTTTGCTCCCCATGCCATTCCAGTTTGAACCCAGCCATATGCTAATCAGTCTTGACTGTGTGTCCAATGGGAACAGTCCAGCACAAACTGCCAGGTCCTCATTTGACTTTAAACAAGCATCCTGGGCCCTGTTTTGGGGTTTCACCCCTCATCATCCAGGATAGCTTGACTCCAGTGACGTGGAGAGCACGGTACTCACGGATGGGCATGCCCGTGTCAGGATCCTCTGTCCAATTCCTCAGGGTTGTGCTGATGCTCAAAGGGAGCCCACCTCTGAACCACCTCAAGTCTGGAATAGTGTATACACTCAGACTGTTGGGGTAATTGAGTGGGGGAAGGAAAGGGTAGGAACTGCAGGGAAGGAGATCTGTGAAGGAGACAAGAAAACAATGTAAGTCGTCTTTTGTCTGTTTTTTCCCTTACCCCCGTCAATTTCCCTTTGACACCTATTCCTTTACACTGCAACCCATACCTGAAATAAAGAAATGTGACACGTTGACATCAGAAGAAAGCAGAGGGTGTTGACATACTGTAGAACACCTTTCTAAGTAAAAACATGAAATGAAAGAGAACGAGTTATAAGGAAAAGGTCTCTAGTCTCCTTTAAGCTCTTAGTATCGCGGGTGCTTACGTTCCCTGCAAAAAAATGGAAAGTAATTCACGGTATCGCCAACAGGGAACTAGCTACCCAAGCGCCTCGTTAGGCACCTAAACTCCCCTGTAAGAGACCGCGAAGGAAAACAGTGTGTCTCGTCCAACAGGGGAGTATGTGGAGCTAAACGTAGAACTAATTCCCATACGGATTAGCAACAATGGCGGCTCGGAGATGTGTGTGCTAGTACTTCTTACCACCTGTCTTTGACTGTAGATCCATGGGAGGAATCCCAAATAAACATCCCAGATCAAGAATATTCGGCGACGCTTTCAGGTTTCCGCCGTATTTATTCTTTTTCCGTCTTGGCTTCCGAGTCACGTGATGCATGACCCGCATTGCATGCCGGTAAATGTTGTTTTTCGTACAGTTGTCGCACACGTTCCGTGCAAGGAAGGCAGATAGTGTACTGGCGTTCGTAATCCTTACAGCCCATCCCACTCGGGGTGACAAGTACAAAAAAAACAATTGATGGACAGAATGCATAACAGTGTCACACATTCACCCCCAGTACAGAGATCTGGGCTGAAATCCATTGTTTTTTGCTCCTCATGAAATTCCAGTTTGAACCCCGCGCCCAATGGGAACAATCCACCTCGAACTGCCAGGCCTGGTCCTCTCTGAACTGGAATCATGCATTCTAGGACCAGTTTTCAATCAATCAATCAATGCATTTGTAAAGCGCGTTACATATCCGTGAGGGTCCCAAGGCCCTCGGGGGCGGGGGCTGCAGCCCTGATCGAAGAGCCAGGTCTTGAGAAGTCTTCTGAAGGCCAGCAGGAACTGGGTCTGTCGTAGGCTGGTGGGGAGAGCGTTGCAGGTCTTGGCGGCGAGGTAGGAGAAGGATCTGCCGCCAGTGGTGGTTTTCCAGATACGAGGAACTGTGGTGAGAGCGAGGGTTGCAGAGTGGAGGTTACGGGTGGGGGTGTGGAAGCTGAGTCGGTTGTTGAGGTATGTTGGTCCGGTGTTCTGTAGTGATTTGTGTGCGTGGGTGAGGAGTTTGAAGGTGATTCTCTTGTTGACGGGGAGCCAGTGTAGGCTTCTTAGGTGGGGTGTGATGTGGCTGCGTCGGGGGACGTCGAGGATCAGTCGTGCCGAGGCGTTCTGGATTTGTTGTAGTAGTCTCAGTAGCTTGGTAGTTGTTCCTGAGTAGAGGGCGTTCCCGTAGTCGAGTCTGCCGGTGATCAGGGCCTGGGTGATGGTTTTTCTTGTGTCAGGGGGGATCCATTTGAAGATCCTGCAAAGCATCCGGAGGGTGTTGAAGCAGGACGCGGACATGGCGTTGACTTGCTTGGTAATGGAGAGGGTGGAGTCGAGGATGAACCCCAGGTTGCATGCGTGGTCAGTGGGGTCCAGGGCTGTACCTAGCGATGTGGGCCACCAGGAATTGTCCCAGGCTGATGGGGTGAGTCCGAGGATGAGGACCTCTGTCTTGTCTGAGTTCAGCTTCAGTCTGCTGTCCTTCATCCAGTCGGCGATGGCCTTCATTCCACTGTAAAGGTTGGCTTTGAGGGTGTGGGGGTCTTCGGTGAGGGATATGATCAGCTGGGTGTCGTCGGCGTAGGAGATGATGTTGAGGTTGTGCTGTCGTGCGACGTGGGCGAGAGGTGCCATGTAGATATTGAATACCGTTGGGCTAAGGGAGGATCCTTGTTGGACACCGCAGATAATCTCAGTGGTTTTGAAGCGGAAGGGTGGGAGGCGGATGCTCTGGGTTCTGCCGGAGAGGAAGGATGTAGTCCAGGCCAGGGCCTTCTCTTGAATTCCGGCGTCAAGGAGGTGCGCTGATAGGGTGCGGTGGCAGACCGTGTCGAAGGCAGCTGACAGGTCCAGGAGGATGAGGGCGGCTGTTTCTCCTTTGTCCATCAGGATCCTGATGTCGTCGGTGGTGGCGATGAGGGCGGTCTCAGTGCTATGGTTGCTGTGGAAGCCGGATTGGGAGGGCTCCTGGATGTTGTTGTCTTCTAAGTAGCGGGTTAGCTGTTGCTGATAATCTTCCCTGTCACTTTTGCCGGGAACGGAAGCAGGGTGATGGGGTCTTTGGGGTCCGTCTTGGGTTTCTTCAGTAGGGCGTTGATCTCGGCTTGTTTCCAGCTTTCTGGGAAGGATGCTGTCTCGAGGGAGAAGTTGATTGTTTTCCAGAGGTGGGGTGCGATGGTTGTGCTGGCGATGTTGAAAACGTGGTGGGGGCATGGGTCGGATGGGGATCCGGAGTGGATGGAGTCCATGGTTTTGATGGTGTCTTCGTCGCTGACGCTGGTCCAGGCGGTCAGGCGACTGGTGTGGGTGGGGGTTGCGGAGATGGTGGTCTTGGTGGTGAGTGCGGAGGTGCCGCAGTAGACACTGTTGTGGATGTCGGTGATCTTGCGGTGAAAAAAGGTGGCCAGGGAGTCTCACAGGTCTTGTGATAGAGGAATGTCGTTGGTGTTGGAGCTGGGGTTGGAGAGTTATTTCACGATGCTGAAGAGCTCTTTGGTGTTGTGTGCATTGTTGTATAGGCGGTCCTTTTGGCGGTCCTGATGAGTTGGTGGTGTCTGCGGGTGGCGTTCTTGTGGGATGTGAGACTGTCTGGTGATCGGTCGCGGAGCCATTTCTTCTCCAGTTTCTGACAGGTGTGCTTGGAGGTCCGGAGGTCTTCGGTGAACCAGGCGGCTTTATTGTTGATGTGGTTGGTTGTGGAGATCTTGAGAGGGTTGAGGGTGTTGGCGCAGTCATTGATCCACTGTTTGAGGTTGGTAATGGTGGAGTCAGGGTCGATGGGGTCGGCGGGTGGTCTCAGGGTGAGGGTGGTGGTCAGTTAGTCTTTGGTGACCTTGCCCCAGCAGTGGCGTGGCAGCTGTTGGGTGTGCTGGTGAGTGGTGGGATTCCAGAAGGTGAAGTGGATGCATCTGTGGTCGGTCCAGTGGTGTACGGTGGGGTGGCTGAAGGAGACGTGGGGGCTTGCGGTGAAGATGGGGTCAAGTGGCATGGGTCGGTGTTGTCACGAGCTGTTTGAGTCAGAGGTTGGCGAGATTGTCGATCAGGGCGGTGGAGTTGGCGTCGTTATTTTCTCGATGTTGAAGTTCAGGTCCCCGAGGAGGATGTAGTCCGTGGAGGCGTGGGTGCTGACGAGGTCGGCGATGGTGTCGCTGAGCAGTGGTTGTGGTCCGGGTGGTCTGTAGACGAGTGTTCCTCTTAGGGTCGTGCTGGGGTCGGTGTGGATCTGGAAGTGCATGTGCTCGGCAGTGGTGAGGGTTTCATTGGTGTTGGTCGAGACTCTGAGGGTGTCTTTGTGGACGATGGCGATTCCCCCTCCGACTCTGTTGGAGCGGTCTCTGCGGGAGATTTTGTATCCCTGTGGGATGGCTATGGCGATGTCAGGTGCTGAGGTGGCGTTCAGCCAGGTCTCCGTCTGGAAGACGACCTCGGGCCACTAGAGTCTAGGAGGTCCCAGAGTTCGGTGGCGTTCCTGCAAGCGGAGTGGGTGTTGAGGAGGATGCTTCTGAGGTGGTTGGGTTCTCTGGTTGATGGTTTGGCGGGCTGGATGCTGGTGTATCTGCAGTTCCAGCAGGTGAAAGACCCCTGGGTGTGCTTTGGGGTGGCCTGGCAGCAGGGGTGGTAACATCCAGGGTTGAGTGCGTGGAGGGTGCTGGAGTCGTAGTGCAGTCTAGCGTTGCAGTGGGCGTGGGGTGCAGGGGTTCTGGTGCTGGGCGCGGTCCAGGATTGGACAGGCGCAGACGGGCTTGCCTTTAGCGTGCCTTCTGCTGCGCTTCCGTGCGGTGACCTCCGTAAGAGGCGAAGTGGGAGGGAGGAGCAGCTGCGAGGCGGGAGCGGGGCGGCCAATGGGTGAGGGCACAGGATACAGAAGGCAATAGGGGGCGGGCCGCAGGGGAGCAGCGGCGGGAACCGGGGAGCGGGGGGCACAGAGGGCACAAAGGGGCATAAAGGAACGCCTGAGAACGGAGGAAACAACAGAATACAAAATATAATGCCAAGGGAAAGAAAACAAAGCAATTATCGTTACAGTGCTGAATGCAGTCACCAGGGGCAAGCCTCCGGCAGCGGCAGCAGTGGGGCGGAGTCACAGAGTCACGGGCACCCAGGAGGAGCTGTGCGGCATGTGGAGCGACCTGGGGTCAGGCTTTGGGGTTTCACCTCATATCAGCCAGGTTAGCTTGACTTAAGTGGAATGGAGAGCACGGGACCCACGTCTGGGCAAACCCGTCCCACTAGGGTTGACAAATGCAAAAAGAACAATTGATGGACAGAATGCAGAACAATGGTATACATTCACCCAAGTATAGAGAACTGGGCCTAAATCCATTGTTTGTTTGCCCTTCCAGTTTGAATCCAGCCATATACAAATCAGTCTGGACCCTGCACCCAATGGGAACAGTCTAGCCCAAACTGCCAGGCCAGGTCCTCCCTGGACTATAAACAAGTATCCTAGGACTGGTTTTGTGGTTTCACTCCTCATCGGCCAGGATAGCTTTACTCCAGTGGCATGGATAGCGTGGGACCCACGACTGTGCATACCTGTCCCACTCGCGGTGACACATTAAAAAAAAACTATTTATAGACAGAATGCAAACAATGTCATACATTCACCCCAGTATAGAGCTCTGGGCTTAAATCCATTATTTTTGACTACCCATGAAATTCCAGTTTGAACCCTGCCATATGCAAATCAGTCTTGATCCTGCTTCCAATGGGAACAGTCCACCCCGAACTGTCAGGCCAGGTCCTCCATGGACTGGAAACAAGCATTCTGGGACCGGTGTCGGGGTTTCACCCCTCATCAGCCAGGATAGCTTGACTCCAGTGTGATGGAGAACACCGGACCCCCGTCTGGGCTAACCCATCCCGCTAGGGGTCACAAATACAAAAAGAACAATTGATGGACAGAACGCAGAACAATGTTATACATTCACCTAAGTATAGGGAACTGGGCCTAAAGCCATTGTTTGTTTGCTCCCCATGCCATTTCAGTTTGAAACCAGCCATTTACAAATCAGTCTTGACCCTGCGCTCAATGGGAACAGTCCAGCCTGAACTGCCAGGCCAGGTCCTCCCTGGACTGGAAACAAGTATTCTAGGACTGGTTCCGTGGTTTCACCCCTCATCAGCTAGGATCACTTTACTCCAGTGGCATGGAGAGCGTGGGATCCACGTCTCGGCCTACCCATCCCACTCGGGTTGACACATTCAAAAGAACTATTTATGGACAGAATGCAAACAATGTCTTACATTCACCCCAGTACAGAGCTCTGGGCTTAAATCCATTGTTTTTTGCTCCCCATGAAATTACAGTTTGAACCCAGCAATATGCAAATCAGTCTTGATCCTGCCCCCAGTGGGAACAGTCCACCCCGAACTGTCAGGCCAGGCCCTCCATGGACTGGAAACACGCATTCTGGGACCGGTGTCGGGGTTTCACCCCTCATCAGCCAGGATAGCTTGACTCCAGTGTCATGGAGAACAATGGACCCCCGCCTGGGCAAACCTGTCCCACTAGGGGTGACAAATGCAAAAAGAGCAATTTGATGGACAGA
This sequence comes from Lissotriton vulgaris, assembly GCF_964263255.1. Classification (NCBI taxonomy): domain Eukaryota; kingdom Metazoa; phylum Chordata; class Amphibia; order Caudata; family Salamandridae; genus Lissotriton; species Lissotriton vulgaris. The sequence goes on from NC_141697.1 coordinate 482,137,658, forward strand.
ATGCAGAACAATGTTATACATTCACCCACGTATAGAGAACTGGGCCTAAATCCATTGTTTGTTTGCTCCCCATGCCATTCCAGTTTGAACCCAGCAATATACAAATCAGTCTTGACCCTGCACCAAATGGGAACAGTCCAGCCTGAACTGCAAGGCCAAGTCCTCCCTGGACTGGAAACAAGTACCCTAGGACTGGTTTTGTGGTTTCACCCCTCATAATCAGCCAGGATAGCTTTACTCCAGTGGCATGGAGAGAGTGGGACCCATGTCTGGGCATACCGTCCCACTCGGGGTGACAGACTCAAAAAGAACTATTTATGGACAGAACAGAATCCAAACAATGTCATACATTCACCCCAGTATAGAGCTCTGGGCTTAAACCATTGTTTTTTGCTCCGCATAAAATTGCAGTTTGAACCCAGCCATATGAAACTCAGTCTTGATCGTGCCCCCAATGGGAACAGTCCACCCAGGACTGCCAGGCCAGGTCCTCCCTGGACTGGAAACAAGTATTCTAGGACCGGTGTCAGGGTTTCACCCCTCATCAACCAGGATAACTTGACTCCAGTGTCATGGAACACGCGGGACCCCCGTCTGGGCAAACCCGTCCCATTTGGGTGACAAATGCAAATAGAACAATTGATGGACAGCATGCAGATCAATGTTATACATTCACCCCAGTACTGAGATCTAGGCCTAAATCCATTGTTTGTTTGCTTTCCTGCCATTCCGGTTTGAACCCAGCCATATACAAATAAGTCTTGACCCGATGCCCAATGGGAACAGTCCCCCCCGAACTGCCAGGCCATCTTCTCCCTGGACTGGAAACAAGTATCCTAGGACTGGTTTCGTGGTTTCACCCCTCATCAGCCAGGATAGCTTTACTCCAGTGGCATGGAGCGCATGGGATCCACGTCTGGGCATACCCGTCCCACTCGTGTGACACATTCAAAAATAACTATTTATGGACAGAATGCAGAATATTGTCCTACATTCACCCCAGTACAGAGCTCTGGGCGTAAATCCATTGTTTTTGCTCCCCATGAAATTCCAGTTTGAACCCAGCCATATGCAAATCAGTCTTGATCCTGCCCCAATAGGAACAGTCCACCCTGAACTGCCAGGCCAGGTCCTCCATAGACAGGAAACAAGCATTCTAGGACTGCTGTTGGGGTTTCACCCCTCATTAGCCAAGATAGCTTGACTCCAGTGTCATGGAGAACACAGGACCCTCGTCTGGGCAAACCTTTCCCACTTGGGATGACAAATGCAAATAGAACAATTGATGGACAGAATGCAGAACAATGTTATACATTCACTCCAGTACAGAGATCTGGGCCTAAATCCACCGTTTTTTGCTCCCCATGCCATTCTAGTTTGAACCCAGCCATATGCTAATCAGAGTTGACAATGCGTCCAATCGGAACAATCCAGCACGGACTGCCAAGCCAGGTCCTCCCTGGACTTTAAAAAAGCATCCTAGGACCGGTTTTGGGCTTTCACCCCTCATCATCCAGGATAGCTTGACTCTAGTGGCATGGATAGCACAGGACCCATATCTGGGCATACCTGTCCAACTCGGGGTGACACATGCAAAAAGAACAATTGATGGACAGCATGCAGAACAATATCATACATTCACCCCAGTACAGAGATCTGGTCAGAGATCTGGGCCTAAATCCATCATTTGTCTGGCATTCCAACAGACTAGACAAAAGACAGGAACCAGCATGAACTAGCCAAGAGCAGTCCTCGTCTAAAAGACACATAGATGATAATGTTGTGGAGATGGCAACAACTTCAAGGGCTGGTGGTGCAGAACATTTGGGATGGCAATTCCTGGTGTGGGTTATTTTTTTTACACACTCCAAGGGACAGAAAAAAGTGAATGCCCAAAAGATCACATGCCCTTTCTGTGGCCAGGTCCTGCAGCACAGATATCAAGGGTTGAACTGGTTTGACATGAGTGGCATAATGAAACACCTCAGAGCATTGCTTCTGAAAAGTCTGTTTGACAAAGCAGCAGGCCATCCATACGGGAAATTGGGACAGCAGTACTGGGTACAGACCATGGGCTACACCGATACCCTCTGCTGATTGCCTCTTGAGCATGGTTACAGACTGTATTGAAAATTACTGGGGATTGCATTATGGAATGATGGGTTTGACCAATGGCCAATCTCTGCTCCCAGTACCAGCTGGATATTCCGGGATGCAGTAATGAGAATGGGTTGTGGCTGTACCGCACACATTGTGAATTGTGAATAATACCCAGTGGTTACAGTGGTTACTTCTGACAGATGAAAGACAGGTCTAGTTTTGAAGCTCAATGGGCACAGATGCAGACTGATCCCATAAAATAGTGAGTGCTGCTGCACATGCAGATTCCAGTGTAGGATCAGAAAACCCAAAACAACCACTGATGAAACAGTCATTAACGAAAGTTATGATTATCTGCTAATATCACGTATTATTCAGTACTATAAGAATACTTTAATGACTCTTTGAAAGAACTGTAGTTGTCCTGAAATTGTGAGTATGTTGTGAAACATGAAAACCTCTAAAAACATCCATTAAGATAAGCTAGGGAACATTCTTGGCTCAGTGTTCTGCTTGTGACATAACATAACACAATCCAAAGGCACGACAGAAAACACCATCATTAAACATCACTCCTAAAATCACATATGTTATCAGAGGAAGGGACATTATGGTCACTATCTAATGGTCAAGGTTTGTGGCTGTGCCCAATGTGCATTAGTCCTAAAGTGCACTCTCGAGTCACACCTTGTGCTCTGTAGTCTATCCACAGTACCATCTGAGTATGGCCTTTGGCTTTGCCCAACATCTATTAGGTACAGGAGATGACATTTCGTAGAATCATGTGCTCCATGTTGCAGTTTCCAGTGCATACACTATTATCATAACGCTTGTACACTTGTGATAAAGTAGAATACATTCTTCATGGTGTTGGTTGGTTCTTTATTAAGAGAGCTTCACATCCATAGGTCAGGCTACAGCTCCAGATGGTTGTAACTGCCACTGACTCCTACAATGCGTCATGGGTAGGCTAGAATGCCATAACACTCCAGGGGCCAGATGTACGACCGTTTTTTGCGGTCGAAACAGGGAATCCTGCCTGTTTGTGACTGTCACAAATTATTATGTAGGTTTCATGTTCACTGGGGACACTGTGCACCTGATCTTGAATTTTAAATTGTATATATAAACTTTTGAACTTATAACCATCTTGCAGTATGCAGTATTATATCTCTCTTTGATTCCCTCCCAAACCCCTTTTTAATGCCATTGAGCCTTTGATTGTTATTATCTATTAACTACATTTGTCCACAGGAACCATTGTTTCTGTTTATTTAATATTGAAAAAGTACTTACAGACATGGTGGTCTGCTGAACCCAGCAGGCCCCCATCCTTGTTAGCCATTCCCAATGGGGTCACCAATTGTGACAGCCTCATGAATATTAAGGAGGCATGCAGTTTGCGACCCGATTGGGAATCGCAAACAGTGTCTGAGACACTGTTGTACATTCTTTTACGCAGAAATGAATGGTCGTCCATCTGGTCCTAAATTCCTTACAATCAACTCAATTTTAAAATACCACACGTACACCTCTTTACAGCAACTAAATACAAAAGGACACACTAAAATTTACTGGCAAAGAAAACTTTGGCACCCTTGGCTTCCTATTTGATAACACCTTGTCCTGTAAAGCGCAGGTCAATAAAGTCACTGCGGCCTGTTTCTATAAGCTGCGTATGATCAGGAAGATTTTTCCCTATCTCCCCCAGACATCCCACAAAACGGTTGTCCAGGCACTCATTACGGCACATCTTGATTACGCCAACAGCCTATATGCCGGCGCCCCCCAATACCTTATAGACCAATTGCAAATCGTTCAGAACGCGGCAGCAAAGCTTATTGGAAACATCCCTACCCGCAACTCGGTCAGAGCTTATCGGGATGAGCTACACTGGCTTCCCATCGCCCGACGTATTGAGTTCAAAATCCTGATCCTTGCTTTTCGGGCTATTCATGGAATTGGCCTGGCCTATCTGAGCAAAAGACTCAAGATATCATCTTCAGTAAGACATCTGAGATCAAACAGCCTTCGCTTACTGATTGTTCCCAGATTTAGGCTTACCCGAAGTGGCGGCAGAACGTTCACCGTTACAGCAGCCAAGCACTGGAATAGCCTACCTCTGGACCTAAGGTTCATTGAGTCAGAGCAAATCTTCCGACGCAAACTAAAAACCTGGCTGTTCACCAAACGCTGATTAGGTGTGGATGGTTTTGAACCAGGCAACCCTCTCTAGTGATTAACCTGTACTCTTAGCGCCGGGACACCCCCGCTGGGGGTAGCCGCGCGCTTTATAAGCTTCTTAAATAAATAAATAAATAAATAAACAAATTGAAACAAATACATTACAAATGTCCAGCTTCACACCAACCCCAATAAATACACTTAAAGTTATAGCTTTTTCAATCATCACCATATTTCCTACTGATAGGTCAAATGCCTTTAAACGTTTTCTGATGTCATAGTTCTGCTTCTGTTTCACAACACATCTGAATTCTTCCTTAGCCCCACACTTGAAGGGCTTTACAACACATTTTCATTCAAAGTATTTAATCTGTAGACAATACCGTGTTCTCCTTCTTCCCTCTGAAAAATTGAAAAGGAACACAAACCTATAGTGGAATGTGGTGAGATTTGATATGCACATAGAAAACAAACTATTGAGACCTTCCATCCAATCTCTTCCTGCACTCACTTCCAACTGAACACACTCCTTTATTGCTCCGTTGAATTTTTCCACAGTGCCATTTCCCTCAAGATGATACAATGAACACTTTCTGTGTTTAATAGTTCTCTTTAGCATAAACTCTTACATTTCTGCTGACACGAATTGTTGAATGTAGTCAGTCAAAATCACGACTAAGGAGGTCAGTTAAAAAATCTGTTTTAGTTTCAATGATAGTGACAACGCCTATTTCTGCCAATGCGAAAACTCATCAACCTACAGCAACAAATAATTTGAACCTCCTTTCCATGGTTTAGAAGGCAAATCTCTACAAATCATAGGATGGTTCCTGACCTTATACACATTGTCACTATGCATACAATCCTGACATTGTCTAATTTTCAGCTCTATCATCAAAACCATACCTGGCCACCAATATTTCAAACATATTTTTGCTTTGGTCTTACTCATTTCTTGGTGTCCTTCATGCCCCAAAACAATGGCTCTCTCTCTCAAAAGTGTAGGCACTGCTAATCTCATCCCACACAAAATAACATGTTTCCAAGCATAATTCATCTCTTTTCTTCCAATAGCCTCCTACTTCTGCACTTTTCCTTAATTCTGAACTCAAACCATCATGCATGGCAAGAGACACCTGCAGCAAAACCTGATTAGCCGCAACTGCGCTGACCCGTTCTTCCTGAGATGTAGTCCCTTCAGTGACACTGTAAACTTTTACTTCCTCCTCATCATTCCAACCACCCTCTTCAACCACAGAACCGAACCAGGAAAGGCAGTCCGCAACTTTGTTCCTCAGACCCGGAACATAACACATTTAAAAATTTGGGTCCTGAAAACCAACAATCCACCAACAAATCCTCATCAAAATCATGCCCAGTGCTTTCTTGGTCAACACTTCCACCAATGCCTTCTGATCAATTAAAAGAGTAAACGGCTTTCCCCACACAAAACTCTTCAACTTCCTGATTGACCAATAAACACTCAACACCTATATTTCAACGATGAAATATTTCACATCAGCTCCTTACAAAGATCTAGAAATATAAACAAGGGGCCTCATTCCACCCCCCTCAGAATTCTTCTGCATAAGAACCGCACCAAGTTCCTTAATACTCACACCCATCATGATGACACATTTTTTGGTAGGATCAAAACATTTGAGATTGTCAACGTTTCCCAATTCCACCATGATACTTTGAAAGTCTTTTTCGCATTCCTCATTTGAAATAAATTCTGCGCCCTTCTTAAGCAGCAACCTCATAATGAGCATTTTGGCAGCTACATTGGGAAAAAAGTTATCATGAAACTCTAACATGCCCAAAAAAGGCAGCAACTCATCTGTCTTCTCCGGCCTTTTAAGTTTTAACACATTTGTCACCGATTCATCCTTAGGGTACACACCATATGGATTGACCCCATGACCGAAGTTTCAGTCTTCCCAAAGGCACACTTACTCAACTTTAGGGTCAAACCATTCTCATTCAAAATCCTCAACACTTGCCTCACTCTTTTATCATGAGCTAATGATTCTCCATAATTCAAAATGTCATCTTGGAAGCACTTGACTCCCCAAATGGTTCCAAATAGGTGATACATGACACACTGAAACACAGCTGTTGCGGACACCAAACCAAAAGGCATGTGCACATAGCGGTAGGTTCCAAACAGCATGATAAAACCAGTGAGATTCTTGGAATCTTGATGTAGCCTTATCTGATGGTATGCTGCCAGGAAACCAGCTTTAAGATGGCTGGCATGAGCAGGAGTACATCCCAGTGCGCACTTACATGAGATGCAAAGACTCCCTGACATGGTGATTGCAATGAATTGCTTTGCAGAAGAGAGGGGGATGGACTAACTTAGGTGCTTGAGATGCAGAGCGCATGAGATGCAATGAAGGTATGCACGTGGTAGCCTTTGAAAGTGCCATACATAGTATCAACAACATACACAGTCACACTAAAAGTCAAAGTAAAAGAACAGGACTTACATGGTTGGACGGAGGAAAAAGTTTCAAAATAGCCGACAAATAATGGCTCTAGAAACAAATGAGTAAAATCTTGAGTAAATTTGGAGAGATCTGCTCATGGATCAGTATTAGTAGTATGTTGAGATGCCCTGCTCTGCTTGCTGCCAGTATAATAAAGTATAATTAATCCTTCAAGATGTTGGTAGGTTCTTTATTAAAAGAGCATCCCATCCATAGGTCAGGCTGCTGAGGTTCCGTGACGATTGTAAGTGGTGTTTTCGACTCGCACGAATATGGTCGAGTCTGGTATCTATGAACCGCAAATGACGAGTTTAGTGGGTGTGCGCAGTTTCGCTGTGCTAATCTAAATCGTTCGTTTGTTACGTGGGTTTTTCATCTGTACCCACGGGTTCCATCTTAGATATAGCATCCATTTTGTCTCTTGCCCTCAAGTAGCCAACAAACGGACGCTGTCCGCTTCGCGACCCTGGGATTCCCAAGACTCTTGCGGAAGACACATGTTTTTCTTAATTGTCTTTATGACGAGGGGGATGATACTGTAAAGCAGATGGCCCCGCTCGAGGCTCATCTTGCCGTGCCGGTCTATTGTCTCAGCCGTGCATCTCATTAGGCACGTCCCTTTGATGCCTGTAGCTCGTGTTTCCTGATACCTCCCCTTTTACACCCTTTCCGATCTCCCCACTGTATCTGCCTTCCTCTACACCTGTTCTTGTTCCTTCTTCGATCTGTTTTACTGCCGATTGGAATGTATTAATGGTGGGAAGGTGGGTTTTTACAGTTGGGAACCGCCAAATGTTTCCGCACTTATGTTTCGAACCTTGAATGCATCAAAGTGACCCCTCTCGGGGATAATGATGGGAACCAAGTTGTAAACCTTTGTGTACTATGTTAGCGTATGAGAGAAATCTGTATAAAAGGAGTGATCCACTTGTAGCAAGTTGAAGCAGTCTCCCCAAGTTGCACGTGTTGTACTTGTCGTGACTTCTGTGTTCCCTGCAGTAAATAAACCTCGAATCTTTGACGCCGAAGGAAGTGTCCCGTGTCTCTGTCATTTGTACGCCGGAACAGGTAACCCACGAAGGTTTCAGGTGTTGTCCCCTGGCACCGCTGGGTCTTAAATAACCCAGTCCTTCAGTTGGCGCCCACGTGGGGCTGCATCAGTGGTACCGGTCCAAGCCCGACGATCGTGAGGAACTTCGTGTGAAATCTCCGAGGGAAGGTGCACTCCGCTTCATCGATCCTGTTGTCGAAACAAGTGGCCCGAAGACTTTTCCCGCGAAGATTCCCGCCTCCTGACGGCTGCGACGGACTACTGCCCTGACTGTAGACCTGTTTTGGCGCCTGGCGTAGACCTTGGTACAGCGAGACGATTGACGGGCCTTCCTGGCGACGCCATCGATTTTTGAGTTAAGTATTTGTGGGTCGCTCCCAGAGTCCTCAGTTGTGGTTGCTCAGTTGTTGCATGGTCCCATTGCATTTGTGGTTCTTGGTACTTGGTTCTTTGTTGTATTATTTGACATCTGCAGTTGCCAAAACCGAGGGTTTTCGCTCTTTGCTGGGACTTGGTAAATCCCGTAACCCTTGACGTTTGTGAAACTCGGCTAGTGTGCAAGATGCCTGGTCGCAGTACTCTGTTTAGTTGTTTCAGACGTTGTGGTACGGATTCCCGACTGGAGGACTCGTGTCCGATACCTCCGGTTGGAACTCCAACTTATGAACTTTACAGTAAACATGGGTTAGGTCCGATCACCTTTAATGAATATTGGATTCGTTATACTAAAAAGGACGGTGTCCTTAGTTGGCCACCTCACGGTAGTTTTGAGACCCCCATTTTAGATAACCTCGAGGCTAAATTGTTTGAGAAAAAGTCAAGGCCGGCCATGTTTGATGCCTTTCGGTTGTGGCGTAAAGAAGCCCGACAGAAAGAGATCAGACAGACTAAACGTAATCAGAGAGATGGTGTTGCTGCAATTGTAAAGAAAGCAGAGCAGTTTCAGCGTGATAAGGAGGATAAGGAAAAGGAAGTGTTTGATAGGCTACAGCGTATGTCCATAGATAAATGTTATCCCGCTTTGCCTACGGAGTCGGATAAAAAGGAAGAATCAGTTGAGGATCCCTTAATGTCTTATCTTATGAAGTCGCCACCTCCGTATGTACAGGGTACCGCACTTCCTGTGGTTCCCCCTGTACCTGCTCCTCCACCTGTTCCTCAACCTGCACCCGTTCTTCCGACTGTTCCCGCTCCTTTGCCTACTGCTATTCCTACTGCTCCTCCACTTCCACATACTCCTGCTCCCGCTACTGCTCCTGCTCTACTAACCCCTATTGTTTCTTCTGTTTCTACCCCTTCTCTTGTTAGTCCCTTGTGTTATACTTCTCCATCTACTCGAAGTCGTACTCCTCCAGTTGCGGCTAGCTTCTTTCATTCTCTTGGACCTGTTCTTGGGTCCGCTGGTTCAGACGGTCCTCAGAGACGTAGTCAGCTTCCCGGTAACAGGGAACGTGCTGCGCTATATAACATGGCGATGGGTTGGATGACACACCCTCTTAGAAATCCTCCACGTGCTGTACTTAATACGTTCTGTCAATTCAATGTACCGACACAAAGATTTGTGTTCGAAGAAATGTGCAAGGTTCTGCGCGATCAAATATCAGCCGATGCACCTGACGATGTGTTGACCGCTTTGTCTGATCTACAACTTCAGTTCTCGAACGGACTGATAGTGGATACCAACGTTCGACGTGCTGTTGAGCGGTTGTTATCTTTCCGTCCCACTCCTATACCTCAAGCCTTGTTTGTTGAGGACGTTGAGAGCCAGTTCGATGCGTCCGGTCAGTTTCCCATGCGTGAAGTTCCACCAGTGTGGATGCCAGGCGATCCTAATGCTAACCCCATTATTCCACCGTATTTCCAGAGAGTATGGATACATCTCCCATGGAAACGATCAGAAGTGTTACAGGTGAAACAATCTTTGCCTGACCCTCGCAAGAATCCTGCAGGGTACTATAAGGAATTGCCGCAGCTCGTAGACGCTATGATAATGAATCTTGCCGATATCGATATGCTGTTTGGCAATGTCGTGCCGCAACCGGTATGGGCTAAGATTCGTCAGGAAAATCATGCAAACGAATTAGGTGGTGATTGGGCTGCCATTATAGCGGCGGATGGGTTGCAAACTGGTGGTGCTAAACCCGAACAGTTGATTGTTGATCTCCCTCAAAGAATAATCACACTAATGAAAACTCTTATGCCAGCTATGAGGGTGAACTGGGACAAACTGTCAGCTTGTAGACAGAAGAAAGACGAGAGTGTCTCCGATTTCTTTACGAGATTCGAGGAGGCATTCATTGACCACAGTGGTCAGGATATGGGTACTGAGGGTGGTCAACGGTTGTTTGTGGATAAATTTGTCTCTAATTTACTGCCCGACTTGAGCAATAAATTAAAAAATTCTGAGAGTGCGTGGGCTGTCTCTACATCTGCTCAAATATTGGCTACGGCTCAATATTATGAGAATAGGGAGAAAGAAGAGAACGATCGTGCTGATAAAAAGACGAAAGAACTTAAAACTAAAGTGTTGTTGCAGCAAGCGTATCCTCCGCGTTCGAATCAGAATTATTCGCAACAACGTAATCGATTGCAGTCGCAATCTAATAGGTCACAATCGCGAAATGACTCCTCTTCGCAGAGATCATCGTTAGGGTACAACCAGTGTGCCTATTGTAGACAAGAGGGTCACTTAAAATTCCATTGTCCTGCTTTAGATGAGCGTAATAATGGTAACACATCTAGAGGAGGTCGTGGTGGTTCTCAGCAGACATCACGTGGTAGAGGTCGAGGGGTGCTCCCAATGATCGTTCAGACAATTCATCCAATTCTAATAATTGTTTTGATCAACGTGGATCATCGCAAGGACGATCTGCGCAGTACAATGTAGATGATTATTACGTCGATCAGGGAACTGACGACAGTAATTACTAGGACAGCCACAGACAAGGAGAGGGAGTGGTATCAGTTCCGGTTGATCAGAGAGGGCCTTACGTCGCAGTTGCTACATCGGGCGTCGTTGAGCCTTTTCTGTTGGACACTGGTGCAGCGAAAAGTTCCATAATGCATTCGAAACTCCCTGGCGCACCTTTGTCTGGCTTAAAAAATGTTTCCGTTGGATTCTCTGGCGCCCCCGTTAGCAATCCAGTTTCGCGCCCTTTGCCCCTTACAATTGGGCCACGTGAGCTTGAAGCTCCGCTGATTTTGACTGCTGGTTGTGGTGAAAATCTTTTGGGCCTGGATTTGCTTAAACATCTGTATGCGACTTTGTATTGTTCTCCTGCGGGAGTAAAGCTTACATTAGGTGAGAGGGTTGTCTCTCCTATGTACTTGTCTCTCGATAAGCTTCCACCGGAATTGAGTTCTCTTCCTGCATCTTTGTGGGCAACAGGACCCAATGACGTGGGCCTGCTCGACATCTCCCCTTATGTTGTTCACGTGAAATCTAATGTGCGATTGCCACGTATTCCCCAGTATATCTCCCTTGATGGTGAACGAGCATTGTTAGCGATCATCTATGATTTGATCGAGAAAGATGTTATTGAAGAGACTCGGGGAAACGTGTGCAATAGCCCTGTACTGCCTATTTTGAAACGTACTGATCCTTCGAAACCACCCGTTTATCGTTTTGTTATCGATCTACGGGAGGTAAATAAAATTGTGATTCCTCAGTTTCCCGTTGTGCCTGACATCACGGCGCTACTGACTCTGATTCCAGCTTCTGCATCATGGTTCTCGGTGATCGATCTGAAGAATGCTTTCTTTAGCATTCCGATTGCCGAAGAAAGCAGAGACCTTTTCGGTTTCTCTCTTGGTGGTCGCAGCTTCCGGTTTAAGCGCGCTCCTCAGGGCTACTGTGAAAGTCCATCTATTTACAGTCAAGCCTTGAAGGGTCAACTGGATGCGTTTGTGTTGCCGGCTGGTGCGGCCTTAATCCAATACGTCGATGACCTATTGGTGGCTGCCGATACTCAGGACGTTTGCAAAATTGCCACTATATCGTTGTTGCAGCATCTCTGTGATTTGCATCACAAGGTGTCTCCTTCTAAACTTCAATATTGTTGTCAAGAAGTTACCTACCTAGGTCACTTATTGTCAAAGGACGGAAGAAGGTTGACCCCAGAAAGAATTGCAGCAATTGCGCGTATATCCGTGCCAAAAACTCAAAGAGATGTGCGTGCCTTTCTAGGTATCACGTCATACTGCAGGCAATGGATTCCAAATGTTTCATTGTTAGCGAAACCATTGGTGGCTCTTACGTGCAAGGATGTTTCAACTCCTTTACCATGGACGGACGAATGTCAGGAAAGTTTTTCTGAATTGCGTGACGCATTGTGTTCGGCTCCTGTGTTAGGTACTCCTGACTATAGCAAGCCGTTTACACTATACGTTCACGAGAGGGAAGGTTGTGCGTTGAGTGTTCTAACGCAACCTTTCGGTGATAAGCAGCGTCCATGTGCATATTTTCCCTCGACCTTGGACCCGGTAGCTAGAGCATTGCCGAGTTGTTTAAGAGCAACAGCGGCAGCCGCGGTCTCCATCCGACAATCAGCAGGATTGGTCATGGATAATATGCTTACGGTGATGGTTCCGCACGAAGTTGACACTCTTTTGAACCGTACGAAAACTCAGCACTTGACGAGTGCGAGGTTGTCAGGGTACGAGTTGACATTGTTGGCAAGTCATATTCAGATAAAACGTTGCAATGTTCTGAACCCGGCGACCTTGTTACCAATTAGCACAGAGTCAGATGAAATAGCAGCTCATGACTGCTATTTGAGAACAGAAGAGGAAACAAAAGGTCGAGTGGACCTCAAAAACACTCCTTTGGAGGATCCCGATGGGACTCTGTATGTGGATGGTTCATGTTTTAAATTGCCGAATGGTGATGTGACTACTGCGTATGCTGTTGTAACGTTGAATACTGTCGTGGAAACTGCAAGACTGAATCAAAACTCTGCCCAGGCTGCGGAACTGATTGCTCTCACTAGAGCATGTGTGTTAGCGAAAGGGAAACGTGTGAATGTGTTTACCGACAGCCAATATGCATTTGGCGTCGCCCATAGTTTTGGACGATTGTGGAGAGAGAGAGGTTTTATGACGTTGCATGGCACGAAGATTCAGCATGGACAACTTGTGAATGATCTTTTGGATGCACTTACGTTGCCTAAGCAGGTCGCGATTGTTAAATGTAGCGCGCATCGTAAGGTGACGGATGATGTTGGGCGTGGTAATGCATTTGCGGATGAGACTGCTAAGGAGACTGCCCGGAACCTCAGCACTAGAATGTATGTGACGAGTTCGGTTAGGTGGCCTACAGAGACTAGTATGTGTGAGGACACTATCGAGAGTGTGAAAGTAATTCAGAATGAAGCCACCGAGACTGAAAAGACGAAGTGGAAAGAAAGTACGGGAAAGTTGGATGCGAATGGTTGTTGGGTTGATTTGTCGGAACATAAGAGATGGATGTTGCCGGATGCGTATGTGCTAGCTGTTGTGACAATGGCACACGGGTTAGCACATATCAGTGGGAAAGGTATTTGTAAGTTGCTATCCCCTGTGTGGAAGAATGATGGTATCACGAAATGTGCTGAACGATTGGTTAAGAATTGTATGGTATGTATGTTGTATAATCCTGGTAAGGGAACTCCAACACCTCCTGGCCACTTTGCTCCCCCTTCATATCCCTTTGAAGTAATTCAGCTCGACTTCATCCATATGGAGAGATGCAATAACCTGAAATACGTTTTAGTTGTGGTTTGCGCGTTCTCCCGATGGATTGAAGCCTACCCTCTCAAAGACAATACTGCCCTGTCGACTGCGAAAATCTTACTGAAGGAATACTTTACTCGGTATGGAATGCCTCGGATTGTATGGTCTGATAACGGAAGTGAGTTTGTGGGGAGTGTGATGAAGAGTGTGTGTAAGGGCCTTGGAATTAATCAAAAATTCCATAGCGCCAATCATCCCCAGTCAGCTGGTTTGGTTGAAGGGTATAACGGCACCCTTAAACTAAAGCTAGCGAAGATTCAGGCTACGACTGGTCTTTCGTGGCCTGACGCTTTACCCTTAGCTTTACTGTCAACAAGGGCAACCGTACACTCCCGAGTAGGGCTCAGTCCCTATGAAATAGTGTTCGGTCGTCCTGCGAATGTTTGGGGGGTCCCTAGACCGGGTGTGTTCTCCAGTCTTGAGTACCCAATGTTGATTGATTATCTTCATGACCTGACTGCTAAACTGAGGTTAATTCACCAACAGGTTTACGAAGCATTGCCGACGCAGACGGAGGGTCCAGGCCACCAACTCCAGCCCGGAGATTGGGTGGTAACGCGGAATTTTGCCCGTAAGAAGAACTTGGAACCCCGCTTCACTGGACCCTACCAGGTCCTCCTTGCCACGAGGACTGCCGTCCGTTTAGAAGGCCGGAAAAATTGGGTGCATGCCACCCATACGAAGAAAGTTCCTATACCGTTACCGGCAGACTCGTGGGTGAGGAGGGGCGTTGCTTCAGCTGAATCCAAAGGATTGCCGGCTTTTGTACCTTTTAGCGACGCACAACTTGTCGGAGAATCCTCAGTGCAGCAGAAAGACATTGTTGAACATTCGCCACCAAAGGACTCAAGACAAGAACATTCGACTGATCGACAGGACTCTGTTCCCTCATCGGATCCTTTGTTTGATGAACATACACGTCCTGGGAAAACTCGATACTTTTTGCGTTCCAGCACTAAGGACAAATAAAAAGATTTCGTTCTGTCCCTTGACAATTGCATTTCCCGTTTTCCACGATCAGTCTGAACACCCGAATAATTGTAATTATTTTTGTATATATTGAGTTTTGTTCCATATGTATTTTTGCTTCCGCAGCTGAGAGACATTTTTGCACATACATTGTGAATAAAGGCCGTAGGGCCGCGCGTGTACTTCCTTCTGGTTAGTAGGTCTTGACGCTAGGTTAAAGACCGTCGGTTCCTGGGAACTCCTGGGGATTGACTACTGCTACACAGAACGAAGTGCGTCAAGAAACGTTGCGGACGGTCATAGGGGATGGCGTTTTCGAAGCTGATGGACTTGGAAGAAGCTCAGGCGCAAAGATTTAAACTGCAACAACTTATTCGTACCAAATGTTTCATGTTTCAAATGTTTGTACTACTCTTGACTATTTCTGCACTATTGGCGGGTGGGGTGTATTACATGATGTCGTATTTCTTACCTTCTGCCATACCTACTCCTACTTCTGATCCTAAACTTACCTCCACTGCATCCCCTCACTCTTTCCATATTCTACCTGAACACGAGCAGGCTAGACGTGCAGAATTCCGAAATAATTCCTTTATTCAGCTCCTTCATCAGCACCAGTTAGTGGTTAATACTACTAATTGTTGGGTGTGTGGGCTGATGCCACATACCACGGATAAGGGAATTCCATATCTGGTCTTACCGTATAGTTCCCAGGGTTCAGCTCGAGCATTTCAAACAATGTTTCGAAGTGCACTAGATTCTTACCCCAGTCGAGAGCCACCTTCTCCCTACTTTGGCCCTGGCTCGTATCATAAGCCTTTGTCTATAGCAATAGAAGATTTAGATAGAGATATCTATGAGCCGTCGCTCATCCCAGAGGAAGAGGTACAAGCCTATAGGGTCCTGAGTAAGGTCGAGTATAGTGCGCTCACGAGTGAAAAACAGCTTAAAAGCTCGCCTCCGATATGGGTCGTACCCCACATTGGTAATTTTTGTTTAATGGGTCGTGGCCGAAGATCGAAAGCCCGACTTGGAGAGAGTGCTTGCACCGAGAATTACATTCTGCCGATGGTCTCGTCCCCTGTGTTCCTGGCTGCCAAGGGTACATACTTTGTCTGCCATGATCGTGCGTATGCATGGTTGCCCTCCGACTTTGTGGGCTCATGTTTTATCGCAAATCTGTTGCCTCCGACGTTCACTGTAGATGCAGACTATCACAAAACTAGAGTTGTGAGAGGCGTAATTAGCGAAGAGGACACTGCCGGTCAAGAGGCAGGAGACTTTTTCAAGGGTTTCCTCCCGTTTTGGGGACCTATGGTTAATAGTAGGAACCTGAGACAGTTGACTCGAGTGGTGGAATCGACAGCTAATATTAATGCCAGTGCCCTTGGTAATATCACCACAGAACTTCAGGCGGATAGGCTTATGACGTTACAAAACCGTATGGTTTTAGACGTGATCTTAGCAGATCGAGGTGGGGTATGTAAGGTGATCCATTCGAGCTGCTGTATTTTCATTCCAGATAACGCTCCGACTGTCTATCAAGCCATCTCAAAGTTGCATAAGATCTCTGAGTCCATACACGTGGACGTAGGGGATTGGACGCTGCTTGGGTGGTTTTGGGGCCTGATGTCGACTTGGGGTTGGAAGATTCTGATGATTATCGGAGTTGTTGTGGCATTCCTGTTTACGTGTTGCCTTTGTGTGCAGTGTGGTCCTGCCTTATGTGGCCTCTGTGCTACAACGTGTATAAGACAGCCACCTGTTACCAAGGGGACTCGGTTGGACAGAGCTATGCTGCAGCAACATCTACATGGTCTGATGAATATCGAGTATGATTCCGACTAGTGCTTGCCTACATGAGGGCAAAAGGAGCGTCTGAGGTTCCGTGACGATTGTAAGTGGTGTTTTCGACTCGCACGAATATGGTCGAGTCTGGTATCTATGAACCGCAAATGACGAGTTTAGTGGGTGTGCGCAGTTTCGCTGTGCTAACCTAAATCGTTCGTTTGTTACGTGCGTTTTTCATCTGTACCCACGGGTTCCATCTTAGAAATAGCATCCATTTTGTCTCTTGCCCTCAAGTAGCCAACAAACGGACGCTGTCCGCTTCGCGACCCTGGGATTCCCAAGACTCTTGCGGAAGACACATGTTCTTCTTAATTGTTTTTATGACGAGGGGGATGATACTGTAAGGCAGATGGCCCCGCTCGAGGCTCATCTTGCCGTGCCGGTCTATTGTCTCAGCCGTGCATCTCATTAGGCACGTCCCTTTGATGCCTGTAGCTCGTGTTTCCTGATACCTCCCCTTTTACACCCTTTCCGATCTCCCCACTGTATCTGCCTTCCTCTACACCTGTTCTTGTTCCTTCTTCGATCTGTTTTACTGCCGATTGGAATGTATTAATGGTGGGAAGGTGGGTTTTTACAGTTGGGAACCGCCAAATGTTTCCGCACTTATGTTTGGAACCTTGAATGCATCAAAGTGACCCCTCTCGGGGATAATGATGGGAACCAAGTTGTAAACCTTTGTGTACTATGTTAGCGTATGAGAGAAATCTGTATAAAAGGAGCGATCCACTTGTAGCAAGTTGAAGCAGTCTCCCCAAGTTGCACGTGTTGTACTTGTCGTGACTTCTGTGTTCCCTGCAGTAAATAAACCTCGAATCTTTGACGCCGAAGGAAGTGTCCCGTGTCTCTGTCATTTGTACGCCGGAACAGGTAACCCACAAAGGTTTCAGGTGTTGTCCGCTGGCACCGCTGGGTCTTAAATAACCCAGTCCTTCACTGCTGCTCCAGATAGTTGTAGCTGCTACTCACTCATGGAACCTACAACATGTCATAGCTGGGCTAGAATACCCATGCACTCAAATTAAAATACCACACACTATGTGTGCAGACATGGCCTTTGTTCATACCATGTGACCAATACCCCAGCCCTTATTATGCTCTGAGTTTAGTCTTCAGTTGAGCAGAGTAAGGCCCAGTAGTGGCTGGCATCGACAGGGAGGTGGGTGGCAGTTGCACATAAGCTAAAAAAAAAACACTTACTGAGTCTGGACCTCTTCTTTCTTCAACTACAGCCCAGCAACCAGAAAACACCCTTGACCATCCTGGCGCTGCTCAAATGCTGTTAGCCAACATGAGAACAGCGTCCTGACTGGAGGGAGTGGCCTCACTCGGTGCTTCACAGCGCTCTGGAGGCCTTCACTTGCTCTAACCCAGCTATCTGAAGACAGCTGGGTTAGAGATGTTTAAAGTGCGCATCTATGGCAGGCCATTGCAAGATGGCCGGCAAAAAGACATGGGCACTGTAAACAGTGCACATACAGCCCATCGTCCTCCCTGCTGCTGTCACTCAGCAGGCCCCGGAATGTTCCTATTCTCTGTTCGGGGCGGGGTATGAAAAATAAAATGGTAATGAATGACCATTTTCATCTCTGGGGCCTAGGGGGTAATTTAAGTGGGGTGACACTCCTCCACTCAAACGGAGGAGCCACCCTTGGTAAGGCCTCATCCACACCAAGTGTCCGTTACTCCTGCTCCAATTATCAGCTTTGAAAAGGCTCAGAAAGTGAGTAAGGTTTAGAGGGAACAGCCATTGGTTATTTCCGACACAATATGCGTCATCAGAAAGTGCTGTGAATGCCTGTACTACAGTACATATGGCAACAAGCAAATTTGGCATTCTCATTCTAAATATTCTAATTAAACACACCGTCCATTACTTTTAATCACATTTTATTTAGTGATGACAGCGCTTGCCAACACCATTTTTGCATGTTGTTATTGCAGAAAACCAAGAGCCAGGAAACATTCTCTTCCCGGTTTTAATGCACCGTCTCTGCAATGAATACTGCCAATCAATTGAAGACCCTACACAGGTAAGACTCACTCTCTGGATGTAATACTTTCTGCCACATTTACCCCCTGCTACCTTGACAGTGATAGACAATGGCTCTCTTACAGATATAATTTTTGTCGCTGTACAACAGGTACAACTATTCGCCCTGCCTCATCCACTATTGCCAGCCCTTCTCTTTACTGCTTCCCTCGTACTGAGGTAAGCCCCCATACTTCTTGTTACTACAATTACCAGCAATATCGCTATATTGCGGAGTTCTTAACCCCTCCCTTTCTTTTCTTTTCTTACTCATGTAGTACCCGGCTGGGTCCAGTGTGAATATCTTTACCTTTATTCTTCTGCACATGACCGGTGTTTTCACTCAATTCACGTGGATGATTTTTGATTCGAGTTGTCGAAGAATTTTGTCCCTGTCTCCCCCTCTTCGAGGTTTAGGTACAGAGGTGAGTACAAAATAGGTGAGACACTGTAGGTTGTTGTTGTGGATACTTTTAAAGCGTCTCGCGACAGGGTAAGAACTGTCATTGTTGACAATTGCGCGAAGATGCTGCAATATTCTGGCATGCACCTGTAGCCTGGTGCAGCCAACATATCTCAGGCCACAGGTGCACCCCAGAACATATACAGCATACTCCGTCTTGCAACTGTAGTTTCTTTTGATGGACAATGGAACGGGACTGAAAGGAGTGCTGTAGTGGGTGGTATTTATGCCAAACTTGCACGCCCTGCAACTTGAACATTTATAAAACCCCGGCCGGGGCTTAAACCAAGATGTACTTTTGGATAGTTCAGGAAAAGGGTTTGACACCAATGTCCTCATAGAGGGACCTCTGCGAAACGTAACAATAGGATTACTGGGGAGTTGGGATGACAGAACTCCGTCTGTCATGAGAATAGGCCAACTCTTGGTCAGGATAGCTCTTATTTTTCTTTCCTGACAGCTGAATGATTTGATGAACCTAATGTTACCGTTAGCTGGATCTGTGCTTGTATTATTGGTGGAAGGTTTGGGCAAGAAAAGCGACTCTCTGGTTCTTTGCTTAGTTTTATTGATTGCCATATTGAGTATCTTGTCATTATACCCTCTAGCCTTAAATCTAGTCACTGCATCAGAGGTACATTTGGAAAATTCCTCTTCGCTGTTGCAGATTCGTTTCAGGCGAATTAATTCGCCATAGGGTATATTGTCTATGGCATGACGTGGGTGGGCACTGCTCGCATGAAGAGTCGAGTTCCCGGCTGTGTCTTTTCTGTGGAGGGTGGTGGAAAGTTTGTTGTTACTCGGGACACCCTAACATCTAGAAAGTCTACAAGCTCTGTGCTGATGTTCGATGTAAACCTCAAGTTTACTTAGTTGATGTTAAGGCCTGAGATGAAGGTCCTGGCACTCTCTTCATCACCCTTCCAAATTAAAAACATGTCGTCAATAAAACGAACCCATAATGCTACATGCTCCAAAAATGTTTGCAGGTGCTCCCCCATGAGGACCCACCTCTCCCACCAGGAAAAGCAGGCCCCCATCACAACACCTCTTTTCTGTAGGTATACATCTTTACCAAAGACAAAATAGTTATGATGAAGACACCATGTTACAAATTCTAAAATCATTTTGTTGTGATTATAACAATGGAGAGGTCTTGTGCCCAAAAAATATTCTAGCGCTGTCAGATTTGTTTGGTGTTCAATGCTCATATAAAGAGCTTCTATGTCCAGAGTTATAAGTAATGAATTTGGTGTCCATGGAATATCTTTGATTTTTTTCAAAAAATCACCAGTGTCTTTGATGAAAGTAGGTAATTTGGTAACCAGGTCCTGCAGGAAATAGTCAATGAATTGCGCCAAATGTTCTGCCATGCTGCCTATGGCAGAGATTATCGGTCTGCCGGGAGTAGGTAACGTACCTTTGTGTACCTTTGGTATTAAGTAAAACCTGGGCATGATCGGTTGGTCAATATTTAGAAATTTGAATTCCTGCATTGATATGAGGCCTTCTCTTCTGTATTTATGAAGCATCTTTTTTAGTGAGTCTCTAGCTTGATCATATTGTTTTGTGTTGGAGATCTGGTAACACGTGGTGTCTGAAAGTTGTCTGTTTGCTTCAGCAATATATTGTACTTGAGGCCAAACCACTATGTTTCCCCCTTTATCAGAGCTGCACACAATGTTTCTATGATCATTTTTAAGTTTCGAGATGAGGGCCCAATATTGCATTTCTTTATGGCTTTTAATTCTTTTCCGATGTTTCACCTGGTGATGTAGTTTTTTCAAATCAGATGTGACTACCTCGTAAAAGGAAACGATAGAGTCTCTTGGCATAGTTGGCATGAAGCAAGAAGTGGGTTTGAACGGGCTCATGCCCACACCAGTTTGCTCAATTTCTGCTTCCACAAGTTCCTGTTGTGTGGACAAGTTACAATCCAAATGGCTATTGTCATTGCCCATTTGTTGCAAGGTACGTAAAGCTTTTGCATCCCGGGCCTGAAGTGTGTTGACAGATGGTTCTATATTTGTCTCCGTGCTGTTATTCAAACCATCTTTTATATTGAAAAACTTGCGTAATTTCAATTTTCGTATGTATCGAAAAATGTCTATTCTGGTAGAAGCATAATTGAAATCTGTCAAAGGGCAATGTGATAATCCTAGGCTTAGTAGTTGATGTTCTGCTGCAGTGAGTGTAGTAGTTGATAAATTTACAATAGTGTTGTCTTTTAATTCTTTTTGCGCCAATATAGATTCTTCTTTTTGGGCTTTTTGTTGCTATTTGCATTTGTGTTTTTTCCGGCGTTCTTTGCGTCTTCTGTTAATTCTGGCCCTTTTTGTTGCTGTGGTTGCCGCCGAATGCGTGGGCGCAGAGTTTGGAGGTGAGCACTTACTAAAAAATCAACTTCCTCGCCCAGGTCAAGTACCATTTGAGGCCCTCCTGTAATTGTGTTCGTTAAGCTACTATCATCAGAGTATAGACTGCTATTGGCTGAGTCGGTGTCGCTAATTCCAGGAGCAGATTCTGCATGAAGATCTATATATATATAAACAAACAACAAGGTTAAACATAGGGAATGGACAACTGGGCTCAAAAAGTCTGCTCTTCTCAGCAAATCACACTTTGTGTTCAGATGCAAAGTTCTACTGTATAAAAACCATTTCCTGAACCCAACTGTCAGTTCAGCATGACATTTAATTTTAGCAATAGTTCAATGTCTATTGCACAAGTGATTTACACCAAATCTGAATATTTATAAATGCACCCCAATCCAACAGCACAGAACATTCTAGGACCAGGCTCTTAGGGCAGAGTCTCCAAAGTTAAAATGACCAATAAAATGGGGGCCCTTCTAACAGTATCATTCTCGCCAATTCTTGAAAAATTGACTGTAATAGAGGAGAAAGTAATCAACCTCAAACTTTTAGCTGTGTCTAATCATGCGACGGCCATGGGTTTACTAGGGGAGAAAACTGGGTCTATTGAAACAGGGTTTAATGTGATTACCAATCCTATAATCCCAAACTTACTACCTGATATCTCACAGCCATCGAATTTAATACCCACTATATGAGCTAGTAATAGGGGGGTGGTAAGTACCCCTGAAAATGGCACAGGGGTTCAGGAAGGTGGGGGGAGTGAGGTAGTAAATACATCTGGGGTGTCTGCCCAGCTCATTCCGAGTATGCCTGTAGAGGAGGGAGATGGTCCCCTTGGTAGGACTACTAGGCGCACTGTAGGTATCAACTGCATGCCTGGATTAGATAACAAACTAATACCTGCCCTTGGGGTCAATAGACAGGTTCCACCTGTACTCAATCATGGCAGGGAAATAGCTTATCTAAACATGATCACAGGTTAGTAAATCTCCCTCCTGTTGCTGCACCACTGGTAGTAGTTTTGGGGAATGTACCTATTTTGCAGGAAGGCCAGGAGGAATCCACGCAACAGGTAATGTCAAAAACTATGTACTGGCTGAATGATAAACTGAAAGAAGTGGGGGTTTTGGGCTGGGACATCTGTAAACAACTTAAAATGACTAGACACTCCTCATGGGTTCGCTATTCGTTAAATAATGGAGGGGGAGATTGTGTGGTGGCTAATTTAAAAAATGCGCGTGTAGTTAGGCTTATACTTGACTGTCTGGGGATAGGAGTGTAGGATTTTGTTCTGCTAAAATCTCTGTGCTCCCTTTAGGGTTTTTTTACAGTCCCTATCACAACTCCCTACTAGAGACGAGGGCTAACAATGACAATCGTAGTAACCACAATGGAGCTATGGCATATCTGCCTGGTCTTAATTTGGTAAATAGATTTGTTCCATTGTCTGGTCTAGATGGATGTGATTGACTGTCACTTGCTGCCACACGTATGAACAAAGAGACCCATAATTCTTTTGACACCCTCCATCCGTTAGATTCACATCTTAATCCAACATACCCTAATGGGGACCAGGGTATTGAGAATATGCCTGTGCTTGGACAAAGGATGGGATTGGCCAAGAGGCCATTTAATGTAATATCCTGGAATATTGCGGGGTTGCTTACGAAGACCAGATCAGAGGACTGGTCTAACTTTATTGAGATATGTGACATGGTTGCGTTCCAAGAAACCTGGGCTGTGGACAAGATCTTTCAGACAGGCTTTTTGGCATTCAACAAGCCGGCAATTCCTAGTAGCAAAGGGCGTCCATCTGGTGGGTTACTGTTATGGGTGAGACAACAAGCTGGTTTTCAGGTTAAGGAGTTAGTAATTGATAACCCAGACATTCAGGCCATCTGAATAACTTCTATGCATGAGTCTAAGTGTATACTTATAAACATCTATGCCAGAGGGCAGGCAGGTGGAAAAGCCTCCCCGGTCATCTCTAGATTAGTTTCTGAAAACTTTAAAGGGGTCCTCCAATAAGATCATTGTGGGGGATTTTAATTGCACGTTTGAGCCTCTTGGTTATGAGGATGGTAAACTAACTAGGGATGAAGATACGGTTTGGGGTGTCTCGTCATTATCACTTGCCCCAGTTAAGAAATGGATTGAAGCTGTGCTCCAGCTTAAAAGTCTTACAATGGAGTGTGGGCTCCGTGCAGTAAATGATATATCAAAATCAGACTATAATTTCACCTTCAGTAATGGGGCAAGGAAAAGTTGGATTGATTATTTCCTCATTAATCTAGAACTCTGGCGCAGGCTGAGGGATACGGAGGTTGTGGTAAGACCAGAGAGCGACCATGAACCTCTTTTTCTGACACTAGAAGTGATCCGTACCCAGAACCGAAGTGGTATCCCGGACACGGTCCCATCAGATGTGATTATGTCCAATGACTCGCGCAGGTTAAAATGGGCACAGGTCGCCGTGGATGAGGCCTCTGTAACCCAAATCAAGCTAACGCTAGCAGATTCCTTAGTAGCCATTTCCCAATTAGATCTTAACGAAGACACCTTATTTGCCCTTACAGCACATCATGAGGCTCTGTTCATCAAGCTTGATCCTATGTGGTAAAACCTAGAGCGTGAAGCAATAGGGTCCCTGGGTATAAAGCAGCTAAATGGTACGATGGGGCTTGCAGGAAGGCTTACAGGGCTCTGTCCAGTGCAATCAGGGCAGGCTCTGTCCAGGAGGTAAGGACTAGTAGGTCTGAATATAAGACTATCCAACAACGGGCAAAAAAGGCCCATGATGAAAATCAATGGAAGGACCTGTTAGTAGCATGTAACAGTAAAAACTGGTGTCGTTTTTGGCTCTTAATTAAGTGGGGAGGTGACATGTGGGCCCCGCACCTGGTAATAATGTTTCACCAAAAGCTTGGGTTACATACTTTCAGTCCCAATTTTCCCCTCACATACACGACTCAGAACAGTTTAAGTGTATTGCTTCAGAGGGGATATTATCATTTACCCCACTAGAAATAGAATGCGCACTTGATGGGGTGGCTGCAGGTAGAGCCTCAGGGCCGGATGGCATCCCGACAGACTTATTTAAATCTGACCAGGAGAATTGGCTGAAATACATCTTCATTTTTGCTAATGGCCTAGCTAGAGGTACCCCCTCCCAGAATCATGGCAGGGGGCGGAGATTATCCCCTTATAAAAAAAGGGGACCGAGCCTCCGCATCCAACTACCGGCCCATCAGTCTTATTGATACCATGTAAAAGGTGGTGGCTAGATTAGTGCTGAGTAGGGTAAATAAGTGGATTGCTGATAATGAGATACTATCCACATATCAAGCAGGATTTCGCCCCCATGTCAGCACTATAGACCAAGTCTTTAGATTTATGATGTTATATTGGAACACAGTGATCTTAGCTGGGGGCACCCTCTATGCAGCATTTATAGATCTCAAGTCTGCATTTGACTTAGTGCCCCGTAATAAACTATGAGACACTCTTAATAAAGCTGGGATGCCCGCAGAGATCCTTTCATTCATCATTAAACTACACAACTCTACATATGACAGAGTAAGATGAGGACAACAAGGGGAGACAACAGAAAGTTTTTTGGTTAACAAGGGAGTGCGCATGGGGTGTGTTTTAGCCCCTACCCTCTTCTCCCTGTTTATCAACAATGTGGTATCATATTATTCTGACTACCCCATGGACGCTCCGAATCTTGTTGGTTCGAGGGTCCCACTAGTAATGTTTGCGGACGATACTTTAATTTTGTCAAAAGCTCAAGTTGGTCTGCAAAGAGCCCTCAACCGATTTATCTTGTTCTGCGATGACCATAAACTTATAGTTAATGTCGCCAAGATTAAATTCATGGTTCTGCATGAAAGTAAATCAGTGAAAGCAAGAGTAGTAATGAATAATGTCCCCCTTGAACAAACTGGTTCTTTTACCTATCTAGGGGTCATCTTGGGCAAAAGATTGAATTGGAAGCCACAGATGGACCTACTGGTTGTAAAGCACAATCAACTAGCAGGGGCCCTCCTAAAAGAACATTGTCTATCCTTAAACAAAGCAGTGGCTCCGGCTATGGCTATTTATCAAGGAAAGGTTAGAGCCTCAATAATCTATGGAGCAGAACTCTGGGGGGGGTTCGAAAATGCATCTTTTTTAGTCCAAGCTCAGAACAAGTTCCTGAGGGCATTGACTGGTCTCCCGATGTCAACACCTTTAAGGACGTTATTGATGGACCTTGGGTGCATTTCCTTTGAAGAGGAAGCAGGTTTTAGACTTCTTGCTTTTGGCGACGGCTTTGGACCAACCTGGAGTTGGCAGACTATGCGCAGGCACATAAGAAAATTAGAGAGGCTGATAAATCCAATAAGATTACATGGTTACACAAGATTAAGGTGGCTCTTTTAAGTATAGGCCTGGTCCACTTATGGCGGGATCCAGAAGGGAACTTGTTTCCCTCAAAAGCAGAATTCAAAGTCTTATACAGGGAGATGATCTGGCAGAAATGATTTTCTCAGGTGAACAGAGATTCCTTAACAGGCCTCTTTCTGTATCATAAAATTGAGTATAGTATGGAGGACTATTGGGACATCATTACCAGTATTGGAGACAGGAAGCTTTACTACCAATTTAGAGTGGGAAGTCTCCCTATCAAATCGTTTACTAAAAACTGGGGGTCTGTTCAAGACTCACTCTGTCACTCTTGTTTGTGTGGGGACGAGACTCTGTCGCATATCCTTTTTGTCTGCCCTGCATACAAGGCACCTCGCAAAAAATGGCTTAAGCCATTTTGCGCCAAAATGGGAACAAGATCCTCCCAAATGGCTTTGCGTATTATAAAATCTGACACCAGCAAAGTCGTAGAAGTCGTAGTAGTGGCTATGGCAAAATTCTGGAGCTGGACATGGGTCGTAAGAAGGATCAGGATGCAGGGCACTAGGTAACTATGTAAATATGTATTTATGTAATTACTTTAAAACTGTATATTACATCTTGCAACAGGGTTGCTGAGTTTGGTGTTTCTATACTCTCTAATACAAATAGGTTAATAGGTGCTTAATCTCTGTGATTTTCCGTTTGCATTTAATTGTGGATCTATCTTTTGGTTATTCACCCTTGATGATAGAAATTTCTGTATGTACTGAGATAAGATTTGAAAATGGATTTTATTGATTTTATTCTTGATATTTTATATGTTTTATTAGACAATTTGGTTTCTTAACTTTTTTTGTACATGTGTCTTTTATCATTGTTTATAATTGAATAAAGACTGATTGAATTGACCAATAAAACCTCCTTGAGGACTAAAAAAAAGTGCCATAACTAATGATCTGCTGTTTCTACCATCTCCTTTGTAAGAGAAAGAATGAGAGAGAGGGAGAAAATAATAAATTATACAGTTTTATAAACAGCTTATTGCCATTATCTCTACATTTCACAGCCCCCTAAATGACATATATACTTATAACATAACCCAACTATACTTTCGTTCTTAAACCTCCAAAGGACAACAGGCTGTGTTTGACCTGCACTGATTCCACCTTGTGACCAGCAGGAGACTGTGTGGACATAGAGGCCACTAATTATGAATGGGTTTGAGTTTTCTGACCCGTCTCTAAACCCCTGCTTCTGAGTTATGTGGTATTTACCACATTTAGTGTCCCATTAAAGATGGTGGGCGGATCGCCCCCGCCGGGCCGGCGGTAGCTACAGCTGATCTGGTGGGGGCGATCTGCCCGCCATCCATACCTAAAAGACCCCCCGCCTTATTAGGATAGGTTGGGGGTCCACTGCGGATGGAAAGATGATCCGCCGCTTTTCCGCCGGTCGACTCGTCGACGGGGCTGAAAACAAGTTTAATATGGTGGCAGTGTCTGCAAGACACCGCCATCCATATTAGGATGATGGCGGAGATCAGCCTTTCCATGCGGTCTTTGCTGTTGGGGGCCCGTTGTGGACACCCGGGGGTTTGGGGGTAGGGGGTGCACATGGAGGTAACCCCCTGCATTTGCATGCACAATGTGGCAGGCACCGCGCAGTGCCTGTCACGTTGTGCATGCGAATGCACAGCATGCATTTCTTACATTGGGGCGGGTGCTGCTGACAGCACCGCCTGCCACAATGCAGAATGCGCCCGCCAGTGCGGCGGGGGCATCCTAATGAGAGAGGCGGGACCGCCGCACCTATGGAGGTTGGTCCCTTTAGCCCTAGCGGTGGTAGGCGGACTCAGTCTGCCTGCCTTCGTAATGGACCCTTAGTAATTACCTGGTCTAATAAGGAACTTAACCTTTGGTAAAGTTTGGATGATAAAAGTAAAAGCATCCCTGCCAAGTTTCTCAGGTCCATGTATGATGTGCTACTCCGGTCCAAGCTTCTTCTTTGAATTCTGGGTATTGCAGTGTTTTTATTCCGTTATAAAGCAGGACTGCAAGTACCAGAATTCAAAGGGAAAAAACTGGACTGGAACAGCACATCAGACATGGACGTGGGAAACATGGCAGCAATATATAAAGGGCCTCATTTATAAAAGCCTTGCGCCACCGGTGCGTCACTTTTTCCCATGTTAAAAGTGACGCACCGGCAGCGCAAGTCCTTCATAAATAAGGCCCAAAGCGTTTATTGAGACGGAATTTTGGTGCAGCACCAGCTTTCAAGTTATTACCCAAATATTCATAAATATGCGAAAATCATCGCACCTTATAAATTCCTAATCAGGGCCTTGCTTGAGTTTTAGCCGTGGCAGGCAGACCTTGACCCTGAATCACAATCTGGAACATTGCATGACAATTAATTTTAAACTTTTTGAAAGCTAAGAACAATACATTTATTTTCTGCTCTGGGCGCTGTTGGCCCAGATGCCTGTCTAGACCTTGAAAAGTTGCAGAAAGCGTATTTTGTTGTGATGAGTGCAGTTGTGTTTCCAACAGTTGCTAGCAGACACTAATTAAAATGATCTGCACTGATGCAGCATTCTGTTTTCGCCACTCAGTACTTTATTAATATCAGACATCTTAAATTATGTAATTATTCCTCTTCAGCCTTTAATTAGTTTACACAAGATGAGAGGTTGTATTAGAATTGTTTTCAGTAGTTTGCCCGAATGTACTGCTTTTTCACTTCACTAACCTTTTCTTAAATCCACAGCAGAATCGGTTAATGAAGGAGGACAAATACATTGAGTTGTTGTAATGACCCTGATGCATCCAGATTTGTCCCATTAAGCACCAAGGCAGAGTCCATTCCAGAAAAGGGATATTATTTATTCACATTAAACATCGCGCCCTCCCGCAGTGTTAAACCTTTTAACAAGTCCCTGTGTAAACAGAGTCATAATATTTTTTTTATTTACTGGCGATGAATTAAAAGCAGCTTATGTTCGCAAATCTGCTGTTCACCATCTTGGGAGTGCATTAACGAACTATTTTGAGCTTTGCTCTTGTGCTGTTTCGCAAGGTCACTGAAACTACGCAATGTGATTATGTCATAGCAATCTGTGGTCTGTGCATAATTGCTTCAATGCTTATGAGGGAATTATAGAAAAATGAATGCAAATGTTTGATCAGTTCCCCAGAACGTGCAACATAATACCATATGTTCAAATAAAGGAAAATGTTTGTGTTATATGAAATACTTTAGGCGGCAAAGAGGAATTAAACATTTGTTAAACATGCTCGGTAAGTCAAAAACTATGGCAACACATTTTTATACACGCATTGTACTGTAAAGAATATGTGTATTTGTTCATCAAAGTGAGTGGCTAAATGTGTTAAGTAATGGGGTTAAGGAGTTATTAAGGCGTTGTAATTATTATTATACCCCTTTGCTGTTTCTTCTTCCCTCCCCTCCTTCCTTTCCCCCCTTTTTTCTCTTATTTCAATAAACTCAAACTTAAAAAAAAAAAAGGAGTTATTAAGGCATATCACAAAGTAATTTCCAGGTCTAGGTGTAACATACATTTGTAAACTACTCAATTTATGAGTGTACGGATTTCGTGACAGGTGAACTTGTACTCCTGAATAGATATGCTTATGTGCTACTGGTTGATGTTCAGTTATTTGCTGCCCATCAGTGTCTGTCCAATGACCCACAGCTCCCCCCCATGTCATGCTACACTTTGAGATTTAGTCGCGATAGCTCTTTCTGCGGGCACAAAGTAGTACTGAGTGTTGACTCTATCTCAGACATACTGGTAACATAAAGTGCTTTTGCAGGATCAGGGATGGCATTATTCTCAAGAAGAGATGGGGAAATGTGTCCCTAAAGATAAGATTGAAAACAGCATTTCACATGGTAATCAATGAAAATGAGCCTTAACTCAAAATGGCTTGAGATCAGTCATTTTGAAACCATGAATGTTTATTATAAAGTGCAATACTGAAAGCAAAACTATAGCAGGGTCAATTGAGTGCATAACATTTCAATCATAGCAAATTATTTGAAATAGATGTAGCATGGGCAAAATCTGAAAATTAGTCCAAGTCCAGAATATTCAGAAAATCAGAGGGCACCCTGAGGGCAGAGGGAAAAGGTTAAAGGAGTATCTTGCTCACCCCTCTCAAAACACATCTTTTTATAACAAATTCACAGTGGAAAGTAAAGGAAATCGCACAGCAAAGGGTGAGCAAATGTATCAATACATCAACAAATCATAACGCATCAACATAAACCGCCATATAATACTGCCAATCTGGCACTAGCCCTCCAAATGAATGTTCATGAATCAATGACGTAACGACACAATTATGGTTACATTAACAATAGCAGCTGTATTACTGAATGGGCCTACAAAAATACAGACCAGGAGCGGACCTTAGAAATTAGCAATTGAACTAAAGTACTTCCGTCCAGGCTCTTCAGGAACAAATTGTTGATGGTGCGAGATTACTAGCTTGGGTTACTCTTAAAATACCATACTCACCTGGGCCCATAAACACAAATACAATACGCTGATAATCACTGCTGCAGATCAGGAATTAATTTCACCTTACAGAGACTTATATCTGTACACCATTTCTTACCAATACCTTATCACCTAAGTTCTCAATTTTCTCTGGTCGATAGATCAGGTTGTTAGCATAATAGAAATAAACTGACTGACTGACTGACTGACTGAAGAACTTATAGAGCGCACTTATGGTGAGATCACAGACTCAGGAGAGTTTTAAAAGCTTTATCTATGCAATAATTTTGTGAGTCAAATACCAATACATGTTAATCTCCAAGTTATCAAGGAGAAATAATGATCAAAGTAAAACATAAAACTTAGTAAAATCTCATGACGTTGGTACCTGGGAAGGGTGGAAAAGGAAAGCGGTACAAGGACATACCACACAGATTTATATTTACCTAGAATGATGTGAGGACCAACCCCTGGCCAAGGGCTGGAAAAGAGGGGCTCCTGAGTAGTCAGGAGCCAACAGTTCAGGACAGGTGCAGGACAGGACAGGTAACCTCTTCTAAGTGCAACGCCAGCATTACACCCCTCTCTGGTGCTACTCTCATCGATTTCCCCTTTTAGATGGATCGATTCTTCTTCAGCAATCTTTGATTCTTCTCCCTCAGCCTCTCTCGATTCTTCTCTCAGAGTGCTCGATTAGCCTCTCTGACCTTTGTGGCTTCCGCCGTCTTCTGCTGCAGTGTTGGGTCAGTGACAGGTCTGTGACAATCTAACTGACTGAGCCTACCTTAGTTATACTATTCTCAGTGTATGTGCCACCCTCCAATGTTTCAATGTTCGTGTATTACCTTCATTCGATTGGTCAATGGGATGGAGAGAGGTCATCACACCCTACTAATGTAGTGTCACTTTCTCAGGTTCATTGTTCTGTGTTCCCGCCCTTAATTTTACTTTCCCATTCTTTATTTTTCCCAACCACATTTAAATTGATTCATCTTCAATGTATTAAAAAAATGTTTTTTCTTTTTCCCTTCTTTGGGTCAAAAGGTGCAGTTCTCAGGCGCATTGCTTGTTAGTCAGTCCTTGGCTGGGGTTCAATGTCATCGGCATAGAAGTTACACGAGTCCTGTGCACATGTGTAAAGTTTAGACAAGATGGAGAATTCATTCATCCTCCAGTCTCAAATACGAACTAATATTAAAGTCAAAGAAGAACATGTTAGAGTACGAAAATAAATGAATGCACTGTATACCACTTATTCTTAATTTCAAAAACAATTGAGGAATTACAGAGGTAGTGGTGATAGAATCACCCTCCAGACAGGTATGCAAAAACAAAGAGATTCTATCAGTATGAAAAAATGGGGGAAAACATTTTTTTGGGGTGTTTTTTCAACTATGCAGTGAAAAGATGGTGAGAAAGACTCCCTTTGCAAGTGGCAAATGGAGAGCACTATGTGTTTTTAAAATACCCCTCACACACTAAGAATCCCTTAGTGTCATGCTTCATCATGGGGATCTTTCCGTCCCTCTACGGGGCGGGGCGTGCTGCGACCTACAAGCTACGCTGGAGCCCCATAGAGGGACGGGAAGACCCCCATGATGAAGCATGACACTAAGGGATTCTTAGTGTGTGAGGGGTATTTTAAAAACACATAGTGCTCTCCATTTGCCACTTGCAAAGGGAGTCTTTCTCACCATATTTTCACTGCATAGTTGAAAAAACACAACAAAAAAAAATTTCCCCCATTTTTTCATACTGATAGAATGTCTTTGTTTTACCACTTATTCTTACCCTAATCCCTTTAATTTATTTTAACTATTGCATTAGCAGTTTAGCGAGACATGTGAAGTTTAGTTTAAGCATAGCCATGTGCGTTGCCATGTGAAGTTCAAAGCGGCCATCTTTAACACTACTGGGCAGCTGCAAAGAATTCCCACCAAAAGCAAAGGACATCATACTAAGTAGATGCAGTAGATGCATGCGCAAATGATTCCCGCGTTTTTGGCAGCCATATTAACCACTCAAGTTACTTGTTTGTAAAGCACAATTAAAAGCTTCCAATAGATGAAGAAAATGTTGTGTGCTGCAATTATTAGTATTCACAAAACATGTTGGTTATATTTATTACATGTTATTCGAGCAAAGTTTCTTACCTACGAAACCTTGCTCCATCAGTCCTCTCTTTGATGGCATTCTATGCCATCACTAATTTCTGAACCAGATGCCAACTTTAGCAGTTTCCCATTTCGATTTCTTCTATTACTTTGGTTTCCCTTTCCCGTTCTCTTTTGAAAACCGGTCATCCTTTTGTAAATATCTCTCTTTATTTCTTCAAGTTGAATTTCATCATATTTTCTTTTCCTCTCTTTTTCATTTACTCCATACCATTTTCTTTTTCTTCAGCATTTGCACCAAATCATTATTGTTAAGACTAATAGTGTTATTTCCATTATTGGCATCAGTATTCGACCTATAATACTTCTTCCAACAATAGAAAAAGAAACTACCTATAGAAGAAATACTATCAGTTATTTTCTTTCATGCACTGTCCACTTCCAGTGGTGTTTCAATTCTTCTTCAAATGTTGTGATATTTTTGACATGTCTCCCAATTTCAACACTTTTGTCAGGTATGTAAGTGCAACAATGTTGCGCCTTCAACATTTTACAGACTCCGCCCTCTTTTGCCAATAATATATCAAGAGCAAGTTGACTTTGTAAAATCGTAGATCTCACCGCAACTAATTCGGTATTGATCAATAAGAATCCTCCAGCAGTGTCAGTCGATGAGCAATCCCTCACTGTTGATAATTTACAAATTCTTTGTGTATACAGAATTACTCCCACTGAAAGTATCAATGCACTAAATATATCTCCTACAATTTCTGCAAAACTAGCTCTTTTCTTTTGTGTTAGTCCATTACTTTCTCCATTGCTTCCATTGATACTTTTTACATGATATACCTTTGGGAATACTATTCCAAAATAGCAATTCCCATACCAGTGGTCAGGCAGCTTAAAGTAAGCTTTGTTTCCACACACATAATAAACTCAAGGAAATACTGGATCAGTTCCACCTTTTAGTCCCCAACCCCCAATTATCAGAAAACTGTGCTCACATTCACTGGAACCAATGAATACATTGTTATATTCTGTTTTTAACCTATAGAGACAGATTTTCCCTTTCTTTTCAAGATCCAGGGACATAGCAGCATGAGTCTTGCCTGTTGCAATAAAATCTATTCTCTCAGCCCATTTAGGTATCTGAGGTTTTGGTTCAAAAACCCTTCTATGGAAATCCTGTCACCTATGCTTTACTAAATTCAAAAACATCTGTTCTACTTTGTGTAGCTTACATATTAACTTATGCTTATGTGCTTCAGCTATATCTATTGTTTTCATTGTTAGAAAGTATTCACCAATGAATTCTGAATCTCTACTGCTGAGGACAGGGTTCATGTTTATCCGCAAGGGAATCTCAGAAAAGTTTACATCTATGTTAGAATAATAATATTGTAACTTTCCAGTTCGATAAAATAAACTAGCTAAAATACTACATGAAATGCCATATGTCAGAGGTAAATGATGATATGTTACTCCCTCTGCTTCTGATGTCGGTAATATCATACATACATAGCAATCACTAACTTCCATTGTTTCTACATAGTGACTAACAGATTAGCAAAAACATTTAAATCTGTAAAATTTTTATACACACTTTGATGTAAATCTGTCTCATCTGGTGCTTCTAAATTTACTCTAGCTTGCTTAATGTTAGCTACCTTTCCATGTTCATTAGTATCATTCTGTTTGTTTGCAGTCATTAGATAGGGAATAGCTATTGTCAGTGCTAAGCACTGGAAATATGCATCATATACTTAATCTACAGCATCTCTTTATACAGATTCCTTTAGGTTTTCCAGCAGCTGTATTATCAGCCATTTCAGACTAAGGAGATTTATACCCCTCTTTGTAACTTTTGTACAGAACACAACCTGTGGATTTATTTTCTTCAAGTTAGTCTCACTTCTACGTCAATTCGATCAGCATTTTGGGGCATATTACCAAGCATAAGCGATATTTATCTCTATGCATGGTTAGCAGCAATAATTATATCGCCGTGCTTTGCCTATTTTTATCGCTTAGGAGCCTTGCTATTATCAAGGTTTATCTCCTAAGCGATAAAAATCGGCCGAAATGCATGAATATTGCTGAAAAGTCAGCGATATTCATGCATTACCGAGCTAATGCTCTTAGCCATGTTATCCACCTACCATTGGATAACATGGCTAAGAACTGCTCAGGGCAGGCGTTAGCTTTTGGAGATATTCGCGCTTAGCGCGAATATTTCCAAAAGTTGGTAATTGGAGATAGCGATGTTAGCGACTGTTTTCAGTCGCTAACATCTTGGCACGCCCACTTTGCATGTTATTAGCGATAATTATCGCTGACATGCAAAGTGGGCCCCTAACTGCCCGCTATCGCCTACAAGCTGTCGCTAACTGGTGTTAGCGACAGCTTGATAATAGGGCGATGAAAATATCGCCGCATTAGCGGGAAAAAGTCCCGCTAATGCGGCGATAATGGCCCTTGGTAATATGCCCCTTAGTTCTTCATAACTATCTCCACTTATTTCCAGATTCTCCAAATACTCAAGATCAAGAATCACATATGTCCATTCAGGATCTTTGAATTCATTATTCAGTCTCTTCAAACGTGGATTTCTCCTTTTTGGCTTTTTTGTTGATGGTCCAGATTGACTTGTTACTTCATCTTCTTGTTCCGGTTCTTCATTTATTGTCTTAAGGCGATATTTCAGTCTTTTGATAATACTAGGCAAAGTATCACCATTTCTGAGTCTTTTAGCTGGCACTTTGCTTTCAGGTTCTTCAAGTGCTCTCTTGTTTTCATTAATTTGTGGCACAACTTGATAATTTCCGTCGTCTGAATTCCTCTCTATCTGACATTGTCCAGGGCTTATTTCCTTAGCCGTTTCTGCCTGGATGTATTCTTCTTTTCTAATCTGAACCTGTTCAGGAGTTTGTTTGAGATGTTCTTCCTGAACTTGTTTATCTTTACCTAACCGGTCCAGCTTAGGTCTTAAAATTTCTTGATTGTCTTCGGCCTGGGCATTTTCTCTAATACCTGTCTGTCCCTCCTCAGACTTGTGGATGTTGTTTCTATTTTCTTCTGTCTGAGTATATTGCTCTTTCCTTATCTGGTCCTCCTCAGATTCTGTTTTATCTTTGTCTGCTGTGATCTGAGTATGTTCTTCTATTCCTGTCTCATCCTCACTCTCATCCTGTCTTTCTAATCGAGTTTGGCTTCTTGTTCTCACAATTATTTCTGGTATGTCTACTATTGGGATCCAGTCATCCTGACTAGTGCTAGGTTGTTCTTGTTCAGCTACTCCAGGATCTATTATCTGTGATCCTTCAGCTGTACAACCTTCAGCCTCTCCCACTGTTTGGACTTGTTGTGGCCCTACCTCATCAGGTGCTGGCACTCTTTTGGTATGGCTTGCATGAATCCAGTTGGGCAAGCCTGCACACCTTACAGCTGTTGTTGTGGCCAAAATAATCTGATGTGGCTTTTCCCACCTTGGTGCTAGGCACGCTTATCGAGTGTGATTTTTCACTACTACCCAGTCACCGGGATTCAGATCATGCGCTTGAGTCGACTGCCTGGCAACAGCGTCTTCCCCAACCTGGTGAGAGATAAAACGCACTTGGTCAGCCAACTCTTTGCAATACTCCAGTACCAGATATATTTAACAGCTTGTGTCCTGGAATACATGCCTTCCTCGTTGCCCTTCCCATGAGTATCTCATGGGGACTCAAGCCTGTATTTTTGTCAGGAATACTTCGGAGTCCCATCAGGACAAGAGGGAAAGTATCAGGCCACTTCAGTGGAGTGGGTTCAAACACTTTTCCCAGTCTTGACTTGACTGTGCCATTCAATTGTTCTACCTCTCCAGAAACAGCCTTTATTCAATTTTAAATGCTTCACAAATTAATTGAATTATTTCATTATTAAAATCTGTCTGATTCAATAGTTACTGGAAAACCAAGCTGAGGTGTGAGTTCCTTCAATAGGAGTTTGGCCACAGTCAAATTGTCACTTCTTCGGGTCGGGTATGCCTCCACCCACTTTGAAAATAAACAAACAGTGACAAGTATATATTTTTATCCTCGACAAGCAGGATACTGAATGAAATCAATCCGTAGTCTTATAAATGGACCCTTGGCTTTCTCAATCTTAAATGAGCAAACTACAGTTTTCCTGCCTGGGTTAATTTGTTGACAAATTAAGCATCTCTGGCAAAGACTCTCTGCGATATTCCTGAACCTTGCATAGAACCAATCTTGTCGAAAAAGTCTAATCATTGTATCTCTGCCTATGTGTGTGTCTCCATGATACATCCTAGCCATCGGTGCAAGTATTCAGTCAGGTAGCACAGGTCTACCTATTTTCTACTACTCCTTTTTCTTTAGTATCTGATTATTCTTGTATGTCTCTCATTTCCTCCCACGTTCCTACATTCCCAAGTAGCATAAGTTGGCAGCTGATTCCACATGCATCAATTTTCTTGTTTACAGCTATTTTGTATTTAGCACAATGTTGGGCAACTTGGTCAGCATAACGATTACCAACTGTCACCTTATCATTTCCTGACTGGTGAGCAGCACATTTGACCACAGCACTTCTTTTGGCAATTGAATTGCTTCAATGAATTCTTTCAGAAAATGTCAATATTTAATAGGGGTTCCTGAAGAAGTCATGAAATAACTTTGCATCCAGAGTTGGCCAATGTCATGACCCAACCCCGAAACCATACTGACTATCAGTGTAAATGGTTACTTTCCAATTTTTCCCAATTTTGGGAACTTTAATTAAAGCTACCAATTCTGCTACTTGTGCAGACTTGACTCCTGGTAAATAGGATTCTTCGACTATTCCAGCCAATGTGTACACAGCGTAATCAGCACTTAATACGCCTTCCTCATGACACATACATCAGTCATCTACAAACAACTCATGTTCTGTTTTTTCTAGAGGTTTTTCTTTTATGTCTGGAGGAGGTTTGGCACTTAATTCAGTAACGCAAGACATTCATGTTCAGCTTCATCTGTTACTTCTTCAAAATACAGGTCTGACAACAAGGTTGCTGGGTTTAGACAGTACATCTGACTATTGTTACATTCTCAGCCCTTAGTATAACTCGCTCATACTTAGTCAGCCAACTAGGAGTAAGGTACTGAGTTCGATATTTTGTCAACATAATGAAAACTGTATGTGGGTCATACACCTTTGCCCAGTGTCCCATTACAATGGATTCACTTTGTTCCAAACACATATGTGTTGTAGCTACAGCTTTTTGACACCCTGGCAATGCAGATGCCACTGGGTCCAATGTAGCAGGAAAATATGCCACAGGACGTCGCATTAGGCCATGTCTCTGTGTTAGGACTGAAAGTGCACAATTATCTCCCTCATCACAGAACAATGCAAATTCTTTAAAATAGTCTGGCATACCTATAGCAGGTACTTCGCACAGGCAGTTTCCTAATTTAGCAAAAGCTGTCATGCTTTCATCATCCCACTCTACTGGATCTTTTGCCCGTTTCTTGCTCATTTGTATCAAAGGTTTGGCCAGTACTGCAAATCCCACAATCCACTGCCTGCAATAGCCTACGACTCCAATAAACATCTTATTTCTTTTTGTGTTTGTGGTAACTGCATATGTCTTATTATCTTTATTCTCTCTTTGGTCACTCTTCTGACTCCTTTTTCTATTTAGTGTCCCAAATATTTAACCGAAGTTGTGCAAAATTGTAATTTTTCTGGCGACACTTTATGTCCACCTTCAGTCAGGTTATTTAATAATGCAATTGAATCAGTAACACAATCACTTCACATTTTTTACTGCGACTAATAAGTCGTCAATGTATTGCACCAAGACTGATTGTCTGGGCAACACCAGAGATTCGAGAAATTTTCCCTAAATTTGGTTGAAAATGGAAGGACTTTCAGTGTACCCTTGTGGAACACGATTCCAAACGTAAACATGCTCATCAAATTTGAACAAAAATAAAAATTGGCTATCAGGATGCAATGGAATGGAGAAAAAGGCATGGCATAAATCAATTACAGTAAACCATCCTGCATTTCACGGTATCTGATATAGAATTACTGCTGAATTTGGTACTATTGGACAACATGGCACAACAATTGTATTAATTTTTACTTAAATCTTGGACCAGCCTATATTTTCCGTTAGGTTTATTTATACCAATTACAAGGGCTACTCATTATTTCTTTGAGAATGCCTTGCTCAACCAGTCGTCCAATTTCTGCTTCAACACCTGCTTTAATTTCCAGGCACATTTTGTATTGTTGAGTATTTGGATAAACTGCACCTTCATTTAGAGTTACTTTTACCGGGTCTACATTTGCCATTAATCCTACTTCTTTCCCTGTAAAATCCCACATATCAGGATTTACTGTGTTTTGGACCTCTTCTGGTAGCTCATTTGGTGTCATCATGGAAAACATATCTTTCACCTCTGTTCCCTGTTTAGCTAACATGACCTTGTATATTCCATCTTCATCAGGTGTCTGAATTGCAACACCATCCAGTGTGCAAAATATTGTGTAATTCATTTTGCACAATAAATCCCTTTCTAGCAAGTTTACAGCACTTGAGTCACACATAACAAATTTGTGCATCTCTTTAAAGTTGCCGATATGTACCTCCATTGGTTTGGCAATTGAGATCCTAATTTGTTTATTAGAAACGCCCACTACTTGGATCCCTTCTCCCGAGAGGGGTAGGTTTGGGATGCCTGCTGTTCTCACGGTGGAACGGGTAGCGCTAGTATCCAATAAGAAGGTGATGTCATTCCCTCAACCTTACCGTCAATATACGGACCTGATTGATCTACCGGCAAGGATGTGCCAAGTACACATTCCTCTTCCTCCTGTTATGTTACAGAATTGTTCTTACCACTTCCCTCCTGGAATCCGGTTTCAACACTGTACTTGGCTTAACTCACAAACTTTGGCATGGAGGCAGGTAGCAATTGACTCTGTACAACCTGCTGCAGTTGCCTCATTAACACCTCCATCTGCATCTGTAGATTTAAATTTTGATTTTGGGCATTATTACTCTGTATAAGTTTACTCTCATTTTTCCAATACCCCAATTTTATGCACCTGTGACAGGGAAACTTATTTTTTGCCTCGTCTCTGCTCATTCGCCCTCTTGGTTTGCCCCCACTACCCTCACCTTGACCTTGCCCCTTTCCTTGATTATCTGCCTGATTACTTAGCTGAAGTTCTTGTTGCTCTGCTAATTTAACTTCAACCCACATTTCCTTTTCTTCTAATTTATTTTGTCTATTGACCGTCTCATCCCCACAGTACTTTGCATACTTGAGGATTCCTTCTATGGGTTTTGCTTGTGCTCTTTAATCATCTGTGGTATATCCGGCCTTAGCCCAGACACAAAACGATAAATCAAAATGTGTCATGTCCTTGTTTTCAATGTTTTCAAACCCACTGTACTGCCTAAATACCAGTAAAAGACGCTCATAATATACATGTACTGACTCATCGTTGTCTTGGGTAGTCCTGTCTATTTTTATCCAATCAGTTTCCTTTGGGGGAATCTTTCCCTTCAAAAAAGTGATTACCTGGTGATATTTTTTCATTACATTTTCTGGCGGGGCTCATGTCTTTGCATCTCTTGGGTACTCATCATTAGGCCAATCTATTGTAATATTACATTCTGCCCATAAATCAGAAGGAACAACTATGTCAAATAAACCATCTAAATCCTTCAACAAAACTTTTGAAACGTTCACAAACCTATCAACTTGCCTGTACTATTCTACTAGTTTTTCTCTAAGGTTTGGAAAATCATTTGTAAATGATAAAATATCCTGTCGGGTACTGGGACATGTACATAACCTCCTCCTGGGACTTCTCTCATTGGGCACAACCTTTCAACTTTTTTGTTTCTTTCATTAAATACTCGGATGTCGTTCGATTTGTAGGTGCTTCTTCCTTTTTCTTATGTCCATCTAGTTTTCTTTCCATCCAAATCTCCCCTTTTTGCAATAATGGCAACAATTCTTTTATCTGTAATTTTCTTCCTGACACATTCATGTTCACTAAATCCTTGTCAGAAAATTCTTCTCTATATGGTTTCTGCAATAATTTAGATTTACCTATGTCAATTCCCATTTCTGAAGCCAAATTCATTAGTTTTTCATGAAATATTTTCGTATTTCGGGTGATGCTTCAGCATATAAATAACAATTCTTCTTCGCTGAAAGTATTTAATTTTTCTATTCCTACATTTCAAGCTATAATTTCTTCTAATTCTACTCTTAATTTAAATATATCCAATACCTTTGGCTGCGTTTTTGGCTTTTCTATCTCTCTTGTCCACCTTTCTATTTCTTCTGGGGTTACTACTGTAGCACTTCTTGTACCTGTTAATGTTTTAATCTGTACCTATTTTGAGCACCCGGTGTGACTTTTCTGAATGAATCATTTATTGGCTCTCTTATAGGCGAATCCATTAGAGAAAATATTGACTCACACTCACTTGCCTGATCATCACCTATCATATTTTCAGTTCTAGGTTGTGTGATCGGTGTAGTCAAAACAGGAGTTTTAGGACAATTTTGCTTATCCCCATAAAGTGAACCACAGGACCTATAGTCACTGGAATCAATAATGTTTCAGGATTTGTATTTGGCAGGGTTCTTTTCTGAATTAAATCACTTCTATTTTTATTTATTGCTTCTCTTTCATTTTCTTGAAGTACCCTTTCCAGTGTAGTCTCATGCACAACCTGCGGTACCAAGGGTGTTTTCAGAAGTAGGGCACTAGGGGTAATTCTATTTTATTTTTCCTGATAAGGTGGAGGATTTATTAATAGATCTTCAAAATAATCATCTTCAGAATCTCCACTACCCGTCACTAAATGTGTTGTTTTCTCTGTACATTTACTTCATGTTGTTTCTTCTGTGGTCAATACCGGATATTATCCTTCCACTACCATAGCTTGTCTCCATTGTTTCATCTTATTATCTCTGGTTTCTTGGGAAAATCTAGGATAAAATGTACTCATGTTCCTGTCACTTCGGGATCTGTCTCGATCAAATGCCTCAGTCTCCCTTTTGTCTAATGCTTCATACTGAGTTAATCTAGGCCTTGGTTATAATTTATTCATGTGAGTTCATAAATTGTGTAAAATTCTCCCATTAAATGTTCTGTTCCCAGGGAATGCTAATATTCCATCATCTTTTGTGTACTCTATCCAATTTTCTAATCAGACACAAGTGTGGTAGCCTCTTTCTATCATCAAGTATGATGCAGGTGTTTTCGGGGGAGGAATAATAATTCCTTCTCTAGTTTTAATGGGTTTATCCTTTTTAAAATAATTTTTGATCTTCTGCATGAATGACATTTTCCTTTTCTCTCCATACATGGTGCTTGGTTTCCCTCTAATGTACTGCTCGTGGGCAAAACCTATAAATCTTCTATCTGGAAGGGACCCTAATATAGTTGGATCAGAGTTCCACATATAATTTCCTCTGTCTTTTAACACCGAAAATTCAATTTTGGCGATTAATCAATTGTTTACTCTACTTAAATGCTTCTCCAGTACCAGCAGGTCTCTTATTCTGGTTACCAATCAACTTTCGTTTTGATTATCATCTTTAACCAATGCTTGCGCTGCTTCCCTGTGAAATTAGTTTCGCTCCTCTGTACTCACCCCTCCTTTACAATTTTACCTCAGCTACACACCTGGGGCCTCATTTATGAGGCTGTGCGTCACTTCTACGCTGCCGGTGCGTCACTTTTTGTGACGCACCAGTGGCGTAAAAAATGTGCCTTGTTGCGCCATATTTACAAAGTGACGCATCTAGGTAGATGCGTCGCTTTGTAAACCCCTGCGTCACATTATACCTGCGCCAGGTATAATGTATGCAAAGGGGGCGTATTGACGCAAGGAAGGGTCGTAGAAGTGACGCAGTGAAATCTATGAGATTTCACTGCGTCACTTTTAGGACACCGTTGCGTCAAAATCTTGCGCCTGCCTCACAGCAGGCGTAAGACTGACGCAGGCCCTTTCACATGGGGCTTGCCCCATGTGAAAGGACGCATTGCTGGAGTTGCGTCACTTTTGTGACACACTCCAGCAATGCGTCACTTTTACGCTTACAGATACGTCAGAAATATTGACGTATCTGTAACTCCTTGCGACATGATGCGTCATACATTAAATATGACGCATCATTGGTCTCGCAAGGAGGGCGCATTGAAAAGTGACGCATTGCTGTTTTCACGCAGCGATGCGTCACTTTTCATAAATGAGGCCCCTGCTGTCTCAACCAATCCCAGCGTGGCTCTTAGTGACGTCAGTGCAGCACCCGCAATGGACCCCTCCTTTGCAAAGTAATGCGAAACTCAATTTCATTAATTAACAATGTAAAAACATTCACCACTGTGCCTGATTTACTAAATTCAAAGAAAAGTCAATTTCTTCCACTGCGAGTAAAACGTTTCCATTTACCCCTCACACACTATGAGTAAAACCTCTTCAGCTTGCTCTTCACTCAAGCATCAAATAATCTGTTACTCCTTCCATATTACCCTTTCTAGGTGATATAAGACCAAAGTTTTACCGCAAACTCCTTTGCTATCAGTCACTCTCACTTTTACACAAGAAAATGTTTCCCTAACAAGTGCTTCAAGTTCTATCTAACTTTCAACACCTTCTTCATCAAGGCCAGTAACCTCACTGCAGTGTGGCTTCCATTTACCACCCGCTATTCAATATCCTCGTTGGGAATTCTGGACAAAGTAAAACAATACAAACAGATTTTGGTTAATACATAAATCAATATTCCAATACCCAACTAACTACCTATCTTTAACTAAAACCTAACCATAGCTCTGCTACTAAGAAATACTGATGGCACAAGATTACCAGCTTATGTTACTCTTAAAACACCATACTCACCTGGGCCCATAAACACACATACAATAAGCTGATAATCACAGCTGAAGATCAGGAATTAATTTTCCCTTACAGTGACTTATACCTGTACACCATTTCTTACCAATACCTTATCACCATAGTTCGCAAATTCCTCTGGTCGATAGATCAGGTTTTTAGCATAATAGGCATAAACAACATTTACTTTTTATTTCTTTGAATGATCACAGACTCAGGAGAGTTTTAAAAGCTTTATCTATGCAGTAATTTTGTGAGTCAAATACCAATACATGAAAATCACCAACTTATCAAGGAGAAATAATGATCAATGTAAAACATAAAGCTTAGTAAAATCTCACGACGTTGGTACCTGGAAAGGGTGGAAAAGGAAAACGGTTCAAGGACATACCACACAGATTTATATTTACCTAGAATGGTGTGAGGACCAACCACTGGCCAAATGCTGGAAAAGAGGGACTCCCGAGTAGTCAGGAGCCAACAGTTCAGGACAGGTGCAGGACAGGACAGGTAACCTCTTCTAAGTGCAACACCAGCGTTACACCCCTCTCTGGTGCTACTCTCATTGTTTTTCCCTTCTAGATGGATCTATTCTTCTTCAGCAATCTTTGATTCTTCTCCCTCTGCCTCTCTCGATTCTTCTCTCAGAGTTCTTGATTAGCCTCTCTGACCTCTGTGGAAACTGCTGTCTTCTGCTACAGTGTTAGGTCAGTGACTGGTCTGTGACAAGTCGAACACTCTAACTGACTGAGCCTACCTTAGATATACTATTCCCGGTGTATGTACCACCCTCCAATGTTTCAATATTCGTGTATTCCCTTCATTTGATTGGTCAATGGGATGGGGAGAGGTCATCACACCATACAAATGTAGTATTTAACAACAAGGGGTGGTGATGGACAGAGTTTCTGAATTAAGCAGAATACTCTCACCCAGTCAAGAGATCAGGGTTAGATCCAACACCGTTTTTTAGCTCACTGCACCATCCCAGTTCAGAACCTGGCTATATGCAAATTAGTCTGTTCCTGTCCCAGTGCATGATGGGAACAGGGCAAACCAAACTACCAAGCCAATTCTTACACTGGGAAGGAAACAAGCTTCCGGGGACCGGTTTCAGGCATTTCAGCCGTCGTCGGCCCGGCTTGCTTGAATCCTGATGGTGCAATGAGCAAGGGACTCACATCTGAGTATACCCTTCCACGCTTATGGCGGACAAAA
This sequence comes from Lissotriton vulgaris, assembly GCF_964263255.1. NCBI lineage: Eukaryota > Metazoa > Chordata > Amphibia > Caudata > Salamandridae > Lissotriton > Lissotriton vulgaris. The sequence continues at coordinate 482,182,117 of NC_141697.1, forward strand.
TATTTAACAACAAGGGGTGGTGATGGACAGAGTTTCTGAATTAAGCAGAATACTCTCACCCAGTCAAGAGATCAGGGCTAGATCCAACACCGTTTTTTAGCTCACTGCACCATCCCAGTTCAGAACCTGGCTATATGCAAATTAGTCTGTTCCTGTCCCAGTGCATGATGGGAACAGGGCAAACCAAACTACCAAGCCAATTCTTACACTGGGAAGGAAACAAGCTTCCGGGGACCGGTTTCTGGCATTTCAGCCGTCGTCGGCCCGGCTTGCTTGAATCCTGATGGTGCAATGAGCAAGGGACTCACATCTGAGTATACCCTTCCACGCTTATGGTGGACAAAATATTTAACAACAAGGGGTGGTAATGGACAGAGTTTCTGAATTAAGCAGAATACTCTCACCCAGTCAAGAGATCAGGGCTAGATCCAACACCGTTTTTTAGCTCACTGCACCATCCCAGTTCAGAACCTGGCTATATGCAAATTAGTATGTTCCTGTCCCAGTGCATGATGGGAACAGGGCAAACCAAACTACCAAGCCAATTCTTACACTGGGAAGGAAACAAGCTTCCGGGGACCGGTTTCTGGCATTTCAGCCGTCGTCGGCCCGGCTTGCTTGAATCCTGATGGTGCAATGAGCAAGGGACTCACATCTGAGTATACCCTTCCACGCTTATGGTGGACAAAATATTTAACAATAAGGGGCGGTGATGGACAGAGTTTCTGAATTAAGCAGAATACTCTCACCCAGTCAAGAGATCAGGGCTAGATCCAACACCGTTTTTTAGCTCACTGCACCATCCCAGTTCAGAACCTGGCTATATGCAAATTAGTCTGTTCCTGTCCCAGTGCATGATGGGAACAGGGCAAACCAAACTACCAAGCCAATTCTTACACTGGGAAGGAAACAAGCTTCCGGGGACCGGTTTCTGGCATTTCAGCCGTCGTCGGCCCGGCTTGCTTGAATCCTGATGGTGCAATGAGCAAGGGACTCACATCTGAGTATACCCTTCCACGCTTATGTTGGACAAAATATTTAACAACAAGGGGTGGTGATGGACAGAGTTTCTGAATTAAGCAGAATACTCTCACCCAGTCAAGAGATCAGAGCTAGATCCAACACCATTTTTTAGCTCACTGCACCATCCCAGTTCAGAACCTGGCTATATGCAAATTAGTCTGTTCCTGTCCCAGTGCATGATGGGAACAGGGCAAACCAAACTACCAAGCCAATTCTTACACTGGGAAGGAAACAATCTTCCGGGGACCGGTTTCTGGCATTTCAGCCGTCGTCGGCCCGGCTTGCTTGAATCCTGATGGTGCAATGAGCAAGGGACTCACATCTGAGTATACCCTTCCACGCTTATGGTGGACAAAATATTTAACAACAAGGGGTGGTGATGGACAGAGTTTCTGAATTAAGCAGAATACTCTCACCCAGTCAAGAGATCAGGGCTAGATCCAAGTCGAACACTATAACTGACTGAGCCTACCTTAGATATACTATTCCCGGTGTATGTACCACCCTCCAATGTTTCAATATTCGTGTATTCCCTTCATTTGATTGGTCAATGGGATGGGGAGAGGTCATCACACCATACAAATGTAGTGTCACTTTCTTAGAATCATTGATCTATGTTACTGCCCTTAATTTTACTTTCCCACACTTTATTTTTCCCAACCACATTTAAATTGATTCATCTACAATGTATTCAAAACATTTCTTGTCTTCTTCCCTCTTCGGGTCAAAAGGTGCAGTTCTCAGGAGCATCACTTGTTAGACAGTCCATGTTTGGGGTTCAATGTCATTGGCACAGAAATTACATGAGCCCAGTGCACACGTGTAAGGTTTAGACAAGATGGAAAATTCAGTCATACTCCAGGCCCATATTCGAACTGATAATAAAGTCAAAGAAGAACATGTTAGAATACGAAAATAAGGGGGCGTGGCTACGCGTCGCGGAAGATGGCGGCGTAGTCCCGGAGCTCCGGAGCCGACCTTTCTTTCGAAGCTCTTTTTGGCGGCTTCCGGAGTCACTCAGCCCTGAGAGATGGCTTAATCAGCTCTACAAGGTCAGGTGAGCCCAGCACCCTCACTATTTCTCAGATTTGTGGTCTTTTCGCGTACTTGCTCGTTTCGGTCGGAAGCTCCGGCTCCGACCACCATTTTGTGCGCAACGCACATTTTCATAACTAAGGCACATATCTCCACAGCAACCACGCACAAATGGACCGTTCAGTTGAAGAAACCCCCTATTTTTGTGGTGAGTCGTTTCTAATGGGCTCTGTTATATGATGCTGTTTTTCTCTTTCTTTCTCGAGCCCACAACTCAGTTTGCCTTATCAGCCGCCATTATGTGAGGCTGTGTGCTGGACCTCTCAAGGAATTTCTCCTCAGCAATTTCCTTGACTTGACTTTCTGTTTTGTCCGCCACTGTTAAATAGTGACCAGGCTTGTTTCTGCATCACCCTATTTTCTCCTGAATGACTTTGCTTTCTCTTCACACCACTCTGGCACGTGTGCATTTTAAATTATTTTTCAGCGCCTTCTGCTGTTATATCCGCCTCGTTCAGGTTCCACTGTTTGATCTGACCTTTGCTACTAGTCCCTCTCTAGATGACGCAGTTGGTCGCTGTTGGTTCCATTTGATCTCTGTTACAGAGTGGAGTGCTTTCCTTTGTTTTCATTGCTGCGTTGCACTCTTTTATGGGGAAACTCCGCAACTTGAAGCTGGCTACAGATACTAAGTTGCCATCAGGATCAGATTCTGACTCGCCTCTTCAGGATATAGAGGGAGGCAAAGCATCAAAGCCTGATGTAACACATGAAGCCATACCTAAAACTCCAACTGGCGGGAAAGCGCCTTTAGCTTCCGCAAATGCCTCAAGAAAGTCCCTCCTACTCCTGAGAACGGCGCTTCTTCCTCATCCATGGATATCATCTTAGAGGAAATTCGTGCTCTCAAACCATTCATGGAGGCAACTACTAAGAACATGCAAGACATGCAAGACAAATGGTCCTCTTTGGAATCCTGTGTCCTTATACTGAAACAACCTTCAAAGTCTCTCCACTCCTCCTGTTCTCGTACCCCCTCATTGGAGGCTGAGGTTCTTCTGCTTAAGAAACAGACAGAGGATTTGGAAAATAGAAATTGTAGAAACAACCTTCGCCTTTACGGATTTCCTGAATTAACGGAGGGGTCTAACCCCACTACTTTCTTTCAGACTTTCCTTTCAAAAATCCTCGATGCTCCAGCTCTAGCCTCCATCAACATCCAGAGAGCTCATCGCCTGGGTCCCAGAGTTTCTTCTAAACCTAGAGGAGTTATCATGCTGTTTCTTCAATACACCGATCTTTTGCAGGTTTTTTCGGCTGCAAAACTCAAAAAACAAATCATGTGGCAAGGTCATCGTCTTTACCTATCTCAGGACATTTCTAAGGCCACGGCGGACAGACGGAAGAGATTTCTAGACTTGCGTCCACAGCTCTGCGCTCTTAATGCAAGATATGGTCTCCTTCATCTGTGTCTCTTCAAGGTCACCTACAAGGACAAAACCACCAATTATGAAGATCCTGCTGTCCTTCAAGATTTTCTCCGTCAACAAAGCCATGATGTTATGGATGTTTCCAGGCCACCCTGAATGAACTTGCAGTTTCTTCGGTTCTAATATTATTATTGTTATTCATGTTTCGTACCTCTTGTTATTGTTATTGTCGCTAGTTTACATTTCTATTTTTATCTCTGTTGTCATTTGATCTGCGTCATATTTCTCTTATTTCTCATAGATTTACTCTCTTTTTCTTCTTACATTTTCAGATACTGCTTTCTCTTTCCCTTGTTTTCCCCCAATGTTTGCTTGGTGTCTGTACAATGCCTTTGGATTTGTGAATATTAAGGTTTGGCGTCCGCTCTTGGTGATGTCGCTGCCATCTTTTTGATGCCTACACCCCCGTTCTCGTTTGTGTTTCTCGTAAGTATGTCTTTCAGTCGTTCATTTTGGACATGTACTGTCTTCCTGTTTTCTATTGTTCGTTTCCCTTTCCTCCTTTTCTTTTTCTCTGCTCCTTCTCAGTCCTTTCCTTCATTTTCTCTTTTCTACTCTCTCACTTTCTATCTTTTTTCTGACATCTGGCTCATTTCTATTTTTCTTTCTTTTCTGATTCAGTATTCTCTATGTAGTAGTCTTCTTCTCTCTCAATTTCATTCCTGTCTCTATAACAGTCTTTCTACTTTTTCCTCTCATCTTTATTTCTCCTCTTCATTTTCTCTCATCCTTTTTTCTTCGTCACTATTTTTCAATTTTTCTCAAATTTTTCCAATGTATTTCCTATGCATTAATAAGCATGTTGCACTCAGTTGTTTTTCTAAATTGTTCCGTTCCGTGTATAGACATGGAACGTTAAGGGATTAAATAATCCCATTAAAAGACAGAGGGTTCTCTCACATTTAGCAAGACTTAAAACTGACGTTGCCCTCCTTCAGGAGACTCATCTTGCTGAATCGGAGGCTTTGAAACTCAAACTTTGTTGGGTGGGTCATGTTATTTGTTACCCTACGACATCTAGAAAGAATGGTGTTGTAATTTTGTTGCATAAAAAGTTAAACGTTTCCTCGATTACTCATGAATGTGATGTTGATGGTCGTTGGCTCATTGTTACTTTACTCATCGATAACATCCCACTCACCCTTTATAATGTGTATGCCCCTACTGGGATCGATAGATCCTTTTGGCCTTCTATCTCTACCAAGTTGTCTTCCCTCTCTGGAGATTACATACTTCTTGGTGGAGACTGTAATCAGATTGTTGATCCTTTCCTTGACCGACACTCGAAAGTCAATTTTGTTCCCTCTAGAATGCACACACAGTTTGTGAGCTCTTTTCAAAACAATGCCTTAGTAGATATTTGGAGACTGTGCATTCCTGATGTTAGAGAATATAGTTTTTTCTCCCCTCCTCACCAATCCCAATCCCGCATTGACCACATCTTTCTCACTAAATCCCTGTCCCAACACGCTATCCGTTCTGAAATTGGCTCCATCTTACTTTCCGAACATGCCCCAGTTTTTGTAGATCTTGACCTACTCCCATTCTCTCCCCAGTCTGGCAGATGGCGATTTAATAATGCTTTGCTTTTAGAACCCACCTTTTGTACCGAATTCACTGCCTTTGCCAAGGAATTTTTCCTATTAAATCAAACCCCTGACTCCCCTTTTGTTACGGTTTGGGATTCATTTAAAGCAGCCTCTAGAGGTTTTATAATTAATTTTGTGTCTCGGCGGAAGAAACTTCGAGAGGCCAAATCGGAGAAAATTTTGGCTGACATTAAAGCTTTAGAACTTGCCTATTATGTTTCTAAATCTGATTCTTCCCTTAAGGCTCTTATTGAAGCAAAAATCTCCGTTAACAAATTCACAACCGATGCTGCTTCTAATACTCTGCTAAAATGTAATTCTAGATATTATGGAGGTAAGAAAAAAAATGGGGAAGCTTCTGGCCAATTATTTAAAGATTCGTAAGGAACGCACAAAATTTCAATCTATTAAAACTTCTTCCGGCGAATCCACATTTAAGGATAAGGATAGCCTCACTGAATTTGTCAAATTTTACGATACCCTTTACACTCCAGAACAGGTTCAGACGTCTGATGATCTCCTCTCTTACTTTCATTCTCTCCCATCTCCCTCGGTTTCACATGTTGTCTTCCATACCCTGGAACAGGACATTTCGCTCTCTGAAATCTCCCATGCTGTATCTAAACTTTGTCATGGCAAATCTTCAGGCCCTGATTGGTTTACTATCGAATTTTACAGCCACTTTGCCTCTCTCCTTCTTCCTACACTTTTACTCTTATTTCAATCTTTCTCCGATGCCTGTTCCTCTAGCAGTTCTTTTCAACAAGCTTTAATTTGCTGAATTCCCAAGGAGGATAAGGATCACTCCTTATGCAAAAATTATAGACCAATATCTTTGGTTAACACTGATTACAAAATTCTAGCGAAGATATTAGCATTACGCATGGATCCCCTTTTACCGGAACTAATTGGCCCAGAACAATATGGTTTTGTCAAGGGGCATCTCTCCTCCGATAACTCGCGGGTTTTTCTTAACATACTTAGTAAGTCTTCTTCTTTGACTCTTCCTTTCGCAGCTATCTCCCTAGATGCAGAGAAAGCTTTTGACAGGATTGGGTGGGATTTCATGTTTCAGGCTTTACGTTGGATTGGTATCCCTCCTAAATTCATTTCTGTTGTTTCTTTACTTTACTCTGATCCTCAAGCTTCTATTTTTGTTAACGGGATGTCCTCGGACTATTTTTCTTTACATAGAGGGGTTCGACAAGGTTGCCCCTTATCTCCCTTACTTTTTGTTTTAGCCTTAGAACCCTTCCTTACTAAAATTCTCTTAGATGACACTATCTCTAGATTTCATTTTGGTTCCCAACAAGTCAAACTCTCGGTTTATGCCGATGATATTCTTTTTTACTGCTCTGATCCTATTACTTCTATTCCTTCTTTTCTTCAGCAGGTCTCTTCCTTTTCTGCTGTTTCTGGTTACCGCTTGAACGCCGACAAGTGTGAAATTTTGCCTCTGAATCCTCTTTGCCAGAAACATCTTTTTTCTTGTACAGGTTTCTCATGGCAACCATCCAAAATCAAATACCTAGAGGTTTGGTTTGCTCCTCTATTATCTGACACTCTCAAACGAAACTTTGATTATATTTACAAGAAAATGGGCACGGCTATCACTCGTTGGCACCCGCTCTATTTGTCCTGGTGGGGTCGGCTCAACTCTATAAAGATGATGCTATCCCCCTTGCTTCTCTATACTATTTCCATGCTCCCTCTTCACATTCCTAATTCTTTCTTTAAAAAGATTGACTCTTTATTACTGAAATTTTTATGGAATGGTAAACGTCCTCGAATAGCTCTTGCCTCTCTGCGTAAGGACAAAGCTCAATCTGCAGTACGTTTTCCTGATTTTAAACAATATCACCGTCTTTTTCATTTGAAGCAATCAACTCGCTGGTTTTCATCTAATCTATCTCATCCTCCTGTCTGGCTAAGTATGGAATCCTCTTTTATTTCCCCTTTTACCTTCCGTGAATTCTTGTCCTTTACATCTTCTTTACCTCGTCTTCACACACCCATTATTTCACATTCTCGTAATCTTCTTTCTCCCTACTTATCTTCATCTTATCCTTCACTCCTCTCCACTCATGACCAACCGATCTGGAATAACTCCCTTCTCAAAATCCGTAATTGTACCATTTGTTGGAAAATTTGGCACTCCCGAGGAATATGTTGGATTTCTCAACTCCTTTCTCAGGATACACCTCTCTCCTTCCAGGATCTTCAATCCCCTTTCTCTTTGCCTACTTCTGCCCGATCACAATTCACTGCCCTTTATCCAGTCTTGCTCTCCTATCTTCAATCTCTTTCTCCTTCCAACGATGTTCCTTTAGACCGCAGATCCACTTCTCTTTTACTGGAAACTTCTCCCTCTGCATCTGCTTTGTACAATTCTTTCCGTTTTACCAATGATAGATTAAAGTCTTGCATTGAACTTGCCTGGGAGTTGGACTTTTCTCAGAGTTGGCCTGTACTTTTTTGGGATAAAATTTGGACTAAACTTCATAAGACCTCTAGAGCTGCTAACACTATCCAAACTTTATTCTTCATTTATCACAGAACTTTATTTACTCTATTTGCTTTATCCCGTTTTTCACCAGATACTCCCTCTACCTGCTGGTCTTGTCCCTGCCCCTCTGCTGACATCAAACATATGCTGTTTGATTGTCCTCCTACTTCCCAGTTATGGCGGCTGGTTTGGCGGCAAATACAAAAGATTTTCCAGTTTCAGGTCCCTTTTTCACCCTCACTAGTTTTTCTAGGCTCCCTTTCCTCGGAACTTCCTCACTCTCCCAACCACTACCCTTTACTTGACCTCTTCATTGCTGTAGCTTTTCATATCATCACTTCTAACTGGAAACAGGCTGCAAATATTTCTTATCAATCTTGGTGGAATGCAGTCTGTTTTAATCATCGTTTAGATACCAACTATGTATCTCCTATCTCCCTAGCCATCAAACATGACCTGATTTGGCTTCCTTTGGTAACATACCTCTCTTCCTCTGCCCCTGCTTATCCCTCTCCTGATTCTGCAACAGTTGAAGTACGCAAACCTCCATGATTTTTCTTATTACCTGTTTTTTCTTTATATTTGACTGCTAATATTATTAAGTTTCAATCTATTGTATTTTACTTATTGTATGTATACTCATATGATGTGTTCATACTTCTTCATGCTTGTAACGCTTACTTTTTTATGAAATTATTATTGTATTGCTTATTTCCTCCATCTGCTTATTGTAACTCTTCTCCCCTCCTCCCCCCTTTTTTCTATTCCTCAATAAATCAAACTTAAAAAAAAAGAATACGAAAATAAATGAATGCACTGTATACCACTTATTCCTACTCTAAGCAAGACATGCAAAGTTTAGTTTAAGCATAGCCATGTGCGTTACCATGTGAAGTTCAAAGCGGCCATCTTTAACACTACTGCGCAGCTGCAAAGAATTTCCACCAAAAGCAAAAGACATCATACTATGTAGATGCAGTGGACGCATGCGCAAAAGATTCCTGCGTTTTTGGCAGCCATATTAACCACTCGAGTTACTTGTTAGTAAAGCACATTTAAAAGCTTCCCCATGACAAATAAAATGTGTGGTGAAATTATTAGTATTCACAAAACATGTTGGTTATATTTATTACATGTTATTGGAGAGGATTGAAATCAAGCAAGTTTCTTACATACAAAACCTTGCTCTATCAGTGTCACAACACAGAGCATCAATGCACATTTTCTGAGTTTGGAGTCTATCAGAAGTGAAGATAGGATTAGTTCAAAATCCAAAATGAAGTTGAGGCCTAATTCGGGCTATGCTTGATAAAAAGAGTTCTGTATATCACAGATTTGTCCTTTCAATTGCAAACAAAGATTAATGCTATTAATATTGTTCAAATCATACTCCCACCAATACAATCAAACCACTCATCAAGATTAAAAAATCCCTTTCCAATCTCACTAAATCAAGAACCAACTGACTCTCACAAACCATACTCTTCAAGAACCATTGTCTCACCTGATATATCAGTAATGCTATGATTATATCTCTTAATAAGCTTAGTTTTACATGGTATGAAAGTAAAGCACTGTCGTAATCTTTAACACACAACAGACTCCAGCTTCTATTGCAAGGAAAATGTCTAAAGCTAGACAATCTGACATAATCATAGAATGCTAATCAGAGCACGTTTAGCTAATAATTCTTCATTAATGTGAGTAAATTCTCCAACAGTGTAAGAAACAAGGCGACCTACAAGCGTAGAAAGCATTTTAATTTTTACTTCATTCCAAGGCTCAGCACCAAGCACATCTGACACAATGTCCCAAAACCATGTTCACCCATTTCAAACCAACAGCCTAATTCATTTCATTTACATAGAAAAATCCAAGGAAATACCAAAGCAAGATAGAAGGTCTCCACTCAATTAAATGGTAGGTTAAAATTAGGCCTTGGTTAGATTTTAATTATGCGAAGTAATCAGCGTAATTTCATGTTACATTTTTTAGGCAAAGTTAAGGAAAATTGCAGGATTACTCCTGTTCAAATGATTATGAGTAATTTGGCATACAAATCCCACCACAATAGCACAGGCACAACAAACCTAGTGAGCACGGTTGGCTGCTGCTGCTGTTCAGGTTCTGTTGCATTTAGTGTTATTTTTTTAGAACAAAAAGAATCATCTGTCTATTTTAGATTTGAGGGTGCATTTTACACTACATAATTGGCTCTAAATGCTGGGTTAAGGTCCTTGCATAATTACCATAATCTTGCACGTTTGCTGTCATTTTGCCTATTTATGCTACAGCAAATTAAACAAGTTACGCCTACCTTTAGTTAAAATAGGCAGTGTTATCGTCAACTTGATTCTTTCCTCTCATTATAGGTACTAAACTAATCAACTACTTATCATCAACTACATAACTAATTACACACACACTCTCTCCAAATAGTTATATTGTACTACTACTTTGAGATCTTTGTTGCAACACTCCTTATCTCATTTGCTCCATCCTAAACCTACAGTGCATTTTTCAATTTCTAAATTTCTCTTCAGCCTCTATGTGCCTCTTAATTTATCATGCATCTTCTCAATTATCCACATTTTCACCCTTCTTGCATTATACTCCATAATTAACTTGCATACTTATTCACTTAAAATACACACAAACTTATTTTGAATTGGGTTAAAATTAATAATATGTTAAAAATGATTAGAAAACGTATCACAGTTCCCATGATCTTCAAATACAGAAATTTGTTCAAAAGAAGCATTGAAATCTGAAAGAAAGGGAGATTTAATGTGTACAACAAAATATATTAACAACGACATTACAGTAGGTTTGAGGTATTTGCAAATATGTCAACCCTTCAGAAAGTCACCTAGATAAACAGCTACAAACATAACAAGACTTAGGGAGCGATTAATAGTTTGGCAGTAAGGGACCCGCTATCAAAATGGCTTCGCATTCAGCACTACACAGTTGGTGGTCTTCCCCCCCTCCCCCCATTACGATGTTGGCTGTTTGATGAAGGATAGGCCTCCGGACCCTCTCCAAGTGACGGCAGTAGTGGGTAAGCACCTGTCAGAGAGCGATGGAGACAAGCTCCCTGCAGTCAGAATTACGTGCTGGTTTTCTGTCGAGCCGACCATGGCAAGAAGACGATTGCTTCGAGTCGGCGGAATCAAAACAATTGGGGTGCATACTCACCCATTTCCTTTTCTTCCCTTTAGTGTCCTATGTGGATCACATCCTCCAGGGCCCCTCATCACAGCAGGATCTTGACCCCGAAAAAACAGCCCTGTTGGCACCAAAATCCAGGTAAGTCAGTTTTGCACTATTTACCCATTTACTAGACTGGGCACATACGGTCCGGACTACAGCAATGGGGAAGTACTCATAGTAGGTATTTTTCCACATGCGTCATGCATATGTGTGCATTTAACACTAGTGCTGTCAAAATATACACACCTGCAACAGCAAATATAAAACATCATTCCCCACCATCAAAAACACAGCAGTTGGTCAAATTTTGACATTGTAGTATGGCAGGCGGGAGACCGCCGCTTTGGCGGTATGATGGTAAATGGGCCAATAATGTGCATTATGTCAGTGTATTCAACCATTTGAATAGATATTTTTCTGTAATTTTTCAACAGACCTATCTCTAAGTGTTGAATCATTGTGTTCAGAAGGTAATTCAACTTGTGATGGTGAAGCTCAACTAAATGGAGAAATCAATCACAACAACAGGCCAACCAAAATGATTATAATCATTGTCAACAACAATATACTAAATATTGTTCAGCATCTTTGCTTACTCTTTGCACAAAGCAAAAATAAACAAAATCTAACTTCAAAGGTACAAAATCGGGAATTGTTTTTTCAGTTATTTCAGAATGTTCGGTTCATAGATTTTGTCCCTAAAGTTAAAGAAGATTACTATCTTCAACTGGATACCTAAGATGCAAAACAGAGAAATTAACTCTAACTATAAAGTTCTTGTGCACTTTTCAATTTTTTTCAGTTCAAAAATCCATCAAACCATTTCTTATATTTATTTATTTATTTGATTTATATAGCGCGTAATCACCCGGGGTCTCTAAGCGCTTTACCAGGTATATACCAATCAAATTCTACAGCCGATCATCAAATTACAGCACACCCCATGCTTGCTGGAAAAGCACTGTTTTTAGTTTTTTTCGAAAAGGCAACAGGTTGGATTCTTTGCGCAGTTCGGTTGGTAAACTATTCCAGACAGCTGGAAAGATGTTAGAAAAAGCACGACCACCCAGGGTGGATAATCTGAAACGCGGTTGAGTTAGCAGGGTAGCATCTGAAGAACGCAGCCGTCTACCAGGTTTGTATGGGGCCAAACGGGCTTTGATGTAGCTTGGCGCCTTTCCATACAGGACTTTGTGCGTAATGCAAAGCCCTTTGAACAAAACCCTCTGTTTGACTGGTAACCAGTGGAGTTCAGGCAATAGAGGAGAAGCATGCATTCTCCGAGGTTTATTGAAAATCAATCTTGCAGCATCGTTCATAACAATTTGCAGACGGTTCAGATGTTTTTGAGAGAGCCCTGCATATAGTGAGTTGCCATAGCCCATCCTGGCTAGGATCATGGCAGAAACAGCGCGTCTTAGGGTGGCAAAGGACAAGAGTGAGGAAATTTTCCTTAGTTGTCGAAGGAGGCCTACACACGTGCCCACCACCCCCGAGACTTGCTTTTGCATCGTCAGACTACCATCCAAGGAAATGCCCAGGCTTTTCACTACTGCTGCAGGTTCTGGAGGCGCTCCTAGTTCTAATGGCCAGAACTGATCATTCCAGGGGTTGCCCATGATGGTAATTGGCAACACCTCGGTCTTGTCTGGATTGATTTTCAAAGAGTTCAGAGACATCCAATTAGCTGTGTATCTTAGGATATTCTGCATTCTTGCATGTGCACCCGGACAATCCTCCATTTGGATGATAATTTGGGTGTCGTCAGCATAGTTGTAGATTTGACAGTCCATCTGGTTAAGAGCCGAAATCAGGGGTTGTAAATAAACATTAAATAAAAGAGGGGAAAGGGCAGAGCCCTGTGGTACACCACAGGTAATCGGCACTGTGGTTGAAGATAAGTCCGCCAGTTGAACTCTCTGAGTTCTCCCTTGGAGAAAAGAGGAGAGCCAGACAAGTGCTGTGCCCTGGATGCCTAAGTCCCTCAACCGCAGCAACAATTGACTATGACAAACGGTGTCAAAAGCCGCAGAGAGGTCTAATAGCACCAGGGCCCCAGGGAGTTTCTTGTCAGCTCTATTCCTTAACTCATCCAGGATGGATAGCATCACTAGCTCCGTGCTATGATGCGCACGGAACCCAGCCTGGTTTTGCTTGAGTAAGACATTTTTCTCCAGATGGTCCGCGAGATACGTAAGGACATGCTGCTCCAGAACTTTGGCCAAGAATGGTAACTGAGAAATAGGCCTAAAGTTCTTTAGATTCTTAACGTCCTCCCCAGTTTTTTTCAGCAGGGGGATCAACCGTGCCTCCTTAAAGGAGGATGGAACCAGTCCTATTTGTAGGGAGTTATTGAGGAGAGTCAAAACATCTTCCTCAATACCTGGCATGGCTAACTTAAAGACCTCCGGGGGACAAGGGTCGGCCGGGGAGCCAGATTTAACCCGCCCCACAAGATTTGACAGTCTGTCCTTCGTAATCAAGGGCAGAGTGACCAAGGGGTTATCAACTGGACGAATGACCGGGACAGGCTGTAGAGAACAACGCAAAATTGGGGTAGTAGCAATTTCTGATAAGAGGTCTTTAATCTTAGTGGAGAAATAGTCCTGAAATTGTTGGCAGTCTTCTTGCTTAAACTCAGGACTCTGCTCCTTATTTTTCCTGAGTTCCGTAAGGACCTTAAAAATTTCTTTCCGTGGGTCCGAAGCTCTAGAAATCCTGTCCTCATAGAACTCAGCTTTCCTTACCAAAATAGCATGTTTATAGGAAGCGAGCTCCTGTATGTAAAGACTCTGTGCGTTGAGGCTGTAGTCCTTCCACCATGCTCTCTCAGATTTACGTAGAGCCCTCTTTTTTTCCCTAAGGAATTCATTGTACCACGGGGCCCCAGCTCCTCTATCTACCATCTTCATCCTTCGAGCTGGTGCCACGAGATCCACTACCCTTTTCAGTTTATCTGTTAAGTCATTACAGATAATTTCTGGATTATCTTCCATCTTATTAGCATGAGGACGAGCTAGGAGATGAGCTACCATTTCATCCCCATTTATATGTTTCCATTTCCTCACAACCTTCCATCCTTTCCCCCGGACTTCCCCTTCTGTTCATCAACCGATATCATGCCTTTCACTACATAGTGGTCTGACCATGCACAAGGCTGCCCAACTACTGGGCCATGATCCCGGCCATGTTCTGAGGTTGTTATCCAAACGAGATCCAGGGTATGGCCCTTCTCATGTGTAGGGCCCATTACCCTCTGAACTAACCCAAAGGACCTTAGCGCCTCATCTATCTGATTGACTTGGCCTTCTTTTGTGGACTTTTCCCAATGGAAATTTAAGTCACCCATGATAATTACGTTATTGTAACATGATCGAACATCCTGGACCAATTCCAGGAATAAATCCGGAAAGTCCGGCAACGCCCAGGGGGGTCGGTAGACTAACAAAATAGTCCAGCAATCCATCCCTATCCCAAGCTTGACGCCCAAGACATCGGCCCCTCCCAGGCTTTCAGCAAAAAATCTTTCGCCCCTCAGGCGGGTACTGTATTAAAGGGCCACTCCGCCCCCTCTCATGGTACCTGCTCTATTGAGGCAGAATGCCATATAGTTGGCCGGGATAGAGGCTACCAAGTCCGGCAACGAGGAGTCCTCTAGCCATGTTTCCGTGACACCCAGGATATCCAACTCTCCATCCTGTAATAAGGAGAGCACTTCCAGGTTGTGCTTCTGTAAGGAACGCGTGTTTAGAAGGCCATAGCACAAGCATTCTGCCGGATATTCAATATTAAGTCCTGATTTGATGCCATGGCGTTTCAGCAGCCCTTCCTGACTGAGTTTGGCTTCACATGTCTGACTGAGATGAAAAGTCCCCAGATTTACCTCCAACAGCACTCCTCTGGTATACCTATGGCGAGGACCAGGGGTCATGGCCCCAGGCCCCGTTTGGGCACGGATGGGCGCAGATGGGCGAGCCTCTGGTGAGCCTCCGGCGCGCCTATGGCACGCCCGCTGCGCGCATACGCTGCGGGTTTGCATTTGGCAGCTTTAAGTAGCGTCAGAGCGGCAGGCGCGTCCCGCTGCAACTAGAATACCGACCAAAATGGCGCCCACACACGACCCATCCTCCCCCAAGATGTCACCCACATATAGACAGTTCAGGATGGCTTATTCCTCAAAAAATAAACAGAGAACAATTTATCAAATCAGACTTTGACATCTGAATTTCTCATCATCCGAGGCTGTTGCCAAATATGTCTGCTTAGGTGATGAATGTTTTCTATTTGAAACTGTTATTCTCATCGGTCTTTGGGCTGCAGGTGGTTCACTTTTGCTACTATCTGAGTCTAATTCAATAGTCTCTGCCTCTTTTCTGATTGTCTCTAGCTTTTGAGTCTTCTGATACAGTCTTCTGTTTATTCTCTCTGGTCTGAACAAGAGGCCCTGCCTTCCTGAAGCATATTCTCATTTTAAGATGTGTTTGTCATTACTGCCTCTTCCCTTCTGATTCAACCTGCGCCCTCATCTGCATCAGCAGCTTAACTCACAGTAAACTATTTTCCCTTGGCAGTTCTTGAAACTCGAATTTTCAGCTGCACTTCTTTCTCATGAACTAGAGTCTCTGTCTATGTTTTCCTCCTTGTCCTTTTTCTTATTCATGATTTTATGACTCTTCTTCTTGATTTTGATTTTAGTTTTCCTCACCATGGGAAGTTTAGGATCTTCACCCCCCTCTGGATCCATGTTGCAAATTTAAGCTTGACACTTTGAATCAGTGATTGCTGTCACTAGTACTTCACATGCAGTCTTTACTCTCTTCGTGTGAGCTGCATGGATCCACTGGGATTAACAGAAAACTTCACGGAAGTGTTGATCACATGAATCACTTCGAGTGGGCCTTTCCACCTTGATTCCAACCAGTTCTTACAAACATTATTCATCCCCAACACCCAATCACCAGGTTGGAGTACATGGCATAATGTTTCGTTTGCTAATGGTGTTGCCAAGTTCACCTAATGAGAGACAGATAATATGACATTGGCCAGACCATTGTAGTAATTGAATAAAGCATCATCACTTATTGACACATGTGAAGCTGAGCGAATGCAAGGGTATCTCATCATGCTCCCCATGAGGACTGCATGGGGTGAAAGGCCAGTCTTTTAATCTGAAGGGATTTTAATGCTCATCAACACAAGCAAATCCGAATTTGCAAAGCTGTGCACAACAATTCAAGAGCTTCATTTTTAAAATTATTTCCTCTGTCTGTCTCAATAGGAGTGGGCATACCAAATCTAGGAATTAACACTCTTAGGGACATGCTGTCACATTTCCTAGCTGGATAAGTCTCTATTCAGTTCAGTTCAGTTCAGTTTCAGTTCAGTTAGTCTTTATTCGATAATTTCAATCATAAAAGACAAAGTACAAAGATAAAAGTGTCATAAAAACCGGCGAAAGCAAAAAAAAGAAAATGAATATGAAAACATACACCATTTAGTTAACAAATAGAATATCAATTATAAAATAAATAGGTGTATTTCCTTGTCATGCCCTAAAATCAACAATTCATTACAAATTTTAATAACATCTTTATTGAAATTTCCTAAGGGTTACCTGACAATGAATGTCCTAGCCATCAAATTATAAAATTGAATAATTTAAGAGAAATTCCATAAAAAACATTTTCCTAGAATTCTAAACTGAAGGAAGTCCGCTTGGCCGAATACACATAATTAAGTAGAAGGTGGGATTACTGAAGCAGCCTCCAAATGTATTCTTCGCAGGGCCCAGGCTCAGCTAAGGAATTTTGCCTAACTATTTCTTCGCGGGTGTTTGTTATCAAAATGTGCAATGCTGTTTTACATAGTCTCGTGCCAAGATTAGAGCACACCGGCTTAAGCCACCTGTGACGCGGACCCTTATATGCTGGGCACAAGAACAGTACATGGGCTATTGACTCTACCAAGGTTGGGCACGTAGGGCAGTTGGTATCTAAAGTGGTATAACACTTTGCTGTAATGGATCTTAACGGGAGGGTGCCCACTCTAAATTGGTGATATAATTTCCTATCACCAGATCTCGTGATAAAGTTCAAGTAGGCTTCCGCTCTCATTACGAGCTTATGCTCCATAAAAATACCAGTTAGAGAGCTGCTACCCACCCTTGACATGGTCTTCCTACTGATCATGTCCCAGTTTAGTGCTTTATACTCCTTTTTATTAGGAAAAGGATTCCCTATAGGGTCTTCCCACAGGTGGCTCAGCCCCATTTCAGACAAAGTGCCCTTAATCATTTACATATTGCACAAAACAGGGAGAGGAGGGTCATAGGGAATTTTTTTTCCCTATGACCCTCCTCTCCCTGTTTTGTGCAATAGTTTAGAGCAGCCGTTTGGCTGCGGGTCTTTTCTAGGAACAGACTACCACTTTCGAGCTAGTGTTCCTAGTTACGGTTTCTCCGAACTTTAGATAAAGATTCAGTGTTCCTGAGCGGTCTCAGTCAACACTGGTTGTGTCCACTCCTTTTTTTTTTTTTTTTTTTTTTTTTTCTTTTTGTATTCCTCATATACCAATTTTTTGGGTGCTCTAGACGGAGATCCTCCCCCCCCCCCTGCATCACGATGTTACGACCACAGAATTCGATGCCAGAGAAGGCAGGAAAAGGATACTCCCCTCTAGTGTTTACTGTTTGCTTTATCCACCTCAGCCTCTATGACTTGGCGACCCTCGGATTGGTTGAGGACTAAGCACCAACAGTACCCCGGTGAAATCATCGGAATACTCTCATCTGTTCCGCCATGCCACAAGGAGCTCCCAGATCTTAGACTCTGAGGAATTATCACATGCTATATCAGACTCACTAATATATATAATATACCTTAAACACTCAGAAAAAGTGGGAGCATCTTCAGATTTCCATACTTTACATATTTCTCGTCTTGCCAACAACATCACATAGAAAATAAATTTAGTCTGCTGATTCGCGAGATGGTAATCCGTCTCCAGACCGAACAGGATCATTACCGGTGAGACCACAATCCGTGTTCCTAGCACATCCATCAAAAAACCCTCAATTTTTTTCCAAAACAGGTTAAGGCTAGGACATTCTACAAACATATGCAAGTCATCTGCCTCTAAAGATTTACACCTTGGGCAGCTATATTGTAGGTTTGTGATCTTTGTCAGTCTTTTTGGGGAAAAATACACCCTATATAGTGTGAACAGATGGTTTCGTTTAAGAGGAGCTGATTTTACTATTCCGTTCACCAGGCTAAAAGAATCCCCCCACAAGTCTATCAGTTTGTTACTAACCAGCCCCACAACATTTCCCCAGAGATTCTGAAGTTCCAAATCAGTAACTCCCTCTTTTTCCATCAATGCCTCATACCAAAAAGCGAGCTCTTTATCCCAACGCCCCTTTCTATTTACAAAATCAAATTTTGGGTTAGATGTACAATCCCATTTTTCTGTAGACCACCAGCTTGACAACTGGTAATATTTAAATCTTGTAAGGGTTCCTCCCGTCAACATAAAGAGGGAATCCCACCCCAATAACTGTTGATCGTTTTCTAAATCTCTCCACTGCATTAACCCTGCTAATTTGAGGGGGGTTGACAGTTGGTCTCTAAGACATTCTGGGGTCCCTGGAGAGTCCCATATTGGGGCCTGAGAGGCATAGTATGGAATTTGTAATTTTTTCCTGAAGAAAACCCAATTCTTCAGAGCCGTGACTAAAACCTTTAGCCTGACCTTTTTATAAAATCTGGGGTCTCCAAACTTGAATAAGAAGTATTCGTGGCCTTGGGGGATACCATGCAATATTGCCTGAAACAAACGTCCCAAAAAATATGTATCTGCCTTGCCTGCCATGACTCTGAAACTTTTAAAGTGGAAGGAATGGGCATAATGCAAGATGTCAGGTAGCGCCAGACCTCCCATTTTTAATTGTCTTCTTAACTTTTTAACAGAAATTCTGGGCATTTTGGAATTCCAGATGAATGAGCCTATTTTTCCTTGTAGTTTACCCACCGCCTTTGTATCAAAAGATAAAGGTACTGAGTTAAACAGGAAAGTTACCTTTGGTAGTATAATCATCTTTATAAGATTGACCCTCCCGAAGATGTTTAATGGGAGCCCGGACCAACGCTGTAATTGTCCACAGATTTCCTTATACACCTTGTCCAGATTAACTTTCGATATCTGAGTAATGTCCTGGACTAACTGGATCCCAAGGTACCTCATCCTTAATTT
Organism: Lissotriton vulgaris; assembly: GCF_964263255.1. Classification (NCBI taxonomy): domain Eukaryota; kingdom Metazoa; phylum Chordata; class Amphibia; order Caudata; family Salamandridae; genus Lissotriton; species Lissotriton vulgaris. Next base: position 482,201,223 of record NC_141697.1, read on the forward strand.
TGCTTCAGGCAACACTACCTCCGCATTCCATTGCATGATTTCCGTTTTATCCTTATTTATTTTATATCCAGAGGTCTTTCCAAAAGCTGGTTGTGTCCACTCCTTAGCATACATTTGTTTTTTTTAGCGGCATATTCGATCCACAACATGGCAGAAATAATTGGCTTAGCGTATGATGACTCTATGTATCAGTCCATACTGGACAGCATGCCCAGTATGCTAGAAACAACACCTACAACAACTAGTGTTCCAAGTGACGATTGGACTAAAGTCCTAGTTTTAAAAAAAACACATTCTCGCACCATAGTCCATGGGATAGCTATGGCTGAATATTTAAGGGCCAGCTGTGCACCTCCTGGCTTGATTGTTGCCAATGCACCACGCCTGTTTTTACAGGACAAAGCCTTCCTTAAAGATTGGTCTTTGATAGCTTGGAGGTATACTAGAGACTAGTTAATTCTAAATATCAGTACAGCAAAGAGAATAGCTGATACCATTCTAGTAGAGATTCAGATTCTTGAATCCTCAATCAAAGCAACCATTACACCGACATTGTTTAAAAGACAACATGATGAGTCCAATAAGAACATGACGGAATTTAAAGATATCATCTTACAGACCAAACTTGACAAGTTCAAAAAGGATTTGTCGAAGATTAAACATGAGCGAGTATATCCTTACACTAGTGAGAATTACACTCCCCCGACATTCAGGAGTAATGGCAAACGGTTCGGATCAAACTACTCAGGCTCAAGTTCAGATAGCAGTGACTCAGACAACACCTACCCACCACAATTCCAACAAAGGGGCCGTGGCCGAGGTAACAGATGATTCTCATATGGGAATCAACCACTGAGCAATTTCTAACAATGGTGGACACCCACACCATGGGGTTATCCACCTCAACAACCACATCGTTATCCACTACCCCTGGGACATTTCCAAGGGTTTCACAATGCTTTTAACGCACAACCTTTTTTAGGGTTTGGCACACGCAGGACCAGGGGCAGGCGTCGGACCTCACAACCACCAGGGGTCCAGTGGGAAGACCAAACTGGCCCCCATGAAGGGACCCGGAGCCAGACAGCCAAAAATCTGCAGAAAGCAGGGACATCGGCAAATCTACCCTCGTAGTGACTCTTTCTACCAAGATCTTAACTCCACTTGAAGATTTAGTACAAAGGGTTGGGCTTTGTATTGACTAATATAGGAGATCCTGTCACGATTCAAGGCGAATTGAATCAATTCTACTGGAAAATGAAACTTCACTATTTTTTTAAAAACAAATCGGATGATCTAGAAGCTGCTCACGAAGTGAATACGGGGCTTAAATTGAAATCTAAATTTGTACCACCTGCACACACAGTTCCCTCACAGGTCCTGGCTTTTGAGCAAGCCGTAAATGATGAAGTTTTAAGACTATGGAAGACACAAGATAAGTCCTTTAAGAACTTGTCAGTATTAGAGCAGAAGGCTTGGAAAGTTTGTCGGACGACCAGCTAATAACAATTAAGCCTGCTGACAAAGGCGGTTCGATTGTCATTTTAAACACTTCTGACTATCGATCAGAATGCCTAAGACAATTGGAATATAGGCGTGCATATTTACCCCTATAGGAAGACCCTACCGAGGATCTAATGAGACGGATCAAAATTCTGGTAGAGGAGGCCCTGGCTGAGGGGTGGATCACTCCTAATGAGGGTTTTTTTTGATAACTGAATTTCCTGCAATGCCCTATTTTTACCTTCTCCCGAAGGTACACAAACCTCAGAGAACCCCCCTGGGAGACCCATCATTTCTGGGTTGGGTTCAGCTTTAGAGCCCCTTTCCACGTTTGTGGATTTCTTTTTGAGGCCAATTGTGCAGAGGATGCCGACTTACCTCCAAGATACTAAGGATGTACTGAGGGTACTTCCAGAGATTGATTTCGACCCTGAGAGAGACCTATTGGTCTCCTTTGACGTCGAGTCACTATATACTTCGATCCCCCAGGATGAAACCCTTGAAGTTGTAACATCCATCCTGGGGGATAACATCTGTGAAACTATCACACCGATAGCTTTCATTATGGCTCTAGCGACACTGGCCATGAAAGATAACTTTTTCAGTTTTGAGGACCAAATATATTTACAGACCTCTAGAACGAGCATGGGCAGTGTTTTCTCGCAGAGCCTAGAGAACTTGTACGTGCACCAATTTGAGCAACAGCACATACTGACACCTACCAACCCATTTCGATCATCGATTAAATGGTGGAAACGCTATATCGATGATGTGCTGGTAGTGTGGCAAGGGAGCCCTGAATCGGTGAGTTATTTCCATCCCTGGCTGAATAGCCGCAATCCATTTTTGAAATTCACTTATGAGGCCCACAAGGAGAGGTTGTTCTTTCTGGATCTCTCGATTTTTGTGACATCTACAGGCTTGCACAGCGAACTGTACAGGAAGCCTATGGCGAGAAACTCGTTACTTTTATACGGGAGTCATCTCTCTAAATCCCTACAGGATAATTTACCATACGGCCAGTTCCTCCGGGTTCGGAGGAATTGTTCCAGGGTAGAAGACTTTAAGATCCATGCAAAAAAACCTGTCTTCCCAACTTATGAAGCGACACTACCCGAGACCCCTGATCAAGCGTTCTCTCAAGCGTGCCTATAACAACAATCGCGAGGCACTCTTAGAACCACCTGTTCCCAAAACTCCAACTGACAGACTAGCCTTTGTGAGTACCTTTAACACAAGGAGTAATAGTCTGCAGAAAATCAACAGGAAACACTGGCGCATCCTTAATCATGGTAATGAAAAGATTTCACCACCTCTTTTTGCCTATAAAAGATCAAACTGCATTCAGGACCGCTTAGTACATACACGCCCCAAGGAGACACCGAAAAGATTGCTGGGTACTCTGTGGGATTTACCACCTGTAGTTGGGCACCATCCATGCGGCAGTTGCTCTGTTTGCTCCCAAACTAAACATTCTACTGGGATAAACATAGGCACGGGCAGGCCTGGGCTACAAACTCACTTCACTAATTGTAAGAGTGAGAATCTCATCTACCTGTTGACCTGTCCATGTTCTTGTCAATATGTAGGAATGACTACCCATAAGGTGCGAGTACGTATGCTCGAACATAAGAGCTCGATTCGTTGCAAAAAATCTTTGACGCGCCTAACCAGACATTTCCCTGAGAAACATCATGGGGAATCAGACTTTGTATGGACGGTTCTTGAGAAACCTTTTATACCGTCCCATGTGAGTAATGTTTCCAGATATCTGTTCTTGAGGGAACAAAAATGGATTTTTAAACTTTCCTCTGATATAGCTGAACTGAATGATCAGATATCTTGGAATGCTCTCTAGTCTCCTTCTGAGTTGACCTAACTGTTCCTTTGGACAGACTTGTGAATATCATTGTTTGACCTCTCACCCTGATAGGATTCATCAAAGGGTCTGCAAGTGTAGTAATCTTTTATCTACTATCACTCGGTCTTGTTCTGCCTGTTTATGTCACCTGGAGCATTATACACTACTGAAATACTCAAACATGAGACACTATTGAAATATTCTAACATGAGACATCATTGAAATATTCAAATAGTATCCTTAATTAGGAGAGAATTTATGTAAATTCCACCTAGCCAGTCATTTGCTTATGCTTCTAATACTACCCACAATTCTGAAAAGTAGCTTATACACTTTCTGTGTCATTCATTGGGTATCAGGGCAACACTGTACGATATATGAATCACACGGTTAACATTTATTGAGACTACAAAGATGGCTGCTATTCGGTCATTTTGTAGTTCTAGTCTCACATCGTCTACATGATTGTGGACTAACTGGTAACACTGAAGCTTTTAGCTCATAAGTACTCACATTTCTCGAGTCTAAACATTTACTAGATAATGTAAGTTTTATAGCAACATCGTTGTCCTTTGTGACGCAAGTGCCGTCGGAACTACAAACATGGCCGCGATGACGTCATGTTGTAGTTCCGTGGAAGGATCTGGCCGCTCATTTCTCGAGCATTTCAGATGCCACGGCGCTGCAATAACATTCAGTTTAGTGATCTAACATTCTAGGGAGCACGTATTGGGGGCATTTCCAATATCGAGTATGGGCTCTACTAAGGTAATTAACAGTTCTTTTACGAGCTAAGACTGATGAGGGTAGTACGAAAGAAAAGTAGTCCCCTCTTGAACAAGTGGATTTATACGCCTATTTTTCACCGCATTAACGCCTCCCCCAAGCCTCAGGAAAGGTTGGTGGCACCGACGGACAGGTGAGAGAGTATGCTATCATGGCTATTCGTTTGTTTGACAACCATGTTGTATGGTGTTTTCTTAGTTTCCTTGTTGTCAGATTAGATCAGGCTTGATTTTAACCGACTTAAATAAAAGGAACTTATTTAACAGCACTGTTTCACCACTTACAAGTGATATAACATGGTTGTCCTTGGACATATTGTATGCTTTTGAAGAATTAGGCAGGCGTCCTTGTAATGCCAGTCTAAGAGGTAGCTACCAGGTCATTGGGGTCGCTATTTTAACAATGAATACATCTGTGGACTAATAGGATGTACTTAACAGGGAATAGAGATAAGCACCGTTAGATTCTACAGAAAGAGTGGAGTTTTGATGCTGTCCCCTGTTTGCACACCTTTTTGTCCTACAGCGCGGGGCCTCGTATACCTGAGCACGGTCCAGGTGAGGTGAGGTCCAGTCCCCTGTCATTTTGGGTGAGCAATAAATCACAAATGTTTCTTAATTTATGCATGAGATATTGTGAGCATATGAGTAACAGATGTATATCTTCCTTAGATCACGTTGAGTAACCAAGTGACAAGGTGGATGAGTACATAACGGTAGGCACAGGTTGTATCGTTCCTATGTCTATTATTCTCTTTTTCTTTTTCTTTTACTGAGTAGGTTGGTGTAATATACACATAATATACACATTTAGTTCTCACAGATTTGTTACATTAGCAACATTTAAGAGCAGTGGCCCTGATGAAAGCCAAGGGACGCTTTGCCCGGTAGACAGAAACATGTTGGCCCTATTAGCGACAGTCATTTTTTCCATACTGTCGTTTGCACTGTTCCTGTTCTTTTACTTAGGGGATGTGCCTTGTTTTCAATAAAGAGTCATTTAGACATATCACCCTATTTTAGATTCACCACTTCTTGTTACGTTGTACTGTTTTTTCACCACTTCCACCAATCATTAACTGGCCAACAATTGGTGGTTCATAGCGTACTGTGGACCTGATCCAGTATTAACAACTTACTGTAAGGCATGGGGTCTTGATGATCTAAGGACCGGCCTGGTCACAGTATGGGCGGCCCAATGATATGACGGATCACTTGGTTTGTTTGATGGTTTTCCATAATAAGCTGTTCTGGATTTTGTTGACCAGTTTTTGAAGATACTTTAGTGTGCATTCCTTACACATGTGACTCATGCTCTTTTCCTTCTTTTTAGTAGTTCTCCTTAAGGTGACTGCAGCACCTACTCACATAGTGTACTACATCCAAGTCGGGCCAACATATTTGGCTGACAGACCTCACAAGTTCTTTTGTGTTTTTCTTAATCATTTACAACCAGTTTATCTTTGAAGACAAATCAGCTTTTCTAATGTGCATTACTGCGTTAGCATAGGATGTTAGCTCTGGTGTCGTCCAAAGCCCCCTCCAGTAGGCTAAGGGTCTAAATCCCGCAGCCTCATCAAATGAAATACATCCTAGATCTAACAGCAGAGGCCTAATAGGGTTTTATCGGGGTAGGGCAGTTACAGATCTCAGGAACTTGTTTTGTGCAAGGACTAATGGGGATAAGTTTTCGAATCCCCAGAGCTCCGCGCCATAGATTATAGATGCTCTGATTTTCCCATTATAAATCGTTAGTGCCGACCCCACCGGTTTAGTGCATGAAAGTCGATATTCTTTTAGTAGGGCTCCTGCTAACTGATTGTGCCTTAAAACTAAAAGATTTCTCTGGGAATTCCAGTTCATCCTCCTACCCATAGTTACGTCCAGGTATGTAAAGGTATCTGTTTGTTCCAATGGTATACTATTCATTACTACGCTGCCTTTCACGGATTTATGTTTGTGCAACACCATGAACTTGGTTTTATTGACGTTGACTACAAGTTCATGGTTGTTGCAGAAATCAGTAAAGCTGTCAAGGGCTTGTTGCAGACTAGATTGAGTTTTAGACAGAATTAGAGTGTCGTCTGCGAACATCAAAAGAGGAACCCTTGATCCAGCAAGAGTTGGAGCATCAGTTGGAAAATTGGTGAAAAGGGTAGGTGCAAGAACACACCTTTTCCGCACTCCCCTATTAACTGGGAAGCGATCTGTTAGTTTGCCCTGTAATCCTCACCTTACCTGGGTGTAATTTGCCTCATGTAACTTGATAATAAAACTCTCTGTTGGCATCCCAGCCTCCTTTAAAGAGTCCCATAGCTTATGGCGGGGCACTAAATCAAATGCTGATTTTAAATCAACAAATACTGCATATAGAGTCCCCCCTGCTAGGATCACTGTGCTCCAATAAATCATCATAAACCTAAAAACTTGGGCAATGGTGCTGACATGCGGTCCGAAACCTGCTTGGTATGTAGATAACACGTCCTGATCGATTACCCATTCGTTGACTCTACCTAACACCAGTCTAGCCACGAAGTTTTGCAGGGTATCAATTAGGCTTATAGGCTTATAGTTGCTTGGCCTGGCCCAATCCCCCTTTTTGTATAGCGGGATCATTTCAGCCCTACGCCATGTATCAGGTATCGGGGCACCTCTAGCCAATGCATTTACGATGATGTAGATATATTTGATCCAGTTCTTCCTATCAAGTTTTTTAATATCGTGTGGGATACAATCAGGTCCAGGACCACTTCCTGATGGGATACCGTCCAGAACTCTTTCTATTTCCCCTATATGAAATGTTAAAACAACCTCAGAAGTAAACTCAGGATATTCCGTTAGAGTACTTGTCGGTGTGGCAAATTGTGCTTGATAATGCGCGACCCAGAGTTCGGCTGTCACATTATTAACTGGTATCAGCCCTGTTTCTCCGCTGCCCAATTTAAATAATTGCCAGAATTTTATCCAATTCCTACCATTGCTAGCATTAGTTAATTCTTTCTATGTGCTCTCATCAAATTTCTTCTTAGCCCTGAATTGGACTTTTTTATAATTTACCCTTGCACTTTTGACCTCTTGTGGGCTCCCATCTTGATTGCTTGAGAGAGGTGTCTAAATGCAGTCCCACATGCATCATCATACCATTTGGCTAATTGTTTTATTATATTCCTAGGTGCTCTCCTATTTTTAGTAAATAAAAGGTCTTCAATTTTGTAAAAAGATCCTCGTGTACCTTCATGAGACCTAAACCTAATGTTTCTTCAATGGTTAACTTAATCTGGCTTAGGGTACTTTCATCTTCTAACACCACTGCCCATTTTAGCCATCACTGGTCTTCCAACATGATTACATCTCCTGTAGCTGTTTCCATGCGAGCCCTCGGGGGTAAGTATAGGCGAAAAATCTGTTCCTCTCGCGGAATTTGCGGATTTTCGACAATTTCGCAATCGGCGAATCTCGTGAAATTGCCAAAAATGTGCAAATCCGCTCACGGGCGGATTTTTTTCAGAAGCCCCGCTCTTTGGCCCCGCCGCACACACTAGTGGTGTGCACCGTTTTCCCGCCCTGACCCACTATGATGGACAGCTCACTCAAGGGACTCCGGCGTTTGGCAGGTATGCTTTCTCTCCGTATCTAACGTTGAAAAGTAGCTGTGATGCCTGATGGAGGCCTCTGCATCCTTGACTTTCACAAGTGCAATCCCTGTGCAGTTCCCGTGACCAGGAGCTTCTTTCTCCTCGTCTGCTGCTCTGATCGGTCTCTGACCTTTTATCCACCCAAGAGGCATGTGAACTCGCATAGAAGCCCCGCTCTTTGGCCCCGCCGCACACACTAGTGGTGTGCACCATTTTCCCGCCCTGACCCACTATGATGAACAGCTCACTCAAGGGACCCCGGCCCTGGGCAGGTGTGCTTTCTCCCAGTATCTGCCGTAGATGCAATATCTGCTGTGATGCTTGATGGAGGCCTCTGCATCCTTGACTTTCATGAGTGAAATCCTCATGCAGTTCCTGTGACCAGGAGCTTCTTTCTCCTCATCTGCTGCTCTGATAGGTCTCTGACCTTTTATACACATAAGAGGCATGTGAACTCGCATTGAAGCCCCACTCTTTGGCCCCGTCCACACGCTAGTGGTGTGCACCATTTTCCCGCCGTGACCCACTATGATGGACAGCTCACTGAAGGGACCCCGGCGCTGGAAAGGTGTACTTTTTCCACGTATCTACCATTGAAAAGTAGCTGTGATGCCTGATGGAGGCCTCCAGTTGATCCGACCCTACTATGTGTGCTGGGGAAGAAGCTAATCGGCTATCCATATTTTCTGCCAATGTATGAATAAGTGACTGTAGTCAATCACATAGATCTAGATCGGATAATGGGGCAAATATTTTAGACTGTGGGACCTCTGTTCGTCTATATTCCAAACTAAGGGGTGCCCATAGTTGTCTTGCCACCCTTAGGAAACTCTGCTCAGTGATGGAGTGGGGCCCGGGTTTGTAAAAGAACCCTAGAGGAAGAACCACAATTTTGGCCGAATATCTCTGATGATTCCTGCCAAAATTATCCAACAAAAATCTAGTTGGATATTCGTTATTAAAATTTACAACTACACAGTCACCATTCCCTTCCTTTCTAGAAGGGCCGATCCACGGTGAACGTCTAGCCATGATCATGTGGTTGATAATACCATCCTCCCAAATCCCAGCATCCTTCAATTGAGTATTAAACCTGTGAAGGGCTTTAAATATTCATTGTTCAGTAGATTCAGTCCTTCCTGCAACACTGGAACATTCCTCAAAATAACCACTAGAGGAGCTGCCGCAGGGGGAAGGTGTAGATGCCGATAGTCAGTTACTGATGCAGAGTTTTCCAGACCTCCACGGCCAAGTGGTCCTAGCGGTAGACTAACTTGTCTTATTGGTGCACAGCTTTTGCAATTGTTCTCGTTTAGCGATTTATTTGTTACAGACGTTGCTACTACACTTCCATTCCCTGGAGTGCTCAAGAGGGATTGGGCAAATTCGCTGAACATATTCCACATTTCAATAAGATTTCCACTCGGTGGTACTGAACTTTTGTGTGGGGCATTGGCTACATGAATAGAAGCAATTGAATCCATTAACTGTGGACTGAGGGGCTTAGAATTAGCTGACACCATAACTGGGACGGTGTTACCGAGCTTACTGGATATATACGCAACAGTGGGCTTAGGCTGAACGAGAAGGCCCTCTAGGACAGAAAAATCAGACTTAGCCTGGGATTCAAAGTTATTTAAATGCTCCTCAATCCGGTTCAATCTATAAGTAATAGGAGTTAGTAATGTGGACAGTAGATTTTCAAGCCTTCTCCACATTTCCTCCTTGGCTTTGGGGCATGTGCCACCTACAGAATCAAAGTTAAAGTCTGGGCAGATAGAAGGAGCAGTTTCTATGGCATTACATTCATATAATGTGTCGCATCCTCCATTTTGATTTATCCTTGGGGCTTTTGCAGTTGTAGGCCTCTGCGGGCCCCCTCCCCTCTTCCTTTTTACTGCGGGATTGGGGACAGCTTGGTTGGTTTTGTTTTTGGTTTTAAGCCCAGACCTAGCTGAAGTTTGTTGGGGCTCACTGGTGGCAGCCTCATTTATGGCTACAAGAGATTTTAGAATTTCCACCTGTGGCTCAGTTGACATAGATGTAGGGCCACTCGCCTTGTTAATGTTCGTTGCCATAGTAATATTTGCAGTAAAATGGTCTGGGTTGCGAGCTGTGGACATAGTGCCCAGGGAGGATCTTTTGGATGATAGCGGTTCAAGGGATAGGCGACTTTTCATAATTGCTATCTCTTTTTCCAAGACAGAGGTCGCTCTCAGTATGATTTCATCCAGAGACTCTGCCACACCACTTCCTTGAGGTGCGCCTATCTTCTTCCCTTATCGCTTGCTCATCATCAAAGCTTTGATCAGAACCCAAAAGGTACACTATATACGCGACAGTTTATGTAGTACAAGGTGTAAAATTAACAAGAGTGACCTTATGATGTAATCGAGTTTAGAGGGGGGGCCCGGCCCTGCCTCCTCCGGTCTCTGACGAGTTCGGACGGGCCCGCCTTTGGCCCTGGCTTTTTCTTCGGGTCAGCTTTAGTTCCAGCAGGCGCGGTGCGTGACACGCCTACTGCCGCAGTAGCCCCTGGTGCCTGTGGTCCTGTGGAGGACAGAGAGGCAAAGATTCACGGACTCCCGCGCTGCGGGAGCCCTGGGTCAACTTTAGCACCGGCGGGCACGGTGCGGTATTGCGGCTCCTGCCGCAGTAGCCCCTGGTGCCTGTGGTCCTGTGGAGGGAAGAGAGGCAAAGATTCACGGACTCCCGCGCTGCAGGATCTCTGGGCCAGCTTTAGCGCCGGCGGGCATGGTGCGGTGACGCGGCTCCTGCCACGGTAGCCCCTGGTGCCTGTGGTCCTGTGGAGGTCAGAGAGGCAAAGATTTACGGACTCTATTAATTTCGAGAACAAACTAATACTAAAATGTGCCTCAATCCATTATGAACAGGCATCTCTGCTCCACACCAAATTCATAGAGGCTATCTGTGTAAATTGCCATACTTAATTCATTTGCCAGGCGGCATGCTCTTGTAGAGCAATCAATTCTGCTACTTGTGCTGAGATTACATCACAGAAGTATGATACTTTAACAATTTCCGAAAGGTAGAAAACTGCTTATGCTGCCCTCAATATTCCATGATGGTCTCTGAAACAAGAACCATCCACAAACAGTGCTAGATCTCACAATTCAAGTGGTGTATCTTTTGTGTCTGGGTTTGGTTTGGTGCACAATTATTCACATCTATGCTGTCATGGTCCTCATCATCTTCATCCTTGTTTGAAAGTGGCAGCAGTGTTGCATGATAACATTGTATACATCCTGATATTCTTGACACAATATTTTTGTATCACAATATTTTTGATGATACAAAAATGTTTTCTCAAGTATATCAGGATGTATAAAATATTGTGGACAGGAATTTGAATGATAAAAATATCATTTTTAGTGGTGGTTTTAGAATTGTTAAAAATATCGATTTAGAAAATGTATGTAACATAGTTTGCAAGTGTTATTTAATACATCATTTATTGTAGTGTTTTATTCTATATGTTTATTCATTTTTTTAATTATGTTCTTAGAATATAATTGATTAATCATGAGATTGTTGAAATTTGTATTTTTAGTTGTAATAATATATAAGAATAATGAATTTATAAATATTTTAGCAGCAGGATATTGAGGTGTCAGAAGATATGGGTGAGGGAGATTTTTAAAAAGTGGGTATTTTAAAGTAAATTTTATGTTAATCATTTCAATGATATTCAACTTAATATTGTTAATAATAATTGTTATAGATACTATGTACAATAAAATAAAATATATATTGTTTATAATAAATAGAAAATAATTTATTGTTAAAATTAAAATAAATACTTAACTAAAAATGTAAAATGTAGTAATGTATACAAAATATATTTAATAAATGTATTTAATTAAAACAAATAATAAAGCAAATTACTTTTTATGTTTTGAAAAAATGATTATAATTAATACATTTGAAAGTTTCAATGGTATTTGTATGTAGTAGAAATGATTGTGTGATTTATTTTGTACTGTTGGTTTTCAAATTATAATAAATATAGTGCTGTTTGTAATAAACAATTATATTAATTACAAGTCAGAATAAAGGCATGTAACAGATGTTTTCAAAGTTTTTTAATGTATATTTTTACATTTAAAACATATTTATTTCAAATTAAAAATGTATATTTATATATAGATAAATGAATAAAACATTTTTTAAATACATTTTTATTACATCATTTTTTTACCATATTTATATTGTTTTATATGCATATTTTCAACACCATTTCATCATAAGCTTTTTAATATATATTAAATATTTGTATATAGGGATGTGGCCAGGCTGCAGGTCGAGTAGGACCATACTTTTCTGTCGGCATCAGGACCTGGGAGTCAGTGGCAGATCTTGCACTGGCCCGCTGCCTGTCGACTGCTGCACTTAACAAGTGCTTGGGACCTCCGGGGGGCGAGTAGCCCAACTTGAACATCTAGGCCCGTACATCTGAGGTTGCCAGGCCCGCCATCTTGCATCCAGGCAAAACAGAAGTGGGGCGTCCCCAAGGGCTGGGGGCTGACTCCTAACCTGCTCTGGGTGCCTGTGGGGGCCGTGATGCCTGCCTGGGCCTCATTGCTGCTGCATTCCCAGGGTGCAGATGTGGCCCGCCCAATTTGTACCCGAAACACCATCTTGGGGGCTTATTGCCTGAAGGCGGTCTCAGCTGCTTGACCTTTTAAGTGTTTAGTGACCGCCTCCTGAATCTAGCAAGGGGTGGGGCCTGCTGGTGGACCACCTGCCCTTCATCTGAGGCTGCACTTGGGACCCGTTGTGGCTCTCTCTGTGGTGAGGCCTACACAGGCACATATCTGTGCACCTATCCGCGGTGTCGGCCTTGCAGAGCTCTGGGTAATCAGCTGTGGGTGTCTCTCCCACCCCCCTGAGCGTGTAGAAGACTGCTGTTTGGGCCTGTGGCTCATCACAGAAGACTGGCCTAACTGTGGTTCTACACCCCTCAGGGAAACTGCCTTTGCTTCTTTGCTGTCTCTGCACCTGCTGTAAAGATGGTAACCTCATGCTCCATCTCGCTTTTGGGCCCTCCTGTGTAGCTTGGCGTCAGCTTCAGTCTGCACTTTGTGGAGGAATTCCTGCAGGTTGGATGATGGCAGGGGCCTCTTGGAGTGGAGTGGGGGTGATCAGTTGTGTTGTCGGGCCTTCTTAGAGCCCCCAAACACCTACCAAAGGGACCAGTCTGGAGCCCGTCTCAACGTTTCTCCCGCCCACTGAACCAAGGTATCTGGTTGCTCGGCTTCCCTCTTGAGATACTTTGGCACACTAGCCTATCTTGTGGCACAGACCTGGACCTCACTGTGGGACATCTCACCCACCTTGCTCCCCACTCTGATCTCTGGAATGACACTGGGACTCACCTCTGGACTGCCTCTCTGGGGCCCAAGACATTATGCTTCTGAAAGGGGGTTACTTTGGGGGAGTGGTGGTCCCCCCCCCTCCTTGGTCCTTTGAGACAATGAATATATTTGTTCCCCTCCTTTGCTAGTGTCTCCTGTGGTGTGGGGACCCCGGGGGACACCTGCTGCTCTCTCCAGAGATGCAACTGTCCCATCCATGTGGCTGAAATCGGGCTCCTCTGCATTGGCCCCAACGGACCCCCTGCTGACCCCTTCCCCAGGCCCGATCCCCTGGGAAACCAGCATCAAAACCTCTCACACAGGCCTTCATGACTCATTTTCTACAAGGAAATAAAGGCAGAGATTGGCTCACTTGAGTCAGAATTTAAAGCTTGCCTTCATGACCTCAGCTACAATGTGGTGGAAAATGGGGGCATGGTTGATGATCTTGAACATACCCTGGACTCACTGACGGAGTAGATGGTGTAAATGAATACCCTGGATGAGCAACATATAGAACTTCAAATAAAGCAGGACCACCTGGGAAACAGGAGTAGGGGGAACAATCTCTGCATTAGGGGATCCCAAGGGGTGCGGAGGGGTTGGACATTATAGCGTGCACAGTGGACCTCCTCCAGGCAGTTAGAGGAGATGATGATACCTCTCCACTGGTTCTGGACAGAGCCCACCAGGTTGCAGCTCGGTGGGGTGGCCCGGACTTCGTACCCGACATTCTCACCCAAGTGCACTTCTATTCAGAGAATCCCTTCCACATACACCTTGATTATGGGAGCAATCCACTAACATGCTCTTGCTGGCCCCAGGCGGCTGGCCTGGTGGCCTCCTGGCTCAACACGCAGACAAGAAATGTACAAGGCTTGACAGGACAGGCCCATCCTCTGAGAGGGACCAAGCCTTGAGTGCACCTCCTTGGCCCTCACCTCTCATCCCCAGAGCGACTCATGCATGGAACTGACTCAATGCTCTCCCATGTCCCAGGGAGGATTCTCCTTCTCCGGTGCTTTATGGTTGACTGCCAGGCCCGGAGGCCGGGACTTTTGAAGAAGACTTTCTCAACCACCTGCCCCTTCAATCTGTCCCCATGGGGAGTGACTTCCTCAGAATGGTCCTAGCTTCCCCCAATTGACCATTCCAGGACTTGAATGGTTTTCTATGGCCCTATTGGCCTTACAGTATTTGTTATTGTTGGTTTACCCTTTCCCTTCGACTCTGTCCCTGTGACCCTGGGGCTTGTTGGTCGATGCGTGCTATTGAACAAGACAAATACATTGCAGCCTTTCTCCTATTCCTATACCTGCGGACAGTGGGGCTTCCTCTGGTCGTACAAGATTGATGCGCTGCCCTTTGTTACTTCCCACACAAATAAACATGACACAGATTAGTTTTCACTCACTTAATGTGAAAGGCCTCAATGCCCCCAATAAATGCAGACAGGTCTTGCGATATCTCTTGTTGCAAGACCCAGATATAATCTTCCTGCAAGAAATGCACCTCTTACACTCAGACATGCACCATATGACACAACCCAAATACCCAACCCAATACTGGCTGTATTCTCCATCTAAGATGGCTGGGGTCACTATTCTCCTCAAGGCAGGTCTCAATCTATAGGGGGCACAGTTGGCATGTGACAGGGAGGGACGCTATCTGAAAATTAATTCTCAGGTCAACACAACACCCCTTACCTTGATCAATGTCTACACCCCCATCCAAACTCAGGACCTATATCTTAGAAACCTCCTCAAGGACCTAGCCTCACAAGAAGATGGACAGATGCTCATTGGAGGGACTTCAACCTGGTATGGAATCCATAGTGTGAATTCCTTTCAAGATGCTTTGGTAATGTCGGTAGTATTAAATAGGGAAATCAAAGCCCTGGGCTTGGTAGATGAATGGCGGTATAAGACTTCCGATGCACATGACTGCACTTTTTTCTCCCTTGTCCACTATTCGTATTCACGCATTGATTATTTCTTTTTTTATCACATTCACTTATCCAGTCCCTTGAGATCCAAGCCTATTTCGAGGCGAATGCCCTACCCGACACTGATAGGCATACCTTTTGGGATGCCTTTAAGGCGATCTTTCAGGGTACTTTCACTTCACTCGTAATTGCCCATACCGAAGAGGCCCAGGTGGTGGAAACCGGGCTGTCCAGGGACATTAAGGCCCTGGAAAGCTTGGATCATTCTGTGCCCTTTGGCACAAGAAGTAGCTGGCCTTAATACATGGCCTATTGTGGGTGATGAGGGTAAACAAAGCGGAATGCTTCCTTCTTACACTGAAACAAAAATATTACGGAGAGAGAATAAGGTTGGCTCCCTTCTGGCCTGCTGAATTCACACCGAATCTCCTGTGCCCACTTCTCTAAGATCAAAAATGAAGATGCACGTGGGCCATCTCTGAAACTGACAAACAGCGGGCATTCCACAGATTCTATTCTGCCACATATAGCCAAGGGTATGCATCCCAAGGAGAGGTGGGTCCCTT
This sequence comes from Lissotriton vulgaris, assembly GCF_964263255.1. NCBI lineage: Eukaryota > Metazoa > Chordata > Amphibia > Caudata > Salamandridae > Lissotriton > Lissotriton vulgaris. The sequence continues at coordinate 482,216,893 of NC_141697.1, forward strand.
CCTGGCCTCATTCGCATGGCTACCTCTGAATCCTGTCCATACACAAAGTTTGGAGGCCCTGTTCATACTGGATTAAGTGCATCTGGTGGTGAAACACCTGCCGGGAGGCAGAACCCCAGGTCCAGATGGGTGTATGGTAGCCTTCTGTTGCTTATTTTTACCCCAAATACAGGATCATCTTCTTCATCTTTTCAATTCCTTCATCGACAATACTAGCTTGATGTCTACGATGACCATAGCTGAGATAGTTCTAATACCCAAGCTGGGGAAGGACCCATCTCTTTGCGCATCATATCACCCTATCTCCCTCCTCAACACAGATGCCAAGATCTACACCAAGCTCTGGACAAACCAATTGGAGCCATATCTACCCAGTCTGATGTATCCAGACTAGGGCTGGGGGCAGTAAATTCCGTTCCGCTCGTGGAATTTGCGGAATTTGGGTAATTTCGTGTTCCATGGAGAACGCAAAATTGCCAAAATTCTGCTTGTTTGTGTTCTCAAAATGCGTGTTCATGAGATATTGCCCCCGAGCACGCAAACAGCGATTGCGAACAGTAAAAAAGCATTGCGAACAAGCAATTCTGCGTGTTCACGGAATTTCTGCTTGTTTGCTGAGATTTTTTACGGTTTCGGAGAGATTTGCGTAACGCGATTATGCAAATTCCGCCCACCCCTAATCCAGACCAGGTCAGGTTTATAAGTCAGCACCAGGGGTAGACAACATCGGGTGCCTGGCCCACCTGGTGGGGAAGGTCCAGTGACAGGACATCCCTGCGTGCCTCCTCTCACTGGATGCTGAGAAAGCTTTCAATAGGGTGGATTGGTCCTTTCTCAGAGCTGTCCTGCTGAAGATCACGCTTTAGGTGCATTATGGTATCCCGATAATGGCATCTTATGTTGCCCCCACTGCGCAAATCCAGGTCAACAGTCTTCTCTCCCCCAGTACACATTTGCAGTGGCACCCAACAAGGATGCCCATTATCCCGCCTACTATTTGCCCTAGTAGTCGAACCTCTGACGCTAGCCCTTCATCGGTCATCTAACATCAAGGATATCCCCTTTGGTGACGAAGATCACAAAGTTGTGCTATTTGCGGATGATCCACTACTCACTGTGACCAATCCCAGGGATTCTTTCCCTACACTGATCTCACTTCTTAATAAATGTTAACACATTTCGCCCCTCAAGAATAATACAACCAAATCGCAAGCATTAAACTTAACACTCTCTCCTACAGCTGCAATCACTCACCCTGTTGCAATGGGTGATCCACTCGATTCGATATCTGGGTCTCAATGTGACATCTATTCTGGCCACATGGTCTCAAGCTAACTGGCCGGAATGCCGGCATTCTGTTCTGGAAGATCTGAGGCAATGGAAGTCACTCACTATGTTGTGGCTTGGTCGACCTAACGCAGTAAAGATGTTGCTACTGCTGAAAGTACTTTAACTTTTTCAAACTCTTCCTATGCCCATTTCCCAAACACCCATCACAGGCCTACAGAGGGAAGTGAATTATTTTATCTGGTGAAAAGGTCATCCACGGTTCTCCAATAAGATACTCATGCTGCCCCGAGATCAGGAGGGGTTTGCATGTTCCAACTACTTGTGTACTACTGGCCGGGGCACCTACACTACGACCTGGAATGGGTGAAAGTGAAAAACATTGGTTTCATAGGGACAGGGCGATGGCATACAGACCTCTTTGGGACCTGGCATGGCTGCCAAAATGGCTAAGGCCACACAGTGCCTACATTGCCACCCCTAATAAAATTGTCCTGGATATATGGGACAAATTTGCTATCACCAGGGTACTTACCGCATTCCCTTCCCCTAATACCCCGTTATCCCAGAACCCCAATTTCCCTCTGGCCCTGCAACCCCACTCTTTCTTAGACTGGGGGGGGGAAGGTGAATGTCGCACAATCAGTGACCTCTTTGAGTGGGAAACTTTTAGACTTTGGACCAATGCACACAAAATTATCACCTACCTGCCACAACACCGCTACAATATTATCAGCTCCGACATTGGCTGCTCACATGCACCCACTAATGCACAAGGGGCCACGCAACAGCTCACCTTCTTTGAGACATTGGTGCACTCTTTCAACGGCTCGCAGGGGCTTATCTCTCGTACAAACCAGCTCCTACAATACTCGAACCCTATGCCATTCCATTCTTACCAAATGCAGTGACACTCAGACATTCCAGATGCCATCCCCTCAGGACAGTGGGAACAGCTTCAGCTCGACATTCCTATGATTTATCGAAATATTTCTCAGTGCGAAACTGCCTATGAAGTCATGACCTGTGGTATTACACGCCTGTCTGGTTGCAGAAAATGTTCCCTACTTCTTCACCTTTGTGTTGGTAATGCAACTCCGCTACAGGCTCTTTCATTCATGTTTGGTGGTCCTGCCCCTTGTCACTCTCTTTTCAAAGGAAGTGCTGAGCTGCAACAAAGACACAGTGGGGGGTCGCCATATTGAATATGCCGCAAGTAGCCTTCCTATGCATCCGGCCCTAATCTCTCAAAGCTATGACGCACACTGAATGGCGCCTGATCGTGCACATGCTGGGGGAAGCAAAACAAACTATCGCCTTGTAATGGAAAAAGCCCGCAACCCTCCCTAACTCACTATGGTTCACTCGTCCATGGCACACTATGACAATGGAGCTCTTAACTTGTATTATAACACACTCTGAAACCAAATTTACATATGTATGGCAACCATTCCTAGAAAATGTCTTGCTTCACCCCCCCACCTTAGCGCTCTACAGCTTTTTGAAGATATTCTTCTGCTGCGCTTGGTTGATCCCTCACAATGAACCAACTCACACTAGCATAAGCGAGGGACCCTCTTTTTACTTCCTCCCTCTCCACTACTTCTGCCCTAACCCCTCCAAACATGGCTAAGCTTTGGGCAACAACCTCTATGGGTCCAATTTTTCCTCTCCCCTTTCTTCGCCCTTTTTGTCTGAGTTACTCTGTTTCAAATGCCATAAACAGAACCCTGCTTCTAGTTCACAGCCCCCTTCCTTATCTAGGCGTGTGTCACACTATATGCTGTACGCTGCACAATGTTTTCATGTGTCACTCCATATGTCGAGAAACAATAGATCCTCAATAGCAACAATATCACAGGGGCTAGTGAGAACGCTAAATACTAAATGGCGGCATATAGGAGGCCGAAACAACACTAATAAGAGCCAAACGCTGCCCCAAGCAACTGCATGATAAGTTTTTGCTATACTAGGCTGGCACACAGCAAATGTTGGTTGGATATGTAATCATAAATCTTTGAAACATGGAACACTCACCAGAGTCCAATGGAAAGTACTATGTGTACATAAGCAATGTACTGTGTTAAAGTCACTCAGGACATGGTGGGCAAGTAGAAGCGTATTAACAGGATCCACCAAGTTATTAATGTACTGAATAATTTACAATAATGATAAATGTGCATACAGTCATTTGGAAACAATAAAAAAGATTTAAACAAAATAATTGTATATAACTTATACTATTATCTAATTTATACTTTGCAAATTTTTATTAAAAAATTACATATTTTTATATATATTTGTTCAACATTTTTAAATGGTTGCATTCATTTCTATAGGCGATAGTCTTTTTTTTTGTTTCATTTAGTGGCAATTTTTTTTACTGCTACATATTTGTGCCATTTTTAGAATATTTTCTGGGATCCAGGTTGTGGTAAGGTGTTGCTGTTCGGCTGAACAGGTAATTTCTTTTTTAAGGTTTTTTTAAGAGTTTTGCGGGTCGTTAGGGTGTAGAGGAGCGATCTAGAGGTTAGTTAAAGTCTTGTTGGTGCTTTTCTTTTAGTGCATTTAGGGTCTGATTATGATGCCGTTCAGACCACATTCCACAGCCTTTTCAGATGCGCTAAGACTGCTGAAGTCCTCTTTGGAAGTGGTTGGTCTGATCGCCGGATTAAAATGCATCCAGTCTTTACTCCAACTGGCGCTGACAAACCGCCATCTCCGAGATCCTTCCTCCAACCGCTGAGTTGGCGGTCCGTGAGGAACAGCAGTCATTGAGTAGTACAGGGAGCTGATCATGCTGGTCCAATCGTCTGCCTCAAGTCACCGGAAATTAAAGAAAAGGGGTATATACTCAGCTGATTCCCCTTTTCCTGGCAGACTCCAGTGTGGATCCCTTCCTCTAGGTCTGACCTACACCTCAGCAGCTGCACCCTGAAGTGACGGTCCTGTGGGCATCAGAATCCAGGTAAGTCCTTATGTGGCATGGACTGTGCACATATTGCAACACTCCAGTAATGGGATACATCAATCAATCAATCAATCAATCAATCATATCATTGTAAAGCGTACTACTCACCCGTGAGTGTCTCAAGGCGCTGGGGTGGGGAGTCCTGCTACTGCTCGAAAAGCCAGGTCTTGAGGAGTTTTCTGAAGGTTAGCAGGTCTTGGGTCTGCCGTAGGTGGATGGGGAGGGTGTTCCAGGTCTTGGCGGCGAGGTGGAAGATCGATCTGCCGCCGGAGGTCGTTCTTCAGAAGCGGGGGACTGTGGTGAGGGTGAGGTCGGCAGAGCGGAGCTGGCGGGTGGGGGTGTAGAAGCTGAGTCGTCTGTTGAGGTACGTTGGTCCCGTGTTGTGGAGTGCCTTATGTGCGCGTGTGAGGAGCTTGAAGGTTATCCTCTTGTTGACCGGGAACCAGTGCAGGTCTCTCAGGCGGAGTGTGATGTGGCTGTGGCTGCAGCGAGGGATGTCGAGGATCAGGCGTGCAGAGGATGCTTTGCAGCCATCCCAGGAGTTTGGCCGCAGCTCCTGGATAGAGGGCGTTTGTGTAGTCCAACCTGCTGCTGACGAGGCCCTGGGTGACCGTTCTTCTCGTTTCAGTGGGGATTCACTTATAGATCCTGTGGAGCATGCAAGGGTGTTGAAGCAGGGGGAGGAGACGGCGTTGACCTGTTTAGTCATGGAGAGGGTGGAATTGAGGATAACTCCTAGGTTGCGTGCGTGATCGGTGGGTGTTGGGACGGTTCCCAGTGCGGTCGGCCACTAGTAGTTGTCCCAGGCCAAAAGGGGTGGATCCGAGGATGAGAACCTCCGTCTTCTCCGAGTTCAGCTTCAGTCGGCTGTTCCTCATTCATTTAGCAATGCCCTTCAATCCTTCATGAAGGTTGGTTTTAGTTGTGTGGGGGTCCTTGATGAGGGAGAGGATCAGCTGGGTGTCATCGGTGTAGGAGATGATGTTGAGGTTGTGCCGATGGGCGATGCGTGCGACCGGTGCCATGTAGATGTAAAACAGAGTTGGGCTGAGGATGATCTCGGATGCTTCGGAGCAGAAGGGGCGAAGGCGGACCCTCTGTGTTCTGCTGGAGAGGAAGGAGGTGGTCCAGTCCAGGGTTTTCTCTTGGATCCCGGGCATTGTGGAGGCGTGTTCGTAGTGTGCGGTGGCAGACCATGTCGAAGGTGGCTGACAGGTCCAGGAAGATGAGGGCCGCCATTTCTCCGTTGTCCAGCAGGGACTTGATGTCATCGGTGGTGGCGATGAGGGCAGTCTCGGTGCTGTGGTTGCTGTGGAACCTGAACCTGGACTGGGAAGGGTCCAGGATGGAATGGAATAGGTTTTTATATAGCGCGATAGCTACCCGCAGGCGTCCTAGCGCTCTAGCCGAATACAGGAGGGTAAAAAGGGTCGAGGTTATCTGCTGAAAAAACGTTTTTAATTTTTTTCGGAAGAGCAGGATGTTAGGTTCTAAGCGGATGGAGAGTTGAATGGAGTTCCAGAGCCTTGCCGCGTTTGTTGAGAACATTCTTCCTCCACTTCTTTCTCTTTTGAACCTGGGAAAGATGACTTGGAAGGCGAGGGCCGACCTCAGCTGCCTATTGGGGTGGTAGGGGGTGATCAGGGGGTGATTAAGGATTGCTCCTTTCCTCCAGTAAGCACGGTGGGCGATGCACATGCTTTTGAAGTTGACTATCTTTTACTGGCAGCCAGTGAAGGGCTCTTAGTTCAGTTTTCACCGATTGCCAGCGGGGAATACGCAGGAGAGTACGAGCAGCGCAGTTTTGAATAACCTGCAGTTTTTTCAGGGTGTATTCGGGGGCTCCTAAGTATAGAGCATTTCTGAAGTCCAGCCGGGAGAGGATTAGACCCTGGACCATGATCTGTCTGGCCTTGAAAGGGAGGAGTGGTAGGATCTTTCGTATGAGTCTAATAATGCTCATGCAGGTGGCTGCTAGCTTTTTTGCCTGGTGGCCGAAGGTTAATGCGTTGTCCAGCCAGATGCCCAGGCTCTTGATGGTATCCCTGGCTAGGGTGGCTGGGCCTAGTGCTGGCAGCCACAGTGAGTCAATGGGTTTTTGGGGGGAGTTGCCCAGCACCATTAGCTCAGTTTTGTCGCTGTTGAGCTTTAGGTAGGACTCGCTCATCCAGGTGCATACTGCTTTCATGCAGCCTCTGAGATCGCTGGAGTAAGAGGAGGGATGAGTCAGGGTAACCACCAGTTGCGTGTTGTCGGCGTAGGACACGACTTGAACGCCGAAAGGGCGTATTATTTCTGCGAGGGGGAGCATATATATGTTAAACAGAGTGGGGCTCAAGGACAAGCCCGGGGGAACTCCACAACTGAGAGTTTTGCTGGGCGAGATGGTATTGCCCTCGCAGACTCGGAAGGAGCGGTCAGAAAGAAAGGAATGTAGCCAGGCTGCCGCAGTGGAGATTATCCCTAGCTCTGACATTCTGTGACGTAAGATGTCATGATTCACAGTGTTGAAGGCGGCACTGAGGTCCAATAAGATAATGGCCGCAGTGCCATCCTCAGCCACAATCTTTCTAGCTCCTTCTGTCACTGCTAATAAATCAGTTTCAGTTCCGTGCATGGGGCGGAACCCCGTTTGTTAGGTGTCCAGGGAGTTGTTTGTTTCCAGGAATTCAGTGAGGCATTGATTTACGTGTTTTTCCGCGATTTTAGTTATCCACGGTAGCAAGGAGATCGGGCGGTAGTTTCCCGGGTTTATCTGATCTAGATTGGGTTTCTTCAGGAGGGCCTTAACTGTAGCTTGTTTCCACTACGGGGGGACGAGCCCTGCTGAGAGAGAGTTGTTGATCAGGTTCTGGATGATGGGGAGAATGGTGGGTGTAATTGTTCTTAGGAAACGAGCTGGGGCTGGGTCGCTGGGGGATCCAGACTTTACCTGTAGTATTATGGTTTCTAGGCTGGTAGGCTCCAGAGGTGGAAAGGTTTCCACCAGGCAGGTAGGAGGGGTGGGTCTGGAGTACTGCTGTTCTGGAAGGGGGTGAGGGGGTGGGGGAAAGGAGGAGTAGCTCGCGGCTATTTTGTTATAAAAATAGTCAGCCTGTTCATTGCAACGGGTTTGTGCGGTCAGAGGATCTGGTAGTTTGTCAGGGAGTTTGAGCAAGCTTTTAGCGATCAGGTAAATCTCCTTGGGTTTGGATGCTGCTTCGTTAATCCTATTTTCGAAGAAACTGGCTTGAGCTTTTTTTATATTGATTTTATAGGTTTTTATAGAGGCCCGGTATTCAATTTTGCTGGTGTGTGTTTGATTGAATAGTCAAGGCGCCATTTCCGTTCCAGTCTCTTGCATTCTCTCTTGAGAGTGCGCAGGTCCTTCTGAGTACCAAGGGGCATTTTTTGGTCTCTGTTTGGATTTGATGTCTTTGGGTGGAATAATAAGGTCTAAAGAGGTGGTGATCCAGTTATTGAAGTTGTCGTTGTTGACAATCGGATCAGGGTTGTTCTCTGGAGCAGAGGATTCCAGTGTGGATGTCCACAAGTTAGTATTGAGTTGTGACCATTTGCGGTCTCTGCTTGGGGCAGGGGGTGATGAGGGGCGAGATCCTGATGGTGCCCAAGAAAATGGGATCAGAAAGTGGTCCGTCCATGGGAGGATGATGGGTGGACTAACTGTGAGATGGGTACAGTTACTGAAGATTGGATCCAAAAGGTGACCTTTTTCATGGGTGGGTTGCAGTACTAGCTGGGAGAGATCTAGTGCCAGTAGATTATTACGTAGTTTGGCGGCTGCCGAGTCCAAGGGGTCGTCCAAGTGCACATTTAGGTCACCTAATAAGGTGTAATTAGGTGAGGAGCAGATACCACTGGCTACCTCTGGGGCGAGCTGGTTTATAAAATTAGTCGGAGTGCCGGGTGGTCGGTAGATAAGAGTCCCCGAGAATGTGCAGGTGGGGGAGAAGTCCAGAGAGAAAGTGAGGTGTTCGCAGCTAGATAGGTTAGTTGGGGAGGAGCGGCAGGTGTAACGATTTTTATAAATGATAGCTATGCCGCCGCCTTTTCCTGAAGAGCGATCAGCTCGGAGTATTTGGTATTCTGCAGGGAGGGCTTGGATGACATCGGGGTCGGAGTCAGTTTGGAGCCATGTTTCCGTAAGGAATATGGCATCGGGGTCTTTGTCCAAGATCAACAGGGATATTTCAGTGGCATGTTTGGGGAGGGATCTGCAGTTAAGCAGAAGTATGCGGAACGAGTGGGGGTGTGAGAGGGTGACTTTGAAACATACAGTGTGGGCACAGTGTGGGCAGTTGAAGTATTTTGAGGTGGGGTCCCAAGATGTGAGACAGAGATCATCAGTGTGACCTCGTAGTTGATGTAGAGTTTTGGAGGAGTACTGTGTGGGAGAATTTTGGCCAGCGGTCGTGGCCCCTGGTCCCGGTCGGTCGTGGACGGGCGCAGACGGGCTTGCCTTTGGCGCACCTTCGGCGCCCCGCCGGCGCCCCGCCGGCGCCGCCGCTGCGCCCGTCCGCTGCGCCTCCTGGGAGGGGGAATCATTTTATAGTAGCTGGGGCCTCGGGGTGGGAGGGGCCTAGCACAGGTGATCGGGTTCCTCACCCAAGATGGCGGGCCCGGAAGTTCGAAATGCGGCAGGAGAGCCGAAGGCTCTGTCGATTTCTCGAGGGGGGGCAGGATCCGCTCTCACTCAGCGGCGGCCTGAATTGTGAGTATCAAGTACAAAATGTAGTTTTTTTAGCAAAGTGCAATTTCTAAAGGTAAGCTTTCCTCAGTGCGCGATAAAAACAAAATATGGCTTTTCAAGTCAAGCGGCAAAGTTGTTTGGCAAGGTTTTGAGCGCTGTCCCGGCTTCTGCCTCAGGACCACAACACACACCACACTCACTCGTAATCAGTGGGGAATGGTGATTAAGCTGTTCTTTTGTAGTAGCTGGGGCCTCGGGGTGGGAGGGGCCTAGCACAGGTGATCGGGTTCCTCACCCAAGATGGCGGGCCCGGAAGTTCAAAATGCGGCAGGAGAGCCGAAGGCTCTGTTGATTTCTCGAGGGGGGGCAGGATCCGCTCTCACTCAGCGGCGGCCTGAATTGTGAGTATCAAGTACAAAATGTTGTTTTTTAGCAAAGTGCAATTTCTAAAAGTAAGCTTTCCTAAGTGCGCGATAAAAACAAAATATGGCTTTTCAAGTCAAGCGGCTAAGTTGTTTGGCAAGGTTTTGAGCGCTGTCCCGGCTTCCGCCTCAGGACCACAACACACACCACACTCACTCGTAATCAGTGGGGAATGGTGATTAAGCTGTTCTTTTGTAGTAGCTGGGGCCTCAGGGTGGGAGGGGCCTAGCACAGGTGATCAGGTTCCTCACCCAAGATGGCGGGCCCGGAAGTTCGAAATGCAGCAGGAGAGCCGAAGGCTCTGTCGATTTCTCGAGGGGGGCAGGATCCGCTCTCACTAAGTGGCGGCCTGAATTGTGAGTATCAAGTACAAAATGTAGTTTTTTAGCAAAGTGCAATTTCTAAAAGTAAGCTTTCCTAAGTGCGCGATAAAAACAAAATATGGCTTTTCAAGTCAAGCGGCAAAGTTGTTTGGCAATGTTTTGAGCGCTGCCCGGCTTCCACCTCAGGACCACAACACACACCACACTCACTCGTAATCAGTGGGGAAAGGTGATTAAGCTGTTCTTTTATAGTAGCTGGGGCCTCGGGGAGGGAGGGGCCTAGCACAGGTGATCGGGTTCCTCACCCAAGATGTTGGGCCCGGAAGTTCGAAATGTGGCAGGAGAGCCGAAGGCTCTGTCGATTTCTCGAGGGGGGGCAGGATCTGCTCTCACTCAGCGGCGGCCTGAATTGTGAGTATCAAGTACAAAATGTATTTTTTTAGCAAAGTGCAATTTCTAAAAGTAAGCTTTCCTATGTGCGCAATAAAAACAAAATATGGCTTTTCAAGTCAAGCGGCAAAGTTGTTTGGCAAGGTTTTGAGCGCTGTCCCGGCTTTCGCCTCAGGACCACAACACACACCACACTCACTCGTTGTTCTCCTCAAAGTAGCTGGTCAGTTGTTCGTTGACAGTGTTGTCAATGACCTTCACCAGAAACGGAGCAGGGAGATGGGCCGGAGGTTCTTGAGGTCCTTTGGGTCCCCTGTGCGTACATGGTGCACAATGCATGTCCTCACATGTTCCAATTTTTTTTTTGTAACATCATTTTTATTGCAGTACCAAAATAGTGTGTATACATTACAATGATGAATATTAAATCAATGCAGTGTTGTGATGCACATTTGTCCAACGGACACTACTACACAGCCTGTGTGCCCACATCCAGAAGGCCGGGCGGCGACGGCAATATGTCCATCTTCTGCATCTTCTTCAGATTCACGTTGGCTGAAACCACAGGATGACGTGGACCGCTTTTGAATTTTCACCCCGCCCCCTCCCCCTATCGACAACCCCCCCGAACTCCCCAAAACCTCCCCCCATGGCTGCGCTATAGTAGAATACTAGAGAATGTAAGTTCCGGTATGTGCAAGGAGGAATGTAACATTCGCTAAGAGTGTGCTCCCGGCGTGCTAGTGGGGTCATCTATATCAGATTCCGTGCCTCCACCCTCCTCTTCCCCAGTGCCATCTCGGAGTGCCTGCACTAGTGTCTCCCACGCTGTCGCCCTTTCCAAGGCCTTCTCATCCGCTGCCCTTCTAGCTAGTTGGTATCGCAAGGTGCTTTCGCTTGCCGCCCACTTTAGACATTCATTGTACCAACGCTTATACGTGGGCCCCCTTTTAGATTTCCAATTCCTGGTGATTTCCCTCTTCGCTAATATCAACCCCATATCTATAACCTTGCTGGTCGTCTTATTTTTGGGCGTGTGAGGAAACCAGTGCAGCACTCCCACCGCTTTAGTATATTGTAGCTCTCTGTCTGTGGCGTTGTTCAGTGCCTCCCCAATCTCTCGCCAATAATCCCTCAATTGGGGGCAATCCCATAACATATGACCCAGATCCGCCTCCAGTGTATTGCATCTAGGGCAGGCCGCCTGTTCCACTCCAAAGTATTGCTTCAGTTTCCCTGGTGTAAGGTATGCCCTGTGAAGAACGTAGAAGTGTATAAGTTGGAATCTGGCGTTCCTCGTGCTCTTCCGCGCCCTCCGCAGCAGCTGACCCCAGGTGGTGTCGGGGATTTCCATTTGGAGGTCCAGTTCCCATTTAGCTTTCAGGGCAGTGAGCGGCTGCAGGGTTTCCCGCAGCATACGGGAATACAGACAGGTCACTGCCTTAAAAGTTCCCGCCGCCATCATCGTGTATTGGCAGGCCATAGAAGTGGCAGGTTCCTGCAGCCCCTCGCCCCAGTGTTCCTGCATGGCTCCAATCACTGCCGCATGCAATAGATAATCCCCCCTGGGCAAGTCGAACCGGTCCTGCAGAGTCTGGAACGGAATCAATACCCCGTCCTCATAGAGGTCGCCCAGCATCTGTAGCCCAGCATCCTCCCAACCCTGCAGCCTCGACCAATCCCCGCCATGAGGTAGGGCCGTGATCATGCCCAGCGGAATCTCCGGTGCATACATTCACCGAATTCCCGCTCGTCTACGCGCCCGGTTCCAGCAAAGCCGAAATGTCTGCTCCTCCACAGACAGATCTCTGACGAGAAGTCTTTGGTGAAGGGCAATGTACGCAAGCACATGGCGTGGAGTGCCCTCATCTCTATCCTGCTCTGGACCTCGATAGACCCTCGCAATCTCTTGGGTAAAGGATTGCAGCTGTGCCGCCAAATAATAGTACTCAAAGTCAGGAACTGCCATACCTCCTTTATCCTTGGGCCGCAAGAGAGTGTCTAGTGCTATTTGTCGCCTACCCGTACTCCAAAGAAACGCTATTACCAACGATCTCAAACGGCGGAATACGGAACCCGGTATCCAAACCGGTAGGGTGCGGAAGTAATATAACAGCCTTGGAAGCGCTATCATCTTCAGCAAGGAGACACGACCCGTGATCGAGAGTGGTAGAGTGGCCCAGAAGTCCATGCTCCCCTTCAGGGCATTAATGCAACGGGTGATATTGCCATCCAGCATATCTGCTGCGGTATGATATACATAAACACCTAAATAGTGTAGACAATGAGGCTCCCATCTGAGCTCCTGAGTGGTGAGAGGGCACGGCTCTCCCCGTCGCAACGGGAATAAACAGGATTTGGCCCAGTTGACCTTTAGGCCCGACAGCCTCCCGAAAAGTCCAAGGAGTCGCCTCGCTCCCTCTAGTTCCCCATCCGCGTTAGCCAAAAACATCAGAAGGTCGTCCGTGTACAGTGAAATGGCGTGTGGTCTGGCCCTATAGACCAGTCCCCTATAGTAGCGTCCCGATCTGGCTTCCGCCGCGAACGGTTCCATCGCCAACGCGAATAGGAGAGGGGACAGCGAGCATCCCTGTCTGGTGCCACGGCGCACCTGATATTGTCCCGAGATAAGCGAACCCACTCGAACTCTTGCCATGGCCGCCGTGTACAACACTTTGGTCCAGCTGATGTAGCCTTCCCCCAGCCCAAAATGCCTCATCAATCCATATAAATAATCCCACTCCAGACTGTCGAACGCTTTCTCAATATCTATGGAGAACACCAGGGGTGTCATCTCTTCCGACAACCGTGCGCCCAACAGTCGAGTTAGCCTGCGGATGTTGTGCGTGGTGTTCCGCGTAGGGATGAAGCCCGATTGGTCCTTATGAATCAGGCCCGTCATGTGGATTAGCAATCAATTAGCTAAGATTTTGCTCAGAATTTTATAATCTGTTGTAAGCATGGATAATGGGCGATACGAGGAGAGGTCACTGCTCGCTCTACCAGGTTTTAACAAAGGGACCATAAGAGCCTCACACATGGAGTGAGGTAGTCTCCCTCTCGACTCCGCTTCATTATAAACCAATTTCAACTGCGGGGCTAAGTACTCCAAATATTTACTATAGAACTCTATTGGCAGACCATCTAGTCCCGGAGTATTATTCCGAGCCATCTGCTTCACCGCGCTCCCTATTTCTCGTATCGTAATATTGCGGCCTAACTCCTCTGCCTCTGTTTGTTCCAACTGTGGCAACTGCAGCCCCCCAAGAAAGGTTTCAAGCTCCTCCTCTCCGCCCACCGGCCCGTTCTTATATAATCCTTCGTAGTACGTCCTGAACCTATCCAGGATCCCGGCCTGGGTGTGGCATAGCTCGCCCCCCTCCACCTCGATGGACACGATTGGATTACCGCGCCTAAGCGGGTTGGCAAGCCAGGCCAGCATAGTCCCCGCCCTATCACCCTCCGCATGCGCCCTGGTCAGGTAGACCTTGTGATCGAAACTACGCAGTCGCTCCAACTCTACTGCCACTGCTTCCTTGGCTTTACCAACCTCTTCTTGAAGCTCGGGATGATTCAGAGTCTGTGCCTTTTCGTGACTGGCTCCGTACCGTCCCTGAGAGATCCACCACCGCTTGCAGAGACACTGTTGGTTTTCCAGACCTGTGCCGGTTTTTCCGAATCCGTTGCGATTTTCTGGTCGGCTGTTTCCTTTGTGCTTCTTCCGCCCTGAATCTGGCCCCATCCGTCCCGGCTTTATAAGTGTCCCACCATGCCCAGGCATCCGCCGAAGTGGTGAAGAAGAGCGTTTTATCATCCACCACAATTCTTAGCTTCGCTGGGAAGAGGAGGGAGTACTTAATGCCCTCCACACGGAGTTCTCGTTTAATCGAGAGGAAGCTAGCTCTGAGTTTCTGCTTCTCGAATGTATAATCCGGGAACAGGGTGACCCTGTTGTTGCCGACCTGGAAGGGGCCTACCTCCCTGGCTCTCTGAAGTAACCAGTCCTGGTCTTTATAATGCAGAAGTTTGATCACAACAGGGCGAGGGGGCAGGCCAGGGGCCGGCGGTCGGGCCGGGACTCTGTGGGCCCGTTCCAGCGAGAAGAAGGTAGAGAGCCCCTCCGGTGCCACTTCAGTACGGAGCCATTGATCGAGGTAGCCTACCATGTCATCGCCCTCTGTTTTTTCCGGAAGGCCTACCAGGCGAACGTTGTTGCGCCTACTCCGGTTTTCAGCGTCCTCCGCTCGCCTCTCCAGTGCCTTTATTCTGTCCAGAACATCCTCCATCCGGCCTTCCAGTGACTTGTGCGCCGGGGCCAGTTCTTGCAGGGTTATCTCCGCGCTCTTGACCCTTTCCTTAAGTTTATCATGCTCGGCTTTCAGGAGCCCTAGGCCTGTCGCTACCTGGGCAATGTCCTGCTGCAAAGCGTCCTTCATGGCTGAGATAGCCTCCAGAATGCGATCTTGCATGCGTTGGAGATCAGTGTGGCCCTGGTCCACTCCGTCCATCGTTTCAGGTCCAACCACTTTGTCCCCCTTCCCCTTTGTCTTCCCCATCTTGGTGTGATCGAGCCAGGGGCAAGAGGAATCCCAACTATCGGCGCCAGCAGTCGTAGGCCTCGGCAGCCCGATCGGCCACTATGTTCGGCCTACTTCCAATCTCCGGCCAGCCCGTCAGTAGTTCAGGACCCTCCACTCCGGAGAGTTCCCTAGGGCAGCAAAGGCTGGAGATCCGGAACGCGCTTAGGACACCGAACACTGTGCAAGCCCCTCTCACGGGGTGGGTCCGTCCCCTGTAGGTAGAGCGCTGTCGACGGGGCCTCCGTCACCTCAGCCCGCACACAGAGATTGTAATGGTCGACTCACGGGGCTGCCGCCATTTTAGGTCCGCCTCGATGGATTTCCCCACTCCACCGTCGTAGCTTCACCAAGGTGGGAAGGAGGGCCACTGGAGCCACCACACAGGACCGAGGTCGACCCTCCGATCTAGCAATCACCGCTGGTACTGGAGCTCTAGAGGTGCAGAACAGCAGATCTCCTTTGTTCTCTGTGTCACCAGCTCAGGCCTCGGGCCGCCATCTTAGATCGAAGCTGTCCGTTCCGTCGGTACTTGCTAAATTCGATTTCCTGGAAGACAAGCGGCTAGAGTCTGCAAACCCAGGACGCCGATGCCTCCGTGACGACCTCAGCCAATAAATTTTCCAATTTCCGTTGGAATTCGTGCGATTTATCAGGATTATATCTGGGATCGGGCGCGGAACTCCGGGCTCACGCTGCCTACCTCCTCGGCATCCAAGCCACGCCCCCCTGTCCTTACATGTTCCATGCATGTGTTTACAACTGCACATGTTTCCTGTGCTGGTGTACCCATTTGCAGCGATATGTCCTGGAAGCACGGCACTGTTGATGATGAAACCTCCGCAGTAGCAGCAGTTGCATTATAATATGGTGGATGGAGCTTTCCCGGCCTGGGTGGTCAGAATAGGGCAACGGCGGTCGGACGGGCGGTCTAACCGGCATCATAATCAGGCCCTTAGTTGTATTAATAGTAGTATTTTTTACTACTACATAGCCTGGAGTTTTCATACACTGTTTTAGTAATGTTTTGCTATGTTACATTATGCAATGTCATGCATTTTATGATGATTAAGTTTAATGTGTATGTATTTTGTGGGTGTAATGTGTTTTGTGGGTCGGTTACCTTGTTTACTTTACAGGTCTTTGTTAACAAACGTGTCTTATGGGCTTTGGTAGTTACTGTTTTTTAAAGGAATTCACTTTTAGTTTATACTAAACCAACAATTTTTATTTTTATTTCCTTTTTTCAGGTTTCCAGGAGCGTTTTTTTAAAACACTTATGCTCATTTTTTATGTTTCCTAGATACTTTGGATTGCCTTGAGGGATGTCTATTGGATTCATTTCTAATTTTGGATTTTTCCATTTTCGGTGTATTATTATGTTTGTTTACATGGGCACAGAAGACGATCTACAGCAATTGAACAGTAACTTATATTTATTTTGTGTGAGAAATGTTATATTTTATTGTTTGTGTAAATATTTTGTGATCATAATTTGGAAATGTATGGTTTAAGTGTTGTATTCATTTAACGTTATGGATTCAGCTTGTTCTTTGAGCTTTTTGGTTGATGAGGTTTACATTTTTCATTCACATAATTTATATATTATGTTATTGTCCCAGTCTTATTTAATATTGGAGTTTTGTTTAAAGTTTAGACTGATGTAATTTATTTTATAAATTACTTTTGACTAATATTTCAAACTAATGTAGTCCTTTGTTGTTTATGAAGATTTTCACTTTAGATTGTAGCATGTCGTACATTCTTTTAGTTTGTTTGCTAAGTTTAGGAGCAATTTGACTAACAGATCATTCCATTCATTGTTGTTGGTAGCATTGCCCTCTTGGTAATGCTTCTATACATTTATAGAGTGTAGGTTGGATTCTGCCTAATGTGGATTGGAAGGCACTGTGCATTCCTTCCACTGCATTGTTTGTTTTGGCTTCCTGTGCCAAGGTCCTGTCATGGACATTCCACCATAGTATTTGGAATTAGGGCTGGCATCTGTGTCCATACTGATGGAGTTTGCCAACCCAAGTGTCTTTGGAATAATGCATACAGGGGCTTAGTTGGTCATCATTTTATTGGTAGAAAGGGCTTTCTATTGGTAAGTTGAGTGGTTAGTTACCCCTGTGACAGGTACATAGTCCAGCACAATCATTGTTTTAAATTTCAACTGTAAATGATCCTTTGTGACATATTCTACTCAGACCAGATTGTTGGAGGTGTCTCCACATGTTTTGATTGATGCAAATGACAGCATTTTATGGCTTTGTGCGAGTAAATGTTTTAAATGGTTTGAATCATGGCTTGTTCAAAGTCTATGATTATTTTTAGTTATGTGTTTTATGCCTAATGTGGTTTAAACGTTCGTAGTAAGTAAGTGCTGCTTTGATTATTTGGTAGTAGGGAATATATAAAAGGGATATTTTTGTTTTGATATGCACCATGTATTGTGTATATCTGAGTGAATTGTTTGGAACACAGTTTGAAGGTCACAACCATCATCCAGGTTTGACAATTGCTTAGTTTTAGTAAGTTATTTGCTGGAGAGAATATTACGATCTGTTTTTCATTGCTTAGGTTGTCATATAAAAGGAAATGCACCTCATTGTTTTTCATTGTTAAATGTTCAGCTATTTCTATGTCTTGGTATCTTCTAAGGCAGGAGAGAAACAGCTGGTAACTTTTTTTAGTTCATGCAATTTAGGGACTCAGTATGATGTCGGTAGGAAAGCATTCTGACTTACCCTTGTCAGAATCTTTTCCGACCGACTCAGGTTCGGGGAGTTCAACCAACCAATTAAGATGGTCACAAACACTGGTCAGTTGGACTCCTATTGACTTCAATGGGAGCCTGTGTTCCGATCGACAACCCAGACTCCCATTGAAGAAACAGGTGGTTGTGTAAAACCTTGCACCTTGAGGAAGGCACCCCATAGTGCCTGACACACTGTGCATGGTTGTATAGAGGGGTCCCATAGGTACCCCCATGGGTTCCAACTGGAGGCCTCTGGGTTAAGGGGGGGCCTGCTAGGGGCCCCAAAGTCAGTGTCTGACCGCTGTTCTGTGTCGGACAAATCAAGTCAGAAAGGCTGTCCGAATCTGACATCGTAATATGTCAGTTGGAAACGGGTTCTGTGGACCTGTACGATTCAGTTCTGACCGACTCGGTATCTCCAAATGCTGGTCGGAACCGAGTCAGAAAGACCGAATAGTTAACTTCTGTCATAATCGGTTGGTTGGAAATGTGTCCTAATGTTCCGACACAGGTTAGGAAAATCCGAATGCCATTCGGAGCCTTCCTGACCTACATCGTAATCAGGCCCTAAATGTTTTAAACTGGGTATAGGTAGTGGCTGTATGTGATGCGCTTGAGGACTATAGGCAGTATATCTTTTAGGAGTTTGTTTGTGGGTTCCTAGGAGCTTGTGCTCGCCTCTCTTATATCCTGCAATGCCTCCCTGACTTATATTTTGTCACTTTTGGGAAGTGAATTACACCATCATCTTTTGTAGTGGCCCTCCTATAGCAGGCATTAGATCAATATTTGGTACATATCCAAATCACATTTTCGGTCAATGCACCTTCTTGATTGTAGGTTTAACCAATGTGACTTCGTAATAGCTTTCCTTTCTGGGATGTAATAGATTTGACTTGCTTTTTCATTAAATCTAAAAGTAGTTCAATAGTATAAATAAAAACAATTATTTAAAGTTTATACTTTGTTATTTACATGCAATTACTTCTATTTTTATACTTACTTTCTTTTTCTCATTAGATGTTTTCCATTGTTTTGCAGCTTTTCCATTGGGTTGTTTTAATGTGGAGCAGGTGCTTTCTTTTCTGCTAGAAGAAAAAAAACATTGATTTAATATTAAATGTTTGTTTGTTGGTAGTTTGTAGAGACTGAGGTCATTAGTTCAATTTTCATCACCTATTTGAATGAGTTTACACTGTTTCATTATTTTTGTATATTTATTTGCTGTTTGTGATAGGTGTTAGTTTTCTGGCAGCTTTTCAAAGTCGTAGTGTTTCCTTTTAGGAATTACATGTAAAGACATAGAAATTGGAGAGTGTTTTTTTAATTATTCATCATTAAAAAACTGTTAAGTTTATTTATGAGTAAGATTTAGTTTAAATATAAGTTTTACTTACTTGGTTAGGGAGTTGTCAAGATGTATATTTTTCTTCTTTAAGGGTCTGGTCAGAGAATGCAGCAGAGTTTTTTCATCATGCAGCGTTTGTCGTTTTTAGAAGTATTTAGTGTACCTCTTATAATGCTTATTTTTGTTACTTTTTATTGGTTACAGTTCATTATATTGGTTAGTTTAGTTTTAATTTGAATTTTTTATATCAGTTATGTCCTTTCTTGGTAAACCCTATTTTCAGTTTTATTTATAGTGTTTGATATATATTTTGATCGTTTTTACTATAATTTTAGTTATTTATATATATTGTTATGAATTGAGCTTATATTTTTGGGGGGTGAGTTGTAACTATTTTGGTGATGTGTATGTAATGTTTCATTTTTATTTGAAATGATTGTTTTATGTAAAAAGCATTTTTTTAATATTTTTTAATGACGTAATCATTTTGGCGATATTTGTGTAGTTGATTTAGAGTGAATCAATATTTTTGAAATATTCTGTTTATTTACCGGTGACAATATTTTTCTTTTCGATAGTTGTGATTTTGATATAAGTAAAACTCTATATTTTTAACAATAATATTATGTTCTCCATATTTGTTTTTTTATTTTTAAATATAGGAAGGCAATATTTTTATTATATATATTCATTGTCCGATGTTTTGGTGTTTTGATATTGTATGCATCAATATTATGTTCGTGCTTATCAACATAACCTGAATGCCATTGACATACGGCAGATATTTTTTATACAATACCATGATTAAGATTATGTTTGAAACTTGTTTGGTATATTTATTTTTTGATTGTGAAAGGCCTCTATGATTGTGCACTTTGTTGATGAATCTGTCAATTAGAGCTTTTGATGTAAATTGTTGGCAGAATGACATGTTATACATGCTATATATGTTTTGTATATGCAATGATCAAGCAATCAATCAATCAATCAATCAGGGGAATTGTAAGTGTGCTATTCACCCGTGAAGGTCTCAAGGCGCTGAGGGGGGTAAGCAGCTCCGTTCAGTCGAAGAGCCAGGTCTTTAGCGTCTTCCTGAAGATATTCAGTGAAGGGGCGCGTCTGATGTTGAGCGGGAGCTCATTTCAGGTCTTGACTGCGATGTAGGAGAAGGTTCTTCCACCTGTTCTGGCTCTATGGATGCGTGTGATTTCGGCGAGGACATGATTGGTGGGTCAGATGTTACTCTTGGGTAGGTGGAGGGAGATTTTCTCATTGAGGTATTGGTGTCTAGTGTTGTAGATGCATTTATAGGCGTGGGTGAGTATCTTGAAAGTGACTTTCTTCTCAAAGGGGAGCTAGTGGAGGTTCCATAGGTGTTGGATGGTGTGCTTGTGTCGAGAAATGTTGTGGATGAGTCAGGCTGCGGTGTTCTGTATGGTGGGTTGAATTCTTGAATTTGATTGCTATGCAGGTTATATCTGATTGTATATACTTTTGTTTAGTGAATAGCTTGCTTGGGTAAGATGGTGATAAAGTATCTACTAAAATAGTAGCTTTAAGTTCTTTATAGATGTATCAATAATGTACTATATTGCTCCTGCTCACTTTGTTCCCTCTTTTGATTATAACATTTCACTATTGGTTGGTTTAAAAAAAAAAAGGTACTGCAGCAGAGAGAAACCAAGGTTGCTGAGCTGCGTTGCATTAGGGGTGAGAGAATTGCAGAGCCATATTGACTAAGCTTGCACACAAACAGGCTAACTAACACTATACACACACTTTGCACAATAGTGCAAACATTTGTGTGTTATGCCTAGCATTGGTTTTGTGCCCTTCATGTAAAAAGTACTACATTTGGACAAACTTAAAAACTTTTTGGGCTTTGCATTAGTCCTATATTTTCACAAATTGCATGTGAGTTGCAGCACACATGTAATTTGTGAAACCATAGGAGAATTTGAAGCATTTCTCACTGATACCATCTGTCTCAAGAAAGCTTTGTTTTTCGGCACAAAGCCCTGTCTATCAATTTTAATTGACAGAGTTTTTCATTAAGAAATCATGACTGGGAGTGTGGAAACACCCATGTACTACCTATGAGATGCGCCTTAAAACACTTTATAACGACTTTGCACCTGTTTGTGTCACTTTATCTGCGCCAACACAAAACAATCTGCTACTATTTGGGGTATATTCACAACACAATGGCGGAGTGTGATGTTATGCCACAATTGGTAACGCCGACCTCTGACATTCTGAAAACACAGGGATGCGCAGTATTTACACTAATATGGCACATGATTGTTCATGTTCAGGAATGTTCAGGAATGTGTCCATTTCTGCACATAAACAATCAGTAATGGCGATTTGTAACTTCCATGTTAGCTGCAGATTGGAGCACATTTACAAGTAGTAATTCATCATTATTTAATGATTGTTTATGTGCAGTAAGGGACACCTTCCTTCACATGAACAATCACTACTGGCGATTTGCTGTTTCTATGTGTGCCGTAGAATCAGAAAAAAATTAATAATTTCTCTTTTTTGTACCAGTTTAAGACCTGATTTTCCTTGGTCTTATTTCTGGCGCTGCCGAATATATATACAGAAATAAGTCCAACAAATGCAATATTCCTGGATGTGGAGCTATATATAGAGAGTGGGAAATTAGAAACCAAAATCCATAGAAAACCCACCGCAGTAAACTCTATACTGCACGCAAGCAGCCATCATCCCAGACACCCTGTGCAAAGCATCCCCTATGGTGAAATGCTAAGATTAAAGAGCATATGTAGCACACCCCATGAATTAGGAATTGCACAAAAAGCCAGTAAACTCAGTTTTTTGCAACGTGGGTACACAGCATCATGCATAGACGCAGCCATTAAGAAAAGTAATGCAATAACTAGATCAACACTCTTACACTCAGCCCTGGCACAATTACCAATGACTAGTGAGATAACTGAGCCCCCTACACCATCTGATAAAAACTTCAGGATGATCGTAAGATACAATAAACAGCACAGAGAGATCAAACAAATAATTCAGAAGAACTGGTCTCTAGTAAAAAATGATCCGATAGTGGAAAACCACCTTCCCAGTAAACTTTCACGATCACCAGCAGGAGGGCACCAAATATGAAAGATAGATTGGTAGTAAATACCCCTATAGAACTCCCTAAAAAGAATTGGTTCAACCAAAGGAAAGGGTTCTACAAATGTCAAGTATGCAAGGCCTGCTTAAATGGTGTAAATACTAAGAGTGTTGAACTGGCATTTGGCAAAGGGGAATTCCAAATAAAACACATGCTAACATGCAAAACGGAATATGTAATTTATGTTCTAGAATGCCCCTGTAAGCTAAAATATGTGGGAAGCACGAAGCTGCAGGGGCATAAAAGAATATTACAACATATCCGGGCTATAAAAAACAAAGATCCCATGTACCCAGTTGCTCGACATTTTAACGAAAAACATAAAGGCAATGAAAAATTACTAAAATATTTTTTACTAGACACAATACCCCCTAATAAGAGAGGAGGAGACAGGGATGAGAAACTAAGAAGACTAGAGACTAGATACATCCTAGATCTAGATTCGAAACATCCACATGGTCTGAACGCCACCGAAGACCTATATACCTGTCTCTAAGTCTAGATGAATATGCAGATAAGAATGGGGGTAAATAAGTATACTCCCCAAGCTGAATAGGTTAGTCAAAAAATGGAGGAGAGAAATAAAATACCCGAGAAATAGAGTCCACATAAACAAAAACCTCATGCATTGGAAGAAGCAGGAATAAATAAGAATCAGAAAACTTCTTTTAACACTGTCTTTTAAATAAAAGACAAAAGAAAGTTTATTCCTAGCCTTTCACCAGTGATCCTTGTGCAATTGTTTTAATTCAATTTCACTTTTTTCTAAATAATGAGCACTTCTTTTTCACATAGGTTTAGAGGGCACACTACACTACCAACAGAGGCTTCTAGTTGGTAAAACAGAAAGCTATAAAGAGGGTAACAAAGGTATTAAGACAAGAGTGACAGTAGAAAGATAAGAACAGACTATTGTGAAACCAATATAACATAAATTTGTGTAATGATGATTTTAAGTATAAGTTTTTTGTATTTGAACTTATATGACATTTTTATGCATAAGAAATACTTATATAATATAGTGCTATATCAGTTCTGAGAGTTAGAAAGATTGGTTGTACATATGGTATTTAAACCGTGACAAGTTGACATGTTTTGACACACAACAGCATAAATGTTGCACAACAGGTATTTATACCGTGATTTTAATGCTAAAGTTTGCACATTTGCGTACATTTGCACATATATTTGTTTTACAAGAGAGGCACAATTTGCACTTTGTAAATGGCAGCTATATGCAGAAATTTGCACATGAAAATATGTACTGTATTGCGATATTTGCACAAGCGTTATTTGCACGTGTCTATGTCAAGGATACAACCAATATGAAAAACAGCTGGGAGACTCGCTGTAGAAAACCTAAAATAACTGACCAAGTATGGCACTAGACCGTTACTGTCACCACTAAAGAATTACCAAGTAGCACTGTTTAAAAGCACAAATGAGCACTGTCACTTTAAGACTGCATCACAACAAAATGAAAAAAAGTGTTTTTTTGGCATTTAAGGGGTCAGGTGACGTTATTTTGTGTCATGTGTTCAAGGTACGTTGTACCGAAACGCGTAATGGCCGACATCCTGTACAGCTAATAAAGAAGATTCTGAGCACTTATCTGGGTCTGTGCTCCACGTTCTTTTCGTAAGAAGGGCGCAAGCGACTGCTCGTGTGAGTGGAGTAGTGTGATATCTATATATATATATATATATATATATATATATATATTATATATATATATATATATATATATATATATATATATATATATATATATATATATATATATATATATATATATATATATATTAAGCTCCATTGTCCGTCATTACTTCCCATTCACTCGTGATCGGGTGCTTGTCAAGCGCGTGTCAGCTGTCGTGCGGATTTCACCAATCCAAACCTCCCTTGCACAATAATGCATAAGCACTCACAGGAACGCTGTAAATCCCAGATTTTATTGGGTTTCAAAGAGTACACCTCCAGACGCATTTCGGCTTGCCGCTTTTCTCAACAGTGGCCGGCGCCGCCATGAGGCAAGTTTTAATAATGTATTACTGGTAAAATAAACAAAGGACACCTAACTTGAGTCAGAAAAGGTGTCGGCCATTTCTAAACATATATAGTAGTAAGGAAATTGTCAAAAACACTTCAATCACAGCATAAATATAACTGTTTCTCTTTATACATGTAACTAAACATTACATAAATGATAATGCCCTGGATGGGCTTTCCATTACTTATCAAGTTGGTACTAAGGTACTACATTGGCTCAAAATTTAATCAATCTAGCCCCGAATCGGCCACACTCTGAGCCAATGGTTATTCTACCTAAGTAACAATATAGTATCTGCTACTTACATAAACCAGTACATGCAAACAATACAGAATCACATATTATACATTACTGAATGGGGAGCACTACAGATGTACAGCCATCTCCTCACCACTACTTAGGCCACCTGGCCTCTTGGTTTGATTTTCAATGATGTGCCGTGGTTCCAATCTGCTTAACTGTAAGAGTCTATTACCTCCTCTCACATTTAAGGGCACTTGGTCCATACAAAAGAAGCTTAAGAGATCTCTATTGCTGGCGTGGAACATCTCAAAATGCCTCACTGATGGTCTAGAGGGACTGAGAAGTCTGTCTACTGTGTCCATCACAGGTCAGGTGACAATCTATCATGTGATGTCCAGGGTGTTTAAATGTTTGTTGGGTACATGGCACAAGCTTTTTAGTGAACAAGGCGACTGGGATCGCTGTAAAGCATCTTTCCTGATTTGCACATGCATTTTCAAATAAAATACGTTACGGCAACCGAAGGGTATTGGAGTGTCTGTTTCTCCTTTTACACTGGGAAGCTGTTTGGAGTGTAATGTGATATATATATATACATATATATATATATGCAATTCACAGTCCTGTTCCGCTGCCTCAAATCAGGACCAAGATCCAATCTGCCACACCGGATACCACAGGTACAGACCACTCCACAGCGCAAGGGTGAAATATACTCAAAGTTTATTCACACGATTTCGCCAGCATGACGCGTTTCGGTCACTCCACGGTGACCTTGATCACATGACGAACAAAACCAATGAAAATGTATTTAAAGGGTTACCAATCAACAAGAGGGGCGGGAAAAATGATGGAAACTGAAAAAATCACTAAATGCACAACATCCTGTCATAGAAAACAGACAAAGAAATGGATATAAATATACCTGACTATTTACAATCCATAAACTGATCACACTCTTCATATGTACAATTAATGTACAATCGATCAATTGATAATATCATTATTGCTATACATTATGTACATGTGAATCCATCGTGATTGCTGTTGTCATATATTTACAAACCCAATATCGATTTACATTTCATGTATTACCAAGATCAAAAGATGATGTGCAATTATATTTCTTATTCAATATATAAATTTTACCCATTCACAAACCCGAGTCGAATGGTATATAAACCCCTATCGTGACCACCTAGTGTGCAAAAATAAGGGGGGGGGGAAAGGTAAACCCATAACCTAAAATTACGAAAAAAGGATCAAAATTTGTGATTTAATATGTGACTAGTTTATCAACATTTTTTTAACACACTGGTCAAAATTATAAAAATTGGGAGATACTCATGCTTTACCATGTTATGCCAATTAGGAGGTTTACATGTGCAAGAGTAAATACAACTACTCTCCCTGCTTCCCAACCCTAAATTTAAACGTGACTGTGGTACTAGCAAAAAATGGATACCCCATACAAATAAATACAAAAGTATATACACAATCTCAATCATTAGAGACAGCATTTAGACATAGTGCCCTAAGGGTATCAAAACATAACAGTATGGACATTACTTTACAGCTGGTAAACACAGAATTCAAGATGGAATCGGCCAAATGTGTCCAAATTGTAATCAATGATGTGTTAGATGGAAGATATATACTCAAAAGTACGGGGAACTAATATAGCACTAGGGGGTGAAAGCCTCAGACACTGCTGTAGTACAAAGATGGAATTCTATTCATGAGTGCAGGTATGATGGTGCACCTTGGACTGCCCACACTTCTTACAAGTTTAATAAAACTCAGCTGGCCTTCCCAAAAACTAGAAGAAGCTAGGAAGTGGGCATACGGAGGGACTGAATATTACGCCTAGCATTGTCAGCATAGCTGATTCATATGTCGTGATGTTATAAAAAGCAATGAAGGTCCTCCCCCGTATTGAGGCCATTTGGGATCCTCGTGTCCAATAGTAAAATGTACTTGCTTTCTAATTGTCTGAGGGATTTCTCCCTGTTACCTCCCCTGATGCTCTTAGGGACTCCATCAATGATATAATAGCTTAGGTGATTAAGATTCTTCTGATGTACTAGGCCAAAGTGACGAGCCACAGGGTATTTATCATCTGCGTTTACTATGGCCCTGAGATGCTGGAGTATCCTATTGAAGGCCTGTAGTTTAGTGCTCCCAACGTACCTGAGCCCACAGGTACATTGGAGCACATAAACTACAAACTCAGACCGGCATGTGTAGTGCCCCTTAATGGAAATAGGGGAAGCATCAAAAGCCGTTTTGTAATCCTTAGTGGAAACTCCAAATTTGCAGGCCCTACATGATATACACCGAAAGAAACCTGACTTATCAAATAGACCCTCCTTTTTGGGGATAACCTCTGGGCTGGATCTTACCAAGGCATCCCGCATCGAGGGTGCCCTCCTGAAAGTTAAAGTTGGCTCTTCAGGTAACAAGGGTGCAATCGTGATGTCAGTTTTTAACAGTGGCCAATGCTTTCTGAGAATGCCTCTCAATTTTTTCTCCTCACTATTGTAGGTGGTGATCAATCCCAATATATATATATATATTCACTGAAAAAAATAGGTTTCACACCAGTTATAGTTAGGAATTAGCATTTAAAAAACCTATTAAATTCACTGAAAAAACCATAGGTTTCACACCAGTTATAGTTATCTGGAAATTTTACTCGCATAAAACCATTGAAATTCCCACGTTATAGTTAGTTGGACTCACTATAACTTGCACGTGCAATGCACTGCTGATGATGTCACATATTGCATCACTCATGACATGGTCAGTGACATTGTTGAGTTGTCCAGGGGGAACCCTAACAAAAGTATTCCTTCGGGAATCATACAATGATTCGCCACATGATACGTTTGCATCCAAACAATTATTCTAAGGTAGAGTTAAGGGACCTCTGCAGTAAGCTACCCCCATCTTCGTCTAGACCCTCAACATCAAAACAACCCACTCCATCGGGTCCGGGGGCAAGAGACACATCGGCAACTATTCAACCTAAGGTAGCCGATTACAAAATCGTGTGCAAATATTGTAACAAGACACTTTGCTATGGTGAGCAAAGTATCGAACGTATCATGGTTGCTGGTGATAACCATAAGTGTCCAAGAAAACCCTAAATGTTCCTGATTTTATTTTTGCTCCAGTTGAGCCATTTACAATTCCCTGTTTTTTGTTTCACCCCATGAAAAATACAAAAAAATATAAAAGTGTTCAGAAAAGCCAAAAAAAATTCAAAAAAACAATTAAAAAAATATAAAACAAAAAGAAAAAAACACCTACCTCCAATTTATAAAAAAAATGCTACATTTTTTGAAAACTCTATCATTCTATTTTTCCCATGGTACGCTCCCTGGTCCGCTCCCCGGTGCGCGTATCGGGCGCCCCCCCCCGCGCCTTTTATGGCCCCCACATCAAACGTAGAGGGTCAGGGGAGGTCTACTCTGCCCCCTTATGGTCATTTCCCCCTTTGTTTTTACCACCTCTTGTGTCTCGATCCTACCGAGACACAAGATGGCGGCCGCTCCGGACTGTTTCGAATGTTTACAGACACCCGTGAACCAATCAGCTTTCCGTGCGCAAGTCGCGTGGCGTGCCTGTTGCGCTCCCCGGGGCGCGTACCGGGGCGCACTTTTAGATCTATATATTTTTTTGAACCTAAATTACTCAAAATCCACTGGAGCACATATCTTGAGACATAGCAAAGGCACATCGGGCTACCAGTCTCTACAATTTTGCCAAGTTTGGTGAAAATCCATTCAGCCGTTCGGGCTAAAAGTGAGGCCAACCGCCCTATGGAAATTAACATGGGAAAACACGTTTTGGTACCCCCCTTTTATCTCGGCCCCCGCTTGACGAATCCCCCCCACATTTTCAGGGAAGGAGCGGATGTCATCAGTGATGTCACTGACCATGTCATGAATGATGTAATATGTGACATCATCAGCAGTGGATTGCGGGTGCACGAAATATAGTTAGTGCAACTAACTATATAGGAGCAATTTCAATGGTTTTTTAAATGCTAATTCCTAACTATATAAGGCCTGAAACTTACGGTTTTTTAAGGGAATTTGCAAGGTTTTTAAAATGCTAATTCCTAACTATATAAGGCCTGAACCCTTTGGTTTTTTAAGTGAATTTGCAAGGTTTTTTAAATGCTAATTCCTAACTATATAAGGCCTGAAACCTATGTTTTTTTCAGTGAATTTGCAAGGTTTTTTAAATGCTAATTCCTAACTATATCAGGCGTGAAACCTATATTTTCTTTCAATAAATTTCAAAGGTTTTGTAAATGCTAATTCTATTAGCGGATAACGTTTATATATGTTATTATCCTTCTGGGACCACCTGAGCAGCCATCTTGTTTCTCAGGAGAAGTGAGGCAAAAGAGAGCACAAAACAAGAGTGTAAAACGTGAAAAGGGGGCAGGGTAGAGACCCCCTGACCCCCTAGCCCTTCTCAGGGGGTCCCAGAAGGACCACTAAGTGCAAAAAAATATATATATATTTTTAAATCGCGGGGTACGCGTATGGTACGCATAACATATGCATACGGTGTGCGTACCCCTGGATTTCTTTGAATTTTTTTTTTTTTTTTTTGCCCTTGGGGGTCCTTCTGGGACCCCCTGAGAAGGGCTAGAGGGTTGGGGGGTCTCTACCCTGCCCCCTTTTTGTGTTTTCCGCTCTTGTTTTGGGCTCTCTTGTGCCTCAGTTCTCCTGAAAAACAAGATGGTGGCCAACACTTCCTGGTTTGGCAGTTTGGAATGTTGACAGTCGACTGCCAGCCAATCAGAAACTCGCTCGCGCACGTAAGGGTACGCGCACGTACGCGTACGGTACGTGTACCGTACGCGTATGGTGCGCGTATGGTGAGCGCTTATAGATATATAATTTGCTCAAATTCAATTTTCTCAACAACTACTGGAGGGATTTTCACCAAATATAGATAAGGCACTACTGCATAGCCGTGTCCAAAGGTCCCAGAGAAAATGCCATTTGAAAAATTTCAAATTCAATTTTCTCAAGAACTACTGGAGGGATTTTCACCAAACATAGCAACGGCACATGTGCATACCAGGCCCTACCATTTTGCCAAGTTTGGTGGAATTCCATTCAGCCGTTCGGGCTCTAGCCGTGTCTAAAGGTCCCTATGGAAATTAACATGGGGAAAACACGTTTTGGGACCCCCCTTTCGGCCCCCGCTTGACGAATCCCCCCGAAACGTACAGGGAAGGAGCGGAGCGGACCTGGCCAGAATTCTAGAAAAGTACACGCAGATTCCTCAATCGGCGCCAAAGTTATTCCCAATAGAATGTTGAGCACATATAGATATATAATTTGCTCAAATTCAATTTTCTCAACAACTACTGGAGGGATTTTCACCAAATAAAGAAAAGCCACTACTTCATACCTGTCCCTATTATTTTGCCAAGTTTGGTGTAATTCCGTTCAGCCGTTCGGGCTGCAGCCGTGTCTAAAGGTCCCATAGAAAATGCCATTTGAAAAATTTCAAATTCAATTTTCTCAAGAACTACTGGAGGTATTTACACCAAACATACAAAAGGCAATGCTGCATACCAGTCCCTACCATTTTGCCAAATCTGTTGTAATTCCATTCAGCCATTCGAGCTGTAGCCTTGTCAGAATGTCCCTATGGAAATTAACATGGGGAAAACATGTTTTGGGACCCCCATTTTTTCTCGGCCCCCGCTTGACGAATCCCCCCGAAACTTTCAGGGCAGGAGCGGAGCGCAGTGAGGCAAATTTAAGGAAAATTACAGACAGATCTCTCAATCGGCGCCAAAGTTATTCCCAATAGAATGTTCGGAATTTCCTATGGTAGCTAGGTCCTAACTATATATACCTACTGGCGACCGCCAGTAGGTAATATATATATATATATATATATATATATATATATATATATATATATATATATATATATATATATATATATATATATATATATATATATATATATATATATATATATATATATATATATATATATATATATATATATATATATATATATATATATATATATATATATATATATATATATATATATATATATATATATATATATATATATATATATATATATATATATCTATATATCTCCAACTCCAAGGTTGCCCCTCCAGTTAAGAAGCACTCGTACCGCAGAGTTCGCTTACAGCATTTATTTGATACAGGTAAAGTCCAAAGGATGTCTTGTATCAGCCACTCCGACGTGCCTAATGGGTTTCAAAATACTTTCTTCTTCAGAGGTGTGGCGGGGTGTGTGTAATTACGGGCTGTTCCAGCATTTAAATAATACAACGAATGCCCCCAGAAAACTGTCTGTATGAAACTGTCCAGTGCTTGCTGGTAATTGCAGTGCTTCATTTTTCCATGATGGTTGCACAACTTAATTACTGTAAGGACCTTGAAAGGGCCCCAGCATTTAGAATTCACCTTTATTCATCTCTGCAGTCCCACGTCAGGGTTCGATCATTATCTCACCAAGTGGCCCCTGTCCCAGCGGGGTGGTGCTTCTTGTGTCAGTGAAGAGGTCCAGCACCCGCCCATTGTTAGCTTTCATTAACCCCTTGTCTGCTGCCGTAAGCACTACCTCGCTAGTGCTGCCGTCGGCCAACGGCGGACACGGCCCGCCCATTTTGGGGAAGTGCTGCACTTCCCCGAAATCGCAGCCGCGGCAAAGGGGTTAATTCCTCCTCATCCCTGGTTGTCACAATTCCAGAGTATGTGACTTTGTCATTACACCAGGCCAGGGGATAGTCTGGTTCAAACGTTGTTGTTGCAGCTGTGAGGGGGAATATTTGAGCTTTGTTCCAATTTATAATAACAGCAGATAAGCGCCCAAAATGGATGAGTACACGTAATATTGGGTTGAGACTGTCTTCTAGGTTGCGAAGATAAAGGGTAAGGTCATCTGCATATAGTGAAATTAAGATTTGTCGCGTGGCATATATCAGAGCATAGTCTTGATAGTGTTGAGGTATTTTAGCCTGCAAGGGATCTATTGTAAGGGCAAAGAGGAGGGGGGACAAAGGGCACCCATGTCTAGTGCCTCTAGCAATTGTAAAAGCGGAAGAGCGGTTACTATTTATGAGTATGCTGCCCTGCAAGTCTGTATAGAGCAATTGAATCCATGCCAAAAAAGATAAGGGGAAGTCCATTCATTGAAGCAGAAAGGACAGATAATCCCACTCTAGGGAATCAAAACCTTTGGTAGCATCTAAAAAGACAGCCACCGCGTTTGTGTCAGGGTCAATATCTTGTAAGACTGCAAATAGGGATCGGAGGTTTTGCGACATACCTCTGGCAGGGATGAAACCTGCTTGGTCTGGGAGTACTAGGGTGGTCATGAGGGGGCTGATGCGATTTGCTATTATTTTGGAAAGTATTTTAGCGTCAATGTTAATAAGAGAAAGCGGCCTGCACGAGTCACATTGGGTCGCCAGTTTGCCGTGTTTTAGGAGGGAAATGATAAGTGTATCGCGCAATGTCTGGGGGAGAGTCCCTGCTCCTCTAGCCTCTTCATATACCTGATGAAAAATTGAGATGAGGGTTGCGCTGAATGTTTTATAGAATTCGGCTGTTAGCCCCCGGCCGGATTGTAGCTGCATTATAGCAGTGCTTATTTCATCATCATCTTCAAAGTCTGCAAGGAGAAACTCTCTGTGAGCATCGCTTAGCCAGTCTATGGCCGTGTCTTCAAAGGGGCCAAAGTCTAATGGTTGCATTTTGAGGGATTTGTATATTGTGCTTCTATTAAGGCAAACCTCCTCATCAGTTATTTCAAATACGATATTAGAGAATCTGGACAGGCTGATTATAGCTGCGGGTGCTTTCCCCAGCCTTCCACCCTCCCGTACTGTCGTGCTTGGTAGTATTTCCCCCTGAATTTGCACTCTCTTTCTGCAGTTTCTTGATATTCCATAATGATGTCTCTCATCTGTGCCTGCAGTTCTGGGTGCCATTTGCATCTGACCGTCAAGGCATTTTAATTATTTTTCTAACTTGTAAAGTGTGGTGCGAATGTCTTTTAGTATCCCGCCACCCTTGGCAATACAGATGCCACGGACCATAACTTTAAACGCCTCCCACACCTTGGAATATTGTGGTACTGAATGTAGGTTGCGTGGGAAGAAGTCTTCTATTTCCTACTCCAACTCAGACTTAAAGAATGAGTCCAGCAGTGCAAGGGTGGGCAGTCTCCAAGACCTGTATGGAGAGTCAGGCAGGAGGAAGCAAGGGATATGAACACAGTGGAATGGTCAGAATAAGTTTGCAGCAAGTGGGTTGCGTGTTTGAGCCATGGTGTCAACCCCTGGAGAGGATCCACCAGTCAATGCAAGACCATGGGAAGTGTGCTGTGGAATGGCAAGTCCTTTCTCTGCCATTAGGGTGAAGACTACCCCAAGAGTCAATCAGCCCATGATCTGTATTGATATCTTTCAGATGACATTGGAAGTGTGAGTAGAGGTGCTGCTGCGGATGTGAGTGGTCAAGAGACGGGGACTGAGACTTGCCACTTACTTTGTCTGCCTGCATCCTGCCCGTGGACCCAGCCGGATCAAAAGGAAGCGCTGCGCCTGGGGTCTTCGCCTGCCCGCCTCCCGCCGCCTAACTCCTTCTTGCCAGCACGGAGTAGGGCCGCCGAGCGGAGCGTGGGCGGGCCATTCAAAACTACATACCCCAGCAGCCCTAGCGGCATCCAACGAGAGCGGTTCGCGCCAGGAGGCGCCTAAATACAGCGTCAGCTCTGACGAACCGGGGGACTGAGACTTGCCACTTACTTTGTCTGCCTGCATCCTGCCCGTGGACCCAGCCGGATCAAAAGGAAGCGCTGCGCCTGGGGTCTTCGCCTGCCCGCCTCCCGCCACCTAACTCCTTCTTGCCAGCACGGAGTAGGGCCGCCGAGCGGAGCGTGGGTGGGCCATTCAAAACTACATACCCCAGCAGCCCTAGCGGCATCCAACGAGAGCGGTTCGCGCCAGGAGGCGCCTAAATACAGCGTCAGTCCCGTCTCGCGGGACGCGAGCGGGACGCCGGGCTAAGCCCGGGCAAAGGGCGGGCCCTCTACGGCCCTCATCGGCAGGAAGAGGCAGGGGCAGGGCCAGTAACTCTGCAAGTGTGAAGACATCGTTCGTCCCTCAAGTAAGTCACGTACATATCACCTACATATATCACACAGTCTGAGCAATGTCTAAAAAACCTGTAGCAGTGCAACAAAATAAGATAAACAACTACATGGTCCAGACTGTTCAGAAAATAAATATGCAAAGGAGGGAGTCATTGGGGCTGAGCCTTTCACCTGACTTGCTATGCCCATCACCACCTACATCCGCTTCAATCCTGCTTGATGGTATATTAACTCAGGACATTCATACTGTAGACTCTACAGCTGATTTTACACCCCAAGTTATACCGGGATCCCCGGAAAATGCAATTCCGGCTCTTGAAGGCTTGCCTATTGATGTTGTTATAGACACTGACATTGATCAAGACCCAGAGCAAGATACACAATCACAGGTCTCCGTCCTAGATCAATCCCTTATTGGACATGCTGGTAGACCTAAACGTCAATGCACAAAGAATCCTTCCAAGCGGGGGGGTTTACGCTCAGGGACTAAGCGGAAGAGGGCTACCACTCCAAAGCATAAACAAATGACTCTTGTTGAGGAACACCCTTTCTGTTCCTCCGAGGAAGCCCTACTTGATAAAATCGCTGATCTCATTGAGATGAAAATCAATATCATTGTCAAACCCCTTATATCCAAGATCGATAAACTGCAAGCAGAGGTCAAGAAGTTGGGCGCACTCCAAAATACAGTTGTAAGCGGCATTGAGAAATGTACTACGCTAATTGCTAATCTGGATAATAATCCTAGAGGAGCTGAAGCTGGAAGTAATACGGATGTTGGAGATGAAATGGAACTGCTTGGGCCAAATCCAACGCAACAAACACCATCAGTAGCATTTGAGGGCTCCATACCAGCATGCTCCACATCAGACCCAACTCCTTCGCTTAACATTCCTCCCGCGCAAATACAAGTGCAAGCTCAAACTCATTCCACGGATCCCTTGCAATTTATTGTTGAGGCCACACCCGTGGTTTTGGTCCTCGCAAACGTACCCCCATTAGAAGGGGGCATAGCTGAAACTTCAACTTCACTCTGCAGTAAAGCCCTACACTGGTTAACTACCAATATGCGACTAGCACCAGGTGGGAAACACCATCTTGCAAGCGTGATTAAATCTGCAACCAGGGTTCCTTGGCTGGGAAACCGGCCAAAAAAATTTAAAGGGGATTGTGTGGCAGTGAGCTTTTCTAACCCAGACGTTCTTCCCAATATTCTTACAAATATTTTTCCTCCCCAACGAAGAAGAGGCACTGTGGTTCCACTTACTTTGAAATTTTTTTATGGAGAGCAGCAGAATGTCTCTTTTCCAAGGACTCCTGCCCCAGGGTGGGATACCAACTGGGATTCACACTTTAGATGGGGTCAAGACCTAAGGAACAACGCCTCAGTTCACCGTCATCAACCTCCAACGTTTAACCCTGTCACACAGCCACTTGAACTTTTTAATCGTTTTGCGCCTCTTTCATTTATGGACCAAAATGATTGACTTTTGCCAGCCGGAGAAAATAACTCAGAAGGTTTACAGCCAGCTTCTGGCCCTTTGGCTCATTCTTCAGTAAGTGTTGAGGTTCGAAGAATTATGAGCTGGAACATCGCTGGGCTTAGAGCTAAATTTAAAGATAAGAACTGGCTGGACCTAATCAGAAATTATGATATCCTTGCATTTCAGGAAACTTGGGAAACATCAGTGTGTCTGCCTATAGATGGTTACTCCCATTTTTATGTACCTGCAGACCCCAGTAAAGCAGGAAGAGCAAGGGGTGGGTTGGCTTTATATATTTCACTTGATGTAAAAGGAAAAGCGAGGCATATTAAGTCTAATACTAAAAATTGTTTAATGGTGGAATTGAGCTCATCAAACTCCCATCCTATTTTACTCATTAATTTTTATAATTCGCCAGCCAGTCAATTTCCTACCGAGCATTTAGCATCCCTAGAGGACCTCCTATCGACTTACGATACAAATAGTTCTTATGGGTATGAGGTGATCCTCATGGGAGATTTTAATATTCACCCTTGCCAGGCGGGTTGCCAAAGAGAAACAGAGGAATCTTTTCTATATTCTTCCACGCCGCATTTTGAACATATACCTAGTGGCGAGGCTCTGGAACTGTTTTTGGCTACCTTCAACCTCCATGAATTCTATACTTGCTCAAATGACTTACGGTTACCGACTTATGAGGGCAAGGACCGAGGCACAATCATTGATTATATTTTTGTATCTCTTAGACTTTTATCTGATGTATTTGTTTGTAAAGTCTTAATCTCTGTTTTTAGTGATCACAATCCCGTGATTTTAGAGGTTTTAGCACAGGGAGCTTTGGGTAATAGAACGTCTGATAATTTTTGTGCAACAGACCTTGCGCTGAGAGATCAAAATCGAAGGCTTAAATGGGACAAAGTTACCCCTATAACCTTCTTACAAGATACACTGGCCAAGGTAGAAGGTGAAGTTGCCATATGTTTAGACGACAAAAATTCTAGCACTACTCTGGTTGAGGCCTTTAGCACTATTTGTCAACAAGTCAATCTAGATCTGACTGTGAAGGTTAAATGCAATAAGACAATGGGCCCCAAATGGTTCGATACAAACTGTTCTAAGGCTCATTCAATTCTACTTAAAGCCTTAAAAAGCAAACCTAGAAACAGAGTATTGGTAGCATCTCTAAGGAAAAAATATAATTTGGCTATTAGAAAGAGGAAATCCGAGATAAAAGACGAAGCTTGGAATAACCTGTTACTGCCTGAGACACAGAAAGATAGTGCTAAATTTTGGGCAGTAATAAATCACCCGTACTTTGTAGGGTTAGATCATCAAAGAGCGGATTGTACCATTCCAGATGAGCAATGGGTGACACATTTTAGTAATATTTATCGCCACAATGACACGAGCATAGAACGGGTACTTCCTCTTTCTCTAACGCCAAATCTCATCTCTCCTTTTACTCAGGAAGAGGTGAAAAAAGCTATCAACGATACACTCTGTAAAAAGGCACCAGGCCCAGATGGGGTCCCGGCAGACTTTTTCAAGAGTGCCCCTGATTTTAGCTCGAAAATTTTAACTAATGTTTTTAATGCAACACGGGAATTTATTTTCCCCTCTAGCTGGGCAAACTCAACTATAGTGCCAATTTTTAAGAAGGGTCAGAGGACAGATCCGGCTTGCTATAGGCCAATTTCTCTTATTGACTCGAGTGTAAAAATTATGGGCAGAGTTCTATTATCAAGACTAACCCTTATTTTAGAAAGTAGGGGTATTTTATCTAATGCACAATATGGTTTTAGATCCAAAAGAGGAACGTTAGATCAGTGCCTAAATTTAGAATTAATTTTAAATAAGTATGTAATCGGCAGGGAGGGGTCTTTATACATGGCCTTTATGGACCTGTCATCAGCCTTTGACCTGGTCAACAGGGCAAAGCTGTGGCGGATCCTTTTGGCCATGGGTCTCGACCCCCCTTTGGTCGAATACCTGGCCGAGCTACACAAGGACCTTATGACTTCAGTCAGAGTTACTCGGGAAGGTAGATGCACTTGTCACTTTAAGTCGGAGAGGGGGGTTAGGCAAGGGTGCATACTTGCTCCCCTCCTCTTCACTTTATACATCAATGACTTAGAGGCAGTAATGATAACAGCCCACAGCGATATTCCGCGTGCAGGGGAGACAAAGATTCCTGTACTCCTGTACGCGGATGACGCTGTCCTTCTGGCACGCTCCGGAGTTGCGCTAAATAAACTTCTTGCATCCTTCGGGGCTTTTATGTCATCTTTGGACATGAAAATTAACACAGACAAATCACATGTAATGATCGCTGGACCCGCAGGAAGGAAAAGAAAGTTACTAACTTTTTCCTGTGCAGGAAAGGAGGTTAAGAGAGTTTCCTCCTTCCCATACCTAGGAGTCACTTTCGACGATAGGGGCACCTGGGGCCCTCAGCTTTTGGTCAAAAGCAGCGCTGTCGCTAGAGCGGCCGCAGGGCTGCTGGGTTTTGCCAAAAAGCTGGGTGCCCGCCCCATGGAAAGCATCATTAAAGTTTATAACTCCAAGTGTTTGTCAGTTGCCCAGTATGGCTCGGTAATCTGGGGATATACCAGCCCAGCTAAAATACAGATTGTAGAGAATAAATTTTTGAGATCCTTGCTCTCTGTCCCCCAATCAACTTCGACCTTTGCAATACATACAGAGTTAGGTGTGGGCTATATCTCAGACTCATTAAAACTAGCCCCAGTGATTGGCTGGATAAAAACATGGCTCAATCAGGAGCTTACTTTAAATCATACCATCTTAAAAGATTGTTTAGCCCTGGATAGAGCCCTCTACATTCCTTGGTTAAGATACGTTAAAATGCAGCTTACCTTGGCAGGTCGTCCGGAGCTCTTCTCTTCCCCAGAGGGGATAACTTATGGCGATATAAAATCAGTCAAAAACACTCTGACAAATTTATATGCCATGGAAAGGGAAGAAGTAGAGCTAAAAGAGATTATGGTGAGGAAACATTGTATGCTCTCCTTAGCTCCAGGAATGGAACCTTATCTCCTTTTTACTACAAATTCCTATCATCGCTTTCTCTTAACGAGATTCCGCTTTGATCTAATTCATTTTGTACTGGGTAACTTCAAATCTTGGTCGCGACCCGAGGATGCCGATCCATGCGACTGTGATCACTTCTCGACACAGGACACGATGCACTTTATTATGTTCTGCGGACATTACACCGAGTTTAGGAAAAGTTATCTGCTCCCTATTTTACGTCACCAGGGTTTCATCCAGGTTAAACCAGCCCTGTTGTTCTTGCAGCTCCTCCCCAATGTACAAGTAGCTTTCTCAGTGGCTAGTTTTTTGGTTGCAGGTGCACGTCTAAATAAGCACCGCACAAGGCACAGGCACTTTATCCTTGACAAATGAATTTCCTCTCTTCTCCATTTTCCTAAATGAATTGTGCTCAATAAACCCTTCTTTTTTAGCTTTTTTAGATATTTATGTATGTTGCATTGCAGTCTATCTGTTTTTATAATATTGATTGAATGTTTTAGAGTTGTTAAATTGTTTTGTGCTTCAATGAAATGTATTGTAACCATGTTATGTAATAATGCTTGCTCTTTTATGATTTTAAATAATCGAATAAAGAAAATTGACTGACTGACTGGGTCAAGTGTGATGTTGAAATCCCCGCCCCATATCACATGTGCAAAGCCAATGTCTAGGATCTCCCCCCATAGAATACGGAAAAATCAGGGTCGTCTGTGTTAGCGCCATTGCAGCTGACAAACGTAGTGGATTGGGAGGCCAGTCGTTCCAATAAGATGCAGTAGTGCCCCAGCGGGTCTGTCAGTGCTCCAATATCGGTGTAGGGGGGCTATGCTTGATCAGTATGGTAGTGCCCCATGAATACTTGGAATACGAGGCGAAGCTGCAATGCATCGCCTATCTGGTGCAAATTTGGGCGGGACAGTGGGGTCAAGGTGAGTCTCCTGTAACATAGCAAGTGTATATTATGTCTGTCTAGGTATGCCAAGATATGTCTGCTTTTGCGGGGGTTGCCTAGGCCATGCACGTTCCATGTGAGGATATAACTAGGGGGACTATGACTGCTCTTCTTCGTTGTGTATGATAAACCGTGCATCGAGTGTCGTCCTCATGTCGTCTGAACAAATAACGTATCTGGCATGTAGTCAGCGGGTTGTCGTTCAGTGGGGTTAAAAACTCCCCTCTCCCTCCTCCCACATCAGCAGCGCAATCCTGCTGTGCAATAGGGCCCTGCCTCCCCACCCTGCACTCCCCATAACATAACTCCAAACAGGGCAGCATAGGGTAACACCTATAGCATGGAAAGACCAAATCAGTTCAGGGATTTCCCGTTGGGTAGAGGCCAAAGGGTGACACAGGGTCTCCTTGCTGGTGCTCGGGTGCTTTGCGCTACGGGATGGGAAGTGGGCACAGTACTCACACAATGTCCATGAAGGGGTGCTGTAGTTTTTGAGTTACTAGAGTGTAGTGGACAAAGCATGTGTTCCATGGCATTGGCATCCCCTGGTGTTCTCAGGTGGCTGGCAGGCTTCTTAAAGAATGTCTAGTATTCTATGTTGACAGGACATTGGTTGGGCTTGAAGGAGAACCTCAGTCCGAGATTTTCTTGGGTAGAGATTAAGAAGCCATTGACATTTTGTCGGTTGGTAAGAAAGAAGTTTTGTTTTTCTTGATATATAACTTTCAAACACGTCAGAAACAGCATGGCGTATGTGATATTCACCTGTTGGAGTCTTTTCTTGACTGGGAGAAACTTTCTGCAAGCCTCCTGGACCGCCATGGTGAAGTCCGGGTATAGGGCTATTTCTGTACCTTCGAATACAAGCTTCTGTTTCTCTCTAGCTAAACGTAATGCAATGTCTCGGTCCCGGTAGTTTAGTATCCTCATGATGATAGGTCATGAAGGGGTTCCCAGTGGAGGCTGGGTGGTCAGCGAATGATGAGCTCTTTCCACTATTAGAACTGTGGAGAATGCATTCTCTGCCAAAGATTGTGGTAAGTAGGCGTTCAACGTATTCCTCCATATTGCTCGTGTTGGTGGACTCCGGAACACCGAGAATTCTGAGGTTGTTCATCCGTGATCTAGACTCCAAGGGCCAGATGTAGGTAAATCTTATTTACCGACTCTAAAATACCGAATTTTACCGATTCGGTATTTTAGATTCAGTAAATAGGATGTAGGTAATTATTCGGATATTTTTTACGAATCGGAATGATTCGGTAATTACCGAATCGGTATTTACCAATTCGGTAATTGCCATTGATACCTATGGGCCTTGAGGCCCATAGGAACCTATGGCAATTTACCGATTCGGTAAAATTTCCGAATTGACAAGGGGGACAGGGTGTCACTTTAACACCCTGTTGCACCCCTGATTCAGGCTTGTGTGCCGTGTGACACATATACATGCCCTTTGGGCACGTCTGTGTGCCACATGGCACAGGTGTACATGCACAGATGTGCATGTACACAGGAATTCGTTATTTACCATGCAATACTATTACATGGTAAATAACGAATTCTTAGGGGCCTGTGGCACTGTTTGCAGTGCCACCTACATATAGATTTACCGATTCGGTAAAGTTACCGAATCGGTATTTTAAAGAATCGGTAAATTTACCGATTCAGTAAATTTACTGATTCTGTAAAATTTAGGCCCCCTGCATCTCAATCACCAAGTACCGGTCGGGAACGGCCAAAATCGGCCGTTACCGACCGGTATTTGGTGACCTACATCTGGCCCCAAGTCTTCGTTCATGGCAGCTATCCCCTTTAGGACTTTTTCCATGTTTAGCAGCTGTGTTGTGTTGGCCGTGGAAGTGTCTTCTAGCTCTGAGACGCGTTACTCAGTATCTTTGATATGCTCTTCATGTTGGTCGAGCTTGTTTGTGACAATGTCCAGCTGCGTGCCCATCTTGGTTTCAATTGAGGTTAGCCTCGATTTCATAGTGAGGAGCAATGCCTTCAGGTCTTCGGTGGATGTAGGCGTTCCAGTGGTAGGGGCGTCTGCAGTGTCGTCGTCCATCTCCGTTTGCATCTGGGAGGATTTGCGAGCTTCAAATGGGATTTTTGTTTGTTTCCCATCCGACTTCCCAATGGTGTGCTCTGCAGGAAGGCATTGTCCGCTAGTTGTCGCAGAGCGATTTGAAAGGTGGAGGTTGAGTAGCAGGGGAGCAGCTGCATGGTGTGCCTAAGGCTATGGCGAGTTTGAGAATGTTTGGAGGGCAGGATCAAGGATGGCCCTCAAGGACTTGCGCAACAGCAGCCTGTCCAACTTCACGCACACCCCACCCGATTAGCATGTCCGTGAGCGTTCTGCTGCTGGGCCTCTGTGGTTTTTAGGGCTCAGGGGGATTGATATCCAATGTTTGCTCTGGTCCTCAAAGAGGGGGGCCCCCTTGTGTTGAGGTCCATCATGCTTTCCTCCCGAGTAGGATCCCTTTGCGGCTGTCTGGGAGGGGACGTTGGGGGGTGTCCCGGACAGGAGAGTATGTTTGGACCGTCTTTGCCATTCTGTGTTTTTTCATTGCCCTTGCTATAAAGGGGGTAGTGATGGCTACTGCATGCTCTGGTTCTGCAGGGCAGTGTCGCTGCATATCAGGGTGCCCCTCGGCTGCCAGGCAGGACCTGAGTTTTGGGACTGGCTTGCTTAATTTGGTATCTTCTATATATTTAACTGGGGTCCGTGGTGGCATGTGGTCAGTGTTCTTGGCACATCAGAGGTTGTCAGCCTCATGGGAAAGGTCAGAGTAGGGGAGAGGAGCTTGCCAGTGCAGCCCAAGCTTTGCTCTCCACTGGGGGCCTCCCAGGACTTGGCGTGAAGTTTTATAGCCCAGAGCTGCAGGATTTAGGCTTTTGTGATGCAGCAGGCAGGTTTTCTTTGCTCAGGGGAGCGGGGGCAGGTGAAATGGGCCCTTCACCAGCAGGGTAAGTCTCACTCACCAGCATGCTGGGCCACGTTCGCATTGATGGTGCAGGTGATGATCCGTGGTGGCTATGGTGATGGCTATGTGTTTACAGATGGAAACAGCAGCTGGCGCCGGGATCCGGCGGATCGAAGGCCCGAAGGTATGGCCACATGGTATGGCGGTATGTCACTCTCCGGCGCACCATGCTCTGCATCTCGCTGCTGAGGTTGGGTTGTGGGATTTGCCTAGGCTTCTGCAGTGTCTGTGGTGGGACACCTCAACATTCCTCCAGCTTGCGTAGAGGTCTTGTACTTCTCTCCCGCGGGTCATCCGTTATGCAGTGAGTGTGGCGGCCATCTTGGGGGAGCAGCAGCGTCAACTTCCAATGCAGATTGCTTGGTGCTCTAGCCCATTTTTTAAAATTATTTCTTACTGAAGCCGGTGGCAAAAGGTTTCCGATCCCGCTGCAGCACTTTTTAAGGTCTTGAACATGGCATTTGAGGAGGATAATTATGGATTTGTGCCCTGAGCTGCAAGGGCCTCACGCAAGTGTGGCCATCTTGCTTGTGCGCCCTCTTGCGCCCCGGTGCTGCCCATATTTACACCAGCTTTGTAAATAGGGAACAGTGTAAACAAGAAATGGGTGTTGCGGTGGAACACCCTCTGCAACACCAATTGCCCGCCCCTTTCACTTTAAGTGCTGCATGAATAGGGGCATTGTTTACAAGGCAGTGTTAAGCCAGGTTAAGTGGCTTACCACCACCTTGTAAATAAGGCAAAGGGGCTATCAGCACTAGAAAGTTTTAAAAAGTGACGTTCTGGTGGCGATAACTCCTTGTAAATATGCGACTTTGCCTTTAATATTTCACAGATGTAAGCCTTCTATGCATATAATGCATGTTCTTTAAAAGAGGAAGGAACAAAAGCCATGCTGATGTGATCAAGGCTTGGAGACTGAAACATGCCATGACGTTCTGAGGTGAAGAAACATGTTACCATCAGCCTGTGAGTGTATGTGGTGGCTAAAGCAAAATGTGTCAAGTAGTACTGTTTAATATTATGGGTTCCCTAAACCTGAGCGGTACACCACCTCAGATTATGATTGTGAGTTGGTGCCGTGGGTGTATGTTTAGGAAAACCATATACTACAGACTAATTCCTACGTATTAGCTGTCTCTCATTGGGCTAAAACCTCTCGCTTGCCGTTGCTTTTACAGAAAAAGAATATTCCAGCAGGTAATAGGCAAAGATAGAACATCCATAAACTTGGATAATTTATGACCAGTTGTTGACTGAATAGTCTGACAACAGTAGTTAAGGCAATAAAGCAGTTATAAAAAACAGAAACCCATCTCAACAATCCGTGCTGAACTTACATTGGAAAAAGTACCCTGGTGGTTCTTGTTGTGCATGGAAAGTTTTGGGCGAGCCATTAAGCAGGGGTCAAGAGAAAAGGGGGGCAAAAAAAGCATTTGTCCAACTTTAATGCCCATAGAGATTTTTAGACACAACTACAGCCTGCACCGCAAGACAGAAAGGAGATCTTGATCCAGAAAGACTTCTTTGTGTTATTTGGTGTAAATCTGTTCAGTAGTTTTTGAGATATTAAACAAAACAAATTTGTATATATAGGGACACAGATCCTCCAAGGATCCCACAGTCCGTGTGCTGAAATCTGATTGGTTGCCAACACTTCAACTAGGAAGTGTTGGCAGCCGCGTTGGGACTCAGCTTCAGTCGAATCCCACCAAAAACGTTTATCCTCCAACCAGTAGTGCGCCAGGAGGTGCGTTTGCAGAGTGGTGGAGAAAGGCGATGGGGCCTCAGATGAACCCTCAGCAATCTTGCTTTGTGGAAGTTACTGGAGGTAAGATGGGGGTTCTTGGCCCCCAAGGATACTCAGTGTCTAAAGGGTATTCATCTCCCAACCAGTAGTGCACCAGGAGGCATGTTTGCAGAGTGGTGGAGAGAGGGGCGGGGCTTCCCACAAGCTCTTAGCAATCGCACTGTGTGGAACTTACTAGAGGTAATAGATGGAGTTGATAGACCCCAAGCACATCAGCAGCCAAGGGGACTTCATCCCCTAACCAGTTGTGTGCCAGTTGGCCCCTATTTGAGAAAAGCGAGGGGCCATCATTGACTTCCCCAGCCTTTTTTTAAAACTTATTTTTATTAGGGTAGGGGGCCACTCTAACCCACTACCCATGCCAATGTCTTCCTTGGGGCCTTTTTACATTTATTTTTATTAGAGAATGGGAGCTGCATGGCCCTTCACCATGGGAAAATTTTGGACCGTGGGACCCCATCTCCAAAAGCTCAGCCTTTTTGCACTGGGTGAGGTGGCTGCAGGGCCCCCTCCCAAGGCTGATTTTGGCCCGTGTCCCCATCCCCTGGGGCCTGGTCATTCGTTCTGGGTGGACACAGGACATGTAGTCTGCATGACTGTGGGGGGATCCTCAAGGCCCCTTCAGTCTTTGCTGGCTCCCCGCCTAATGCGGGAGCCAGCATTGTTTTCACACACAGGGAACTGCTTCACATGCAACTCCCTGTGTCTATTTACCTGCTTACATGGCAGATGAATCTCCACTTCCAGCAAGCGAGAGCATTTTCACTGCTCTCACTTGCTGAAAGCAGTCTGTTTTCTGTGGCCATTTGTGGCCCCAGGAGCGGGGGATGCTCAGCCCCTCTCCTTTGAAGTAGATGGGCCAGCCTCTGGGAGGTGGAGGCCCCTGGGGCCGTAATGGCCCATAAGTGGGGCCTTGCAACCCCTACATTTTTAATGTTAGTCTGTCCCTGGGGGAGGTGATGCGGTGGACCTGGGATACGAACTGCCCCCCATTACCATTACCTTTAATTTAGCTCCGGGGCAGTCATATTCCCATTCCCTGAAGGGTAACATAATATTCTAGGT
This sequence comes from Lissotriton vulgaris, assembly GCF_964263255.1. NCBI lineage: Eukaryota > Metazoa > Chordata > Amphibia > Caudata > Salamandridae > Lissotriton > Lissotriton vulgaris. The sequence continues at coordinate 482,261,642 of NC_141697.1, forward strand.
CCTCCACCGATACTATATATTAAGGAGTAATTACTAAAATCCTTTAAAAGTTTTTTGCAAACTATCCGGTGGCAAGGCATTTTGACAGCCATCATCAAAATAATAGAACTTTACTGAAATATTTTTGTATAGACCATGTACTGCGAGATGTACGGGGTGGAGATAGAGAAAAGAAATTGTGAGGACTTGAGTCAAGATATATAGTGAATATGTTGACAAAAGCACCCCTAGGAATAAACAGTGGTGAGGAGCTGGGTGTACATTTACAACATGAGTACAGTTCAAGTGGGACACATCATTAAGGAACTTGAGTGGACCATATAGTGTGTTGATTTGAGAGCAAAAACTAGGGTTATTAGGGAAAATGTGCCCATCTGGGGCGTAATTCTTGGTGAGTGGTTATTCCAGAAGGAGCTTGAAATCAACAACATGTGGAATTGTTTGATTCTCTTCTTCCCTGTGGTGACATATGTTGAATAAATATGGAGATGTCATGATGGTATGCGATATATTGAAATGTTGAAAATTAATTACTGCAATGAACTGACGTAATATTTCATATCAATGAAATTTGATATAAGTATTAAGAAATGTAAATAACCGGAAAAAGTTATGATTTACAAGCTCTGAACTGATGTTTGAATTGTTTATTGCACCACTCCAAAATGGCACTGATGATTGTGGCGGTCCCATGGAATATTGAGATAAGGATTGGAAATAAAAGAGGCATGTGCGCAATAGTTATTGAAACTGATGAAAACTAAGTGCCAAAACGCGTTTTTTGAACAGAGGTACAAATAATTTCTAAAGGATTTAACTCTTCCGCGAGTGCTTGTCTAAATTCTTTCAAGTAGCAGTATATAAATATATATATATATATATTTTCGCACTCGTACCCTCTCAGCGACGTGCCCACAATCCAGAGCCATCAACCAGGAAGAGAACGGAAGACCCAGAGTGCAGGTGAGTTTTTTTATTTCTCAGTACACCACGGCAGCATAACGTTTCAGCCTTCGCAGAGGCCTTGGTCACATGACGCACCGAGAGAGTTGCGTGAATTTAAAGTGCTAGTGCATTCACAATAGTACATTATGATTGGTTGGATAATTTATGGGGGAGTGTCCAAATGGCTATAGAAAGCATATTGCGATCAATGTGGGGAGACAGGACATTTCATTTTCATGCCTATTTTGTTAATAACTGTTTAAATACAATTTTATCCGACAATTAACTAAATACATGACAGAGGAAATCCTGTGTCATTATAAAACACATACAAAGCATTTCATATATCTACAACTATTTACAAATGTCCTGATATATATATATATATATATATTACCTACTGGCGGTCGCCAGTAGGTATATATAGTTAGGATTTTTTTGAATAGGGATTTCTGAAAATTCTATGTTGAATAGCTTTGGCGTTGAAGGACGGAATCGGCTGAAATTTTCAGGAAAATGGCACATTTTGTTTCTGAGCGTCCCCTGAAGTTTTGGGGGGGTTTCGTGAAGTGGGGGCCGAGAAAAAAGGGGGGTCCCAAAACGTGTTTTTAGCATTGAGTTTTCCCTAGGGCGGTTGGACTCACTTTTAGCTCGAACGGCTGAATGGATTTCTATGAAACTTGGCAAAATTGTAGGGACTGGTAGCCCGATGTGCCTTTGCTTGGTCTCAAGATATGTGCTCCAGTGGATTTTGAGTAATTTAGGTTCAAAAAAATATATATATCTGTAAGCGCGCCCCGGTATGCGCTCCGGGCGCGCTTCGCGACTTGCGCGCGGAAAGCTGATTGGCTCACGGGTGTCTGTAAACATTCTAAACAGTCCGGAGCGGCCGCCATCTTGTGTCTCGGTAGGATCGAGACACAAGAGGTGGCTAAAACAAAGGGGGAAATGACCATAAGGGGGCAGAGTAGATCCTCCCTGACCCCCTAGGTTTGATGTGGGGGCTTTAAAAGGGCCCCGTGGGGCAAAAAAAAAAAAATTGTTTTTTTTGCGGGGGCAGCGCCCGGTACGCGCACCTGGAAGTGGTCCGGGAAGCGTACTATGGGGAAAAAAGAATGATAGACTTTTCAAATATTGTATGTTTATTGATTGTTCTTTTTTTTTTTTTTAATTTAAGTAGCAACATGTAGGTACCAATGCAGAGTCTAAAATTTAATATACACCGTCTCCTTTGTAGATATCTTGCATGTTGTTTCAGAAGTTATTGTGGTATATGGAATTCATACCATAGTCTGTCAGGAAAGCAGAAACAATATGGAGGCAGGAGATGATAAAGAGATGTTAAATACACATTGGAGATAATATAGTTGGAGAAAGGAAGTAACTATGAGCAAACTTACTATGTAACACAAAAAAGTTGCACAGTATATTTTAAGTCTCAAATTATATTATATCTTTTTGGGTACTATTTCATAATTTTCATATAAAAAAGAATAATGTCTCAAACAATTTTAACTTTTAAAATTTAAATTTATTGTTCTGATTTTTCAAAATCTAAAAGAATTTGCAACATTAATTCATCTGGTATGTCCTCCTTTTCATTCCATGATTCACATTCTTCAACACATTTAATTAATTCTTGGTCTACAGTGTCATCCAAAAAGTCTATTTCTTCTTTTTCTTCCTTAGGATTGTTTTCAATCTTAATTTGAAATGAAATATTATTTTCAATTTGTTGTGCTTCCATTTTCTTGCTGTAAATTGCATAAAAAATAAATATATCAGTAGAGATAGGGCACTGTTGGGTTTAAGTTCAGACAGGTACTTGTGAGTTTTTAACAGTGAAGTTATCTTTAGGCACTGTATGGTTTCAGGCAGGAAGTAGAACTATTAAAAAGTGCCTGTGATGAAGCCTAAGTAAATTCATAATTATACCACAGAAGCCTAACTCAATCAATAATTTAAATAATTAAGCCTTTCTCAATGACTAACTCTTATAGAGGGACAGTATATAACAATCTGAAAACATTTTACAAAATTAACTAAAAGTGCATAACATAGTTTTCCTTTCAAATTAACAACTTACTTTCTTCAAAGTAGTTGAAGTTTTCTGACAAATTCTTTTCCAAATTTACCTTAGGTAGTGTTAGTCAAAATGGCTGTGTTTCCCTCTCATTTTTTATATATATTCATGTACTTAACCAATCAAATGTCAGCACATAAAAGTATAAAATGTAAGTAACATTTTAACTGGTTAAACATTCAAACAGTTTCATATGTGTTTTTGTCATGTAATTTACCTCAGGATATTTAGACAGGGCTACAGCCCAAATGGCTCAATGGAATACCACCAAATTTGGGTAAATGGTAGGGACTGCTATGTAGTAGGGCCTATTCTATATTTGATGAAAGTGTCTCCAGTGGTTTTTCAGTAAATTACTTTCCCACCTTTTTTTAGCGAGCGCTTACCGGTGCGCGCCCCGGTACGCGTACCGGCAGTGTTACGGGAGTCCTCCATTTTGTGTTTTGGAAGAATTGAGACACAAGATGGAGGGCAAACAATGTTCGGAATGGGTAGAAGGGGGCACGGTAGACACTTCCTGACCCTCTAGGCTTTCTGAGGGGGGCTTAGGACGCTCATATAGGCTAAAAAAAAAAAAAAAAAAAAATTCAAGTGGGGAGCGCCCGGTACGCGCACCGGTAAGCGTACCGGGGAGCGTACTTTGGTGAAAAATAGTGAAAAAAGTTAGAAAAAGATAAACGTTTTGAATGATCAGAGGTAGGGTAGCTCTGAAAAGAGCTATTGGGTTCTGTGGCTGATTTAGGTACCTACAAGTAGGTTCCAATGCACAGTCTTAAATTCAGGAGGAATATTCTATTCCCCTCATCTGAGAAGTGCACACCATCTCCTCTGTAGATGTCTTGCATGTTGTAACGCAAGTTATTGTTATTGTTGTATATTGAACCCATTCTAAAGTCTCTCATGTAAGCAGAAACAGATTTATTCACATGTTTCCGTGCTTTCTCGAATTGTGGACAAAATTGGTTGGACCAGTTCCATTTCTGTCTTTGGCATATATTGGAATATACCAAGGCAGTTTGGGGAAAAAGTGTCATCAATTGATGAAAGGTGTCCTTTAAAAGCATTTCCAGACCAACCCCAGTCATAGTGCCCAAATCATTTCCACCACAGTGCACTATTAAGAGGTCGGGGTTTGGCAGATGCATCATAAAATTATATTAAAAACATATAAAATATATTTTTCCTTTAAAAGAAGAATACATTTTACAGCTTTTGATATTTGCTATTAAAAAACCATTGAAATTCACTGAAAAAACCATAGGTTATAGACCATATATAGTTAGGAATTAGCATTTACAAAACCTTGAAAATTCACTGAAACAACCATAGGTTATAGACCATATATAGTTAGGGATTACAATTTACAAAACCTTATTTTTACTCACACAGAACCATTGAAATTCGCATATATAGTTAGTTGCACTAACTATATATCGCGCACCCACAATCCACTGCTGATGATGTCACATATTACATCATTCATGACATGGTCAGTGACATCACTGATGACATCACTGATGAAAACTCAAATGACATCACTGACAACATCACTGATGGCATCATTCATGTGATAATACGATGAACCTCTTCAGACTCTAATATAACCTTAGATACACTCAGTGTAAACAGTCGGATGAGTGATGTCACTGACCATGTCATGAGTGATGTAAAATGTGACGTCATCAGCAGTGCATTGCACGCGCAAGTTATAGTGAGTCCAACTAACTATAACGTGGGAATTTCAATGGTTTTATGCGAGTAAAACTTCCAGCTAACTATAACTGGTGTGAAACCTATGTTTTTTTCAGTGAATTTAATAGTTTTTTTAAATGCTAATTCCTAACTATAACTGGTGTGAAACCTATGGTTTTTTCAGTGAATTTCAAAGATTTTTTAAATGCTAATTCCTAACTATAACTGGTGTAAAACCTATGTTTTTTTCAGTGAATTTCATAGTTTTTTTAAATGCTAATTCCTAACTATATATAAGGCCCCAAACCTATGTTTTTTCCTTTGAATTTCAAAATTTTGTTAATAGCAAATTTCTATAGCTATAAAATGTAATATTTTTTAAAATGAATGAATCCTATATTTTATTTGTATTTAAAACAATTTTTTTAATGTATATATATATATTTTTTTTACCCTGGAGCGCTCCCGGGGCGCGCCCCGGTGAGCACCCCGGAAAGCGTAGTCTTTTGAAGCGCCCCAGGGCGCGCTCCGTAGAGCGTCCCGTTAGCGCTATTGCCACGAACGAAAACATCATCGTGACGTATCGCGTAGCCGCGCCCACGTGATACGCATGGCGTAAGCGCACCCGGAAGCACTCGAGCGAATACGATCGTGCAACGTAAACATGTGACGCGCTCACGCTACGTGCCCGGGGGCGCGCCGCGTAAGCGCGTCGGTTATGTGACCTGAAAATAACACTTTTTATCAGTGCCGAACAGCTTTGGTGTCATAATGATGAAATCCTTGGTCTTGCAACCTGAAAATAACACTTCTCATTGGTCCAGAACAGTTCTTTTTTCCAAATGATGAAAGACCCCACCTTTTTTCCTTATTCTGACTTTGACCTTTGACTGAGGAAGACCTGTTTCAGCAATACAGAGAACTATTTTGTACTTTCAAATGGCTACTCTAGCAGCAACAGCTGGAGCATCTGCACCACCACCACCACCACCAAGAGGACCACCACAACAGTACATTGGTGGTCAAGAAGAGGAGGAGGAGGAAGAGGAAGAGGAGGAGGGGAGAAGATGGCTGCCTGAACAGAATACCCCATACCAGCCCAAACCACACATTGTAAGGGAGTTTTTTTCAATCCCAGAGGGCAAGAAAAAAGTCAATGCGGCCAAGGTAACTTGCCTAATCTGTGGCATGGAACTCTCAAGGGGCAACCCAAACAAAAAATATTCATTTGGTAACAATACCATGATTAGGCATATGACCCGCAAGCATCCAAACAACTATTCTGCTGCAGAGTTCAGGGAACTGGCCAGTAACCTCCCCCAGTCTTCAAGGACCACCTCCAAAAGAAAGCAACCCACTCCATCGGGACCAGAAACAACGGAGACGATGCCTTGTATTCAACAACGATTTGAAGATTTTAGAATTACATGCATTCATTGTGGCAAGCTGATCTCCTATTGGGAAAAGAGCGTAAAGCTCATCGTCCTTGCTGGTGACAATCACAATTGCCCCAAAAAACCCTAATGTTTTCAGTTTTTTGTTTTTTGCTCCAGTTGAGCCATTTTCAATTCCCTGTTTTTTGTTTCTCCCCATAAAAATAACAAAAAAATAATAAATAGTTCATAAAAGCCAAAAAAAGTACAAAATGTTCATAAAACACACAAAAAAATAAAACAAGAAAAAGAAGAAAAAAACCAGTTATTTTTAGAACTACCTCCAATTTATAAATAAAGGCTACATTTTTTTAAAACTGTCATTCTTCTTTCCCCATTGTCGGCTCCCCGGTCCGCTCCCCGGTGCGCGTACCGGGAGCTCCCCCCGCGCAAATAAAAAAAAATATTTGTTTTGTCCCGCGGGCCCTTTTATAACCCCCACATCAAACCTAGGGGGTCAGGGGGGTCTACTCTGCCCACTTATGGTGTTTTCCCCCTTTGTTTGGCCACCTCTTGTGTCTCGATCCTACCGAGACACAAGATGGCGGCCGCTCTGGACTGTTTAGAATGTTTACAGACACCCGACAGCCAATCAGATTTCCGTGCGCACCTCGCGTGTCGCGCCCGGTGCGTACCGGGGCGCTGCCATAGATATAGATATTTTTTTTAACCTAAATTACTCAAAATCCACTGGAGCACATATCTTGAGACATAGCAAAGGCACATCGGGCTACCAGTCCCTACAATTTTGCCAAGTTTGGTGGAAATCCATTCAGCCGTTCGGGCTAAAAGTGAGTTCGACCGCCCTATGGAAATTAACATGGGGAAAACACGTTTTGGGACCCCCCTTTTATCTCGGCCCCCACTTCAGCTCGACGAGGCAAATTGAGGAAATGTTCAGGCAGATTCGTCAACCGACGCCAAAGTTATTCACAATAGAATTTTGAGATTTTGCATTGAAAAAAATCCTAACTATAACTACCTACTGGCGACCGCCAGTAGGGAATATATATATATATATATATATATATATATATATATATATAGCAAGACCACTGACTCATTGTCAGTGAAATTGCTCTCCCACCCTCGCAGCTCCACCATTAAGTGAGGTGCCCCTGCCCCTGCACTCTTCAGTGTTGGTGATCGAGGCCCTCCTCCACCCGCAGGTTTCCCTGCGCCTCATCCCTGGTGGTCCAGTGGACCTCTGTCGACTTTCTTTCTTTCTGCTCCTTCACTCGTTTTTCTCCCCTTTCTATCTTTCACCTTTCTGCACCTCTGCTCTTTTGCGCCTTATTTCTGCCCATTCTCCCTTTCTCTCCCTCTGCTCCTTCAATCGTTTTCACTCGTTTTTTTCCCCTTTCTATCTTTCACCTTTCTGCACCTCTGCTCTTTTGTGCCTTATTTCTGCCCATTTTCCCTTTCTCTCCCTCTGCTCCTTCACTCGTTTTCACTCGTTTTTTTACCCTTTCTATCTTTCACCTTTCTGCTCTTTTCTGCATCTCTGCTCTTTTGTGCCTTATTTCTGCTTATTTTCCCTTTTTTCTTTATCCCTTCTTTCCTCCCTTTACCTTTCCCCGCAGCTGCTGCCCCCGCGGCCCCTCCCCCCCCAGCACGACCGGCCCAATCCAGCTCCCCTCCCCGCCTCCCAGCTGTCCAGCCCTCCCCGACCCCTACTTAATGGCGGCCACTGCGCGGCCGCTGCGCGGCCGCGGGCTGCGGGCGCGCAGCTGGTGCACCGAAGGCGCGTCAAAGGCAAGCACGTCTGCGCCCGTCTGCGACCCGTCCGCAACCAGCACCAGGAACCCTGGACCTCCGCCCCGCCAACGCTACGACCCAGCAGCACTCCAAGCTAGCATTACCAGCCGACACCCATGGACCCTTCAGCTGTCACCGCTGCGGGCACACCTGCAGCACCGCCAAGAACACGGAACCAGCACAACCCGCCCACAAGAACACAACCGAACCGAAGACCCTGCAATGCATCCTCCTCAACGTCCGATCCCTCCACAAAGACGCAACAGAAATCTGGGACCTCCTCGACAGCACCACCCCAGACGTAGCATTCTTCACCGAAACCTGGACCAACACCACCTCGGGACCGGACATCGCCATCGCCATCCCCCAAGGATGCAAGATCTCCAGGAAGGACCGCCCCTTCCACCCAGGAGGAGGAATCGCCATCGTCCACAAATCCAGCCTCCACCTGAGCACACTCCCTGACGAGTCCACAGAACTGATGGAACACCTTCCCTTCAAGATACTGGACAGCCCCACCGCCACCCTCTGAGGAACCCTCATCTACCGACCCCCTGGACCCCGCGGACCCTTCGCCAACTCCATCACGGACATTATCTCCCCGCAGGCCATTGCATCCACCAACTACACCCTGCTGGGAGACCTCAACTTCCACCTCGACAATCAACTGGACCCCAACACCACATCCCTCCTGGACAACCTCCACAACATTGGACTCCGCCAGATCGTGACCGAGCCCACGCACTCAGCAGGACACACCCTCGACCCCCTCTTCACTACAGGAAACTCCGTCACCTTCAGCCACACCACCAAACTCCCATGGACCGACCATCGTTGCGTCCACTTCACCTTCAGAACACCCACCATCCACAGACACCAGCACCTGCTTCCACAAAGAAACTGGACCAAAATCACCGATGACCAGCTCACCTCCTCACTCAACAACTCCACCCCAACCATCGCGGAAAACGACGACCCCAACACCACAGCCCGAACCCTGCATAGATGGATCTCGGACAGCACCAACACCATAGCCCCCCTCAAGAAAAACAATACCCGCGCCAAGAAAGCCAGATGGTTTACCACCGAACTTCGAGAGTCCAGGCGCACATGCCGCCGCCTTGAAAAGGCCTGGAGAAACACCAAATCCACAGAAGCCCACAACAACTTCAGAGCCGCCACCAACGCCCACCATCAACTCATCAGAAAAACGAGGAAAAAAGCGATTGAAGACAGAATCTCCACCCACGCACACAACAGCAAGGAACTCTTCAGCATCATCAAGGAGTTCGCCCAACCCACCAGCGAGTCTACCGACATCCCTCCCTCACAAGACCTCTGCGACAAACTCAGCATCTTTTTCCACCACAAAATCAAGAGCATCTACGACAACTTCGACGAAGACAACCAACACACTGAACGCTCACCAACCACCCCCGACACCCGGAAACCAGCGATTGATGACTGGACAGCCCTCACCACCGAAGGCACACTGAAGACAATGAAGTCAATCCACTCAGGGGCCCCCACGGACCCCTGCCCCCACCACATCTTCAACAGAGCCGCCAACACCATCGCACCCATGCTCCGCCAAACCATCAACCGCTCCCTGGCGACCGCCTCGTTCCCCGACGACTGGAAACACGCCGAGGTCAACCCCCTCCTAAAGAAACCCTCAGCGGACCCCACCGACCTCAAAAACTACAGACCCATCTCCCTGCTCCCGTTCCCAGCGAAAGTCATCGAGAAAGCCATCAACAGCCAACTCGCCACATTCATTGAAGAACACAACATCCTCGACTCCTCCCAATCCGGCTTCAGAAAAAACCACAGTACGGAAACCGCCCTCCTCGCCACAACAGACGACATCCGCACCTTACTGGACAAAGGAGAAACAGTAGCCCTCATCCTCCTCGACCTATCAGCGGCGTTCGACACAGTCTCCCACCGCACCCTAATACGCAGACTCTACGATGCAGGAATCCAGGACAAGGCCCTCGACTGGATCTGCTCCTTCCTCTCCGGCAGGACGCAGCGGGTCAGACTCCCCCCTTTCCTCTCGGACCCCACACCGATCACCTGTGGAGTCCCCCAGGGCTCCTCCCTCAGCCCGATGCTCTTCAACGTCTACATGGCTCCACTTGCCCCCATCGTCAGAACCTACGGACTCAACATCGTGTCATATGCAGACGACACCCAGCTCATCCTCTCCCTATCCAACGAGCCCAACACCGCCAGACGCAACTTTCGAGAAGGCATGGAAGCCGTCGCCAAATGGATGAAAAACAGCTGCCTTCAACTAAACACCAACAAAACAGAAGTACTCATCATGGGCCCAAACCCCGACGCCTGGAGCGACACCTGGTGGCCCACCGCCCTCGGAAACCCGCCAACCCCCACAGACCACGCACGCAACCTGGGAATCATCCTGGACTCCGAGCTCAAAATGGACCGCCAGATCAACTCTGTCTCATCTTCCTGCTTCCACACCCTCCGCCTCCTTCGTAAGACCTTCAAATGGATCCCCCTCGAACACCGAAAGACAGTCACTCACGCCCTGGTCACCAGCAGACTCGACTACGGCAACGCACTCTACGCCAGAATAAACAAAAACCTCATCCGCAAGCTACAGAACATCCAGAACGCCGCCGCAAGACTGGTCCTCAACCTGCCAAAACCCTGCCACATCTCCCAGCACCTGCGCACACTCCACTGGCTCCCCCTCGAGGCGAGAATCACCTTTAAGATGCTCACCCACGCACACAAGGCCCTCCACGGCACCGGACCAGCATACCTGAACAGCCGACTCAAATTCCACGCACCCCAAAGGACCCTACGATCAGCCCAGCTTTCCTACGCCGTGGTCCCCCGCACCAGAAAGACCAGATCGGGAGGCCGCTCCTTCTCCTTCCTCGCGGCCAAAGCATGGAACGCCCTTCCGCTCCACCTCAGACAGACAACATCGCTCCCCATCTTCGCAAGAAACCTCAAAACCTGGTTCTTTGACAGACCCCCTCCTTGATGGAATGGAACCTGCACCCCCCCCCCACCCCCCCCCACCCCTAGCGCCTTGAGACCCTTACGGGTGAGTAGTCGCGCTTTAACAAACTCCTGATTGATTGATTGAATATATATATATATATGTGTATATATAACCTACTGGCGGTCGATATAGGAAATCCACAACATTCTATTTGGAATATCTTAGGCGCCGATCGACGTATCTTCGTGAAATTTTCAAAAGTGGTGGGGCACTCTAGTTCACTCCTATCCTAAAAGTCTTGGGGTGATTCATAAAGCGGGGGCCGAGAAATTAGGGTGGGGACCCTAAATGTGTTTTCCCCATGCAATTTTCCATAGGAACCTTTAGCCATTGCTGAACGGAATTACACCAAATTTGGCAATGAGAAAGTCCTTAGTTCAGACTTGTGCCTTTTGCTTAAATGTTGTAAATCTTTACAGTATGTTTTTAGATATTAAAGGAAAAAAGTACATACATATCTGGGCGGAGCCTAACGACACATCTCATCGTGAGATCTGATTGGCTGTCAGCACTTCATCCAAGAAGTGTTGGCAGCCATCTTGGGACCAATATACATGATAGCACCTCATTAAAAAGCATTGCAGTTAATAGAAGGTTTTAAGACTTTAGTTACATTATAAATCATTTGTTGATGGTACCATACTCATTTTAGGAATTGTGGTGTGTTCTAAGGCGATTTTACCATGTGAAAAAGCCTTCTCCTGGGATATCATGAATCATGTTTGAGAGAAAACTATATTCTCATGCGTGTCCCATAGAGCTTTGGAAGGTGCTCCAGAAGCTAAAATGAGAGCATATTTTCTGTAAATTAACATTATCTTTCTCAGTCAAGTGATAATGAAGTCTAACATTCTCAGTAAAACATGTACATCCAACAAGGGCAGAGACTGTCAGTTGATTCCTTTGTGTTCTATTGCAGCTTCCCAGAGTGTTTTAAAGAACAACTAGACCGCTAACAGCCTTACTAATGACAAAAGTATGGCACACCTGAAGCCATCTTGATTGGAATAAACTGGTAACACTTAAAATATTTAATTTAAAAAGGAACAAAATAAGGGGGTTTATTTTGTCCTAGAAATTATGGTTAATGTTGTATTTCTCAATGTTAATATAACGCTTCCTGCATATGTGACATTGTGCAGCCTTATGCCCCTCCTCCCCCTCCGTACCCCTCTCCTCCCCATCATCAACTAGTCATTCTGGAATGTTGACAGATGCCAGCTCATAACTCCAGTGACAGGATGTCTCCCCGCTCTCCCCTCCTGACCTCAGCTGTGTTGGTTAATTTCACTGCAATAAAGCTTTCAACTGTAGCTGCTTCAGCGTCAACTGTACAAATTGGCAACGGGGGCCAACACAGCGGAAACCCACACAGAGACAATCAAAAAGAAGCAAGGAATACTCATTAAACTCACAGTATAACCTCAAATCCAAATGAAGAAATTTTAAAACAACGAGGTCAGTGTATATGTTGAGATAATTGAAAATTGATGCAGGATTGATGAAAGCTAAGCGCTGTCTGCATGACCACTGATGTAAGAGACTTACAGGCTTTTCAGCTGTAACACGTGCAAAATATTTGATGACCTTATTTATTTAGAACTGAAAGTGCAGCGTGTGGTACTTGAGGAATTCTTCTACATTGAAAAGTGCCTAGTTTCTGGAGCGTTAAAACCTCTGGAGCATGATGCAATTCTGACAGAAACAGCCATCTGACAAAATCTAACCGTCAGCTGTTAACTGTCAACCACAAAAGTATCACTGAAGCTCCTGACAGATGACTGTGACGCAGCACATCATCCACGCACAGCGCCCATTTTGAGAGCATTCTTCCCAGCTCTCAAACAACGCCGAAACCAAGGCAAATATTAAAAAGTGGAACTTCACAAGAGCGCGCATGTTTAAAAAAAATTGTAACGCTGTGATTCAGTGGATACCATTCACAGCGCTAGACAAATCCAAGAACTTTGAAGGCACAGCACTAAATTAAAAAAATTAATCCCGCATGAAAAGAGTTTATGCGTTGAATACAGGAAATCCAGTCAGCGTTGCCCAAGTATAGCTCTAAATTACCACAGTCAACCCTCATTCAGCGTTATTGAAATTACTACAGTCAGTGCAATAAAAAAAACAGCACATCATCAGCATATATAGAAACATCTAAATTTTCAGAATACGGCTACAGGTTACCTTCTATATTTTTCACCCCTTCCTCATTTTTATCTAGTGGAGGAGAACTCCCCCATCAAATGGGAAGAATGGAGAGAACATTTTATCAACTTTATAGAAACAATAGAAGATGAGGAGGATATGAAATCCGAAATGAAGCATAATGTTTTAATGCACTTTCTAGGAGCTGGAGGAATAAAAGTGTTTAAAAGTATCAATTAAAAAGTGAGAGCTGCAGATGAGGGTGATGTTTATGTCAATGCAATAGATGATCTGATTAACTATTACAAACCCACAGTTTGCGTAGGTGTGGACAGATACAGATTCTTTCATAGGAAACTAGGTCAGAATGAATCTATTGATGATTAGGTAGCAGCATTAAAAAATTTAGCCATAACCTGCAGATTCTGAGACCTTCAACAATGAATTCATACGTGATCAAATTGTCATGCGAGGGTCCAATGTGGACATACAAGACAATCTGTGGGCAAAAGGAGAGAATACACTTCAAAATATGATTGATATTGTAAGAAGAGCAGAGCTAACAGGCAGATGCGCAAATGCAGTGATAGCAGAAAGCAAAGAGAAAAAGGAGGAAAACATTGTTGCAAGAGTGAGTGACAAAAATTCTAAGTATGGAACATCAAACTACGGAGAAAAATCCTACAAAGACAAAGGATTTGAAAATCCAGGCAATGCCATAAGAAAATGTTACAGATGCGGAAGTACAAATCATTTAGCTAATAATCGATACTGTCCAGCAAGGAAATGCAGATGTACGTTCTGTGGAGTTGTGGGACACTTTCAGAAAGTATGCCACAAAAGGTAACCTAAATCTGTAAAATATGTTGAGAGTGAGAATGATTCAGATTTTAACTTTTCAAATGAGGAAGACATGAATATGTTAGTACTTAACGTTGATGATGGTTGTATTTGTGGTATTGACGAAGGTAAGAAACAGACTGCAAAGACAAAAACCTATTTGTGAAATGTGTATTGGGGGCGTCAACATATCTATTGTTGCAGATTCCGGCTCTCCATACACAATTGTGAATACAAAAGTATGGAAATAGATGTTTTCACCCAAACTTGTGAACAATTAGAAACCCCAGCCATTAGCATGAAAACTTTTACAGGTGAACCAATTGATTTAGAGGGATTTAGGAAACTGAAATTCATGTTTAAAGCAAGAGAAGCATTGTGTAAACTGTATGTATCTAAATTCGGTCCATCAGTACTTGGATGGTTGTATCAAGGAAAGTTGGGAATTATTCTTAACCCCAACAGTGAGGAACCCGTACTCATTATAGAAAGCGAGGATGAAATTGGTAAAGAAGTAAAAATGAGATTTCCAAAGGTGTTTTTCAGACTCCATAGGAGAATATAAAGGGTTTGAACATGAAATGTGTGTTAATAAAAGTGCCATTCCAGTAATACACAAAGTTAGAAACGTTCCCTTCTCCATCAGGGAAGAAGTACAGGAACAGTTGGAAAAATTACTCCATGAAGACATCATAGAGAGAGTTGAAGCCTCAGAATGGGTTGCCCCCATGGTGGTGGTTAAACGCCCTAATGGGCTATTGAGATTATGTATTAATCTTTGCGATCTAAATGAGAATATCCTCATATATCAATATCCTCTCCCAAGATTTAATGAAATACTAGCATGTACCAAGGGAGTGAAGTATTTTTCAACAATCGATTTAAGGGCAGCGTACCACCAGATTCCATTACACCCCAAAAGCAGAAGCCTAACCACCTTCATCACCCCCATCACCCCCTTTAGGTGCTTCCACTTTGAAAGAGTCCCTTTTGAATTAGCATCCGCCACTGCCATGTTTCAGAGGATAATGCAGGAAATTTTCAAGGGGGTGGAAGGCATACTGTTATTCCAAGATGACATATTGGTCATGGTAAAAAGTAAGAAAGAACACAATGACAAACTCATGCAAATACAAGGAATTCTAGAAAACAAGGGTCTCACAGCACAATATAGTAAATGCAAGTTTTCACGCACTGAGGTCAGCTATCTGGGACACTCTATATCAGCAGAAGGAATAAAACCTAAAAAAGAGCTCTTAGATGCTATTTTAAGTGCCCCAGAACAAAGAAACAAAGATTAACTTTGCTTCTTCTTAGACCTCATTGAATTCTATTCCAAAGGTATAGACAAATTTTCGACTAAAACGTTCTGAGGCAATTACTAAAAAACAAGAACAAATGTGTTTGGACAGAAGATTGCACAAAAACATTTTGCATGCTAAAAAAGAAAATATGTAATGCCTCACCATTGCAAGGTTTTGATCCATTGTCGAAATGCATAGTAGCAACTGATGCTAGTGGTAGAGGTCAAGGGGCTGTCCTGACTCAAATTGACACTAAAGGTACAGAATGCACCATAGCCTTTGCCTCACGCTCGCTGAATCCTACGGAAGAAAAGTATTCTGTCATCGAACGTGAGGCATTGGCATGTGTGTGGAGATTAGAACATTTTCGACAATTTGTATGGGGTAACAAAGTTGTTCTGAGGAGTGATCACAAACCACTCACTAAAGTCTTATCCACCAAGGGAATGTACACAGCTTCTCCCAGGCTAGCCAGATTGTCGGTCAGACTTTTTGACTATGACTATGAAGTGAAACATGTTGTAGCTGATTTCCTAAGCAGAATACCCGCTTTGTACAAGAAAACAAATGTGAAATGAATGAGAAATTCTGGGTGGCAAGTATTCATGAGGAGAAACATGGAATTTCAATAGATGAGTGGTTAAATGAACAAAGTAAAGACCAAACATTATGCACAGTGTGAACCATGATAATGAATGGGTGGCCGATAAAGAAAAATGTGAAAAAAGAAATATTACCTTACTGGGAAGTTAAGGATGAATTGTCAGTTGAAGAGGGAATGATTTTAAGGTGTGGCAAAGTAATCCCTCCCATAAATCTTTGACCAACAATTCTAGAATGATGCCACGAAGGACATTTAGGAAATTGCAAAACCAAGAGCAGGATCAGAAACTCATATTGGTATCCTGGAGTGGATATGGCAACAGAGAGAATAGTGAGAGATTGCATACAATTCTGATAAGACAAATGTCACGTACAGACCCCCACTCCACCCCATTTCATGCCCCAACATGCCATGGGATAGAGTAGAAGTAGATATCATGGGCCCAATAACAGAACAAGGGGAACATGTATACGCCATAGTATTGATAGATCACTTCTCCAAGTGGCCCAAGGTAGGTTGGGTCAACAAGACCGACACACAAAGTGTGCTACAATTTATTGACAGTGTATTCATAAGGGAAGGGCTACCCAAATGCATTGTAAGTGATAATGGCCCACAATGCTAACAGTCTTACTTATGACAAAATGATGGCACACCTGAAGCCATCTTGATTGGAATAAACTGGTAACACTTAAAACATTTAATTTAAAAAGGAAAAAGTATGGTTAGTGTTGTAGAAAGAAAAATTAGGGCATGTTTTAAGAGAGATCTCAAATACTCTTCTATTTAATTTGAAAATTCTGACATGCAGACTGAACAATCACTTTCAATACCAGCAGTACACTTCCAGTTAACTCCCTGGTAAGCACTACACTACTCTACCCTACACTACTCAAACACCAGTGCACTACCCTTAACCCTAAAACACTACCCCCAGCATGAGCCCCTACACTACACAAACACCCCTGCACTACCCTAAACCCTAAAACACTACCCCCTACAGTACACAGACACCACTGCACTTCCCTAAACCCTAAACCCTAAAACACTACCCCCAGCATGACCTCCTTTACTACCCAAACACCACTGCGCTACCCTAAACAGTAAAACATGACCCCAGCATGACCCCCTACACTACCCAAACACATCTGTACTACCCTAAACCCTAATACACTACCTCAGTACGACCCCCTACACTACCCAAACACCACTGCACTACCTAAACCCTAAATCTACCCCAAGCACGACCCCCATACACTACACAAACACCACTGAGCTACACTAAACCCTAGGACACTACCCCCTACACAACACAAACACCACTGTACTACCCTTAACCCTAAACCACTACCCTCAGCACGACCCCCTACACTACACAAACACAACTGCACTATCCTAAACCCTAAAACACTACCCCCTGCATGAACCCCTACACTACACAAACACTACACTACACAAACACGACTGTACTACCCTAAACTGCTGCCAACACTGTCATATGGGAGTGAGGCTCTAAAAGGTAAAGATGCAGCAGTTTTAGATGTCGTAATAGCAAACGCCTACAGAGCAATTTTCCACCTCCCAAAATATGTCTCCCCGGCTAACATCCGGTTAGAATTTGGGATTCAAAAACAAATGGTAAAAAGTAGGAGCATCTATGTTAAAAGTTGGCATAAAATCAGAAGCGCTGAGGCAGGATCTTTAAATTTCCATCTTTCGAAAGCCCTGGTCTGCCAAGAAAAATGCCCAGCCAGGGATTACTGGCTCGATTCAGTTGAGTTACTGGGTCTGTCTGATCTCTGGGCCCTTCCAACGGTCCATCTTTGTTTCAAAAAAGCAGCACGAAAAACAACATCAATGCTATCTGTTTTAGAAGACAAAGCAATTCTCACTAATAAGGCACACAGCTGGATAGTGCTCAGTGACTAGGTAAGGCTGAAACCCCAAGCCTATTTGAGTACCGGAATCAAGATAAGTAAGAAGGAAAACTTTCTGAGGTTGCGGCTGGGGGTAATTGCGATTAAGCCCTATCTTCCACCATGGGAAAGGAAAGGTGGCTCTCCGACTTGTCGCCTTTGTGGAAGTGGGAAGGAAGACATCATCCACATTATCTGCAACTGCCCCAACTTAAAGGATATAAGATGCACCTTGTTGCGCCCTTTTCTCAGGCATTACGGCATCCAGTCCTGTAGGCAGGCAGAGAAGCTATGCTTCAAACCCACTGACGTTCAGCTCTACTGTCGGCTAAAACATTTTTGGGAGACTGTAACAAAGAGACTTAAAACCCTGCTGCTATCCGAACCATGTTGATAAACTTTATAAGTATAATATTAACTCAATACTTTGTTTTAGCTGTATCAGTATTTTAATCACCAGATCTTCAATCTGGACAGTGGTCTTGATTAAGCTGTGCCATTTGATCTGGGAAGTTGTTGTAGTCATTGGCAGATAGCACTACATGAGATGCAAGAGCCTATGTGAATAACGTATAAATATAGAACATGCAACTGATGACTTTTAGATTACGCATCTTTTAACTGTTTTAATTGTATTTAGTTGTGTATAATAGGAATAATTCTTGCTATGTATTTGCAAAGATTTTAACTAATCAAGCTAAATAAAATATCTTATCTATCTTATCTAAAACACTACCCCAGCACGACCCCCTACACTACACAAACACCACTGCAGCACCCTAAACTCTAAATCTACCCCTACCATGACCCCCTAAACTACACAAACACCATTGTACTACCCTAAACCCTAAATCACCCCAGCACAACCCCTACACTACAAAAACACTGCTGCACTACCCTAACACGAAAACACAACCCCCAGAACGACCCCTAACTACACAAACACCACAGCATGACCCTAAAACACTACCCCAGCACGACCCCTTACACTACCCAAACACCCCTGCCCTACCCTAAACATTAAAACACTACCCAAGCATGACCCACTACACTACCCAAACAACACTGCACTACTCTAAACCCTAAATCTAACTCCAGGATGACCCCCTACACTACCCGAACATTACTGCACTACCCTAAACCCTAAAACACTACCCCCTACACTACACAATAACCACTGCACTTCCCTAAATCCTAAAACACTAACCCCTGCACGATCCCATACACTACCGTAACACCAATGCACTACCCTAAACTCTAAAATATTACCCCAGCATGACCCCCTACACTACCCAAACACCACTGCACTACCATAAACCCTAATACACTACCCCATACACAACACAAACACAACTGCACTTCCCTAAACCCTAAAACACTACCCCAGCACGACCCCCTACACTACACAAACACCACTGCACTACCCTAAACCCTAAATCTACCCCCATTACCACCCCCTACACTACCCATTCACCTCTGCACTACCCTAAACCCTAAAACACTAACCCCCTCATGACCCCCTAAACCACACAAACACCACTGTACTGCCCAAAAACACTAAAGCACCAACCCCAACCACAAACCTCCAAACACTACACAAACACAACTGGACTACTCTAAATCTACCCCCAGCATGACCCCCTACATTACCCAAACACCACTGCACTACCATAAACCCTAAAACACGACCCCAAACACTACACAAACTCCAAGGCACTACACTAAACCCTAAAACACTTCCCCCAGCACGACCCCCTACACTACACAAACACCACTGCACTACCCTAAACCATAAATCTACCCAAGCACAACCCCTTACATGATGATGAATTTATGCAGTGCCTCATTTCATATCCTCCTTTACAAACATGTCTGTTTGCACTTTCACGGTTTGGCTTTTAGCATAGTTTGTTTCCTCACCTCTAGACTGAGAAAAAGTATTTCACTAGAGCGATGTCACATGATTGAGCCCTCCATTCAGAACTATGAAAGTGCCTCAGTCCTTTTTCAAAGGTTTGTCATGGATTTTTCTGCAGGCAGTTTGTGCAAATGTAGAAATTATTCAGAACATGCTAAGCAGCAGCACAGTTGAACTCTGATAGATAGCTTGCCACTTAAACGGTAAGGCAGGTGTAAAAAAGGGGTGTGGCCTTGGACCACCTCTCTGCAACGCAGCTCTGTGGTGCTTACTGGAGGTACCTGGATTCAAAGGGGACTTAATCTCCCAACTTAAAACGGCCACAGGGCGTGTTTGCACACATGTCACCTCAGCCCTCCTCCCTTCACCACTGTGCAACCATGCCCCATAGTGTGTTTTAAGAGGTAGTTTTAATCCCTCTGCCCCATTATGTACTAGGGCCTTAATGAGGAGGTCATGCTAATCACATGGGTACCCCAACGCATAGTGTTCCCTCGTGTATGTAGGTGTTTTCACTGTATTCTAAGTGTATTTTAGCATACCACTGGCTCTAGGCCTGGTTAGTCAGAGTCAGTTACCACCAGTACCCGTCTGGCCACAGGGTGATTTTGTAACAAGACCTCTTTCTCTCCTCTGTTGGTTCTTTCTGCACATGTCTTGCTTCTAATTGCACTTTTCTTCATCTTTGTGGACTTCTGTTGCTTCTTTCTGCATTTCTTTTGCTACTTTCTGTGCATTTTGTGTTCTTTTTCCACATGTCCTACCTCTGTAGGCATCGCTAGAAACTAGCATTTGAAAAACCTTTGAAATTCACTGAAAAAACTATAGGTTTCAGGCACGTTATAGTTAGAAATTAGCATTTAAAAAAAACTTAGAAATTCACTGAAAAAACCATAGGTTTAAGGGGTGGTATAGTAAGCTGAATATTTCACTCATACAAAACCATAGAAATTCCTCTGTTATAGTTAGTTCTGCTAACTATAACTCACGCCCCTGAAATGCACGGCTGATGACTACACATATTACATCACTGATGACTTGGTCAGTGACATCACTGATGACATCACCGATTATATCTCAAATGACATCACTGATGACATCACTGATGACATCTCAAATGACATCACTGATGTCATCACTGATGACAACCTCCATGTGATAAATTGATGCATCTTCTCACACCTTAATATAACCTTTGAAACACCCACTCTAAATTACAGACTGCCATTCTCAAAACCATAGACACTCCAACAGCAATAACTGCATACACGCTCACTGATTCTTATAGGTTTACACACACATCCACTCACTCACCTGTACAGACACTCATACTTATGGCCACTCAGTACAGGACTCATATGCACTCATACACCTATATAAACACACAAACACTCATCCATAGAGGTACTTACACACCTAGTCATTCATGCAAATAATTAATCACATTGCCATTTACTCACCTATACAGTTATACACACACCAGCTCAAATACTCATACAAATACTAGCACATTCCTACGCTCTTATACAATCACTGATACAAGCACACACCCATCCATATCACACACTCTCACTTATAGCCATTTATATATTCCAACACACATATACACTGCCTTTCACACATGTAGTTACTCACACATGTACCACTGAGATATGTATTAACTCACTAACATGGCCATACACACAGTCACCCACCCATACAGTCCATCACAGATGCACTCTTGAAACCATGCACCCAGTGAATCACCTTCTCACATATCTATGCACACCCCTTAAACCTATGTTTTTTCAGTGAATTTCTAAGGTTTTTTTAAATGCTAATTTCTAACTATAACGTGCCTGAAACCTATGGGTTTTTCACCGAATATATATATATATATATATATATATATATATATACATCATTCAGCTGCCAGGACAGGAAGATTATGTCCATCCTGACTAAAAGTTGGCCTATTCTCCAAACTGATGGTGTCCTGGCTCCAGAACTACCTGATAATCCTAAAATTACGTTTAGGAGGGGACCCTCCTTGCGTAGTCATGTTTCCAACTCTTTTCCTGAATTACCCAAGATTAAATCCTGGCTTCCCCCGCGGCTTGGGTTCTTTAAGTGCTCAAGTTGTCGGGCGTGCAAATTTGGTGTTAACACCAGCACCTACATGACCCCATTCAGTCCTACACCTTTAAAGATCAAAGGTAACTACAGTTGTAGGACAGAATATGCTGTTTACGTCCTGACTTGTACATGCGGCCTGAGGTACGTTGGGAGTACTCGGCTGGCAGTACAAAACAGGATATTACAGCATCTTCGGGTGATTGGCAATATTGACAACGCGTATCCAGTGGCGAGGCACTTCAAAAGTGTGCACAATAACAACTTGGAGTGCCTTAGCTATTTTGTTCTAATGTCTGTACCCCAACCTCGTAGGGGAGGGGACAGAGACAAGATGTTACGCCAACTAGAGTCTAAAATGATACTAGAACAGGATACCAAGGTGCCCAATGGACTCAACACCACAGAATATTTGTACCATTTCCTATAGGGTAGACCCCGTCCATCGGGTCAGTGATAATTTATACCCTTACTCTGAAAATTTACATTATTCTCAACTGAAGTGGCTGCCTCCCACAAATTAATTTCCCCCTTTATTCATTTATTATCAATTGACTTCACGTCATTCTTTTTTGCTGTCTCTTCTAACATATATCAATTATATTCTGATTTTTTTTTTTTTAAATATGTTGTTTTGTCATTTCACCCTTATTTTTCTTTGACCTGTTGAGAGTGTAGATTGGAACCTATTGAACTTATGTACAATATTAGTTTGGTATTCACTACTTTAGGTGTTAGGGGCACTAATAGATTGAAGTAGACACTAACTAGACGTAGGCATTATATCTGAGAACGGAGGGGTTGCCATCCTTAGTCGATGTCCCCAATATAATATGATTATTAAAAGGGGTTGCCATCAATTCCAGATGTCCCTGCAGGATTGTAAATTATGCTCATGGTCTTAACAGCACAATATTTATTAGCATCCTTTGCACAGAGTGTGTGTTTACATTGCGCAAAATTGCACATTACTAATAGATAGTTTTTAGAATAACAATTTATTTTTGTATGCAAAATGTTTTTAAGCATTTAAAGTATGCTTTTAAACTAAAACTGTCTTATTTATATAAAGAGTAATGTTTACATATTGCGATAATTTGCACACTATATGCTTTGATATTGTTATACTGTTTTGACCGTGCTTATGCATTTATGCAGAAACTTTCTTGTTTTACAAAATGAATTTACTCCGTTATATTTGTGTCTTCATGTGATTTTAACATGATTAATGGTCATTGATCACCTCCCTACTCTAAAAATGCCATACATACGTAATAGTAATATTTCTTCTATGTTGAATTGTATCACATGGTGTGCACTAACATTTTAAAAATCCAGGCATCGTGGGTAATCTTTTGACTGTGAACAAGGGCATCCGCCTGAAACGCGTCAGTTTTGCTTCTGCTCAGTTTGCCTTAATAAATCCTAATTTGCCTTATTTTGGATTCGCTTGGTCGTCTGTTCTGGTTCCTGGAAGCTGGAGCTACAGTTTGACTATTTGCGCATATATATATATATATATATATATATATATATATCAAAACGAGTGCAATTTCCCGAGCTCCGACCACAGCGACCCAGGAAATCACGCGGATCCAGTAAGTATAAGCACAGTTCTTTTATTTAAAAGCTGAACCAGGCAATCTGACGCGTTTCGGGCATCCGCCCTTGCTCACAGACAGTCAGAATTGTTAATGCATGCGTTTTAAATAGTAGTCACTGGGCAGTGAAAAAATGCATTTTTTTACTTTTTTGCTACATAATGCACCACGTGATGATAAACAGTGAGGACAAACTACTGAAAAACGGTAGCCTAGTCTGTTTTCCAAACATTATTAGAATGGCAACATTTCGAAAAAAAAATTTTCAATGAAATTTCATTAGTTTGGTATTCACTACTTTAGGTGTTAGGGGCACTAATAGATTGAAGTAGACACTAACTAGACGTAGGCATTATATCTGAGAACGGAGGGGTTGCCATCCTTAGTCGATGTCCCCAATATAATATGATTATTAAAAGGGGTTGCCATCAATTCCAGATGTCCCTGCAGGATTGTAAATTATGCTCATGGTCTTAACAGCACAATATTTATTAGCATCCTTTGCACAGAGTGTGTGTTTACATTGCGCAAAATTGCACATTACTAATAGATAGTTTTTAGAATAACAATTTATTTTTGTATGCAAAATGTTTTTAAGCATTTAAAGTATGCTTTTAAACTAAAACTGTCTTATTTATATAAAGAGTAATGTTTACATATTGCGATAATTTGCACACTATATGCTTTGATATTGTTATACTGTTTTGACCGTGCTTATGCATTTATGCAGAAACTTTCTTGTTTTACAAAATGAATTTACTCCGTTATATTTGTGTCTTCATGTGATTTTAACATGATTAATGGTCATTGATCACCTCCCTACTCTACAAATGCCATACATACGTAATAGTAATATTTCTTCTATGTTGAATTGTATCACATGGTGTGCACTAACATTTTAAAAATCCAGGCATCGTGGGTAAACTTTTGACTGTGAACAAGGGCATCCGCCTGAAACGCGTCAGTTTTGCTTCTGCTCAGTTTGCCTTAATAAATCCTAATTTATAATATATAATATATATATATATATATATATATATTACCTACTGGCGGTCGCCAGTAGGTATACATAGTTAAGATTTTTTCTCTATGGTATTTTTGAAAATTCTATGTCTAATAACTTTGGCGTTTGTGGACGGAATTGGCTGAAATTTTCAGGAAAATTGAACATTTTGTTTCTGAGCAGCCCCTTAAAATTTGGGGGGGTTTCATCAAGGGGGGGCCGAGAAAAAAGGGGGGGCCCAAAACGCGTTTTTCCCATGTTAATTTTCATAGGGCGGTTGGCCTCACTTTTAGCTCGAACGGCTGAATGGATTTGCACGAAACTTGGCAAAATTGTAGGGACTGTTAGCCCGATGTGCCTTTGCTAGGTCTCAATATATGTGCTCCAGTGGATTTTGAGTAATTTAGGTTCAAAAAAAGATATATATCTGGGCGGAGCCTAACCACACATCTGATCTGATTGGCTGTTAGCACTTCATCCAAGAAGTGTTGGCAGCCATCTTGGGACCAATATACATGATAGCACCTCATTAAAAAGCATTGTAGTTAATAGAGGGTTTTAGGACTTTAGTTACATTATAAATCATTTGTTGATGGTACCATACTCGTTTTAGGAATTGTGGTGGGTTCTAAGGTGATTTTACCATGTGAAAAAACCTTCTGCTGTGATATCATGAATATTGTTTGAAAGAAAACTAATATCTCATGATTTTCCCACAGTGGTTTGGAAGGGGATCTATAAGCTAAACTGAAAGCATATTTTCTGTAAATTCACATTATCTTTCTCAGTCATGTGAAAATGAAGTCTGACATTCTCAGTAAAACCTGTACATCCAACAAGGACAGAGACTGTCAGTTGATTCCTTTGTGCTCTACTGCAGCCTCCTAAAGTGTTCTAAAGAACAACTAGAGCGCTAACAGTCCTACGTATTACAAAGGTATAGCACACCTGGAGCCATCGTGATGGGAATAAAGTGGTAACTCTTAAAACATTTAATTTAAAAAGGAACAAAATGAGGGGGTATATTATGCAATAAAGGTATTATTAGTGCTGCAGAAAGAAAAATTAGGGCACATTTTGAGTGACTTTTCAAATCCTCTTCTATTTCATTAAAAAATTCTGACATGCAGTCTCCCAAAATGGCCACCAGAGACAAAAGAGCCCAAATGTAGCCCAAATATCACCCAGATGTAGCCCAAGTATAGCCCAATGACAGAATGTCCCAGAGTGTTCTAAAGAACAACTAGAGCGCTAACAGTCCTACTTATTACAAAGGTATGGCACACCTGAAGCCATCTTGATTGGAATAAAGTGGTAACTCTTAAAACATTTAATTTAAAAAGGAACAAAATGAGGGGGTATATTTTGCCATATGAATTATGATTAGTGCTGCAGAAAGAAAAATTAGGGCACATTTTGTGTGACTTCTCAAACCCTCTTCAATTTCATTAAAAAATTCTGACATACAGTCTCCCAAGATGGCCACCAGAGACAAAAGAGCCTAAATGTAGCCCAAATATCACCCAGATGTACCCCAAGTATAGCCCAATGACAGAATGTCCCAGAGTGTTCTAAAGAACAACTAGAGCGCTAACAGTCTTACTTATGACAAAAGTATGGCACACCAGAAGCCATCTTGATTGGAATGAAGTGGTAAGTCTGAAAACACTCAATTTAAAAAGGAACAACATGAGGGGGTTAATTTTGCCATAGAAAGTATGATTAGTGCTTCAGAAAGAAAAATTAGGGATCATTTTGAGTGACTTCTCAAATCCTCTTCTATTTCATTAAAAAAATTCTGACATGCAGACTGAAACATGCACTTTGAATACCAGCAGCAGACGTCCCTGGTGAGCAGTAGCTTTACTACAGTGATCTAATGTGCAACTAGAGTGCTAACATTCAGAATGTATGGCAAATGTGTGACACATCTGAATGCCTTCTTGATGGAACCAAAGTAAACAAGCATTGAAAATGCAATAGATCTCGCCCTCGTTTAAGTTAAAGCCATTCTGTTTGTAATGAGGTGGCTTTTTAGCTTTGCTTTTATTAGTGTTTTTTTCAACTTTCATGTAAATAACATGCATCTGTATGCATATAAGTATATGTATGCATGCATTTATGTTTGTATTTATATAGATATACAGATGATATATGTTTATATATGTATGTATATATATATATTCACTGAAAACACCATAGGTTATAGACCATATATAGTTAGGAATTAGCATTTACAAAACCTTGAAAATTCACTGAAAAAACCATAGGTTATAGACCATATATAGTTAGGAATTAGCATTTACAAAACCTTGAAAATTCACTGAAAAAACCATAGGTTATAGACCATATATAGGTAGGAATTCGCATTTACAAAACCTTATTTTACTCACACAAAACCATTGAAATTCCATATATAGTTAGTTGCACTAACTATATATCGCGCACCCGCAATCCACTGCTGATGATGTCACATATTACATCATTCATGACATGGTCAGTGACATCACTGATGACATCACTGATGACATCACTGATGACATCACTGATGACAACATCCAGTGACTGTATGTTTCTGTAAAGTTAAAATATGTCTTACATATTGAAGAATGAGTGGATGTATAAGTGTCTGGATGAAGGATTTAGTAGGTGCATGACTGACTGTATGAGTGAGTGATTAAATGTGTCTCACTGAGTGCATGGGTTAGTGACTAAACTGTCTTAATTTGTGCATCATTATGTCTGTTGTTCTGTAAACTGTTGCATGTGTTGATAAGTAGCTATATGAGTAACTATATGGGTTATTGATTGGTTGCCCAAGTATTTGTATGGGAGACTGAGTGTGTGTGTGGGTGGCTGGGAGGTGTATGACTCTGTGCATAGATGTGTGAGCAGTTGATTCACTAGATGTATAGTTTCAAAAGTGCATGTGGAAACAGCTGTATGGGTGGTTGACTGTGTGCATGAGTGTATTGGTGAGTGAATGGATATCTCAGTGCTACATGTCAAAGTAAGTACATATGTAAAACACAGTACATGTGAGAGTTGACATATATAAATAACTGTGCATAAGAGCCAGTGAATGTGTGAGTGGCTGTATGGATCATTGTGAACTTGTATCAGGGATTGTATAAGAGAGTAAATATGTGTTAGTATATGTTTGAATAAGTAAAGTTTGTATAACTGTATAGTTGAGGAAATGGAGGTGTGATTGATTCTTTGCATGACTGACTAGGTGTGTGAGTAACTCCATGGATGAGTGACAGTCTGTGAGTGTCTGTTTACACTGATTGTATCTAAGGTTATATTAGAGTCTGAAGAGGTTCATCGTATTATCACATGAATGATATCATCAGTGATGTGATCAGTAATGTCAAATGAGATGTCATCAGGGATGTCATCAGTGATGTCATTTGAGATGTCATCAGTGATGTCATTTGAGATGTCATCAGTGATGTCATCAGTGATGTCACTGACCATGTCATGAATGATGTAATATGTGACATCATCAGCAGTGGATTGCGGGTGCGCGATATATAGTTAGTGCAACTAACTATATATGGAATTTCAATGGTTTTGTGTGAGTAAAATAAGGTTTTGTAAATGCGAATTCCTAACTATATATGGTCTATAACCTATGGTTTTTTCAGTGAATATATATATATATATATTCACTGAAAAAACCATAGGTTTCACACCAGTTGTAGTTAGCTGGAAATTTTACTGACATAAAACCATTGAAATTCCACGTTATAGTTAGTTGGACTCACTATAACTTGCGCGCCTGCAATGCACTGCTGATGACGTCACATATTACATTACTCATGACATGGTCAGTGACATCACTCATGACATAACTGATGACACCATCCAGTGAATGTGTGTCTTTCTGAATAATAAATATGTTTTATATATGTATATGAAAAAGGTCGATGGAAGAATAAATGTTTAAGTAAGTGTCTAAATGGTTGTTTTTTTTCTAAAAAAATGATTTGTTAACTGCCTTATTAAGTGTATCTTAGTGAATACATATATTAGCGAGTAACTTTTAAATATTAAAATATATGTATCAGTGTTTCACTTTGTGTATAAGTGGCTGCATGGGTTGGTGACTGACTCACTGTTTGTATGTGTTTTGAAGACAGCATATGTGCAGGACTGTATGGGTGGATGAGTGTGTATATGTGTGTGTTAGTGAGTGAATGACTGTCTCACTAGTGTCTTTATCAGTAACTACATATGTTTTAATCTAGTATATGTGAGTATTGATGTATATAAGTGAATATATGTCAGAGCGAGAGATTGTAAGAGTTCCTGTTTAAATAAGTATGTGTTTCTATAAGTGATTGTTTAAGAGAGTAAGTATGTGTAAATTTCCATAGAAGTAAAGTGGTAGTGTGTGTATAGTTCTATATGCAAATAAATGGATGTTCAATAGTTTATTTGCATGTGTGAGTATGTGTGTGAGTAACTTTTGGATGACTGTCGGTGTGTAACAGGATGTATAGGTGTATCACTACATATAATGAGTGAATATATATATGAGTGACTATATAGAACTGTTGGTGAATAAGTGGATGTGTATATAGATGGTGGAATTACTGAATTGTTTGTTATAACTGGTATGGGTATCTCAATTTTTTTGAAAATGTTAATTTCTATTTTTGAATATGTGTTTCAAGGCTTACATTACACTGAAAGTAGGTCTGTCACTCTGTCACAAGGATGGTGTCATGAGTGATGTCATGAGTGATGTCACTGACCATGTCATGAGTGATGTAATATGTGACGTCATCAGCAGTGCATTGCAGGCGCGCAAGTTATAGTGAGCCCAACTAACTATAACGTGGAATTTCAATGGTTTTATGTCAGTAAAATTTCCAGCTTACTATAACTGGTGTGAAACCTATGGTTTTTTCAGTGAATTTAATAGGTTTTTTAAATGCTAATTCCTAACTATACCTGGTGTGAAACCTATGGTTTTTTCAGTGAATTTCATAGGTTTTTTAAATGCTAATTCCTTTCTATATCGAGTTTCTAACCTACGATTTTTTTATAAATTTGCTGTTTTGTGTAAGTATTAATTATTTATTTATTTATTTTATCATTTTTTCCTGGGGCGCTCTGGGTGCGCGCTCTGGTAAGCTCCCCGGAAAGCGCACCCAGAGCGCTACTTTCGTTCGTGAAAAAAAATATGAATGAAAAGTAAATAATAGCGCAAGACATTTAGTACCATACATATAAAAGCAGTTTTTTTTTAATAAGGAAATGAAAATGATTTTGCATTTCCGTGAAACTATCAAAACGTCACTTCGGCGCGCCGCGTAAGCGCCCCCGGAAGTGCCTACGTTCGCGTCGCGTATGCGCCCCGGAAGCGCCTACGTTCGCGCCGCGTATGCACCTACGTTCACACCGCGTGTGCTCCCCCGGAAGCGCCTACGTTCGCGCCGCGTATGCGCACCCGGAAGCGCTCCGGTGCGCGCAGCGTCAGCGCGTCAAGTCGTGTGACCTCAAAATAACACTTTTCATTGGTTGCTAACATTTTTTTTTACAAAGAATGAAATCTCCACCCATTTCCTTCACTTCTTCTTTCACTTTTGTGACTGAAAGACCTGCCTTTTTGCTCTTGCATCTTTCTGGGTTAATCATGGCTGCCAGACCATCCAGCAGTGAAGATGAGCCTGAATTCATCGATGAAGAGCCTCCTCAGCCAAAGGTGAAGGAGCATTTCATTTGGAAATTTTTTTCAATACCAGCTGACCAGAAAAAGGTGAATGCTCCAAAAGTGGAGTGCAGGATCTGCAAAAAAGTCCTGTCACGGGGTGACCCCAAAAAGAAATATTTATTTGGGAACTTCACAATGATACGCCATGTGGAGAGGAGGCATCCCCAGAATTTTGCCCGGGAAAGTGTCAGGGCTCTGGCACAAGAGGTCCCCAGTGATGGGGCCTCTACATCCACCGGAGGAGCAACTACTTCTGGAAGGGGGCGATCGCAGGAGCTGGTTCCTAATATTCAACCTGCATTTAACAAAGGTGTCCTGAATTGCAGATACTGCGATCAACTCCTTACCTATGGGGAGCAAAGTGTCCTGCTCATGGTTCGAGCATTGGAGAACCATCACTGCCGTTCCCAGCCCTAATTTTTTTTGTTTTTTTTGCTCCTGTTGAGCAGTTTCCATTCCGTGTTTTTGTTTCTGTTCAGAAAAAAGAAAAAAGAAGAAAAAAAAAGTTATTTTCAGAACTACCTGCAATTCTTATCAAAGAGCTATATTCCTAAAAAAATGAAAAAGAGTAAGTGAAGTGGAGTGCATTGATAATGGAAAGGAAAATGAGTAAGAAAGAACAGAAAGGTATGAGAGGAGAAAGGAAGTGAAGTAGGGGGACTGAAAGAAGGTGAGTGTTGGGAAGGAAAGTAAGGAGAAGGAGAGTGAATATGGGGAATGTGGATATTCAAAGAAAATGTTGAAAAGGAACGGGGGTGTGGAAGGGTAAGAAAAGATGCATTGCTGGAGTTGAAGACTGAAGGCCTCATTTATGAGGCCATGCGTCACTTTAACGCCACCAGAGCGTCTCTTTTTGTGACGCATCAGTACAGTAAAAAATGCACCTTATTCAGTCATATTTACAAAGTGACGCATCTAGGTAGATGCGTCACTTTGTAAGCCCCTGCGCCACATTATTCCTACGTCAGGTGTAATGTATGCAAAAGGGACGTATTGACGCAAGAAAGGGTCGTAGAGGTGACGCAGTGAAATCTATGAAATATCACTGCGTCACTTTTATGACGCTGTTGCTTCCAAATATTACGCCTGTCTCACAGCAGCACGTGCAGGCCCTTTCACATGGGGCCTGGCCCCATGTGAAAGGATGCATTGCTGGAGTTGCTTCATTTTTGAGACACACTCCAGCAATGCATCACTTTTGCGCTTACAGATACGTCTGAAATACTGACGTATCTGTAAGAACTTCCAACATAATACGTCATAAATTTAATATGACGCATGAGTAGAAGACTGAAGGCCTCATTTATGAGGCCATGCGTCACTTTAACGCCACAGGAGCGTCACTTTTTGTGACACACCAGTGCTGTAAAAAATGCAACTTATTCAGTCATATTTACAAAGTGACGCATCTAGGTAGATGCGTCACTTTGTAAGCCCCTGCGCCACATTATTCCTACGTCAGGTGTAATGTATGCAAAAGGGACGTATTGACGCAAGAAAGGGTCGTAGAGGTGACGCAGTGAAATCTATGAGATATCACTGCGTCACTTTTATGACGCTGTTGCTTCCAAATATTACGCCTGTTTCACAGCAGGCATGCAGGCCCTTTCACATGGGGCTTGGCCCCATGTGAAAGGATGCATTGCTGGAGTTGCTTCATTTTTGAGACACACCCCAGCAATGCATCACTTTTGCGCTTACAGATACGTCTGAAAAACTGACGTATCTGTAAGAACTTCCAACATAATACGTCATAAATTTAATGTGACGCATGAGTAGAAGACTGAAGGCCTCATTTATGAGGCCATGCGTCACTTTAACGCTACCAGAGCGTCACTGTTTGTGACGCACCAGTGCTGTAAAAAATGCACCTTATTCAGTCATATTTACAAAGTGACGCATCTAGGTAGTTGTGCCACTTTGTAAGCCCCTGCGCCACATTATTCCTACGTCAGGTGTAATGTATGCAAAAGGGACGTATTGATGCAAGAAAGGGTCGTAGAGGTGACACAGTGAATAAACTGGGTTTCCCCCATGCTTCGCTCCCCGGTCCGCTCCCCGGTGCGCATACCGGGCGCTCCCCCCGCGCAAATCGTTTTTTTTTTTTTGCCCCGCGGGTCCCTATTATAGCCCCTTCATCAAACCTAGGGGGTCAGGAGGGGGGTCTACCCTGCCCCCTTATAGTCATTTCCCCCTTTTTTTTATGCCACCTCTTGTGTCTCGATCCTACCGAGACACAAGATGGCGGCCGCTCCGGACTGTTTCGAATGTTTACAGACACCCGTGAACCAATCAGCTTTCCGTGCGCAAGTCACGTTGCACGCCCGGTGTGCTCCTGGGTGCGCGTACCGGGGCGGGCCTACAGATATATATATTTTTTTGAACCTAAATTACTCAAAATCCACTGGAGCACATATCTTGAGACATAGCAAAGGCACATCGGGCTACCAGTCCCTACAATTTTGCCAAGTTTGGTGGAAATCCATTCAGCCGTTCGGGCTAAAAGTGAGTTCGACCGCCCTATGGAAATTAACATGGGGAAAACACGTTTTGGGACCCCCCTTTTATCTCGGCCCCCGCTTGATGGCTCCCCCCCAAATTTTCAAGGAAGGACCGGAGCTCCGCGAGACAAATTTGAGGAAATTTTCAGGCAGATTCGTCAACCGGCGCCAAAGTTATTCCAAATAGAATTTTGAGATTTTGCATTGAAAAAAATCCTAACTATAACTACCTACTGGCAACCGCCAGTAGGTAATATATATATATATATATATATATATATATATATATATATATATATATATATATATATCACCTACTGCAGTCACCAGTAGGTAGTTATAGTTTGAACCGAGTTTCCATAGGAAAAACCTTTATTGATTTGCTAATAACTTTGGCGTTGTTTGATGAATCATTACAAAATTCTCGCAAAAAAAGTCTATCCAGGTCAGCTCCTATCCTGAACATTTTGGGGTGATCTGTCAAGCAGGGGCTGAGAAAAAAGAGGGGGGTCCCAAAATGTGATTTCCTCATGTTAATTTCCGTAGAAAATTTTGAGACAGGCTACAGCACGAACTGCAGAACGGAATTTCTCCAAATTTGGCAAAAAGGTAGTGCTTGGTTCAAAAAGCGACCTTTTTTTTTAAAATGGTGTAAATCCGTTCAGTAGTTGCTGAGAAATTAAAAAAATAAGAGTCAAAAAATCAATTTCCCATAGGA
The DNA here is from genome assembly GCF_964263255.1 of Lissotriton vulgaris. Taxonomy (NCBI): domain Eukaryota; kingdom Metazoa; phylum Chordata; class Amphibia; order Caudata; family Salamandridae; genus Lissotriton; species Lissotriton vulgaris. Next base: position 482,294,989 of record NC_141697.1, read on the forward strand.
AACTTTAGGCAAGGCTACAGACGAAACTGCTGAACGGAATTAACTCAGATTTGGCAAAAAGGTAGTCCTTGGTTCATAAATCGACCTTTTTTTTTAAACGGTTTAAATCCGTTCAGTAGTTGCTGAGAAATTCAAAATTAAACGTTTTGATATCTATGGCTGCGGTGTAGTGACGACCCTTTCCGACCACGAGCTTTATTCTAATTGGCTGTCAACACTCCAAACCAGGAAGTGTTGGCAGCCATCTTGTGACTCGAAAACAGTAAAACAAAGGTGACAAAAAAGAAAAGGGGGCAGGGTAAAAACACCTTGGCCCCATAGACCTGCTAAGGGGGTCCCACAAGGACCCCCAGGGCCAAAAAAAGCATTTTCTTTCTTACATATCAGCCAAATTCATGTTGGGTGCACAAATCTGGACAAAAAAAATGTGCCCGCGCTTCATTTAAATGAGGCCCCAGGTGGGCCAGGTCCCGGGGCATTGCTAAGAAATATATGCAGGGGCCCGCTGGGGCCTACAGGAGTGCCTGCAGCCCCAGGAACCACTACCCCCGGGGATTCTTTTTTATTGTGTGGGGACCTCCAAGGCCCCCCCAAGCCACGGGGACCACCACCCCAGCACATTTATAAATTATTTGCAGGGAGCACATGGCCCCCTCCACTGCCCCGGAGACCGCCACCCCCTGGGGCTTCTTTTTTAATGTTTGAGGGTCCCGAAGGCCCCCCAAGCCCCAGGGACCACCATCCCTGGGGCTTTTAAAAATACCTGTTTGGGGGAGTCAAACCCCCCACACGCCCAGGGGACCGCCACCTTCCTGGGCACTTAATGTTGAGATATGGGGTTCCGTAGTGGACTCCTGGCCCGGGGACCACTACCTCCCCAGGGCTTTGAAAGAATGGTTGGGGGGGCCGCACAGTCCCCCTCCTGGAGTCCCCAGGGCCGGCTCCTGCAGTGTCCCAGGGTGCTCACCCCTAGGAAACTGCTGTTTGCAATGACAATTGAGATGTCATCAGTGATTTCACTGACCATGTCATGAATGATGTAATATGTGACGTCATCAGCAGTGCATTGCAGGGGCGTGAGTTATAGTTAGCTGAACTAACTCTAACAGGGTAATTACTATGGTTTTGTATGAGTGAAATGTCCAACTAACTGTATTGCTCCTGAAACCTATGTTTTTGTCAGTGATTTTCTTATGCTTTTTAAATGCTAATTTCTAACTATAACGTGCCTGAAACCTATGGTTTTTTCAGTGAATATAGATATATTTATACACACAAACATTAACTGCAACATTTAAGTTGAAACTGATGTTTTAGTCAGATGAAAATAGCAATTAAACAATACATTTTATACTAAAGAGAACACTGAAATTCACCAGCTGTACTTAATTGAGCTAACTATAACTTTCACGCCCGCCATGCAACGCTTATGGCCTCACATATTACATCACTCATGACCTGCTGAATGACATAGTTGATGACATCTCAAATGACATCACTGATGATATCACTCATGACATCCAATGAGTGTGACAGTTGTATGCTTCCGATACTGTAAGATATTTATTGAGCTATATATCTAGAGGACATTTGCTATATCTGCAGTACTGCTAATGAGTAAACACATTTGCAACATGCATAGTCTCCTAATAGGACCTTTGTGTGTGGAGGGTGTTGGCTGTCCATGTGGAGTTCTCCACAGGACAAATACTGTGAGTAGTAGTGAATTCACCATTGGGGTTTGAGAGAATATAGATAGTCGTCTCTCCATGAAATGTTGTGTACAAGACAACATCTTTGTGTTGAAGGGGCTTGGTGACCTAATGGGGCTTGGGTTTCTGGAGCGAGTGGCTTCTCCATGAAGAGCTGTGCACAAGAGAAAGACTCTGCGGAGTAAGGGCTTGGTTAAGTAACTGTGTCTCTCTTAACCTCACCTCTTTCTTTCACTCTCTGAGCCCATCTCTTAGTCTCTACCCTCTCTCTGTTCCCCTCATCTCTATTTCACCCCTCTCTCTGCACTTCACTCTTGTTTCAGTGTTATGTTTCTATATATATATATTGCCTCTCTTAACCTGACTCCTCTTTACCATACTTGTCTATATCTGTATACCTTATCACGAGAACTTTTACCCCTCTACCTCACCACTCTCTTATTATCTCTTTTCTTTCTCTCCATATAGTCTTTTATGCTGACAAATCCATCCTAATTTTTCAAACTCCAAATGGTCTCCTCCAAGTTCAGCTTTTGGCAGTAGAAAAATACTGTCAGGAAAATGAACTAAAAATAAACACAGAGAAACTAAAACAATGCTCTCCAGAATAAATAGAAAGCTATGTACTGCCTTCACATTCAATAATACACAAGTTGAAGAAGAAGAAACATTGAGATACTTAGGAGTATCGATCGATTTCCAACAGCTTCAAATTGAAAACACATATTCGGGGAGTACCTGCTGTAAACGCCATTTCCAAAAAGTCACACACCCATGGAAATACATTTGCACATAACATTGATTGGGTCGTTCAGGCCAAGACAAGAAGTCAAATAGCCTATGGTGTGGAACTTTGAGGGCTTGACAACCTAACATCAAAAATAGGGACTCATGAAACAAAGTTCTGAAATTCTTTGCTAATGTTTCTATCAGGTTTTCTTACAATGACCCTGAAAAAGTCCTTGCTTTTCTTCAATTCCAAGATGATGCACAATTGCTCCAATAATGTAGGGAATGAAGATTCTAGAAGTGGCAGGAAGAAATCAGTTCAATAAGGCCTCGAGAGAACTTTTTTAATTTAGCAGCAAATCATAATTTGTGATGAACTGGATTAAAGAAACTGAGAGAGTAAAACTCTCAAGGCTTATTCATGAGCCCCCTGAATCATTTTTGCACCATGTAAAGTGGTACATACATGACGCAGGGCTCTCATAATGATTTATGAAGGCACTCAAAGCCGCCCTGCATGGTTTTGAGTGGCCTCATAAATCATGAGTAAGGAGACAGAGCAAATTGCTGCATCACCTTAACATGCACACGGGAGGAGTTCCATGGGTGTTACGGTGGGTTTTCGAACACAACAACCATGGAATTTGGTACTGCTCAGGTTTACAAAGTGAGGTAAACCTGGGGAAGCACAAAATCCATAAGCTCCGAGGTGAAGCGTAAAAAAGAGAAATAACTTTATTTCTCCTCGTTTTTTTTTTTGCTTTCCATGTGTGCTGCATTCTGCAGCATACATAGAAAGAGGAAAATGCCTCTTTGGATTATTTTTGTGCAGCAAGGTGCCCCTTCCTGCTCAAAAAAGAATCTTGCCTGCAACAGAGCCACCCTTTCACTATGGCACAAGGGTGCCTACGTTGTCGCCACACTGCCTAAATGGCACCAGCGCCGCAGAAGGGACTGGAATGCACTGTATTGCTTAATTGTGCTACATTCTTGCTCTATCACTTTGGTGTTCGGCAGTGCAGCAAAGTGCCTTGCTGTGCTGCCCTATTCCAAAATGCCATAAATGAGGCCCTTCATCTGCAAATCCAGTTTTGAAGATAATGAAAAGAAAAAAGATGAGCAAGACAATCAGCAAAAAACTTCTATATTAGAATTGTGAGAGGAACTGAAAGCTTTCTAGTTAACCAATAAACTAAGTAGGTTTCTTTGACCCCTCCCAGGCTGTCTAGTCTAGGGTGACCAACTCTCCATAAATTTCAAGGACCGTTAATTATTTGAACCTTTTGTCCATTGTGCATGAATATCCCTTTCACGGGCGCGTTTTGTCCACAATTTTGGACATTGGAGCGACCTGCGCTGTCCCCTCCTCAGAGTTCTGTAACTCTCTCTACAGGGGTCAGCTCACACTCCTGCTGTGAACTTTAAGGGCCTGCTGTAGTCCCTCCCCGACCTGGCAAAGAATGCTATCAGCCCATTATCATTCTGATTGCCAGCCAACTATCACATACAGAATGATAATGGGCCTCTTTGTGCAGTTACAGCATTTGCTGGGACTACTGCCACAGTCTAGGGTATGGCAATCTGCTTTTGTTCAGGGGCTGGTATTACCTCACCAGGGTACAAGCTCTCACACTCTGGGAAGGTGTGAGTTGGAGGGGTTGGGGGTTTGCATTTTGAAACTTCTGACAGGGTCAAATGTACAGACTTCAGATTCTCTTGTGTGACATCAATTCATAGGCTAAAGACGTCAGTTTATCTCTGGTGATTAGTGTATCTGTTTGAGAGATCATTTGCCTTTTCTGAGTTTTGACGTATCATTAAGTAGCAAAGAGGGATAATGTACCTCCAGTGAAGCACAATGCGTAACATGCAGGTCAAAGAATTGTTTTTTATGTGGACAGCTCAGTGGGATACTGTTTTTGTCTTAGGGACCCTTTTTTGAATTGCAGATTATAAAATACAATCTTAATATAGCACAGTGAGGTGTGAACTGAAATCAAATAGCAGCCTTATTGTTTTTCTCTCATCTTTCATTGTTCTAAAGTTGATAAATAGGGCTCGTTTGGATAATAATTAATACTTATTAGTAAACACAACACCAACGGTATGTTTTAAATCCAGGGATTCTATTTCTCCAGACTAAGCAGTCTTAGCATATAATGCCTACAAGTATGGATGACATGTGATTCCTAAACTTTGTAGTCCTCATGGTCTTAAGCAGGGCTACTAAAATGAAGCTTCCAGGGAGGGCCAAATTAGGTAGCAGGGTTGAGTATATTATACAGTAAGACAAGAACAATTATGTGGTGCAATGTAGCACATTTTGTAATAGTATTATTTAATTACTTTGTAATTATTAAACTTGTAACCACTATCTTGGCATAGGTTGCATCTCATTAGTATCAGTTGAGTACCCAAATATAGAAATAAATAACAGAAAGGTAACCAGTCACCCATTGCAAAGAGCCTTCTGTTGCGCGGAAATATGTGTCGCTGCATTTCAAATAACTTTTGAATCATTTGAGATCAAATCTGCAGAATATGTGGCATATGATGGATTTTGTGGCAAATGCAGCTAATCTATAATTATGTAAAAATTGAAGTGGCCAGACAATTGAATAATTCCAGTGTCAATGACCTCGAGAAATATTTCCCATAAAATGAACGGAGGATTTGGCACATCCAATACCCGAGTCGGAATGGTCTAAGATTCTTGCAAATTCAAATGCTGTGTTTTGAAATGTGAGATTTTTCATATTTTGTATTTACAAAGGTGATATATAACTCTGGGGAAAATAACACAGATTTATCAGACAGCTGTGGCGTGCCCTAGGTGTGAAGAGCAGGGGGTGAAAATGTTTCATATGGTATGGGCATGCTCATTATTAGAAGAATATTGCAAGGAGGTAGTATCCTGCATAAATGACTTAATGCAGAGATCTATTGAGTTTGCGCATGTGGTCTGTCGGCTGGGGGATTTCCAAGACCAGGTGGGTGTAAAAACACAACAGGATTTATTGAGTTGGCTCTGGTACTTGCTAGACAGGTGGTAACTATGAATTGGAAAGCGCTCTGGCTGTCCAGAGTGCCAAAATGGAAAGAGGAGCTGCTTTGGTGGGCGAGTTATGAGAGCTCAATGTTATATAGTGAAGTAGAAAAGGTAGAGGATCAATTGAAAGCATACGAGAATGTGATCATTTATTAGATTCCCTTAAAAGTTTGTGTATGAGTGATGAATTTGGGAAAGGAAACAACTTGAAATTTCCTTTGCAAATTAATATATGTAGATCTGGAATGTCCTTTGCGAATTAAGATATGTCTATGCATGCTGTTATGGGGACTAGACTTAAGGGAGAGATGAGGGGGTAAGTAGTAATAGTTGTTGTTGTATTGTTGTGCATCTTTTATTATAAATGGCAATAAAATTATGTGTCCAAAAAAGGTAACATTTTGACTTACACACCAATATGTGTGTGATGTAGCACACTCCAACACCCTACTCTACCCAACATACTTGCAATGAGGAGCAGTGTAAAATAAATTACCTACACATGAGAGAGGGTCTGTGTAGAGAAGAGGGATTCCATTGGAGGGAGGTACCAATTGAAAGCTTTGAGAACGAGGCCTTTGGGGAGGAGGGGGCGCAGCAAAGATCCTCACACCATCTGGCACCAGCACTAAAGCCAGCTCTGTCATAGTCGCAGCTATAATTCCTACAACCTGTGCAGTGCCCCAGGCCTTGAGGAAAAAGCACTTCAGCTGATTTGTGGGATGGACTGGTAGGAAGGCATAATCTATGACGGAGAGATTTAATTTTATTGTAATCTGTGTTTCTGTAAAGTTTTTATTCCAACATTTCCAGTTAATGGAGACCGAACAGCACAAAGAGAAATGCCTACATAACAGGACTGATGTGCTCTAATCCCAGAATCTTCTAGTGCCACATTGTAACCTGCCAGACAAATTTTCCTGGCTGGAACCTTGGATGGATTTCAGGCTTATTCTAGAAAAACTGCCTTTTCTTATCAGTGATTTTCTGCCTGTATGTCGGTATATGCTGTTTCAGTAGTGCAACCCTAGCCAAAAGGCAGAGGAGCACTGCACAAGGTCCAACAAAACATTTAGGTCTAGACAACTGTGCCAAATCTTTGAGGGATATATTTACTAACATTTCATGTAAAACAGTGCATTAAGGGAAGTTGCTGTGCTGCGTCGAGTGAAAGCGAAAGAGTAGAGTAGAACCTTTCAAAGGCATGGTGCATTGGAATTGGGATTGAAAAGGTCTGACATGCAAGTTCCAAAGTGAACCTCACATAATCTCTCTGTTCACTCGCTATTCAACCCCTTCACCTCTTGGTTCCCTTTTCTATATCTGTTCCCTCCTCTCCCCTACCTACCCATTTGTCTCTGCCTCTCTCCCCCCACATGTTTTCCCTTGGTTCCCTCTACCTCGCCTTTTATATGTCCCATGTACCTTTTTCTCTCTTTTCAACCTTCTCTCTGTCACCTTCACCAGCTTTCTGTATCTGTTTTTTGTTATTTTCTCTGCTCCATGTCCTTCTGTTGTTCATCTTTTTTCTTTTCACCATCTGTTCTTCCTCTCAGCTGAAAAGGTCCTCGCTTGCTTTACTCTTCTCTCGCTGTTCACTCTCATTGTTCCAACCTTCTGACTCTATCCTTCTCAGCATATAGCCTTTTCTCCTTTCTCACCATCATTTTGCTATCTTTTTCACACTCTCTAATAGTGCTTCTGCCCATGAACTATAAGTCAATGTTCTGGAACAGAGCAATGTTTCTGCTACTATTATTTATGATATGGGGTAGAATTGTGAAATCTGCCTCGTATGTCGGCTATCAAATTCTGCTTGAAGTGTATACGTTTACTCGCTGTTTCATCTTTAAATCTGTCCAGCTATTTGTGAATGTTTTCCCAACACTCAAATGTGGAAAACAAACTAAAGAACATAAACCTATTTTGGCTTGTGCTTCTGTCAGCTGTCTATTTTATAGTCGTGCACAATCGTCAGAATTTGCCCTGTTGGTCAGCCTAACCCAGCCTTACTTAACAAACTTAACAAATCATAAAGAAAGGGCACTCTTTGCTTTAGCATGCAGCGGCAGTATGTTACCGCTCAACCCAACTTCAAAGAAAAGGAAGCTAAGATCTCTGATGCCTGCTCATGTTTAGAAACTGAATATCTGAGCCACTTTTTGCTGAACTCTCCTTTCTACACCAAGGTCAGAAGCTATACTTTTACTAGGTTATTAAACAAGGAGCACTGGAGAGCGATGGGAATTGAATTTTCTTCCTGCTGAGCGATATCCCCGAAGAAATAACCAAGCAAATGGGAAGATGTCTTGTGAAAAGCTGAACAGCAATGTTCAGGAAGAATTAACTCCGCATTACCCTCATAAACACCTGTATGCACACAGACTGAGGAAGCATCTATGTATGACTCTGTTTGAAATTTTCCACTGATTTTATTTGCTCTCTTTTCTATTAATACATTTTGTTTTAAATATCTTTTTGAGGAATATTGTGATATTGTTTGTATGGTATTCATATTGCTCTAAACACTCTCTCTCTCACTACATAACCTCCTACATTACCACAACAGCTCCATACCACCTCTGTCCTTATGCTTCCTCTCTCACAATAAATGACATCTCTTTGTATCTTATTTGAACTCACCCTCTCTCACTAGCCTCTCTGCTTTTTCTATACATCCCTCTACCTAAACTGTCTCTCTTTCTGTCATCACTTTATCGACCTCACCTCTACCTCTACCTCACCATTATCTATTCAATAATCTTTATTTCGTTGCAATTGCATCATAAAAGATATACAATTAAAATACAGTTATATAATATTCAAAAATACAAGTGGGGTATAGGGGGTCTACTTAGAATTTCATTACATTATCAGTTCAGTTCATCCCGGTCTACATCATCTTATTTGAGTCATGGGATTACGGTCAGAGAAATCAACACACAATTTGAATAAATATAAAGTTAAAAATAATCAACATATTTACAAGCTAAAAAGACAATTACATTTATAACCACCATGGCATAATAAAAAAAATTACAATGAAATAGTAAAAAGTATTACATGGTTGTTGTGCCCAACCGCAAAGTTGGGTACTCGGTCATCCTTTGCTTATGGCATATATAACAATCATAATAATATTAGTTTAAGAGGGCTTCAACAAGTTATATGGTTGTATGGTTAGAAATGAAGACCTAATTTTAGTCTAATAAAATTAGCAGCAAGAAGAAATCTACTGATGCCAAACACAATTACTTGACTGGTGTCAGTTTTTAAGATTCTACCAGCCTCCTTATAGGAATTTGAACCAATAATACGACATAGCGGCACTATCCACTTTCCCTAGGCTTCGCATAACTGGGACAAAAAAATAATATACGTAGGACATCTTCCCTTGTATTATTGGGACATAAAGTGCAGAGATCACTATTTGTCTTCACCCAACTTTTCTCAAGGACTTTAGTTCTCAATGTTCCATATCTATATTTTATATACAAGGTTTTAGCTAGTGGCGGCTGTACCTCATCTAGAAAAGTTTCAAAATGTGCCACATCTTTAACCATTAAAAACCTTTCAGTTAAGAGGCCATGGATTTTAATGCATACAGAATCATAACTTATATAGGACCAGAACGACAATTTAACAATTTTTCTTGAACCCACACTCATGGATTCTGGGTCGCACCAAAAATGGGCTAGTCCTACTTTAACTAGCCAGGATCTTACGTGCTTTAACCAGTAAATTTTGCTGCCTGTATCTAGGTCCATGACTTCTTTCAACCCGTTTTTGTATTCGTTCAGTTCGGGGGTTGTCCATAATCTGACCCACAACAATAATGGTCTCAACATTACATGTTGGTCGGTACGCTTAATATTCAGATCCAAAATTAGTGGTGTCAGCGGGGTGTTAGTGGGCACTTTTAATAATCCCCTGAAAAACGTATTCTTAAGGGTTTCAAAGGTTTTCCTGCATACTGGTCCCCATAATTCTGCTCCATATAGTACTGCTGATTGGACCTTATACCTAAAGATCTCTAAAGCTGGGGTAACTGCCTTGTTCGAACATTTGTTGTGTTTTTTTAAAATTGGGAGGCAGTTTTGTTTGAACACTATTTTCGTTTTTTCTAGCTGCGGTCTGCATGCTAGTAGTGAATCAATTAATACACCTAAATATGTGAAATTCTGCTCGTGATCTAATTTCTGGCCATTTAGCATTAGGTTTTTTCTAAAACTTTTGTGCGGGCTCAGTGCCATGTATTTTGTTTTTTATGTTAATTTCTAACCCTTTAAGATTGCAATATGACTGGAACCTTTCTAATAAATTCTGGAGACCCCGCGGTGTTTGTGAAATAAGGATGGTGTCGTCTGCAAAAAGGAGGGACGGAACCCATTCACCCCCCAATCTAGGTGAATCATTGTCACACTTCTCCATATAAGACGGGATGTCATTAACAAAGAGGGAAAAGAGTGTAGGAGCCAGCACGCATCCCTGGCGTACTCCCCTTTTTATAGGGATAGATTGTGAAAGTTCCCCGTTTGGGCCCCACCTAACCTTAGCGTAAATCTCCTTGTGCAGACCCTTCACCAAGTTTAACAAATCCCCTATGAGTCCCTGACATTTCAAGGATTCCCATAGTAGGTCTCGGGGGATAAGGCCAAATGCTGCTCGTAGGTCAACAAATGCCACATACAAGTGGCCTTTGCGAATGATGACATATTTCCAATACAAGCAGCATAGCCTTAGTACCTGGTCTATGGTTCCTGTTTTTTCTCTGAAGCCCGCTTGGTATTTTGTTAAAACTGATTCTTGTTCCAACCATGCTTTAATACGATTAAAATATATGCCTGGCATTTATATTTTTTGGGTTATATCTAAAAGACTTATGGGGCGATAATTAGCTGGATCGCTTCTATCCCCCTTTTTAAAAATTGTGATAATTTCTGCGCCATTCCATGTATCCGGGATTGGTTCACCAGCCGCAACTGAATTACACAGATGATTTAAATATGGTGCCCATACAGCCAAGTCATGCTTAAAAAGGTCACCAGGGATCTTGTCAAGTCCAGGGGCTTTCCCCTGTTTGACCGAGTTAATAGCTAGCTCTGTCTCCTGTAAGTTAAAAACTATCTGTGGGTGTACATCATCTACAACAGGTAGGGCTCCCTCTTCCTGCACTACTCCCCCGTGCTCTTGCGCTGCATAAAGGTTCGTAAAGTAGTTTATCCATGTTGCTTCATCTAGGAAGACCTCTCTCGAGCCTTTCTCCCTTTTATTTCCCTTGGCTACTATTTCCCAGAATAACTTCTGGTCCTTTGTCTTAGCCGCTGACAACATACTGGACCAGAGCTCTTCGTCCCAGGAAGACTTAGCTTTTGTCAGAACTTTGTTATATAGTTTCCTTTTCTCTTTTACTTCTAGAGCACCTTTTGTTTTAAGTGCGTCAATTAGTGTAGATTTTGCGGCACAGCATTCTTTACTAAACCAAGGTTTACCAGCAGTCAATGCATTCACAACACCAGTCCCTTTTTTTGGCTTTTTTGTCATAAGTTCTAATAATTTGTTAAAGAAGGCTTTGTGCAGTTTAATAAATTCACCTGAATCGCATTCAACAGGGTTATATGAATCAAATATATTTGCAAGGGAACAATAAATATTGGCCAATAGCTCTTCTTTTCCCAAGATGTATGCCCATTTCACTGACCGTCTATTATTACTAAGAATAATGTTGTCTATCGTGGGTGGTTGTATTTGGCTTTGACCTCCCTCGCTAACTTCTGACCTCTTTAATAAGCTCAATAAAAAGCTAGTTTCAAGGGGGCGGTGATCACTATCAAATCTTTCCTTTACCTTCAAGTCTTTTGTGTATGGCCATAGATCAAATGAGAAATTACATAATCTATTATACTTTCACATGTACGCCTCTTGAAGGTGGGTGCTTTCGGGCTATCAGATGGCAGGCGCCCATTACATGCCCTCAGTCCTTGACTAGTGAGTAACCTTGTAATCTGAAGAGCTAGGGTGGTTCCAGCAGCCATCCCATTACTAACCAAAGATGGTATTCCATTAGCAGCATCCTCTTCTTCATACAATTATACATGCCTATAATAGGTTCGAAATTACAATTCATGTCCCCACATATAATTACACTTGCTTCTGGTCCCAAGGTGTCCATAGGAATTTCTAATTTATCAATACATGGGGACTCCTTATAAGATGGGCATGGTCTATTGTAGACATTAATAAGATATATCACCCTTTTATCATCAGTGGTAATTTCCAAGCCAAGTAAATCAAGAGAGTCAACATTTACATTTTTTATGCCAATATTAATAGATACGCTGATCCATATTAATAAACCACCTGAGGCGCATCCTCTGGTTGATGGAACCGCGTCAATCTGATATGTTTTATATCCAACTCTATGTATTTGATTTGTATCCCAAGTTTCCTGCAAAACACAGATATCAAAGGTATTCATATAGTTATTCCATTCAGGGTCACTTGTTTTTGTGCTCACTCCTGCTACATTCCATGAAACTACTTTAACTAAGAACAACCCTTCATTTGTGCCACTACTACTCGATGGTGGAGGTGTAGTTGGGCTTCTAATTGCCCCTATTCGGGAACTGTCATACCTACCCACTACTGGTAGGTCTGAACAGACTGTTCCTGTCTTTGGGACTATGACCCATCTACTATACCTTCACTTGGGGGCTGATCTATGGTAACAGTGATCCGCATTTGGTCAACCACCTGGTTTGTACTAAGACGTACTACTCCATTAGTGTCCCTGATTCCTACCTTTTCTAAATTTGATACTCTGTGATATTCGGGTACCTGTTCTACAATCTCTTAACGTGGTGACAGTGAGGGAAAAGGGAGAAGAGTATCTTGCAGTCAGTCAACTGCATCTAAGCAATTGAAGCGATTGTTGGTAGAAATATAGTCTAAATGTAGAGGCGGCATTAACCAGCCTCCACCTCGTGGCCCCCTACCATTTCGCTGCACCATTGTCCATCCATCTGCCCTAGACGAGAAGTGGCCTGCTGGGTAGAAGTAGGTCAGTTGAAAAGGACGAATAGTGGTACCTAAACTAGGGAACCTCCAGTTACAGATATGTTTCACTACTCTAGGATTGTCAAAATGTATTATTATACAGTCCCCGTTTCTATTTTTTGCCAAATGCCCCACCCAGGGAACTCGCCTGATGTTAAGAATTCTGCCCATCATATGCGGGGGTAGTGGTCTATTTACATTCAAACATTGAACCACCCTGTTCCATAGGGTTGCTGAGCTTTCTACCTCATGTTTGCCCAATTACGGCACTCCCGTCAGAATAGCCACAAATGGGCAAACCTCTGGGGGAGATTAATGGTCTTTGTAATGCTTTCTGTGCCATAGTTTTTGCCATTACTGTCCTGTGGAACACTGTCCTGTGGAACACTGTCCTGTGGAACACTATTTTTATTTGGCTTACTTTTAGGTTCCATTACATCCTTATCTTTGGCTACCTCAGGGATCACATCAGTAATTTTCGGTACTGGTGGGTCCTTTGGTGGGTCCTTTGGTAGCACTGATGCCTCTGCAGTTTTAGTGTCCTTGGCCTTCGGTAGTGTATGAAGTGCACTAGGGTTAACATTTTTTACGGAGGATTCAGCAATTCCCTTTATATCCCTCTCAATCCGTTTTAAATAGGTCTCTACCTTACTCAGCCTCTCCTCAAGTGGACGTAATAAGAGTTTTAATGTGTTGAACATGATGTTGACTCTGTATTCACAATCCCTTCAGTAACCCCTGTAGTTGAATGCCCCCCTATCGGTTGTATCGTGTCCCCATGGACTAATGCATCACGCTCCACATTTGTACTATCACTGATAACAGGTATTTCCATGATGCCAGGGCTAGTTGTGATATTTTTAGACCTCTTTTTTTTTTTCTTCCACCATGAATAGTCGGTGGACCCGATTTCACCTTGGGAATAGTGCCTGTGTTAACTCCTTTCTGTTGTCTTGTGTTATGCACCTTAACAACATTGGGGACAATGGGCAATTTGTTTGGTGAAAGTAAGAGTGATTCTGAAACAGTAGAGGAGCTCCCGTCTGTAACATGTAGTGTATCATTATTAATTTCCTGCAATGGGATAGTTTCTAAAATAGGTGAAACATTCACTCCCCTAATAGATACAACTCTGTCCAAAGTAAGAGGAGTTAGTGCATTAGCTATTTGGCCTAGTGAAGATCGTCTTGCAATGGCTAGTTCCTGGGAAACACGCCTCTCCATGATGACAATACTTTCATCAACAACTGAGTTCATCTTTTAATGAATTGGTCCATTGCTCCAGTGAATGTAACAGTATCAGTTTTCCCTTTAACCTCCTTTGGTGGCATTGTTCATGGGCCAGTCACAATTAGGAAAATAAAAGAAATTAAATCCACAGTACTCACAAAACAAAGATTGTTGGGATGTTGGTGGGGTGGCCCGTCCCGACCTCTGCCGGTCTTGAACGGGCTTAAACGGGCCCACCCTTGGCCCGGGCTTGGCCCGGCGTCCCGCTCGCGTCCCGCGAAGCCGGCCTCTACGCCGCTTTTGTGCACCTCCTGGTGCGGGCGCGTCGTCAGCAGTGTGCGCCGCCGCAAAGCCTGCCGGGAGTTGTGTTCCCGAAGCGGCGGCGCGAAGAATGGTACAGCTGACTCTCACCGGTGGGGGCGTGGGTTCTGCTTTCTCTGTCTGGCCCCCAATGACTCTCGGCGGTGGCGGCGTCCCGAAGCTGCTGTCAGGTAAGTGGCACCCTCTCCGCCGGCCTCTGTGGCGCTTTTGTGCACCTCCTGGTGCGGGCGCGTCGTCAGCGGTGCGCACCGCCGCAAAACCTGCCGGGAGTTGTGGTCCCGGAGCGGCGGCGTGAAGAATGGCACAGCTGACTCTCGGCCGGTGGCGGCGTGGGTTCTGCTTTCTCTGTCTGGCCCCCAATGACTCTCGGCGGTGGCGGCGTCCCGAAACTGTTGTCAGGTAAGTGGCACCCTCTCCGCCAGCCTCTGCGCCGCTTTTGTGCACCTCCTGGTGCGGGTGCGTCGGCAGCGGTGAGCGCCGCCGCAAAGCCTGCCAGGAGTTGTGGTCCTGGAGCGGCGGCGTGAAGAATGGCACAGCTGACTCTCGGCCGGTGGCGGCGTGGGTTCTGCTTTCTCTGTTTGGCCCCCAATGACTCTCGGCGGTGGCGGCGTCCCGAAGCTGCTGTCAGGTATAATCTATTTTAGCTCTTTTGACACTCCACCTCATCTCTATTTCTACCCTTCACCATCTCTCCATCTGTCTTTCCACCTCATTATCTTCTACTTATCCTGCAATTCTATATCTTAGTCTTCATGTTGCCCCTCTCCGTAGGTACCATTCTACTCTCTCTCTAACTTGCATATCTCTATACGTCTATCAAAAGCGTGCCTTTTAATCTCTCTACCTCAACGACTCTAACCCGCCTCTATTTCTAATCGACCGATATCCCTCTTAGAATATCCTTCTCTGTATATTTAGCTCTCTCTCTGTCTCTCTTTCCCATTCCAAACTATCCCTAGTCCCTACCTCTCTCTCTACACACCTCTCCTTCTAACTTTCCATATATTTATGTGTCGCTACCTCGCCTCTCTCTCTTTAAATTGTATCCCTCCATAGCTCATCAAACTCTGTACCTTATGTCTTGCTCCACCTCCATTTTCCTTTCACTTCACCCCTCTTGTTAGGCCGTTCTTTTGACCTCTTTTTTCTTCTGCTGCTTCCTGTACAAATCCCATTTCTGTTACTGGGCAGAGTCTGAGGTCTCTGTCTAGGCTGTAAATGATACACATAGAAAGAGGGGTGGAGGGACAAGACAGTGGAATAGAATTAAAGAGAGTTAAAGGGAAGCCTATCAGATTTTACGGACTAGTAAAATTCCTTTGGCCAGTGATTTGACTTTCCCTGTTGCAGCGGATATTCAAATGTGAGGGGATTACTTATATGTGACTCGAAAAATTCAGTACTCAAAGCTACAGTTTCTCACTGCAATATCATGAGCGACACTAAACTTAGTCATGCTGCTCAATACCGGGAGAAAGGGAAGGGTTACACACCGATGTTTAAGTAAAATATTGTTGTTGCAAGAAAAAAATCAATATCAAGTGTAAACAGAAATGACTTAATCAATGCTTATCACAGCTTTCATTTGGTACTTTTTGACTGGTTGATGCTGGGAAGCTTGACCTTGTGTTTGTGTGCCCCCATTTCTGAAAGTCATATCATTCAACATTTGTATTGATTTTATTTTTATCATGAAGACGACTTCAATTAGCTATTAACGGATAAACAAATTATAGTTCTAAATAGTGGACCCCCGAATATGTTTTGCTTGTGGTCACACAGTGGTTCATTTGTCAAACAAAATGAGTGCAGGCGCTCTTGTCAGAAGGCATCCTGCTCCAGCCCATTTCTCCTGTTAGTGTCGCCTAAAAGAAAACCAACTACTGATCATGGAAGTGGGGGAGAGGATGTGGAGTAATGGCCAGAGCTGCCGACTTCCTAGCTGGGGCACCAGGTTTGGGTCTCGGCATCGGCTCCACATCCTGTGATTCTGGTTAAGCCACTTAATCTCCCTGTAAATGAATGTGTCCTTAACTGGTGCTCCTGAAAAGCCCCGGTGTTGATGAGTAAGTGCCGGTGCTGAGCACTGAAGACCACCGGCTCAAATCAATTTATATACAAACACACAAAGTAAAATACAGCATACACAAACAATACATACAATCTTGATTTTGTGGCTCTAGTATCTAATAGGCAGGTCCATGAGTCCCACTTCCCTCCCACTAATGGTAGCAGTTATTCCCCATTCACTATAGGTGACATTCAGGTTAAGCCCCACGAGTAGTCTGAATATCAGGATTGTCACTCCGACTCTTCCAAAAGTGAAATGTGTTCCAGCGTCCAAAGCGCTATGTGGCAGAACAAGTTCCACCAAGGCCTTTCGGCCCAGTCATCATTCTCACCCTCTCCTGCAGGTGTTGCACTGCCAGAGTACCCAGAAGTGTTTCACTCTTGGACATCGCAGAGAGATGAAGGGCTGCTAATAGTGAATAGCAATTCCTGCTCTGTAGTGGTAGCTGCTGGGTCCATGGCATTTCTTCTGGTAAGACAGTAACAGGTACATGCATCAAAGTATTTTGCGATCGCAAGCGGTGCGAATCGCAAAAATCGGCCGTTTGCGATCGCAAAATCTGCTTTTGGAATGCATGAAGGGTGAAGGCCCTCGCAATTTGAGAAATCGCAAATATTTGCGAATTCTCAAATTGCGATTGCATTTAAGGAATTGCATTTTGCGATTCCTTAAATGCAATGCATGAAACTTTTAAAAATTGCGATTTCGCAATTAGGGGGAGCAAATTACCATAAGGTTGAACCTCATGGTAATTTGCGAAAAACTTTGAAAAATGCACTTTTGTGCATTTTTCAAAGTTTCATGTTGTGCACAGATTGATTACAGGTGTGCAACAGGGTGTCCTTTGGACACCCCTCCACCCTTGAAATCGCATTCTCAATTTGTGATTCGCTAATTGCGAATCACAAATTGAGAATGTCTTCCCATTCATTCCAATGGGCCTCTAGGCCCATAGGAATGAATGGGGAGGTATTCCTTAATTGCGACTCGCAACTTGCGAGTCGCAATTAAGGAATATTAAGAAATCGCAATTTATTTAGCGATTTCTTGATGCATTGCATTTTGCAATTCCTTAATTGTGATTCCTTATTTTTCGGAATTAAGGAATCGCAAAAAGCAATATTGATGCATGTTCCTGATTGTTCCTCTGAAAGTTCCCACAGTTGGGGGAAATGGTTTCTTGGGTTCCAAATCTCAGTTGGAGCTTGGGCATTCACAGGTCACCATGGAGTGCTCGCCTTTCGACGAAGACGGAACCAGTCAAAACATTTTCTCGGTTGCCCCCTTTGGCATATGGGCTCATCGACCTTACTCCGCACATGGGCTATGCTGTAATTTCCTCTACATTGCTGCCTCCTCAGGCATACAGGGTTGCTGATATCACTCTGTAGATGGGTTATGGGCCGATCAGCATGTAATCTTACAGCGATATACTTGGTCGATGAATTTACTCTGCACACGGGCGACCTATACACAAACTTGATGTCTGCTAGGGGTGAGTTAAGCACAGAGCAGGAGAACCTTATATGAGAGAGCCTGTAGGCCTCCTTCCAGTGACACAGGTAAAAAGGCTTGTTCAGGTCTACTGATCACTGCACAGTATACTGCCACCACAGCGCTTGGCTACTTAAGTCCTGGCAACAGCTGTAGCCTATCACCACTAAGAGGGTAGTGCCTTTCATGCCCCACCTGGTCAAACAAGATCCCAATGCATTCTATGCACCGATGTAATGGTGCACATACATGATCCGTGTTCACCCATGACAACAAAATTTAGCACCGGGAACCAGACACGGTTGCAGTAGGGACACTCAGGGTAACGAGTGAATGCCCATGAACATGCAAGGGACTTTTCCATCCCAACCATAATTGACAAAGTACGTAAGATAGTATGCTTTTATCCTAGCGTAACCTATAGTATTCACAATATGTGAGGTACAGAATGCCAAACTAAAGGTCAGAAAGGAACATCTATCTGAGTGTCCAACAGATAGTGTGGGAGAAAACTCCTTGGGTGATAAGCCTACCTAGCTGCAGATAATGATGGGGGCACGGTGTAGGAAGCTGGCTCTGTATGTACTATACCAAAGTAAGGTATAGTGTGCACAGAGTCCAGGGGATCCCCAAAGGTAGGCAGAGGTAAAAGTAGATAATACCTTACTCTCTATTTATGATAGTGTGGGAGAGCAGTAAGGCTTTATCAGAAGGTTAGTGCTAAGCATTTATTGTTTTCAGATATGAAATGATGTAGCACACTCAAATACCATTTTGCTTGTAAAAAAAAAAATATTTAGTTGTATTTTATTTTCTAGAACCATGCCAGGCCTGGTACAGGTAAGTTGTAGTACTTTGCAAGATTAATGCAGATGGACTGTTTTGGTTACGGAGATGGTCAGGGTGTTGCCTTCGGTCGGTACAGATCAGGACCAATGGGTCCCTTCCTTGGGGTGGGTACACCTCCTATTATGCTGCTCTTTAGTGGGCGGCGGGCATAAGCCTCACTCTGATTGGCTGAGTCCTCTATCTGTAAGTTGGCGGGGACTAAGAGTTGTGCTTCACTTCGCCTCCCCCACCTGAGGGGTGGGGTTGGCAAAGGTGGGCAGACCTCTCCTCCTAACTTAGTTTTCCTGCCTATTCTGAGGATGCAGACTTTAGCCACTTTAGACACAGTTCTGAGTCTAACCAACATTTTTTATAGTTTGTGATCCCAACAACGTCACTGGTTTCACCCATGAGGTTTGTTCTGTGGAAGCGACAAACTGCAGTTCGCTTGTTGTATGGACTTGAGCCCAAACTGAGTTCCAATAGAGCTGCAGCCAAGGGCAGGACGATAGTCTGTGAGGCATGTCTCCAGGAAAGTTTTTACATCTCCAGGAAAGGGATGTACAAGATAGTTTTGTTCTATATAGCTTCTCTGGCAACACATCATATTCGTGTTTGATTTTAAAACAGCTGAATTTCAGGTGAGAATCTTTTAGGCTCCTGTTGTGTTCCTGGAAGAGATCTGACTACCCTTCATCTGAATATTATTTTGTGAGTCTCTTGTTCTATCTATGTAGAAGGGATTTGCTGTGGCCTTGGGTTAAATATTATCTATTATTCTCACATATAAGCCAGAGACTAACTTCCTGTACTTCCCCATTTGTCATTGTATGAATGCAGCATAGAAACATGTTAGTTATGGAAGTGAGGTCCCAGGCCTTAGTCAGACAGGAACACAACTGTAGATAAAACCATCGGCGAATCTGGCCTAGGATGAAAGCAGCCTGAGGAGTTGGGCATGACTTTAGGAAGGATGTGTTTATCAGTTGGTTCAAGAGTATAAGTCCTAATTTTGCCATCTGGGACAGTAGACTGGGTGACAGTTGACCTTTACATTGACGTTGAATCATAAAGGGGTTTAAAGTTTCCATTGGACCTGTTGGTCTAGGTAACTGTGGCCTTGCAGCCAGTATTTAATAGAAACTTGTACATAGGATTAGGCTTCCCAACTTCATGGATCTGCTAGTGTAGTGTATTTGAGGGCCTTTTAAGTCAAATTGTAGTTTTATTTCACCTGTGACCAAGTCAGAATTTCCATTCAAGGGCAAAAGTGATATGCCAGGTGTGATAGGTGTTGGGCGATGCTGTCCATTTAGATTTTTGGTGGGTTTAAGCTGCCTGATGTTGTGGTGGCATGCAGAAGAAAGCAAGCGATTCTTCGGGTAGCCCTTGTCAAATGAAAGGTTTGATTCTCTGGTCAATGGATCGCAATACTCGAAGGGGAACGGTGAGTGGGAGCATGCTCAGGACGTAATTTTTTCTCAAGATGAGCATCATTTTGACACTTTGTACTCTGTCCCTGTGGGAGAGTTTGAGCTTATCTCAT
The DNA here is from genome assembly GCF_964263255.1 of Lissotriton vulgaris. NCBI lineage: Eukaryota > Metazoa > Chordata > Amphibia > Caudata > Salamandridae > Lissotriton > Lissotriton vulgaris. The sequence goes on from NC_141697.1 coordinate 482,315,025, forward strand.
TTTTGGAAGTCTCTCAGCATGTGGTCCATCAGACGATCAAAGGTATCTTTTATGAGTGGTGGAATACTACTTCTTACCAGGGTTGCTAATTATGTCAATTTAGAGGTCGTCCACTACAAAGGGTGGCTTCCCAGTGAAGCAAAAGTGGTGTATTCAGATAGTGGGAGCACCTTGGTTTTACTCCAGTTCATTTTGCAACCCAATAATATAGAGAAGAAAGCAATCATGGTCATTTGGTGGATATAGATGATCGCAATGGTGTCAGGGTCATGAGTATAACATCTGCATATACATCAACTTTAGTTGGTCTGTGCAGGTGGTGATGCTCTCTTTCTCCGTTATTTATTTTATGGCAATGGCAAGAGGATCCAATGCAGTTAAGAACAGTAGAGGGGACAGGCGTAGCCTGTACATTTTTAGTGCGTCAAACAGAAAGCCTTTACATGAAATCCAGGCACTGCACCATTATAGAGCCATTTAATGCAATTGGGGCCAATGCCCATTCTGGACCTAGTCTGGAATAAGTCCCCCAACTCCACACGATCAATGGCCTTCTCAGCATCAAGTGAGAGGGCCACCATCCCATCAAAATGATTTCAACTTTGCCATAGGTCTTTTTCGTACCGCTAGTTGAATAGGCCTTGCATTGTTGAAGTTGGAGCTGCAGATGTCAAACAGCATTTTCTACCGGATCGTAATGTCTGCACTGTAGGCGGTGTAGGTCCTTTACTGCTCATGTTGTGTAGAGTTTGTAAAGCTACAATTTCTTCGAGATTAGTTATCGGAGTGAAGTGGCACTCGGAAAAGCACTTTATTGTTGCTCTAAATCCATATCACTTCCCTCTAGAAAGGTCTCCTGTTCCTTCATTTGTTCATGAGCAGTGGAACCCTCTTTGATCATAATGCCTAAGAGAGGCACTTTTGCTCTCTGCCCATAGTGTATGAGATGATACTGATTGTTCATTTAGGGACATGTAATCTTTCAGCTACGCAACCAATTATTTTGTACTTCTGGCAGTTTATAGTGCAGGGTATTCAACTCTCAGATCTTTGTTTTGAATGTTTTGAATTGAAGGTTAAATTGTAGAAAAATTGGTAAATGGTCAGAGATCCCACCTGTGCACTGAAGAATAGCAGGGATCCTGTTGGAGGTGTCAAAAAGTAATCAATCCAAGTTTCAGTGCCATGTGGACATGACAGAAAAGTTTAATGGATTCCGTAGGATCAAAGTGCTTCCATGGTTCTGCCGACGAGTGGTCTTGCAGAAGACCTTTATTAAGGTATCTATCAGAGTTGTTATAGAGATACAGTGGTCCAGAGCAGTTGAGTAGCTGGTCAGGTTCCAGTTTCCACCTATTACAAAGAGGTGTCTGCCAAATTCCACTATACCCAGCTGTTAGGTTTTGAAAAGAAGGAGGATTTGGCATCATTTAGGGCGTAGACCAGGGGTCTCCAACCTTTTGTGTAGTCCGAGCTACTTCTGGCCAGTGAAAATTGTCGTGAGCTACTGAACCCGAAGCGACTAGTGCATTTTTCCGAGAGACCCGCCCATGCCTAGTTTCATTGACTTTAAGCCTAATGAAGAGATGCCTTTCAAGAGACACTGCTAATGAGTACAAATTACAAAACGATAAAGTAGTACTATAACAAAATTAGCTGCAATACACCATATAAGTTGTCTTTTTTGCAGCAGGATTTTGTCAAACTTGCTGCATAATTTGGTCCCCCAGTGCCACATAATACCAGTTGCCCTGAACCATGACTTAACAGTCATGCCCCCTCAATCCCATGCCCCCCATACCTCTAACTCCCCCCCCCTGCCTCATCATTAGCTTGGCCTTGACTACTGGACACAGATAACTGCAGCGTTGTAAGAGGCAGTGGTACCCGGGGGCTTGTGGAAAGTGAGCAATCAGACAGCAGCACGAAAATCCTACTGCTGATCCTGGCTGCATCTATTTTTACCTGCCTGCCATGTAACTGTAACCTATACACATGTGCCTTTCAACGTTTTATTGCTTTTATTGTATTGTCTGTATTATCATTGTTGTGTCTATGACTGCTGTTGTCTGTCTTCCCCTGCTGCCTGTACGTGGTCCGTGCCCCTTTTTCTTCCCTCTGTTCCCTTCGCTGTCCCTGTGCTCTCCCTGCCTTGTCTTTCCTTCTGTACCCCTCGCTACCCTGTGTCTCTGCCCGGTTTTCCCTTCTGTTCCCCCTCGCTGCCCCCATGCCTCTCGGCCTGTTCTGCCTTCTGTTCTTAGCTGCCCCTATACTTCTGTATTCTGTATTTAGCCTCTGTGCCATTCGTTTTTTGTGCCCGTCTGCCCTCTGTGCCACTCGTTTTTCCCTGTTTTTTGTGCCTTTCCGCCCTCTGTTCCACTCGTTTTTAGTGCCTTTCTGCCTTCTGTTCCACTCGCTTTTCCTTTGTTTTTTGGTGCCCTTCTGCCCTCTGTTCCACTCATTTTTGTGCCTTTATGCCCTTTGTTCCACTCGTTTTCCCCTTGTTTTTGTGCCCGTCTGCCCTCTGTGCCACTCGTTTTCCCTGTTTTTGTGCCTTTCTGCCCTCTGTTCCATTCGTTTTCCCTCATTTTTTGTGCCCTTCTGCCCTCTGTTACACTCGTTTTTTGTGCCTTTCGGCCCTCTGTTCCACTCGTTTTTCCTTTGTTTTTCGTGCCTTTCTTTCTCTGTTCCACTCGTTTTCCAGTTGTTTTTTGTGCCTTTGTGCCCTCTGTCCACTCGTTTTTCCTTCGTCTTTTGTGCCCTTCTGCCCTCTGTGCCACTCGTTTTTTGTGCATTTCTGCCTTCTGTTCCATTCATTTTTCCTTCGTTTTTGTGCCCTTCTGCCCTCTGTTCCACTCATTTTCCCCTTGTTTTTTGTGCCCTTCTGCCCTCTGTTCCACGCGTTTCCCCTGGTTTTTTGTGCCCTTCTGCCCTCTGTTCCACTCGTTTTTGGTGCCTTCCTGCCCTCTGTTCCACTCGTTTTTGGTGCATTTCTGCCCTCTGTTCCACTTGTTTTTTGTGCCTTTCTGACCTCTCTTCCACTCGTTTTCCCCTTGTTTTTTGTGCCCTTCTGCCCTCTGTTCCACTCGTTTTTTATGCCTTTCTGCCATCTGTCCACTCGTTTTTGTGCCTTTCTGCCCTCTGTTCCACTCATTTTCCCCTTGTTTTTTGTGCCCTTCTGCCCTCGGTTCCACTCGTTTTTGTGCCTTTCTGCCCTGTGTTCCACTCGTTTTTCCTTTCTAACCAGCGCTCTCTGATGCCTTGTCAGCCATCCCTCCCGCGGAATCCCTAATTCCACATTGAGCTTACCTGCGGTGGAAGGCACGTCTCCTAGCTGCTTCTGGTGGTGGAAGGCACATCTCCTACTGCCCCGCGCTGGCACCCGACGATGACGTCACAAGAGTCAGACTCTCACAAGAGGAGACTGCAGCTCCAGGAGGGGAGCGTCATCCTCTTCGCCGGCCCCCTCCACAGCTTAGCTCCAATCCGAGCGGCTGGTTTGGGTGAGGGCGGGAAAATGGAGCCGGAAAGGCTAATAACCCAAAATACCACCAAATGCTACTGAAGGGCTACACAAGCTACTCCTGGGGTATCCGCGAGCCACCGGTAGCTCACGATCGACTGGTTGGAGACCCCGGGCGTAGACTGTACAAAATATTAGATGGTGGCCATGCTATGTTATCTTTGTGACTGAATACCTACCAAGAGGGTTCACCCACATTACTTGTATCTTCACTGGGAGTCCCCACTCCCACTGTGGCCTCGTAAAATTTTTGTGAGGCGACATTTCCTGTATGGTTCGGGGTATAAAGTATTATGCTTATGCCTTGATGGGAAGATAAGGGGAATAGAACTTGTCAAACCCAGACGTATTTGAGCTTGCTGGATTTCTTTTGGTGATAGTAAGTCTCCTTAATAAGGGTAATGTCAACTTTTTTGGTTGATAAGTAGTTTGAGACTTTTTTCTATCAGCTATAGTTTGTCATGCCATTTACTGTTAGTACCCAGATAGATAGCAGATTGAATGGTATGTAATGCTATCTATGTTAGTGTTGCTGTGATCAAGGGTTGGGGTGGGATGCTGGGGGGAGTGAAGGGAAGAGTGCCAGACTCCGGATTGAAAGTGGTAAGCTGGTTAGGGAATGTAAATGAACCAATATGCAATAGGGGGTGGCAGGCTTTATATCAATGGGTTGTTTCTTTCTGATGGCTTAGTGCAGAAATCGAGACATAGTATAGTGTATAGGTTCAGAAGATTAATAGTTTGGGTTCTGGTTGTGGGCAAGGACGTTTGGGTATGATCATGCATTTAGATGAGATCTTGATTTGTCTTTGTCCCAAAATAAGTTGTCAGCCTGGTTGTAGTCTCAACCCTGAGGTGTGTGTTTCTGATTTGGTAAAGTCAGGGACTCTTCGGTGAGAGCAAGAGTGACCAAGGAAAGATGCAGTGGAGTATTCATAGTAGTGCTTAGTGTAGGTGCAGACTTCATTGGCGATTAGTCAAGGGTAATGAAGAAAAAATCCAGTTCTAATGGGTCTGAAATGTCTACCGATTTGCCGGTTATGGTCACTAGCGTCAGAGATAGATCCAATAGGCCATATCTTAGATGATGATGTTTGAGTCTTGATCATAGGGCTAAGAATTTTCTCTGGATGTGACTGGTCTTGAAAGAAATATTTGCTACCAGAGTGAATGTGTGGTTGTTGTAGGTATATGGTCCATGTTGTTTCCAGTCTGGGTGATTTGACGGACTGCTGGTGTCAGAGAAGGCAAAATGTAATAGGCTCTGGCAAGTCTATCTTTTTATTACAGGATACAGGTAAATGGTGGGCCTTCTGGAATTCCAGTGGAGGACTGAATTAAAGATTGACGGAATAAGGGAGAAAGGTCGACAGGAAGCGTATCATGCCACCCTTTCCCTCAGTTTCTGGCACTCCATAGAGCTGGATTTTGTTGCGTCAAAGGTTTCCAGGTCTCAGCCTGAGAGATCCAATTGTTGTCTAAAGGCTGTCATTTCCCTGTTGAGTGATTGAGCTCCTTAGCCATGTCTTTGGAGGACTGATTTACTATACCAATTGTTGATTTAATCTCCATTATCTCTATTATGACAGTATCCGGTATTAAGGTCATCATGGTGATACAGTCTACTCTTTGGGCTGAGGGTTTCTGTGTAGACTTAAGGGTGTTAAGAGAACAGTAGTTGGTTGGACGCTATGTAGCCCAGCATTAAGTTGATTGGAGCTCCAGTTGTGGATAATAAGAGGCCAACCCGATTATCAAATAATGTGGTTCTGATATATAATTAGCCTGCACATGAGTGTATTTGATTCTGCACTCTGTATGGAATATTTTATGCTCCAACTGTGTGTATATATATGAGAGGTTGGGTCTTTAACTGTGGGTCGTGGGGACTCTCTGCTCTGTGTTCCTTGTATATGTGGGAGTGGCCTGTGTTGCTGTGTATCAAAGTAATCAGTTTCAGTCCAATCAAACATGAGGGCTGCCTTTCTTCCCAAATCTGTTTGAAGCCCTTTGTGTTCTGACCACCAATGTAACTTTCGGGTAGGTGCTTCTGTGGTTTAGCTGTTTTTTACGGTGAAATTGTCCTTTTACACCTTTTAGTGGTACGTTAAGACATTCAGTGCATGATGACAGAGTGGAAAGGAAAGGAAGCAACTTACAGTATGGGCCCGTAGTACCTCTGTCCCATTTATCCGGATTCTTGTACATCGCAAAGAGGGCATGCAGTGGCATTGTTAGTGTAGTGAAGAGCAGCCACAGGGGTCAAGAGTCCCCAAACTTTGAGTTGGGTGGTGATCCCTGAATAAATAACACTTCTTTGCCATCCCATTTACATTCTCTGTCCTCCTGGTGGGTGAGCAGTCCTTCACCTAGCATGAATAATGATCGTTTGAACCTGTTTCAGTTAGCATATAGTGCCATCTCACAGAACCTAACTAAAGAGCAGCTATCATAAATGCGGCCAAGCTCTGCCTCCTCTGGGTCTGTTGTAATAGTATGCGCCTGGTCACCAGCGTCTTCCACTTTTTGGTAATTTGCAATTGAAAACTGCATTTTTAAGAATTATTTCTGCAAGTTTTGAGCAAATCACTGTTTGGGAAACACTCTTTTGTACTTGCAATACTATATTGCATTTTTTGAATTTGTTTGTTTTGATGGTGGCAAATCAGCTTTTGACTGATATGAAATTTACAATAGTTTCATACATCGAATTCTTTCGCTCAAATTCGATATTTAAATTGCACTTTTAAAGTGCTTCAAGATGGCTGCTGTGTAACACCGTTTGCCTATCTTGGATACAGTTGCTCGGCACAGTAAATCATATGGGTGAAACTGACATCCAAGAAATCTTCTGACTGTTGAATTCTGGCCAGAATGGTCTGTAAATGAGGAAGCCGATTTATCATCAGTAACGTAATGCATGCTGGCGGTTCAATCATGGGAGTTACTTCTCCTGACAAATGAGTTATGATAGGAAATATTTATGTTGTTGTTAAATTTTTCAGATGGGGCTGATTTGTCCATGGAAGCAAAGACAACGGGGCTGAATCACCACTATGGAGGTATGTTTTAGATTATGGCTGTTTTTTCAAACACAAAGAAGGAACATAACTCCGCCCCCTGAATTTAGAGTTAGCTTTCTGTCACCGTAATCATAACAGTTGAACCTCCACACCTGAGTTGGTGTGACAAATTAATAAATAGCTAAACCCTGTCTGAAACAACCACTGGAATGACTCAAACTACATGAGACTGCTACTTCAAGTCACAGGCCTTTATCTGGCACTGCTTGATGTAAGCTTTATATATATATATATATTCACTGAAAAAAACATAGGTTTCACACCAGTTATAGTTAGGAATTAGCATTTAAAAAGCCTAGTAAATTCACTGAAAAAACCATAGGTTTCACACCAGTTATAGTTAGTTGCAAATTTTACTGACATAAAACCAGTGAAATTCCACGTTATAGTTAGTTGGACTCACTATAACCTGCGCGCCTGCAATGCACTGCTGATGACGTCACATATTACATCACTCATGACATGGTCAGTGACATCACTCATACATATAACGTGGAATTTCACTGGTTTTATGTCAGTAAAATTTGCAACTAACTATAACTGGTGTGAAACCTATGGTTTTTTCAGTGAATTTACTAGGTTTTTTAAATGCTAATTCCTAACTATAACTGGTGTGAAACCTATGGTTTCTTCAGTGAATTTCATAGGTTTTTTAAATGCTAATTCCTAACTATAACTGGTGTGAAACCTATGGTTTCTTCAGTGAATTTCATAGGTTTTTTAAATGCTAATTTCTAACTATATATAGGGCTTCAAACCTATGTGTTTTTAGTGAATTTCTAAGGTTTTTTAATAGCAAATGTCTATAGCTAAAAAAGGTCATTTTTTAAAAAATGAATCCTATATTGTATTTTTTTTTTACCCTGGAGCGCTCCCGGTGCGCGTACTGGTGAGCGCACCGGTAAGCTCAGTATTTCGGCGCGCCCCGGTGCGCGTACCGGTGCGCGTCCCGTTAGCGCACCAAAAAAAAAAAAAAGAATGAAGGAGTGAGCATGAGGAAAGGGACAGAGAGAGTGGTGTAAAGAGAAAGAGAGCTAGAGGTAGGAACACAGATGGACTGTGTAATAGATGGTAAGACAGAGAAAAGGTGTAAGAAGAAGTAGCTGAGAAAAGGAAAATGAATAAGGGAGCGAAAGAAGAGAAGAAAGAGGAAGAAGACTGAAGCAGAGGTTCTGGGAGAATGTGATGGGTGATGAAAGTAAAAGGAAGGAGAGTAAAGGATGGGGAATGATGGATAGTGATGGAAATAGAGAAAAGGAACAGCGGTGAGGGAGGGAAAGAAAAGAGCAGTGAGTGTAAGTAAAGAGTGGTGAAAGAGGGTGGATAAAAGTGAATAGGGGTAAGACATGGGGAGTGACAGAGAGAAAGAACAGAGAGAGAAATGAAATTACATAAAAACCACTGGACAGACTTTTACCAAATATAGAATAGGCCCTACTACATAGCAGTCCCTACCATTTTCCCACATTTGGTGGAATTCCATTGAGCCATTTGGGCTGTAGGCCTGTCTAAATATCCTGAGGTAAATTACATGACAAAAACACATATGAAGTGTTACAATTTACAACCAATTAAAATGTTACTTTCATTTACATTTTTCATAGGTTATGTACATGAATATAAATGAAAAATGAGAGGGAAACACGGCCATTTTGACTACAACTACCTGAGATACATCTTTAAAGAATTTTCTCATTTATCTTCATCACCTTTCTATAAGGTAAGTTGTTAATTTGTAAGGGGGACTTAAACTTCATTTATAAAAACGTTTTCTGACAGTTATTTACTGTCCCTCTGTTTAAGTTACAGATTGAGATAGGCTTCTCTGTTATAGTTATAGATTGAGTTAGGCTTCTCTGGTATAATTAGGAATTTTCTTAGGCTTCTTCACATACGCTTTTTTATATTTCTACTTCCTGCCTCATACCATACACTGCCCAAAGATAACTTCACTGTTAAAAACTCACAAGTACCTGTCTGAACTTAAACTCAACAGTGCCCTATCTCTACTGATATATTTATTTTTTATGCAATTTACAGCAAGAAAATGGAAGGAGAACAAAACACATGTAATATTTCATTCGAAATTAATCTGGTGAACAATCCTAAGGAAGAGATTGATGATTTAGACTTTTTGGATCAGTCTCTGGACCAAGAGTTACTTAATTGTGTGGAAGAAATGGAATCATCAAATCCAAATGAGGACATACCTGACGATATAATGTTGGAAGTTCTTTTAAATTTTGAAAAATCACAGCAATTATCGTCTTGCAATGGCTAGTTCCTGGGAAACACGCCTCTCCATGATGACAATACTTTCATCAACAACTGAGTTCATCTTTTAATGAATTGGTCCATTGCTCCAGTGAATGTAACAGTATCAGTTTTCCCTTTAACCTCCTTTGGTGGCATTGTTCATGGGCCAGTCACAATTAGGAAAATAAAAGAAATTAAATCCACAGTACTCACAAAACAAAGATTGTTGGGATGTTGGTGGGGTGGCCCGTCCCGACCTCTGCCGGTCTTGAACGGGCTTAAACGGGCCCACCCTTGGCCCGGGCTTGGCCCGGCGTCCCGCTCGCGTCCCGCGAAGCCGGCCTCTACGCCGCTTTTGTGCACCTCCTGGTGCGGGCGCGTCGTCAGCAGTGTGCGCCGCCGCAAAGCCTGCCGGGAGTTGTGTTCCCGAAGCGGCGGCGCGAAGAATGGTACAGCTGACTCTCGCCGGTGGGGGCGTGGGTTCTGCTTTCTCTGTCTGGCCCCCAATGACTCTCGGCGGTGGCGGCGTCCCGAAGCTGCTGTCAGGTAAGTGGCACCCTCTCCGCCGGCCTCTGTGGCGCTTTTGTGCACCTCCTGGTGCGGGCGCGTCGTCAGCGGTGCGCACCGCCGCAAAACCTGCCGGGAGTTGTGGTCCCGGAGCGGCGGCGTGAAGAATGGCACAGCTGACTCTCGGCCGGTGGCGGCGTGGGTTCTGCTTTCTCTGTCTGGCCCCCAATGACTCTCGGCGGCGTCCCGAAGCTGTTGTCAGGTAAGTGGCACCCTCTCCGCCAGCCTCTGCGCCGCTTTTGTGCACCTCCTGGTGCGGGTGCGTCGTCAGCGGTGAGCGCCGCCGCAAAGCCTGCCAGGAGTTGTGGTCCTGGAGCGGCGGCGTGAAGAATGGCACAGCTGACTCTCGGCCGGTGGCGGCGTGGGTTCTGCTTTCTCTGTCTGGCCCCCAATGACTCTCGGCGGTGGCGGCGTCCCGAAGCTGCTGTCAGGTATTATCTATTTTAGCTCTTTTGACACTCCACCTCATCTCTATTTCTACCCTTCACCATCTCTCCATCTGTCTTTCCACCTCATTATCTTCTACTTATCCTGCAATTCTATATCTTAGTCTTCATGTTGCCTCTCTCCGTAGGTACCATTCTACTCTCTCTCTAACTTGCATATCTCTATACGTCTATCAAAAGCGTGCCTTTTAATCTCTCTACCTCAACGACTCTAACCCGCCTCTATTTCTAATCGACCGATATCCCTCTTAGAATATCCTTCTCTGTATATTTAGCTCTCTCTCTGTCTCTCTTTCCCATTCCAAACTATCCCTAGTCCCTACCTCTCTCTCTACACACCTCTCCTTCTAACTTTCCATATATTTATGTGTCGCTACCTCGCCTCTCTCTCTTTAAATTGTATCCCTCCATAGCTCATCAAACTCTGTACCTTATGTCTTGCTCCACCTCCATTTTCCTTTCACTTCACCCCTCTTGTTAGGCCGTTCTTTTGACCTCTTTTTTCTTCTGCTGCTTCCTGTACAAATCCCATTTCTGTTACTGGGCAGAGTCTGAGGTCTCTGTCTAGGCTGTAAATGATACACATAGAAAGAGGGGTGGAGGGACAAGACAGTGGAATAGAATTAAAGAGAGTTAAAGGGAAGCCTATCAGATTTTACGGACTAGTAAAATTCCTTTGGCCAGTGATTTGACTTTCCCTGTTGCAGCGGATATTCAAATGTGAGGGGATTACTTATATGTGACTCGAAAAATTCAGTACTCAAAGCTACAGTTTCTCACTGCAATATCATGAGCGACACTAAACTTAGTCATGCTGCTCAATACCGGGAGAAAGGGAAGGGTTACACACCGATGTTTAAGTAAAATATTGTTGTTGCAAGAAAAAAATCAATATCAAGTGTAAACAGAAATGACTTAATCAATGCTTATCACAGCTTTCATTTGGTACTTTTTGACTGGTTGATGCTGGGAAGCTTGACCTTGTGTTTGTGTGCCCCCATTTCTGAAAGTCATATCATTCAACATTTGTATTGATTTTATTTTTATCATGAAGACGACTTCAATTAGCTATTAACGGATAAACAAATTATAGTTCTAAATAGTGGACCCCCGAATATGTTTTGCTTGTGGTCACACAGTGGTTCATTTGTCAAACAAAATGAGTGCAGGCGCTCTTGTCAGAAGGCATCCTGCTCCAGCCCATTTCTCCTGTTAGTGTCGCCTAAAACAAAACCAACTACTGATCATGGAAGTGGGGGAGAGGATGTGGAGTAATGGCCTGAGCTGCCGACTTCCTAGCTGGGGCACCAGGTTTGGGTCTCGGCATCGGCTCCACATCCTGTGATTCTGGTTAAGCCACTTAATCTCCCTGTAAATGAATGTGTCCTTAACTGGTGCTCCTGAAAAGCCCCGGTGTTGATGAGTAAGTGCCGGTGCTGAGCACTGAAGACCACCGGCTCAAATCAATTTATATACAAACACACAAAGTAAAATACAGCATACACAAACAATACATACAATCTTGATTTTGTGGCTCTAGTATCTAATAGGCAGGTCCATGAGTCCCACTTCCCTCCCACTAATGGTAGCAGTTATTCCCCATTCACTATAGGTGACATTCAGGTTAAGCCCCACGAGTAGTCTGAATATCAGGATTGTCACTCCGACTCTTCCAAAAGTGAAATGTGTTCCAGCGTCCAAAGCGCTATGTGGCAGAACAAGTTCCACCAAGGCCTTTCGGCCCTGTCATCATTCTCACCCTCTCCTGCAGGTGTTGCACTGCCAGAGTACCCAGAAGTGTTTCACTCTTGGACATCGCAGAGAGATGAAGGGCTGCTAATAGTGAATAGCAATTCCTGCTCTGTAGTGGTAGCTGCTGGGTCCATGGCATTTCTTCTGGTAAGACAGTAACAGGTACATGCATCAAAGTATTTTGCGATCGCAAGCGGTGCGAATCGCAAAAATCGGCCGTTTGCGATCGCAAAATCTGCTTTTGGAATGCATGAAGGGTGAAGGCCCTCGCAATTTGAGAAATCGCAAATATTTGCGAATTCTCAAATTGCGATTGCATTTAAGGAATTGCATTTTGCGATTCCTTAAATGCAATGCATGAAACTTTTAAAAATTGCGATTTCGCAATTAGGGGGAGCAAATTACCATAAGGTTGAACCTCATGGTAATTTGCGAAAAACTTTGAAAAATGCACTTTTGTGCATTTTTCAAAGTTTCATGTTGTGCACAGATTGATTACAGGTGTGCAACAGGGTGTCCTTTGGACACCCCTCCACCCTTGAAATCGCATTCTCAATTTGTGATTCGCTAATTGCGAATCACAAATTGAGAATGTCTTCCCATTCATTCCAATGGGCCTCTAGGCCCATAGGAATGAATGGGGAGGTATTCCTTAATTGCGACTCGCAACTTGCGAGTCGCAATTAAGGAATATTAAGAAATCGCAATTTATTTAGCGATTTCTTGATGCATTGCATTTTGCAATTCCTTAATTGTGATTCCTTATTTTTCGCAATTAAGGAATCGCAAAAAGCAATATTGATGCATGTTCCTGATTGTTCCTCTGAAAGTTCCCACAGTTGGGGGAAATGGTTTCTTGGGTTCCAAATCTCAGTTGGAGCTTGGGCATTCACAGGTCACCATGGAGTGCTCGCCTTTCGACGAAGACGGAACCAGTCAAAACATTTTCTCGGTTGCCCCCTTTGGCATATGGGCTCATCGACCTTACTCCGCACATGGGCTATGCTGTAATTTCCTCTACATTGCTGCCTCCTCAGGCATACAGGGTTGCTGATATCACTCTGTAGATGGGTTATGGGCCGATCAGCATGTAATCTTACAGCGATATACTTGGTCGATGAATTTACTCTGCACACGGGCGACCTATACACAAACTTGATGTCTGCTAGGGGTGAGTTAAGCACAGAGCAGGAGAACCTTATATGAGAGAGCCTGTAGGCCTCCTTCCAGTGACACAGGTAAAAAGGCTTGTTCAGGTCTACTGATCACTGCACAGTATACTGCCACCACAGCGCTTGGCTACTTAAGTCCTGGCAACAGCTGTAGCCTATCACCACTAAGAGGGTAGTGCCTTTCATGCCCCACCTGGTCAAACAAGATCCCAATGCATTCTATGCACCGATGTAATGGTGCACATACATGATCCGTGTTCACCCATGACAACAAAATTTAGCACCGGGAACCAGACACGGTTGCAGTAGGGACACTCGGGGTAACGAGTGAATGCCCATGAACATGCAAGGGACTTTTCCATCCCAACCATAATTGACAAAGTACGTAAGATAGTATGCTTTTATCCTAGCGTAACCTATAGTATTCACAATATGTGAGGTACAGAATGCCAAACTAAAGGTCAGAAAGGAACATCTATCTGAGTGTCCAACAGATAGTGTGGGAGAAAACTCCTTGGGTGATAAGCCTACCTAGCTGCAGATAATGATGGGGGCACGGTGTAGGAAGCTGGCTCTGTATGTACTATACCAAAGTAAGGTATAGTGTGCACAGAGTCCAGGGGATCCCCAAAGGTAGGCAGAGGTAAAAGTAGATAATACCTTACTCTCTATTTATGATAGTGTGGGAGAGCAGTAAGGCTTTATCAGAAGGTTAGTGCTAAGCATTTATTGTTTTCAGATATGAAATGATGTAGCACACTCAAATACCATTTTGCTTGTAAAAAAAAAAATATTTAGTTGTATTTTATTTTCTAGAACCATGCCAGGCCTGGTACAGGTAAGTTGTAGTACTTTGCAAGATTAATGCAGATGGACTGTTTTGGTTACGGAGATGGTCAGGGTGTTGCCTTCGGTCGGTACAGATCAGGACCAATGGGTCCCTTCCTTGGGGTGGGTACACCTCCTATTATGCTGCTCTTTAGTGGGCGGCGGGCATAAGCCTCACTCTGATTGGCTGAGTCCTCTATCTGTAAGTTGGCGGGGACTAAGAGTTGTGCTTCACTTCGCCTCCCCCACCTGAGGGGTGGGGTTGGCAAAGGTGGGCAGACCTCTCCTCCTAACTTAGTTTTCCTGCCTATTCTGAGGATGCAGACTTTAGCCACTTTAGACACAGTTCTGAGTCTAACCAACATTTTTTATAGTTTGTGATCCCAACAACGTCACTGGTTTCACCCATGAGGTTTGTTCTGTGGAAGCGACAGTTCGCTTGTTGTATGGACTTGAGCCCAAACTGAGTTCCAATAGAGCTGCAGCCAAGGGCAGGACGATAGTCTGTGAGGCATGTCTCCAGGAAAGTTTTTACATCTCCAGGAAAGGGATGTACAAGATAGTTTTGTTCTATATAGCTTCTCTGGCAACACATCATATTCGTGTTTGATTTTAAAACAGCTGAATTTCAGGTGAGAATCTTTTAGGCTCCTGTTGTGTTCCCGGAAGAGATCTGACTACCCTTCATCTGAATATTATTTTGTGAGTCTCTTGTTCTATCTATGTAGAAGGGATTTGCTGTGGCCTTGGGTTAAATATTATCTATTATTCTCACATATAAGCCAGAGACTAACTTCCTGTACTTCCCCATTTGTCATTGTATGAATGCAGCATAGAAACATGTTAGTTATGGAAGTGAGGTCCCAGGCCTTAGTCAGACAGGAACACAACTGTAGATAAAACCATCGGCGAATCTGGCCTAGGATGAAAGCAGCCTGAGAAGTTGGGCATGACTTTAGGAAGGATGTGTTTATCAGTTGGTTCAAGAGTATAAGTCCTAATTTTGCCATCTGGGACAGTAGACTGGGTGACAGTTGACCTTTACATTGACGTTGAATCATAAAGGGGTTTAAAGTTTCCATTGGACCTGTTGGTCTAGGTAACTGTGGCCTTGCAGCCAGTATTTAATAGAAACTTGTACATAGGATTAGGCTGCCCAACTTCATGGATCTGCTAGTGTAGTGTATTTGAGGGCCTTTTAAGTCAAATTGTAGTTTTATTTCACCTGTGACCAAGTCAGAATTTCCATTCAAGGGCAAAAGTGATATGCCAGGTGTGATAGGTGTTGGGCGATGCTGTCCATTTAGATTTTTGGTGGGTTTAAGCTGCCTGATGTTGTGGTGGCATGCAGAAGAAAGCAAGCGATTCTTCGGGTAGCCCTTGTCAAATGAAAGGTTTGATTCTCTGGTCAATGGATCGCAATACTCGAAGGGCAATGGTGAGTGGGAGCATGCTCAGGACGTAATTTTTTCTCAAGATGAGCATCATTTTGACACTTTGTACTCTGTCCCTGTGGGAGAGTTTGAGCATATCTCATTTTTGGAAGTCTCTCAGCATGTGGTCCATCAGACGATCAAAGGTATCTTTTATGAGTGGTGGAATACTACTTCTTACCAGGGTTGCTAATTATGTCAATTTAGAGGTCGTCCACTACAAAGGGTGGCTTCCCAGTGAAGCAAAAGTGGTGTATTCAGATAGTGGGAGCACCTTGGTTTTACTCCAGTTCATTTTGCAACCCAATAATATAGAGAAGAAAGCAATCATGGTCATTTGGTGGATATAGATGATCGCAATGATGTCAGGGTCATGAGTATATCATCTGCATATACATCAACTTTAGTTGGTCTGTGCAGGTGGTGATGCTCTCTTTCTCCGTTATTTATTTTATGGCAATGGCAAGAGGATCCAATGCAGTTAAGAACAGTAGAGGGGACAGGCGTAGCCTGTACATTTTTAGTGCGTCAAACAGAAAGCCTTTACATGAAATCCAGGCACTGCACCATTATAGAGCCATTTAATGCAATTGGGGCCAATGCCCATTCTGGACCTAGTCTGGAATAAGTCCCCCAACTCCACACGATCAATGGCCTTCTCAGCATCAAGTGAGAGGGCCACCATCCCATCAAAATGATTTCAACTTTGCCATAGGTCTTTTTCGTACCGCTAGTTGAATAGGCCTTGCATTGTTGAAGTTGGAGCTCCAGATGTCAAACAGCATTTTCTACCGGATCGTAATGTCTGCACTGTAGGCGGTGTAGGTCCTTTACTGCTCATGTTGTGTAGAGTTTGTAAAGCTACAATTTCTTCGAGATTAGTTATCGGAGTGAAGTGGCACTCGGAAAAGCACTTTATTGTTGCTCTAAATCCATATCACTTCCCTCTAGAAAGGTCTCCTGTTCCTTCATTTGTTCATGAGCAGTGGAACCCTCTTTGATCATAATGCCTAAGAGAGGCACTTTTGCTCTCTGCCCATAGTGTATGAGATGATACTGATTGTTCATTTAGGGACATGTAATCTTTCAGCTACGCAACCAATTATTTTGTACTTCTGGCAGTTTATAGTGCAGGGTATTCAACTCTCAGATCTTTGTTTTGAATGTTTTGAATTGAAGGTTAAATTGTAGAAAAATTGGTAAATGGTCAGAGATCCCACCTGTGCGCTGAAGAATAGCAGGGATCCTGTTGGAGGTGTCAAAAAGTAATCAATCCAAGTTTCAGTGCCATGTGGACATGACAGAAAAGTTTAATGGATTCCGTAGGATCAAAGTGCTTCCATGGTTCTGCCGACGAGTGGTCTTGCAGAAGACCTTTATTAAGGTATCTATCAGAGTTGTTATAGAGATACAGTGGTCCAGAGCAGTTGAGTAGCTGGTCAGGTTCCAGTTTCCACCTATTACAAAGAGGTGTCTGCCAAATTCCACTATACCCAGCTGTTAGGTTTTGAAAAGAAGGAGGATTTGGCATCATTTAGGGCGTAGACCAGGGGTCTCCAACCTTTTGTGTAGTCCGAGCTACTTCTGGCCAGTGAAAATTGTCGTGAGCTACTGAACCCGAAGCGACTAGTGCATTTTTCCGAGAGACCCGCCCATGCCTAGTTTCATTGACTTTAAGCCTAATGAAGAGATGCCTTTCAAGAGACACTGCTAATGAGTACAAATTACAAAACGATAAAGTAGTACTATAACAAAATTAGCTGCAATACACCATATAAGTTGTCTTTTTTGCAGCAGGATTTTGTCAAACTTGCTGCATAATTTGGTCCCCCAGTGCCACATAATACCAGTTGCCCTGAACCATGACTTAACAGTCATGCCCCCTCAATCCCATGCCCCCCATACCCCTAACTCCCCCCCCCCCTGCCTCATCATTAGCTTGGCCTTGACTACTGGACACAGATAACTGCAGCGTTGTAAGAGGCAGTGGTACCCGGGGGCTTGTGGAAAGTGAACAATCAGACAGCAGCACGAAAATCCTACTGCTGATCCTGGCTGCATCTATTTTTACCTGCCTGCCATGTAACTGTAACCTATACACATGTGCCTTTCAACGTTTTATTGCTTTTATTGTATTGTCTGTATTATCATTGTTGTGTCTATGACTGCTGTTGTCTGTCTTCCCCTGCTGCCTGTACGTGGTCCGTGCCCCTTTTTCTTCCCTCTGTTCCCTTCGCTGTCCCTGTGCTCTCCCTGCCTTGTCTTTCCTTCTGTACCCTTCGCTACCCTGTGTCTCTGCCCGGTTTTCCCTTCTGTTCCCCCTCGCTGCCCCCATGCCTCTCGGCCTGTTCTGCCTTCTGTTCTTAGCTGCCCCTATACTTCTGTATTCTGTATTTAGCCTCTGTGCCATTCGTTTTTTGTGCCCGTCTGCCCTCTGTGCCACTCGTTTTTCCCTGTTTTTTGTGCCTTTCCGCCCTCTGTTCCACTCGTTTTTAGTGCCTTTCTGCCTTCTGTTCCACTCGTTTTTCCTTTGTTTTTTGGTGCCCTTCTGCCCTCTGTTCCACTCATTTTTGTGCCTTTATGCCCTTTGTTCCACTCGTTTTCCCCTTGTTTTTGTGCCCGTCTGCCCTCTGTGCCACTCGTTTTCCCTGTTTTTGTGCCTTTCTGCCCTCTGTTCCATTCGTTTTCCCTCATTTTTTGTGCCCTTCTGCCCTCTGTTACACTCGTTTTTTGTGCCTTTCGGCCCTCTGTTCCACTCGTTTTTCCTTTGTTTTTTGTGCCTTTCTTTCTCTGTTCCACTCGTTTTCCAGTTGTTTTTTGTGCCTTTGTGCCCTCTGTCCACTCGTTTTTCCTTCGTCTTTTGTGCCCTTCTGCCCTCTGTGCCACTCGTTTTTTGTGCATTTCTGCCTTCTGTTCCATTCATTTTTCCTTCGTTTTTGTGCCCTTCTGCCCTCTGTTCCACTCATTTTCCCCTTGTTTTTTGTGCCCTTCTGCCCTCTGTTCCACGCGTTTCCCCTGGTTTTTTGTGCCCTTCTGCCCTCTGTTCCACTCGTTTTTGGTGCCTTCCTGCCCTCTGTTCCACTCGTTTTTGGTGCATTTCTGCCCTCTGTTCCACTTGTTTTTTGTGCCTTTCTGACCTCTCTTCCACTCGTTTTCCCCTTGTTTTTTGTGCCCTTCTGCCCTCTGTTCCACTCGTTTTTTATGCCTTTCTGCCATCTGTCCACTCGTTTTTGTGCCTTTCTGCCCTCTGTTCTACTCATTTTCCCCTTGTTTTTTGTGCCCTTCTGCCCTCGGTTCCACTCGTTTTTGTGCCTTTCTGCCCTGTGTTCCACTCGTTTTTCCTTTCTAACCAGCGCTCTCTGATGCCTTGTCAGCCATCCCTCCCGCGGAATCCCTAATTCCACATTGAGCTTACCTGCGGTGGAAGGCACGTCTCCTAGCTGCTTCTGGTGGTGGAAGGCACATCTCCTACTGCCCCGCGCTGGCACCCGACGATGACGTCACAAGAGTCAGACTCTCACAAGAGGAGACTGCAGCTCCAGGAGGGGAGCGTCATCCTCTTCGCCGGCCCCCTCCACAGCTTAGCTCCAATCCGAGCGGCTGGTTTGGGTGAGGGTGGGAAAATGGAGCCGGAAAGGCTAATAACCCAAAATACCACCAAATGCTACTGAAGGGCTACACAAGCTACTCCTGGGGTATCCGCGAGCCACCGGTAGCTCACGATCGACTGGTTGGAGACCCCGGGCGTAGACTGTACAAAATATTAGATGGTGGCCATGCTATGTTATCTTTGTGACTGAATACCTACCAAGAGGGTTCACCCACATTACTTGTATCTTCACTGGGAGTCCCACTCCCACTGTGGCCTCGTAAAATTTTTGTGAGGCGACATTTCCTGTATGGTTCGGGGTATAAAGTATTATGCTTATGCCTTGATGGGAAGATAAGGGGAATAGAA
The DNA here is from genome assembly GCF_964263255.1 of Lissotriton vulgaris. Classification (NCBI taxonomy): domain Eukaryota; kingdom Metazoa; phylum Chordata; class Amphibia; order Caudata; family Salamandridae; genus Lissotriton; species Lissotriton vulgaris. Next base: position 482,334,043 of record NC_141697.1, read on the forward strand.
CTTGTCAAACCCAGACGTATTTGAGCTTGCTGGATTTCTTTTGGTGATAGTAAGTCTCCTTAATAAGGGTAATGTCAACTTTTTTGGTTGATAAGTAGTTTGAGACTTTTTTCTATCAGCTATAGTTTGTCATGCCATTTACTGTTAGTACCCAGATAGATAGCAGATTGAATGGTATGTAATGCTATCTATGTTAGTGTTGCTGTGATCAAGGGTTGGGGTGGGATGCTGGGGGGAGTGAAGGGAAGAGTGCCAGACTCCGGATTGAAAGTGGTAAGCTGGTTAGGGAATGTAAATGAACCAATATGCAATAGGGGGTGGCAGGCTTTATATCAATGGGTTGTTTCTTTCTGATGGCTTAGTGCAGAAATCGAGACATAGTATAGTGTATAGGTTCAGAAGATTAATAGTTTGGGTTCTGGTTGTGGGCAAGGACGTTTGGGTATGATCATGCATTTAGATGAGATCTTGATTTGTCTTTGTCCCAAAATAAGTTGTCAGCCTGGTTGTAGTCTCAACCCTGAGGTGTGTGTTTCTGATTTGGTAAAGTCAGGGACTCTTCGGTGAGAGCAAGAGTGACCAAGGAAAGATGCAGTGGAGTATTCATAGTAGTGCTTAGTGTAGGTGCAGACTTCATTGGCGATTAGTCAAGGGTAATGAAGAAAAAATCCAGTTCTAATGGGTCTGAAATGTCTACCGATTTGCCGGTTATGGTCACTAGCGTCAGAGATAGATCCAATAGGCCATATCTTAGATGATGATGTTTGAGTCTTGATCATAGGGCTAAGAATTTTCTCTGGATGTGACTGGTCTTGAAAGAAATATTTGCTACCAGAGTGAATGTGTGGTTGTTGTAGGTATATGGTCCATGTTGTTTCCAGTCTGGGTGATTTGACGGACTGCTGGTGTCAGAGAAGGCAAAATGTAATAGGCTCTGGCAAGTCTATCTTTTTATTACAGGATACAGGTAAATGGTGGGCCTTCTGGAATTCCAGTGGAGGACTGAATTAAAGATTGACGGAATAAGGGAGAAAGGTCGACAGGAAGCGTATCATGCCACCCTTTCCCTCAGTTTCTGGCACTCCATAGAGCTGGATTTTGTTGCGTCAAAGGTTTCCAGGTCTCAGCCTGAGAGATCCAATTGTTGTCTAAAGGCTGTCATTTCCCTGTTGAGTGATTGAGCTCCTTAGCCATGTCTTTGGAGGACTGATTTACTATACCAATTGTTGATTTAATCTCCATTATCTCTATTATGACAGTATCCGGTATTAAGGTCATCATGGTGATACAGTCTACTCTTTGGGCTGAGGGTTTCTGTGTAGACTTAAGGGTGTTAAGAGAACAGTAGTTGGTTGGACGCTATGTAGCCCAGCATTAAGTTGATTGGAGCTCCAGTTGTGGATAATAAGAGGCCAACCCGATTATCAAATAATGTGGTTCTGATATATAATTAGCCTGCACATGAGTGTATTTGATTCTGCACTCTGTATGGAATATTTTATGCTCCAACTGTGTGTATATATATGAGAGGTTGGGTCTTTAACTGTGGGTCGTGGGGACTCTCTGCTCTGTGTTCCTTGTATATGTGGGAGTGGCCTGTGTTGCTGTGTATCAAAGTAATCAGTTTCAGTCCAATCAAACATGAGGGCTGCCTTTCTTCCCAAATCTGTTTGAAGCCCTTTGTGTTCTGACCACCAATGTAACTTTCGGGTAGGTGCTTCTGTGGTTTAGCTGTTTTTTACGGTGAAATTGTCCTTTTACACCTTTTAGTGGTACGTTAAGACATTCAGTGCATGATGACAGAGTGGAAAGGAAAGGAAGCAACTTACAGTATGGGCCCGTAGTACCTCTGTCCCATTTATCCGGATTCTTGTACATCGCAAAGAGGGCATGCAGTGGCATTGTTAGTGTAGTGAAGAGCAGCCACAGGGGTCAAGAGTCCCCAAACTTTGAGTTGGGTGGTGATCCCTGAATAAATAACACTTCTTTGCCATCCCATTTACATTCTCTGTCCTCCTGGTGGGTGAGCAGTCCTTCACCTAGCATGAATAATGATCGTTTGAACCTGTTTCAGTTAGCATATAGTGCCATCTCACAGAACCTAACTAAAGAGCAGCTATCATAAATGCGGCCAAGCTCTGCCTCCTCTGGGTCTGTTGTAATAGTATGCGCCTGGTCACCAGCGTCTTCCACTTTTTGGTAATTTGCAATTGAAAACTGCATTTTTAAGAATTATTTCTGCAAGTTTTGAGCAAATCACTGTTTGGGAAACACTCTTTTGTACTTGCAATACTATATTGCATTTTTTGAATTTGTTTGTTTTGATGGTGGCAAATCAGCTTTTGACTGATATGAAATTTACAATAGTTTCATACATCGAATTCTTTCGCTCAAATTCGATATTTAAATTGCACTTTTAAAGTGCTTCAAGATGGCTGCTGTGTAACACCGTTTGCCTATCTTGGATACAGTTGCTCGGCACAGTAAATCATATGGGTGAAACTGACATCCAAGAAATCTTCTGACTGTTGAATTCTGGCCAGAATGGTCTGTAAATGAGGAAGCCGATTTATCATCAGTAACGTAATGCATGCTGGCGGTTCAATCATGGGAGTTACTTCTCCTGACAAATGAGTTATGATAGGAAATATTTATGTTGTTGTTAAATTTTTCAGATGGGGCTGATTTGTCCATGGAAGCAAAGACAACGGGGCTGAATCACCACTATGGAGGTATGTTTTAGATTATGGCTGTTTTTTCAAACACAAAGAAGGAACATAACTCCGCCCCCTGAATTTAGAGTTAGCTTTCTGTCACCGTAATCATAACAGTTGAACCTCCACACCTGAGTTGGTGTGACAAATTAATAAATAGCTAAACCCTGTCTGAAACAACCACTGGAATGACTCAAACTACATGAGACTGCTACTTCAAGTCACAGGCCTTTATCTGGCACTGCTTGATGTAAGCTTTATATATATATATATTCACTGAAAAAAACATAGGTTTCACACCAGTTATAGTTAGGAATTAGCATTTAAAAAGCCTAGTAAATTCACTGAAAAAACCATAGGTTTCACACCAGTTATAGTTAGTTGCAAATTTTACTGACATAAAACCAGTGAAATTCCACGTTATAGTTAGTTGGACTCACTATAACCTGCGCGCCTGCAATGCACTGCTGATGACGTCACATATTACATCACTCATGACATGGTCAGTGACATCACTCATACATATAACGTGGAATTTCACTGGTTTTATGTCAGTAAAATTTGCAACTAACTATAACTGGTGTGAAACCTATGGTTTTTTCAGTGAATTTACTAGGTTTTTTAAATGCTAATTCCTAACTATAACTGGTGTGAAACCTATGGTTTCTTCAGTGAATTTCATAGGTTTTTAAATGCTAATTTCTAACTATATATAGGGCTTCAAACCTATGTGTTTTTAGTGAATTTCTAAGGTTTTTTAATAGCAAATGTCTATAGCTAAAAAAGGTCATTTTTTAAAAAATGAATCCTATATTGTATTTTTTTTTTACCCTGGAGCGCTCCCGGTGCGCGTACTGGTGAGCGCACCGGTAAGCTCAGTATTTCGGCGCGCCCCGGTGCGCGTACCGGTGCGCGTCCCGTTAGCGCACCAAAAAAAAAAAAAAGAATGAAGGAGTGAGCATGAGGAAAGGGACAGAGAGAGTGGTGTAAAGAGAAAGAGAGCTAGAGGTAGGAACACAGATGGACTGTGTAATAGATGGTAAGACAGAGAAAAGGTGTAAGAAGAAGTAGCTGAGAAAAGGAAAATGAATAAGGGAGCGAAAGAAGAGAAGAAAGAGGAAGAAGACTGAAGCAGAGGTTCTGGGAGAATGTGATGGGTGATGAAAGTAAAAGGAAGGAGAGTAAAGGATGGGGAATGATGGATAGTGATGGAAATAGAGAAAAGGAACAGCGGTGAGGGAGGGAAAGAAAAGAGCAGTGAGTGTAAGTAAAGAGTGGTGAAAGAGGGTGGATAAAAGTGAATAGGGGTAAGACATGGGGAGTGACAGAGAGAAAGAACAGAGAGAGAAATGAAATTACATAAAAACCACTGGACAGACTTTTACCAAATATAGAATAGGCCCTACTACATAGCAGTCCCTACCATTTTCCCACATTTGGTGGAATTCCATTGAGCCATTTGGGCTGTAGCCCTGTCTAAATATCCTGAGGTAAATTACATGACAAAAACACATATGAAGTGTTACAATTTACAACCAATTAAAATGTTACTTTCATTTACATTTTTCATAGGTTATGTACATAAATATAAATGAAAAATGAGAGGGAAACACGGCCATTTTGACTACAACTACCTGAGATACATCTTTAAAGGATTTTCTCATTTATCTTCATCACCTTTCTATAAGGTAAGTTGTTAATTTGTAAGGGGGACTTAAACTTCATTTATAAAAACGTTTTCTGACAGTTATTTACTGTCCCTCTGTTTAAGTTACAGATTGAGATAGGCTTCTCTGTTATAGTTATAGATTGAGTTAGGCTTCTCTGGTATAATTAGGAATTTTCTTAGGCTTCTTCACATACGCTTTTTTATATTTCTACTTCCTGCCTCATACCATACACTGCCCAAAGATAACTTCACTGTTAAAAACTCACAAGTACCTGTCTGAACTTAAACTCAACAGTGCCCTATCTCTACTGATATATTTATTTTTTATGCAATTTACAGCAAGAAAATGGAAGGAGAGCAAAACACATGTAATATTTCATTCGAAATTAATCTGGTGAACAATCCTAAGGAAGAGATTGATGATTTAGACTTTTTGGATCAGTCTCTGGACCAAGAGTTACTTAATTGTGTGGAAGAAATGGAATCATCAAATCCAAATGAGGACATACCTGACGATATAATGTTGGAAGTTCTTTTAAATTTTGAAAAATCACAGCAATTAATTTTTATTTAATAATTAAAAATTGTTTGAGACATTATTCTTTTTTATATGTAAATCATGAAATAATACAAAAAATGAATATAATATAAAGTGAGACTTATAATATACTATGCAACTTTTTTGTGTTACATAGTAATTTTGCTCATAGTTACTTCCTTTCTCCCACTATATTATCTCCAATGTGTATTTTACATCTCGTTTTCATCTCCTGCCTCCATGTTGTTTCTGCTTTCCTGACTGACTATAGTATAGATTCCAAAAACCACAATAACTTCTGTAACAACATGCAAATTATCTACAGAGGAGACAGTCTACATTGAATTTAAGACTCTGCATTAGTACCTACATGCTGGTACTTATATCTCCCACACAACACAACAACTCTATGCAGACCTATCCTACCTCTAAGCACTTTAAAATATCATTTTACTGTTTCACTGGGTTTTCCCAATGGTACGCTCCCCGGAACGCTCCCCGGTGCGCGTACAGGGCGCTCCCCCCGCGAAAATCGAAAAAAAAATTACTTTTTTTTTGCCCCGCGGGACCCTTTTATGGCCCCCACATCAAACCTAGGCGGTCAGGGGGGTCTACCCTGCCCCCTTTTGGTCATTTCCCCCTTTGTTTTGGCCACCTCTTGTGTCTCGATCCTACCGAGACACAAGATGGCGGCCGCTCCAGACTGTTTGGAATGTTTACAGACACCCGAGAGCCAATCAGATTTCCGCGAGCGAACTCGCGTTGCGCGCTGGTACGCTCCCCGGTGCACATACTGGGGCGCGCTTACAGATATATATATTTTTGTTAACCTAAATTACTCAAAATCCTCTGGAGCACATTTCTTGAGACATAGCAAAGGCACATCGGGCTACCAGTCCCTACAATTTTGCCAAGTTTGGTGAAAATCCATTCAGCCGTTCAGGCTAAAAGTGAGTCCAACCGCCCTATGGAAATGAACATGGTGAAAAAACGTTTTGGGACCCCCGTTTTATCTTGGCCCCCGCTTAACGAATCCCCCCCACATTTTCAGGGAAGGAGCGAAGCGGACCGGGCCATATTCTTTGAGAAATTCGCGAAGATTCGTCCACCGGCGCCAAAGTTATTCCCAATAAAATGTTGCGGATTTCCTATGGAAAGTAGATCCTAACTATAACTACCTACTGGCTATCGCCAGTAGGTAATATATATATATAAATATGTATATATATATATATATATATATGACCGAAAATCCTCAAACCTCCACACCAGCGGCGCGGCGAAAGAAGAAGACAGACCCCATGGCTTCAGGCAAGATGTTGCTTTTATTAAAAACCTTCCTGGCGACGCGTTTCGAGTAACTAGTACTGTTGTTCACACACCATTCAATAAGTCAGCCTGTTATTTTTAAATGCTAGTTTCCCTTGACCCCTCCTATGGGCCACACCTCCTGAAGTGTATCACATGATTTGTTTGAACATAGGCATGGAAGAGTTACATATGTCATAACGGAAAACACAGACTGCTATAAACTTTTCTTGTTGAGAAAGAGTTTGCATTTTGCCTGAAACACTGATATATAAACAATACATTTCCTTTATGCATGTTGTATTGATTTTTCATAAGTTTATAATGCTAAAATATCGCAATATAAAAACATTAGTTGCTTCCGTTAATAACTATTGCACATATCCAATGTATGTAAACCATTATTATCCTTACTGCATGAATGCATTAAAAAGCCCCACGGCTGATAAAGTGACTATTGCTTTTGTTCGTTTGTTCATGTCTGCATGAATGCATGAAAGCCTCTAGGCTGTTAAAGTGTCTGGTGCTGTGTCCTTACAGCATGAATGCTGGATAACCAGTAAAGGAATTAGTTAATACCACATTGGAAATGTGAAAATTGATTTGGCCTACTAAAAAAACAAACATGTGACATAAAATCTAAGTGAATTGGTACTAACCATGAAACCCCCAGCACATATAATGAATATTTATTAAAAATTCAAAGTACTTGAATTTATATACAACATAAATATTGATACTATATACACTGTACATATCCATTCACAGAGGCAAAAAAGATTGAAAAGGAAATCTTCCTTCCCTCTAATTAGGTAACAGTGCTGTATATTTACATGTGCGCCATTGTGAATATGAAAAAAACTGTGAGGAAAACCTGGGAAATAACCCTACATAACAAAAAATATATAGGATCCTGATATAAGTATATGTTTGAAACCTATGTACAAAATATACATGAAGAGAAGTAACAAATATATATATATATTATACATTTTACTAAGACACCTTACTAACTACATTAATTCTATTGAGTTCATGTTACACATATAGAAAGTAATAGTGTTTAGCTGGATGAGTTAATCATGGGGACTCGTTACGTTAACTTGGGAGTAAGGTACAGCCCAATCTCATAACCACAGATATAAAAACTACCACAAAGGGACTCAAGTGGACACCACAAGGGAGAATGAAGGGTGAAATTTACAGAAAGTTGTGTAGATCTTCCGTGGCTTTCAGCCCATAGGGCTGTTTGCTGTCTAACGCCACAATATATTGGGTTTCCAACTTTCTTAATGCCTTGTCCCTGTCACCACCCCGTTTTAGTGGTGGCACTGCATCTATGACATAATAACTGAGGCACGACAGATCCCTGTCGTGCCCTGCGTTAAAATGCCGTGCCACGGGGTAGGCTTGGTCATGATTCACAATTGCCCGGAGATGCTGCAAAATTCTGACGTGCACCTGCAATCTCGTACTACCCACATAGCACAAATCGCAGGTGCACGCCAGAACATACACAGCAAAGTCCGTACGGCAACTGTAATTGCCTTTGATCAGAATCTTGACCCCAGAGAAAGGATTGACATAATAGGTCTTGTTTTGTCCAAATTTGCACGCACGGCAAGAACTACATTTATAGAAGCCCTTTCTATTTAGCCACTCACTGCCACCGGCTAGTTCTGGACTGGGCTTCACAAGTTTGCTGTGCATGCTGTATGCTCTTTTAAAAGTGATGATGGGTTTGTCGGGGATTCTAAAATTCAAAACACTGTCAGTTTTTAAAATCGACCAGTGCTTGTTGATGATGGCTTTAATTTGTTTATGTTGCTGACTATAGGTGATAATTAGTCTGGGAGGCTGGTATTGACTGTTGGCCTCCACTGGCCTGGGGATCAACAATGATTCCCGTGATCTTTCTTTTGTTTGATTTAGAGCTCTGGACAGCGTTGCTTCACTGTATCCTCTGGCCCTTAAATGCTTAATCATCATACTGGCCCTTTCATCAAATTTTTCCATGTTGCTGCACATTCTTTTTAACCGCAAAAGTTCCCCCAGAGGTATACTTTTGATCACATGACGGGATGCCCACTGCTGGCATGTAATATACTGTTGTCAGCAGTGGGTTTGCGGAATAATGAAGTAATGATATTAGTTCCTTCAATATCAATTTGTACATCCAGAAATTGGGCCCTTTCCTTGCTAACACTGGATGTGAAAAATAAATTGCTGGTGTTGTTATTGAGGGTCTGAACAAATTGATTAGCACTTACAATGTCGCCCTCCCATATGCAAAAAATATCGTCAATAAAACGCATCCAGTGATTGACGTTGTTAAAACCCGGTTTGGCGATGAGATCCCGCTCCTCCCACCAGCCAACGTGTAAACACGCATAGCTGGGGAGAAGCAGGATCCCATCGCCACACCTCTGATTTGTTTCCAGATGTCTTTGCCATACATGAAAAAATTATTGTTGAGACACCACAGCACTAGCTCACACAATATTGAATTATGACCATAATACTCGCAAGATTTGTTGCCCAAATAGTGTTTGACTGCTTCAATACCTTTAGTGTGTTCTATACAGGTATACAAAGCTTTGACATCTAATGTAATCATACACCAAGCCATTGTATGGTACCCAGTTTGGACAGAAAATCTCCAGTGTCCTTGATATAGATAGCAAGACTCTGAACATGACATTGCAGGAAAAAGTCAATGTAGCGTGAAATGTTCTCACCCACACTGTTGATTGCAGCGATGATGGGCCTACCTGGGGTGGGTTGCCTCATTTTGTGCACCTTTGGAATCAAATATAGGTGCGGCATCACTGGATTCTCCACATGCAGGAACGAAAATTCCTCGGATGAAATCAAATTTTTGCGTTTGAATGATAAAAGCATGTGTTTTATATCGTCTCTGGCCCGCTTATATCCCATGCCGCTGCTTCTTTCATAGCAGCTGCTGTCGGCCAATTGTCTTCTTGCTTCTGTCACATAGTCATGTTTTTGCCACAGGACAATATTTCCTCCTTTATCAGAAGAGTTTATTACAATGTCGGGATTTCTGCTTAATTTTATCATTAATTTGTCATATTGAGCACGTTGAAAATTGTGTTTATAGTTCTTTTGGGTAGCATATTTCTGTCTCTGTGTAAGCCTGTTGAGTGTCATAAGATCCTCCATCACACACTCGTGGAATATGTCCACCGCATCCTTTGGCATGACGGGGACAAACTTGCTTTTAGATTTAAAAGGACTTTCTCCCGCTCCCTTTTGTGTTACACTTATTGCCCGAAGTTGGTTCTGGGTATCCGGTAAGTCTGTGGATTGATTAGGGTTGGAAACAGAAGATTCAGTTTCTAGCTCACATAAAGTGAGCAAGGTTCTAGCGTCCCTGGCAGCCGCCATAGGCACCTCTTTAGTTACTTGCTCTTTGTCCTTGGTGTTGTTTTCTTTAGGGTTTGATTTGATGGTAAAAAACTTTTTTAGTTTAAGCTTCCTGATAAACAGAAACACATCTGCTCACGTATTGGTGTAATTAAATGTACTTTCTGGGCAGTTATTGAGGCCCAGAGATAAGATTTGTTGTTCCGCCATTGTTAATGTAAGATTTGACGAATTGGTAATGGTGCTCGCCATTGTGGTTACTTCTTGTTTTTCTTGTTGTACCACGGTTTGTTTTTGTTTGGCTGCGGTCTTGGCACGTTTCCTCCTGGCCTTGCGCCTTGCATTGCGCCGTTTCCTGCACCATTGTTGCGCGTTCTCGGTTGTAGCAACTTGAGGCGCTCTTCGACTAAAAAATAGATTTCTTCATTTAGGTTCAAGGCTGTAGGTGTTTCGCCGGCTTCAGATAAGCCTGATAAGGAACCCAATGAGCTGCCTGAGCTGGATAATGAAATGGAGTCCTGATCCGATAGAGCCGAAGGTCCTGGTTCATTGCTGGTTGTTGGCCGTTGCACTGCTTTGCCCTGACAGTTAGCTTGCTTTCATTTTCTTGCTTGATCAAATTTTCTAGCAAACGTATAGATGCGACCTGTCTCGTAGTCATTGAGATCTTGGGCAAATGTATTTATTTTACGCAGCTTTATTTTTTCTTCATGCTTTTTTAATCTGTCTCCAATTTCTTTGCGACTTTTATCAATATGTGATTTGATTTCCACATCTACTTGTTTGTCAAGTTCTTCATTAATTTTTATTATCTCAGCAAGCAGGGTTTCTCTATCCAGTATTGCATATTTAATCAAAATTTTCATCAAATTCATGGAGGCATCAAGATTGCTTTCCCCCCATTCCCTAAGCATAGCAAGATTCAGGTCCACAAAACTAGGGGCCAGTAATATTCGAAGGCCTCTGGGAACTCGCCCTGCTTCTGCATATTTCGTCAGTGATTTGTGTTCCCACCATTTTGTGACCTCAGATTTGGACTTCTTCTCCAACGTTGTTAATAGTTGTTTAATGTCCTGGTTAGCTGGACCGGCAGCAGAGGATGGCGTTTGTTTATTAAATCCACCTCGTGGTAAATTGCCATATAACATTTCAGCTGCCGCCTCCCTCTCTTCATCAAGACTCTTAGACATGTTTTGAAATAATAAAACACGGTGTATCAGGAAGGATTTGAAAATGAAACTATCTGCACCGGGCCGCTGCGTGTGCTTTTTGCCTCAACAGGTAGCCGCTGCCTGCTCACCTGCCAATAACTGTTTGTTAGGACGCTGAACCTCGGCGTTTCGTTCTCCGCTGCTCGTCCGACCAGCTAATCGCGCACACCAGTAATCAGTTCGTAATCACTCCAGTTGCAGGGGGCCACGCCACATTACTCCTCCTCGGAATGCAGCAAACTTTGGCTGTAAGGGCGAGGCCGCTTGTTGAGAAGGGGGCTCCGCCGACGGAGACAGCCTGCATCCGTAATTAAATGACCGAAAATCCTCAAACCTCCACACCAGCGGCGCGGCGAAAGAAGAAGACAGACCCCACGGCTTCAGGCAAGATGTTGCTTTTATTAAAAACCTTCCTGGCGACGCGTTTTGAGTAACTAGTACTCTTGTTCACACACCATTCAATAAGTCAGCCTGTTATTTTTAAATGCTAGTTTCCCTTGACCCCTCCTATGGGCCACACCTCCTGAAGTGTATCACATGATTTGTTTGAACATAGGCATGGAAGAGTTACATATGTCATAACGGAAAAAACAGACTGCTATAAACTTTTCTTGTTGAGAAAGAGTTTGCATTTTGCCTGAAACAATACATTTAATTTATACATGTTGTATTGATTTTTCATAAATTTATAATGCTAAAATATCGCAATATAAAAACATTAGTTGCTTCCGTTAATAACTATTGCACATATCCAATGTATGTAAACCATTATTATCCTTACTGCATGAATGCATTAAAAAGCCCCACGGCTGATAAAGGGACTATTGCTTTTGTTCGTTTGTTCATGTCTGCATGAATGCATGAAAGCCTCTAGGCTGTTAAAGTGTCTGGTGCTGTATCCTTACAGCATGAATGCTGGATAACCAGTAACGGAATTAGTTAATGCCACATTGGAAATGTGAAAATTGATTTGGCCTACTAAAAAAAAAACATGTGACATAAAATCTAAGTGAATTGGTACTAACCATGAAACCCCCAGCACATATAATGAATATTTATTAAAAATTCAAAGTACTTGAATTTATATACAACATAAATATTGATACTATATACACTGTACATATCCATTCACAGAGGAAAAAAAGATTGAAAGGAAATCTTCCTTCCCTCTAATTAGGTAACAGTGCTGTATATTTACGTGTGCGCCATTGTGAATATGAAAAAAACTGTGAGGAAAACCTGGGAAATAACCCTACATAACAAAAAATATATAGGATACTGATATAAGTATATGTTTGAAACCTATGTACAAAATATACATGAAGAGAAGTAAAAAAAATATATATATATTATACATTTTACTTATACACCTTACTAACTACATTAATTCTATTGAGTTCATGTTACGCATATAGAAAGTAATAGGGTCTAGCTGGATGAGTTAATCATGGTGATTCGTTACGTTAACTTGGGAGTAAGGTACAGCCCAATCTCATAACCACAGATATAAAAACTACCACAAAGGGACTCAAGTGGACACCACAAGGGAGAAAGAAGGGGGAAATTTACAGAAAGTTGTGTAGATCTTCCGTGGCGTTCAGCCCATAGGGCTGTTTGCTGTCTAACACCACAATATATTGGGTTTTCAACTTTCTTAATGCCTTGTCCTGTCGCCACCCCGTTTTAGTGGTGGCACTGCATCTATGACATAATAACTGAGGCACGACAGATCCCTGTCGTGCACTGCGTTAAAATGCCGTGCCACGGGGTAGGCTTGGTCATGATTCACAATTGCCCAGAGATGCTGCAAAATTCTGACGTGCACCTGCGATCTCGTACTACCCACATAGCACAAATCGCAGGTGCACGCCATTTAAAAAACCATTGAAATTCACTAAAAAAACATTGGTTTTAGATATGTTATATTTAGGCATGAGTGAATATATATATGAGTGACTATATAGAACTGTTGGTGAATGAGTGGATGTGTATATAGATGGTGGTATTACTGAATTGGTTGTTGAAACTGGTATGGGTATCTCTATTTTTTTGAAAATTTTAGTTTCTATTTTGGAATATGTGTTTCAAGGGTTACATTACACTGAAAGGAGGTCTGTCACTCTGTCACAAGGATGGTGTCATCAGTGATGTCACTGACCAAGTCATGAGTGATGTAATATGTGACGTCATCAGCAGTGCATTGCAGGCGCGCAAGTTATAGTGAGTCCAACTAACTATAACGTGGGAATTTCAATGGTTTAATGTCAGTAAAATTTCCAGCTAACTATAACTGGTGTGAAACCTATGTTTTTTTCAGTGAATTTCAAAGGTTTTTTAAATGCTAATTCCTAACTATACCGTGTGTGAAACCTATGGTTTTTTCAGTGAATTTCATAGGTTTTTTAATAGCAAACTGTTGGGCTACATCCGGCTGATATTTGGGCTACATTTGTTTTTTTTTGTCTCTGGTGGCCATCTTTGGGCTACATTGGGCTACATTGGGCAACATTTGGGCTCTAACATAAATATAGCCCAATGTAGCCCAATATATATTTTTTCATAAGTTAATTTTCGTAAAAACCACTGGAGCATATATCTTGAGACATAGCAAAGGCACATCGGGGTACCAGTCCCTACAATTTTGCCAAGTTTGGTGGAAATCCATTCAGCCGTTCGGGCTAAAAGTGAGTTTGACCGCCCTATGGAAATTAACATGGGGAAAACACGTTTTGGGACCCGCTTTTATCTCTACCCCCGCCTGACGCATCCCCCCACATTTTCATGGAAGGAGCGGAGCGGAGCGGGCCACAAACTTTGAGAAATTCGCGAAGATTTGTCACCCGGCGCCAAAGTTATTCCCAATAGAATGTTGCGGATTTCCTATGGAAAGTAGATACTAACTATAACTACCTACTGGCGACCGCCAGTAGGTAATATATATATATATATATATATATATATATTCAAAGAACACCAAGTTCCGGTTGATAATCAGTCTCGCTCACGGGCGGGTCGGTCCATCCGAAAGGACATTTCTCCATTGGAAAAAACGTCGCCAACACACAGAAAGTTGCTGTGCACGGTAAATTTAATAGGCAGGAAAACAACGCGTTTCGCTTTGCAGCTTGATCACGTTTACAGTGAAACACCAAACAATTGTCCTTTTACAGTTTCTTCACCTCTAAAGAAAGGACAAACCACCAAGTGTCTAAAACATAGGTATTCTCATGGCAGCCATGTTTGAAAGGGCAAAAATTGCTTTATGCAAATCATAATCATGCCTTAACTGAAATAATGTCAACATGATACAGAAAAGTAACAGATCAGCCAAGCAATGCGTAAATGTTAAATGCATTTTGTGATAATTGCATGCTGACATCCGATTTTAAATTTATCCCGTATATAATGCTTGAAATGCAAAGTGACAATTGTGGACCCCCATGGGTGAGTAGACAGTTAAGGTTGTGAATACTGTCATTGTTATATTAAGACAATTGTTATGCACATCGATCATAGTGTACAAAAATCTAGCCCAAGTGGGCAAATGACCATAATTCAAACGTCATACAGAAATCTAGCCCAAGTGGGCAAATAACCATGATTCTGAGTAAAGTCCACGCCCCAGTGGGCAAACTTGCATGTATCACATCATCATTCATGTATCTTAGGAAAGGATGTTAGGCACTGCATTAATTTCCATATTTCGCATGCTTGGATTTGTATGGCTTGTCCCAAAGTTTATCATGGCGGGTCATGAGGTACCTGAACAATAGATAAAAAGGGGAAATTAAAAGCTTGGAATGCTATACAGATAATCTAATCTATTCACAATTGTAAGTTCATTCAGCAAGATGTACTGCCAGTTCTTCATGCAGGTTTAATCCATTTGGGGTCATACTCTCAAAATCAATAATATATCGAGATTCGAGTTGTCGTAGGGCCAGTTTTCTGTTGCCCCCTCGTGTACCTAGGGCAACCTTGTCTATCACCACCATCCTCACCAGGTTCTCATTCTGAAAGTGATGGCTAGAGAAGTGGCGAGCCACTGGGTATTGTAGGTTGAGGTTCTTGATCGCCCTCAGATGTTGCAACACACGTTCTTTAGCTTTCAAGATAGTACTGCCTATATACCAGAGGTTGCAGGGACAGATGAGAACATACACACAATACGTAGTGTTGCAGGAAAGGTTCTTTTTTATCACAAACCTACTGCCTGTCGTCGGAACAGTGAGTTCCTTACAATTACTGCTGTTCCGACAGGCCTTGCAGGATCTGCAACATCTGAAACCCGGAGTATCTCTTGTTTCCATTTTATCCATCACAACATTTTTACTCAGGTCATCCTTCAGAGATCTACCTTTTCTGAAGGTGATCTGTGGGTTTTTCCCTAGGTATGGTTTTAGGTGATGGTCTGTCATAAGGATACTCCAATGTTTATTCAGAATTTTGCGCGGATCTTGTGACTGTGCAGAGTATGTAGTAATGAACTTGACTTTAGCATCATTTTCCCTGATCTTATTGGGATTAAGTAGTTCATTTCTGGATTTGGCATCTACTTTTGCACAGGCCTATATATATATATATATATATATATATATATATATATATATATATATATATATATATATATATATATATATATATATATATATATATATATATATATGTGCAGATTGCTATATATATATAATACATATTTAGATATATCAAACCAGAACACATTCACTGGATGATGTCATCAGTGATGTCATTTGAGATGTCATCAGTGATGTCACTGACCATGTCATGAATGATGTAATATGGGACATCATCAGCAGTGGATTCCGGGCGCGAGAGTTATATTTAGTACAACTAACTTTAACGGGGGAATTTCAATGGTTTTGTACGAGTGAAATGTCTAGCTAACTATAACACTCCTAAAACTTATGTTTTTTTCTGTGAATTTCTAACGTTTTTTAAATGCTAATTCCTAACTGTAGCATGTCTGAAACCTATGTTTTTTTAGTGAATTTCAAAGGTTTTTTTAATGCTAATGCCTAACTATAACATATCTAAAACCAATGATTTTTTTGTGAATTTCAAAGGTTTTTTAAATGGTAATTTTTAAATATATTTGTTGTTGTTTTTTTAAATATTTTTAACTACTTTTTTTATCTTTTTATTTTTTAGATATGTTATTTTTTAAAGAATTTTAAATATTACACATATTTTTTATATATTTTTTTACAATAAAAATATATCTTTTTTTATTATTTTATATTGTTTATAATATACTTAAATGATTTTAATTCTTTTTTCCCTTTTTTTTTGGAGTTGCGCACCCTAAGTGCACCCTGCTCTTTCACTGCGTAAAATGTGTCCGCCGTTTTAGGATTGCTGTATAGAATCCGTGTAGGGTGTGCTACAAGTACGACTTTCCCAACACGGACGCTATGCGACTGGTACACGACTCCTGGTGCATACGCGAGATGTACGTATTACGCGACGTGATGGACGCGTGGTAGCGCGTGACGTCATATGCATATCGGACGCGGTGGGTGAGTGACTCCCGCAATTTTTTTTTAATGTTGATAAACTTATATATATATATTTAATATAAATATTAAGACAAGACTTTATCTGAGGTAATTATAAAAATAATATTCTTTAACTTTCTAAAAAAGTACATTACTTTTAAATGCAATTTCGCGAAGTCGCGCGTGGTGCGAGCAGGGTGCGTGCTGAGTGTACGCACCATACGCGTACCCCATGTGACCTCAAAAAAAGAGATTTGATTGGTTCTTTTGAGTTCCTATTGAAACTATTGAAGGACCCCACCCATTTCAATCACTCTTCTTAGACCTTTTCTTTGGGAAGGACCTGCTAAGGAGAACTGCTGTTTCTTCCTGATTGGAGACCAGATTGCCCAGATTTTACAATGGCTACAAAGCAACCATCTTCCTCGGAATCAGAGCAATTTACAACAGAGGAATTTGTTGCAGAACCTCCCCCTCGAGAGAGATATACATTCTATAGTATAGACATTTTTCACCTTTGGTCCAGGGCAGAAGGTAAATGTAACAAAAGTGGCTTGTAAAATTTGTAAGGCAGCGCTGTCTAGTGGAGACCCTATGAAGAACTACTCATGTTGGACTGTGAGTATTCGTAAACACCTGTAAACTAAACACCCTGTCAACTTTGCAAGGGAGGAATTAAGAAGATTGAAGGAAAATCCTGTTGAACCACCGGCTGTTCCAAGTACAAGTGGAGCAACCCCATCAACCTCATCATCGCTTCCAGACATTCGTCCCCACTTTGGGAAAGTTCAGATGACTTGCATTAAATGCAATCGTCTCATTGCGTATGGGGAGATGTCGGTGGATCTGATGTGTCGAGAAATTGACAACCACCATTGTTAGTTTCCTTTTATTCTTTCCTCCTAGTTTTTAGTTCTGTTTCTCGAGTTCACATTTTTTTCCCTCTTATAAAAAAAAAATACAACATCATTAAAAAAAAAGAAAAAAACAAAAAAAAAGTTCTTTTCAGAACTAACTACTCTGGTTAACCGCATCGCTGCGGCGGCTTTTCCCGCTGTGTGCGGCAATTTACGAAAAGCTGCGTTACATGACGAGCTCAGCGCGTCATCCGCACACGACTACCGTGGCTGATGACGAGCAGAGCTAAACTAGTATGCTAGTGTGTGAAAGTTTAGATGAATGTATGTGTAGTGCAAAATTGACTGAAAAAACTACATTTGTGATGTGTGGTGAATACATAAGTGCAGAATTATAAGGAAGTGCTGCAGCATGACACAGTAAACTGTTTAACTACAGCATGCTGTGGTACTTCCGAAGCACAGAGATGCAAATATGTATATGCTGCAGGTCTGTACTTCCCTTTGCACAGCTGCTTAAACTGTAGCCATGTGGTAACACAGGCACCCTTGCACCATGGTGCAAGGGTGTCCGTGTCTTGTGGAGATTGTTTTTGTGCAGGAAGGGACACCTTTCTGCACAAACAACAATCAGTAAAGGCATTTCTCTCATTCAAAATAGGATGTGCATTGTAGCATATATTGGAAGCGAAAAAATGAGAAGTGAAAAAAATTCTCCTTGTTGTGCTTTGCTACACCGATTGGAGAATGGTGCAGCATTCACAAACATGTCCAGATTTATGATTCCTGATAAATCTGCAGATGTGTTTCATTCTATGAGTGTTCTGTGCAAACACCCAAAGCAAAACCTATAGAACGCCTTTTCAACGCAAAGTGCTGTGTATGATGAGATTATATTTACATGGAAAACAAAAGGTATACAGAATAGCTTTTCCTCGCCTTGTAAATAAGAAAGGGAGTTAATGGCTAGGCCAATTCTTATTATAGGAGTACATTGCTGTACTGCTAAGTACAGAACTTATAAGTACTTATGTTTTAGGAAACTTATAGCACATATTTATATATGACTTAAGAGAAGAGATGAGGCCTACTGTCACATGTGGAAAAACACTTAGTGATGTGTTTTAAGTTAAATAGTTTTGTTTCTTATAATTCTAAAACTACCGGGACTTACAAGACCATCATATGTGTCTATTGTGTACTATACCATGTATCTTGCTGACAAATGTTCTGTAGCTGTCCCCTAGTTCATACCTGTCTGTAGTGGAATTCTCTGGCACAAATCTAGTCCATCCATCTTCCTTTTTTTCAACTGTGTGGAAACACAGTCCATTGTGCATTTTAAGACTTACCTAAACTTACCTCAGCAGTAATACATCTAAAAAATGCTACACATTTTAATTACTTGTTTTTAAAATTTAAAATATACTAAATTCCATATTTTAGAATTAGGATCTGTAAAAGAATAGAAAAAATAGTTACAACATGTGTTGATACATTTTTAACAGCACAGCATAATTTTAACATTTTACAAAGTAATTTATTTGCCTTTTTCGCTATTCTCAGAATATATTGAATTTCACTAGAAATAGTGATGTCAATCGTACTCATCACATAACAGCGGGCAAGAAAAACCCAATCTATTAGATTGTTTAAAAAAAAAAAACAATAATCCATCTATAGAAAAATACTAGATAATACAAATCACACATATATAAAATGATTACTGCTAAGAAAATGTTGTAACTTAAATTTATAAACACTGTAAATGATGTCAGTTAAAATTATACACCGAGACAATGAGCAACAAAAAGTCCATAATTCAAAGAAATACCTTCCCTTGAGGCCAAATTGTATTTTTGCAGTAATTTCTATGTAAATTGTCCAATAGTAATCCTATTAAATCATAATAATAAATTCCTCAGAGGCTGAATTATCTTCCTAAAACCTTGGTTTTAAAAATATTAGGTAGGAATTTGGTAATTCGAAAGGCAAACGATGTTTGAAAACCAACTCAGCATCATTACAAAGAGTCTAGCCTTTCTCACTTTTTAGATAGGCAGTGTAATGTCTAGATGTTGTTGAAGGACCATCATGGAAAATTATTGCTACTGCTACAAAAGTCCTTCCTGATATTAATAGTTGTGTAGCTACAAAATGTTATAATAAAGTGTCCAATTTCTTACATCGGCTGTACAACGTTGAATCATTAAAATTATATATTGTCCATATCTTTGTATAAATAATTTTGATAACATTTCTGATTTGCATTTGCTACACTCCATGTTTTGATTTGCAGCTTTAACTAATTTATTGAAAGACACTGATTTACAGTCTGGTAATGTCAAATATAGAAATCTTTCAGTGTCTACATTAGTGCTATATGTATACATACAATACAGTAAGCATATATATTAGAAATTCCTGAGCATCTTGTTGGATATTTTGTGTAAATTGTGTAGAACCAGAACATACATCCAAAAGATTACGGACATCAGAAACACTTTGTATTTCACTTTTATCAGTTCTCAATTTTTCATAAACAGAATGCAACAAGGAACAAAATCTTTTTTCCTGATTCTCCATAATTTGCTGTTGCAAACCTTCAAGAAAAAAATCCAAACATTGACCACTACATTAGCATAGCAGTTGACACCAGAACTATTTTCAAACTGATAACCAACAATCTCTTCAACGGTGTCCATTTTCTTTTTGCTTGCAATCACAACATTATTTTGTTTTTTTCCCTTCTCTACTCCTTCAGTACAGATATTCTCATACCTTCTTTTTCGACCAACCACACGCTTTTCAAATACAGGATATTGACCTAAATTAGGAGCATATGTTCTTCCTAACCTATTGTACTCTTTGACACAGTTCGCATCTGCAGTAACCTTTGTATCATCAAAATCAATCAAAAAGAAACCAGATAATGTTCTGGCTCACGATAATGCAACATATGCCGTACCCTCTTTGTTATGTTATGTTATGTTAGGGTTTTTTTTTAAAGCGCACGTACGCCCGTGGGCTTCATGGCGCTGTTGAAGGAAGGAACATAACATAACAAATCTACTGCGGATATGCTTGCTTATATAGCCAGGTCTTAAGAGAGAGCCTGAAAGTCAAAAGATCAGGACTTTGCCTGAGAGTTTGCGGAAGAGAGTTCCACAAAACAGCAGCTAGGTGGTGAAAACAGCTGCCACCCTGGCGTTTCCTGTTGTAAGAAGGAACAATCAAGAGGTCTTTATTGGAGGAGCGAAGATTCAAAGTGGGCTTGTATCTGGTGACCAGCTGAGTGATGAACTGTGGCCCTGTCTCCTGTAAGCTCCTGAATATAATGCAGCTGGTCTTAAACATTATTCTTTGGGGGACAGGCAGCCAGTGTAGTTGTTCAAGGCCTGGCCTGATGGATTGCCACTTAGGCTGTTTAAGAAGCAGCCAAGCTGCCTGATTCTGCACTAACTGCAGTCGTTTAAGGAGACCGAGAGGAAGGCCCAGATAGATGCTGTTGGAAAAGTCCAGCCTAGAGAGAACCAAGGCGATGGTGACTTGAATAAGAGCTGAAAAAGTTAGGAACTGCGCTATTTTTTAATCTTTCTTATCTGATAGAAGCTGGAAGAGACGACCACGCCAACTTGGCCCCTCAGTGATAGGTCCGAGGTCAAAATGACTCCGAGACTTTTCACCGAAGAGGCGATGGGCGGCGGAGGTCCAAGACTAATAGGCCAAAAATGTGGGCCCCAACTGATACTACTGGTCCCGGGGACAATTAACTCGGTTTTCCCCGGGTTGAGCTTAAGATGGTTAAGGCTCATCCAGCGTTGTATCAGTTGCATTGTTGCTTGGAATTCGATGACAGAATCGGGTGCATTCAGGGGAAAGATAAGCTGCAAGTCATCAGCGTAGTTGTAAACTGTAACTTTAAATTGCTTTAGGAGATGCAGAAGGGGCGCATGTAAAGATTAAAAAGCAAAGGGGAAAGTGAGGACCCCTGTGGGACCCCGCATGTGGAAACAGTTTTAGAGGCAGTAAAAGGGCCCAGTCTAACCGACTGAGTGCGGTCCGAGATGAAAGAGGTTATCCACTCAAGAGCTGTGCCCCTAAGGCCGGCCTGCTCGACACGGTTGATTAAGATAGAAAAATCAACTGTGTCGAACGCGGCTGACAAGTCAAGTAAGACCAGGGCCTGGTGGATGCCCTTGTCTGCATTAGATTTTAATGCATTTTGGACGGCTAGGATGACCGTTTCCGTCGAATGACAGGGACGGAAACCTGCTTGGTTGGGTTTAAGATAGCCGCTGTCCTCTATAAATTTAGAGAGACAGGTAGAGGTATATGCCTCCAGTAATTTTGACAAGTATGGGAGCAAGGAAATAGGCCTGTAGTTGACCAGGACTTGTGGGTCTGCACCTGGCTTCTTCAGCAGAGGGATGAGTAGAGCCTGTTTAAATCGAGATGGTACACTGCCGCTGATATGAGAAGCATTTAGTGCGGGAAGAATACTCTGAGGTATGGCTAGGCCTATGTCCTTATATATGTGTGGGGGGCAAACATCGTCAGGAGAACCTGATTTAACTCGGTTAAAGAGTTCGGACAGCATTTTAGCGTCAATCGGTGGAAAAGCTTCGAGCGTAGAAGGGTTAAAAAAGGAATCATCCTAAGGAAGTGGGACTGGAGAGTTGATTATGCATTGTTTTATGTCCAAAATTTTATTGATAAAGAAAGAATTTAAAGAGTTGCACCATGCTTGGGTAGGGATCACCGGGGGGACCGTTCTGTCGCTGTCGCAGAGCTCATTCACCATCTTAAAGATGTCTTTGGATTTATGTTGTGAGTGTGTGATGAGCTCAGAAAAGTAAGTTGTTTTCTGTGCCAGGATGGATTTCTGGTAGACCTTGCGAGCAGCACAGTAGGTCACCCTATCCTGTTGGGAATAGTTGGTCCTCCAGGTCCTTTCTTTCTTACGGACTTCTAATTTTTGCGCCTGAAGTTGTGGGGTAAACCATCTGTGAGTATTACTAGCGCGAGACCGAGGGGGCTTGACCCAAGGGGCATGGATGTCTGCAGCCCCTGTGATCCAATGTGAGATAGATTCCTCCATGGCATCCGGATGTTCTGAAACCGGAGGTAAAGTTGCAAGTAGCGAGTCTAGAAACTCCGGGGAGCTAATGCTTTTCCACACAGTACACAGTATTTGCAATGTTCACCAAAGCACTGTCAACACATAATCCTTGAGATTTATAAATAGTCACTGCATATGCAAGAGAAGCTGGGAACTGTTTTCTACAGACATATACATTTTTAACAAGCTAAAAATGAACTGAACAATGACCAATTTGTTTAACTTCTTCATTCCGATCAAATTAAATTTTTAAGAACTCAATACCATCTTTATTTTGATAATTAACAAAATCCACAACTTTGCCCATTGCTCCATTAACTAAACCTTTTACTACATCAAAATTACGCCTTCAAATTATCCTACAGTTTCTGAATGTATATAGATTCTTTTCTAAACCAGCAGGTTTAGATATTGATTTTTCTAAAGAATCCAATTTTATCTTCAATTTTTTGGTCAAAATAATAGTGATTCCTTCATGCTCTATTTAATCGATGGTTTCCATTTTTATTATTTCTTCAAGAACACCCACGCAGTTTTGGCATTAAGCAGATTACAGATTTGTTTTCTGCAATTTTCATGTATATTTTCTCAGGAACTACATTTCATTTGGAAACAAATTGGAAAGTAATAGAGTCTCCAAAGCTTGTTTGCCATGTTCAGTCAGTAGTCCAATTCTTATATCTTGGAGAAAAGTTCCATAATAAACATAATTTGCCTGTCGCATATTTGTAATGAGTTCTTTGTATTCAAAAATTGACCAAATGTTCACATTCCCAACACTACCCTGAGACTTTCTGTTGTCTTCATGCGCAAGTGTTTTAAATACTGGTTGTCCTTTTACAGGAGTCAGTTGCAGTAGATCTCCAAAAACTATGACGTTTTCCTCCAAATAACACGTCGTACTCTGTTTTAAGAATTTGCTGCATTCTTAAATGCACAAAGGCAAGCATTAAGTTTGCAACCATGCTTACTGCACCAATAATGAGAAGTTTAATTTTCTTCAAGACACTTGAAACTTCACAACAAGCTTCTCCATATAGCTTGTGGTATTCCAATGTGTTTTCATGCTCTACTGGTAGCATTAGTAAACAATGTAAAGTAATTCCTTTTATGATGTGTGTGCCAACCCAGTTGGAGCAGTGACAACACAAGTCAAATGCCACTGTAGATAACTTGTAATTACTTTAATTAAAAAACGTTTTCCTGTTCCAGCTTCCCCACTCACGTACATTCGGATAGGATGAAATGAGGTGCGTGAGCACTCTTTCTTTTCATGAAGTAATCCATGGTCAATCTGTTGTCTCACTTGCTCATATATTTGTTTTTGCTCAACATTTAGTTGTTCTTCAAAGTTTGCTAAGTTTGTTCCTTCTTCTTGAGCTTGATGCATTGCTGCTTCCACTTCATTCATGGCGATTGCTGCTTCATTTTCAACAATTGGTTGTCCTAGAGGATCTTGACTCAGCGCAGAGAACTTTGACTGTCTTGAGAACTGTCTCTAGCAATCCCAGCTGCAATTGTAGCTTCTTGATCAATTTCATTGTTCAACATTTTCACATAATTTGCAAAAGCACTGTATTGTATGCTATCTTTACAAGCATTATAGGAATCTTCATAGTTCTGGAAATTTCCAAGTAATTCCAGTTCTGAACGCCATGCTTTGAAAAGTTGTAAAAGGGCTTAATAGTAAAATTCCCTTTTGTCAGCAGTTTCACAACTCAGCTTAGTGTGACAAATCAAATTTCTTTTTGTTTGTTTCACCAAACATCCTTCAGAACCAATGACTCCATATTTTCCATCATTGATGTTCTCTGTAGTATTCCGTTTAAAAGTGTAGTTTTGCAGCACTTCATAGAGACACATGTTCTCAAGATGATGATTTGTGTTTGGGTAATATGTGTCCAACACATTCGTTTTCAAAATATCTGTACTTTCTGGATCTTTTTCTGCTAAATATTTAATTTCTTGTACAGATTTCAGTACTCGATTTCGCATTGCTGCAAGACCTAGACTCACATAAAGGATTCTTCTAGATTTTGAGTATAGACTTGTAGATGATAACCAATCTGAGCATTCATATGCTCCAATTTCTCGATGGGATAACATCTTCAAACTGAAACTGTATAATTTCTTACTTAGAGTCTTCTCGTGAGAAATCTCTTCCCACATTTCTTTGAATTCTGTCTTTTCTTATTTTGTAATATAGGACGTTACATATCGAGCAACAAAATAACTGGGTTGTAGTCATTTATGTATTTTGACTATTTATTTATTCTTAAGTTGCAGGTATTTTTTGGAGACTTTCTTGTGATAGTATGTCGCAAAGATGACATAAACTGTTCACTCTTCCTTTGGATTTTACAGGACGTTGAAATGCAAAACAATATTTAGTGTAAAACTTTTCCTTAGATTTGTACTTTTGTCTACAGTATTTTCCACATTGGTGGCTTTGGAATCGTAACACTTGTGCTCTTAAGTTGTTTTCTTCTGTGCTTTTGGGTACAGCACATGTTGCATATTGTTCAATAAATTTCAAAACAGTATCACCCGCATCTGTTCCAAATTTGGGAGCGTCCTTAATCCATATCAGCATATGTATATGAGGAGCACCTCTTGCTTGATACTCCTTTCTGCAAAAGAAATCCACAACTTCTCAAAGAGGAGGATTTTTTTATTGCAGATAAAAGACATCATAACCTCAAATCTATGATTGAAATACCAGCATACATTAACAGGATCCAAAGAGCACAATTCTCCAGGTGTCTTGTATTCAATATTTTTTATATTGGAATTTGTCTCTCGAAGAAACTCCAGTAAATCATCCCAAGCGTACTCAGCACAGCTTAGGGTAAGGAACCATGTTGGAGTTCCTAAGTTCCGTAGCATACGTTTCAGTTCGCCATGACGACGGTTCCAATATTCATTAGTCCCACGCTGACATGCCATCAAATGAATGAGCTGAGATTCTACATGATCATCTCTCTGATGCACTTTATCCATAAAATCTTTTGCAGATACATTTTGCAGATGTATTCCAGTTTTTAAAATGTGATTGACTGCATATGAAAGTCCAGACAAGTCACTTTCAAGCAAAAGATGAAATATAAAAGGGATATATTGTCGAAATCTTGTATCTTCTGCATATAATCTTGTTGTCCGATATTCAGATGCAGGAATCTGCACAGGACGTTCATTATATCGTCCTCCTTTTCCAGTTGGGAAATACTGTGGAAAACAACAAGCTTCCATGCTCTCTTCCCATACACTCATGGGAGTTCATTTTGCTTTTTTCATTTGGAACAAACCAATTGTGTTCCCCATCACTTCTTTTGAATGAAGTGGATGCACACTGTAATGTTCGTAGATTTCTTCACATTTTAACATATCCACTTTTTCAATTTGTCCACTTGACGTTTCAGTATCTTCTGCTAAAACTATTTCTTCTTCTATGTATTGTTCTTTATCAAATACAATGTTGCATTTTGCACTTTCCTAACATCCACTAACTCCTGCAAGATTTTCATATTCTTAGTTGACACACCATTAACAAGAATAACTAGTGGTTCACTTTCTGCACTCTCTACACCAATAGTTTCAATATTTTTCTTTAAATCAAATGGTAAATATACAACTCTTCCTTTTAATCCTCTTTGTGAATCTGAAGGAGGCAATTTACCTGTTTTAGGCTCCATACAAACAATATCCTGAAACGGGTGCACACATTGAATAAGAGTAGGCTCATAGGTGTTTAAATCTATCAGTTCTGGAGAAATAGCAACCAACTCTAGATTATTATGAATATCTCTAGCGGGCATTTTATTCTCATCTAATTTGTTATAATAATATGTACAAATACGCTGATCAGAACCCAAAACAATTCTCTACCAACAAATAAGTTGCAAATTCTTTCCACTTATCATTATTTTCTTTTTCACTTTTTAGATACAGATCAACACTCCTAGTCTGATTTTTTTAGTGAGTTCGGCGACAACAAATACAAGAAAAATGTGGCCTTTCACCTGAAATCACCTTAAACTTTGTAATTTCATTTTCAAAATTTTTTGTACAACTATGTTCAACACTTTCTACAACATTTTCTTCTATTAATGTGTGAGTTTATTCACTCTCTTCTTCAGGACCAAAGTAACAAAACTCAATATCATCACAAACCTTTTTTACAATTGATACTGACCCACGCAAAGGAGCACTCATTTAACTTTAGGGCTGGACATTTTGCATAATACAATCTTCTCGCTAACTTCTGCATTTGAGTATGATGTACAGCCAACATCCTGAAATGGTGAAAACACTTTGACATACTTTCCTAGAAAGACAAGCCAGAGAATGACCATGCAAACCAGTATGTTTTCTCACTCTGCAAGGGTCTAGTCCTTGCAACACCTTAATCTTTTGTTTAACACTTTTTTTTACAATATGCTTGTAAGAAATTGGGTAATTTATCAATAGATTCTTGTTGTACACTAAAAATACTACTACAATCCCAAGTGTACACTGGGGCTTTAGGACCTCTGCCTAGAACTTCATCAGCTATCACTTCTTCTGCATTTCTAGGAACCATTTGCTCTTTCTCAATTGGACAACCATTTCTAACCTCATAAGCACTGCATGCAACAAATCATTTGTCTGTAAATAACTCTCTTCATTAAAAAAAGGCTCAGAACTTGCATTGTGTTTCCATTGCCCTAAGAAAATATCACAAAAATTACTTTTGTTAAATATTCTTTTCCTCTTACTTTTGGCCTTCATTAAATGGATTGGTTTAGCTAGTGATCCAATTCTCTTTAATACTAAAATAAACAATTTCCTCTTTACTTCAGAAGCCTTTTCAACAATGGATTCAATATGATTCTTCTTTTTATAAAATATTGTTCTCTTTCTATATTTCTTTGTATTTTTTATCAAATCATGGACTACTCTGTTGTAAAATGTTTTTTTGCGGATTTCTTTATATTGATTTTCTCTTCTTTTACTATAAGTTGCATCCTTTGTATGTACATTGCCTTTTTTCCTTTCTTATTCTTTGCACTTTTTTTGGTGTTTGGAACATTTTCACTGCTTTGCACATTTCCATTTTTTTTTGTGAATCTAGTAATATTTTTTTGAAGTCCTTTGTGGTCTTACCAGAAATTTTTCTCTTTTTAGACACATTATGTTGGTCTTTCAATACTTGTGGTTCAGTTTTTTTCAAGTAAGTATCCTTTGTCTGACCTTTTCTTCTTCTTTCTTTCTCTGGCGTGATAACTTTATTTTAATGATGATAAACAGTATCTGTAAAAAATTATCATAAATACATATTTATTAATAACTTTATAAATTATACTTTTTTATTACTATACTAACCCATTTCATATAAATTCTGCCTAAAAAAAGTGTACGCCTGAAGCACAACTATGAAGGTGGTAAAAGCACTACATACATAGTACCTAGCAGTTTAAAGCACTCCATAACACTAAAACCTGAAGCACTGTATGAGTACATGCATATTTAGTAAATGATCACAATACTATAAGGAAAGACACTGAGTGAATTCATAATTGGTTCACTTTTACTTTAGTAAATAGATTACTACGTGGTACATAAACAGTCACTATGGATTTACAACAGTACAGATTTAGAATTTAGAGTAGTGCAGTGTTGTTTGTCTAGTGTAAGGGGTCATGCTGGGGTAGTGTTCTAGGGTAGCACAGTGGTGTTTGGGCAGTGTAGGAGGTCGTGCTGTGGGTAGAATTAGGGTTTAGGGTAGTGCAGTGGTCTTTGTGTAGTGTAGGGAGTCCTGCTGGGGTAGTGTTCTAGGATAGTACAGTGGTGTTTGGGTAATGTAGGAGGTCGTGCTTGGTTATATTTAAGGTTTAAGGTAGTACAATGGTGTATTGGTAGTGTAGGGGGTCGGGCTGGGTACTGTTTCAGTACTTAGAGTAGTACAGTGGTGTAGTGTAGGGGGTCGTACTAGGAATAGATTTAGAGTTTAGGGTAGTGCATTGGTGTTTGTGTAGTGTAGAGTCATGCTGTGGTAGTATTTTAGGGTACTGCAGTAGTGTTTGGGTAGTGTACTGGGTCATGCTGGGGTAGATTTAAGGTTTAGGATAGTGCAATTGTGTTTGGGTAGTGTAGTAGGACGTGCTAGTATAGTGTTTTAGAGTTTAGGGTAGTGCAGTGGAGTTTGTGTAGTGTAGGAGGTCCTGCTAGAGTAGACTTAAGGTTTAGAGTACTGCACTGGTGTTTGCGTAGTGTAGGGTGTTGTGCTGGGGTAGTGTTTTAGCGTTTAGGTTAGTGCAGTGGTGAATGGGTAGTGTAGGGGGTCCTGCTGGGGGTAGATTTAGGGCTTAGGGTTGTGCAGTGGTGTTTATGTAGTGTAGAGGATCATACTGAATTACTCTTTTAGGGTAGTACAGTGGTGTTTGGGTACTCTAAGGGGTCGTGCTGTGGTAGTGTTTTAGGGTACTGCAGTGATGTTTGTGTAGTGTAGTGGGTTGTGCTGCCATAGTGTTTTATGGTAGTGCAGTAGTGTTTGAGTAGTCTAGGGTGTCATGCTGGGGTAGATTTAAGGTTTAGGGTAGTGCAATGGTGTTTGGGTTGTGTAGGGGTCGTATTGGGGTAGTGTTTTAGGGTTTAGGGTAGTACAGTGTTGAATGGGTAGTGTAGGGGGTTATGCTCAGAGTAGATGTACAGGTTAGGATAGTGCAGTGGAGTTTTTGTAGTGTAGGAAGTCGTGCTGGAGTAGATTTAAGGTTTAGGGTAGTGCAATGGTGTTTGGGTAGTGTAGTGGGTCGTGCTAGTATAGTGTTTTAGAGTTTAGGGTAGTGCAGTGGTGAATGGGTAGTGTAGGGGGTCATGCTGGGGGTACATTTAGATTTTAGGGTAGCGCAGATGTGTTTGTGTAGTGTAGGAGGTTGTGCTAGAGTAGATTTAAGGTTTAGAGTACTGTAATGGTGTTTGGGTAGTGTAGGGGGTTGTGCTAGGGTAGTGGTTTAGGCTTTTAGGTTAGTGCAGTGGTGAATGGGTAGTGTAGGGGTCCTGACTCCCTGCTGGGGATAGATTTAGAGATTAGGGTTGTGCAGTGGTGTTTATGTAGTGTAGGGGATCATGCTAAATTACTCTTTTAGGGTAGTACAGTGCTGTTTGGGTAGTGTAAGGGGCCATTCTAGGGTAAGTTTAAGGTTTAGGGTAGTGCAATGGTATTTGGGTAGTGTAGGGGGTTGTTGTATGGTAGTGTTTTACAGTTTAGGGTAGTGCAGTGGTGTTTGTGTGGTGTAGGAGGTCGTGCTGTGATAATGTTTTAGGGTAGTGCAGTATGGTTTGAGTAGTGTAGGGTGTCATGATGGGGTACATTTAAGGTTTAGGGTAGTGTAATGGTGTTTCAGTAGTGTAGGGGGCTGTGCTGGGGTTAGTGTGTTGGGGTTTAGGGTAGTGCAGTGTTGTTTATGTAGTGCAGAGGGTCGTACTGGGGGTATATTTAGAGTCTAGGGTAGTCCACTGGTATTTGTGTACTGTAGGGGGTCGTACTGAGGTACTCTTTTAGGGTAATTTAGTAGTGTTTGGGTAGTGTAAGGGGTCATGCTAGGTTAGGTTTAAGGTTTAGGGTAGTGCAATTGTATTTAGGTAGTGTAGGGGGTTGGGCTGGGGTTGTGTTTTAGGGTTTAGGGTAGTGCAGTGGTATTTGTGTAGCGTAGGGGGTTGTGCTGGGGTAGTGTTTTAGGGTTTAAGGTAGTGCATTGGTATTTGGGTAGTGTAAAGGGTCAAGCTGAAGGTAGTGTCACTGCAAGAGTACATGTACTTATATGTCTGTAAACACATCAACTAGCCAAATTATTCTCACTCAATTTTCCCAAATGGACACTGAGTCACAGTATGATTCTACACAAATAACAGTATTTGTTATAAATGAAGAGTATATAGATACTGAATGGGGAAATGTAGGCCTGAAACACAAGTGTGAAAGTGATTACACTACTACTTGCATACTACACATGAGTTTCAAGCACTGCATACCCTAAAGCCTGGCTCACTGCAAGATTACATGTACTTATATGTCTGCAAATACATCAAACAACCAAACCATTCTCTTTTAATTTTCCCAAGTGGACACTGACTAACAGTGTGATTTTAGACAAATAACAGAATTTCTTATCAATGGAGTATATAGATACTGACTGGGAAAATGTAGGCCTGAAACACAAGTGTGAAGATCATTAGACTACTATTTGCATAGTGCATAGGAGTTTCAAGTACTGCATACCCTAAAGCGTGGCTCACTACAACAGTACATGTACTTATATATCTGCAAACAGATCAACCAACCAAATTATTCTCTCTGAATTTTCCAAAATAGACACTGACTCACAGTGATTCTAAACAAATAACAGTATTTCTTATAAATAGAATATATAGATACTGACTGGGTAAATCAAGGCCTGAAAGACAAGTGTGATGGTGATTACTCTACTACTTGCATAGTGCATAACAATTTCAGGAACTGCTTGCTCTAAAGATGTACTTATATGTCAGCAAACACATCAAACAACCAAATCAATCTCTCTCAATTTTCCCAAATGGACACTGACTCACAGTGTGATTCTAGACAAATAACAGTATTTCTAACTGGTTAGAGGCGGCAGACCCGAGAGCAGAGGACGGCCCGGGACCAGGGTTCGATTCCCGGCGTGGCAGGTTTCTGGACCAGGGTCAGCGGACTCGATAATTCTCTCGCTCGGTGCCCACTCTGATCAGTGATCACACTCGGCAACTCTGGGCATTAGCTTGCCTCATCTTCACTAACGGCCCCACCAGACCGCCGGGGATGCCTGGTCTCACCCTGGAGATACCCATTAAGGGACCATCTCTCAGGGAAGCCAGGAAGGGTTTCGCAGCGGTCGAAGCGCCTTGGGACCCTACGGGTAAGTAGTGCGCTATATAAATGCCTATACATTACATTACATACATTACATTACATTACATACTGACTGGGGAAATGTAGGCCTGAAAGACAAGTCAATCAATCAATCAATCATATCATTTGTAAAGCGCACTACTCACCCGTGAGGGTCTCAAGGCGCTTGGGTGGAGAATGCTGCTACTGCTCGAAAAGCCAGGCCTCAAGGAGTTTTCTGAAGGTCAGCAGGTCTTGGGTCTGCCGTAGGTGGATGGGGAGGGTGTTCCAGGTCTTTGCGGCGAGGTGGGAGAACGATCTGCCGCCTGAGGTTGCTCTTCGGAAGCGGGGGACTGTAGCGAGGGCGAGGTCGGTGAAGCGGAGCTGGCGGGTGGGGGTGTAGAAGCTGAGTTGTCTGTTGAGGTACTTTGGTCCGGTGTTGTGGAGTGCCTTGTGTGCATGAGTGAGGAGCTTGAAGGTTATCCTCTTGTTGACTGGGAGCCAGTGCAGGTCTCTCAGGTGGGGTGTTATGTGGCAGCGGCGTGGGATGTCGAGGATAAGGCGTGCAGAGGCGTTCTGGATGCGTTGGAGCCGTCTCATGAGTTTGGCCGAGGCTCCTGCGTAGAGGGCGTTTCCACAGTCCAACCTACTGCTGACAAGGGTCTGGGTGACTGTTCTTCTCGTTTCAGTGGGGATCCACTTGTAGATCCTACGAAGCATGCGGAATGTGTTGAAGCAGGAGGAGGAGACGGCGTTGACTTGTTTTTTCATGGAGAGGGTGGAGTCGAGGATGACCCCGAGGTTGCGTGCGTGGTTGGTGGGTGTTGGAGCGGTTCCCAGTGCGGTCGGCCACCAGGAGTCATCCCAGGCCAGAGGGTTGGATCCAAGGATGAGGACCTCCGTCATGTCCGAGTTCAGCTTTAGTCTGCTGTTCCTCATCCATTCAGCAACGGCCTTCATTCCTTCGTGAAGGTTGGTTTTGGCGGTCCTTGGTGAGGGAGAGTATCAGCTGGATGTCATCGGCGTAGGAGAGGATGTTGAGGTCATGCCGATGGGCGACGTGGGCGAGCGGTGCCATGTAGATGTTAAACAGAGTTGGGCTGAGGGATGAGCCCTGTGGTACGCCGCAGATGATCTCGGTGGCTTCGGAGCGAAAGGGGGGAAGGCGGACGCTCTGTGTTCTGCCGGAGAGGAAGGAGGTGGTCCAGTCCAGGGCCTTCTCTTGGAACCCAGCGTTGTCGAGGTGCGTTCGTAGTGTGTGGTGACAGACCGTGTTGAAGGCGGCCGACAGGTCCAGGAGGATGTGGGCCGCCGTTTCTCCATTGTCCAGCAGGGACTTGATGTAATCGGTGGCAGCGATGAGGGCAGTCTCGGTGCTGTGGTTGCTGCGGAACCCGAACTGGGAAGGGTCCAGGATGTTGTTCTCCTCGAGGTAGTGGGTCAGTTGTTCGTTGGCGGTCTTCTCGATGACCTTTGCCAGGAACGGGAGCAGGGAGATGGGCCGGAAGTTCTTGAGGTCCTTGGGGTCCGCCTTGGGTTTCTTGAGTGTGAAGATGCAAGTGTGAAGATGCTTAGACTACTACTTGCATAGTGCATAGGAGTTCCAAGCACTGCATGCCCTAAAGCCTGGCTCACTGCAACAGGACATGTACTTATATGTCTGCAAACACTTCAACCAACCAAATCATTCTCTCTCAATTTTCCCAAATGGACACTGACGCAGAGTGTGATTCTAGACAAATAACAATATTTCTTATAAATGGAGTAGTAGGGTTGTACAGTGGTGTTTGGGTAGTGTAAGGGGTCGTGCTGGGGTCGGTTTAAGGTTTACTGTAGTGCAATGGTGTTTGGGTAGTGTAGGAGGTCATTCTGTGGTAGATTTAAGGTTTAGGGTAGTGCAATGGTGTTTGGGTAGTGTATGGAGTCGTGATGGGGTAGTGTTCTAGGGTAGTGCAGTGGTGTTTATGTAGTGTACGGGGTCATGCTATGGATAGTGTTTTAGTGTAGTGCAATGGTGTTTGAGTAGTGTAGGGGGTCATGCTGGGGTAGTGTTTTAGGGTTTAGGGTAGTGCAGTGGTGAATGGGTAGCATAGGGAATCATGATGGGGTAGTGTCCCTGCAAGAGTACATGTATACATATGTCTGCAAACACATCAACCAACCAAATCATTCTCTCTCAATTTTCCCAAATGGATACTGACTCATAGTGTGATTCTAGACAAATAACAATATTTCTTTTAAATCGAGTAGGAGGGTAGTACAGTGGTGTTTGGGTAGTGTAAGAGGCCGTGCTGGGGTAGGTTTAATGTTTAAGTTAGTTTAATGGTGTTTGGGTAGTGTAGGAGGTCATGCTAGGATAGTGTTCTAAGGTAGTACAGTGGTGTTTGGTTGGTGTAAGAGGTCGTGCTGTGGTAGATTTAAGATTTAGGGTAGTGCAAAGGTGTTTGGGTAGTGTAGGGAGTCATGCTGGGGTAGTGTTCTAGGGTAGTACAGTGGTGTTTATGTAGTGTACCGGGTCATGCTAGGGATAGTGTTTTAGGGTTCAAAGTAGTGTATTGGTGTTTGTATAGTGTAGGAAGTCATGCTGGGGTAGTGTTCAAGGAAAGTACAGTGGTGTTTGGGTAGTGTAGGAGGTCATGCTAGGGTAGATTTAAGGTTTAGAGTAGTGCAATGGTGTTTGAGTAGTGTAGGGGGTCATGATGGGTAGTGTTTTAGGAGTTAGGGTAGTGCAGTGGTGAATGGGTAGTGTACGTGGTCGTGCTGGAGGTAGATTAAGGGTTTAGGGTAGCGCAGTGGTGTTGGTGTAGTGTAGGGAATTGTGCTGGGGTAGTGTCACTGTAAGAGTACAGGTATTTATATTTCTGCAAACACATCAACCAACAAAATCATTCTCTCTCAATTTTCCAAAATGCACACTCACTCAGTGTGATTCTAGACAAATAACAAGTGCTTTGTTCGCCCTAAGTTGGCAGGGTGTGCTCAGACGTGAGTACCTTGCTCACTTGGCCACTGGATTCAAGATAGCCTGGCTGATGAGGATTATGAATCCGAAACCGGTCCCAGGATGCTTGTTTCCGGTCCAGGGAAGACATGGCTTGGCAGTTCGGGCTGGACTGTTTCCATGAGGCACAGGGTCAGACTGATTTGCATATGGGCATGTCTGAACTGGGGTGGGTGAGTGAGCTAAATAATGGTGATGGATTAAACCCAGATCAGTTGACTGGGGTGAGTGTTTGATTTGCTCAAACGCTCCGTCGATCATCCCCTTTTGATTCACAATGATGAAGACTAGCCCACAACGTAACCACTGCAGGTAACTAGGGGGCATATTGCCAACAAGTAGCGATATTTATCGCTAAATAGGCTTAGCGACGATTTTTTTATCGCTGCCTATCGCTGGATATGTTAGCGGAGAAAACATGCTTTTAGCAACGTTTTTCTCCATTGTGCTAAAATATCCAGGGATAGCGGGAAAATGCATGAAAATGCATGAATATCACTGAGAATACAGCGATATTCACGCATTAGTGACTAAATGCTCTTAGCCATGTTATCCACCTCCCATTGGATAACATGGCAAAGAACTGGTTTGGGCAGGTGTTAGTATTTGGAGATATTCGCGCTTAGCTCGAATATTGTTGTTATTGTTATTGTTATTGTGGTTTTATATCGCGCCTAATCACCTGCAGGTCTCTAAGCGCTTGGAAAGATGGTAACAGACAATAACTTGGCAAGGTGGAAGCTGAGGCCGTAGCTAGATTATACTGTGCTCATGCTTTTACTGAACAGTAGTATTTCCAACGCTATGCCTGCCTTGCTAATAGGCGATAGCGACATTAGCGACTGCTTTCAGTCGCTAACTGGTTGGTTACGCCCACTTTGCATGTCATTAGCGATAAACATCGCTGACATGCAAAGCATGCCCCAAGCCACTCGCTATTGCCTAAGAGGTCAATAGAATTATCGCCCCTTAGCGGCCGAAAACGGCCGCTACATCGGCGATAATTTCCTATCGCCCCACTTGGTAATATGCCCCTCAGTTTATAGTATCCACTATACTGGGGTAATATGTTGCATGAAACAACACTAAAAATATGCAATTAGAAAACAGGAGAATCCTTCATTACTGCAGGATAGCGTAAAGAATGAAATGTTGAGCCCGATCATGGACACCCACCAACAACCTGGACCATTGCAGGCAACTCAATTCACAGTGTCACTATGCAGGAACACATATGGCATGAAACAATACTGAAACAGCTGTTGGGCCCGGCCCTTTTGGCAGGTTCACCCCGAGACTTTTTGCTTTTCCCTAGCCTGTTTCTGTGACTTGGTGTTGGTGATTTTAGGCCTCTGCGCACTTTTTTACTGTGGTACAGTGTAAAGTGCGTGAGCTCTCTGTGTATGTGTGGTGAGTGACCTGCCCTCCCATAGGAATGCATGGGGAATATGTATGGCCATGGTAGTTTCTGAGGTGTGGGGAGTGCAGGGTCGTGTTTGGTATGTGCGAACTCGTGAGATTGAATGCTGAACAATGATATATGCGGCATGATTGTGTCTAGTGTAGAAGTGCCACTTTTAGAAGTTGGCATAGTTGTGTAATTTGTGTCTGGCGTGTGATTGGCTGGTGAGCCTGGCTCCAAGAGTCTGGGAGGGTCTGCCCCAGTGGTGAATGGAGTGTTTAGCATGCTGATGTGAGGGGAGGGGTGAACCTGGGCCTGAATAGGGCTGGGTTTTCCCCACACAATGCTGGCTCCACCCCCTGTGGTGCGTCTAATGTCCCTAGCCTGGCCTGTGAAAGGAGTTCCCTATAACCAGTTGTAGCTGGTTCTCACACTGCCTGCACCTTGCTAGACAAAGGATTTCTCTGTATAAAAAGGGGCTGTGTCCCCTTACAAAATGTTCTTGTTTCTGACTTGAATCCTGCCAGGGGAGTGCTGCTGCTTGGGCCCAGGGGAAGGCTTGCCTCCCTGGGCCCTGCCCAGCCCCTGAATACCTGATGGACTTTTCTTTTCTGGGAGTTGCTGTGCTCCACCTTATGTCCTGGACTGCTGAGGTCCTGGACTCCTGAAGGACTTTGTTGCTTTATTTTTACATCTAGCGCTTTGGAGCGCTTTATTTCTCCCCCAGTGCTTGAAAGTGCTTTATTTTTACTTATAGCGCTGGGAGCGCTTTACTTTGCCCCCAAGCGCTTAGTAGCGCTTTTATTTTATGCACCGAGGGTGCTCACCCCTCATTTTCCGCCATATAGAATCACCGCCATCGGCACGAATCATCGTCGGAGCGGCCGCGCTGTTATTGGCTCGCTCTGGGGGGGCTTGACTGGAGAGGCCGCGCTGTGATTGGTGCCTCGCTGTAGACTGCACCGATGAGATGCGCTAGGATTGGCCCAGCGTAGAGAAGAAGTGCTGTGTCATAGGGGGCTCGTCTCTTCAGCCGCGCTGGGATTGGCAGAGCTTACCCCTATTGCCGAAGATGACCCGGATGGCTGGCGATGAGTCCTGTGGGGCTCCCGTTGCGTGGAGAGAGCCCTGTGTGCCGCCCGAAGTCCTGCTGAGGCCGAGTGATTGGTGGCTGATGAGGAGCATGGTACCGGTGGCGGAGGGGGTGCGAGGCAAATTTTCGGTGCCTGCCCCCACCGCGTGAAAGAAGTATTCCCGCTGGAGTTCCCCGACAGACGCCCGGTGAGTAAGAGTGGGCTGGGGGGCTCCAGGTGGGTGCAAGCACGAGGCACATTGTGTCGGTGCCATTTAGGGCGGCCCCGAATGGCAGTGGGCCGCCCCACCATTTTCCAGAGCCCAGTGGGGCTCCAACCCGGGCCCATGTTTGTTAGAGTCCCTGTGAGGGGCTTGGGGGCCCAGTTGTTTAGAACGAGGCCCCAGAGCTGAAGGGGCATTTCGAATGTCCAGAGCGGCCCCATTGGCAGCAGGCTGCTCCTATCTTTGGGTACATATTTACTTAAGGAGCATTTGGCCACAGTATTTGTTTTAGAGCCAGGTGGCTCCAATGTGGCACAGTTACAGAGCCAGATGGCTCCAACGTCCCTCTGTTGATGTCAGAGCATGTGTGGCTCCAACCCCTGCGGCACAGTTTGTCTTGAGGGCCAGTGAAGGCCCTGCTGCAGTTTTGCATCCCAGCTGCCCAGCAATTAGTGGGAAGCTGCACCGTTTAGGCGCTTGGGATTGTCCACAGCTGCCCAGCAATTAGTGGGCAGCTGCAACGTTTAGGTTTTGCGCCGGTGGCCACCCCTGACTGGCGCTGCATTGGCAGCGCGCCCTGACATTCTGGACACAGGGCTCTTTAGTCCCTTTATTGTATGGCCAGTTGGCCTAGGGGGTGATAGGTGAATAGGGTGCAAGGCCCTAAGGTGATTTTGCGCAATGTGGTTACCTGCTATGTTTATGATGGTAATTGCCTAATGTGAGTTTTGCTCAATGTGATGTGGTGCTAGGAATTGTAATGCATTTAATATGATTACGCACCTTGTTCTTACACCTCTGAATGTTGTGATGCATCATGTGTAATGTGTTCTTGCTTATACCCCTAATTGTATTGTGATACTTAGGTGGTTGTTCTTTCTAGTACAGGTGGTCCTAGTGAGGTCCTGGTTCCCTGCGTGACATTCTCCTAAGGTGGTTAGGTTTGTGTAGGTGGTACTTACCTGTTACCAGTGGTTACTGGTTGTGTGCTATATTTGCTAATTTGTGCTACAGTGATTTTATATCCTATATTCTATGTTCTAGAAGTGCTATTTCTACTAAGTGCTGATTCTGAAAGGCGCCCACGTGGCCCTGTCCTGTGTAAATAATCCCTTCTGAATATTGCCCGTGCCAGTTGGCACCATGTATATTGTGTGATTACTATCTGATGTGTTTTGACAATACAAATGTTATTTTTATATTATCTTGTGTGGAGTTCCTTTTGTGGTGTGCCTAGGATGTTGTTGCTATTGTGTGCGTGCGCAAATGCTTTACACATTGCCTCCGGGATAAGCCGGTCTGCTCGTGCCAAGCTACCAAGGGGGTGAGCAGGGGTTATCTTGCCGTGTGACTCCCTTGCCCTGACTAGAATGGTGGTTTCTGCCTGACTTTGGTGTCAGCCTTAGCCAACCAGAAATAGCCAGTTCTAACACAAGCTATTTAAGAAAAGCAACAACTTTTCTGCAATGCAGGATGATGTAACGCATGAAATGATGTGCCCCATCACCAACATGCACCCACAACCTAATCAATGCAGGCTGGCAGCTTAGTTTATAGCAACTTCTATGCAGGGGTTCATATGTGGCATGCATATGTACTAAATTACACAATTTCTAAAAAGCAAAGACTAGCAGGCCTATAAAGGGACTGTGTAAAACAGTTTATTAAGGGGAGATCATGAAAGATACCCACCACTATTCCTGAAACTCAAAGAATGCAGTGCATTCTTCATGCGACTGGTGTGCTTTTTTCTATTTAGTACTTTTTGATTGGTGACGTGAATGCCTGCTTTACGTTTCCCTTTGAACTTCTTCGAGTTTCTCAGCTTTCCAGCAATACCTCCCTTTTTGAACAGCTCACTGCGAGTGGGAAGAACGGGGCAGTTTTCAGCCACCCTCCGAGGGTCGCAAGAAAACTAGGAAGTTGTTTCCTTGGTCGTGGTCCTACCGCTGATGTCATCGCGTCACTGACACGATGTCATCAGTTGCCGTAATCTTATACCCACCTGGGCCGGAGTGGAAGAGTTTGCTGCTACAAACCAGAGGGATGTAAAGGGGTGGGCACCAAAGCAGCACACACCAGCTGCTGTCCTGTGCCAGGCGCTTTGACGTGACCTATTCGTCAATAGCACCAACTTGTGAACACTCTTGATGTGGAGATCCCGTCAATGGCACCTGGGGGGTTGAATCTATCCTTCAGAATCATTTTTAAATCCTGTTCCTTTTTAGGAAATACACTGAAAAAGTACATTTAAAAAACACAATTCAAGGCCGCAGAAAGTAAAGGTGCATTTGCACCAGGAGCCTAGATTCTGAGGGGACTGCCTTTTTCTACTCACCTGGAGGTCACGGTACCCATCGTACTTTTTTGCATGGAGGGTCTATGGAACCCTTGCTAAACCACTGCCAATGTTGGTTCGTTTTTTAACATGTACATAAAACCTTAACCTTGGAAAATTCAGGGATATTTACTAAGGTTTTGCAGGTGTGCTTTCCTGTCGCAGAGTGACGCACAGTAGCAGAAAACCTTGCATCAAGCTACTTACCATTATGCCAGTGAGGTGGTGTCTCTTTAATTAGAATGATGCACTTGGTATTCTACGTGGAAATTGATCATTGTAACTCATCCTGGAAGGCCTGTGGGCACAGAGTAAATTGTGCACTATCACTAGACGTGCCACTTCGAAATAATCCCCTGAATAATCTCCTGAATACTCCATAACAAGGTAAACTGTTCTATCCAAAAATTGCATGGGCTTCATGGAGCAAATATGTCTATCCTAAAAAAGGGATCAGGGCATTATAGGGAAAAAAGTGCATGGTAGTTTCTACAGAATTGTGGGTGCACTGGAATATCTCTGTTGTTTTCCTTTCCAAAGTTCCCACTTTGACACACCAGGGTACCCGGCCCATACCACTTAGCAAGTGAACCCTACGGGAGAAGGTTTTAGTCACTTCATACAGGCAACATTCAAAATTAGAAAAAAACATAACCTCTTAAAACAGGTCAGTCAGAATGCTGCCGGATGCCAAATTATTCTCTGATTATTGCCTTGAACAGACACACACATGGTCTCCCATTTGTTAATCATGCAGCGAAATAAAATGGTTGGACATTCTTACACCAGGTAACTATATGTCAAAGAACGTTTTTTTTTAACTTAATGACAGTGTAGTGGTTGATAGGCTCTTTACAGCCAAAGAATACCTAATATAGGGGCATATTATCAAGAAACAGCGTTAACATTATCGTCGCTTTAGCGCCAGAAAACTGCAGCTAAAGCGTCGATAATGGGCTTGATAATATGCCCTTGTGAATTCCCATAGAAGCCCATGTTCCGCTGTGAACATGGGCTTCTATGGGAATGCTCTACGGCGTATTATCAAGCCCATTATCGCCGCTTTAGCGGCAGTTTTCTGTCGCTAAAGCGACGATAATGTTAACGATGTGCTTGATAATATGCCCCATAGTTCTATCCAAATTTCCAGATCTTTTTCACCAGAGATCAGTTAGAAAAGTTGGGGTATTATGGTTATTTGCTTTACAATGAAGACCAAGTAAAAGCCTGCTCTAACAATCAACCCAGGGGTATACAGTGAAACGAATATGTGACGTTACAAATCAATCATTTATATCGAAGGTACGTTACATTGCGGTTATTACAATGCAAGTTGTTATGACGACTTGCGCTAGAGGCACTGGACTTAGGAATAGTATGATTTACTATTCCAACTCCAGTGTGTGTAACAGTAGGGAAGGTGTTGGAATAGTAAATAAAACTATTCCTTAATGTAGAGCACCATCCAGCGCAAGTCATTGTAACGACTTGCGTTGTACTGACCGTGATGTAAATTTATTGCAGTGTAAAAACTGCGTTGCAAAGGTCGTTCACCTTGTGGAACACCTAACATGGAACCTAGACAGAAGCCAGCAGCACCACGCTTTACAGAGTTAAAGACAAGTATAAGGTTAGTGAGGGATAGGATAAGTAGCTGGTTTTTGGGTGGGTAATGCATTGTGATGTAGCACTCATTAAAGAGGCCTAATTGTTTCTTTTTACACTTCTTAGTCTGCAGTCAAATGGTGTCCTGGCTGTGGGTATGCTGAGATGGTCAGTTTGTATGTAAAATGAAAGGGTGGGGTGAACACTGGTTATGATGCCTTTGTAAAGGATGCAGCAGCTGGTTTTGAAGATGGTGCAGGCCAGCAAGTGGAGCAAAAGGATTTCCATCTGAATAGGGGTGTTGTGATCATATGTTTTCAAGCCCTGGATGAGGCATGCTACAGCATGTAGGATGCCCTTAAAGGGTGCCAGTGTGTAGACTGCAAGACCATGGACTAAGGTATTACCAGCATCAAAATACTAGAGAAAAGTACAGGAGCTTGAGCAGTAGTTCTGAAGTTGTTTATGGGAAAAAATGGTTTCACTTCCTTAAGAAGATAGGGCAGGAACCAGACAGGCCTTTTCTTTTTGCAATGTGTTCCTTGAGAGGAGGCTAGTGTCCAGTGTGAATCCAAGTGACTTGGCATTTGGGGAAAGTTGCAGTTTGAAACCGTCAAGCTTCATCTAATTGTGCCAAGTTTGTACGGCTTCTTGTTTGTTGTTCTTGGGAAATAACAGGAAGATTACGGGGACAGTATGGGATCTGTAGTACACCGTAGGTGGTATGGATCTTTTGGGAACTGAAGGTGCCCATTTGAACAAATTGGTGTTATTCTAGGAGAACTAGTGGAGGACTGTCTCCATATGACAGAATAGGAATGAGGATACCCATCACATATATAACGTCCTAGCCAGTGCTTGCTATGGCATCCTTTAGGTCATTTATGAACAAATGAAAAAAGAGCAGTGCTGAAATGCAGCAAGGCGACCTCGAAACTTGATGCAAAAGATTTCTTTCATCTTCCCCATGCCCAAAAGAGCACCCTAGCTGTATTGCTGTTACGTAGAACTTGTATAGTATCTAGGAGTGCCTCATCTAGACATTAGTTCTGAATTGTCTTCTATAGACGTGGGGTGATTGATGGAATTAAAAGCTTGGTGAAGATCAATAAAGCCCAAGTAAAACAGCACTCTCTATAGCTTACATTATTCTGCCTATTCCAAGTGCAGAAAAGATTGTTGCAAGGTGCCAATCCATCACTGAAGCCTTTATGTATATCAACCACTATGGACTCCTTAGTAATCAAAGAAGACATTCACATTCAATCATTTTCCGGCTAGACCCACTGCTTCTTTTTTTCTGACAGACAAGTGCTCTGTACTGTGTCATTAACATCTCAATTTGTAGCATGTCATAGGATCATAGGCCTCAAGCACGTGGTCTGGCATTATAATGAGCTTGTTACACTCTCTCAGTTACTAACAGGTCCTTTAACAGAAGCCAAAACAGGTGGAGTGGAAAAAGAAACTATTCATAATGCTTTATTCCTACAACAAAGGACATAGAAGCCAATGCGTCAGACTTGGGCCTGCTGTTCACCAGTATGAGAACTGCTTTCAGAAACATATGAATCTAATGTTCCCTTCCTCCATCTGGAATTTGGTTCCTGACCATTAGTGGGTTATACAAAGCACATCATCCTTTTCCCTGTCCCAACCCTTTCATACATTTTACTTGAGCAATTATTCCTAGATATTTGTGCTCCAGCAGAATTACAACACATCTTTGTACATCTTGAAAGGGTGTGTCATGTGATATTTC
This sequence comes from Lissotriton vulgaris, assembly GCF_964263255.1. Classification (NCBI taxonomy): domain Eukaryota; kingdom Metazoa; phylum Chordata; class Amphibia; order Caudata; family Salamandridae; genus Lissotriton; species Lissotriton vulgaris. The sequence continues at coordinate 482,376,656 of NC_141697.1, forward strand.
ATGTTATGGGATCTATCAGGTGCATTGTTCCATTATTACTTTTTGACATGACGGAGTGATACAAGATCCATGTGGTGAATTGCAGGGCCCTCAGTGTAGTGTGTCTTGTGGTGGCTTAAATTCTGTAATCCCTAGTTTTTGAGTTGTCTACAGAAGAAGTGGATCTCTTTGCCCCGCAGGCAACAACGGCTCTGTGAACTCTAAGACCCTAGGAAGAATATTTGGGTTCACAAACTGAGAGGGGGTTTGTTAGTCTTCCTAAAGCTGCCAAGGCCAGTGGTGTCTCCCAGAGGTAACGCTGTGTGGCAGTGAGGCAGGTGGGGCTGGGTTGGGGGGTAGTGGAGTCCAACATACGACGGCAGATATGTATTCATTTATTTATGTTTACCTTTTCCATCGTATGTCAGACTCCACTACCCCCCCACCCACGCCCCGTTTCACCTCCCCACATTGTTACCTCTGCGAGCCACCACTGGTCAAGGCACACATTATCCTATTTTCAAGTTAATTTATGACCACGGTTGAATTTGGTTTCTCACATCCATCATTAGTTTGAAAGGCCTAGCTACACTGCTAACCCTGTTCTGCAATTCAGTCATACCAGGCTCTTCTTTATGTCTATACGGGAGGCTGGACTGCTATGTCATTGTGGATGATTGTACTGGTGAGCTGTTAGTGCTCTCAATCCAGCTCCAGTTGGCTGTTATGACTCCATGGTCATGATGCAATATTCTGCTCCCTAATATTTTCCCTTACTTGGAAGCAAACATAACAGCTGTGAGTGGATGAATTGGCGGAACAGGAGAGGAAATGCATGAGGTATGATAGAAAAAGGGTGCTAAAAGATCAATGGAATTTTGGGTGTTGATTCAGTGGTACAGCAACCAAACACAGTCTTATATTGTTCTGAATATCTTAATTGTTGACTTAATTGTTTTACTGTTAAAAACAAAAATTAAAAGCAACAAAATTAAAATTACCAGGATGTTTCATTCTCTGCTGGTGGAAGTATCCTAGGATTAGGTCTTTAAAGAATCTCATGTCAGACTAAGCATGGCTGTTTTTACAAAATCCTAATGGCACCAGGGTTGATAGCGTATTGTATGTTTTAGGGTGTATAGCTTGCAAGGATGGGTTTGTTTTGGGATCCTACAAGGTAATGGTGATGGGGTCTTGAAGTATGTCACTGACTATTGGTTCGGGTCTACATGATGAGAATGTTGCAAGGTGGAATTATTATGTGGTATGAGGGGTGCCTTACCATGTAATATTAGCACAATACCCAAAGATCTATCGTGGATACTCTCTCAGTACACCATCTCTTAGTCCTGGTAGAGTGCAAAGAGCAGAGAGGCTACTTAGAGGACCATGTGTTAAGCATTTCACATCACCAACATGGACGATAAGTAATTGACATGACTGGAGAGAAATCCAACACCAATTTATAAATATAGCTCTGATTTTCTTCTATTTTTAGATACCCTAGTGAAATCAATATATACAATATAACTGGAGTTATCAATTTTAAAGCAGTAAATAAATCAGCACTTTGTCATGTGAAAACATTAATGTTGCGATCAATGGGAAATATAAATATATACAATTGGTTACTTAGAGAGTGAGTTCAGTGGAACTCACTTGGATTTAAGGTCCTGTGAGTCCCTAGAGCAGTTCACAACAGGTAGCACCATTTTTCCTGGCTCAAGAGATTGAGATGAAGAGGTTGGCTTTAGCAGTCAAATGGAGCTGTCAGTCAGGCTTGCAGTGTTGAAATGGCTACCTTAGCAAAAAGGTACTTGTGGGGCGAGTTGAGCAAAACTCTTTGGAGTTTAAGAAAGTAGCTGGCCCTAGATCCAATTTACCTAGCTCTGTGGACTCAGGTGCAGAGGTGCTCTTGGCTGTCCATGGTGCTGAATCAGATTCACAGCCAAAGGAGCTGGCAGGTGTGCCAAGAGAGGGTAAATGCAAATGCAAGATCTTTTCAATGGGGCCACAGGCGTGGTTGGTTGTTCATGCAGGTGAATGTCTTCTCTTGAAGCATTGAGTAAAGCAGGTTGTAGTCAGACTAACCACCAACAAGCCTAGTACCTGCAAGCATTCCGGTAGAGGAAGTATTTATCCAGAGGACCAAGGGAATATTTTAGAATTCTGAGCCTCACTGAGGGTCAGGACTATGGTTCACAGAAGCCACCTGCCCAAGGACGTTGAGCGGCCACGTCGGATGGCTCGGGGAGCAGGACTTCGATGTTGTGGACTTAGCAGTTTGTGCCTGCCGACTGCAGGGGACTAGTTCTTCTATCTGAGAGGTCTTCAAATTGGGGGTCGTACACCCTATGGAGGCCTCAAGTGATCAAAGGGGGGTGCCAATCTCTGGCCAAAAGAAGTATATTGCTGATTGCTTTGTTTTAAGCTAAAAAAAAAGAGTGGCAGTAAGCTGCTCAGTAAATAACCATCACTAATATCTTTTGTCATTTATGTCCTGGGTAGGTGAAGGTGTCAAAAGGGAAAGGAGTTCAAATCCCCCACCTCCATTTCTAATAATTACATAGTGGATACTTTTAAACCTTAGTAAGGCCTGCCTGACCAGAATAGTATGTTTGGGAATCATGTATTTGATTCCGTTTTTAAATGGTAATAGAACTTAACTGCAATTTTTAAATAAGCCTAGACCTATTTAAACACTGCCAATGTAATAAAATAATTTAGAACATTTTTGAGGGGGGAGCCAGTGACATTTTGTTTGTATTAGAAAATTTGAAGATTACTGCTCTAGCCCAAGGAAGTTCTTGTGTAGGCTGGAGTTTGCAGAGGGGTCCACCTTCCTTGTAAAACCAGTCTCTTGCCTTGGTCGAAACACAATCTATGGAGCGCAGGGGGGCAGAGACAGGTGCAGAGCTTAGCGCCTATCTTCGTGGAGTCCTGCCTTGTCGTGGACACGGGTCTCTTCTTGATATCATATTGAAACTGAGGTTTGGGTGTCTGGGATGCCCTTTAAATTCTGGATTTAGGGGGTGTTAGTAAGTGTGAGGACTAGTAGCCAATGGGTATCTAGTACTGTGGCTAATCCGCCACAGTAGTAACAACATCCTGTGGGTGCATGTCACTAAAACTGGTCAGAACCTGATTTCTAGTCTAAACTCAAGATGGCCACAACTATTGTCTACTGTACACCTCAGCTGCATAACCCTAGAGGTGTGCATAGCCTTGTGGAGGTGGACGCTTCCTCATAGCAAATTTTTGACCAGCCCACAAAAAACAGTGCCTGAGACAGGGCAAGGCTTTGTCCTCGAGTAGGGGAAACGTTCCTTAGTCCAGTGGCACCAGTGAAGCCTTTGAAGTTCACAGCTACACCGGTCTTAATCACTAGCCCTTCTGTATGGGAGGAGGTATCATCACTTGCTCACAGAGGTCTTTGTCTCTGGCCTCTGAGAGTGTCACGCACTACCCAGCATGAGTTCAGACTTCTGTCTCGGCTGTTAACTTTCGAAAAAGCCCGCCAAGGCATGAAAATACTGGGTTAACTTGGAGGACACTGCCTAAAGTGCCACCTAGGTACATGCTGGGTAAACCTCAACACCACCATCATGTCAGGAGTTTAAAAGCCCAGTGTTTAACACCATACATGGAAGAAATATGGTGGGCCATCATGGAGCTGGACATATAGGTAATGCCCATATGTCAGCCCCTGTTATTAAATTGACCACAGGTCACTTGCTGTAGAATTATGTTTAGAATGCTACCAAAAGGCAATATATGCTTGTACATATACTTTCACACATATAATATAATACACCCTGCCTCCTGCTATGAGGTGACCCTGTCACATATGGTGTGTGCAAGGTCGAAATCGAGCAGTCAAGCTGCTCATGCAGAGCTGACATGGCAGACCTGCGGACTTCGGTTTTACTCAGGTCTCTCAGGTTGGCACAATAAGTGCTGCAGCCCTGGTACCCTTTTTACATCCCTGTCCTGGGTACCACTGGTACCATATACTAGGGCCTTACAGGGGTGTAAAAATACTTGCCAATTGGGTGTACCAATTCACATTTACAGTTTAAGGGAAAGAGCACTGGTGCTGGGCCTGGTTAGCAGGACCCAGCACACTTTCAGTTCAATTACCACAGCATCTAGCAGCAAAAGGTTGGGGGATGGCCGTCCAAAAAGGGCATTTTACAGCAATGAGTTTGTTAACATTTTGTGGTGATGAACGTGGTGGGTGTGAGGCTGTAGGCTGGGGTAGGTAGAAATATATTAATGCAATGTGGGTTTGTATCTTTTGTGATACAGGTGGGTGATTTCCAGAAGCGGGAGACTGTTGTGGCCCTGAAACCATATGATTTTCTTTTTTTTACAGCAGTCTTCTACCTTGTGGCGTGGCGACCGGTGGAAGTGTGGTGCTGTCTGTGGGTGAGGTGGTGGGCAGCTAGAATGTTAGATTTTTTAATCTTATAGCTAAGTATTGAGGCAACTATGAGTTCCGTTTTTTCACACATACTTTGTCAGCATTGAAGGGATTGTGTGTTGGTTCAAACCAAAAGTGCTATAGCTCATTTGATATGAGCTGTAACTCGGCTGCATGGGTTGAAAGTTCTCTAACATCCCAAAGAATTGCAATAAGCACACCCAGTGAGTCAGCGGTATAATGCAGGCCCCTGCAACCCCTGCAACACGTGGTGGGGCACCCCTCCAGGGGGCCCCATTAAGCCCAGTTCAAATAATATCTGTAATTTATGGGAGACTCAGTAGACCCTCATCACATTTTGCATGTGTGTCCCATCATCTTGTTTTACGCCCCTGCAGTGAGTTGTAGTCCAGCAATACATCGATCTGCCTGTCCAGCTGCTATATCTGTGTTATAATTCCCAGTCCATGGTCTTATTAAGAAATGGGAGCTAATTGCACATACAGAAATGCTCTGGGGTTCAAACAAAATATTAATTCACAGCAGAGGTGACATTTCGCTCCTTGTCCTATCGATCCATCCATCTCTACCTACCTCCATGCATCCATCTATGAATACACCATTATGTATTCATTCAATCATCCATTGACACATCCTCACATTCTCAATCATTCATCGATCCTCATTCGTTTATCCGGTGACTGTCACACTCAGCCATGAGTAAACAGCCAACTACATTCACTTACTGAAAACACAGACCTAAAGCTTTAACAGCCTTGTGTTTTTAATTGTAGGTCAAAATCAGGCATAGAAAATGTGTTCATAAACATCATCAGAGGTATTTGCTCTTCCATCTGCTTGCCGTATTTGCATGAGAAATGTATGTTGCTGTCGCTGTGGAACACTGTCACGTGAAAGGAGCAAGGCAGCATTATTGTTTGAGGAAAACGTGTTTTCTTTATGCCTTTGTGGCTTAGATCTGTTCTCTGCCATTGGATCACATCTGGCTGTGTAGATAAAAGGGACAGCTTCAAAAATAACACAACGTGGGTTCTAAGAGGGATTTCGCTCCGCCCCCGAGAACTGCATTATTACTGGGTAAATAAATCCCTTGCGAGAACAAATGCTCAGCGAAACTCCAGGGTGGCAGAAGGAACAGCTGTGCACACCAACAGAGGGCACCATTACAAGACTGGCTGATCACTTACATGCAGCCACTTCATCCAAAACATTTTGGAACAATTATCTAATGCAGATATTACAATATTGCATCTTACCTATAACTGTCATAAATTTGTTGATGTTACTAATCGGAGTTGGCATTTTTATTTTACCAACTTATTACACTGAAATACGAAGGACGTACAGTTCTAAGCTGTTACCAATATACATCGGTAAAAGCCAAACTCTAAAATGTCGATTTTCGTGTAAATTCACAAAAAAACTGGCCAAGTTGAATGACATATCATCTCAGGCCCCTAAATCTTACCATCTCAGGCCCCTAAATTTTTGTATCCCTGTCGAGTTTCATTTGACCATCCCAACTGGTGAAGCATCCAGTCACTCTGTCTACATGGACGTCATTTAGGGACCCCAGAAGTGACCCAATGCTTGCCCCTAGCGAACCCGGGCAATGCCTTCACCACCCTGGCCTCCAAAGTGGCATAATCCGTGTCAAGAACATTGGGCAAAAGTCTTGGCCTGCTTTCTTTTTTCCGTTTTCTATTATGCTATTAGTGAATAGCACTTTATTATTCACTATTAGTGTACTAATAATGGAGCGCAATTAGCTTGAACAGGATCTTTCCTGGAAACTGATGTAAGTAAAGAAATGCTTTTAAATGTATGTTGTGTGCGTGCATGCCGGTGAGTGTACTTATGTGAAGAGATGGTGTGTATGTGTGAGGTTGTATTCTGTATATGTAAGCATGTATGTGAGTCAAAGTGAGCTGTAGTGAGTGAGAACGAGTAAGAATGAGTGTCAGTAGGTGAGTATGAGTGAAACTGAGTGCCAGTGAGTGACAAATGTGAGTGAGAATGAATGAGTGTGAGGCAGTGTTAGATAGAGTGAGTGAGGGAAAAGAATGGGAATGATTGTGAAAAAGTGAGAGTGAGAGTACGTGAGTGTAAGTGAGTGTGAGTGAGAAATCATGAGTGATAGAAGATAAAAGTGAAAGTAATTGAGTGTCAATGAATGAGTGGGGGTGAGTGTGAGTGAAAGTGAAAGTGAAAGACAATGATTGACAATTAATGAGTGAGCACATGCAGGAGGAAATTATTGTGACTGATTAATGATGAGTGTGAGTGACAGTCATGGCCAATGGATGGACAGGAGGGAGGGGGAGAGAAATTAAAGTAGAGAAATTGAGAGATGGAGTGTTGGAAAATGACCTTCTCTGAAGCGTCACACCGAACGTTTTGCCAACCTCCTCCTTTTTTCAGACCTTCCTTTTGTTGGCTTTAGGACTCTGAGTACTTTACCACTGCTAACCAGTGCTAAAGTGCACATGCTCTCTTCTCTAAACATGGTATAATGGGTTTACACCTGTTTGGCATATTTAACTTACTTGTAAAGCCCTTGTAAAGTGGTATACCATATAAGCAGGGCCTGTACATCCATTGCTACTAGTGAGACTGCAGCACTGATTGTGCTACCAACCCAAGAAGCCTTTCAACCCTGTCTCAGGCCTGCCACTGACTGCAGGACCTGTGTGTGTAGTTTACCGTCACTTCTACTTGGCATTTAAAACTACTTGCCAAACCTTAAACTCCCCTTTTATTACAGATGTCACCCCTAAGGCCCTAGGTAGCCCAGAGGGCAGCGTGCTGTGTAAGTAAAAGGAAGGACGTGTACTGTTAACGTTTTTTCATGTCCTGGTAGTGACAAACACCCAAATTCATTTTTCACTACTGTGAGGCCTACTCCTCTCATAGGTTAACATTGGAAATTCCTAAATACACTTTTAAGCCATAAGAAAGCAGTGGCTGCATCATGTTTCATATCTTTAAAATGGTAAAGATAAATCCTGTACATTACTAAAGTTGAATTTAACATTAATAATTTAGAAATACCACTTTTAGAAAAGGGGTATTTCTCTGCTTTTACTGCTCTATGTGCCACGGAGCCTGTCTCCAATACACGTCTGAGGTGGGGGACAAGTGTACTTTCTGGATTCCATCTAGACAGCCACAAACATAAGAAGTGAATACCAATGGAGGGTGAATTGAGGACGGTGGCACTCAGTTAACCATACACACTCTATTAATTAGGCCAATATAATGAGTGGTGCTTCAAAGTGGGGGAGGCCCGCACAACCAAAGGTCAGTATATGATACCAAGACTCAAGCATTTACTCTATTCAGTACAAAGTTATGTAAGGAGGCTTCAAACATAGAGTCTTGTACTTGACGAGTATTGATCTTTATTCTTAGCATCCTAGCTTGAACCAACAAGTGTTTTGCCGTTTTGGCGTCAGGCCCTATGACTTCCTTGTGGCTGAAATTGATATTGTGTATAAAGTCACTCATCCCTCGTCCCCATGAGGAACATCTCTATCTGGAGTAATCATCACCAAAATCTTCCCAAAGTATAATAATCAATGTCCATACTCCCACTTCTCAATCCTGTAGTGTGTTAGTTCGTGTACTTGCAGCATACAATTACGACTGGCACTTGTTTTTTCTCACCAGACATTTTCCGAGAGCAAGAGAGGGAAAAACACACAAATAGGAAAAAATGGGAAAGAGAAAGACATAAAATCCATCCTCATGGGAGAAACCAGGAACCTGCAAGAGTGGGCTAAAGAGGAGGTGATTGGCTACCAACAATCCAAACCAGGAAGTGTTGGCAGCCATCTTGTGGCTCGTTAGAAGCAAGTCGCTAGAAAACAGAGAAACAAATGTATAAAACAAGAGAAGGGGTCAGAGTAGAAACACCCTGATCCCCTAGGCCTGCTCAGTGGGTCCCAGAAGGACTCCCAGGGCCCAAAAAATATATGTTTCATTTTAATTTCGGCACGTTTGCACAGTGGTGCAGGGAGAGAGCAGGGCCTGACATAGCAAGTGTGCAAACACATCCCCTGGCACATTGTAAATTGGGGGATTAAGTCCCCTTCAATCCTGAGGGTCCCTGGGGTGAACTAGCACACCAGGTACTTCCAGAATGTGCCAGGGAGCTGCGTTGCAGAGAGGTGGTCCAAAGCCACACCCCCTTTTTACACCACTCCGCAACTCAGCTCTGTGGCGCTTACTAGAGGTAGCTGGTGGGCTTGTTGGCACCCAGGGACTCTCAGGACTCAAGGAGATTTAATCCCCCAATTTACAACGCTCCAGGGGGCGCATTTGCACAGTGGTGCAGGGAGGGGGCATGAACTGATGTGACAAGTGTGCAACCGTGCCCTGTGGCGCATTTTAAGTTGGTGATTAAGTACCCTTGAATCCTAAGGGTCCCTGGGGGCCAACTAGCCCACCAGGTACCTCCAGTAAGCACCAGGGCGCTGCCTTGAGAGAGGTGGTCCAAGGCTACGCCCCCTTTTTACACCACTCTGCAATGCAGCTCTGTGGCACTTACTGGAGGTTGCTGGTGGGCTAGTTGTCCCCCAGGGACCCTTGGGATTCAAGGGGAGTTAATCCCCCAACTTAAAACGTGCCAGGGAGCTTGTTCGCACAGTGGTGAAGGGAGAGGGCGGGCCTGACATAGCAAGTGTGCATACGCACCCCCTGGCACATTGTAAATTGGGGGATTAAGTCCAATTCAATCCTGGGGGTCCTTGGGGCAAACAAGCCCACCAGGTACTTCCAGTATGTGCCAGGGAGCTGCATTGCAGAGATGTGTTGAGAGGCCATGCCCCTTTTTACAACTCTCTGCAATGCAGCTCTGTGGCGCTTACTGGAGGTAGCTTGTGGGCTAGTTGGCCCCCAGGGACCCTCAGGAATCAAGGGGATTTAATTCCCCAATTTACAATGCTCCAGGGGGCGCGTTTTAAGTTGGGGGATTAAGTCGCCTTGAATCCTGAGGGACCCTAGGGGCCAACTAGCCCACTAGGTACCTCCTGCAAGCGCCAGGGAGCAGCGTTGCAGATAGATGGTCCAAGGCCACGTCCCCTTTTTACACCACTCTGCATCATAGCTCTTTGGCACATACAGGAGGTCGCTGGTGGGCTAGTTGGCCCCCAGGGACCCTCAGGACTCAAGGGGATGCGCTTGCACAGTGGTGAAGGGAGGGAGCGTGGCCTGATGTGAGAATTGTGCAAACTCGACTTGTGGCGTATTTTAAGTTGGGGGATTAAGTCACCTTGAATCCTGAGGGTCCCTGGGGGCCAACTAGCCCACCAGGTACCTCCAGTAAGCACCAGGGAGCTGCCGTGAGAGAGCTGGTCCAAGGCTATGCCCCCTTTTTACACCACTCTGCAACGCAGCTCTGTGGCACTTACTGGAGGTTGCTGGTGGGCTAGTTGGCCCCCAGGGACCCTTGGGATTCAAGGGGAATTAATCCCCCAACTTAAAACGTGCCAGGGAGCGTGTTTGCACAGTGGTGAAGGGAGGGGGCGGGCCTGACATAGCAAGTGTGCATACGCACCCCCTGGCACATTGTAAATTGGGGGATTAAGTCCAATTCAATCCTGGGGGTGCTTGGGGTGAACAAGCCCATCAGGTACTTCCAGTATGCACCAGAGAGCGGCGTTGCAGAGAGGTGTTGAGAGGCCATGCCCCTTTTTACACCTCTCTGCAATGCAGCTCTGTGGCGCTTACTGGAGGTAGCTTGTGGGCTAGTTGGCCCCCAGGGACCCTCAGGAATCAAGGGGATTTAATTCCCCAATTTACAATGCTCCAGTGGGCGCATTTTAAGTTGGGGGATTAAGTCCCCTTGAATCCTGAGGGACCCTAGGGGCCAACTAGCCCACCAGGTACCTCCTGCAAGTGCCAGGGAGCAGCGTTGCAGATAGATGGTCCAAGGCCATGTCCCCTTGTTACACCACTCTGCATCATAGCTCTTTGGCACATAAAGGAGGTCGCTGGTGGGCTAGTTGGCCCCCATGAACCATCAGGACTCAAGGGAATGCGCTTGCATAGTGGTGCAGAGAGGGAGCGTGGCCTGATGTGAGAAGTGTGAAAACTCGATCTGTGGCGCATTTTAAGTTGGGGGTTTAAGTCACCTTGAATCCTGGGGGTCACTGGGAGCCAACTAGCCCTCCAGGTACGTCCAGTAAGCGCCACAGAGTTGTACTGCAGAGACGTGTAAAAAGGGGAGTGGCCCAAGACCACATCTCCGCAACGCAGCTCTGTGGCGCTTACTGGAGGTATTGGTGGGCTAGTTGGCCCCCAGGGAACCTCAGGATTCAGACGGGCCTGATGTGACATGCGGGTACTTATGCAATCAGTACGCCAAAACCCATGCACTTATAGATTCACCATGCACTCTCCTTGGAGCACTCTAATCATACAGTCACTACCAATGCACTCATGCAATGACCAATGCACTAACTCATGCATTGCTACAATACCCTGAGCAGTACCCATGTAGTCCAGCCATCACCCTGTCACTACCCATGCTCTTCTTTAATCACCCAGCGAGTACCATGTACTTATCCAATCACTCCGCCGAAACTCAGGCACTAATAAAGTCACCATGCACCCACTGTCCTTGCAGTACTCTAATCCTCCAATCAGTACCCATGCACTCATGCAATGACCCAGACACTAATTCATGGCAAATACAGAGGAGGTCATGCTTATCACAGGGGTACCCCTATGCATAGTGTTTCCTAGTGTTTGTAGGTGTTTTCACTGAACTTGAAGTGTCTTTTAGCATAGCACTGGCTCCGGTCCTAGTTAGTCAGAGTCATTTACCACCAGTACCCGTCAGTAAAAAAGTTAGGGGCACAGGAGGATGTTCTGCTCCTCTGTTCGTTATTTCTGCACATCTCTTGCTTCTTCCTGCACTTTTGTTCGTCTTTCTGGGCTTCTGTTGTTTCTTTCAGCATTTGTCTTGCTTCTTTCTGCGCTTTTCTTCCTCTTTCTTCACATGTCCTACCTTTTTAGGCATAGTTAGAAATTAGCATTTAAAAAACCATTGAAATTCACAGGAAAAAACATAGGTTTCAGGCAGGTTACATCTACTCAGTCATGCAAAGAATCAATCACACTCCCATTTCCCACCTATACAGTTATACACACAGCACCTCACTTATTCAAACATATACTAACACATACTTACTCTCTTATACAATCACTGACACCAGTACACACTCATCCATACAACCACTCACAATCACTGACTCTCAGGTATATTCATTTATATACTCCAACTCTCACATACACTGCCTTTTATATATGTAGACATGTACCACTGAGACATCCAATCTCTCAGTAACCCATACACACACTCACCTACCCATGCAGCTTTTTCCACATGCACTTTTGAACCCTAACACCCAGTGAATCAACCACTCACACATCTATGCACAGAGTCACATACCTCCCACCCACCCACAAACACACTCAGTCTCCGATAAAAATACTCAGGCAACCAATCAATAACCCATTTAGACACTCATGTAGCTACTGACCAACACATGCAGCAGCTTACACAACAACAGACATACTGATACACACATTCAGACAGTTTAGTCACTAACCCATGCATTCAGTAAGACAAATTTAATCACTCACTTATACAATCAGTCACTCACCTACTAAATCCTTCTTCCAGACACTTATACACCCACTCATTCTTCAATACACCTTGGCATATATATATATATATATAACATATTCAAATTTTACAGAAACACACAGTCACTGGATGATCTCATCAGTGATGTAATCAGGTATGTCACTGACCATGTCATGAATAATGTAATATGTGACGTCATCAGCAGTGCATTGCAGGGGGGGTGAGTTATAATTAGCTGTACTAACTATAACGGGAGAATTTCTATATTTTTGTACGGGTTAAATGTCTAACTAACTGTAACGTCCCTGAAACCTATGTTTTTTTAGTGAATTTCTAAGGTTTTTAAAATGCTAATTTCTAACTATAACATGCCTGAAACCTATGTTTTTTTGAGTGAATATATATATATATATATATATATATATATATATATATATATATATATATATATATATATATATATGTGTATACACCCTCACATATATATATATATATATATATATATATATATATATATATATATATATATATATATATATATATATATATATATATATATATATATATATATATATATATATCCAACGTAGTTCTTGGCAAGAAAACAAGCCACAGTTAACGGCGGGCAACACGGCAGGGAATGCCAATCCCACATGTACCAACGTAATCCAGCTATGGAAGAATAAATAAATACACTGGAGCCATGGCCACAATTCATAAACGGTCTGTTTATTTTCGGCTTCGGGCAGACCCGACGCGTTTCGCAGTTACCTCACTGCTTTGTCAAGGGTGGTTCATTAAAGTGCAATACACATATTTAAAGGTGCAGGGTTCCACTTGATAAACATAGTAAAAATACTTCCGTTTTTTGTTGTCAGCAGAGTGAATACAAATAAATTTCACATTGCCCTTAAATGTATTTAAGCCATTCATAGTCAATCAATTCATAGATATATATATATAGAAGCTCTATCCCTCCCGGTCCCGGGTGGAAATAAGGACAGCACACGCGGGAATTCTCATTAGAAGCAACCTTTACTTGCACAGACGCGTTTCGGAAGCCACGCTTCCTTCCTCAATGTTTGTTACACCGCAACGCGCGTCTAAGCGCCATTTTATTTCGAAATACACAAACAACTCTAGATGGTGAGCATAGAGAGAGGACTGACGCATAAGCGCCATGTTGCTAATGCATGTTATTCTACAGTGGCATAGCTATAATTGAACACTAGTATTTCGCATAGTTATTACTAATATTCACATTCACTTAAGAGAAAACCTCGTAAGTTCAAACAAAGGAATCACTCTGTGATATTGCCGTGGATCGGCAAATAACCTCTCTCATCTATACGATGGGCCATGGAGTGAGATCTTGCCGTGGATTGGCTTGTGGCAACCAGAGGTTGCCTTTTATGTCTCCCCGACCCCGTATTTCAATATTACACATCTATGTTTTATGATCAATACCAAAACATTAAAAAGTTGCAAAATACTTTACAATAATCCTGAGAATACCAAACAAAAAATATATACTTGGTGCAATATTGGTCTGAACAATTATTCTCTTCAGTTAGTTTTTAAACACAAAAGCACCATCAGTCACTGAAAGACAAGCATTGGCAGAAAACATTCGCATTTAGCTAGTTGTTGTTACATTTGTGTCCATCATGAATGTACTGCATGCCATCACTTGAGTTCTATCTTTTAGCTTCCTAAATGTACAGTTAATTCCTCCCCACTGTTCAATCCTAAAGGGGCCTTGGTTTGGCAGTCTATAATGTGACGGGATTCCAACCTACGAAGTTTTTGTAGTTTATCCCCTCCCCTAATGTTCTCAGAAATGGCGTCTAGGCAAAAATACTGTAACAGGCTCCTGTCGCTGTTATGCTTGATGGAAAAGTGTCTTGCGACAGGGTATGTAAAATCTCTATTTACTATGGCCCTCATGTGTTCTAAAATGCGCAATTTCATGGGGTTTATAGTGCTGCCTATATACTTGAGCCCGCAAGGACAGAGAGGCAAAATTCAATTAATTATCCCTTCTCTTCAATAGGGAAATTGATGTGGTGAAAACAGTCCAGTTAGAGTTTCTGTAATGTGGTTGGTTCACAGATTGGCTACAATAATATGCAGAGTGGCAGTCCTTCAGCAGCATAGCAGTGGGTCTTACTGGCAAAGTATCCACTGGTCCAAAAGTGTACTGATGTGGTGGAGTCGGAGGTCCAGTATTTATACCCAGTTATGCCTTTAAAATGAGGAAGAAGCTTCTAGAAGCTTCCCTTTGAAGTTCCATGGTGTCCTTCCTCCCATCTTCTGGCCCCGGACTAACTACAGGAGGTATGCAGCCCTTTGTGTGGAGGCATGGCACAGTGGAGTAACAAAACCTGAAGCAGCCTACCTGCAAAGCACGTGGAGGGAGCCCCCCTTCCTGTCGCACCATGTACCACTGGAGCTCAGGGGGCCACCCACACAAAAGGGGCTGTGGGCCCTTATGTTACTCCACTGGCAGGACAGAGCATATTCGGGTGTAAGTGAAAAGGCTGTGCAGAGCTCCTCCCTCTCATCTTGCCAGTAATGGTGCATCCAAACACACCTATGCTCCCTTTTGTGTCTGGCAGTCTAGGAGTAATACACAAAGCCCAACTGTCAGCTACACCCAAACATGTGACCAGAGACAGGCTATATGCACTAAATGACTCTAGCAGGAACATGACAACTTTCTAAAAGTGAAGATATAAACAATGAATGAAAGTTGGTGAAAAGCGTACTCAATATTATGTTAATTCAATTTTTGACTGATATGTGTGCTGCGTTAGAATTATGTCTGCTAAACATATGTATGTAAACTAATGGTAGTGCCCTAGCTCCGTGCGGCAACTAGGACTCTAACACGCATCAACAAAGTAACAATATATGAAGATTAAAATAATTTTAATGAACATTTTTCACATAAGTAATAAACCACATTATGTTGTCAAGTTTCTCTAATCATAACATCTGATTAATTACATGGAAACCAACAAAATAAATCAATATGAAAATACATAAGATTCTAAACAATCATTGGTATAACCCAATGCATTTCGGGACATACGTCCCTTCGTCAGGGGTTTTCTGTAGAACAAAGAAACAAAGGAGACATATTCAATTGTTGCACATGAGGGGTAAGTATAATCTGTTAATCCAAATGCGACCCATCCTAATAAATCCATTAACTTGTGCTACCTTCACCCAGGTGTAAACGACGAGTGCGCACACGACAGTGACAACTTACTGAATACTTGTAGCCAGATCCTGCCACAAACTGCTGAAATCAACAGTAAATAAATAAATAAATAGTAAACAGTTAGAGCCCCTAGATCAATCGAAGTTGCGTAATTAGCCAAGTAGACAATACAACTTTGCTCACGTACCTCTCCTATGATAATCTGTATCATTCCATAAAGTGAAATTCAAAGTGTTCTAATGGCACGGGCGCACACTACAGCGAAGGAAGTCGTGTGCGATCAAGTATAGAATCTAGAAAATAAAATACTGGGTATAAGTCCTTAATCCTAATTGGTGACTGGTCTCCTGGTGGGAAAAGCTGGAAAAATGCAACTGTCTTCTCACTGTGAGGTAGCAGTAACTTACAAATCAGCAGTGACTCTAAGAGGCGGCTGGCGTTTCTAGTGTCCCTACACAAAAAGAACAGTATGTCAGTTACAGGGTGGACTGCTAATGCAAAAATACTCAATGCGGTAAATGACCGTCTACTCTCACCTTCTGAAACGTACCCGGTGGCCATGTAGTGGTGCTGCTCTATAGATTAACGTCGTTTAATATTGACGCAAATCTATAACGAAAGCATATATGCGGAAGATAAATGACAGTGTTCATGTGACGTCGAAGCAGTACAAATTATAACACAGCTGAAAGTTTATATCCTCACCTTAGTAACTCCTTCGCAGTTAAATTAACGTCCCGACAAGCAAAATAGATCGCCATGTACGAGCATTCGAACAGGCGCGCAGTAATACGGTTCCTCCTATACGTGATGACGTAATCCACCCGAGATTAACAGCAACGACGGACTCTGAATGTATTGAAACTTTATGCATATTCGAAACAATGTACACGAGCACTCATTGTCCATTTAAAAAAGATTTGGCGCCTCAACCATTTATCAAAACCAGCCAGAATAATGGAAACCAAGTCAAACAAAGCTTATAATCCCCAATGTGTAGGAGGAAAATAAAAGAAAATTATATGCGGTCATTCCAATTAAATGTGAATGTGGGAATACCACAGATAATAAGATATAAATAACAAACAGGATGCATTTTCACAAGCATCGTATTGTATGAATCATACAACATAACAAGTATATAGGGGCCCCTTAAATGAAACTCATGAGTCTAACACAAATAAAAACCATGTGATTTTGCTTTGTGTATCTGGTGTGCAAGTAGGAATGTCTGACCGTGTGTTTAATACGTTGTGTTGGAATCCAGCATGGGTATGTGACTTTTCAATTTGGATTTACAGAAAAGACGACATTTCTAATTTATCGTTTAGTCCTAATGGAATCATTGTCTGCAATTTTTTGATCCAGAAGACTTCTCTCTGGAGGAGATTTTTAGAATTGTCTACTCCTGCTATTTTGCGGACTTGTTTGATAATCTGAAATTTCAATTGTGCGATGGTATGGCGTTGTTCATCCCAATGAGTTGCCAGAGGGGAAGTTGAGTTTCTGGTGCGGATTCGGCTTTTGTGTTCTGTAACCCCTGTTTTTAACCTTCTCTCAGTGTTTCCTACATACAGAAGCCCACATGGGCATTTAATAGTGTATACAACGTGCTCTGAGTTGCAGTTAGTGCTACTCCGTAGTTTGATTTTAGCAACTGTGCGGGGATGTAGTAGAATGTCACCTAAGAGCGCGTTGTTGCAATGTTTACAATTCCAACATTTGTTTGTTCCATTTTTTGTGGATACTGAATCCGATTTTATTGTTCCCTTTTTCTTAGAAAGAATACCTTTGAGATTTTGTACTCTAGTGTACGCGAATAGTGGTTTCTCAATTAATAACTTTTGAAAGTGTGCTTCTGTTTCCAGTAGATCCCAGCAGCTGGTTATTATCGTTTTAATATCTCTTGATGCGGTGGAGTATTTTGAAAAGAACACGACCCGTGTGGTTTTTTTTCCGGTGCTTTTTCCAACAGTTGCGCTCTTGGTGTCAGTCTAGCTTTCTCCAATTTGCAATCCAACAGTGTCTCAGGATATCCTCTGTTCAAGTAGTTTTGTTTCTGTTGCTGTAGTATTTTTTTTACAAGCCTTATCATCGGATGAGATGCGCCGAGTTCACAAGCACTGGGAAACTGGTAGATTGTTCACAAGAGATGGAGGATGAAAGCTACTGTACAGAAGAGCATTGTACTCGCCTGTAGGTTTCTTGAACACACGTGTGTTGATTTTCCCCACCTCTAGTTCTATCCAGACGTCCAGAAAGCACACTGATTTTTTGTCAATATTAGATGTGAATTGAATCCTGGGATCCACAAGGTTCAGAGTATGCATGTTGTTTAGCAGCGAAGATTATGAGTGCTTCCAGATAAAAAAGATATCATTGATGTACCTCCAGAAAAAGACCAAGCCTTCTCTCCGGGTAGTATCTGATAGTATAAAGTCATTCTCAAATTTTGCCATTAACGTGTTTGCGTAGGCAGGTGCTCCAGAAAGCCCCATAGAGGTACCATTGAGCTGAATAAAAAACTCATCTTTCCAGGTGAAGTAGATGTTGTGTAAACAGAATTCCAAAAGTTGGATGATGAAACATTTAGGTACATCGAGGTTCTCTTCTTTCAATAAAGCCCGTTCGACGGCATCTAGCCCACTGGCATGGGGAATAGAAGTGTACAATGCCACCACGTCTATGGTGCAGAGAATCCAATCTTCAGATACAGCCTCCTGAATGCAGTTTAAACTTCGCAAGAAGTCTGTGGTGTTTTCAAACATTTGCCCCAAAGAATCCAACACCAGAGACAATAACACCTAGATTCAAACCCAGGAGTACATTTGTGGCACCATTTTCCCACAAAACTCTGGATATCTTCAAGACACTAGTAAAGAAAGACATCAAAAGACTTAACTATACTAGAAGACAAAAAAACTTCAGTCGAGTGGAATAGAGTGCATTGAATTCACTGGGAAAAATCCAGACATCACTTTTCAAAAAGCAGACAAAGGAGGTGGGCTGGTCTTGATGGACACAGAATATTATGACAAAAAAGTCATTGAACATGAGCATAACACAACAACGTATGGAACACTGAACGGTGATCCAACCCTGGAAATTGCAGAGAACTTGAATAAAATACTAAAGCAAGCTGAGGATTTGAATTGGATTGACTCAACAACTAAAAGATATCTCATGAATCAGTTTCCAAGGAGACCAAAAATATATCTCTTACCACAAATTCATAAAAATCTCATGGATCCCCCCTTCAGGCCAATTGTGTCAGGTTGTGAATCTCTGTTTGAAAACCCAGGACGATTTATAGACACTTACTTACAACTGTTTGTCCAACACTGGATTACTTACATAGAAGACACCACAGACTTCTTACGAAGTTTACACTGTATTCAGGAAGCTGTATCTGAAGATTGGATTCTCTGCACCATAGACGTGGTGGCATTGTATACTTCAAAGCATCCAAAACGCATCCGCCCGACTGATCCTCAATGTCCCCCGCCGCAGCCACATCACCCCCCACCTGAGAGACCTACACTCGATACCCGGTAACAAGAGGATTATCTTCAAGCTCCTCACCCATGCACACAAAGCACTCCACAACACTGAACCAACCTACCTGAAAATCATACTCAGCTTCTACACTCCCACCTGCCAGCTCCGCTCTGCCAGCCTCGCCCTCGCCGCTGTCCCCCGCAACCAAGGGACGACCTCCAGTGGCAGATCCTTCTCCTACATCGCCGCCAAGACCTGGAACACCCTCCCTGCCCACCTACGGCAGACCCAAGACCTACTCGCCTTCAGGAGACTCCTCAAGACCTGTCTCTTCAAGCAGTAGCGGCACCCCCCTCTCCTCTGCGCCTTGGGACCCTCATGGGTGAGTAGCGTGCTTTACAAGTACTCTGATTGATTGATTGATATTCCCCATGCCAGTGGGCTAGATGCCGTTGAGTGGGCTTTATTGGAAGAAGAGATCCTCGATGTACCTAAATGTTTCATCATCCAACTTTTGGAATTCTGTTTACAGAACAGCTACTTCACCTGGAAAGATGAGCTTTTTTATTCAGCTCAATGGTACCTCTATGGGGTTTCCTGGAGCACCTTCCTACGCGAACACGTTCATGGCGAAATTCGCGAATTACTTCATACTGTCAGATACTACCTGGACAGAAGGCTTGGTCTATTTCCGGAGGATCATCGATGATATATTTTTAATCTGGAAACACTCAGAATCTTCGCTGCTAAACAACAAACGTACTCTGAACCTTGTGGATCCCAGGATTCAATTCACATCTAATATTGACTAAAAATCAGTGTCCTTTCTGGTTGTCTGGATAGAACTAGAGGCGGGAAAAATCAATACACATGTGTTCAAGAAACCTACCGACAAGAACAATGCTCTTCTGTACAGTAGCTTTCATCCTCCATCTCTTCTGAACAATCTACCAGTTTCCCAGTTCTTGCGAACTCGGTGCATCTCATCTGATGACAAGGTTTGTGAGGAAACACTACAGCAGCAGAAACAAAACTACTTGAACAGAGGATATCCTGAGACACTGTTGGATTGCAAATTGGAGAAAGCTAGACTGACACCAAGAGCGCAACTGTTGGAAAAAGCACCTACAAAAAGGACCACACATGTCGTGTTCATTTCAAAATACTCCACCGCATCAAGAGATATTAAAAAGATGGTAACTAAAAGCTGGGATCTACTAGAAACACAAGCAGACTTTCAAAAATTATTCATTGAGAAACCACTATTCGCGTACACCAGAGCACAACATCTCAAAGATATTTTTTCATAGAAAAAGGGAACAATAAAATCGGATTCAGTAACCACAAAAAATGGAACAAACAAATGTTGGAATTGCAACAACGCGATCTTAGGTGACATTCTACTACATCCCCGCACGGGTGATAAAAACAAACTACTGAGTAGTACTAACTGCAACTCAGAGCACGTTGTTTACACTATTAAATGCCCATGTGGGCTTCTGTATGTGGGAAAAACAGAAAGAAAGATGAAAACACGGCTTACAGAACACAAAAGCTGAATCCGCACCAGAAACTCAACTTCCCCTCTAGCGACTCATTGGGATGAACAACGCCATACTATCGCACAATTGAAATTTCAGATTATCAAACAAGTGCCCAAAATAGCAGGAGTAGACAATTCTAAAAATCTCCTCCAGAGAGAAGTCTTCTGGATCAAACAATTGCAGACATTGATTCCATTAGAACTAAACGATAAATTAGAAATTTCATGTTTTCTGTAAATCCAAATTGAAAAGTCACATACCCACGCGGGATTCCAACACAGCTTATTCAACACACGGTCAGACATTCCTACCTGTACACCAGATACACAAAGCAACATCACATGGTTTTTATTTGTGTTAGACTCATGATTTTCATTTAAGGGGCCCCTATATACTCGTTATGTTGTATGATTCATACAATACGATGTTTGTGAAAATGTATCCTGTTTGTTATTAATATCTTATTCTCTGTGGTATTCCCACATTCACATTTAATTGGAATGATCGCATATAATTTTCTTTTATTTTTCTCCTACACATTGGGAATTATGAGCACTGCTTGACTTGGTTTCCATTATTCTGTCTGGTTTTGATAAATAGGTGAGGCGCTGAATCTTTGTTAACTGGAGTATGAGTGCTCGTATACATTGTTTCGGATATGCAAAGGTTTCAGTACATTAAGAGTCCGTTGTTGCTCTTAATCTCGGGCGGATTACGTCATCATGTATAGGAGGAACCGTATTACTGTGCGCCTGTTCGATTGCTCGTACATTGCGGTCTGTTTAAGCTTGTCGGAACGTTAGTTTAACTGCGAAGGAATTACTAAGGTGAGGATATAAACTTTCAGCCGTGTTATAATTTGTACGGCTTCGACGTCGCAGGAACTCTGTAATTTATCCTCCGCATATATGCTTTCGTTATAGATTTGTGTCATCATTAAACTATGTTAATCTATAGAGCAACACCACTACACGGCCACCGGCTATGTTTCAGAAGGTGAGAGTAGACGGTCATTTAGCGCATTGAGTATTTTTGCATTAGCAGTCCACCCTATAACTGACAAACTGTCCTTTTCGTGTAGGGACACTAGAAACGCCAGCCGCCTCTTAGAGTGACTGCTGATTTGTAAGTTACTGCTACCTCACGGTGAGAAGACAGTTGCATTTCTCCAACTTTTCCCACCAGGAGACCAGTCAACAATTAGGATTAAGCACTTATACCCTGTATTTTATTTTCTAGTTTCAATACTTGATCGCACACAACTTCCTTCGCTGTAGTGTGCGCCTGTGCCATTAGAACACTTAGAATTTCACTTTATGGAATGATACAGATTATCATAGGAGAAGTACGTGAGCAAAGTTGTATTGTCTACTTGGCTAATTAGGCAACTTCTTTTGATCTAGGGGCTATAACTGTTTAATATTTATTTATTTATTTCCTGTTGATTTCAGCAGTTTGTGGCAGGATCTGGCTACAAGTATTCAGTAAGTTGTCACTGTTGTGTGCGCACTCGCCGTTTACACCTGGGTGAAGGTAGCACAAGTTAATGGATTTATTAGGATGGGTCGCATTTGGACTAACATATTATACTTACCCCTCATGTGCAACAATTGAATATGTCTCCTTTGTTTCTTTGCTCTACAGAAAACCCCTAACGAAGGGACGTATGTCATGAAATGCATTGGGTTATACAAATGATTGTTTAAAATCTTATGTATTTTCATATTGATTTATTTTGTTGGTTTCCATGTAATTATTCAGATGTTATGATTAGAGAAACTTGACAACATAATGTGGTTTAATACTTATGTGAAAATTTTTCATTAAAATTGTGTTGTCAGTCAGTCAGTCAATCACTTTTATTCGATTTTTGAAAATCATAAAAAGACACAGGATACAATTCATGGATTACACACAAGATATAAAAAAGAAAACAATAACAAAAAATATGTACTTAATATATATACATGGTAGGTCGTATATCATATCATCAAAGAGACTATTTTTAAAGTGACATATGCATGAACAATCAATAGAAATGATCTGAAAGTTTAAAAAGACTATTAAAACATTTTATAGCATCAATATATCTATTATCTATTATGGATAAACTTAAGATATTTCGTTTATAATTAATCCATTGTTGCCTTTGCTGCGCTTTTTATTAATACGTACTCCTGCTACTAAAAAGTTAGCGACATGGAAAGTGACTTGTGCATTGTGCAAAAGTTGCAGAAATAAAAGTGCAGGCCTAACTTGTAAGAAGCGAGCCTCTCTAAGGATGGGAACAAGATATTTTCTTCTGATTTTATCGTAATGATCACAAAACATAATAAAGTGTAATGTGTCCTGAGGTGAAAAATGATCACAATCACAGGGTTTGTTATTATCAGGAGTATCCCATCTATAGTATGTGCCCAACAGAAAATGTATTAAATTCAAATGAAATCTAATTTAAAGAAAGCGGTGGAAAGGTTTGTTGACGAATACCAGATATGGTTCTGGACCTGGGACAGTTTTAAGTGCAAAATTCCTTCTCACTGTCATTTTCTTTATCTCAATTTCCTCTCGCTCTGCTATAAAAAAGTTTTTCAGTGATTCCTTAATTGTTTTGACATCCTCCTTCCGGATGCCCTCGGGGGAATTAAAAAGATCAATACGTCCCACCTGGGTTAACATAGTTTTTACATACATCATCCAAGGGATCTTTAAAGCTCCATCCAGACTTCAGCAATCTTCAAGAATTTTATGATTAAGTGAAATCTCTTCGTTTAACCAAGTTTTTAACCAGGAAATAACAGGGGCGGCTTTTATAGCGTCTGAGACATACCCTTCCCCCAATTCTGAGTGAATAGTAAAAGTGGGGGTGGACTGGGGAACAGTGAGTAATGATCTAAGGAACCTGTTTTCTGCCCTTTGAATGAGGACAGAGCTTGTATATCCCCAGATCGAGGCCCCATATGTGGCAATCACCATTGTCTTAGCATTATATACTTTAAGAATTGCATTCGTTGGTCTTGATCCCAATTTCCTTGCGAAATTCTAGATGGCTCCTGCAGATCTGCTCACTGCATTAGATTTGGCCTTGTGTTGGGCACCCAAGGTGCCTCTATCATCGAATAGGACACCCAAATAGGTGAAAGAAGGGACCCTATGTACCTCCTTCCCTGTACAAACAAGGGTTATGGGTTTCCTCTTTCTCCCATTGAGTCCCATGACCATGACATGAGATTTTTGCGTATTTATTTTTAAGTCTAGGGAAGTCATGAAGTCCCCGAAGGAGGCCAATAATTTGTTATGGGCAACACCTGTTCTCGCCAGGAGGACCGCATCGTCCGCGTACAGGAGGACCGGAATATTAGTCTCTCCTGCACGCGGAACGTCGGCCCCCAGGGCAGAAAGCACCGGCTCAAGTGTGTTTATGCACAGTGTAAAGAGGAGAGGGGCAAGGAACATCCTTGCCTCACTCCTCTCTCAGAGCTAAAAGGTTTGGTGCATCTGCCATCCCTAGTAACTCTGACCGATGCCTTCAGTCCTTGGTGCAAATCAGCCAGAAAGCCTACTAATGATTTTTCTATGCCTATTTCCAAAAGGACCCCCCACAGCCTTGACCTGTTAACCAGGTCAAAGGCTGAGGAGAGATCCATGAATGCCATATATAAGGCCCCTTTTTTAACTACAGTATATTTGCTAATGATCAAATGTAAGTTAAGGCATTGATCCAGTGTACTTCTTTTGGCCCTGAGACCATATTGGGCATTGGATAGAATTCCCCTGCCCTCCAGCCAAGATGTTAACCTCCCCAAAATGACTCTGCCCAAGATTTTAACCGCAGAGTCAATTAGGGAGATAGGTCTGTAGCAGGCAGGGTCACTCTTTAGGCCTTTTTTAAAAATTGGTACGATAATAGATGTGGCCCAGGACTGTGGGATCGTACCTGTCCTGGCGGCATCAAACACGTTCGTCAGGATCTTGGCCCAAAATTTAGGTGCCGCCTTGTACAGATCCGCCGGGACCCCGTCAGGGCCTGGGGCCTTATTTTTAGATGTCTCATTTATAGCTTTTTCAATTTCCTCTGGTTGAAAAACCTCAATTAAGTCAACATTTGGATCGGTGAGCTTATCCTGTGGTTGGTCAGTTAGAATATGTCTATAAATATTACCAAAGTGTGATAACCACAGGTCGTCAGATATGACACACTCCACGGAATGACTATCTGCTCCTGAGAAGTTTGAATGGTTAATAACTTCCCAAAATTTGGAGCTATCCCGGAGGGCCTCTAATGATTGAAGATCCAGCCATGCCTGTTCCTTAATGTCCTTCTTCCTAGTAAAGACGGCCTGTTTATACTCCTTCCTTAGTTGTGTTATAACGGGTTTATTTCTTGGTGACTCTTTTAGTGCCTTTAACAGAGCAGAATGAGCCCTTGAACAATTAGAATCAAACCACTGTATAACTTTCTGTCCCCCAGTTTTTGTTTTCAGGGTTAAATCATTGTTAACTTGTTGACATAGTCTATTAAAGGCCTGAACAATGGTAATATTGGACGAAAGGGGGTCCAGGCATATGCCAACTTCCCTTTCTACTTTATTTAGAACTTCTTGTAGAAAACTGATTGGTGTTACATTAGACCATTTGAGCCTTCTCCCCTTGTCTTTAGGTATTACATTTATCACTGTTTGTGCACCAGATTCTTTAGAATTTTTAAAATCAATCAATCCATCTTGTGATGCCTCTAATACCACGGGCTTGTGGTCGCTAAAAATAGAGTCTACAACTCTATAGCTTAAAATAAAAGCCAAAATAAATGAAGAAATAAAAATATAGTCTAAGACCGAACCTGTGTCTTTCCCTTTGTATGTTGATTGTCTTGGACCTAGCGGACAACAACTAGATTCGTATAGATTGTGGGTTGCCAAAAAATTCTCCAAACCCTCCCCACCTTTTGTGTGCTCAAAGTGTGTAGGAAGCGCGAGGGATGGGCCATCCTTATCATTAACTATACAGTTCCTACTACAAGGGTGAATATTAAAATCTCCCAGCAAGATAATCTCGAAATCACATTTACTTAATTTATAATTTTCCAAAAATTCCTCAAGTGACAACAAAACTTGGTTATTGCTGACAAATTCAGGAGAGTTATAAAAATTGATCAACATAATGGTAATCAAATTTGACATTGACAATTCTACAACCAAGAAGTGTGGGGAGCAAGTCTGTAGCTGTTTGGCTTTCCCTTTCAAATTGAGTGAGATTAATGTAGACAAGCCACCTTTTGCTCTACCTGACGCGCTTGGTGTAGCCAAAATGTTAAAATGAACAAATCCATCTAATTCAAAGTTGTTATCGGTATCCCATGTTTCCTGTAGTGTGATAACATCAAAAGAGATAAAACTCAGCCAATTCTCATCTTCAACCTTAGATCTTAGTCCTGCGATATTCCAACTAAGGATCCTACAGGTCTTCCCACTTAGCACATAAGAGGTCTGGTTGGTGACATTTGTCCTCTCTAGTCAGACCAGATTATTTGTGGGTAAAAGTGGGGAGTACCGATTAGATAGAGGGACACCTTCTGTATGTTTATTATTCAATCGTGATGTCATTGTCGTGAGTCGTGGGGCATACTGAATGGTGGGTACTGAGGGCCTAACCTTAGCTTGCATTACAAAATCACATGGTCCTAGGGTTGAACTATTTTTATTCCCAACTAACTTTTGTGTGAGTAGATTAACTTTTTGGCCTCGCCTTGGTGGATAAAAGTAACCCAACGGGAGTGGTCTAATTTCATTATTAATTATCGGTGATCCATCCCAGAATAATTTATCTGCCACTCCTTTATCTGAGAAATTAACAACTATACAATCTCCCATAATGTTCTTGTTTCCGTGTCCAACCCACCCCACCCTTCTGGCCATAATAATAAGGGGGAAATGTCAAGTTCACCACTCGAATATTGCTTACACCACCCTATAGATTTGTCTAAGAGATCTCTAGTGGACTCTCTCTCATTATGGGGTAAAGGTGAAACACCACATATTACTGCTACAAACGGAGCTGCTTGGGGAGGTAAATGCAGTTTAGCAGTGCTGGATAGACTATGGTTAGGCAAGCTGATCGAACCTAACACAGTGTTACCAGGTATGGTGGATTGGGTAGTAGCGCCACAATAGGGGACACAAGGTGGGGTTGACAATTGAATTGGTGGAACCAGAATTTGTTGTGTTTGTACATTAGGTGGAATGGTTTTAGCTGTAGTACATTCCATTAACTCCACAGTCTGGGTGACATTGGATTTAGTTATATCCTTTGATAGTTGCTCTTTAGCTCGAAAGTCATTTATAAATGTATCAATTCTCTCACACCTCTTTAACAGTCCTGCCAGGCAGCTATTCAGGCAGTCCACAATATCTTTACCAATCTCTTCCAGTAAAATTGTGCTAATCTTCATATATTGTTACTTTATTGATGCGTATTAGAGTCCTAGTTGCCCGCACGGAGCTAGGCCACTACAAATAATTAACTTTCTAAAAGTGGTATTTTCAGAATGGAAATTTAAAATTCGACTTCACCTTAAATTAGGATTTTAAATTGTTATTCCGGACACACCAAAAATGTGATAAAGCACGCAGGTCACCCAACTATTATTTTACCAATACTCACCTGGGATCATAATTCAATTACACATTTACTTAATCAGGTAACCCACACTCTACTGCCAGTCTAATTTATTCCACTAATTCCTATACCATTGATTTACCAATCCTTGTCACTGGTACTTATGACCACAATGGATCAGGGAGTTATGTAAAGAAAGACAATCAAAAATGCCATAACATTTGCACTCATATAATAACCACAGACTCAGGGTAAGTTCAAACTCTTTATCTAATCATCATCAAAAGTCATGAGTCACAGATTGAAAGCGATTAAACTATCAATAACCAAGATCAGAAACAGTGTATAGCTATGCAAAAGATAGATTATGCCAACCATTTAGCAAAGTTTGAAATAAAGGGAAGGTAAAACAAGGAACATACTAGTTCGAGAAACAGAATTTCGTAACTTGACTAAAGGAAGGTAAAGAAAGGGAACATACTAAACCCAAGAACTTTCACAATTATTAACAGTTTGGAAAAAGAGACCACAATTTGCAATATCGAGAATCAAATTGAGCACATAACTATAGGGAAGGGAAGAAATTGTAACACACTATAAATTCAGATAACCAAGCTTAACTTCTTAAAGGGAGGGTAAAGAGAAGGAACAATTATACTATTATGAAAAAACATTTAGCATTGACTAAAAAGGTGGGTAGAAAAGTGGAACATGCTAATAAACAGCAAAACATGAATATATCATTTACCAAGGGAAGGGTATGAAAAAGTAACATATGCAATCAAAGCTTTGCAAATTTCAGGGAAGGTAAAGAAAAGGACACAAATTATTTTGACAATTACCCACACAGATTATATTTACCTAGAATGGTGTGAAGACCAACCCTGGCCATGGGTCAGTTGGAAAGGACAGAAGAAAACCCCAAAGATTTCAGTGCCAGTAAACGAGCAGGTGCAGATCAGGAAAATCAGGACAGGATAACCCCCGGAATTTGGATCAGGACCGGACCACCAAAGGTTAAGACCAGCACCCGCAGTTTCAGTTGCAACACCTGCGCTACTCCCTCTCTGCAAGGAATCAGCCAAAACCCCGATTGGGTTACAGCTTTCACCAGCAAAGTGCTTCACCAGCCCCTCAACTTCCCAGAACCCCGATTTGGTCACCGAACCTCCCGACTGAGTGCTCCGAAGCCCTCTGTTCTTAGTCACCTATTGAGTGCGTTGGGTCAGTGACAGGTCAGCTATTCGGACAAGTCGGACAATTTCTCTAGCTAAACCTACGCTAGTTGTCCTGTTTTCCAGGTCAGTGTACCAGCGCCAATGTTGGAAGTGTAAGGATCCTCAAATTCGATTGGACAAAAGAGGAGGACAGGCCATCACACCACCTAAATTTTAGACTTTTGCCGTCTCCTTATTCAAATTTATGTCCACACCCATCAAATTCAGGTTCTCATGCCGATTTCTTCTTCCTAATAATGGATGTTCTATTGTTGATTACAATGTATACAATTTTAGAGTTTGTTAGGCCAGTTTCTCAGGAGTATCTTCTAGTCAGTCAGCTCCTTGGCAATAGTCCAAAGGTCTCTGCTCCGGAGACTTGCGATTCTCGTGCAGTCGCAGTTTCAACAAAGATGGAGTACAGCATTACGAGACAGGCCAGTTTTCAAAGTGTAACATGAAATGGAAAAGAAACAGTTTTAGAACACAGAATAAATGATTACACTGTATACCATGAATTTCTACACTATACCCATTACTTTATAATAAACTATAGCATTAGGATTTAGGCAGAACGAACAGCTTGGCAAAAGCAGCAGTGCAAGCCTCTCGCATGTGAGAACACAGAGCAGCCTTATTAACACTAGTGCGCAGATGCGACAGACTTCCCTCCAAAACTGCGAGTACGTCATGTCACGTGGGTATGACAGATGTATGCGCAGTAGAAATTCCTGCGTAGCAGCAGCCATTTTATTTGCAAGCGTATTAGAATTAGAAAACACATAAGCAAGCTTCACTCGGATACCCAATATCGAGGGAAAAATGGTAAATTAGTAAGACAATTGAGAAAAACAAGGACCCCCTGAACCATAGATGAATGATTCCTAGGACTGCTGTGAATGTATCTAGGACCCTAATTAAGACATTCCCGATTTATGCCCTTATGTGGTTATAACAAATCATATCCTTATAAAGGCATAAGAATCATATCCATATTAAGTCATAGCCAATGCAGTCCAAATACGGCAAGGCTACTCCCATAGACTCCTAGAAAGCACAACGCGTTCTTAAACAAACCAAGCCTTCATCAGCCCGGTAATTCCCCCTGCTTCTGTTTTGATTTGTCCTAAGAACTCCTGGAGTCCTGAAAGAACTGCCAGTTCTTAGTGACGTCTTATGTCCAACCTTACGTCACACTTGGCACCTTCCAGGTATAAATATACCAACATCTGCCTTAAGCAACACACAGTGGTTTGGAGCAGATCGGCTATCTATTTGCCTGACGCCCTGCTGATGCGAGTGCCGAAGGAAGCCGACCCTCCCTGCTGACGCACTGAGAGAGACGCTGTCTATTCTCCTGCCAAGAATTCAGCTCCATTGTTTCCCTGATACCCTCGCGGGTTGCTGGGAGATCGAGTCCTGAGAGAGAGATACAGGACCTCCTTCATTCTATACCCAAGGTACGGAGCTGATTAGACCCACATAGAATTCTTAATTCAGATTCTTGGCAAAAAACTGTAACTCATCTACTCCTTCCCACGTACTAGGCTTAGGTTAGGTACACCGGGGTAGGCGTATCTTAGAAACACCAGTTGAGTACGTTTAGACATTATTTTATCATTGTATGTATTCTATCCATTTTAAGTATCTTATGGCTTAGAAACCATATAAATGCTTTTACAGTATTATTTCATAATACTCCTTTTACTGTACGCACTTTACTTTATGACAAGTAATGCAATTGTGGCAATTCATTTCTCTTACATGAGGAAGAAGATTGCTCAATAAATAACATTTTTATTGAAGACGCCCGTCTCCCTATTTCACTGCATTTTTGGAGAAACGAAGCATGCACGATTGACTGAGTAAAGTAACTATCTATTGTTTCTGCGACTCTGGAGATATACTCCTTATTCTGGAGGGAGCAAAGTTGTCATGTTTATGCGGTTGTCAGAAGCTAATCCCTTCTTGTCTATTCAGGAAAGCTAAATACCTTCTTGTTTACTCGAGAAAGTTTCTAGTGACCTCTGAGCTAGCTGGCACACACAATTAAGTCTAACATATTCAATAGAGACGTAGCCGACCTCAATCCTACGTCTAAACTATTGTTTATGTTATTCCAATGCGCAGAGCCTATTGGGAATATAGGATCTGCACTACATGGCGCCCAACGTTTGGTAAGGTGATAATTTAACACTAGATACTAGATTAACTCAGTCGTGCTTTTCACACAGACCCCTTTTTTCCGTAAAACTCCAAATAGACGTTTGGAGTGGGTAAAAGCTTAATATCTACCAAAACTTAGTAGGAAGAGATTCCTATGTAATAGTTTTTGGTTTAATCAACGTTGAAGGATACAGTGTTCCAAAACATTGTGCATCTAATTTTTGTTTCCTTGAAACTTGCTCTGCAAACTTTCATTAAACAATGTCAACCAACGGCGACAACAACGAAACCGGTGGAGCTGCAGTAGATGCAAATCAACCAGGTTTTGACATTACAGGGTTTAATGAAAATGACCTGGATGCGAAAAACATCTCGGTAAATGTAAGGAAAACCTTAACTATAAAACTTATAGAAAATGGTGTATCAGCACGAGGTGGTACAGGCATATTTGTTGTTGAGGCACATGAATATCGGCAGACATAGGTATTCTATTCATGGATAACTTTTCCAGCAGCAAATGCTGTAACACACGAGTTCCACTACTACAAAGCAGGGGAACCTCCAGCGGAATACACCCCTTTCGAGTAAGCTGAAATTTCACTAACTTACCAAGAGCATGAGCTCTGGTTCAATGGCGCCCTAAAACATCAAAATCACATTACCAGGCTCGGTCCACTAGGTAGACCAGGAGCCACATGGCTGGTTCTAGCCAGCTATACACCACATCCTGACATCTAAGAAATGTCAGACAGAGAACTTTTTAGTTCAAATAAAAGAATTAACAAATGCATATAGACAATTAGTTCAATTGATGATTGACGGTACAACCTACCGCCAGAAATTAAAAGAAACAGATATAGCAGACCAACCTTTTCAACTTGCCAGAATAATTGAAAAATCCTGTGAAGAATTAGGTAGAGACAGTTTAGGTGGTAAACCACTAAGACCACAACTAACAGAAAATCCTGAAAAAACTTTCATTAAAAATAATGTAATAACTCAAAAGAAGAGGTGGGAAGATAATAAACAAACCTCTCCCAGAGAAAAACATTTTCAGACCAGAAGAAGGTCTCCCCAATGAAGAGATAGATCTCCAGAAAGGGGGGCAACGGGAGCCCTCTGAAAAAAGATATAACCTTGAAAATAGGGATAATTTGAGAAAACCTGATAGATATCAAGATATTGATACACGTCCCTCTGGATCTTTTCAGACTTCCTCACAGAAATTGGAAAGAAGAGGACGGTCAGAGCATAAAGAAGAGCATGTCAAGTCCAAAGACAAGGAACCTGCTCATCAAAGAAAAAAAATTACAATTCCCGAAAAAAGAAGGTAGCCAGTATTAAAGTAAAACATGCCGAGGATCCTGAGGACACAACTCAAGAACGGAGAGTGGGCCCAAACAATGCTAGACAGCGCAGCAGAAGTGACCATAGCTCGCAAGATACTGATGAATCTTCTGGAGACAGTGGACACGAATGAATACATTCAAGAGGAAACTGCAGACACCAGAGTTAGCAAGCCCCATAAACTATATGACATAACATTACGTATAGAGGGGGACAAAACTAGGAAAATAAAAGGTCTCTTCTGGGAAAAACTATCTGAAGGTTATGATATGCTTCTAGCAGAAAAGGACTGGCCACCAGAGTTTGTCAGGGAGTGCCCACATGGCGAAGAAATGATTATGCCTGCCTTCTCAAATCACATTCCAATTCATAAAAAAATACACATATGCTAGAAAATGGGCAGTGGCCCAAGCTCCTGCATTATATAAAAATCATGTAGGATGGGATGAGGATTCTCCTCACCATAAAATTCAGTTAAAAAATCAACCTACTGCACAAAGGCAGTATCCCGTTAAGCAAGAAGCTAAAAAAAAAGTCAGGAAGATCTTAAATCAACTTGAGTACCAGGGGCTGATTGAAACATGCACCTCACAAATGAACAATCCTTTGTTTCCTGTCTCCAAGCCAGACGATTCATATCATTTAGTTTTGGACTACAGACACTTAAACTCTTGTTGCAAGACATTTGCAGTA
The DNA here is from genome assembly GCF_964263255.1 of Lissotriton vulgaris. Classification (NCBI taxonomy): domain Eukaryota; kingdom Metazoa; phylum Chordata; class Amphibia; order Caudata; family Salamandridae; genus Lissotriton; species Lissotriton vulgaris. The sequence continues at coordinate 482,409,039 of NC_141697.1, forward strand.
CAAAACTCACACAGTGCAGCACTAATGAATAATATTGTGCGCAAAAATATATAAAACGGCATTAGATATTTTAAATGGTTTTTTCTGTCAAAACATTGCACCAGAAAGTAGGTATTTGACCGCTTTCTCCAGCATGGGGGCCCAAAAGCAATTTTGTCCTCTCCCACAGAGATTCAAGAATAGCCCAGGATTATTTTCAGCCAGGGTAACAGAGTTACTACAAATATATGATGATGAGGCATTATCTTATGTCAATGACATCTATCTTACAGACAATGACCTGGAGACACACTTGAAAACACCATCATACTTGGGTTCGCATCTGAAGGGTACAAATTTAACTTTAAAAAGTCACGGATTGCACACCAGACTGTCCTATTTTTGAGATATGAATTATCAAGTGAAGGCAAAAGCCTAGCTGACAACTTCTTAGAGAAGTGTGCAAAACTCCAAGCTCCAAAAATGCTGAAAAAACGAACAATCAATTCTAGGTTTCCTGAACTTCGGAAGTACTTATATTCTAAATTATGCAGAGAGGGTTAAACCACTTTAGGAATTAATAAAACCTGATTTCAAACCAATTAATTGGACTCAGAAACACACAGAAATTTTGCGATCATTACAAACAGACATGTTAACTAAAACAAAACTGCAAACACGTGCAAATGAACGTAACCTTGTAATCTGAGTCATCCCAGGAAGATGCGGATTTACATACCTGACCTCGAATGAGGGAGAAACAGTACCAATAGCTTACAAATCACACTTGCACACACAAGCTGAAATGAAATTCAGTTCTAGTGAAAAAATTCTATCTGCGGTTCAAATGGCTGTAGCAAAAGAAAAATCCCTAGCTCATGGGAAGAGGATATCTGTTTCAACAGCAGTATCAGCCCATGAAGCGGTAACAAGACCGAGCATTCCAAATGCTATGGCATTAGATCCACAATGGATACAATGGGTTAATTCTCCTGATACAACTGAAGTGATACACGCATTTGATCCCAGAATGAAAAAGCTAGAACATCTAGAATACGAACAAGAATGTCCTCTGTCGATCAACATTCTGCCTCTGGAACAATACACCTGTGTAATCTACACAGACAGATTTGCACAACCCTAGGTTGTGGATAAAAAGGCTTATAATGCAGCATGCGCAATTGTAAAAGGTCGCTGGCGCATGGGAAAATTTAGACCAACGGTCACTAAAACTGAATCAATCGGAAACTGTACAGCTCAGCGAGCTGAACTACGAACTTTGAAGATGACGCTTGAAATTGCAGATCGCGAATTCCCCACACTAATAGTGTGCGATTCGCATTACTGCGTCGAATCTTACAATAATTCCATGCAGACCTGGATTGAAAATGGTTACAAAGATGAAAGAGGTGGCACAATAAAACCTAAAAAATTATGGGAACAGGTAGTTCTTTTGCAGAAAGAACTACAAAAGACTCATGTGATACATACGCAGAGTTTTCAACGTGATGGCGTTCATGTTGCAGGGAATTCATTGGCTAACAGAGCCACAGCGGCAGCTGGTCAACCGGCTTCCATAGCTACAAAAAAGCATTCTAAAAAACAAATAGATGGTGAAACGCTGCTTGCAGTAAGAGCCTCAATGGAAGGCAATTATGCAGCGTTACCTCTAAACTAGCCACTCGGAAATACATACATAATTGATGCGAACTCCGTTCCGTTTGCTCAAATCCCTGGAGTGGGGGATAGAGTAATTCCAAACACGAACCGGAGAGTTTTCTTGATTCAAGAAGCACACATGGAATTGGGTCTGAGGCACCAAGAGATCCTGAAATCTCTAATAGAATTGCAATCATGATACTGGTGGCCAGGAATGAGCGTGCAAGGTTATAACTTTGCAATGGATTTTTCAAGACTGCAATAGAAATCGCAGATATGAACCGGACCAGATATCAGACTCTAGCACAGTAAGACCAGCCCAGACACCTCTATTAGACAGCATTAGACTAGCTACACGCAGGCGTCCGACCGAACAAATGGGATCCCATAAATATTAAGACGAGATTCATTTGGATGTGGCTCCAGCGCTCGGCTGGCGCCAGAACTGTTATAAAAGATTTGCGAGTCTTCATCGGCACATACACAATTGGCATGCTACATTCTGACCAGGGTCCTGCGTTTAGCTCTCAAGCTTACAAGGAGGCCATGGCCAGCATGGGCGTTGCATTGCAGTACTCTAGTCCATTACATCCTGAGGGAAATGCGGTAGTGGAGAGAAAAAACCGTGACATAAAGCAATCTATAACAGCGAGGGTATTAGGCTCGGGTGATGGGTGGATCAAACATCTAATAAGTGACCAACGTAGTCTTAACAATCTGCCAAGAAATTCTCTGGGTGGAATCACGCCGTATGAACTTTTGTTTGGTACAAGAATGATTATCGAAGACCTCGATTGTCAGACTTCAGTGGTGGAACAAAAAGTTTTTGATATCAAAGATCGTTTGGCTGTTTTACAGGACTTGAATGAAACAAGAAGAAGTTTAAGTAACACAAAGATAAAGCCAACGGCCACTGAAGAGAAACCACCTGTCCCAGCAAGACCTGTCTGGATTCCAAAGATTGGGGATCTGGTCAGAGAAAAGATCGCGGTGAAGAAGGAATTTGGGCCTTCTTACAGAAAAGCAGTACCTGTCTTAGCTATCAGCGGAACAAGATCAGTCGTACTACCCCCCCTTGCTGGTAAAAGGGGGATCCGAGTTGCATCAATCGACCTGGTAAAACATCAACCATGTGGCCAATAATAAGTAGTAGGCCAAGTGGACTCCCAAGATGGAGCAGAAGACCAAACCTTGCTACAATCCAAGAGGTTCAAACTGAGAGACTAATCACATTTGATAAACCTGCAGTGAATAAAAAAGGACTATGCAAGTTAGCCATGGAACTTGTGCCTCTTGAAACCCAAATTGCAACAGTTTGTCAAGAAACACCTGTCTACAATGATGTAGCCTCAGACTATACTAATATGACAAAGGAAGAAGCAAATCCAAAGAGTAATAACAATCCTGATGCCGTACAAACAATTGACAGAACTGCATCTGGCTACTTTATCAACTTCAATGACTTTTCTGATGATCTAAGTGAAAATGGAGACAAGCCAGCAAACAAAACTTTCAAACACAAAATTACAGAACTCTTTCATCAACTTGGAGAAACATATCTGATTTCACCGTGGATTGAACTGTGGATTGTGTTAGGTGTACTTTTCCTCCTGCTCTGGCTCCTCTTAGTTTTAAGCTTGGGAAAAATGATTGATGGAAAATACAGTACAATGGACACAGCAAGTCAGAACATCAACTTGGTTCTAAATACCTCACAGATCATTTCACATTGAAAAAAGAGAACTATCAACTGTGAACATCACAGCCATTCCTATACCTGGTGGTGTAGCATGGGACAATACTGATTACAAAATATATGGCCCAGTTGAACTCCTGAAATATCCACACCAGTTTAAGATACCTTTAAGTGACTTTGTATCACCTAGTACTTTCTCTGATGATTGGGACTTTGAAAATATTAATAATATGATGTCAGATTTAGAAATGTCAGCAAAATTTACAAAACATGATTATTTACAAGGTTTATCAAATTATGAAGAAATGTATTGCTATAATCATTATGGGCATCATTATTTGCATAAATCTGCTAATCATAGAAATGTTTTCAGTTATAATCAATGGGAACATAGTCCAACTTCACCAAAAAGCAGTTTGAAAACATTTTAAGAGAAATTCCCATACTTCTCAGCGTTTAATATCACTGATCCAGAAACGTTTTATTTTGAAATTGTGAATAAGACAGGAATGAAAAACATGTTGACAAACACTAAACTGATTTATTCTGAAAATTGTTATGAAAAAATGTCTACATTTGGTTTTGAATTTTGGAAAAACAACATTGAGATAAAAACAGTTTGGGGTACAAAAGAATGGCAAGTACAAGGTTTAGAATCATTATTCAGAGCCTGCATGATCCCAGAACAAATAATGTTCCTGAATGACACCCTTCAACAAACAACCTGTCTTGGTGTAGCCAAGATAAAAGATTTAAACAACCCGTCTATACCAAAGCCTATGCCTGATAGAAATAACACTACAGATGAGGGGTTAGATGTGTCCTATATTTTAAAACAAAACAGAACACTTCCTAATTGGAACAAATGGTTGATCTGGCCCACAGACACTAATAACTGTCAAGATAGATTCCTGATCAAAATACAGGGGTTCAAACAGAACAGGCCATACCCACGATATTCCCAGAGACAACATCCAGGGATAATAACAACATACAGTGTAGGAAAACTATGCCTCGAATGGCTACAGAAATCCACAGTACCCGAAATTAAGCAACACTTAACTTTACTTAAAGAAGGTGCTGACTTGTGAGATTTCTTACTGGGACCTCGCAAACAGCGTCAAAAATGTTTCATATACGCCGGTATATACGCAGCTTACAATGAAGCTTGGAAAATAACACAAATTGAAACTGCAGAAAAAATACGAGAAATTGATCGTATTCATTTGGAAAAATCACTTTCTGTAGTGGACAATGGGTTAACGACTCTGTCCTCCAGAATTTATTCACTGGACAGCATTGTATCATCTGCTATTGATATAAAAGAACAAAATATGCTAATATTACAACATGGCCAGTCCCGATTACGTTCTATTGTACAATTAGGCTGGACGTTACAAAATTTGCGTTCAGGCAACGTGCCATGGCGTCTAATCAACACAACGTCATTATTTTCTATGTTTAACCTTACTGATAAACAAATCTCTTTGGCACAAAGAGGGGCAGACTATACGGTGCTGAACATTGAAAAACTCGAAAAATTGCCATTGACAATGTCAGAACGACCGTTCTTGAATGGATACTTCATGGCACCATTACAATCCCGATAACAACTTTTCAGTTTCAATACTGCCAAAAGTATATACCAGCAGGCCTGTATGAAAGGTTGGTAAAGGATACATCAAGTCAACCTGGAATTTACCTTATACACATAGATGTTGGAGTGGGGGCAAGAAAGCGGTATTTCTTAGTGGTAACAACTGTAAAAAATCACTAAGCGGTACACTTCTGTGTCAAGGAATTAACTTGCATGGAGCCTGTGAAGGTTTATCAAATAACCTTTCATGTCACCTGCACGGCACCCCTGCTACACAGATAGAGCCTTTTTTCAGACAGCTTTCCAACGGCAGCTACGTTCTAATAAGTGACCACAGCCATATATGAAGCACCGCTCTAAAAAACATGTGAAACACATGTAAACATAGTGTGTAGAACAAAATACATACACCTCTCTACTAACAATGACCGGAAGGTAGCAAACCTTAGACTGACAAATAGTGCTGCCGTTCTCGGCGTAACGTGACTGGATCTAAAAGAAGAGGGGGCTCCCTTTAGTCTAACGTCCTCTTCGAAACGGAGCATAGCTGCGAGTTTAATTAAATCAAAGTTAAGAATTCGGCACATGTAAACTATGTTTACATGTGTTTCACATGTTTTTTAGAGCGGTGCTTCATATTCCCCTGAGCCACTGCCAGGTGGGGTGAGGCAATTCTACCTTACAGATTAAGGTAAGAACTGAACGACGTTTGGTTAATAATATGTATCTCCAAATGGATTGCAACTGACCCTCTAATAATAAGAGAGCATGTATCAACATCATTTTGATATGACTTTCTTGTTGATCCATAGATGATGGACTTATTTTGGAGTTCAAAGGGTGCAGATAGCCTTACCTGATAATCACTTCCTTTATTACTTTTTATTCCACAGTGAACAACACTAACTGTAATGGCATTTGGATCATACAGGTGACTCCTTGCACTTGTTTCACTCTTCCTGTTGTCACTTTATGATTTTTTTCACTTTGTGCAGTAGCACTAGCCTCATATATCTGGTCCTGATGAAAGCAAGGACACAATAGTCCATGTTTGCTGAAACATGTCGACCTCACCTCAGACGGTCTACCTAATTTGACTGCCTAAGGTTATATTTTTTAATCTTGGTATTGAGAGCATACACAGAATAAAGGTTGTTCCGTGCTCTCTTAACCAATTTTAATACACTTTTCTGTTTTGGTTTCTTTTTCTCACTCACAGTTATTTGCACTGCACACCCCAGTCCCATATTTTCTCTCCACTCATTAAGATCGAGTGGTAGACCACACTGTAATTGGAAACAACAAAGGGGACCTCCTAACCACCAGGTCATCCTTTGATTGTGACACTGATTTTCTCAGACGGGTGGTCCGGACAAATCCCAAATGATGAAGGGCGGATCCGTATGGTGACTGATGGGTATTTTCCTCATCCCTTGAGAGCCTCTGTGTCGATCAATTTGACCTCTGGTTGAGTAAGGGACTGTGGTCTGTTGGGTAGATATCCTACACCTTTAAACTTTTTTTCTGATCTCAGACCCTCTGGTACCTTTCGTTATTATCAGATTTATTGGGGATTGTAATCAGAGCCAGGTCTATAAATTTTCCCCTAGGTCCTCTCCCACCGTAGTGTTTCTTGTTATAACAAATCATATCCTTATAAAGGCATAAGAATCATATCCATATTAAGTCATAGCCAATGCAGTCCAAATACGGCAAGCCTAGTCCCATAGACTCCTAGAAAGCACAACACGTTCTTAAACAAACCAAGCCTTCAGCAGCCTGGGAATTCCCCCTGCTTCTATTTTGATTTGTCCTAAGAACTCCTGGAGTCCTGAAAGAACTGCCAGTTCTTAGTGACGTCTTATGTCCAACCTTACGTCAAACTCGGCAACTTCCAGGTATAAATATACCAACATCTGCCTTAAGCAACACACAGTGGTTTGGAGCAGATCGGCTATCTACTTGGCCGACGCCCTGCTGATGCGAGTGCCGAAGGAAGCCGACCCTCCCTGTTGACGCACTGAGAGAGACGCTGTCTTTTCTCCTGCCGAGAAATCTAGCTCCAGTGTTTCCCTGACACCCTCGCAGGTTGCTGGGAGATCAAGTCCTTAGAGAGAGATACAAGAACTCCTTCATTCTATACCCAAGGTACGGAGCTGATTAGACCCACAGAGAATTCTTGCTTCAGATTCTTGGCAAAAAACTGTAACTCATCTACTCCTTCCCACGTACTAGGCTTAGGTTAGGTACACCGGGATAGGCGTATCTTAGAAACACCAGATGAGTACGTTTAGTCATTATTTTATCATTGTATGTATTTTATCCATTTTAAGTATCTTATGGATTAGAAACCATATAAATGCTTTTACAGTATTATTTCATAATACTCCTTTTACTGTACGCACTTTACTTTATGACAAGTATTGCAATGGTGGCAATTCATTTCTCTTGCATGAGAAAGAAGGCTGCTCAATAAATAACCTTTTTATTGAAGACGCCGGTCTCTCTATTTCTCTGCATTTCTGGTGAAACGAAGCATGCACGATTGACTGAGTAAAATTGCTATCTATTGTTTCCGCGACTCTGGAGATATACTCCTTATTCTGGAGGGAGCAAAGTTGTCATGTTTATGCGGTTGTCAGAAGCTAATCCCTTCCTGTCTATTCAGGAAAGCTAAACACCTTCTTGTTTACTCAAGAAAGTTTCTAGTGACCTCTGAGCTAACTGGCACACACAATTAAGTCTAACATATTCAATAGAGACCTAGTCGACCTCAGTCCTACATCTAAACTATCGTTTATGTTATTCCAATGCGCAGAGCCTATTGGGAATATAGGAACTACTCTACAGGACAAGGAAATTAATATTTGGAAAATAACAATCCTAGGCAATCCACATTTATAAAATTAAACAACAATAATGTATTTAAAAAGTACAATACAAAAAATGTAAATAGAAACATGAAATAACCAAGTGTGCAAATGTATTTAAATTTTAATAAAAAGTTAATAAAAAGTTAATAAAAACAAATTATACATTTCATTACAATACAGTACTTAATTTTTATATTCATATAATAAAATCATAAAAAGTGGCAGATAAACACAATTCTGTATCCAACGCGCTTTTCGGCGTACAACAAACGCCTTCTTCAGGAATTGCCACAAAATTCATTTAATGGGTTCATACGATGAAATTAATTTCAAGATGGTTTATTTATTTCATGGATGGAGAAAAAGCCATCACAGGTTTTTATTCTTCCTCTGAATAAATTGTAGCGTGAAACATCAATACATATCTTGTCGATAACCACTTTGAAGGAAACAGGTCCCAACAAAAGGAAACGAAATGCGAGTACCTCTTAACTGATATATAAAGCCAAAAATGGAGTACTCGTCTTATGTGTAGTTTATAAAGAGGGGAATGGCGGACTTCCAATCTTTCAACAATTAAACTGATGTTTCAAGAATATTCTCCTTTGAGCCTGATGAAGCTGTACTCAATTAAAGGAGCCAGGAGATGTCGGTATAGACTCTTGCGGTTGATAAAAAACGCAAGACAAAAAGACGTCTTCTACTGAATGCTATTCTTCCATATTCTGATGCGCGATTTCCCTCTTTGCCTGATATGGCTTCTTATTCCGGTATGGATGGAGCCGCACGCTCTCAACACGCTGACATTTATTGGGAGTTGGTTTAAAGTAGCAGCAGCCATTTTATTTGCAAGCCTATTAGAATTAGAAAACACATAAGCAAGCTTCACTCGGATACCCAATATCGAGGGAAAAAGGGTAAATTAGTAGAACAAACATGTTGAATACATAGTTAGGGTTATTCGAGGTTCATGATTACAAGCAAGTCGCTTCTCATGCGAATCCTTGCTCCATCAAATGATCTGGTCATCTCTTCCCATTTGGAAATTCCACTTATAAAATATAATAGGGTAACTCCCGTGCTACCCTAAGCAATAGTGAAAAATAAACGTAAGAGTTTTTCACTACCAGGACATGATAAACTAAAGTACATGCCCTACCTTTTAAATACATTGCCCTTTGCCCTCTAGGGTAACCAGGGCCTACCCTAGGGGTGACTGATATGTATTAAAAAAGAAGGTATGGGCCTGGCAAAAGGTTTATTTAGCCAGATTAAAATGGCAGTTTAAAACAGCACACACAGGCTCTGCAATGGCAGGCCTGAGACATGATATGTACATTGGAGGCACAATCAGAACTGCAGGGTAATTAGTACATGTAGTACCACTTTACTAAGGACTAAAATATAAATTAAATATGCCAATTGAGGATAAGCCAAAACTCCTGCCAAAAATGGCTACTTTAATGTTTGGGCTTTCATTACAGTATGCTGCCTTACCCGATGTGTGTGAGGGACCCCTGGCATACACCATATTTAGGTGTTTTCCAATGGAGTAATGTTGGTGCAGCTAAACGAGTCAGCTAATACGGCAAAGGTGGCCCTTCTGGCCTTAGAAAACACTCACAGAGCAACTTTGTTTCTAGAGAAAAATAGGAGAGAACCTGCCACAACTGTCATGTCAGTGAGGGGTCGGGGGACTGGAAAGGAGTATACACATGATTTTTGTTTACCCTTTTCGGGGTTATAATAAAGTAGACAAACGTTCACATTTACATTTTCTTCAAACTTGGTGGTCCAATGATCATCTAATGTGAAGAGGAATTCTACAACAAAAGTGGGAGGAGACCTGAGAGAGAAGGTTTCTGACTTTGTCAAAAGTGCTCTTTGAATCCCACAGTCTCCCAGTCTTCCTCAGACTCGGGCAGGGAATGCTCCCATATAGAAGAGGACAATGAGATCTGCAGGGCCGCCCTAGGTGCTTACAACTGGACCTGAGAAGATAAGCCAATGCAGTGATTTAGTTCTATACATTTTGCAGATAAATACATGAAAAGAGCATGATTAGTTAAAGACAGAAACAGGGATAATTCCTTACTATGGAAAGTAAGTGCTTCGCTTTGGGAGAAAAAGGCAGAACATGCTTCAGAGTCGCGAGTAAAGAGTGTGGTAGGATTGGGCGCGTCCATGGGACATAAGCTCTTGGTGATATATCTATGTGTATAAAACATTCAGCTGAAAATTAGAGATACTTTTTTCTAGTAAGAAGATGTATATGTGAAATAGAACATGGCGGGGAGCAGACTCTTACGCAGCACCTCTCGAGAGAGCACAGGAGGCCAACTAAAAGGGGCAGAATCAATTGGTCTGATAAAATATGAAGAAATGAAAGTGCTGGACTTTGCTTCCTCGACCACGGCTGCCACTCGACAGAGCAGGATCCTGTGGGCCACAGTACTGAAGGCTGCAGAGAGACCTAAAAGAATGAGGGCAGAGGCAGCACCCATCCGTTAATCTGTATGCCATGTATCCATTCCGTATGCATGCATCGTCATCGTCAATCCACCCACACGCTCGGCTGAGTGTCCATGCACTTGTATGTGTTGTCTTCAACTTTAGTTATGCTGTGTGTGTGTTGCCTCAATGTGTGTTCTACGTGTAAAAGCATACCTACTACACGTGTAGTGTTTGTGTGCATGTATTCATGTATCTTTGCTTCTTTATGTGTTTTTTTATGTGTATTGTTCAGTGTGCCCACTGATGCCTTTCCGTGTTGTTTTGTGTCTGGGTGTGTGCAAACATGATTGCTGTGCTGTGGATGCAGGTTGTGCATCTTTGGCTGCTTATATTACACGAAATGTAGACCTGTTGACTTTTTTTCAATGCTTATTTTACATCGTGTGCCTCTATCTTGTTTGCAATAAATAATAATATTGGTATAGGTCAGGTGAAAAAAAAACCCCCCAAAAAAACCTGAGACTAGCATTTTTCAGCAGGGCATGATATCTCTGAGTGCAGCAACATTGGACCGACAATTGAATGAAAAAATGCAGTAATATGAGTGGTTGGTTTGACACGTTCTTTTAGGTGCCAGCCGGCCGGGCAAGGGTCCAGGATGCATTTAGTTAATTCAGTAGCAATAAGCATGTCTGTAAACCACCAGTATGTCGAATGGAACTTGGCAGGCAATCGCGGAGAGAGGATGTGAACAGAGTCCAGTAGTGCTAGAATTGAGAAAAGAATTCCTGATGGAGAATGCTGGTTTTGATGCGGAGTATTTATGAGTTAATTTCTTTGTTTCCGAAAAACGTTAACAGTGTTTTAATCAGCTACAGTGCATTTCCCTTCTGGTTATATTTTGCCTTCTAAGAGTTTAACCACTGAATCAAATGTCAAGAGGCAAAATTCAATTAATCATCCCTTCTCTTCAAAGGGGGAATTAGTAATATGGATACAGTCTAGCATAGTAACTTTAATTAATTTGTTTCACAGATTGCCTGCAAAATTATGAGCTCTATAAAGAGGAGCTGACGACGTTAGGTAGTTTATTTTTTTGCCGGTTTACATCCTCAGATTACAGCCTTTCTCCAAAAGCCTCCTCACTATATATTCCTAAAGCTATGCATGAAAATGGATCTTTATATCAAAATAGTGGTTGTTGTCTCTCCTTCCTTTCTATTAAATGAGTCTCTTATTACCCACCAACCTCTCTTATTGTCTTACTCTCACGAACCAGCCACATCACCGGACACCTGAGAGACCTTCACTGGCTCCCCTTCAACAAAAGAATCACCTTCCGCCTCCTCACCCACGCACACAAAGCCCTACACGACCAAGGCCCGAGCTACCTCAACAGCCGGATGAACTTCTACGCTCCCAAACGCCACCTCCGATCAGCCAACCACGCCCTCGCCGCCGTCCCCCGCATCCGAAGAGCGACTACAGGAGGAAGGTCCTTCTCCTACCTGGCCGCCAAGACCTGGAACTCCCTCCCGACCGACCTGCGCCTGACCCAAGACCACCTCTCCTTCAGGAAGAAGCTGAAGACCTGGCTGTTCGAGCAGTAGCGGCGCCTCCCCCCCCCCCCAGCGCCTTGAGACCCTACGGGTATGTAGCGCGCTCTATAAGTGTCATTGATTGATTGTCGTGTTCCTGAAAATTGCACACTCTCTCTTTTTAGATCACATCTCCTGTTTTAAAATATTGTCCCTACAACCGAATAATGCTTAATCACCTCTAGCCTATTATGAATGCCACCAACCATTTGCATAATTCATATGACATTTTCCCGAAAGTCCTCTTTCCACATTGAAGTATCTCAGAATGCTTCACACCTTGTTAAAGTGCAATAAGAATCATTGCACAGTGACCAGCTTATTCGAGTAGTGTACTTAATGTGCTAGAAGAGGCACACTGATTCAAGTTTTTGATTATTTACTTACACGCTGGACTTCTCCACTTTGGTCCCCTCACACAAAAAACTTTCATCAGCTGCCCGCTTGATCAGAAACTACTACAGATTATCATTCACTTTCCTGAGCATCTGCTGACATCCTATACTATCACTAATATGGATTCAACCATAGGATTCACAGGATACAGGACTTTGTGAGCTTTACTAGTCTGGACTGGAAATTACCAGCCCAATACAATATATATATATATATATGATCAAGGCCGCTTGATGGGCGAAACTCGCCACGTTGCGATTTATGACTTAATAAATCGGCTGTTTCGATATCCTTGTGTGGTTTCTGAGAGAGTGTAATATCTTCTCTCGTTTTGGATTAATTTACCGGTGGCTCTGCCGGTCTACGCGCCACCTCCCCAGGGTCACCGGTTTCCAGTAGGAGCACTTCGGATTTGGGATATATATATATTACCTACTGGCGGTCGCCAGTAGGTAGTTATAGTTAGGATTTTTTTTCAATCTTAAATCTCAAAATTCTATTTGGAATAACTTTGGCGCCGGTTGACGAATCTGCCTGAAAATATCCTCAAAATGGACTCGCGGCGCCCCGGTCCTTCCCTGAAAGTTTGGGGGGGATTCGTCAAGCAGGGGCCGAGATAAAAGTGGGGTCCCAAAACGCGTTTTCCCCATGTTAATTTCCTGAAGGCGGTCGACCTCACTTTTAGCCCGAATGGCTGAATGGATTTCCACCAAACTTGGCAAAATTGTAGGGACTGGTAGCCCGATGTGCCTTTGCTATGTCTCAAGATATGTGCTCCAGTGGATTTTGAGTAATTTAGGTTCAAAAGAATATATATATCTATAGCAGCGCCCCGGTACGCGCACCGGGGCGCGTACCGGGTGCGCCACGCGACTTGCGCACGGAAAGCTCATTGGCTGTCGGATGTCTGTAAACCTTCTAAACAGTCCGGAGCGGCCGCCATCTTGTGTCTCGGTAGGATCGAGACACAAGAGGTGGCCAAAACAAAGGGGGAATTGACCATAAGGGGGCAGAGTAGACCCTCCCTGACCCCCTAGGTTTGATGTGGGGGCTTTAAAAGGGCCCCGCGGGGCAAAAAAAAAAAAAAAAATCGATTTTTGCAGGGGAAGCGCCCGGTACGCGCACCGGGGAGCGGACCGGGAAGCGTACTATGGGGAGAAAAGAATGACAGACTTTTACTAATTGTATGTTTATTAATTGTTCTTTTTGTTGTTTTTTTTGGTTTTTTTTATTTAAGTACCAACATGTAGGTATCAATGTAGAGTTTAAAATTTAATCTACACCGTCTCCTTTGTAGATATCTTGCATGTTGTTACAGAAGTTATTGTGGTATATGGAATTCATACCATAGTCTGTCAGGAAAGCAGAAACAACATGGAGGCAGGAGATGATAAAGAGATGTTAAATACACATTGGAGATAATATAGTGGGAGAAAGGAAGTAACTATGAGCAAACTTACTATGTAACACAAAAAAGTTGTATAGTATATTTTAAGTATCACTTTATATTATATCTATTTTGGTACTATTTCATAATTTACTTATAAAAAAGAATAATGTCTCAAACTATTTTTAATTTTTCAAAATCTAAAAGAATTTGCAACTTTAATTCATCAGGTATGTCCTCCTTTTCATTCCATGATTCAATTTCTTCTACACAATTAATGAAGTCTTGGTCCAGGGAGTTATCCATAAAGTGTATTTCATCTTTGTCTTCCTTAGGATTGTTTTCCATATTCATTTCAAATGAAATATTAATTTCATTTTGTTGTCCTTCCATTTTCTTGCTGTAAATTGCATAAAAAATAAATATATCAGTAGAGATAGGGCATTGTTGGGTTTAAGTTCAGACAGGTACTTCTGAGTTTTTAACAGTGAAGTAATTTTTGGGCAGTGTATGGTTTCAGGCAGGAAGTAGAACTATTAAAAAGTGCCTGTGATGAAGCCTAAGTAAATTCATAATTATACCAGGGAAGCCTAACTCAATCCATAATTATAATAGTCAAGCCTATCTGAATGTCTAACTCTTACAGAGGAACAGTATATAACTATCTGAAAACATTTTCCCAAATTAACTTAAAGTGCATAACATAGTTCTCCTTTTAAATTAACAACTTACCTTTTTCAAATTAGTTGAAGTTTTCTGTCAAACTTTTTTCCAAATGTACCTTAGGTAGTGTTAGTCAAAATGGCTGTGTTTCCCTCTCATTTTTCATATATATTCATGTACTTAACCAATCAAATGTCAGCACATAAAAGTACAAAATGTAAGTAACATTTTAATTGGTTCAAAATTCAAACAGTTTCATATGTGTTTTTGTCATGTAATTTACCTCAGGATATTTAGACAGGGCTACAGCCCAAATGGCTCAATGGAATACCACCAAATTTGGGTAAATGGTAGGGACTGCTATGTAGTAGGGCGTAGTCTATATTTGGTGTAAGTGTCTCCAGTGGTTTTTCTGTAAATTACTTTCCCACCTTTTTTTTGGGAGCGCTTACCAGTGCGCACCCCGTACGCGCACCGGCAGCGTTACGGGAGTCCTCCATTTTGTGTTTCGGTACAATCGAGACACAAGATGGAGGACAAACAACGTTGGGAATGGGTAGAAGGGGGCACGGTCGACACTTCCTGACCCTCTAGGTTTTCTGAGGGGGGCTTAGGAGGCTCATATAGGCCCAAAATGTTTTTTATTTTTTTTTAATTTGCGGGGGGAGCGCCCGGTACGCGCACCGGGAAGCGTACCGGGGAGCGTACTTTGGTGAAAAATAGTAAAAAAAAGTTAAAAAAAGAAAATCATTATGAGTGATCAGAGGTAGGGTAGCCCTGAAAAGAGCTTTTGGGTTCTGTGGCTGATTTAAGTACCTACAAGTAGGTTCCAATGCACAGTCTTATATTCAGGAAGAATATTCTATTCCCCACATCTGAGAAGTGCACACCATCTCCCCTGTAGATGTCTTGCATGTTGTAACACAAGTTGTTGTTGTATATTGAACCCATTCCATAGTTTCTCATGTAAGCAGAAACAGATTTATTCACATGTTTCCATGCTTTATCAAATTGTGGACAAAATTGGTTGGACCAGTTCTATTTCTGTCTTTGGCATATATTGGAATATACCAAGGCAGTTTGTGGAAAAAGTGTCATCAATTGATCAAAGGTGTCCTTTGAAAGCATTTCCAGACCAACCCCAGTCATAGTGCCCAAATCATTTCCACCACAGTGCACTATTAAGAGGTCAGGGTTTGGCAGATGCAAAAAGGTTTTCACCTGTGGTATCAATTGGTGACATCTCAATCCTCTCTGGCCAATCCACTTAATTTCCACATTTGATAAATCAAGGTTGTGATAATTTCTGCTTGTTGCATACCTTTGAGCCCAGTGGATGTAGCTATGTCCAATAATCCATACAGAATACATGATGTGAGAAGGTTCTGGTGCAGTCAGATGAAGTGTGGGAATGAAATGGCAGTTGGAACAGTAGGAGTTTACAAAAAAAATTGTGGAGTTTCCCTGCTGTTGAATCACAAGCAATGATTGGTGGATTCAGATAGTAGAAAACTGAAAGTTAGGGTGCATGGTTGTGTTGTGTGAAAGAAGCAATTTGAATGGTTAAGAAAAAGTCACTAAAAGCAATAATGCCCTGGATAAGCTGGTGTATTGAGAGGTCAAACATCCTTGCTGACTTAATTTGCAACATTATAGAATAAACCTTTGAACCTGAGAGTTCAGGTAGGAGGGAGTTGCTATGGTAACAGATAGAAAGGTCTGAGAGGGGGAAGGGTGTTGGTTTGAAAATAGTGAGGGAAGACTTTTGATTGGTTGAAATAAGGCTTATGGGTGTAGAATTAGAGATTTTCTATGCCAGTCTTGGTTTCAGTGTAATGAGTGCACACCTTTTGCTCTGCTAAAGAAAAATTGGTGTGTGTCTGACACTTTTCTCAATCTCCCAAAGCATTTGTAAAGGTAAGTAATGATTCATTTAATGTAAATAGAGATTTGTTTGCTCTATGGAGAATATTTGGAAGCAGATAGTGAAGTTTCAGTAGTGAAATTGATTGCTTGTACATAGGACTTGTGCTGTGTAAAAAGTTATTTAAAAAACGATTTTGGGGTAAAAGAATGGCTTTTATATTTTTGAGAAGTAATTAATAGTGCTTGCCACATTAAATAAATATATTTGAATCTTTTAGAATGATGTCACTTGCATTACCTCAGATTTAGAAGCATATTGAGATTCTTTTTTATTGGTTTGTGGCATGTTTTTGGGAAATGCTTGCTATGAACATTTACAAGATAGGGGATTTGTATTTTGTGAAACAGTGAGGTTTCAGTAGTGAAATTGAATGCTTGTACATAGGTCCTGTGTTGTGTTTCTAAAATGTTATTCCCAAAACGATTTGGGGGGCATCAATCGTATTTACATTTTGGCTTCATTTATGATTGCTTTGTGCTGCCAGTGCATCTCTTTAAACATGGGAAAAAAGTGACGCTCTGGTGGCGCAAGGCCTTCATAAATAAGGCCCTCAGTTTCTTTGCTGTTGGTTTGTGTCTTGCTTTTTGATAATGCTTGCTATGAACATTTGCAAGATAGAGGATTTGTAGTTTGGGAAACAGTGAGGTTTCAAAAGTGAAATTGAGTGGTTGTACATAGGTTCTGCGGAGTGTTTTTTAAATGTTATTCTTAAAACGATTTTGGGGGCAAATCAATGGTATTTACATTTGGCCCTTATTTATGATTGCCTTGTGGTCCTGGTATGTCACTTTTAACATGGGAAGAAAGTGATGCACTGGTGACGCAAGGCTTTCACAAATAAGGCCCTGAGTTTTTTTGTTGTTGGTTTGTGTCTTAAGATAGAGGATTTGTATTTTGTGAAATAGTGAGGGTTCAGTAGTGAAATTGAGTGCTTGTACATAGGATTTTCGCTGTGTTTCTAAAATGTTATTCATGAAACGATTTTGGTGGTAAATCAATGGTATTTTCATTTGGCCCTTATTTATGATTGCCTTGTGCTGCTGGTGCATCACTTTAAACATGGGAAAAAAGTGATGCTCTGGTGGCGCAAGGCCTTCATAAATAAGGCCCTGAGTTTATTTGCTGTTGGTTTGTTTTTTGCTTTTTGATAATGCTTGCTATGAACATTTGCAAGATAGAGGATTTGTATTTTGGGAAACAGTGAGGTTTCAAAAGTGATATTGAGTGGTTGTACATAGGATCTGCGCTGTGTTTTTTAAATGTTATTCAAAAAACGATTTTGGGGGCAAATCAATGGTATTTACATTTGGTCCTTATTTATGATTGCCTTGTGGCACTGGTGCGTCTCTTTTAACATGGGACGCACTGGTGGCGCAAGGCCTTCATAAATAAGGCCCTGAGTTTGTTTGTTGTTGGTTTGTTTTTTGCTTTTTGATAATGCTTGCACTGGGAGCGCTCCAGAGTGAAATATAAAAAAAAAAGAATATACTTTTAAAAAACAAAATATTATATTAATATACAACATAGGATTCATTTTTAGAAAAACATACCTTTTTAAGCTATAGATATTTACGAAAAATTAACCTTAGAAATTCACTAAAAAACACATAGGTATGAAACCCTATAACAAGTTAAGAATTAGCATTTAAAAAACCTATGGTATTCACTGAAAAAACCATAGGTTTCACACCAGTTATAGTTAGGAATTAGCATTTAAAAAACCTATCAAATTCACTGAAAAAACCATAGGTTTTATACCAGTTATAGTTAGGAATTAACATTTAAAAAACCTATTAAATTCACTGAAAAAACCATAGGTTTCACACCAGTTATAGTTAGCTGGAAATTTTACTGACATAAAACCAATGAAATTCCCACGTTATAGTTAGTTGGACTCACTATAACTTGCGCGTGTAATGCACTGCTGATGACATCACATATTACATCACTCATGACATGGTCAGTGACATCACTCATGACATCACTGATGACACCATCCTTTTGACAGAGTGACTGACCTCCTTGCACTGTAAAGTAATCCTTGAAATACATATTCAAAAATAGTAACTAACATTTACAAAAAAGTGGAGATACCTATACCAGTTACAACAACGAATTCAGTAATTCCACCATTTATATACACATCGACTCATTCACCAACAGTTCTATATATTCATTCATACATATACTCACTTATCATATGTAGTGAGACACCTTTACATCCGTTAACACACCGACAGTCTTCCAAAAGTTGCTCACGCACATACTCACACATGCAAATAAACTATTGAACATCCATTTTTTTGCATATACAGCTATACACACACTACCACCTTACTTCTAAGGAAACTTACACATACTTACTCTCTTAAACAATCGCTTATAGAAACACATACTTATTTAAACAAGAACTCTTTCAATCTCTCACTCTCACATATACTCACTTATATACATCAATACTCACATATACTAGATTAAAACATATGTAGTTACTGATAAAGACACTAGTGAGACAGTCATTCACTTACTAACACATACATATACACACTCATTCACCCATACAGTCCAGCACATATGCTGTCTTCAAAACACATACAAACAGTGAGTCAGTCATTGATGCATCTATGTGCTAAGTAACACCCCCACCAAATCAAACAGACAATTATAAAGATACTAAAATAAACATCTAATAACCCATATACACACACATGTAGCTACTCACCAACCCATGCAGCCGCTTATACACAAAGTGAAACACTGATACATATATTTAAATATTTAAACGTTACTCACTAATATATGTATTCACTAAGATACACTTAATAAGCCAGTTAACCAATCTTTTTTTTTTTAAAACATCCATTTAGACACTTATTTAAACATTTATTCTTCCATCGACCTTTACATATACATATATAAAACATATTTATTTTCCACTCTCCACGCCATATCTCCGGCGCTCGTCACGAATGAGAGAAACGGACATCTTGTTTCAGTTAGCAGCCACTGGTAAATTTATTTATTTATTTTCTAGTGCATTGCTGTGATTAAAACCAAACCCGTTTCGGCGATCCCGGTCGCCTTGCTCTCTGGTAATTTGTGCAGTAAACCCTCCACATATTTAATCTATAAACTCCCCAGTGATTGGCCGCAACCATATAGTAAACATAAACGAAGTACTACATATTTTACATCAAATTTGAGAACGTATCTTTGTAGAAAACAGACTTCCATATAGAAAGTGCTGTTTCATTATTTCAATCTTTACATTAATTTGTAAACAAGTCACTCAATAAATACATTTATATATATCAACTTATATAAATATAAAACTTATGGTAAAATTAGCCATTTCATTTCCTGTGCAAATACGCATTTGTGTGATTTCCTTCTTGTTAAAACAAAGATGCATTATTATCCATTTAGTATTTCATTATTATGTTAAAATCAAACAAATGGCGCTTACCCTACCATGTGCAAAGTGCAATTTCTAAAGTGCTACCAGTAAATACTATTTCACATAGTGCAAAAAGTGCAAAAAGTTGATCTCCCAGCCGGGAGTTTTGCAACCATCATACGCTGAATCAAAATTAATGTGTTTACATAAGAGGGAGGGAATCAGGGATATTAGGCAGACAAATGATTTCATTAACTTGGTTAATATCTGTACAAATACTTCATTCTACTTATGGCATCTGAACTACCTGCTCATAACTCTATGTTCCTCTAGTAAACCTCAACTTATGATTTCTCCTATGTCACGATTTAGTTAAATTTTTCTGCTTCCTACATTCCATGGGATAGAAATCTTAGTCAAAACTTAAATTGCATAGGGACTTATGTTCATCTGTCTATACTTTGCAATATATTATAATGTTGTGTTTAACCCATCCATTCTTTACACAGTTTCCAGCATCCTGGTACTTTGCATAAAAAACATCAATAGATACAAAAACATTCAGTGAATATAAAATCCAGATTAAAAGCCTTATTACAAATCTATAATGCTTAAAATTGATATAACAGGCTATGAGTTCTTTACTTTACTATCCTATTTGAATGTGAATTTTGTTGTGTAATGACTTATTATAAAGAGATATATTGTTTGTTCACTCTTTACAAGAAATGGTACAGGTCTTCACAAATATTAAGGCCCCGTGGGCTCTTAGTATCCATGTTCACTATGTAACTTGTTTATAGGCGACAAAGTTGCTTTTCTCTGTCACCTCCCCTTTTGGTACTCAGAACGCTATCAATGACAAAGTATCTGAGCACGTTCAAGTTGTTCCCATGTTCCGTTTTAACATGTCTAGCTACAGGGTATGTAGGGTCAGAGTTTACTGTACGACAATAGCATACCTGAGCATAGAGGAGGATTACCTTTAACAACCATACTAAATCATGTGATGTTCACCTGAAACATTTCAGGTGTAAACACAGGGTGGTCTTACACAATGTGTGCTCATTTCACGCTTAGAGCATTGCAAATATACACAGGTACACCAAACCATGATGGCGACTTGGTACACTACTGAACATCACATGATGTAGTATGGTTGTTAAAGGTAATCCTCTTCTATGTTCAGGCATGCTATTGTAGTTTGTTGACATTCGCGAATCCCAACTTCACGCAGCAAACGTTACCAACTATGGCACTAGACCGAGCGTACATGTTTGCTTTTAAAGGAATGTAACCCTGTATCTCTTGAATTACTGTATCATCTGATTATAATCATATTTCAGGTGAAAAGATGGGGTAGTTTTTGACAATGTGTGCTCACTTCATGCTTAGAGCATTGCAAACATACACAAGGTACACCATTCTAAGATGGCGGCATGTTATACTACCGGCCACCACATGACATAGTATGGTTGTTAGAGGTATCCTCCTCTATGTTCATGAACTTATACAGAATGTGTATATTATGTTGTGACCAGCAGGGGTTTCTTCACTTGTGAACAAGACAAGAGTTATTGTCGAAAAGCGTAGTGTGTTAACTGGATAATAAATCCTTTATGCTGCAATATTCCTGAGTGCGTCTTTTGCTTGCAAGCAACCTGTGGTAGTATATATATCTATATATATATATATACACCATCCAGAAACTTAACGTATGCTTGCAGGGGGAACCCTTCCCCTTGCGCGGAGGCACAAAAGGATGTCATTGAACAGGCAAAGTACGATCCGGTACGATCCGGGGGCCCAATGGAGGGTTAAAAAAAATATTTCAAAAAAGACTTGAACAATCTGGACCCATTGGAGGGTGTAAATATGCATGATTAGAACCACAGGGACCAGCGTGCATTGCAAAAGAACTTTACAATAAAAAGGCATACCTGAGAGCAAATTTTTTTTGTTTCATAGACACGCCTGGTATCCTGTGGGGACGCAAGCAAGCTACGGACTGTTCAAGAGCCTCTGAGGAAGGAGGGAGACACCCTCTGAAACGCGTCAGGCAAAGAAATAACCAACACGGGATCGTAAGCTGCCTGTTGACAGAAATAAAGGAGCCTCCTTACTTGTGTGTTGTGCGGCCTCATTCTGCTGGGAAGTTGTGGTGAATATATATATATATATATATATATATATATATATATATATGCATATATATGTAGGTAGGTAATATATATGTATATATTACCTACTAGCGGTCACCAGTAGGTAGTTATAGTTAGGACCTAGTTTCCATAGGAAATCCGCAACTATCTATTTAGAATAACTTTAGCGCCGGTTGACGAATGCTTGTGAAATTCTCCAAGACAATGGCCTGCTCCGCTCCGCTGCTTTCCTGAAAGTTTGGGGGTGATTCATGAAGCGGGGGCCGAGAAAAAAGGGAGGCCCCAAAACGTGTTTTCCCCATTCAATTTTCCAGGGCTACAGCTCGAACGGCTGAACGGAATTACACTAAATTTAGCAGAGAGGTAGAGTTCGGTTTGCAGATTGTGTTTTTACTCAAATGGTGTAAATCCTTTCAGTAGTTTCTGAGAAAATTACAAGTACAATCATAGCGATATATAGAGACAGAGTTCTACACACGGACTGAGATCCGTTCAATTACGAGCGCGAGCTGCATGCTGATTGGCTGTCAAGTGTCTGTCAACACTCAAAACCAGGAAGTGTTGGCAGCCATCTTGTGCCTCAGTAGAACCGAGTCACAAGAAAACAGTAAAACAAAGTTGAGAAATAAGGGAAGGGGGCAGGCTAGAAACATTCTGACGCTCTAGGCTTGCTCAGAGGGTTGTACATGGATGTTTAGGCTGTATTATTTTTTTTTTAAATCGCTGTGTACGCGTACGGAAATCTGTACAATTACGAGCACGAGCTGCATGCTGATTGGCTGTTAACACTCCTAACCAGGAAGTGTTGGCAGCAATCTTGTTTGTCGCGAGAACCGAGTGACAAGAAAACAGTAAAACAAAGTTGAGAAATTTGGAAAGCTGGCAGGGTAGAAACATTCTGACTCTGTAGGCTTGCTCAGGGGGTGGTACATGGATCTTTAGGCTCAATTCAAATTTTTTTTTAAATAAAAAATCGCGGGGTACTCGTGCAGTACTCGTACGCGGTGGAAAAGTTGAAAAAAAACTAGTAGTCCGTTTTATTCATTAGGTCCCGGGGGTGCAAATTACAGGGGCATTTTCATTCTATAATGGGGGGCTTGTAAGGTGCCCCGAGCACTGGGGAACGCCACTTGTCTGGTTTTATTTTGAAGTATGTGAGGGGTTACAGTTCTAATCCCCGCAGTCTCAGGGAGCGGCACCCCTCTGGGCTTTTTAAAAAAAAAATAGTTTTGAGCTCTCCCTCCCTCTCTCCCCATACATGTTGCTGGGAATGCCACTTTTCTGGGGCAGTAATATGTAAAATGACCTTCCAGCTCCGGGTACCTGCACTGTCTGGAGTTTATTATTAATGTTGGGAGGGCATCGCGTGGCCCTCTTAGTGGAACCATTGATGGCCCTGGGGAACACCATTTCTCTGGGCCGGCTCTTGCAGTGTGTCGTGGTGCCTACTCCCGGGACACTGCTGTTGGTATGGTAGGGCAGTACCGTCGCAGCTCCCACTTTACCACATTAAACCGTTTTTCTATTTGAAAGAGAGAGCAAGTTAATCTGCTGTCTCTTTCAAGTAGGAAAGGAGATTGGTAGGACATGGGGAGCCGTCTGGGATCGTGGGGACATTGGGCTAAAAGAAAAAAAAAAGAGGGCTATATTATCAAGCAAGAGCGATACATTATCGCCGCTTTTATCAGTAGGAAACTGCCGCTAAAGCGGAGATAATGGGCTTGATAATATGGCCTTGTTAATTCCCATAGAAGCTCTTGTTCTGGTGTTAACACGGGCTTCTATGGGAAATAACAAGGCTGTATTATCAAGCTCATTATCGCTGTTTTATCAGCAGTTTCCTGCCCATGAAACGGCAATAATTTTAACACCGGTCCTTGATAATTTGCACCTAAGTTTACTGGTTAAAAAAAGAGGTATATTGCTATGATAGTATGAAAAACTTTCTGTTTGTTTTTTTGTGCAGCAGTTGTACTCCCTACGCATGCGCAGCCTCGTTTCGAAGCCCATGTTTTTTTCTTTTTCTTCAAGTTCAACAAGCAAACCTTTCTTTATTTCAGATATTAAATTTGCCGCTTTCTTTTCCCAGGTCGTGTGTGTCATCCGCTGCTGTACGTTTGTAATATATTAATAATCATACTTTGTCTATATTTATTTGAAACGTAGTGTCGAGGCACCAAATGTTGATTAGGTACTCCGTCCACCGCCATTTTAGTACTTTTTTACCGTTATTTTTATTATATCTGTTACTTTCATTTTACCGTCCTCCTATTTTCTGTGATCGATGAGATTTCCTGCCACAGACACCACGGTGTTTGTCCTTGGCCTCTGATGTTATATTCCGTCCATCGCCATTTTAGTAGTTTTCCTCTGTTCTTTTTATTATATCTGTTACTTTCATTTTACCGTCCTCCTATTTTCTGTGTTATCAATGAGATTTCCTGCCACAGACACCACAGTGTTTGTCCTTGGCCTCTGATGTTATCAGACTTGGTCACACATATACGTAAAAACTAATTTGACGGACATAAGCCCCAGCCATTACAACGCGTGTCTGTCAACACAAAGACATCATTAAGAATATGTATTTACCATGCGTAGTAAATGCATAGTAGTTTTAAAAGCGTGTGTGGTAAAGGCATGCGTGGTAAAGCTATATGCGTGCTAATGGCTTCATGGTGAGGATCATGCGTGCTTATGACCGCATTGTAATGGCTGTTTCCCCCCAGGACACTGCAGCAACCGGGTCTGGGCGTCGTGGACTCCAGGGCAGTAGGCGGAGGGTCTTGCTGCTCCTCATACCATATAGAAATCGTTGTGGGGTGATTGTTTCCGTGGTTTGAGGGGCGTGATTGAGGTCCACACATTTAATTTTGTAGTGGGGTAAGTTTTGCACGGGAAAATGTGGCATGAGGTTTGTAAATGTGGTACATATTGTTTCGTATTATTTTGATTTCTTTTGTGAGTTATAGTCTATCCAGAGGAAATATAACGCCGAAGTTTTCAATCCTAGTCTTGAACATCTTACTATAGTATTTCAACATTATTTTTATTGTGGGCTGTCATACCCCCCTCCCCATAAAATAAAAGCAGTATGTAGTTTTTTTAATTAACTTTTATTAAAACAATAACTGTAAACAAAACTTAATTTTTACTATATTAGAAGCAACTAGAAAAATACATTTAAAAAAGAACAATATTATAAACAAATTGTGAAATGGAGTCCAAAAGATGTCCGATTGGTAATCTGCAAAACAAAAAGAAAATTAGAGTTTAGCATTATGTAGATGTGAGTAAAAGCGCTGAAGCATTACAAGTCAAGATAACTCTACGGTTTTACGTATGTAGTGTGCCTGGTACAATTCACTTCTGTTATAATGCCGCCTTTAAGTGGTGTCTATATGGAAGTGCCTACTGCGTTACTGACAGAAAAGTGGCACAACGGGATTGTAAAGATGAATACTTATTTCTAATGCATTGCAATGAAGGCTTTGTAGATCTAGGCCTCTGTGCTTACCGTTGTATAAACACTGCGGCCAAACACTTCGGCCAGTTGAATTCACAACTTCTTTTGAACAATTCTTTTACATGTCCAAGCGACAGCACCGTCTATAAGTTTAAGAGGGAAAGAGAAATGATGTCACAGAGAGTGAGAGAGAGAAAGAGAGAAAACAACATTAAAACTGTCTCACAGAGTCTGGAGTTGTCATTTTTTTTTTAAAAGTCAGACTTAGATTTACAAGCTCCTTGTGTCACTTTCCCCATGTTAAAAGTGATAGAAAAGTGGCGTAATAAGTTTGTAGATCTGTTTTTCAGTCTGTTGTAACCTATCTGTTGTCACTGCTCGGAGGAAATTATTCATTTTAGACAGAGAAGCTGCTGCACACTACGCATTCTCTGCTTTCAGAAATAAAGGTAACACGATGGTTTTACGTGTGCAGTGTGCCTCGTGCATTTCACTTGTTATAGTTGCATGTTCAAGTGGTGTCTATGTGGATGTGGCAACTGGGTTACTGACGCAAAAGTGGCACAACAGGATGGTAAAGATGCAGACTTATTTCTAATGGTTTGCAATGAAGGCTTTGTAGTTCTAGGACTCTGTGCTTACCGTTGTGTAAACACTGCGGCCAAACTTCCAGCCAGTTGAATTCACAACTTGAATCGGGCTGTTCTTCTACATGTGCAAGTAGACAGCAGTGTCTATAAGTTAAAGAGAGAAAGAGAAATTATGTCACAGAGAGTGAGAGAGAGAAAGAGAGAGAAAAGAACATTAAAACTGTCTTGCAGAGTCTGGAGTTGAGATTTTTTCTTGAAAAGTGAGAGGTAGATTTACAAGAACCTTTCGTCACTTTACCCATGTTAAAAGTGACTCAAAATTGGGGTAATAAGCTTGTAGATCTGTTTGTCAGACTGTTGTAACCTATTTGTTGTCACTGCTCGGAGGTAATTATATGTTTTACAGAGAGAAGCTGCTGCACACTACGCATTCTCTCCTTTCACAAATAAAGGTAACACTACGTTTTACGAGTGCAGTGTGCCTTATACATTTTAGTTGTTATAGTGCCGTGTTCAAATGGTGTCTATATGGAAGTGCCTACTGCGTTACTGATGCAAAAGTGGCACAACAGGATTGTAAATATTACGACTTATTTCTAATGCATTGCTATGAAGGCATTGTATATGTAGGCTGCTGTGCTTACCTTGTATAAACAGTGTGGCCATTGGACTTCACAACTTGACTTTAACTCTTCTTCTTTAAGTCAAAGTATATTCAATACGTTGCAGAGAATTCCATTGCTGCTGCTCGATAGGCCGTGATTGCTTCTGAAGGATGTTTGGTGAAGAAAACAAAAGGACATTTTGATTAATCATCGTAAACTGAGTTGCGAAACTACTGTCAAGAGTGAATTTTAATGTGGTTTTTAATATTCAGTACTTAGACTGTTGCAGCCCATTGAGTCTCAGAGTTTGGAGTTGAGAGTTTTTCTTGAAAAGTCAGATGCAGATTTACAAGCTCCTTGCGTCACTTTCCCCATGTTAAAAGAGGCAGAAAAGTGGTGTAATAAGCATGTAGATCTGTTTGTCACACTGTTGTAACCTATCTGTTGTCACTTGTCGGAAGTAATTATAGATTTCTACACTGTGAAGCTGCTGCAGACTACAGAGTCTTTCCTTTCACAAATAATTTTTTGTTGTTTCGGAAAAAAAGGGCCATATTATCAAGCAAATGCGATACATTATCGCCTCTTTTATCGGGAGCAAACTGTTGATAAAGCAGCGATAATGGGCTTGATGATATGTCCTTGTGAATTCCCATAGCAGCCCAGGTTACCACAAGAACCTGGGCTGCTATGTGAATTGACAAGGGCATAATATCAAGCCCATTATTGCCGCTTTATCGGCAGTTTCCTGAAGATAAAAGCGGCGATAATGTATCGCCATTGCTTGATAATATGGCCCTCAATTCTTTGTCACCTTGTGCCGTCGGGGTGATTGAAAGATGGTGCTGTACGTGTGGAAGAAGTATTCCCTGTAATCAAGATAGTTAACTACTTGAATTCAGATAAGGTTGTATACAGCAGAGTGGAGTTAGTATCATCGAAAACTTTAAAAAAGGAAGAGAAACAATGTGAGAGAGTAAGAAAGAGAAAAAGAAAAAAGGACTTTAAAACATTGGAGACACACACACACGACAGGGGGGTGTACATGAAGCCAGAGGCGCAACCACAGTCAAAATATTCGGGGGGGGGGGCTTAAGTTCAAACAAAAAGAAGAGTGGAGCAGCAGGGGCTGTAAGCAGGGGGGATCATCAAAGCTTCATTAACAAGCAAAATGTCTTTAAAAGACCTGTGACGTACTCGGGTGCAACTGTGTGTGTGCGGAAGAAGGTATGTCCTCCTGACAGGGGGGGTGTATGTTAAGCCAGAGGAGCAACCACAGTCGAAATTTTTTGGGGGGGCTTAAGTTCAAACAAAAAGAAGAGTAGAGCTGCAGGGGCTGTAACCCGGGGGGCTCATCAAAGCCTCATTAACAAGCAAAATGTCTTTAAAATACCTGTGACGTACTTGGGTGTGACTGTGTGTGGGCGCAGGAAGGTATGTCATCCTAGCTGAAACCTTGTTAGCCCAATGTGTGTTTTGCGCGCCTGCTGCATACTATAGATTGTCTCCTTTTACAGATAAGTTGTTGTTTCAGAAACAAGCTTCTTTGCTCACCTTGTGCTATTGTCGTTGTCATTTTTACATGATCCATCGTGAAGTTGTATATCTAAAAGGAATTAAAAGAAAGATGTTATGATTGATAATTGTTGCTAAATTAATTTGGAGTTAGATAATATCGCAGTTTTATAGACGTTCATTGTCCTATTTGTACATACCAGGGGGCATATTATCAAGAACCGGTGATAAAATGATCGCTGTTTTATCGGCATGAAGCTTCCCATAGAAGCCCATGTTAACACCAGAACATGGGCTTCTATGTGAATTAACAAGGGCGAATTATCAAGCCCATTATTGCCGTTTTATCGGCAGTTTCCTGCCGATAAAACAGCGATAATTTTAACAGTGGTTCTTGATAATATGTCCCTGTTTGTATTGTGAATATATTCTGGACATTTCAGCGATTATAAAAACGTTAGTGCTATTTCGAAAAAAATTATACATGTAAATTAATACATTATATAGGAGTGCGTTTGTGTAAAATATTAAGTCGCATTTTTGTATGTAGTCAGCTGCAACCCTTTGACTCCTTCTGATGCGTACTCAAGTGTCACTGCTCACCTTTTGGGGAAACAACAGTTTCTTCATTATGTAGTCATGATCTCAAACAAAGACGTCTCATATATGGTGCCGAGTCTTGATATCTCTATGGCTAACGACATACTTGTGCTCCCATCATCATCATCATCGCAGGTTCTTGACCTGCTCAGTGCTTCGGGCACTACTAACTCAGTGACCAAAGAGGCCACGCATGTAGTAGTGGGCCCCTTGTTCGGTGCTTTGGGAACAACTCTAAAATGGCGTACAACACGTGCGCTCCCTCTTTTTTATAGTGGTCTTGGTGTATATAATACCAGCCATGAGGGAGTGTGTGTGTCGATCTGACAACTAGACCTGCAACTAAGAAATCAGTGCAATGTAAGTTTGGGACTTGTACTTTTGTTGTGTTTTCCTAGTACCGTAAGAGTGGCCTTCTTTTTTCTATGTGACGTCATAGAGTCAGCATGTATGTAGCCTATTTTGTGACCCATTTATTGTACAATGCTGTAGTTGTGGTAGGATGCTTTTAAATTAAATTGTGTACTCTGCTTACAAGTTTGTTGAGTGTAAAAGTATATATATTTTTTTCTATTTTGTATTCTATCATAATTGCGCTGACTTTTCTGCTTTAGCGTGTAGTACTATATTATTTTATAAATAAGAAACTGTTGAAATCATGTTTGAAATTAGAATGCAAGCATGTAAGCTGCTCTCTGTGAGGAATAGCAATGCCGGCTCCCGCAGGAAGTGGGGAGCCGCCTGGGATCGTGGAGGCCTTGGGGCTGTTTCCACGATCCGCAACGTTAGCTTTGAGCCCCGGGAGATGAGGTCCTCGGGAATTATAGAAAATTAGTGATAAAGGCTATTTTTTATATGGTAGATTTATCGTACGTGTACCAAGAACGTATGGCTGGAATATTGGAAGTCGTCCAGTAAGAGTACGTAAACAAGAAAAATTAAAATAATTTTAGATATTTATCAAGGTTATGTTTTAAATGTTGGGTGGCTCTAAAAAGACCCCTTTTGTTTATTGGGAGATTTTAGTACCTACAAGCACTGATGCAGAGTCTTAAGTTTATGAGGAAGACTTTGCTCCCCTCATCTATAAAATATACACCATATTGATAGAGCGCGCGGGTCACCCGGGTCACTTAGATTACCAAATTTTCCACGCACTGGGCCCTGGCGTGCATATGATGACAGTGTTTTGCAAATGAACCGGGTGAAACCTCTATCACGCTACTATCAGTAATCGGGTGGGTGACTCTTACACCACTCACTATTCATGTACCTGACTTACCACAGGCACATTACTCCTGACAGATCAAGAGCTAGCAGTGGAAAGGTGATAAGGGTTTTCCTAAAAGGGAGAAAATTCTAATTTACACATTTAATACCTTTAATATTACATTAACGTATAATGACCACAGACACCTTGATGGTTTTAAGGGTTTTATATAGTATAAGTTTAGAACGAAAATGCCATTACAAGTAGGCAAATGCAAAGCAATACATCGATGACTAAAATCAGAACCAGGATGTAACTATGAATTAAAGTGAGTATCATAGAGTAAAAGGGAACACTATAGGGCATGAATCATAATGAATATTTATCTAATACAGTTTAATCTAGGGCAAGGACGTGAGGAAAAACCTAATGTGTGACCTAATAATTTTATACTATTTCCTAAACCTTATGCTATCTTTCTAACTTCACGGCAACCATACTAAGGGAAAGGGAATAAGTGGAACAAGCTAGATAAACAGTCGGGTTTAACAATGTCCTATAGGAAGGGTAAAAGTGGAACATTTACTAATAATCAATTGCATGAAATTACATTCAAAGGAGAAATGGAGAATATCACAGGCAAGATTGCTTTAATCAGAGGAGGAAAAGTTGAGGGTATAGTATAGACAGACACCCATGCCAATATTTACCTAAGTGAGAATGAGGACTAACCCTGGCCACGGGTCAGTTGGGAAAGAACGGGACAAGGACCCTCAAGGATTCAGGGAATACCAGAAGGTGAGCAGGTACAGCTCATGGACAGTCAGGACAGGATACCCCTCAGGTCTGGGTCAGGACTGGGTTCACCAAGGCACGACCAACCCCTCACAGCATCGGATGCAACGCCAGCATTACCCCCTCTTCTGCACGGAATCCGCCAATAACCCCGATTGGGTTTTCGAATCTCCCAGCAAAGTGCTTCGCTTAGCACTTAGGACTAATTTCCACCCCTTGGAGTTTGTGGAAAGTTTCAGGCAGAATGCTCCGCAGCACTCTGTATCAGGCACCTATAGAGTTTGTAGGGTCAGTGACAGGTCTGCTACTCGGACAAGTCGGACAATTTCTCTAAGCTAAGCTAGGCTATATATACTGTTTTGAGTCCCCAAGACCACCCATAAATGTTGCAAAATGACAAAGTCCCATCTTCTGATTGGTCAAGGGAGGTGGTTTAAGACATTTGTCACCACCTATATTTCTATTACGTATTTCACGTGACATTACCCTCCCCCTAACATCTGGGTTCCCAGGCATGCGTGTGGGAAAGTACAATAGTGAAGAAAAGGTTTGCAACATTGTTGCGCATTTCAGAATAAAAATAGCACATCTTCAAGGGCAAAGGTGCGCCTGGAAAGGACAGTCCCCTTTTCAATGGCCAACTGGCCAGGTTCCATTGCTGCACGTCCCAGATCTTTGATCACGTGATGAGGGATACGTCAGCTTCAAAATGGATTCCATCCCCACTTTAAGGCCCTCATTTACGCGGTACATGAAAAGTAAGCGAAAACAAATTAATAACACAGAATAAAATGAATACACTGTACACCATGACCAACTACTCTTAATCCCTTATTTTATAATACTTATAGCGTTAAGAGTTAGTGCAGAAAAGATGCATAGACAAAAGCGGCTTAAGATAGCATGAAGCATGATTAGTGACAAGCGGCCATTTTAGCAACAATGCGCATGCGCGAACTTTTCCCTCCAGATTGCGAGTGCGTCACATCACATGGGTATGACCGACGCATGCGCAGACTGAATTTCTGCAAAGCGGCCATTTTATTAATGTGCAAGCTTGATTACGATGAAAAACACATAGGCAAGCCTCCTAGGGACACCCGTGTGTTGGGGAAATACAAATAAATGACAAACAATCAGAGTTAGTACAGTTATGATTTAAGCGAGGTTCATGAAGAGAGCAAGTCGCGTTACGTGCGAATCCTTGCTCCATCAATATCTCCTATAGATGTCATGCATATTGAAACGCAAATTGTTGTGGTAGATGGACCCCATTCGATAGTCTCGGAGAAAGGCAGAAACAGATTTATTCACATGTTTCCTAGCTTTTTCAATCTGTGGGCAATAGTGGTTGGACCAGTTCCATTTCTGCCTTTGGCATATATTAGAATAGACAAAGGCAGTTTGGGGGAAAAGTGCCATCAATTCTCTAAAGGTGTCCTTCATAAGCATTTCCAGACCTACCCCAGTCAAAGTGCCTAGGTCATTGCCACCACAGTGCACAATTATGAGGTCAGGGTGTTGGAGATGTAAAAAGAATTTCACCAATGGCATCAATTGATGCCACTTTAATCCTCTCTGTCCAATCCATTTAATGTCTACATTTGGTTAACATAGGTCTTTGTGAATTATATTCTGTTGTGCGTACCTTTGACTCCAGAAAATATAGCTGTGTCCCACAATCCCCACTGTAAGCATTTTGAAGAGAGGTCTGGATGCACTATGAGGGTCTCTGTAAATGAAATGGCAGTTTGAAAAGTAACATTTTTCTAAAATGGTGGACAACATGCAGTTTTGAAAAAAGAAAAGAAATGATTGGTTGTTTGACAAAGTTTTACAGAAAACTAGGGTGCATGTTTCTGTTTTTTAAACGCCTTATTTTAATTGGTTAAGAGAAACTGATTGAACAGAACGTTACATAAGATAAGCGGGTATATACTCAAGTCAAGCATACTTGCTGTTTTAATTTACAACATTGCATGATAAACTTTTCACCTGTGTGCTGAGTTAGGTGTTCCCTGAAGTGTTTCTATGGTAACTGGCATATTGTGGAATTGGGAAGGGTTGAAAGTTTTGTCAGTTGGAAAGGGTGCAAAAGTTAAAGCAATATAAAAGTGTGATTCTTTTTTAATTTAATGAGGGAATAATTGTGATTTTTTATTTATTTGTATATGTGTGTAGATTGAGTGTGTAGATTGATTGGAAAAGTTGTCTATTTGCTAAAGGACTTCCTGATCCCGTAGGACTGCTTAGGGGAATTTACAGTGATCCCCAAGGTCAAAGTCTTTGATGGCCTTTGTTGAGCCTTTGATACAGGGCATGGAACGGAATTTGTTTTATTAATTTAATTGTTTACTTACCTGCAATCATCCAGATTCCGTTGTTTATCACCTCCACCCCGCCCCTCCCCCACCCCGCCTGCCTGCCCCACCGCAACTAGTCTGCCCGGGCCACGGTTGAAAGACGCAGTAGCGATCTAGTTATTTACCACAGACTTGTGGGGAATCCTTGGTGAGGCGCACGCTCACTAACGAGTGCGCACTTCACCGAAGACGTTGCGGAGTTCAGACTCGTTTTCAATTGCTCCTTAGACATTCCTGAAGAGAAAGTGCGAATATTTCTTAGAGAGTTAAAGAACGTTGTATGACAAGTTAGTGAGTAAGTAAACTTACCTGACATTATAGACAATATTGAATGTATTTAGTCAATGTATTTTCTATAACTTAAAACAAGAAACAATAACATTCGTGTTAAGCAAGGTCTTAAGGGAAAAGAACACATTGAGTAAGGAATACTAGACAGACTTTTGAATTAAGAAGGAACATTAGTGAAAAACACAAGATATTCAAGGATTGATAGAATAGATAACAAGCAACTGCATAAAGAAAGGTTAGTAGAAGAACACAAGGAAATTAATAGTATAAAAAATAGACAATAAACTGAGAGGGTAGGTTAATGAATGTTAGGTAATTATAGGTTGTAAGCAGTGAGAAAAATAAAGAACCGCAAGCTACAAGGTTGAAGATAAATAATAGAGGGGAGGCTAGTTCGAAAGTCGAAGGGGTAAGTAATTAGTAGGGTTAGACTAAAATATAGATGAGGAATAGAGATAGAGTAAACACATGAAGTATTCACAAGGTAGTGGGATAATGATGTCTAAATATACACAGATACACAGTGTTATTGTGGACAATGAATGGTATCTTTTGCATTTTAGTAAAACATATTTAGTTTTTTGGGATGGGTAAGGTGAATAGACATATTCTACATTTTTTAGTCGTGTATTTTACTATAACAGCCTGAGTCTTTTCCTATAGTCATGAAGAGTGACTTGTTTCAAAATTTAAGAAAAGCTAAGAACAGGATATCCTTATAAGTAATTAGATTTATATAACTTTGCAAATGACTAAAACTCTACTAATGGAATGTTATTAGATAATAGTATTTATATAGTATTTTTGGGAGGCCAAAATAGGTGAATACAGTAGTTTTGTATTATATATTACGAAAAGTGATAAAATTAACTGTTTATATTTTTATACAAGAAGCGAGAACATAAATGAAAAAATATGGAAAGAGAACAGCCTCATACTGAGGACATTTTGGATATTTCCTTCAGTATAATTGAAGAACTAATAGTATCAGTCACAGGCAATGAGAGTGAAGAAGAGGAAATTAGTGCTGGAGACATGAGGTGTGATTTCGAAGAGGAAAGCTTGGATGGAGAACTTCTGGAAGTATTAAATTATGTCAAAAGTTTAGAACAAATTAATTCGGAAATTGCTAACGAGGGAATTTATCTGTATGACATATCTGATGAACTTCTATTGGAATGTGTGTTAAATTATGAGATGTTAATATAATACATTTATTGTTTAAAAATAATAAAGGTTTGAGCACTATCTGCTGATATATTTATTGTACTAAAAGTGAAGCACTTATAGATTCAGTTATATATTCTTTTAAATGTTTGTATTTATTTAAAATATGCAAAGTGGGTCTGAGGGAATGGATTGCTTAATTTCCGTATGGAGTATACATGCAGTCTTGTATGCACCTGTAAACTTGTGTTTTATGCCTTCAATTCCCCAGTCTGCATCCTTAGACTTCCTCCAAACACTCTGACACTGCTGTTTTAGTATTGTAGTGAGCCAGTCAGCAGTATGTTATTTTCCATTGTACCGTTGTAAAACTGAAGCTGTAATAAATTTAGTAAGGAACTTTCTTTCAGCAGCAGTGTGTGTAATGATCCAGTCAGTATCTAGATACTCATGGATTAAAAGAGGCCTTAGTCCATAGGCTGTTTTAAACCTCTATAGATTGTGCATGCATTGTTCTATGCACCAGCAAACTTATGTTTTATATGTTCAATTCCTCAATGTGTATCCTCATACTTCCAGCAAACACTCTCACACTAGTGTTTCAATGTTGTAGTGAGCCATTCAGCAGTATGCGTTTCTCTGTACACTGTGGTAAAACTGAGGCTGTTATAAATTCAATCAGGTTCTTTCCTTGCAGAACTGTAATCATCCAGTCACTACCTAAGTAGTCATGCATTAAAAAAGGCCTTAGGGCATAGACTGCTTCAAACCCTTATAGACGATGTATGCAGTCATTTATGTACTTGCAAATTTGTCTTTTATACGTTCAATTTACCAGTTTGTATCCTTACACTTCCACCAAACACTCTGTCACTGTTGTTTTAGTTTTGTAGTGACTCATTCATTGGTATGTAGTAATCCATTCACTACATTAAAACACTAATGGGCACATATACAATAACTGGCATATCCCCAGGAATATGTCAGTTATTGTGCTCCGTGACAGCACCACCATGGATGTGCTGTTTTTACAATGCGGTGTACCATGGGACAAAAATGGCACATATATGTGATTTATCTGTGCTGTAAAGGTGGTGCTTTGTTTGAGTTATGTTGCAAGTGGAACGTATCTCCAGCAATGCTCTGGGGGCCCTATGCTCAGACTGCTGTGTCAATCCTTAAACCTGCTTCAAGGTAGTGCAGGGGTTTGACACAGCATGAGCCTAAAAGTGGCAAAGTGAAATCTTGTATATTGTAGTCAGCCACTTTTAGGAGGTGTTCCTGCACCGGAACGCATCCGCCCCCCCCCCATATTTAGGAATGTCTCATTCTGGTACAGGGATTTACAATGTGAAGCACCTCCCAGAGACATCACATTCTAAATACCACATACTATGGCGCATCTTTTGCACCACCGCTTCATCAGAAAAGTGATGTAACGGCGGTATAAAAGAGGCACAAGGGTGTTGTAAATCTGCCTCTAACAAACACTTAGAAATTCACCCAGGCAGTTTCACTAGCAGTGCATTCTTTTTGAATTTACTTTTGTTATTATTTTACATTAAAAATATGAAATATAACTTTAAAAATAAAATAAAATAAATATAAGTATTTATCATAAAAATGTAGGAAATTACAATAAAAAGAAAGAAATATAATATTTAGTATATTGTAAAATTATCATTTACAAAACCTTAGAAATTCACTGAAAAAACAATAGGTTTCAGGCACGTTATAGTTAGGAATTAGCATTTAAAAAACCTTTGAAATTCACTGAAAAAACCATCGGTTTCACCCATGTTATAGTCAACAGGACATTTCTCTCATACAAACCATTGAAATTCCTCTGTTATAGTTAGTTCAGCTAACTATAACTCACGCGCCCGCAATACACTGCTGATGACATCACATATTACATCACTCATGACATGGTCAGTGACATCACTCATGACATCACTCATGACATCTGAAATGATGTGCCTGAAACCTATGGTTTTTCATTGAATTTCTATGGTTTCGTAAATGCTAATTCCTAACTATAACGTGCCTGAAACCTATGGTTTTTTCAGTGAATATATATATATATATATATATACAAACGCACATGGAAAATCCAACAATTGATAAATTGCAAGAGCCAATTTGCAGTTTACATCATTGAATGCCCATGTGCATTGAAATATGTGGGAAGCACGAAATGCGAACTTAAAAAAATGCATTTTGGAACACGTAAGGGCCACCGTCAACTGTGATCATAGTAATGCTGTGGCAAAGCACATGGAGAAGGCACATGGTGGAAATTGGAAAGAGCTGAGATTCTACGCGGTAGAAACAGTGGGGATTCATTCGTGTGGTGGAGACCGCGAAAAATCTCCGAGACAAAAAGAGTCGAAACACATCCTGAACTTCCGCACTTTGACCCCTCATGGACTGAACCAGGATGAGGAATTGCACTATCATCTATGAGCCATCCGATCTGGACCATGACAAGCCTTTTGATCCTCCAATAATGAACTTAGTTCCCTTTACAAGTATTTTTTAACAATGTTTTGTTTCACGTTGCATTACACTTGCACACATTCTTTCACCTTCTATGTAAATGATACATTATGTGACAAGGCAGCTGATACTGACCAAAGAACTAAATTGCTGTATATGATTAAAAGACTGTAATTTTGCCAAAAAAGTACACCCACGAGAAGGCAATAAAACAGCAATATAATACATGCTGATAGATTAAAATGTAAAAAAACTGCCCATGGAGGGATAAAGTGAAAACACATTCAGAAATTGCAATATCAGATGTTAAGATAAGCGATCACAGTCTGAGTAGTAACTGGGTATTGAAACTACATGTACACTACATATACCAGAATTCCTAGCTGCTATGACAGGAAATGATGTCACTTTGTAAACCTTTTTTTCACACACTCTTCACTTTTTATTTAAACACACTTACAGCAAATGAATGTTGATAGAAGTCTCGTGATTAAGGTCTCTGCGAGACTGAAATGCGTTGAGCAGTGCTGCTGGAATGAGCCGTTATGAGAATTAAATAATAGGAACTGCATTGATTTGTTGGTTGTCATTTGGAAAGGGCCAGGAGAGGCAAAACGGAAATCATATATATATATGAAAAACTGAGAATTTGAGCATTGTATTTAGTGGTTTTCCACTACCACAACCTGCACACACCTGGGAGTGAACCATAAAGAGGTGGAGACGGAGCATTAATTATATATATATATATATATATATATATATATATATATATATATATATATATATATATATATATATATATATATATATATATATATATATATATATATATATATATATATATATATATATATATATATATATATATATATATATAAATATATATATATATATATATATATATATATATATATATATATATATATATATATATATATACATATATGATCTCGGTCACTGTGTCGTGACCGAAACGCGTCATGCTGGCAACTGCGAGAAAATAAACCACCAAACCACCTTTGAAGTTATAATCCTGTGCTGTGGAGTGGTCTGTACCTGTGGGTTCCGTTGGTTGTTCACGGAAATCTTTTCCTTTGGCAGAAAACGGAGCAGGACTGTGAAGCGTATATATATATATATATATATATATATATATATATCCAGGTTCCACTCTCCACGTAGCCTTTCTCACGACGCTTCCACAGAATTGAGAGAGACGGACTCGTTTTTCATTTAGCAGCCGCTGGTATTTTTTATTATTTCATATTTTCAATAGTGCATTGCTGTGCAACAAACCAAATGCGTTTCGGTATTCCCTGTTATCGATATATATATATTACTACGTGACAGCCATAATCTTTAACATGTAAATACTCATTAACTGACTCAGGAGGCAACAATAAACTAGATGGGTCCCTAACCAATGAACACAGCACGCATCACTCATGAGACTCAGTGAGGACAACCGGAAAAGACGGCCAAACACAGAAACTGAGTAACTGAGCAGTGTCTCACACATCCAAGTTGGTATCTGCTCTCAAACACTTGTGAGTGCCCCCTCCTGCAGATGAGTAAAATCCCTTATCCACCAAACTAAAGCATTACACCAGTACCCCATCCCTAAGGTCATTGCCCCTGTAGTACACAGAGTGAATTCAGATTAAGTGCAAGATCACCCACACTCCCAGAAGATAATCCCAAAAAATATTCTGGGGGCATAATCTACTGTGAAGATAGTATGCTTCCCTCCGTGTTCCAATTTTAGGCTCATTATGAACCTGACCAATCCCACAAGCCTGCACTCTGCCGTTGTCTTTTTTTTCTCCCAACAGCACTATTTTCTATATCAGGGTTTAAGGATTCAGGTAAGAAAAAAGAAGGCATACATCCCCCTCAGTATAACTTTTTCACACCAGTGCCTACAGAAATATGCCCCACCATTTGGTTAAATCTAGCACCACTGAAGGAGCTGGGATTCTAATCTAGTTTTTTACCTTATCAATTCTACAGAATCCCAGGACAGGTCGACTGGACTTTTTTGTCTGCTAAGAAGTGTAGAGGGGAGGTTTTCAAACTCATAATTAAAACAGCTTTGTAAATCAGCAATCAAATCCAATTTAAAGAACCACTGACTACGAACTGAAGTTTAAGAATTTATTACAAAGCCAAAAATAATTGGACATACAAACACCTCAGCAAGAGGCTCAAAAGGTAAACTGGCACTAATACAAACATAATCCTATGAAGGAGTCTCAGACGACTCAGAATAAAAAAGCAAAGTCAGTTCAAGAAACATCAGGCATCCAATAACAGTCCCTACTTGAAGTCTGGACTGCATTTACAAAAAGAAAAGGAAAAGGTTAACCTGTCCCTACACTAACTCTAAGGTGACATCCCTACTTAACAATTCTCTTCAGGCAGGAGTAAAGGTGTCAGCCGTGAAGACTTCCTAAGAAGTACATTCACATTTCTTAGGTAAGTAGCCTAAACTACTGAGCGTGTTCTAAGATGCTCCTTCTTATTCCCCACTCCGCCCTAAGTTCCCTCAAATGCTATCTAGGATTGCCTACATCCTGCTCTGGCAACCTCCTAACAAAATCTGCTCCCCACCCACGGGTACTGTCCCTAATACAAAACTCTCAAAATCGTAGGTACGCCCCAAGGCACACCCCTCGGGGCAGGTATCGTTTTTCGGATTTTTCCAGCATGGCATCCTTCCATCCAGCATCCGTTGAGGTGTCCTTGGATCCCAGGCACCTTCTCCACCAAATGTTGCAGATGGACATTGCTCTGGCAATTACTCGTCCTCACTCCTACCGGCCTAACTTCTAAACAATGGATCATTCTACCTAACGGGGACCGTGGCCTTGCATCTGCAACTGAAATAGGTGAGAAGCAATCTTGTGCACATTCAAAGTTACAATTCAATATTCTCTGAGAACAGCACCCTTCCCAGCAAGAAAATATTTCACAATGATAACCAAAGCTAAGTAAAGAAATCACAGTTAGGCCTCAACTGGCTTCTCTATGTCCCAGGCCTTTACACGTTTTAATGCATTTCTAAATGTTTCTACATTATAAGCAATGCACTCTATTCCAGTACAAAAACAACATTACATTTCAACTCTAAACGTAAGCTTTTTTCCATTTTAAAGCATCATATGGTCCGGGATACCCGCCACCCCTTCCACCACCAATCCCAATGGTAGGAGACAGACACAGTTTGAACTTTTGGAACGCAGGGGGGCCTCACGACCCCTCCGGCCGTATTTATTCAAATATGAAACAAAATTTAAAACTTTAAATTACAAACGTTTCATGTGTCCTGTACAAAATTCAACTTTCATTAGATTTGATGAAGACAGGTATCCAGGCTAACCTTAACAAATCTCTAATACAAAGACTTTCCTAACCGAGTCTAACATCATGACATAATGCATTGCATACAAATTTTGTACATCCTATCGTTAGGGGTCAACGGCAAGGTCTTAACCGGTGTCAGATCCCTATCACCAAATTTCCGCCCTCATGTGTGAGTGGCGCATGCGCAGGGGACTTTACCCTCGTAGCCAACTGTAACTTCCCTTGTCATGGGGGCCCCCTTTCACTCGGCGCCATCTTAGGGTCGTCCGAGTTCCCTTGCGGGGTATCCGTAAGAAGGACAGAGTGGACTCCCCCCCCTTTCCCCGCACTCTCTTCCGCCGGAGCGGATATCCGGCCCCTGGGAAATTCGTGGGAGGGGCATATAGCCGTCTCCCCCTGGGAGGGGCCTATGGCCATCTCCCCCTGGGTGATCCCATCCGTAATGGGTGCCGCCCCCCGTGGGAGGGGCCAATGGCCGCCTCCCCCCGGGTGCTCCCATCCATAATGGGTGGCGCCCCCCTAGGGACCTTGAAATCACTGCTCACCGATCATGACCTTACCGCCACAGGCCAGATAGTTGACTGACTATATGGCCCCCCCACACCTCCTATAGGTCATGTCTCCTCAATCCCACTAGCCAAGCTATCATGTCTCCTATCAATAAGTCATTCCCCACCCTGGACAGGTGTACCCCATCATCTGAATAACAGTGATCCCCCCAAATGCACCCATGAGGTATGCTTTGAAGATGAGCAGAGCGAAACAATTTCTCCATTTTATTGTGGACCCTCTTTACCGAATGGTTCAACGCTGTTGTGGACAATCCACCCCTCCATACCTTCCTCGGAATCATGTGTAACCAAGCTATTGTACACCCCAGGAGCGTCTTTGCTAACCAACTAACTGCAGAAAGTAAGTGCTCGATTAAAGCTCGCATGCCCAACCTTACCAAGTTAACGCCCCCAATGTGCACTATGACTACAGATGGCGGTGACCTGTGCCGCCCTAACAATTCTTCCACAAAACTTTGCAGTCGGTCAACACACAGGCCGCCCTTCCCATGGAAGGACACCCTGAAACCATATTCCTCAGATGTGTGGATCGCATCACCTGTCTTGAATAGGTCAGCGGCACGCCTCACGAATGAGTGGCCCACGACCCAGACCACTCGTCTTCCATTCCTTGCTCCTGAAGTGGTGATTAGCTGATACTGGGCCGGTCCCAATTTCCGCCCTGCGTCACAGGCTCGTGAAACTGTAATCCAAACAACAAGCGTGAGTGCACTTCTTCAGTAACTTACAACATGTGCTGCCGCACGTACCGTTTGAAACAATTCGAAGACCAGCGGCCTAATTGTTTAACATTGTCTGCCTGCAGACCCC
This sequence comes from Lissotriton vulgaris, assembly GCF_964263255.1. NCBI lineage: Eukaryota > Metazoa > Chordata > Amphibia > Caudata > Salamandridae > Lissotriton > Lissotriton vulgaris. The sequence goes on from NC_141697.1 coordinate 482,450,676, forward strand.
CAGCTGTTGCTTTTGTAGCAGCCCCTATCCTGAATGAATGAGTCCCAAAATCACTCGGGTTCAAGCCCACAGCTGCAATCATGATTGCCAGCACCCTCTGGAACTGAAACTTTGTTAACGGGGTGCCGTCAGCATGTCCCACGTCGTCAACCTTTGTTTTAGGTAGGCCTCAACATGCCTCACTGGACAATAGGGACTACCTGGAGCGCGCTGCAACACAATGCTATTCCCCTGGGCCTCCTGGTCTGTCTTTGACCTGGCTATCGTGATCAGCAGGGAATCCCCCCTCACTTGCGTGTGGTCCCTGTGCAGACCCTTCGGTATCCCTTTTGTTGGCAGCCACTAGTTCGCTTACCCGCAGGGCCCCATAAAACGCCAATGCAAATGCTGCCCGGAATAGGACACCCTCACTAGGTGAGGAACATGTCTCCTCCAGTTTAGCCAACAAGGAGGTCAATCTGTCAAATCCTATCGGGTGCCTGGCATCCTTTTTGCGACCCTCTAGGCGCCGCCAGCCGCGCAGCGCCTTTCTATAAAGGAGTCCGTCGGGTCCCTGATCCCTTGGAGCTGAGCAATAAACAATATGGCGGCCTTATACCGACTGGCGGTTGCCACCGACCGGCCCTCCTCATGAAGTGCCACTAAAAATTGGGTAAATGACCCCTCCTGACCCCATCTGTGCTCCCATGCAGGGCCCAAAAAGGCGCAGTACGAGCGAATGCCCCTTCATAAGCTTTCCTTGTCCTGGGCAATAAACTGGCTGCCACGAGGTTTTGTAGTCCGGGGCGCCGATTTGCCATAATGCTTCAAGAAATGGCGCTGCCCCTAGCTCCGCTGAGGGTAAACAATCCCTGAAAGCCTGCATTTTGAAACGAGAGAGCGCATCAGCTGCATTATTCAGTACTCCCGGCACATGTTTTGCCCTAAATTGTATTTAGTCTCAAGCATTTCAACACAATTTCTTTCAACAATCGCAATATCCACTTGAAGCGTGCTGCCTGCTGGTTAATGCACTCAACCACAGTCATGTTATCAGATCAAAATACCACCGAGCGGTTTCGGAACTCTTCTGGCCAGGCCGACAGCACTACCCAGATGGGGAATAGCTCTAGAAAACCACTGTTGCTCGTCAAACCACTTGTTTCCCACCATGCTGGCCATTTCTGGGCCGACCAACGGTTACCAAGGATCGCGCAAAACCCCACACTGCCCGCAGAGTCAGTCCATAAACCTAATTCTGCTGACGAGGCCGGGGCTTTGCTCCAGACTACTCGGCCGTTGAAATCCGCCAAGAATGCCAGCCAAATGAGCATGTCCTGGCGAACCTCTGCCGACAGTCTCGTGCGATGGTGCCCTTCCTTGAGGCCAACCATGGCCTGGGCAATTGATCGTGAGAAAGGGCGAGCAAAGTTAAGCTGACCCACTGTTTGCTGTAGTTGGTGCAGTGTCACTTTGCCGTTCCGGAGACATTGCAACAAGGAGGCCCTGAATTTGGCAATCTTCCCCGCCGGCAAGCGGAAGCAACCCTCCACTGAGTCTAGTTCAATACCCAGAAACTCCAGGGAGGTAGTTGGACCCACCGTCTTAACTGGCGCCAACGGGACCCCGAAACCCCGCATGAGCACGCAGAAATCCTGCAATGCCCGTGCACAGTCACGAGAGCCCGCTTGGCCGAGAAACAGGAAATCATTGAGATAAGGCATCACATGTTGGTGCCCTGAGGCCTTCGAGAATACCCATTCCAAAAATGAGCTAAACATTTCAAAATAGGCACATGAAATTGAACAACCCATCGGCATGCACATATCCATGTAGTACTTCCCCTGAAATTTAAAACCCAACAAGTGCTGATGCACCGGAAGCAACCTAAATGCGACTTCAATATTCGATTTTGCTAACAATGCACCGGGGCCTAGGCGATTCAACATTATCACTGCGTCATCGAATGATGCATACCTCACACTGCAATGTCTGCATCAATCGCCTCATTAACGGAAGCCCCCCTTGGTGCAGATAAATTATGAATGAGCCTGAATTCTCCCGGTTCCTTCTTGGGAACTACCCCTAATGGGGAACACACAAAATTGGCCGTTGGTGGTTCACCGAACGGTCCTGCAACCCGCCCCAAGCGAACCTCTTTTGTGATTTTAGTGGCGGCCGCTGCCAGGTTGTGCTTAACAGACAGTTGGTTTTTGCATGAGGGGGCCCCCTGAAAATTACCCGCCGGGATCCTGAAGCCATACGAGAAGCCATTTCGCAGGATCCCATCGGACACATGATCAGGGTATTGGTTCAGCCAGGGAGTCAAAGCCAGAATATCCACGGGCGATTGTTTGGACCTTCGAGGCACCGTGTCAATCCTGCTTGGTACCCCCTTTCCTCCAGTATTATTGCCTCTGGATTGGCAGCTCGTTTCGGGGTGGGAGGTGTTACCACAACCTGTGCAGGCATGCCTGAACCTGCATGTTCCCTGCGGCCTGCTACACGTTCCTTTGTTAAAACCCTACATACTCCTCTCTTATTCCCATTCCCGCCCGCCCGATCTAGACGGAGTATCTCCCCCGTAGGTTGGTCGAAAGGGCTGTGGATGTTTCTGCTGAAAGGCCCTGGAGCCGTTTGCACTCGACTCTGATCCACCCGCCGCGCCCGACAGGAACTGCGCATGCCAAGATACAGTATCCAAACAATCCCAAGTCAGCGTTTCATTAAACTCTTTTGCTTTTCTAAATGCCACATCATACCCTTTCCATTCATCTCCTCCATACTTCTCATGGAAGCCTGTGATCCTGCTCTGGTAGCAAGCAAGGTCTCCCAACAGTTCTGGTGTTCGCTCACCCATAATCGTTACAAAAACAGAGAAAGCCCTGATCCAGTTCATCATGGACTCTTCCACCCTGAATTCAGCCATCTTTGCCCTCCATACACTGGGGTGCCATAAATCCTTCTGAGTTTTGGCATATTCTAACTCACGATTGTCTGTCAACAATGAAAACATATTGATATATTTGATTGCCCACACCATCTCTTTTGTTGCCATAGGAACATGTTGCGCCAAGCATTCCCGCCTTGAGGGTACAGCGCCCTCCCCCATTATTGGAAGCGATCTCTTACCGGCTTCTGATGTACCTCCAGTCGTGTCCGTCGACTTATTCCGATTTTCGACCGCGGCCGGGTTCGCCACCTGCGGAGAAATAGAAGGCACGTTCGCTGCACCAGCGCCCCTTGTCTGCCTGAGCTGCTCGATAATCTGCCTAGCTTCTTCGGCTGGGTCTTCCACAACCGCGGATCCCCCCACTCCCTTCTTCAACCAAGGTAACACAGCTACCAACTGAATCGCTAGTTCGGGAGGCATTTGGTCGTTATCCAGTGGTGTGATAACCACAGGGATTGGCAATCCCCCATTCGGTGTGGGTACCGGGCTGGACGCTGGTGCTACTGGGACCAGCGGGACCTCCATCGGGACTGGAGCCTCGCTAGGACCCGCTTTCCCCTTCTTCTTTTTCCCCTTATCCCCCCCTGGGGTAATGTTTGGCAAAGCAGGCCCCACGATCCTCTTAGGTCGCCCTGAGGGTCCTGCTTGGGCCTCCACTTGTTTCCGGAGGGGCGCTAAGCCGCGACCCAGCTAGTCTACTTTACCGAACTTCCTGTCCATCGCTGACACTTGGTTCACCAGTGTGCGCAGCATTCGTTCCATCTCGGAGCTCTTTCCACTCTTCTTACCAGGCATATCTGCGTTCTGTTTTATCTCTGCCTGTTCTCCAGTAATGACTCGGACTCCAGCTACGCCTTGATGACTGAAACTGAAAAAACAGCGATTACACATTCAAAACTGCAGCTTGTTCCCTTGAGGGCTCACGAGCGACGAGTGGTGCAGCCTTCAGAGCGCAGGAACAAGAGGACGCTTGCCTGGATTCCCGCGCCTTTTAGCGGGAAGGCGGGGCAGCGTCCCCATCCCGCCCAGAGGTGCACGTACTTCCGGGCGGGTGTTAGGACAACCCTTTTAGGCGGCGGGGGCGTGCTCCAACCACGCCGCTATGGGCATACCGGCCGGGACACGCCTCCCGCCCGCAAAGGTTTCCTGGGGGATCGGGGAACCCAGCCATACGTTCAGGGTGACGAGTGGTCTCCCCTTTCCACATTCTGCCTCCTACACGTGCAACTCTTACTATGGAAAGTTTACTAATTTAGCAATACACACGTTTAATAATATTTCTACGATATATATAAAGCATCACACTCCTATTAAGGCTCTGCATTAATCTACAAACGCTATGAATGTACCATTCACACAATGCACTAATTCCTGACCTAATGTTACATTTGTAAGACACATATTAGTATTTCCTCTAAATATGCAAGTGCTGACTACGAGCGTTTATAATGCACCCCTACAATTTTTTGAAGCAACATGGCGATCTCTCACCACCATGACACTTTTGCTCAGCACAGCATCTCTTTTTTTGGACCCACTCGAAGAGAGATTGTAAGTCTACCAAAACTAAGCATGCCCTGCAGCTCTAGTAAACTGACCAATGCTTTCTCCATCTCAGCTAGATGAATGTCCTCAGGAACTGTCATTGGTACACCTAACGGTCTTCGGTGGGCACCCATCTTTAAATTGTCTAACATCTCAATTTCTGTGTCCAGCTTCAATATACTTTCACCTGCACAGTTTTTAAATGAGGACATCTCACCCCACTCAACCTCATTTTGATCCTCACAGCCTCTACTCTGGGATTCTAGTGCCTTTATCATACCATCAACCTTCTACAAGTCCTGTTTCACTCCATTCACTTTGGTTTAATAACCCATCCATATTTTCACCCTCGGTTCTCATGGCAGTTTTAAAGTTTTCAGAATTCTATCTGGGTATAACCCAGTGATAGTTGTAGCAGAATTCTTCCACACCACTTTAAGTCATGTTCTTCAAATAGTTCATCAATCACATCTTTCTGTCCCATTTTAATAACACAGCCTAGTTACCTGAAACACTTCTCTTTGTTCTTCTTTTTGTCACCCATTTTCCCAGCCACCCTTTTCAATCATCACTATTTTGCAGTGCACCCTAAGTTGATGCCGACCGAGCAAGTTGGATCATACAGCTGCAGAGCTTCCAATGACCTCAGAGTGTGTTGACAAGGCAGGACTCCAGAACGGGTCCAAATATTACAGATGCATGGACTCCATTGGTGAATTGTCAATCAACTGCACTCAAGGGATTCCTCATAACTTACTATGGCAATTTCCACCCAGCGGCAGCCGGCATGAATCAGAGGTAGGAGGGCACAGGCTGGAAGGTGAGTCGAACATGGGGGGAGGCAGGTATAATAAAATAATAAAATAAAAACGTATCTTCTCTTTCTTTGCCGGGTCTCTCCTCCTTAGTCTTCCCTTGCTTGGCCACAGAAAGCACACCCAGGCTCCCAGTCAGCCAAGAACAACACTGCCTTAGCAGCATTGTGATTGGTCTGAGGGCCGTGTTTCATTGCTCAGATGCTGACTAGAGGCTGGGGCATGTTCTCCACATATGCTGCGATGCATCCTACTTGGAGAACATGCGAAGTGCGTGAGAGTGTTTTTGGCAGCTGAATAGGGCCGGTCAAGCAGTCACTGCGCACTTAGAAGGATACTGCCTACCACTCCTTAACTGCCCCTCACACAAAGCTGCGTAAGTAGGAGAAACTAAAATGATAATAACACAAGTTATTATCATTTTATTTTTCCTTTATTTCACAGCTAAAAAGCAGGGGGGCGACGCTCCTCCTCCTTAGCAGAGGAGCTGCCACTGTTTCCACTGCTCCTCCAGTCTCCCAAATTACACTCCAGAGACCCCATAATTTTTTATTGCAATGCAGGTCACTGTCCATATGGCTTCTTACTCTTTCCTGCTATTACTCCTCCATAACCAGTAATTCTTTAGGGTGCTTCAGTCTCACATGGGCTGAGGGAAGGCCCATGAGGCTACTACAATCAGTCTCAGCTAAACTTTGCATGGAAATACCATGTCATATTGGTTGGATAGAAGGGAGACCAGGATTTTGGGCATTTGCAGCCGTAGAATTGTCAGTTTCTGCATCATTAATGGAATTGCATCTTGCTACACTGTCTGGCTGTCTGGCTTGGTTCTGTTGCACCGCAGACCACTCTGAGAAATAGTGGATAAGCACCAGAGAGAAGCACTTCAAAGCATTGTGTCCATCCTGTATTCTGACACTCCTGACTCCACTGCTTCCTTTCTGGTAGCACTTCAAAACCTTCCTTTTTCGTTTCATCCCCTCAAGTGCATCACAACATCACCAAAACTATCAGAGCAGTAGTTGTAGCGTCTGTGATGTTGTGGCCAAATGGACGGCCTATGTTCACATTATGTGAGTGGTGGCTCCAGGAGCACCCCACCCCTGAGCATACAGTAATAGGCTGGCCCGGTGTACACCCAGCCAGTGTGCAAAGTGTTAAATAAATAGCCCGGGCCCTGGGCGTGGGTTCATTTACTCACCGGCCACTAACGTTAACATGTCGTCTGGCTCCTAGTTGTCAGCACCCAAGGTCTCGAGCCACGACACTACACTGGCGCAAGGTCTCGAGCCGCGACACTACACTGGCGATGAGGTGGTCATCCCACATCACCGGGTCGCCTCACGCCTGCCGTCGGTGAAATCCTCTCGAGAGTGCTCCAGTCGAGCATCTTGCTATCTTGTCCTGCCTCCTCCCACCACACTCCAGAGGCTGTTGTTGCCAAACCATACTGCGGCTCTCGACGCTCCCCACAGCTGAGGCCCTTGCCCTCTACGGCAGCTGTTTCACCCGCCGCCTCTGCCCACGGGCGCTCTCATGCAGGCTTCTCCTTGGCCCTCGTAGTGCTGCCTCCCCTTCATCGACTCTCCAGTGGCCTTCCCCGACCTCCGGTAAGAAGAGCGATGTGTGCACCCCACTGCCCTTCTGCCTGCACCCGCCACACCACATGCCTCCTGCTGAAGCCCTTTCCTGGTGCTATCCCTCATCTGAGGCCTACTGTACTGCCTCCACCACACCACACGTGGTGCCGCTTTCTCCTGCTGCTGAGGCACGTGGCAGGTGGCCATCCTCACTGCGAGCTGCATCAAAGCACCCCATGGCAGTGCACACTCATCTGTCATGCCTTGCCTCATCACAGCTAGCGCCAGAGAAAGCCAGGCTCCACCGCCTGCCCCGCCCAGCAGGACCGTGCCAAGTGGCGCTTCTTGGCCCGTGTGCCCAGCTCATCAGCACCCTGCAGTAAGTGATACACCGCACCCGGCCATTCCCGTTAATTCGTCCACATGATGTCTGTGCCACACTTGGAGCCCTTCACCATCACGGGCCCCCCACCCTCCCAGGTGGCCCCCTGGAAAGCATAGGTTAAGCGCCTGGAGACGTATTTTGATGCTGCAGACATTCTTGCCCCAAGGAGGTGCCCCATGCTCCTTCATCTCGGCAGTGCAGACATCCACAAAATTTCTAAGACGGTGCACAAGGCTGGCCCTCAGCAGAACTATGCTAACATGCGGGACGCCATCAAGGTCTACTTCAAGCCTTTTGTCAATCCCGAGTATGAGCGTTTCCTGCTCGGCCAGGTGCGCCAATTGCCTGAGGAGTCCGTGGATGTCTTTTATGCAAGGCTGAAGGAGCTGGCGAGCACCTGCACCCTCCCAGACAAAGACGATGAGGTCTGGGTTCAGTTTATCCAAGGCGGCATTTCTTTCAAGCTGCACAAGCGCGTTCTACAGGAGCACAACATGACGATGAGAGACATTTTAACACAGGGCCACTCCAAGGAACTGTCCAAAGCAAGGGCAGCACACAAAGCCCCAAACCAGCCAGAACAGTCTAAGTCATGTTTAAAGTCAATGTGCAAGATCATGATGTACCGGCACTTATATACACAGAGGCCACCATCAGCCTCATGGCCACCAGCATCTACAGGAGCCTGCCCCACCCTGGAGCGCTACGCAATATCAAAGTACAAGTTTATGCATTCCACTCTCCACTCAAGCTGTGTTGCGTATTCCATGCCAATCTCTATCATGAGGCTGCACGCCAGTAGGCCAAGGTCTACACGTTGCAGGAAGGATCGGGATTTCTACTCAGCTGCCGCACCACGCAGGATCTCAACCTAATCCAATTGCATTCACTGTGCACGCCCACAACATGGACCGCCTACTGCAAGGTTTTGAAGCACCATTCAAGGGAATTGGATGCCTGAAGGGCCAGGCTGTCCAGAGGAACATCGATAAGTCCGTAGCCCCGATCGCCCTTCGCCACAGGAGGATCGCCTTCCACCTCCGCCCCAAAATAGAAGCAGAACTACAGCTTCTGGAGAGGGCAGGAATCATTGAGTCGGTGAGAGGCCCAACCCCATGGGTGTCCCCCATCGTTGCTGTGAAGAATCCGAAGCAACCGGAGGCAGTCCGCATCTGTGTGGATATGAGGGTCCCGAACCTCGCCATCAAAAGTGAACGCCACCTGACTCCAACAGTAGACAACATCATTGGAGAGTTAGCTGGCTCCAAATGGTTCTCTAAGATGGACCTTTCTCTTAGATTACCACCAGATCCCGCTCCACCCAGACTATTGTCCCATCACTACTTTCTCCACCCATGCTGGACTCTGGTGTTACACTTGCCTCAACTTCAGAATCTTGAGCGCAGCCGAAGTGTTCCAGAACATCATAAAGAATGTCCTCCAGGGGCTGGAAGGAGTGCTCAATGTGAGCGATGACATTCTGGTGTAAGCTCCCACACTGGTAGAACATCTCCTGTGCCTCCAATATGTATTCTCCTGCCTCCGAGATGGTGGGCTCACCTTCCACCGCAAAAAATGCTAATTCTTGGGAGGAGAAACATTAGTTTCTTCAGCTATTGGTTCTCTGACAAAGGCGTTGGGCCCGACCCGGACAAAGTGAAGGACGTACAAAATGCCCCCGCTCCGACGTCAGTGTCAGGTGTCTGCAGGTTCCTGGGCATGGTCACGTACTGCGGGCGTTTCATCAAGAACCTCTCTGATCTGACAGGGCCCCTCCGTGACCTTACCAAAATCACTAGCCACTGGATGTGGGAAGCAGAACAAGAAGAAGCCTTCCGCCACATGAAAGCTGCACTCTCCGCTGACACTATGCTCCCTACCCAAAACATGAGTCTCAGTTGGTTGTGGATGCCAGCCCCACAGGCTTGGGAGTGGTCTTAGCCCAGCAGCAGATCTGTGGCGAATGGGCCCCATGTGCCTATGCCAAACGGACACTTACGCCCACGGAACAATGCTATTCTCAAATTGAGATAGAGGCCATCGCAATCCTGTGGGGGTGCCGCCATTTCCACATATTCTTCTGCGGACATCCGTTCACAGTCATAACCAACCACAAGCCTCTCATCCCACTGTTTCAAGGATCATCATCGGGCCCTCCCCGCGGATAGAAAAATGGGTGCTGCAGCTGCAAGAATTCCAGTTCACCGTAGAGTACAAACCAGGAACTCGGAACCCGGCGGACTTCCTACCCATGCTTGCCCAGCCTGTCACCGAACCTGCATCTGCGGAAGCGGCAGCGACAGAGCACTATGTGTGGATGATCATCGAGCAGCCCAGACCCCTCCCGTTCTCGTTATATGAAGTGATACAGGCCACAAGTGAGGACAAATGCCTCCATATTGCCATCCAGGCAATCACCTCAGGAGACTGGAGGTCATTATAGAACCCGACACAATTCCGCACAGTGGAAGCCCAAGCCACCTTGAAGGCCCTGTATCAAGTGCGGCAAGAGTTGTCCGTGTCTGCAGATGGCTGTCTCCTGGGAGGCCCGCGCCTCATCCTACTAGAATTCCTGGCCCACCAAGCAGTCCTCCTCTCATATGGAGCACACCAGGTAATTGTCAAATCAAAGAACCGCCTTAGGAGCAAAGTCTGGTTTCCGGACTAGATCAACAGATCAAATTAATTGTTCAGCGCTGCCGAGTTTGTCTCGCAACCAGCTTACCCAGCAGACCTATGCCAGTCATCACCGAAACAGCTCCCAGTGCCCCATGGGAAAGAGCAAGCATGGACTTCAGCAGCCTCCCAGGAGGGAAGTATATGCTAGTAGTTATGGATGACTTCTCGCGATACCCGGAAGTCAAAATCATCTACTCCACGTCGGCAGGAGAAGTCATTGCCATGCAGGAGAAGATCATGGCCACCCATGGACTGGTTGGAGAACTCCGGATGGAAAACGGTCCACCATTCACCAGTTTTGAGCTACTCGAGAACCTGCCCTCTCACTGGTTCAAACACCGCCGTTTAACCCCAAGGTGGCCCCAAGCAAATGGGGAAGTAGAACGCCTGATGCGGACTTTGAACAAGACGATCCAAATAGCTCTGGCCGATGGACAAATCCTGAAACAAGCACTGTACCTGTTTCTTCAAGAATATCGCCTCACCCCCCACTGCACTACTGGCATCTCCCTGAGCCGACTGTGTTTTGGTCAGGCGGAGACAGACAACATTCCACACCACCCTTTGTAGGCCGAGTCCCTAACCCTCAAAAATCAGTCACTGGCAAGGCGGACGAAGACCAACCACGAGGCGTCCCAGAGGAGACACGTAGAGGAAAGCCTGATGACCCTCAGTGATCGCGTGCTCATGCTAGACCGCCACCCCGAGGGAAGTTCAGGGTGCCCTTTGAACTAGACCGACTGTAACCGACATCAAAGGTACAATGGTGACCGCCTTGAGAGGACACAAAAGCATAACCTGCAGTGTGTCATTCTTCAAGAGGGTTCCAGATGATGACGCCGAAGAGTCCCTGCCACCCGACGAGCAAAGGGCGACGGACCAGGAAAGTCCTCACAACTCCCAGGAAGACGTCAGCCAACCCACTGTGTCTACCACAGAAGATGGTCAAGGCACCCTGGCTCTGGAGAAGACCTGAGACAAGGGACTTGAAAGCAACCAGTTGTTCAGAGACAGTGACAGTTTTCCGTAGGCGTCACTCACCCCCTCCGCGAGAAGCAGTCAGAGCCGGTACAGCCTACGACCCTGTCCGAAGCCTTTGCTGAGGTACCAGGACTTCATAGCCTGCTGTCAGCCTCCAAACAGAGGAACTAGCCGTGTCTGCAGACCAAGTAAGACTGTTCCATAAGTATCCTGCTGGCATGGACTGACGTGTGTTTCACATGTTTTCCCCCAAGTTTATCTTCTCTGCATTTGGTTTAGTTTGGATGCTGTTCTCCTGGTAAAGGAGGAATGTAATGTTGGGGCCAAATGGACGGCCCATGTTGCACATTAAGTGAGGGGCGGCTCCAGGAACACCACCTTGAGCGTACAGTAATAGGCTGGCCCGGTGTACGCCTGGCCAAAGTGCAAAGTGTTAAATAAATAGCCCAGGGCCACGGGCGTGGGTTCAGTTACTCACTGGCCACTAAAGTTAACGTGTCGTCTGGCTCCTTGTTGTCAGCATGCAAGGCATCGTACCACGACACTACAGCATCCTTTTCTGAAAGGCACAAAGAACACTTAAATGCCTTTTGACTGGGATGCACCATCTTAACTGTTGATTGAGCTGCGAGTATCGCTTTTATTTCATGTGCATGTATTGTATTATTTACATAAAGCATGTTTAATTTGTTCTTGCTCCAGCTTACGTGCAAAATTGAGATTACTTCTATATTCTATTATTTTAGAAGGTCTATTCTCCGTTGTGAGAACCTTGTATTTCCAACTATTGTCAGCAACTTTGATAATTGGGCCTCGAACTGGTAAACGGTGTACTTCCTGACTAACCATCTACCTGGTAGGTGAGTTGCCTTTCCTCCAATTCTGGAGAGGAGAGTATTTCTGAATTTGTTACCTTTCAACAAACCCAAAGTGGGAACTCCCCACCCTTCCACTTTGATCATGTATATAAAAACGATATGCATATCTGGGATTGTGTCACCCACCCGCACCACAAAATAGTCACACATTTTGCATTTAAGAAAAATTGAAAATGTACCTGGCATTCTGTCACCCTTCGCTATCAAGAACCCCCCACCCCCTGGACTAAGTAAAAAAAAAATGAAAATTGATGTCCTGTAACACTACCTCACCCTTTTTTTTTACAGCGTATAAACTAAACAGGCTTAAATGTACTCTGCCCAGCTATGGAGTAGATCAAGCACCAGACATAGCTGACCACTGGAAATGGCAACACACTATTATGTAGATCAAGGGCGTGTGTTACATTAACACAGAGGGAAACATATGAAATAAATTAAATATCATTTTAAATTAAAAAATATTTTATTTAAATTATGAATGATTTTTTCGAGTAAAATATTAAATGGTAATTGTTTGATATACAACACATTTTGATAAAATATTTTGTAAATAGGAACTCTTTTTTTATTACAAAAATAAATTCACAAATAAAATAATACCGAATTACCGTCCAAGATTTTTAATCTGCTTACAAAATAATACTGGATTGGCTGTGATAGGATAATTTAGCATTTAATTTTTTGAATTTAATAAAATATTAAAAAATTTTAAAAAATTATTATTTTAAATGAGTTGTATTTTTTAATGCCGGTGTAGAGTCCCTTGTTATTGTGGTAGTCTCACGTGAATATGAGTTGAGGGAATGTGTTTGAATATTTTAAATTAAAAAATGAAATATCTTTCTACAGGGAGCTTTCCACTTCAGTAGCGGAGAGATCCACAAACAGGCAGTAAATTATTAAGAGTAAATTTCCAGTCATGAATTATTTTCTGGTTGTGTTCGCCCCCTCATTTATGGGGATCTAGAGTTGTAAGTTATCATGTGCAAATCTACAGCTGGAAATAGTGGATTCCATTCATGAGGAGATTTACACCTAAGTGTATGTGTAGCTCTACTTGTTAGAAGAACTGCATATGCAAACTTACCTTTATGAAAGTAACCCTGGTGGTCACAAGTATGGAAGCCATGCACAACAATGTGTGTTTGTGGTAATGATGCCATTGGTTATCCAAGGGGTCTTTCTTTGCCACTGATAGGTGAAGGGGGTTAGCACTTGGTCATACACATATAATTAACAGTGTAATCCATTTGGCTACACAATAAGGAGCAGTAATCAGTAAATAAAGTCAATAAGTGTTATTACAAGTTAGCAGTTACTTTATTGTAAATGAATCTCAATACCAAAAGATACAGAAAAATAAGTTCATAGCCAAACTTCCTAAAGAGGTTTAGGTGCACCATTATGAGAAAAACAAGAAGTTCAGTCACAGCAAGACAAAGAATTAACAGCAGAATCTATGGTATTCTCTCTTAAACATGAGTAATATATAATGTCCTCAAGTTTAGAATCTAAAACAATTAAAGATAATTTAATCTTAAAGAAGTCTCAAAAAGTCAGGGGAAATGAGAAAAAGGGGAATATTGTGGGAAATATGTGGGAAAGTGTTAGCATTTCAGAAGTTCCGTTAAGTATCTTCTAGTGATAGAGAAATAAGTGTTAGTCTAAGCCACACTCGGAAAAGAATCAAAGGGGTAAGCATGGAGGTCTGTACCTCTCAGAGTCCAAGGAATAGTGGCCAACATCAAGCTGTGAGAATACTAGTTAATACCACACAAATCTTCTGGATAACACCCCTTGCTTACCCCATCAGGGGCTCCATTGTGCTTTCTATTCTCACGTTGTGATCTGTAACATTAGCAGACTCTTCCAGGCTAGTCCTTTCTTGGTCACCTGCAACACTTCAGTTTGAAGTTGGGTTGATGCATCCCAAATGCAAAAATACTGGTCGCAAAAGGGGCCAATTCTGCGAATCGGCCCGTATGCGATCGGTATTTTTATTGATGCATGAGCCCCTAAGACCTGATTGTATCGCAGGCTTATTCTGTATTATCCCTCCTGAAGAGGTGAGATAATTTGTATTTGATGGAGAATTCCAAATGATCATGTCAGAATTCGGTGACTCTAGGGTTTTCAGAGCTCTGTGAGTACTGTGGATATTACTATGAGGTACATTCGAACTGGGAATAAAGAAAGTAGTTGATTTTTGAACAAACCCTATTGTCAGGGAACATCCAGTTTGATTTAAAGTTGGATCTGCGCTCGCAGCAAAAAGGGTCTGTGTTTGTGTCGGAACCAAAGAAACATGAGGAACCTTTCTCATTGTCGGACCAGCAGGAGTGCAACATGAGGCACCTATTTCAGTAGGAACAGACAAGTATGTGTGGTGTTACCTATTGATCCAAGGTTATACATCCAGACAACGAGACATATAGTGCAACTGTGCCATTCAAAGCAATCTGGGTAATGGTGATACTGATCCCTGCATTCCTTCCTATCACATTAGAACTTGCATTCACAGGTGGGGTAGCTATTCCTGAAGTTCAATTTAAATATGCACCACTCATTCCTTCCTGATGTGCTTCAATATTTTTGAGTCGACAATAATTCGTTCAAAAGATCATCACTAGAATCACTATGACAGACCGCAGCCTGACTCTCTGGATTGTCTATCTTTTTCCCATTTTCTTTTTTTTCGTCATTCTCTTCTTTTCCTTTCCTTTCTCTGTCTCTTCGTTTGCTAATGCAGGTTACAATCAAACGCCCTCTATCATAGGTACCTCTAACCAGTCGATCACAAGCTACCAGTTGCTCCGAGGAACCTTCAGAGTAGCTCATAGCCTTGACTTCATTTTTAAATAATCACAAGGTCAAAATTTCTATTTTCAGTTATAGGAAGGCTGTGTTTATTTTACAATATTATCAGGCCACAGAAAGCAAATCCTGATAATGAGTAGTGCGTAGCCAGATTTATGACCCAGGCTGGGGCTATGGCACAGAGTTGAACAACTAAAGAACTGAGGTATTTAACTCTAGATTGAAATTCCTTGTCATCGAAAATTAAATATTGGAGATGTGAACAAAATTATGATTTTGAATGCTTTTTTTTTTAATGAGAGAAATTTAAAGTGCAAAAAAGTTCCATATTATGAACATTTTCGTTGAACATTTTTCTGCACTTTAAATTATTTTCCACAGAGAAAAATGATTGTATGTTTGGGCTATACAATTTAACAGTGCCACATATGATGATGGCTAGGTACTGTGCTGCAAGTACATACAATTTAGGCTCTCAGTCATCCATACAA
This sequence comes from Lissotriton vulgaris, assembly GCF_964263255.1. NCBI lineage: Eukaryota > Metazoa > Chordata > Amphibia > Caudata > Salamandridae > Lissotriton > Lissotriton vulgaris. The sequence goes on from NC_141697.1 coordinate 482,465,785, forward strand.
ATATATCCCATTCATATACACACATTTTTATACATACCCAAGGTTCACGCTCTTACGGACACACATTGGAGCCCTGTCATAGTGTCTCTAGTCAAAGAATTTGGGGTCTCCAACCATTTATGTATTGAGAGCTACTTATATTTAATGAAACACATTGAGAGCTACTAATGTTATCAGTGTTGTATAATTTACAGTTAAACCAAGTAGGTAAGTAAGTAGGGGTTTTATAGAGATATCGATTGCTGTGGTGTCTTGGTGCTGGAGAAAAACACAGAGGAGAGGAGGAACCCAAAGTGGTAAAGTGCACTGCTAAACTGGAAAGAGCCAAGTTTTTAGTAGGCCATGGAATTTAGACCGAACTGGTTGTGATCTAATCTGAAATGGCAGCTTAATCCAGAGTTTGGGAGCCAGGTAGGAGAGGCATCTACCACCCCATCTAGCCTTTTTCCATTTCAGAACTTTAATCAGAGCCTGATTGGTAGACCTTAGTGGATGCCCTGGAAAGTACCAATAGAATAGGTTGCGGTACGCCATTAGTAAAAATGTCATCCAATGTGTGGAGTGCATTATGGGTGGGTCCTATTTGTGATAGACCAAGAGCTTCCAAATTATCTAATAATGTCATAGTTATGGAGTTGGTGAGGAGTTCCAGGTGAAAATTAAAATCATCTAGTACCGTAAAGGTGGAGGTATCAATACAGAACTCCATAAGATCAAGGAGGCCTTGTAAGAAAGAAAGTTTAGGCCCTGGTTGCTGGTAAAGAAGTGAACATTGTTGTTTATTTTAATGTTAAACAACATGGCTTCAGCTCTGGTAAGAGATATTGAATCAAATTTAGTTTTATATTCTGTTCTGTAAATCATTGCTATTCCCCTCCTATTTATTCCTCCCTTTCTAGGGACTGAGGCAAAAGAGTTTCCTGGAGGCAGGGACTCCACCCAGTCTGGATCAAATGTGGGCATAGCCCAAGTTTCGGTGAGAAAGATTAGATCAGGGCTAGTTTTTTTTTGGAGCAGGCATTCAATCTCCAGCTTATGTTTAATAACTGGTCTTGCATTGAACAGCATAGCCTTAAGCATGTTGATATTTGTATGTGGAAGGTTATTATCATGTGTACGTGTGACCAACAGAACCCCTTCTGTTACTGCTTCATTGCTCCTGGAGTTCAAGACAGTTGAAGAGAAAGGGGACACCATATAGCAGGGGTCTCCAAACCGGTCCTGGAGGGCCGGATCCAGGCCAGATTTTTAAAATTACTACATGTATGTCAATGGGGATATCCCACAAATCTGCCATGGATCTGGCCCTCCAGGACCGGTTTGGAGACCCCTGCCATATAGCAAAAGCTTTCTAATATGATAAGCTGGGCTGCACACAGGTGAGCTACAAACCATAGTATCTGGCTCTATGGATTGTAGACTAAAGCCAATGAAGCTGGGTGTGGGGATATCTGGTAACAATGAGCACATTGTTTAGCCTTCAGTAGCCCATGATAATGTGCACTGATCAGAATTAGCTCTCACAACAGAAAAGGTTGGAGACCCCATGTGTATATATGATTTTCAGGTTATGAAGTGAATGCACTTCAGTACTGAATGTAAGTGCAACACTTTACATTAAAAACGTTAGGACACACAAGTATGTAGTGCTCAGTGCACATCTATATTGCATATTTCAGACGTGTGAGGGTGGAGCCAAAATTACGCGATTCCACTAAACAGGCCCAATCGGTAACCTAGTAGTAAAGTTGTTATTTGTAATTTGTGATTCTTCATATATCTTCTTGTACAATCTGATGTCTTGTAATATTATGCATAAAAAGCATTTTCCAAGCAGCAAAATCATACACTGAGATCTTTTTTTCACTCTCCCTAAATGTTGTTCCTATTTTCGTCCTGGGTATCTATGTCCCAATAGATAGAGCACTTTGTACAATTGTTCTGCTATTTTTATATTTTATTCATTAGGCACCTGGGATTTCACCTCTGGCAAACTTTTCGAAAAATAATGATTTGCTGATAAGCAAGAAAAGAGTTGCTGTTCTCCTGAAGAGGGTTCCCAAGGTACATAGTGTTCACCACAGTAAGCTGAGCAAACGTGTCATAAAATTGCCTTTATATCCACCAATGTTATGCAGTGTTCTGTAGCACTTACTAGATTTAAATACGTTTACATTTAACAGTCATATATCAAGCCTCTTCTTTTTAGTCCTTGTAATATATCTCACTTCATTGTTTGCTCCATGCATTGTGTTTGTTTGTGTATTTATCACTGGTCAAGAAAACAATCTCTATTCCAGCTGATTGTGGATCGACATTTCTGACCCTGTGATTGTAAGACATTCCAATGTTGGGGGAAACAAATATACTGTCAAATTTATTGTAGGACCATAACTGAGTTTCAGCCTAGGCCACGGCTTAATGATATATGTTACAAGGAAAACTATGTCAGTTCACATTAATGGATGCTGGTTCGCTGTCTGAGCTCTGAAACGTGATAGATGAGAAAAAAATCAGAATGTTTAGACAGCATTAACTCAGAACCTCTGTATTACTCTAGCCCAGATGAATTTTGACATCTGACCTGTAGTTGCATTCATTCAGCATCTCGTCAGCAGCCATCTTCCTTGAGGGCAGCAGAGGTGGGGAAAATATCTGCTTGTTCTTCTATTCCGATGTTTTGGTGTGTCCAAATCTTAAGTTTTAGTCTTGGTCTTAATGTTGAGAAAAGGCTCCCTACGTTGGTTAAACTTCACAGGTATGCCTGTTATAAATTCTCTCACAATCCCTCAAATTTGCAAATTATAAATTCATGTTTCTGCAAGTTATTTTTATTTAACAGTAGTCATCAGTTTGTACTTTTGCTCATTGCGTGCAGTCACATTAGCTTGGCCTCGAAGAAAAGATTTCAAATTCTGAAGTCTGCGGCACAGCTAAAAGCTTGTGCAAATGAACCGAGATTGACCCATATGGCTTCCTTTCTGTTTTATCTGCTTTGCTCTATCACTATTGTGCACTTTGGACATCATTTAACATCAACGAAAGCCCTCATTTGATTCCTGAAATGTCATCATTATGGCAGATGCACGTATTAGATATGCTTTCTGTGTGGGAATCCAGTGGAACATTAATCTCTCCCAACATTTTTGACTTTGAAGACCTGCACTGGCTCAGCACAGAGCCCAGAGCATTTTTGTTTATATTGAGGTTAGTAAACGTGTTTATTTATTTAAATTTAGTAGTTTTATATAGCGCTAGCCTGACCCAAGGGTATCGGAGCCCTTTACAGAGGATACATTGCGAAGAAAACAAAATATACAAGAAAGTGACAAAATGCATGTCGATGTTGGGTTATCAGCTTCGTATTCGAGGAAACATCTGTTTTGTATTCGCCCCGAGATGGTGAAGGAGCGGAAAATAAGAGTCTGTACCTCCACTCTGAGAGCTCCTATCGGCTCCCTGGAGCACAGTTGAGGAACAGGATTTTGAGTTGGCTTTTGAATTTTACAAAGGAGGGAGTTAGAACTTCTAAGGTTCCTGGCCTGACCGGCTTTTTTGAGTTTGGCCGCCAAGTATTCGGATTTGCTGGTATGTAGGGCTTTATGAGTGAGGCACCCTATTCTGAAGCTGATCCTCATTTCAACTGGGAGCCACTTAAGTTCACTGAGAGCCAGAGTGATGTGGTCAAATTTCTTGATTCCGGTGACCATTCTGGCTGCCGCATTCAGAGTTGTTTTGATGGGAGCTAGGTGTGACTTTGCAATTTCTGAGAGGACTACGTTCGGGTAGTCCAGCCTTGACAGTACCAGGGTTTGGGTGGCCTGTTTGAGATCACCAGGCGAGATGAAGGGTTTCATTTTGTTCAAAAGTTTGAGGTTAAGGAAGGTGCTCTTAGCCGAATTCTTGATGTGTCTGGACATGTTTAGTTTCCGGTCTAGTGTGATACGGAGTGATTTGACAGAGTCAGCAAGGGTGAGATTCCCGTTGAGCACATCTTCGGCTTTGAGCCATTCCGCAATTTGAGGGTTCTCCTCTTTGTTCGAGATGAGAAGAATCTCGGTTTTGTCAGGGTTTAGTTTAAGATGATTTGAGGACAGCCCGTGTTGGACATCATTCAGTACGTCATTGAGTCTTTGAATGTCACTGAGGGAGGAGGTTTCCAGATATATCTGAGTATCGTCTGCAGAGAGATGGAAGTGGATGTTGGCTGCTCTGAGTAGTTTGGTGAGGGGCTCCATGTAGATGTTAAAGAGTTGCGGGAGAGTACTGAGCCTTGAGGGACTCCTTTGTTGATAGTGTGAGAGTCAGAAGTAAAGTTTTTGATTTTTATTTTTTGAGTGCGATTGTGTAGGAATGAGGAAAACCATTTGAGGACCACTTCACCAAGACCGGCTCTTTCTTGGAGAGCCCTGATGAGGAGTTTATGGTCCATTGTGTCAAATGCTGCCAATAGGTTGAGGAGAATGAGGAGGCAGCATTGATCAGAGTTAAGTGAGTGGTGAATATCGTCTATGATGTTGAGGATCGCGGTTTCAATGCTGCAGCCTTTTATGAAGCCAGATTGGTGGGAGTCCAATAAATTGATGTTATCCAGGTGTTGGGTAAGCTGTTGGAGAACGCATTTCTCTAGAATTTTGGATAGAAGGGGAAGATTAGATACCGGTCTAAAGTTATTCAGATCTGCTGTGTCAAGGCCAGGCTTTTTCAGCAAGGGTGCAACTTGACCTAATTTAGGGCAGTCAGGAACAACTCCATTTTCCATGGAGCTGTTTATTATTGTGCACCAAAGCGGTGCTAGGGAGAGCTTCAGTTTTTTGGTTAGCAGGGGTGGGATGAGGTCAAGGACATGGGAAGATGGTTTGGAAGTGGAGATCAGTGTGACTATCTCATGATATTGGATAGGGCGGAAACTTAGCCAAGAATTGGAGGCGGAGCCAGGAATGACAACGACCGTCCCGGGCATGGTGCTCTTGGTGGGTTGGGTGTTTTTGTGTTGTTGTGAATTTATACCTGAAATGCAGACAGAAAAGTCTACAAAATTAGCTAATATTGCCACTCTCTGTTTCTGACTTATTTCTAATTTTATACACCTCAGGTCCCAAAATGTAGGTGTAGGAATATTTGCTAAGTCTGATCAATATTTTAAGACCCTCACTGCATATAATCTAGCTCAAGACGATGGCGTACACCTCCAGGGAGTGGTGTAAGTTCAAGATGAAGACAAATCAGAGAAGGTCTTTCCTCTTCTCGGTTTACAGCCTGGAAGCAAGCGACATAGGGTTGTGGAGAACTGTAAACAGCACAAGGTGCACTCTCAGGAGGAGGACAGTGAGGATACCTCACGTGGCTACTCCTCAGGGCTGGCTTTAGCACTGGTGGAGCCCGGTGCGACAATCACTTTTAGGGCCCCCACATCCCCTGACCGCCTCCTCGGATTCTCTCCGTACCACCAGCAAAATTACCCCTCATCTCTCACATAATAAGATATTGCTAAACACAGCGTGCCCCTGAGGACATAGTGCCCCCCTCATATGTCAGCCCCCTGTGCGGCTCCACCAGTTGCACTGCCCCAAAGCCGGCCTTGCTCCTCCTTGTGAGGATGTCTGCACATGAGCTATAGAGACACAGGAAGAGTGTTACCATGACTCTTAGCAATTCACAGTTGAAATGCAAAGATACCCAAGACATCCAATGCTCCCTCCATGATGTGTGAAGATCTTACCTTAATGCCGTTATAGGATATTAAGCATGTTATGTGTATAATGCTTAGTGATGCTGTCCTCATTTTATACACATTTGAAACACTTGCATAGGTCTCTGCTCCACCCACGTGCAGAAACCAATTTTATCCGGCAGTACTATCATACAATATTGTCAGTGTGCATATTGTTTTTTAAAGCTTACTTCTTTTTATGTCTCTCAAATCTCTGCAATTATTTTGAGATGGAAAACCAGTGCTTTACTTACCCTTACTTTACTAAACACATAAGTCTTGCTTAAACCCTAGTTGAGATCCAGTGTACTGAACAGGTCTTACAGGCAGCTGGTAATATATGGTCTTCATTTAAAATTCCATACTATTTTATCAGAGCCTTCTAGCCATTCCTTCCTTTGTGAGTGATTTTTATGTCTGGCTAGACAGCGCTGACTTGGGTAGATCTTATGTAATCAACAGAAAAAGACCCTTAAGAAGCACAACTGCAAAGCTCCTTTTATCCAAGGGAGTAGCCAGAAAAATAAAATACCCCCCACTTTGAGCCACATGGAACGAATGGACATATTATCAAGGTCAATATCGCCACTTTTGCTGCACTTTTTGGGAAAAAGCAGCGAAATTTTAATCGCCCTATTAACAAGTCTGCGCTAACAGGCGTTAGATGTAGTTTTTTTTCCACTCTGCATGTCAGCAATATGTATCACTAATGACATGCAAAGTAGGTGTTCCTAGCTAACACGTCATGGAAACCCTCGCAGACACAACTTCGCTCTATTTACAACACAACCCCAGAACCGCGAAGCGATTAACAAAGCTGCGCTAATGCGGTTATCACCGGTAATTAACGTCTGCAAAAATCCTGACTTGCCTATCTGTATCATGGGAGGTGGATTGGATGGCTAAGTCCACATCTCCCTATTAATAAGGATTCCCCTATCGCTGCAGGTTTATCGCTGGATTTTTAATGCGACAATCCCATATTTCGCCGCTACCGCCGGATTTTTAATCGCCTTTGAGATATGCATTAATAATAACATGATATCTCGGCAATTAAATCCAGTGATAGCCGACGTTGGCCAGAATCGTGCAAAGCGAGAATTGCAATATATTTATATTGATCACGTTTCCTTGATAATATGCCCCAAGGTGTCCTATTGAAGTGAGCAATCCCGACCCTTTCTACTAAGGAGATAATGGGCTTTGTTGCCCAAAGGAAAAAGCTTCAGAATGATGCATCTTACAGCATGCTTTGTGTTGGAACTGGGGTCACCAGCTCCCCAAGGGTAGCATGGCACGAGCGGGTAGGCATCCGAAAGCATATGTGTAAAGCGACCATACAGCACACGCAACCACTGAGACAGAAAAATGGGCACGCAATTAGTGACACCACTCCAATGAGCTTGTGTAAAAACTCAAGTCAACTTTATTAAGATAGAGCAGGATCAGGGTATTAGGAATTCATCATAAAATTAGCTTCATAGCTCTCTTTTCAGATACCTGTGTGTCAACACTTGGCATTAAACTTCTATAAATATTAAATATTGGATAAATACATTTTAGTAAAACACAGGTCTGACCTATGCCTTGCCCCTGGTAGGCACCTGGTCAGCACCTGCATCAAATACATTAAGGAGTTACAACAGAAAGCATTTCAATAAATAATAGTAGGTTTCCACTTTTTACTCCCCAAGCAAAGCTGAGCGTTTCAGAACAGCAACATGTAAATAAATCACTGTAGGCTTCTAATAAATATGGCACTACGTGGAAGTAAACATTTCATTAGGAATTAACAACCTCGTGGGTAGGTATAACCATTTAAACAAGCAAGCCTGCGCTTAAAAGACTTGAATTAGGCATATACAATCTTTCAGTAAATGTAACACATTCCCTTAGCCGTAGCCTAGATTGACATACCACCTTCTGTGGAGCAGGAGTAAGACATTTCATGAGGCTGGGGTAAACAGCTCAGTAACTGAAGTAAACCCGTCAGCCATCCCCTTGTGCAGGGTCAACCTCTCCTCAATCAAGAAGAATATTTCATCATACCCCTGTAGGCACTTAGCCAACATCCTCCTATGCAAGTCTAAACATTTCCTTATGTAGAACAGTTAGTTAACCAAGGTAAACCTCTCCCAAATCAGGTGTAAACACTTCAGGGGAATAGGAGCACCCCTTCCCTGGGGTATACAACGTTTACAACGAAGTTTTTACCACGCACTACCACTACAACGCAGGCATTACCATGCATACCATTACAACGCATTGCGCTGGGGGGCGCTCTAGGATAGGGAATAAGTATAATTTTATATCCAACACCTTCCCTAGTGTCCACAGGGACTGGAGTTGGAATATAAAATTATACTTACCACTATCCAGCACCTCTAAGCGCTATGCGTTGTAACGGTATGCATTGTAAATACCACGTTGTAATAGTATGCGTGGCAAAAGTATGCGTTGTAACGTCATACATCCCTTCCCCGGGCAAGAGTAAATCTTTTCCTTACTCAGGAATGAACCATTACATTAATCAGGGACAAACAGCCATTAACAATCAAGCTGGGCTACACAGCACTTCACTCCGCAGAACCTAACCCCTAACCAGGGAATAATTTCGCTGTAATGCGGGAATAAGCAGTGCCTTAAATGTGGGCAAAACATTTCGTTCCATATCAAACATTTCAATAGCTGCAGCAATAATCCTTCCTCAGCATAAGTGAAACATCTCCTTAATCAGGAATAACATTACAGTAATCTCATTCGCTGGTAATGAACCTTTCCTAAATCAGGGCTAACCAGATCATTAAATGTAGTGCATTTAACTAGTACAAGGAAAACCTTCCATAAGTATGCATCAACATTACCCAGCTATGGACCTTTCATTGTAACCCAGTAGGCATTTAGACAACCTTTCTTTCAGCAGGTTAAATATGTGTAGGCCTGAATAAGCCTGGAACCTTACCCCAGGCAGGCAGTGAGTATTTTATCCCCTAACCCCGGTGTAGAAGTGGCTCATTGAGGCATCTGACACCTTGCTCGTATGTCACAACAACAGGAATCAGGCTTCCGGCTCGGGGGCAGGCCAACAGAACAACCCCCTACCAAAGGGTTAACTCGGTTCCCAAGCAGTCACCAAATGCTTACTTCGGGCTCCTGCCCAGTCCAGGGAACTTCTTCCATACAACTGGGGGCCTACAGGGCCCAATGGCAGTTTCCCGAGGGGAGGGGCGGTCGCGGGGCTTCCTTTCTGTACCTAAGAGGCCCCGCGTGCTCTCCGGCAGGCCGCCCTCCTCCTCCGGGGATTACCTGTCTGTCTTCAACCCGCTCGGGGCCCGGGGGACGTCTAGGGGAGGGCTCCGACTTCTTCGTGAGCCCTCCGGTGTGTGTGCAAGCCGGTCAGGGCCCGGGGGAAGTTGCGCCGGCAGGTGGGAGCTCCCGTAGCCGCCAATGGCAGCACGGCCTGCGGGGGCACGACGCCGGCGGCCAATCAAAGTGTGGCGGGGGCGGAGTCACTTCCGACGCCCCCGTCATGTGAGGCCGGCAGGATGGCTTCGTCGGGCCTACCCCGGTCTGAGGTAATTTCACGGCGGCCCTCTCCAGGCACTGAGGGCCGCCGAGGGAGGAAATGAAAGCGGCACCGGCGCCACCGAGAGAGCGCCGGGCCGCGACAGCAAGCACAAGGCCCCGAGAGCCCCCCGGGCTGCGGCGGTGATCTCCTTGTGCAGCGATGCGGTGGTGGCCCTCTCCTGGCACCGAGGGCCGCCGATGGGGGCAGAAGATGATGCAGAGGCTCCCGCGACACAGCGGCACAGCGGGCAGCGCCTTTGGGGACACAGCGCTTCAGAGCCTCCACTCCAGGGCACAAGGCGGGGCAGCACTCGGCCACTTCAGGGCCTCTAAGGCACAGCAGGTGAGCGCTTAACACTTGTAGCGCCTCAGGGATACTGCTGCCAGCGCTTCTCACAGGTACAACAGTCTCCGGGCCCCAGTAGATCAAATGATCTCAGCGCTTCTCAGGCAGGTCAGTGGCTAGCGCTTCACAGGACCCCACAGGTGAGCATAAGAAGTCCTCATTATATCGCTTATGAAGTTCCCGCAATAGCGCTCCTGACAGCCACAGATCCTCAACTGACGGTGATGGATAACCAGGATTAATTACAGCAATAGCGCCTCTCAGGCACAGGTCACAGCGCTTTATAGGCACAGGCAGTCTTTAGAGCTTTGTACGGGTTCTGGCTAGGAATGCAGCAGGACAGCAGTCCCAATATTAATTCAGTTCAGCGCCTGGCAGTATAGGTAGTTTAGTCAGGGAGAGCTAAACACAGCTCAGGCAGTACATGTAGTCCAGTAGAACCAACAGGACAGACCACACGTCCGTGGCAAACCAGAAAGAGGGATCCCAGATGGCGTCAGGGGACACAGGGAGCAACACAGCGCCATTACCTGGGTGGTTCTTCAAATGTCCTGTGGTGATTCAGTCTCTTCTTGGCGCTTTATGTTCCTTTCGCCTGGTTTCTTCTTACCGCTTTATGTTTATTGCGCCCTTGTAAGTTTCAGTTGGTTTCTTGTTTCCTTGAAGGGGGTTAAGTTGGTGGCTGGTGTTAGATCTTCTCAGCCAGTTCCCTTCAAGCAGACTGGGGGTTCCCCTTCCGCCGGGCCAGGTCAGAGGGGCAAATTCATGACAACTCAACACTTGATAGGCAGCACCTAGGCCCTGTCTCTACCAGTGTCATAGGCCCCTGTCTGGGCCCCACCGCCTAAAGCTCCTGCGTAGGTTCTCCCCCAGGTCTGCGCTCCCTCAGTCTGACAGGAAAGTTTCCCTCCCTTTCCTTTTATAGTGCCAGTTGACAGTTGGTAGTGGCAGTTGGTGTCACCTCACCTGTTCCAGAAGGTTCCAGGAGGTTCTAGTAGGTTACACCACTCTACCTATGGGTAGGCTGGCAGGCTAAGATGGATACATTGCCTGAGGGTTCCAGCCAGCCCCTGGCTACTAGAATGCGCCAACGTAGACCACGCTGCAGCAGCAGAGGTCAGTGGCGGCCATGTTAGGGGTAGGAAGTACCTGTACTTTAACACTAGGTTTACACTACACAGGCCCTTTTCCACTACACAAGGCCTACACACTGTTGTTTCAATAGGGGCATTCTAAATTAAAAGGGGTAAAAAGCAAAACATTTCTAGGGAAAGGGCCAAGTCCCACACTTTGAAAATAATGTGCCTAAAAACTGCACATTTACCAGCATTGACTTCTTTCTTTCTCTGATTTATTCTTTCCTTTTTTCTTTCCATCTTACTTTCCTACTTTGTATTTATTTATTTCCTCCCTTTTTCTTCTACTCTCATTCTGTTTTCCCATTTTTCTTTTGCTCTGCCCATTCATCTTTCAGGTGTTTTTTGAGCTCTCAGTGCTTTTTTATATTCATGTTTAATGTTTCTTTCTGCCTTCCATCTCCATTATTTGCATTTTTCTTTCCTCACTACAAGCGAATTCATTGTATTTGCTACTAACTTATATTTTCTAATATATTCGAAACATTCTCTTCCATCATGTCACCATTTTAAGCTTTTTTAACTCTTTCGCCCCTTCCCCAGTCTACAGTTGTACCACTGAAATTTATAGGTATTTCCTTTTGCCTTGCATTGACCTTCAAACCAGAGATGAAGTTTAAGAAGGACCATAAAACAATTTGATTTGTCTCAGGCACCCCCGCCCCTGCTTGAGCTGGTAGAGCAGGGGCTACGCCACACCGATGCTGTCTTATGTTGATTAGTTTGAGAACGGCATTTGATAGGACATAACTTTCCTGCTTGCTCTGAAAAATAGTGCTTGTGGCACTGGTCTTGGCATTCAAATAAGCCAGCAGCAGTGTGGCCAGTAGAAGCTAAGGGGCTGATTCACAAAAGTCTAAGTTTAGACCTGAAGTCTAAGTTTAGACCTAAAGTCTAACTTTAGTGCTACCAAAGTTAGACTTTTGGTCTAAGTTAGACTTTTGGTCTAAGTTTACTTTTGTGAATGAGGCCCTAAGTCTTGCTGGCAGTGTTCACTCAGTGGTCGAAGCGGGCAAGATCTGAGGGGAACGGTATGCCATACTTTTTTAATTTAAAAAAAAAAGTTCCTGTTCTTTTTGTGAAAAGACAACCTTATTGGGAAGGTTAAATACCACAGTTTAAACTAGTCAGCTGAAGTGAACAGCAGGGAGTCAGTCTCCTGTGCTGTGAAACTGAGGGAGGGGAAGACAGCTAAATAAGCCTTCTTGCCAGGGGGCCTGCTTGGCTGAAAGAAATGTAAATGTGCAAAACTGGTCTTCAAATGTAAAGGGTGCTGGGAAGCCGGTATTGGCTTTAACTGGTGGAATCACTTGAAAAATCCTGATGATACAGAATTTTTTTTCTTTAGGTGAAGTACAAGTCTATGAAATACATGCCTTTAAAGGATAGTTATACAAAAAAATGCACTACTCATAGTCTTGGTATTACTAAAATATATATTTTGGAGGCCCTTTTTTATCTTAAACTTGTTGCATATTTTGCAGCAGCTTATCCTATAATGTGTGCAGTGCAAGTTTAAAATAATGTCACGTTCACAGTGCTTTATGTTAGACTAGAACCTCATAGCACTAAACATACACCAGTCACTATTCTCTACTGCACCAACCAAGATTCAATTATGAGGTGCTCTGGTTAGGCAGATAGACCTCTGCAGTGCATTAACTTACAGAGGTTTCATAATGCATAATTGTGCTTTTTCCACTGAATAACTTATCTTGGATGTATTTTTCCTTTGTATTTTAACTTTAAGCTGTGCTGATAGTGAAATAGTGAAAAAATCTACAGAATATTTAATTTTTTAGCCACGCCCCACGTTTACTCACCCCGCTCCCCACTGCACGCAGCATCACAGTCCCTTCTGTTTTTTTATGCACTTCAACCATTGTGATCCCTCCTCATGTAAAAACGATCTTGCCCTGTAAATCCAGCCTTTAACTCGTTGAGCGCTTGTGACGAGCTCAGCTCGTCATGAGCAGGGTTGAGCTGCACTCATGACGAGCTGAGCTCGTCACGGCCGTTGGAACGTTCGCACGCGGGGATAATTACCCCGTTTTGCTGAACGTTCCAAAATGGGTGTGGCTGTGACGAGCTCAGCTCGTCATGAGTGTAGCTCCACTGTGGAAAACAAAGGAAAACTGGGCTGTTCCTGGGGGGCTAGACGGTCACTGAGGTGCAGGGGGGAGTGCTCGTAGGAGAACTACCCCAGGGTATCCATTATTTTGGATATAATGGCCTCACACACCCTTGAGAGTGTCATGCGTCATCATAGGCAATGCTCCTCGTTGGGTAGGCGGTGCAATTCCCAACGGGCAACACCTCTAGGAGGGGCTCTTTGGCGGAGATCTTTTTATCCAACTGCCTATGGGTGAAGTGGGGGTGTGGGGCCAGGACAGTGTAGACGGTGTTAGTGAGGGTAAAATGAAGCAAGAGGTACCGGAAAATAACTTTATTCAGGTAGTCCTTAGCCTCAATTAAAATAAGGATTAGTCTGTACTCGCTGGAACTTAGGTTTCCAGTATGAGACAGTACTAAGGTGTAAAAGATATGGTCAACATGTTTCTCGCTATACGTTCATTGACATGTGAGTCATCAGGACCTAAAATGGAGCAGAACTACTGTCTACAAAACATGACTTACATAAGTGTCAGTTTACCAAAGCACAACATTGTACTACCTGTTCAACACTTTCTCTTGCCTAATAGTCAGAGTTTATATGTGTCAAAAGAGCCCAGCGGGTCAGACATCAGGGGTGAAGCCAATGTAGCTTAGGTTCTTCCGCCTGTGTCCGTTCGTTATTGCCTACCCCTCACCGCCGCTGCGCATGGCCCCCTCCCCTCCGCACAGCGGGGGGAAAACACCCCGCAATGAAGGGGTTAAACTCGTAGCTGCTACTGGTGCAGTAGAATCCAGACTCATTTGCAAAGCTTCCGAGATCAGAACAATGAACAGGTGAAATACTGTAATCCTCGAGGGATTTCAACAAGTGCGTTAATGTCATTCAATCAGACCCCCCGGGGTATTGCGGCATGGATTAGCAAATTTAGCGGCACAAATATGGAAATTTAGCGGCACAAATATGGAAATTTACGAGCTTTTTTTTTTGTCGCATCCGAAAAAAATCAGGAACTTTTCTGTTTACTCTGCTTTAAAAAACGTTTCTGAGGCAAATGAGCAATGTTTCCTTTTAGAGAGTTTTCTCCTTAGGCGAGCAGAGACTTCCGTACCGAATGCACGGATTGCCTCGTTTTGCTGTGAAGTTGTATTCAATGAGAGCATACAGCAGCGCGGGAATACTCCGGAGTGGAGAAGGGTGCGTCAGTTGTTATTTTGCAGTTTTAAAGTCTCATTCCTTTGTCCTCGAAGGCAGATACAATGCACACACAGAGAAGAGAGAGGAAGGACTGTTTACAGGCTCCTTGAGGGATGGCAGATAAAACCATTTTTTGCTTTAAACCTGCCCTACTTATTGTTGTTTCTGATTCCGGGAATATTAAGGGGCAGATTTATGATGCCCTTGCGCCGCAATTGCGTCACTTTATTTGACGCAACTGCGGCACAAACAATGCGCCCTATTTACAACGTGACGCATCTAGGAGATGCGTCACGTTGTAAAGCCCTGCGCCATAAGGAGGCGTTCCTGCGCAGGGGGGGCGTTCCTGCGCAGGAACGCCTCCTGAAAGTGGCTGAGTGAAATCTATGAGATTTCACTCAGTCACTTTCAGGCCAATGCTGCGTCAAAACCCTGTGCCTGCTTGAAGCAGGCGTAGGTCTTGATGCAGCATTGTGTAGATGGGGCACCCCCGAGGATTGCTGGAGCTGCGTCGCGCTTGCGACGCAACTCCAGCAATGCGCCACATTTCCGGCACAGATGCGTCACTCATCTGTGCCGTTTTTGCACCATGGTGCGCCGCATTATAAATGCGGCGCACCATGGGTGGCGGACCTGTGGTGCACTGTGGCGCACGTTAACTGGCGCATCCCTGGGGATGCGCCAGTTAACATAAATCTGCCCCTAAGTACCAGTGCCTCCTCAAAGTATTCAAAAAGGACCCTACCAGCAGTTTTATCTGGCACCAGGCCAGTGAATGGGACCCTAAGGTTATATATTTTCACATTTTTTCGCTTTTGTGACGGGTGCATATTTTTATGTGTGGAAACCCGCTAATAAATCATGACCAGAGGGGTGAAAGCAGCAAAGCAACCAGAAGCTTTACAGGTTGCCTCTGCCGCGCAAGCTCCAGCTCAGTGTGCTTCGATGGTTTATTGTTTTGCCTCAATTGCCAAAATGACAGTTAGTTGACTAGATCATACCTGTTGAAAGACTGTCCGCAGTATTACAACTGTGTCAATCGGATTACCACAAGACCGCCGGCATGGTCGGTATCAAGGATCCCGCTGGCCGGCGGTCTTTCACCGGGAAGGAGTATGCTGTTGGTGCCGCCGCTTGCACCTCCAACCATATTTTGAGTTCCCATTTCACTGCCCATTTCAGGGTGGTGAACCCGCCATGAAAAGGGTGGTATAATGGCAACTGCCATATTTGGGCCTGAGGTTGCATGGGAGGGGCGGGGGCATATGTAGTGCCCCCTGCTAGATTTAAAGCCCCCTTCCTGCACAGTGTGGCTTATATGCCACACTGCAGGTAGGTGCAGTGAACGCTCTGAAAGAGGTGGGCTGCATGTCGGGCTCTTCAATGAGCCTGACAGACCAACTTCTTAGTCTGGCCCTGCACTGCCCGCCAGACCAGGATTTAACTTGTAATCTGGCAGGCAACAGCACCACGGCTGTGGCGGTCCCACAGTGGATGGCATGTTGCACCGTCTGCTGTAAGACCGCCAATGTCGTAATCAGGCCCTTAGTTTATATTATGACCACTTTTTTGTTCCCAACTCCCAAACAGCAGCCCGTATTCAGAGCTAGAACAGTAGAACGCATACTTTATTTCTCAGTTTTCTTTTATAATTCTACGTCTCTGCTCTCCTTGTTAGTTGTGTTAATTGTAGTCAGTCTTATTTTTTTGTTTTTGTTTTATATGGTACAAGCTTGGGGCAAGGGTATTAAAGTCTTTACAGGAGCAAAATAATTGCAGGATGTTGGGCCAACTCGAACATGGTTTCACAATTACAAAGCGGACAACTCTAGCTGTTATGCCACTTCTCCTGCCATCTTCTCATTGTTTTTTGTGCTTGAATATTTTTGCTTTTCTCCTTGAAGAAGAAGGGAAAAATGCTTGTTGGAAATGGCCCTTTCTAGGGTGCTTTCCCTTGTCGTTGTTTTTCTCCTTCCCCATTTTCTGCTGATCTAGGTACTAAAAGACTTTGAGCATGTTTGACACTGCCATTCAGTGCCAAAGCACTGTGCTTGTCATATACATACTGGGGATTGCTGCGTGCATGATTGGCTGATTAGAGTTAGCTTTAAATCCCTTGTCTACTGGTAAAACATATACCGAGGGTATGTACCTCAAATGCTCCTCCATGGCGCTGCAGCACTAGTTGTGCCATCTATGGAGGTACCTCTTCAATCGTACCTCAGGTTTGCCACGATTGGGCCTGGTTATTGTTACTCGGCTTGACATTTAAAAAACTACATGCCACGGTTCTGCATGTCTCCTGCTATATCAGTGTTCTGCCTGGGGACAGGATACAGTATCAGGAAGAGGTAGGGCATGTGCATTACATGCAAGGGTCATGAACGGCACCTGATGGTGTGTTCAGTACAGCAGGGCTTCTTTCATTGTATTAGCATGTGGGAATGTAGGGAGAGGCAATCCAGTAGTTTTTGCTACGTGCAGTATAGCAGTATAGTGTTTGATACCAATGAGTTCATAATGGCATATCCACTTCAGTAGTGCAAGTGGATTGACATTACATATTTGCAAATGTCACTTGGGGAAAGTGTGCATTTCGTTGCTCATGGCTCTGTGTGTCTGTCGGCCTGTCTCCAATTCACATCTGGGTGCTGGGGGGACAACTACATCTGTGTGTTTCTGCTAGAAGGCAATCAACTAGAGGTTCGAGGGAAACTGCAGACCACTGACTCTGAAGGGCCTTCCTGGGATGGTTACCTGGGTGTGGTGTTGGGACCTGCATTCCAAGGAGGGGGGAGTCTTGGCCCCACTAAATATAGTGATCAAACCTCCCAGGATAAGGATGGCAGACGGGATAACATTTAGAGAGGGCCTATGCATTTCAAAGATGGCCTTTTGAACTGATTGCGTCTTCAAAGGCCTTTGTGGGTATAACTACTGGGGCTCTGGCTTCAGAAGTTGGAGACACATTTAGATTTGAAACCATACTACGCCCGTTCGTTATGGGACATCGACATGAGGAATAATTAGGGCAGGAGGGACTGCAACTGAATTATCCACAGACCTGTGGTGGCCTGGTCCTTGTTGTGCTCCAGGAAGGGGCCTTTCATTTGGTGGATTTTGACTGGATGTTCCTGGCCTGCAGCTTATCGCCAACTGTTGTGGCCAGGCTCCCTAAGTACTCTTCAAGGGCAGATTGCCTGGCCTCCTGTCCATGAGATTCCAGGTACACAAGAATCTCCCTATTTCTACATCCTTGAGGATAAGCTACTACTTGGTGCCAAGATACCCACGGGTGAGCACAAGTTATCGGACAAGTGTATCATACTCATGCTATCGAGGATGGTGGATTCTGACTGGCTTCGATACATCCCAGCCAGCAGAAACTGCTGGGTCTAACAAAGTGTTTATTGCAGAGGATATGTGTTTTTCAGTAGATCTTCATAGTCTGTTATTCATTATTGTGAAATGTACACTGTTTTATAGTGGCAGAATGCTTTAACTGGCAGTTGCAGTGCGGGCATAATACTTCTGGTAATGTGTGCACAAAAAAAGTAACTGGGTTAAAGGAACCGTAAGCACACATTGCCATGCATCTAATCAATTAGAAACCACAGCATCAGCCTCCTCAGCCTGGTTTGGTTCTTGAGGGAGGAATGTAAAAAAGGAAGGCCATCGCAAGTATGAGACAAACACAGCATTGCTCCTATTTCTATATCCATCCAATTAATGGAACCACATTGTTAGGGGTCTGACTTGAAGCCTGTGTGTGAATTCAGCACAGTAATGAAGGAAGCTTGTCAGATATAAGTATGACAGGATAACATTATTGCGCAGAAATAAAACATAGATTCCAGAACCTCTGGTGAAGAATACCACAAATAAATTGTTGTCCTTAGGGTTTTAAGTTCAAACACATTCCATGCAAGTTGACGAGATCTGATTTCACACACAACACAAATGTTGCCCATGAGTCTGCAAATGATTTTGTCTTGCACGAGTACGTAATAGTGTTGGGT
Source organism: Lissotriton vulgaris (assembly GCF_964263255.1). Classification (NCBI taxonomy): domain Eukaryota; kingdom Metazoa; phylum Chordata; class Amphibia; order Caudata; family Salamandridae; genus Lissotriton; species Lissotriton vulgaris. The sequence continues at coordinate 482,483,876 of NC_141697.1, forward strand.
GGTAAACTCCACCCTGCCGGTGGAGTTTGCAGAGTTTTGCACTCAGTTCAGCAAAATCTCTTCCAGCCACCACGTGGTGGAGTTCACCAGCACCTACCTACCCCTAGTGTTCAACAGGACCATGCATGCACTATAATACACATCGGCGTCCGGCACAGGTAAATGTGGTGGGGCGTGGTGGTGGCGGCACGGGGTGGGAGGGTGAAAGTTAACTGACAATGGAATAGGTATAATTAAATAAATGAATAATACCTATTCCATCGTCTGTCGGCTTCCCCCTGCCGCTCCCTGACCCGCCTCACAACGTTTACCTATGCCTCCGCGGCTGGTAATACAATATATGCAACGCATGGGTATGGATGAGATACCCCTATACTACACTTGTGCATCTCTACCCTGCAGGTACAACATGATTGTGCATGCGCAATGACAAAAGACTACCCCGAGGCTCATGCTCAGTGCATCTGGAGACAGTGAGTGAGTTCTGCTGCAGAGCTAGTGGGCAGTTAAGCAGCGTGGCTTGTCTAGTGCAAAAACAAGGATTGTCGTTGTATTATTGCGTACCAATTGCTGCTACACTTAGAGTTCATGTTGAGGATGCTGTTTACACCGTAGCCAAAAGATTGCTCCCTTGTAGCCTGTTTGTGTTACGTTTTTGTTTTGTTTTCAAGTTTTGTGTCTTGTCGCCTAGAAATGCATACGTATTTGCACTTTTCTCTTCACAACTTTTCTTAGACATAGAACAACACATAATGTGGGTGATGCTGCCAGGTTTATGCATGACGTTTACATGTGACTTCATTTAACTTTACCGTAGCCGAAGAGCAACGATTGTTTGCAGGATTGGCTGCTGTGCCTTCTGCTCAAGATATAAGAGACGGTGAAGAACAAGACGAAGAAGAAGAAGACTTAACACCTCCAAAAATGTCCTCCAATGTTTCCCTTTAGGAGTAAATAAAGTTGTTCCAAAACATGTTCAATGCAATATGTTTTAGCAAAAAACTGTTCAGCGGTACAGGGAAGAATTATTTACATGGCACATCCTCTATGTGGAAACACCTGAAAACATATGTACAAGTACGTATCATAGGATGATGAGAGTGAGGGAGGATGGTGCATCATCATCATCATCAGCAGCAGCTGGACCATCTGTGGGACTATTACCGCCTGACCAAATAGGTACCTTCCCCACTGTTTCACAAAAAAATTGCAAGACATGATGACTCACTGTGGCAAATGCCATATGCAATTCACACCAAAAATGTAATCACTTGCCCAGTTTATGGATTCTATCAACAAGCATAATAGGTTTTTTGTTCACCTCACCGTTCCACCTTCCATTCTTCTTTAAACACAAATAGATATCTGAAAGCAAATATAGAATATATTTAACTTTACATTACATACTATTCAATTACATACTATAAGCAAGAGAATAGTTGCATAAGTGGCTATGAAAGTTTCTGAGTATGGGTGTATACATAGGTATATAAGTAGCTGTACTCGTGGGTGACTGGAAGTGAGTGTGGTTGAGTAGTTAGAGTATCAGTGCCTCTAGTGGTGTTTCACTGGATGTATAAGTAGCTGTTTGGGTGTGTGACTGGGTGTGTTAGCGACTAATGGTGTCTACATTGGTGTGGAAATTCCTGTATGGATTGGTAACTGGCTGGTGTTTATGAGTGTAACTGTGTTTGTGCAAGTGGCTCTGTTAGTGGTTGAAACATATGTGCTGTGTGGGTGTGTGAGGGATGTATAAGGATCTCTGTCATGGTTTGACTGGATATGTGAGTGGTTGTATGGTTTTGTAAATAGGCATGTGAGAGGCTGTATGGGTGGGTGACTGGGTGTATGGGTGTGTAAGTGCATGTGTAACTGACTGAGAGGGTGTGTTAGTGGCTGTGGGGGGTGTGTAACTGGGTGTGAGAGTGACTGTGTGTGAGTAGCTCTCTAGTGCCTGTGGGGGTTTGGGAGTGGTTTTCTGGATTTGTTAATGGGTGTGTAAGTTGCTGTATGGGTGTGTGAGTATGTCTGTGAGTGGATGTGTAGGTGAGTAAGTTGTTCTGTGAGTCTGTGAGTTGAGTGGGTGTGTGAATGTCAGGGGTATTTGAGTGGTGTTGTGGGGGTAAAAGTGGGTGTGCTACTCTTTGGGATGTAGGTGTATGAATGGGTGTGTGAGTGGCTGTGTAAGTGGCTGTGTGGTTCTGTGATTGGGTGTATAAGTGTCGTTATGGGTGTATACATGGGTGTGTGAGTGCCTGTGTGGGTCTGATAGTGGGTGTGTGAGTGGTTCTCTGGGTCTCGGAGTAAATATGTGTGAGTGATTGCATTTGGGTGTGATTGGGTGTATGGATGTGTAGGTGGGTGTATGAGTGGGTGTGTGAGAGAATCTGCTAGTAGATCTATGATTGGGTGCATGTGTTTTTAATTGTGGATCCATTGTAGATTCACATTAGGGCAAAGTGATAGTGTCTGTATGGATGTGCGAGTGAGTTTGTTATAGGTTGGTGTATGAGTGGATGTTAAGTGGCTGTGTGGGTCTTTGAGTGGTGTATGAGTGACTGCATGTGTGTGTGAATGGGTATATCAATGGTTTTACTGTATGGATGTGTGAGTGGCTATATAAGTGGCGGTGAGGATTTGTATGTGGATGTGTTAATGGGTGTATGAGTGACTATGTGGGTCTTTCAGAGGGTATGTGAGTGGTTCTCTAGGTATCTCAGTGGCTGTATCAGTGACTGTATGGATTTGTGAGGTGTATGAGTGACTGTATGGGTGTGTGAGTCGATGTATGGAAGTGTGAGTGGATGCGTGAGTGGTTGTGTGGGGTGTGAGAGAGCTTGTGAGTAGATCTATGAGTGGGTGTTTGCGTTTGTAATTGGGGTTAGGGTCCACAGATCTGCTGTGGATTCACACAGTGGGCACGCTTAGCACCACAGTGAATCCACAGATCCACAAACATGCAAAATAAATGTTTTCCCACAATTTCTCGCCTATGAAGGGCCCCTCACGGAGCCCTCTATCAGTCCTGTAGTGTCAGCTCTGATACCTAATATATTATTTCTACTCATTCCCTTCCAGGGAACTGTGCCCTGATTAACAAAATGGCAGCTGCAACTTTTCTCTCAGATTGTGGCTAGCCACTGGCACATGGCATTGTGAGAGAGTGTGTGAGTAACTGTATGGGTGTGTGAGTGGATGTATGGAAGTGTGAGTGGGTGTGTGAATGATTGTATGGGATGTGAGCGAGCGTGTGGGTGGAATGTGAGTTTGTGTATGCGTTTTTCAATTGAGGTTTGGAACCACAAATCTACCTTGGATTCACACAGGGAGCCACACTGAGGCCTGCAGTGAATCTGCAGATCCATGCACATGCGAAATTTCGTCCCCATGTGGCAGGGTAGGAGGGGTTCCACAGGGACCCCGTAGTGCCAAAAAAAGCATATAAAAAATATTTTGGTGGGATTCGGGCACATTTTGTTCTAAAAACTAAGAGTGGCCTACAGTGCTTTGTTAATTATTGACCCCACGGGTGAGCCAGGCCCTGGGGGGCATCATGCAAATAAAGGAGGCGGGCATCTGACCCCTCACTTGGGGCTTATTATTCCCCGTGGATCACCACTTTTCCGTTGCTTCTTTAACCAAAAATGTAAGGCAGGCCCATATTGCCTCCCCTGCCGCCCGAGTGACTACCACCTCCCCAGGGCATATTTATAATGGAGGTGCCTCTCTGGCTCTCCAGTCCCAGGGACCTCCACCTTCCCAAGGATTCAAGTTCAATGAATGTTGAGGGCCACCCTCTCCCCTGGGCTTTAATTTTAAGTCATTGGGGGATGTGCAGACCCCCCTGCAGCCCTGTGAACCACTGCCTCCCCAGTCTTTTGTCAAATGTAATGCTGGGGCCGCAAGCCCCTCTACAGACCTGGGGACAACCACCTCTCCATTGCTAAGTAATGCAATGGAGAGGGTTCCCCTCCTGGAACCATAAATGGTCCTGGGGTCTGCCAAAACCCAGCATCGGCTCCTGAAATCTCCTGGGGTGCTCACCCCAGAACATGTCTGTTTGCTAGGGCTTCATGGTATCTTTACTACTCCCACCAAGCCATAGCAAACTGTGCTCTGCTTCTAGCAAGCAAGAGCACAAAAAATGCTCGTTTGCTACAATTGCTTTGACAGAGAGGGAGCTGCATGTTAGCGGCTCCCTATTTATCAAAGCAATGCCAGCTCCTGCAGGAGTCAGGGAGCCGTCAGGGACCGCAGGGGCCTTGCGCCTCCCACCACTGTCTCCATCATGCTGAGTGGGTCCCCTTGGCGGGACCAGGGCACTCACAACAGAGGCCGGGCCCCATCCATTGTGGTCCGTGGGGCCCGGAACGGGGGACTCTGCAGCCTCCTCCCCTTATTTTTTTTTTAAGTAAAGTCTGGGCCTGGGGGCATGGGCCAAAATTGGCTTGGGGGGCCACCCCGTCTCTTTAATGTATTACATTTTTTTTAAAGACTGGCCCTGGCGGATGGGGTTGTGTGGAAAAAGGACATGCGGCCTCCTCCCCTGAAAAAAAAAAAAAAAAGAAAAACAGCAAGTTGCCAGAGGCCCCAATACTTTTACCACCACTCTGCACACACACCTCCTGGTGCACCACTAGTTGGAGGATGAAATCCCCTTTCCTCCAGAGGGTCATTGGGGGCCAACTTCCCCTCCTGTTACCTCCAGTAAGTCTCACAGAGTGCTATTGCTGAGAGGACTTCGGAGGCCTTGCCCCTTTCTCCACCACTCTGCAAAGGTACCTCCTTGTGCAGTGCTGGTTGGGAGAGGAAATCCCCTTAGCTTCAGATAAGTGTTGGGAGTCAACAAGCTCTCCTGTTACCTCCAGTAATTCCCACACAGTGGGATTGCTGAGAGTTCGTTGGAGGCCACGCCCCCATTCTCCACCACTCTGCAAACGCACTTCCTGATGCACTGCTGGTTGGGGAATGGAGTCCCCTTTGCTCTAGAATGTCCTTGGGGCCAACAAGCCCTCCTTTTACCTCAGGTAAGTCCTACAAAGCAGAATTACTGAGAGGTGCTCAGGGGCCATGATCCCTTCCTTCACCTCTCTGCAAACGCACCTCATGGTGGACTGCTGGTTGGGGATGAGGTCTTCTTGGATGCTGAGGGTGTATGGGGGCCCAGAATCTCTCCTGTTACCGCCAGTAAGTCTGGCACGGCAGGATTCCTGAGAGCTGGTTGAGGGGCCACCCCTATCTCCACCACTCTGGAAATGTGTCTACTAGTTAAAAAATCATATCCATTACAGGGACGTTATAGTTAGGAAATAGATTTTTAAGAACCGTAGAAATTCACAGAAAAAAAAGGTTACAGGGACGTTATAGTTAGGCTCAGAATTCACTCATACAAAACCAGTGAAATTCAGCAGTTATAGTTACCTGAGCTCTACCTATGACTTAAGCCCCTGAAATGCACTTCTTATGACCTCACATATTGCTTCACACTTTACATGGTCACTGATGACATCTAAAATTACATCACTGAGGACATCATCCAGTGAGTGTGTTTTGTACATGTTGCTGAGACTTAAAGATATATGCTAAGCTACTGCATAAGTTAAATTATTATTCTTTCTGTACTACTAATGAATGATACTGTTTCTAACATATGTCATCTGAGAGGCTGTGTGACTGTCACTATCAGTTGTGAGTGGGTGTATGAGTGACTATCAATCTGTCAGTGGGTATGTGAGTGGCTGTACAGGTCTGTCAGTGGGTATGTGAGTGTCTGCATGGATCTATGAATGGGTTTGTGAGAGGCTGTATGGGTGTGTGAGTAGTTGTTTGGGTATGGGAGATGTGTTATGAGTATGTGAGAGAGTGTGTGAGTTGTTGTATGGGTGTGTGAGTTGTAAGGGTGAGAAAATAATTTCGTGGGTGTACTAGTGACTGTATAAGTCATTGTGTGTAGGTATGAGTGGGTGTATTAGTGGTTATTTGGGTATGTGAGTGGCTGTATGACCTGAGAGTGGATGTATGAGTGAGTTTGTGAGTGGTTGTATGGGTGTTTGAGTGGTTGTATGGGTGTATGAGAGAGTGGTGGAGTTGTTGTATGGGTATGTGATAGACTGTTTGAGTTGTTTTATGGATGTGTGACTGTATGTATGTGGGTGTTTGAGTAGCTGTGTGAGTGAATGTGTGTGTACCAGTGGATGTGAGTGGTTATATGGGTATCTGAGTGGCTATATGGACCTGTCAAAGGGTGTATGAGTGAGTTTGTGAGTGTCTGTATGGGTGTTTGTGTGGTTATATGGGTGTGTGAGAGAGTGTTTGAGCTGTGTATGGGTGTGTGACTGTATGTATGTGGTTGTATGGGTGTTTGAGTAGCCGTGTGAGTGAATGTGTATGTACCAGTGGATGTGAGTGGTTATATGGGTATCTGAGTGGTTGTGTGGGTCTGTGAGTGGGTTTGTGAGTGGTAGTATGGGTATTTGAGTAGTTGTATGGGTCTGTAAGTGCATGTGTGAATGGTTGTATGGGTGTGTGAGTGGTTGTATGGGTGTCTGAGTGGTTGTATGGGTGTGTGAGAGGGTGTCTGTGTGGTTCTATGGATGATGTGCTCAATGATGTCACCAGTGATGTCATTTGAACATGTCATGAGTGATATAACATATGAGATCATAAGTAGTGCATTGCGTGGGCATAAGTTAGAGTTAGCTTAGGTAACTAAAACTGCTGAATGTCTATGGTTTTGTGCATGTGAAATATGAGCCTAGCTATAATGTCCCTGTAAACTTTTTTTTCCAGTACATTTCTACGTTTTTTTAATTGTTTCATAATTATGGCATCCCTGTAATCTTTGTTTTTTTAGTGATAGCATATGGTTTTTTAATGTTATTTCCTAACTAAAATGCCCCTGTAACCTTTGTTAGTGTACTTCTATGTTTTTTTAAACTGTGGTTCCTAACTGTAACCAGTAACATTTGAGAGTGGGTGTGTAAGTGGCTGTATAGGTCAGGGAGTGAGTGTGTGAGTGGCTGCATGCATAGGTGAGTGAGAATGTGAGTGGCTGTATGGGTCTGTGAGTAGGTGTGTGTATATCTATATGGGTCTCTAAGAGGATGTTTGAGTGCCTGTATGGGTCTGTGAGTGGGTGTTTGAGTAGTTGTATGGGTCAGTGTTTGGATGTCTGAGTGGCTGCATGGGTCTGTGAGTAGGTATGTGAGTGGTGGTATGGGTGCATGAGTGGGTGTGTGAGTAGTTTTAAGGGTGTGTGAGTGGGTGTGTGAGTAGTTTTCTGAGCTCAGTGAATGGGTGTGTGAGCGGGAGTATGAGTATGTGAGAGGGTGTTTAGTGTTTGCATGGGTCTGTGGGTGGATGTATGGGTCAGTGAGTGGGCATATGAGATATTTTGTGGGTCTGTGAGTAGGTGGGTGAGTGGCTGTATGGGTATGTGAGTGGATGTGTGAGTGGTTTTGTGTTTGTGTCAGTGACTGTTTGGGTGTGTGAGTGGCTGTGTGGGTCTGTCAGTAAGTATTTGAATAGTTATGTGGGTATGTGAGTGGTGGTGTGAGTGGCTGTAAGGATCTGTGAATGGGTGTATGTGTGGTTATGTAGGTGTGTGAGTGGATGTGTGAGTGACTATATGGGTGTGTGAGTGGGTCTCTGAGAGGGTGTGCGAGTATCTCTGTGGATGTGTGAGTGGGTGTGTTAATATATGAGTGGGTCTGTGAGGGTCTGTGTGTGTGTGTAAGTGGGTGTGTGACTTCCTATATGAGTTTGTGAGTTGGTCTGTGAGTACCTGCGTAGGTGTGTGAGTAGGTGTGCAAGTGAAAGTCTATTAGTAGGTGTGCAAGTTGATGCATGGAATTGTAAGTGGGTATATGAGTTCCTGCATAGGTTTGTGAGTAGGTGTGTGAGTTCCTATATGGATCTATGAGTGGGTCTCCTAATGCCTGTGTGGGCCTGTGAGTGGATTTGTTAGTGCCTGCACGGATATCTGAGTGAATGCATGAGTGTCTGTGTGATTCTGAGTGGTGTGAAAGTGAGTCTGTGAGTGGGGGGTGAGTATCTGTGTGGATGTGTGAGTGGGTGTATGAGTGTGTGAGTAAGTCTGAGTGGGTGTGTGAGTATCTGAGTGGGTCTGTGAACGGGTACATAAGTGTCTCCTTTAGTCTGAAAATCGGTGTGTGAGTGGCTTTGCGGGTCTGTGATTGCCTGTGTGGGTCTGTGAGTGGTGCTAAGGGTCTGTGATTAGGAGTGTGAGTACCTGTGTGTGTCTATGAGGGGGGCTATGGGTCTGGGAGTGGGTGTGTGAGTGGTGCTATAGGTCTATGGGTGGGTGGGTGTGTGTGTGTGTCTGTGTGGGTTTGTGAGTTGGTGGGTGAGTGCCTACACGGTTATGTGAGTGGGTCTGTGAGCACCTCCATAGGTCAGTGAGTGGGTGTGTCCATGCCTGTGTAGGTCTGTGAGTGAGGAGGTGAGTGCCTATGTGTTTCTATGAGTGGGTCAGAGAGTGCCTGCCTAGATCTGTGAGTGGGTGTATGAATGCCTTCATAGGTCAATGACTGTGTGCATGACTGACTGCACAGGTCTGTAAATGGGTGTCTGAGTGGGTCTGAAAGTGTTTTGTTTAAGTGCATCAAGATTTGTGGATCTCTCTTGGATCTAAATGGGGGGCCATGCTGAGCCTCGCAGGGATCTGTGGATTCCTAAAGTGACAGAAAATGTTATACCTCAACTTTGTACCCAGCATTAGTCCATCTGACACTCCTCTAACATACCCATGGGATCAGGGTACATCTACCCTGATCCTCTTAATCATTTTGCAGAAGACTTTTAAGAGCCTGGGACCATTCCCCAATACTGAAAATGGTGGCTGGTCAGGTTGTGGTCAGGCAATCATGGGGATGCTGGTGGCGCGTGATTTTGCAAATTCACTGCGGGGATCCTCCAAGGGTCCGCATCCCTGGATATACAATTGTGTTTTTCCTGAAATAAGTAGCTACTGAATGCATTTACACCAAATCCTAAAAAGGGCTGTTTATGGACCAAGATTGACTTCTCTGCCAAATTTCATGTAAATCAGGCTGTATTTGTGTTAAAAATACTTTTTAAGAAATTTCATGGGAAGCACACATTTTTTGACTCCCTCCTTTTTCTTGGCCCCCGCTCGATGGGTCACTCTGAAACTTTCCATGCAGAACTAGACAAACTGTACCACTTTTTTAGGAAAATTTGGTGAAGATCCGTCGCATGGTGCCAAAGTTATAAGCCAGTCAAAGAACACTTTTCCTATGGAAACTAGGTCCTAACTAATTCTACGTACTGGTGACTACCAGTATGCAATATGTATATATATATTGCGATTGTGCAGCCAAATGCGCCCGGTCCAATTTCGGCCCTGGGGACCCTATCTCCTGGGGTTTTGGCCAGTCAATGATAGGTGCCCTGGCCCCACCTTAGATACACAGTGCCTTTGTTGGAGGCCACATGTGGAGCCCCAATGCCTCCATGGTCCCTGCTGGCTCCCCGCTTGTAAAATATTTTTAACAATGATATACACACAACAATATTAACACAACACTAAAAAAAACATATTGTTACCTGTGAGATTCTTGGCAGAAATATTTTCACAGTATTCTTGCAGCGATATTCTGGTAGTGCAGTATTAAAAATCATTATTTTGTCAAAACACGTTCAGCACATAGTTATGCCCATTCTATCCTTGTGTTAATTGTTGTATCATAATATTAGAGTTGGAATAAAAAATAACACCTGAATAAGAGCAGTTAGAAGTCTTACGGGGTTGAAATTTCATGCCATCTTCGATTGAGGGCATTTACATACTGATAATTAACAAAGCCAATACTATTTGAGTGCTGACAAAAATGTTTTTAAAATGATGAAAAATATTTTTTTCACTTGATCTGTGTATAACTTTTAAGTATGACAAAGAACTAACTGAAGGAGTGGTAATTGAATGCACTTTTCATATTCCATAGGAGGCAGTATGATACACAAATCACCCAATAGTACGAGAATAATATTTCTCTTGGAAGGAACCAAAGTCTCCTTTATCTACATTTTTAAATATTGATACCAATATATCCTTTAAATAGATGAGCTGTGATGTTAGACCTAAAAATAGGGCTTAGTGGAGGAACAGCTTACATAAAGAATATTGAAGGCAGCACCACAAGAAGAATAAGGAAAATGGAAAACAAAGCTATTTAAATCCATAACATTGAAACTCTGAGAGACCTGTATGACTGAGAACACTAGATACTGAAACGTTTTGTGGTTTAATGTGGGACAATGCAAGATAATCCTATAAAAAAGTGTATACAAAGGAGTGACGTGTAAAACTTTCTCACACTCAGAAAAGAAAGAAACACATGCCCGTAATCATTTTTAAACATATTAGTTAAAAAAGTACAGCCCCCCCCCCTCCAACAAAGTCATTGACTATATTGTAATTAATGTGAATGGACTTGGCAATAAGTAAAACCTGTCCTGGTCAATTGCATTTATTAGGTAATAACCTAAGTAGAATAAAACAATTATGTAACCACTTTACTATCAAGTGGTGCACTCTCAAAAGCCACATCACATTTTTATAGAGCCTTTTCAGCAGTTAAACGGTTTTAGATCAATTTGTAAAATGCAAATATGTAATCCTTTGCAAAACCGAACAAAAGCAATATGTTAAAATTATATCTATGAATCTAGTTTGCATGTAGTAAGCAATAATTAGAAGTGCAATGTATTGATTTCAGCTTTATTTAAATCACTCTGACACATATAAGCTGCTCCAGCTGCCCCCTGATGGCACACCACAAGCCCACAGGAAAACAAGTGTGGTTTTGTAATCAATAGCTATTATGCAAGTCCTGTGCATGGAGGCATATAATAGCACTCCTGGGTGCAAGGTCAAGAATAGCTTCATGCATATTTTAGATGCCACCAGCTCCATTTTAGGAGGTTTGTTTGTTTGTAGAGCCCGCGGGGCGCATAAACACACTTTATTTATGACAACAATGCACACGCAATATGGTCACATTTTGCCAGGAATTCTTTGTCCTATATGTGATGGAAACAATGAGTTTTTGTCAAAAAGTACATTTTCAGTAAAAGTATAATTTGGAAAAGTGTTTAAACTTAATGTGTATTTCTTCAACATTCATTTGAAAAGATGTTTTAAAGAAACTCAGACGAAAAGTTATGGTTGAGTTTAGGGCATAATCCAACAGCAAGATTAGAAAGATTTGTTCTGACAAAAAAACCACATCAGTAGCAAAGTCAGAAAATAAACATATCTACATAAGTGTTTCTACAAAGCATGAAATTAGGACGCGTGAGCCCAGCCCTTATTGCTGTGTTATCTTGTGCAATTTAGAGAGTGAATTTTAATAGTTCTGCCAGTCAGACTCAGGGCCTCAGACTAATTATATGGTGTGATGATAATATTGTATGTGATAAATACTGATACTGGAGGCAATACCTACCCACTTTGATTTCTACACCTTTGAGAGAAGGAAAAGCTGCTATACAACCTGTGCAGGGTCAGACAGGCCTTTTTTGATTTCATCGAGCCTTTCCCCAGTGGACTGAAGATCTTGGGGGCTTATTTGCAAGCCCCTTGTGCCACTGGTATGTTGCTTTTTCCCATATTAAATGTGACACACCGGCAACGCAAGTGGCTTGTAAATAGGCCCCTTGGAGTATTTCTTGCGGGTGCGTGGGTCGCGGGAGTCGCGGTGGTGTTGCGTGGGGGAGCAGGGTTTTGAGATCGGGTTATGCGTCTTCTGCGCCCCTGCTCTCCCCAACCCGTTTCCAGGAGAAGGAAGCAGGCAGCCAGGCTCCCACCCCTAAGCCAATCACAATGCAGTGTTGTGATTAGTCTGAGCATTGTCACATGGCTCTCAGTCAGGGGCTGTAGGAGTGGGCATGGTCTCCATGCAGGCTGTAATGCAGCCTGCATGGAGAACAGGGAAGTGTGCATAACTTCTTTGAGCAGCCCGAGAGTGCCAACCAAAGAGTCATTGCGCATTTGAGTGGGCAAACCACTCCGTCCCTGCCCTGCTCCATGCGTAGAGCAGCCCCGCCCACCCTCCAGCCTGCAGAGGAAACATAACATCATAATAACTGAAAGTTATCATGTTATGTTTCCTCTTCTCGCACTGCTCGCACTGCTTCAAGGCAGTGGGCGACGCTCCTCCGCCATGGCGGAGGAGCCACCACTGGTATGAAGTACAGATGCTATCTTGTCTCTCAAATAATGATAGCTAACATCACTCCATTTGTATTTTACGACATTACTGCATATATTCAAAGTGTGGCTCCAATAACCCTAATAATGGCCACTAGCAGCATCAGAGGACTCTCATTCAAAATGTTTACGGTTCAGAGGGGCAGCTGTTAAGCTACTCACTTTCGTCTTTCTGAAGTGTGCAGGACGCATTTGTCTGAAGTTTCCCAGCCTACACTGCACACATCGTACTTTCATCATTCTTTACTGACCTTCAGTTCAGTCTATTGTTAACATTTTCCTTTTTTTGATCATGCAAAATATTCCTTCTGTTTAATGTACTTCGAGGAAGTTCAGGTTTAATTCCGATTAACATCCTGATGAACGATTACTTATTTAAACTTTTTTGTGGTTCAAAGCAATGGTTCCAGGAAGAAGGTGTATTGCACACAATGTATCTGGGGTTCTGGGGATCTTGAGAATGTTTTGTTTCCCTCTAGAATGAAAAGCCATTTTTCACCTTTTAAAACACTAAGCCAGCCACAAATTTCATACTTCTTTGCTGTCAATTTTGAATTTTGAAGTAAACTCCTAATAAATATGTAAATGTGCTTCAAATCCCAATCAATTACAAAGAATCAATTTTTGTCAGTGGCCCCCCATTGTGGACTCCGATAAAAAAAACGCCATCAGCTGCTTTTAGCCCTTCTAAATGTAGCTGCCCCATTATAATTCCAACTCCTTTGTCATAGGCGTTGGTTTTTACAGTGAGGGGTGACTGAAGTCAGGACCATGTAGCACACAGGTAACAGACTTAGGGGCCAAGTACGATGTCGGCTGGAAAGCCTCTGACTGCTATTTGGAAGCTTTCTGACCACGGTCAGAGGCTCTCTGACTGACACAGTCAGTTTGCTGTCCAACCGCCAAATTACGATGTCAGAGTTCAGTGTGTGAACTGCCTGGTCATTCTGATGCGGTTCCGACCAGCTCTCGGAGTCCGTCAGACCCACACCGCAATCCCCTATGAACGATGTGGAAAGGGTTTCGGAAAGTGACTTTGGAAGCTAGCACGGCCCCTTGCCTCCACAGCCTACAGTTGCTGGCAAAGGGGGTACCTAGGGTGCCCCCCTGAGAATCCATGCACTGTGTGGCAGGCACCATGGGGTGCCTGCTACAGGGTGCAGGGTTATACAAACAAAGTCATTTCTTTATGGGAGCTTGTATTATGGCTGGTTTATGGCCATAACACAAGCACACATAGAGATATGTGAGTATCCGACCAAAGTGTTTGGCAGCATCGTAATCGGGTGGTCGAAACAACCGACCGGAGGTTTACAAGACGGTGTCGGATGGAAGCGATTCCGCCTGACGTCGTAATTGGCCCTTAACTGTTTTCACTGACTGTGATCTTACTGTTGCTTATTGCAAGACTTTGATATTATGTTTGTAATGTTCTGCAGGCTTTTAATATAGCCTTATAGCCCGGCGTAGCGGGCTATACCAGCTATTAAAGGCCCGCTGAATCGTTAAAGGCCCGAGCCGAAGGCGAGGGACTTTAACGAGACAGCAGGACTTTAATTGCCGGTATATCCCTGCTACGAAGGGCTATAAGGCTATTAGAACATACTGCCACTAGAGGGCAGAATGTTCTAACAAATTAAACAAATGGTTCTCGAAGCTCGAGGGGATATAAATCCCCTCAAGCTTCGAGAAGCCTTCATTGGATGTTGCTCTGGGGGCCTTTACCGCCCGTAGAAGCAGAGAGAACTCCATTGTCTTCAATGGAGCTCCCAACATTCCAATGTTCTAATTATCCTTATGTTTGTTTAAAAAGCCTCATGTTTTTTGTTCTATGTGTTTGTACAAGCCTTATGTCTACACTAAATTATTATTTAATGGCTGATGACCATTTGTTATCTCTGTGTCAGTTGCTGGTAATTATTCACATGCCTGTGATTATACACGTGCTGGTAATTATCCATGAGCTTGCAGCCAGGTACTTTCAAAAACTTTGAACGATGAGGGAGGAGCTTCGCGGGCAACCAAGATGGCCGCGTAAGCTCGGAGCTCCGCGGACCCTCCGATCCTCCGCAAATATCCTGTTGGAAATCCTGATCCACATTAGTGGATTCTACTTGGTGGATGGTCACAGACACGGGAGCAGTTTTCCGCTTCTAAATTGATGGTTCCTAGGCGAAACTACGTCGAGCTAAACTCCATGCCAGGGATGCGCCATTGTCTCTCGGGAGGCTGCTGCCTTCGCCGACGCTCCGCGTGACTGGAATGCCAAGCGGTTGTCTGTGGTCCCTGCTGGCGGAGTGCCTGTAACTGCGGAGTTGTCTACTACCGGCTTGGTGCGATTATTGACATTGCCTCTGCTCTGTTCGTGTGTTTCTTTGTTCGGATGGTGTAGCCCTTTGTCCTCCTAGGACTCAACATGGCGGGCAGAGGGGACCCCGACAAGACGTCGAACAAAGGTGTTCGTAGAACGACTCAAACGCAGCTGAACAAAATTGACCGGTATGCTCAGCAACGGACCTCACCCACGGTGGTGGCCTCCTCTAAAGACCTTCATCGTGCGAGCTCGCCAGAAGGCTCTGAGCCAACCCTGAGTGACGTTATGGGGGCCATCGCGGGCATTCGGTCTGAAATGCAAAAACAACATGAGGTCCTGACTCATAAGGTGGACACTCTGGCTGTGGACCTCACTCTTATCAGGGCGGACCTGGGGAAAACCAACGATCGAGTGAAGTCTCTTGATCTCAAGACCTCCAGCCTAACTACCGACGTTTCGGACCTACAGACGGAGGTCCGGACCCTGAGACTGGCCAACGACCAATTTTCTAGAAGGCTGGACGACTTCGAAGGACGTGCCAGGCGCCAGAATGTCCGTCTTATTGGTGTTCCGGAGGGAGCGGAGGAAGCGGCAGTGGACCTTTTTGTGGAAGACCTGGTGCAGACGCATCTCGCACCTTCTGGCCTGAGCAACTTCTTCTCAGTGGAGCAGGCCCATCGGGTCTCGGGTGGCCCGCCGAAATCGGGTAGGGCGCCTAGACCCATCATTGCCCGGCTCTTTAATTTTAGGGACCGGGACGTGATCCTTCAGGCGTCCAGACGGCATGGACCGCTCAAATACCAGAACTCTGAGGTGCACTTCTATCCGGACTTCACCAGGGCCGTGCAGAGACAGCGACAGAGTTTCGCAGGGGTGAAACGGCGCCTGAAAGACATGGGCTTTAAATACTCGATGCTGTTCCCTGCCAAACTTCGTATTGAGCACGAGGGCCGTGCCCTGTTTTTCGATGTGCCGGACAATGCAAGCGACTGGCTGGACACTTTGCCACAACGCCGGGAAGAACAAGACGAGCAATCCGGAGGCGCAACTGGTGGTTCCGACCTCTAGGACTGGTCTATACTGAGCTGATTATGGCGGTTGGTGTCCCTGCTGTCTGTGACTGCTAATACCAATGTTATTTCGATTTGGTTGATTCTCCTGGTGTTTACATGGAGGGTGGCGGGAGGGGTTTGTGGAGATTCCTTACTCCTCTGGGGACTTTTTGTAGACTAGTTCATGGGGCGACAGGCACACTGCTGGTTGGGGGGGCTTTTTAGTCTGCTGCAGGGGTGCAGGGTGGGGGGGTGGTGATGGGAAAGTTTGTTTGTTTGTTTACTTTTCTCTCCTTCTATCTCTTAGGCGATGGGTCGTATACACTGTTCAGTTTCCCTTGTTGTTGAGGTTTGCTGGGGTTGGGTGGGGCTGGAGACACGACGATGGGGGGTAGGAAACTACGAGTACTCAGTTGGAATATGTTAACGGGTTGGGTGACCGCCTCAAGAGGGGGGTCGTGATTCAACTGATTAAACGCCACATGCCCGATGTTGTTCTCCTTCAGGAGACACATCTGGTTGGGAACACATGTAAAGCACTCAATCGAAAGGGATATAAAATGGTGGCCCACTCGGGGTTCTCTTCGGGATCTCGGGGGGCGGGAATTCTGGTCCGTACGTCCCTTCCACTTGAGGTCGACGTCACTCTGATAGATGAGAGGGGGCGATACGCCGCGGTGGTGGGACGGTGGGAGGGGCGTGCCCTGACATTACTTTCAGTTTACGTTCCTCCGGGCTTACAATCTAGCACTTTCCAAGACCTTGGTGGCGCCATTTTGAATTTGCCTGCTGGTTTGTTGATAATAGGGGGTGACTTCAACTCGGTATGCTCCGGCTCCTTGGACCGCCATCCGCCTAGAGACCTCCGGGGCTCCCAACTGTGGTTGCCATCTTTCCTTGAGACTATGGGACTGGTGGATAGCTGGCGGCTTCTACATCCCACGCTTTGTCATTTTTCCTTCCATTCCGGCGCCCATGGTAGTCTTTCCCGGATAGACTATGTTCTTACTTTGGCTGCACATGCGCCTGCTGTTTCTGAGGCCCGTTTTTTGGCGCGGGGCATTTCCGACCATTCCCCGTTGTGGGTCTCTTTTGACTTTGACATTGTTTTGTCTGACCGGCCGGCGGCTATTAATCCATGGTATTTTCGCGATCCCAAGACTCGCAATCTCTTGGCCAAGGCCATTGACCTCTATTTTTCTGAGAATGAGGGATCGGTTGAGTCGGCCGCGACTCTGTGGGAGGCGTTTAAGACTGTCTTGAGGGGTGAGGCTTTTGCTCTTATAGCAGAGGCCCGTAGAGTCAGGGATGCCGATTTGGTGTGCATTGAGGAGGAGATCATGGAACTTGACTCCCAGTTGGAGACAGAACCCGATCCCGCTCTCCTGCATGACCTTTCCCTCAAACAGTCGGAATACCGTGACCTGGCCACGAATGCAGCCCTTACCTTGGCTAAGGAACAGCAGGGCCGTATATACGACGTTGGCGATAAGGCTGGGAAGTTGCTGGCCTGGCTGGACAGGAGGGAGATGGCTAGCCGTGTCGTACCCGAGATAATGGGAGGTGACGGAGTTGTCGTCTCTGATCCCAGCGCTATTGCCGAGTCCTTTGCTGATTACTTCCGAGACGTTTACACCTCTGTTTCGGACCGGTCTGAGAATGATTCGACAGCGCTTCTCTCGACGGTCGAACTTCCCTGTCTTTCGGACGAGGAGCGCGACGACTTGGACAGGGACATCTCTGTTGACGAGATCGCCCTTGCGATCCACTCATTGCGATCGGGAAAGGCACCGGGCCCTAACGGCATCCCGGTTGAGATATATAAGATCAGGCCGGATGTGGTATCTCCACACCTGCATAACATGTTTCTGGAAGCGCGGGACGCCGGCCTACTTCCTTTAGACCAGAGGTTGGCCACCATTGTGGTCATCCATAAGGATGGGAAGCCGAGAGACTTGTGTCGTTCTTATCGTCCCATTTCTCTTCTTAATGCCGAGCCTAAGATCCTCGCCAAACTACTCGCTAATCGACTGATTGGGGTTATTAGCGACTTAGTGCACCCGGACCAGTCGGGCTTTATTCCTCATCGCAACACTGCCCTTAACCTGCGTAGACTCCATGGCGCCCTGGCCAGGGCCCACACCCTGAAGGAGCCGGCAGTCCTTGCTTCCTTGGACGCTACGATGGCTTTTGACTCTCTCGAATGGAGTTACCTCTGGGCGGTGTTGAAGAAGCTCGGTCTTGGCCCTGTGTTTATCGACTGGGTGAAGCTCCTCTACGCTGACCCACTGGCTAACGTTGCCGTCAATGGCCGCATCTCGGCATCTTTTGCCCTTCATAGGGGCACCAGACAGGGCTGCCCCTTGTCGCCTCTTTTGTTCGCGCTTTCTCTTGAGCCGCTCGCGGCCATGTTGCGTACGCACCCGGATCTGCATGGCATAAGCTGGGCCCCTGGTTTCGAGGACAGAATCTCTCTCTATGCTGATGACATTCTGCTTTACCTCACCTCCCCTTGCAAATCACTTATTGTGGCATGCGATGTACTTCAACTTTTTGGCAGGTACTCTGGCCTCGTTATTAACTGGGCCAAGTCCTCCCTCTATGTACTGAAAGGGGACACACCACGCCTCCCTAGAGGCTGTAACATCCAGGTGGCCAGTCAGGGCTTTAAATACTTGGGGATTTACATCTCCGGTAATGCGAGGGTGAGATACGACCAAAACTTGCTTCCCCCTCTTCTGCGCCTTCGGCGTGACGTGGAGGGTTGGCGCAAACTCCCACTCTCTCTACTTGGACGCGCGGCATTATTCAAGATGATGTCTTTGCCCAGGTTTCTGTACGCCCAAGATCCGGTTCCCGCCCGCTACTTTCGGGAGATTGAGAGCCTTCAACGTGCCTTGCTCTGGGACGGCCGTCCCCGCGTCGCTGTCACGAAGCTCACACTTCCGTGGTACGACGTGGGTATCGCACTACCAGATGTGCGTAGGTACTACTGGGCCTCCCAATTGGCGGCTATCAATCATGGTTTCTACGGGCCGGAGAATAACCCTGGCTACGCCATGGATAAGTGGCTTTTGGATGGCGGCAATTACTACAGGGCGCTGTACTCGAGGTCTCTGGACGGGCGGATGTCGGGTCCAACGAGAACTGCGGTCCACATCTGGCGGACGATCACCAAGGCGCAGGGCTGGCAGGGCAGGCTTACTAAATTCACCCCTTTGTATGATTCCGATATTTTGGGCAAACTATGGCACACCAAGGGATTTGATAAATGGGACCTCATAGGAATTTCCAGGGTGGATGATATGATCTCTAAGGGCGAGATTAAAACCTTCTCCCAGCTACAGGTTGAGTATCAGCTGGGCGGCACGGAATTTTTCCGTTATGCCCAGCTGCGCCACGCTCTACTCTCTGCTGAGCCGGCAGACGGGGCGATTCCAGAGAGCTCCCCGCTGGAGGACAGGGTGTTGGACGGTCATATGCCTGACAGTGCCATTTCACTGTCGTATAAGAAGTTAATTAATGTTCGCACTGACCTCCTCCTCGGTGTGCGGGATCAGTGGTTGCGTGACGGCCTGGAGATCGATGACGAGGACTGGCAGAGTGCTGTGTCTTCCCCCAAGGAGGTCGCCATTTCCTCTCGTCTTCGGCTGGTGCAGTTTAAGATCTTGCACAGGGTGTACGTTACTGGCCCCCGGCTTGTGCATATGGGCTACTCGATTGATGGGCTCTGCCGCCGTGGTTGTGGCGCCTCTGCTACTTTCCTGCACATTCTTTGGGAATGCCCCATCATAGTTTCCTACTGGAGACGTGTACACCGGATTATGGATGAAGTAACTGGGGTGGTGACAACTGCGGAAGCTAGGAGATGCCTCCTCAACATCTGGGAGCCGTCCGATCACAATGTGGCTCAGACGCAGTGGGTGACTCTTGGCAACATGGTGCCCAAACGCGACATTGCGCAGAAGTGGGGGGCTCCGACGGCTCCCCTGGTGGTACAATGGAAAGCCAACATGGATTGGTGTATGTTTAGGGAAAAGACGGTCTATGTTGCCAGGGGTAAGCCCAAAAAGTGGTCGAAAGTGTGGGGGGCTTGGAATGCTTACAGGGGTGATATTTGCTTGCCCCCGGAACCTGTCTCTTTGGAGGAACATTTGTCACCTTGACCTGTGACACCAACCGTGATACGTTATACTGCTGAATCCTGTTTCTTCCTTCTCCCCCCCCGTATCCTGATCTACTCTCCTGTACTCGTGCTTTTATGCACGTTGTCCCCCTGCCCTGCCCCGACACCTCGAAGGCTTCTTCTACTCCATTGCCATTCTTTCACGCCCTTGGCGTTTTTCTTCTTTTCTTGTTCTATGTTTCTTTACTACATAAAATATAAAAACAACCTTCACTGTACTGTTGCAATTGTTCTTGCACTATTGCTCTCCTGATACACCGTGCTGCCTTGCCTCCGGGATGTTAGGCTGAATAGCTGTGTGCACTCTTTCAATAAAGGTTTTAAAAAAAAAAAAAACTGTGAACGATAATTGAACATGCCTCCTTCTGGAAAGAACAACCAAACTACAAATACCCAGTCAAACCCCAGTCAGGCACTTGGCTTTATTTCCTGGAAAGAGATATTGTCTCTTACCACCAACTCTCCTGGATCCCAACCCCTCCCCTACCTGAATCAAGCTTCCTCCCCTGGCCCAGTAACATCTGCGCTCCTGCAGACATTCTCGAGCGGCTCATTGGATTTCCCTGATCTTCACATTCCAGCAAAGACCTACCATTGATCCACAGCAGCGAATACTCTCCGCAGCAGCAGCTGTCTGAAATCGGCCTTGTTAGTCATCCTGGCATCGTGACAGCAAAACCTATAATGCAAAAGAAAACAAAGCAAAAACAAGGTTTGTTAACTAGTCTTTGTTTTCTTTCAAAACTCTCTCACTGCCAATCTACAGCACTTTGGGACTTGTGGATAATCAAAACATAAGATATTGACACTACCTGCTGGAAGGTTAAGAGGCAATTTTACTAACATTGAAAAAGGGAAAAAAGGTGAATTAGAAAGAGAGAACAGTCAGATTAGCGAAAGCATATGACGTAATATGCTGATTGGGAGAAACTTTGAACCCCTATTTGAAAATCAAGAAAGGAGTGGGTAATTCCATCCCACAAGGGATTAAAAGCAATATGTATTCCTGTATTGTTATTAAAATCTCTGATTGTAAGTACTTCCATTGCTCAAATGTTAATGTAGTGTGTTCTTTCTGTTTAGTTGCTCTCCCCAACACATTTAGTAGATGCACCCTGAAAGAGGGAGACATCTTGGGCATTCCCAAACAGGATAGCGGACCAGACACCACTCACGAGGCGCATGCCATGTCTCTTTTATTATTTTGTCCCAAGCCCCTTCTCTCCTGGGACAGTGACTTATTTGAGGTTATTATTCCTTGGTTGGGCACTGTGTTGGAAGAGAGTAGGGTCCAACTTTGTCTCTGCGGACAAGTTCTCCAGGGGAGTAGCCTGAAACGTAGGACTTTCTTCAGTTTGACTCTACACAGTTCAAATGATTTTAGCTAACTGTTTTTTAGGAGGCCAGGGAAGCCAAAGTAAATGCTATGATCCCATTGTTATTTGCACCTTTCCTTGTAGTGTAGTTTCTATATTCCCAATATGCTCTGTGCATTGGAATAACATAAACGATAGCTTAGACGTAGGACTGAGGTCGACTAGGTCTCTATTGAATATGTTAGACTTAATTGTGTGTGCCAGCTAGCTCAGAGTTCACTAGAAACTTTCTCGAGTAAGCAAGAAGGCGTTTAGCTTTCCTGAATAGACAAGAAGCGATTAGCTTCTGACAACCATATCACATGACAACTTTGTTCCCCCTGCAATAAGGAATATACCTCTAGAGTCGCAGAAACAATAGATAGCTATTTTACTCAGTAAATTGTGCATGCTTCGTTTCACCAGAAATGCAGAGAAATAGAGAGACGGGCGTTTTCAATAAAAGGGTTATTTATTGAGCAGTCTTCTTTCTCATGCAAGAGAAATGAATTGCCACAATTGCAATACTTGTCATAAAGTAAAGTGCGTACAGTAAAAGGAGTATTATGAAATAATACTGTAAAAGCATTTTTATGGTTTCTAAGCCATATGGTACTTAAAATGGATAAAATACTTACAATGATAAAATAATGACTAAACGTACTCAACTGGTGTTTCTAAGATACGCCTAACCCAGTGTACCTAACCTAAGCCTAGTACGTGGGAAGGAGTAGATGAGTTACAGTGTTTTGCCAAGAATCTGAATCAAGAATTCTCTATGGGTCTAATCAGCTCCTTACCTTAGGTATAGAATGAAGGAGGTCTTGTATCTCTCTCAGGACTCGATCTCCCAGAAACCCGCGAGGGTATCAGGGAAACACTGGAGCTGGATTTCTCGGCAGGAGAAAAGACAGCGTCTCTCTCAGTGCGTCAGCAGGGAGGGTTGGCTTCCTTCGGCACTCGCATCAGCAGGGCGTCGGGCAAGTAGATAGCCGATCTGCTCCAAACCACCGTGTGTTGCTTAGAGCAGATGCTGGTATATTTATACCTGGAAGGTGCCGAGTTTGACGTAAGGTTGGACATAAGACGTCACTAAGAACTGGCAGTTCTTTCAGGACTCTCAGGATTTCTAGGACAAATCAAAACAGAAGCAGGGGAAATTCCCGGGCTGCTAGAGGCTTGGTTTGTTTAACAACGCGTTGTACTTTCTAGGAGTCTATGGGAGTAGCCTTGCCGTATTTGGACTGCATTGGCTATGACTTAATATGGATATGATTCTTATGCCTTTATAAGGATATGATTTATTATAACCACACAAGGGCATACATCGGGAATATCTAATTAGGGTCCTAGATACATTCACAACATCCTATGGTGTCCCTTAAGACATCTGAATATCATACTGAAACTGGGTGTTTGAAACCTGCCCAAACAATAAAGTTTTGACCTTGATGTCTAAGAGTTGGAATTTTATAATCCACACCTTTGGCTATACCTAATGTTGACTTCCGAACTTTGATACCTTTGGAACATCAACAACATAATAATCTGATTACATTTATTGTGGTCATCCAGAGCCCTTTTAAAATCAACCGGTGAACTAAACCATGATCTTACTTGGTCCGCTTGGGCACAAATAACAGCATTTCATATACAAAGGTTCTTGTGGTCCCTTACTAGCCATTGTTCACCAACTCAAAGGGTCTGCAGATGGAGAGCCCCACCAGAGGGTCAATAAACTAAGTCTGTTCTCTTTCGGTCCAGCTCCAGTAGGTGAGCAGTAAAGATGATGCCACACAGTGACTGCCTGTTAGACCTGGCACCATTGGTGTGGGCCTCCCTTCCAATTTTTCTGCTGCCTCATGTGTTGTTTGAAGGTGTTAGATGCTTTGGCCACTGTGCCACTGCTATCCAGTGCCACAGTGCAAGTGCTCCCTATTGTAAATTGATGTATTAATCAGTGGTTCCATGCTTGGCTATTTTGTTTACTTGTCAGACCCTAGTCTAGTGCACTGAGTGTATCCAGGGCGTGTAAATCCAAATGCTGCTGGTGAGCCTGCAGCACTGGTTGTACCACCCACAGAAGCAGCCTTGTAAAATGTGTCTAAGGTCTGCCGTTGCAGAGCCTGAGTGCAGTCTGGTACTGTCATGCTGACTGGGCAAGTGCATCCACTTGCCTGTCCCTAAACCATCCCTTTTCTTCATATCAGTCACCCCTATGGTAGGCCCAAGGGCAGGGTGCATTTTAAGTATAAGTTAGAACAAGCCCTGATGTGTGTGGCATGTCCTAATAGGTAATTATAGCCATTTTCATTTTTCACTATTGCAATGCCTACTGTTCTCCATAGGCCAGAATGGGCTGTTATATTATTACATGTTTATAATCCTAACTGTCTCAGAGAACATGGTAGAAATTCGAGGTTAGTATGCCTGAACTCATAATGATAAAATACATCTTTTAGTAAAGTTGGTTTTAACATTCTGTGTTTGCAAATACCACTTTTAGAAAGTAGGTATTTGCTTGTCTAACCATTCAAACCTGCCTCTGCTAGGTTGTGTATTCCTTTGTCTGGTTTTGTGAGTGACAGGGCTGGGGGAGTCCAAGAGGCAGGATGAGTCAGCCAAGTGGTGATGGTGAATAGAGAGATCTACATCTAGATGGGAAGGAGGAGTTGCACCTGAACCTTGAATAGGGCTGGGACTGCCTTCCACAATGCTGGCTCCACGTCCTGGTGAGCGGCTGATGTCTCTGCCCTGCACACTGAAAGAAGAGAAGGAGTCCTGTAAACAAAGTGCTTCAGGACTGTACTTGCCTTCCACAATGCTGGCTTCACCTCCTGTGGGGCGTCTGATGTGCCTGTCCTGCACTGTGAAAGGAAAGGAGAAGTCTGGTAAACAAAGTGCTTTAGAACTGGTTTGGACTGGGCAAAGGCCCCTCTCCCCACAGAGAACAAAGGCTTTTGGGGTATAAATACTGGCACCCTGATCCCATGAAATTAGATCACTTTGGACTACAAGAAGAAACCTTTACTGAGGAGAGGAACCTGAAGAAACTGAGGAGAGACTATTCCCATGCTGAAGTGCTGCTTGGGGGATTGGCCTGCAGTGGTTGCCTTACTGCCAAAGGAAGGAGAAAGGAACTTTGTGTACTTTGCTTTCAACTTGTGAAGGATCTCCAAGGGCTTGGAAAAGAGCTTGCCTCCTTCTGAAGTCTCAGGGACAACAGACTTCACCCCCCAGCTCCCCAGAGTTCTTTTGGAAGTGCCTGCAGCTGTTTTGGGCCTTCTGAGGAACTGCGTGCCGCAAGGAGCTGGAAGCGCGACTCATCGAGAAGAAGAGTGTCACCGTCGCTGTGCCTGCCGTCGCAGTGCCTGCCGTCGCAACACCAAAGGAGGGTGTCGCCGCGTGAACTGTGGCGCACTGCACCGCATTGGAGAGAAGCGTGCCGCAATGAAGAGGAAGTGTGTCGCCGTCGCTGCCAATGCAACTCTGAAGGAGGGTGTCACCGCTGTAGCTTTCGCATTGCACTGCATCAAGGGAAGAATCTCGCAACGAGGTCGGAGCGTGTCGCCGTCACTGTGCCTGCTGTCACAACTCTGAAGTAGGGTGTCGCCGCTGGAACTGTCGCACTGCACCGCATCGAATAAGAGCACCTCGCATCCCTGAGAAGCGCGCCGCCGTCGGAGCTGCTGCCTTCGTGGATGTCGCCGCTGTAGTTGTCGAATCGTGCAGAAGCTTCAAGCATCATGACGGACTACCGGAGGACGCATCGCGATCATTACGGGGGATCCCTTTGGAGAATTTTGCAGGACAGTCCTATCAAGACCGACCTGGCATCAATCCCTTTCATCTGTCCTGCACAGACTCTACATATACTTGTAGTCACTGTGGATTTTTTGTACTAGAGATAGACCATCTGTTCATGGTAACCTATCCCTACTTTTGGTTGGAAGTATCTACTTTGATGACTCGTGGTTTTGTACTTCTACTGATTTATTTCATTTACGGGATCAGTTGGACCAGATATGGATTAGAGAAACAGAAATGTTCTTTGTGCAACTATGAGGTGCAACGAGGCTCACATATCACTGAGCAGTCTTTATTCCTGAAGCTATTATATTCAATCTAAGCCCTGAAGAAGTCCTCTGTGTGAGACGAAACGCGTGGGCTGTGTGGTGCTTCGTTTATACTCTTGAAATAAAAGATCTGAAACTCTAGAAATACCATTGTTCGCGATTCATTGTATAATATATAATGCATATTACAATTTGTGGTGCACCTTTGCTGTTGTGAATGTTACATTGAATTCCCTAGGGAATAGGCACTGTTGCGGTGGGTGCCATTCAGTGTACACACAACCCCAAATTTAACTTTTAGGGGAAGATACATACGTAGGGTTATTGTCAGATAGGTGCTGTCAGGAAGAAGATACCATCTTTGGGTCGCTGTTTTAATTCATCGCGGAACAAGGGTGTTGCCGCTGCAGTCCACGCATCGAACCGAGAACTTCTCGCATCCCCGAGAAGCGTGCCGCATCTGGAAGATCTTCACGTCTTTATTTCTTTGCACCTGAACTTTGCCGCATTTCTCTTGCTGCAACATTGCTCGTAGTGTTGCCACTGGGTTACTGTATGTGGTCACAAATTCTTAACACACTGCCTCTGAGATAAGCCTGTCTGCTCGTGCCAAGCTACCAAGGGGGTGAGCAGGGGTTATTTTAAGAGTGTAATCCCCTTATCCTGACTGGAGGCAAGCATCCCTATTTGTCACAAGTACCTACCTCTGCCAACTAGAGACCCCCAAATCTAACACTGCCATAAAGTTCCCACCGTGTTTTACCAGTCTCATGCAAGTACTCATTAAGGCCCTCATTTTGGGTGTGGAATTATGCTGAACATATTTGTCACTTAATACTTTAGGCATCAAGCTCAACTCCCAACTCACCCTTCACTCCCAGGTCAGCTCTGTGGTTTCTTCCTCCTTTCTGGCTCTGCGTACCATTCGCAAGGTGTCCCGTTTTTTTTCATTTGATGCCCTAAAACTAATTACTCTTGCCATGGTCGTATCCCGCCTGGATTATGGCAACGCCCTATATGCAGGTATTCCTGCATATAGTCTTCGGCGCTTGCAGCAGATTCAAAACCAGGCGGCGCGCCTGGTGTTCAAACTCCCAAAATCCTTCCATACCACTCCCCTCCTAAAGTCCTTACATTGGCTTCCTGTCTGTGCCCGTGTCCAGTTTAAGCTTGCATCTATCACCTTTCAAGCACGACTGGGCACGGCGCCGGCCTTCATCTCATCGGAGATTATCCCCTATGCTCCCTCCAGGGAACTGAGGTCATCTACCCAATCTCTTCTCACTGTTCCACGGTTCCGAAGAAAGAAATGGGGGGGCTCGAAATTTGCGACCCTCGCCCCGATCTTCTGGAACTCGTTGCCTTCAGAGCTCAGAGCTTCAACTTCGTACCTGTTGTTCCGGAAACAGCTCAAAGCATATCTTTTCGCCAAATCCTTTAATTAACACTTATTTTCTCATTTATTGGTTCCATCTTAGCCCCTGGTTTTCTGCCTTGATCTCTTTCAGTTAGCGCCATGAAACCGCTGGTGTACGTGCGCTGTACAAATAATTTTAAATAGAAATAGAAATAGAAATATTCAAGGAAAGTTGCATCCTCTGTCAGAAACCACCTCTTTTGGTAAAAGGCTTAAGTAAAGATCCCAGGATGACCCATGCTGACCAAAGGGGCTGAGGTTCTTCTCTGGGACTGCATAAGCATTCCTCATGGCATGATCCACAGTAATAAGTAAATATTTTTTCCCACCCACTCATAAGCAACCTCTGCTAATGGACATGGAACTAGGAGATTCATGAACTGTCCGCCTTATTTGCCACTCCTTTGACATAATGGGTATAACTGCTACATACATGCCTGGCCAGTAAAAGTTCTGAAACAACTAGTCCTTGTTCTTCTTTACACCGGAAGTGCTAGCTCATGCAACCCTTTCCTCAACTTTAATAATAAACTTTGGTGGGCTTGAGGGACCATCGGTAACTTCGTAGATGCATGCACTAGACGAGAAGGCTCACTGGAGAGTATCCCACCTTCCCAAGCAGGAGTTACACCTGTTCATTTTTCAACATTTCCAGGGCTAATTTGGGCACTTCAAGAGTGGGACATTCTCCATAAGCTGTTGCAAACTGGGTCATGTTATGTTTTTCAGAAGATGGCAACTCACATATCTCTATCAAGCTCCCTAACCAATCAGCTGATTCCTTGCTAGAGGCCCTTTAATTGATCACATTCATCAAATTCGAGTTTTCCTATTCTTGCCCTAACCAGGTTATAGCTTCTAAATCGTTATTCACACAGAGGTGCTGAAACCGTTTTCCATTGAAACAGACTGTGCAAAACTTTAACACGTAACTGCAGACTTTCATACACTGTTTTCTCCTAAAACTGGATGTAGGTTTAACATTTCCTGCATCTGTAAAGTTTAGAACTAAAACATGAGATCCCATTTTTTTGCAATTTTACAATAAATGGGAACACTTTTGCAATTAAGACTTCATCTGTGATTGATGTTTTATTTTCTGGCACCCTTTAAACTAAATCCCTGGGCTCAGAGTTTTCTTTCAACCTTCTGTTTTTTAAGAAAAAAATGTTTTTGGTAATTTGTTTTAGGACCCTCTGTTTTTTTTAACTTGATGTATTGTTTTCAATAACACAATCTTCAGGTGTACAACCAGCCTCAGCATTTGAAGACAGCATAATTGTTTGCATAGTAGACTCTATACAAAAATCAAACTGGTGATAATATAACGGCAGCCTGATGTTCATCTTAAATAGCCTGTCTAAGCACCTAGTCTGTGTCCCCCTCCGAACTTGTGTGACTGGTAGATCCCGTTCGGCTGTGGGCGCTCGCGGGTATCCCCTCAGTCAGAATGTCTTGGCAAAGTTCCCTCCATAATCCTAATCTTAAATCCTCATCTGCTAGCGTTTATTCAGGTATGTGCATCTTTCATCCATGCTGAATTCTCTGGAGGATGCAGTCCCATCCACACTATAGCTATTCTGTGTCGATCTAACACCATTATCAACTGTAATAGTTTGTAGGCTACCTTTCTTTGTTTTCTAGACTTCCTAATCAGTCCTAACAGACAGTGTGAAGGGGTCAATCTCATGTGCATCTCTGTGCCTCTCCGGACCCTCTCCATCTCAGAAGAATCTCACACCGGGACATTCCCAAGCCAGGTGCAAAAAGTTTTCCCCGGCTTTATCACACCTGGGGCAGGTGTCAGGATGATCTGGTGCGAAGCGGTGCAACCTCTCTAGGGTTATATAGGTGCAGTGCATGTAGTTATAATGAATGAGTTTAAAGCAGGAATTGCATGAAACTGTGTGCGTGCCCACTGCCTTCCATCCCCTATCATCCGGGGGCTCCTCCAAATCTGTGTTACAAGCCGTAAACACCCTGAGCTGGGGACCATCTGAGTCAGCCCTCATGGCATTATATAGCAGAGAAATGAGACATCTTCCATCTCCACATGTGAGCAGCACATCCAGCATTAGGAAGGACTCCAGGATGGTCAAATGGTTAAATAGATTGGATAAGCCAGTATAGTGCAAGTATTGTCCCATCCCAAGCCCAAAGTCTCCACACGCCTGTTCGTAGGTGATGAAGCTCTCGCCTGGGTGTAAGTCTGCCATTAAATTGCACCCCCCCCCCCCTGTCAAGCCCTGTAGGACATATTTGACAACATTGTCCATCTGGGAGGTAGCACCCATACTGACAGCTCTCGGAGAAATGGAGGGCGCCTCAAGATCCGTTCCACTAATCTTTGCCAAATGCATGCAGTCTGCTTTACCACGTACGGTTCATTGTCAGAGACTCCGGCTCCCTCCACTAGCACCGCCGGTAGCCTGACCGGTGAGGCCCTGCCACTCAACAGTCTCTTGTCCCAGTTGCCTCCTTCATCCGAACAATCGAGAAGGGTTTCACAACTGCCCCATGTTGTAATTAAGTTCTAACCATGGGGCCTACATACCGCCCTCCTCTTTTAAGTGATTCAGGGTGGCCAGCGTCACCCTGCTATGTCTGCCAGTCCAGTAAAGACTTACCAGCATGAATTCCAGTTGCCTAAACTCCCGCCTAGGAATTGGGCAAAGCGAGTTCTGTAAGAAATAGAGGCAGCGGGGCAACACCACCATCTTGGCCACTGCCAGACTGTCCAATAAAGAGAGTGGGAGGTTATTCCAAAAGCCCACCGAGCACCTCAGGGCATCAATCATTGTGGATACATTGTATTGCAGTATCTGTGTGTCTTCCAACACTACCTTTTTCCCCAGGTACCTAAACTGTTCTGTTTCCCATGGGACTCCAGCCAACAGGGCCAGCGGGAAGATCAATAATTTCCGCCTATTAAGCTGCCACCCTGAGTAGGCTGCAATCTCCTTGAGTATTCAGAGAAGCTCAGGTACAGCCTCCGGAGGTGAGGAGACATAAATAGAACATCGTCTGCGTAAAGCGAGATCACGTGTGGGGTCCCACCTGTGTGTATGCCTCATTGTCCCAAATCCCTGCGTGCCCAAATCACCAGAGTCTCAATCGGCAAAGTGAACAATAATGGCAAAAATGGGCAGCCCTGGTGCGTACCTCTCTCCAGCTGTCACTCTTCAGAACTGCTCTGTCCCACCCGAACCCTGGCACTCGGCTGCTGTGTATAAGAGCTGGACCCAATGGCGAAATCGGTGGCCAAAGTGCGGAACCCTTAGTACCTCCAGAAGATACCCTCAATTGACTGTGTCAAAGGCTTTCTCTAGGTCTATTGACACCAGGGCCAGATCATCCTCTCTGTGGCACACCTCGTGCATGACCTGTGTCAGCCTTTGAATGCTCATCCCTGTGCTGCAGGTTGGTATGAACCCACACGGGTTTTCATGAATCAGGTGAGCCAGATGTGGGGCAAGTCTGGCAGCCAAGATCTTGCTAGAACTTTTATGTCGGAGTTAATCATTGTGAGGAGCCAATACACCACTGGTTCCCAAATGTTCCCCTCTGGTTTCAGGAGCAAGACAATATCCCTTTCCTGCATGGTCGGGGGTAGCAGTCCCTGTTCATATGCCTCCTCATAAACCTGCAACAGAGGCTGCGCAAGTTGCCTCGAATATGTTTGCAAAAGAGCCAACAGGAAGCCATATGCTCCTAGAGCCTTGTTCCCCTGAATATTCCAGGGTACCTCTTGGATCCGCTCAACTGTTATCAGAGCGCTCATTTTCTCTACCCCCTGTCCAATAGCTGTGTCAGGGCCAACCCCCTGAAAAAAAGGAGCATAAAGGTCCTCGCACACCTTTGGGTCTGCTGTATAGACTAGCTGTAGGTGTTGTTAGAAAACCTCTCAATTTTCCCCCTGGTGTATTTGTTTTAGAATTGTTAATTCTTGTATAAGATACAGTTAGTTCCCTTTACCCTGAATTATGATTATTGTGAGAGATCACTTTACAAGCGCTGCGAATTTCCTTTCCCTGTCCTCTTGACTCATGTCTTCTGATTGCTTACTGTCTGCTCACAATGCTACTTTTGACACTGGAATAAAAGAACCACACACCATTTCTCTTCAGCAACCAGCACCCTATTCAGTTTGAGGGAGATCAGTAAAGTTCATATTTATCTCTAGGATATGAATTTTTAATGTTGGGAGCCTTGAGGCAATAGAAACAACAATTACAATTTTCTCTTTTTTGATTATTATATTCGTTTTTGCCATAGGTGCATAGCACACACCAGGCAAACCCAAGTAAGGGCAATTTGGAAGATGAATGGGCATTCTTGAACAGTATTTATATTTGCTTACTTGAACTATGTGCTACTTTTGTCTTCTTGTAGGAGCTCTAGAGGACAGCATATTGTATTTGGGATTACCCTGTTCTTAGCGTTATGAGTATGGATAGTGCTGAGGCCTCTGGAAGTGGATATCAATTGTTCTTTGAAATCTGGGCAGGCACTGTGGTGCTCTTTTTAAAGCGAGCCAAGTGAACCTGGACTTCTGGGGTTGAGCCTAGATTTATTTTGGCGCTAGATGAGGTTGGTTTCTTGAAGTATGATCGTGTCTTGGGTTGCCTATTTTTTTCCTGGATTCCTGGCTTTTGTAGGCATTTTTTACCCTGTGTATGATAGAGTTGTGTAAATCCTTAGAGGGAGTTTGAAAGCTGCAACTTTTTCTCCAAATTTCTAATTTATTTCCAATGTATGGTAAGGTTGGCTGTGTATATAGGGATTTATAGTCACCTTTGAGGTTGTCTTTGATTTCTAAGGAATTACACCCTGACATCTGTTAGAATTCTTGGACTGTTAGTTGTCAGAGGATAGTCACACATTTATACTCCAAATTTTGACAATTATTTTATTAGTTTCATGAGCCAGTCAGCACATTTGGTCTAATTTCTATGCATTTGGTGTTTGCTGAGTCAAGTAACCATATTGTCTTTCATAGTAGAGCAAACATGCAGCATCATAGTGCAGTCTAAGTGCGGGGTAAGATTAAGTGCCATATGTGATGTTTGAAATCAATTTAGATGTGGTGTTGCTTAAATCAGCAACATATCATAATCACGGGGTTGCAGAAAGCATGAGAAATAGGCGTGGCCATACCTGCTATTGTTATATACAGAGGTTCTTTTACTGGTGCCTGTATAATGTATAGTTATTATACAATATTGGTCTTGGATACTTGCTCACAATGCTACTTTTGACACTGGAATAAAAGAACCACACACCATTTCTCTTCAGCAACCAGCACCCTATTCAGTTTGAGGGAGATCAGGAAAGTTCATATTTATCTCTAGGATATGAATTTTTAATGTTGGGAGCTTTGAGGCAATAGAAACAACAATTACAATTTTCTCTTTTTTGATTATTATATTCGTTTTTGCCATAGGTGCATAGCACACACCAGGCAAACCCAAGTAAGGGCAATTTGGAAGATGAATGGGCATTCTTGAACAGTATTTATATTTGCTTACTTGAACTATGTGCTACTTTTGTCTTCTTGTAGGAGCTCTAGAGGACAGCATATTGTATTTGGGATTACCCTGTTCTTAGCGTTATGAGTATGGATAGTGCTGAGGCCTCTGAAAGTGGATATCAATTGTTCTTTGAAATCTGGGCAGGCACTGTGGTGCTCTTTTTAAAGCGAGCCAAGTGAACCTGGACTTCTGGGGTTGAGCCTAGATTTATTTTGGCGCTAGATGAGGTTGGTTTCTTGAAGTATGATCGTGTCTTGGGTTGCCAATTTTTTTCCTGGATTCCTGGCTTTTGTAGGCATTTTTTACCCTGTGTATGATAGAGTTGTGAAAATCTTAGAGGGAGTGTGAAAGCTGCAACTTTTTCTCCAAATTTCTAATTTATTTCCAATGTATGGTAAGGTTGGCTGTGTATATAGGGATTTATAGTCACCTTTGAGGTTGTCTTTGATTTCTAAGGAATTACACCCTGACATCTGTTAGAATTCTTGGACTGTTTGTTGTCAGAGGATAGTCACACATTTTTACTCCAAATTTTGACAATTATTTTATTAGTTTCATGAGCCAGTCAGCACATTTGGTCTAATTTCTATGCATTTGGTGTTTGCTGAGTCAAGTAACCATATTGTCTTTCATAGTAGAGCAAACATGCAGCATCATAGTGCAGTCTAAGTGCGGGGTAAGATTAAGTGCCATATGTGATGTATGAAATCAATTTAGATGTGGTGTTGCTTAAATCAGCAACATATCATAATCACGGGGTTGCAGAAAGCATGAGAAATAGACGTGGCCATACCTGCTATTGTTATATACAGAGGTTCTTTTACTGGTGCCTGTATAATGTATAGTTATTATACAATATTGGTCTGGAAGGGCGAGATTTTAGATCTCTATCTTATCACTCAAGATCTAAACCTCGATCTGGTCGACTGAATCTTTATTGCCTGTCATTGAGGAAAGAAAGTGCATCCAATACCAGGTTAACTTTACTAATGATGGACTCGACTCTGAAGAACCACAGACTACTTCTAAGTTTAAAGGTTTATTACAGAGTCATTGATAACTGCAAGTACAAGCATCTCAGAATGAGATTCAAAAGATACAAAGGCACTATTACATACATGTGTTCTCTGAAAGCTCTTAGGCGGGCAAAGAACACTACTAGGACTAGCTCCAGAATTAACAGGGCTGCAAGCATAGACACGAACTGCGATCTGTCCGTCATTTACAGGAGGAAGGAAAGAATCAGGTTAGGCTGTCCCTACTCTGTACTAGATGGTATCCCTACTTAACAAGGTCCCTACCTATCAAAGGTGTCAGCCGTGAATGTCTTCCTGAGAAGATCACCCACTCTTAGTCTCTAAGTGAAAAACCTATGATCCCCAGTCATGACCCCTCTCTGCCTACCCATCCGCTCTCTGAAGGGTCCTCAGGCATCTGCTCTAACTCCACCCAGGGGTGCTGACCCTAATACAAAAACACAGTTTACAATTGAAACGCCCCTCACGAGACGCCCATCACGTGGTGTCGATTCTGGCTTTTTCCATGGTGATCTTCCTCTGGGCCTCGGGTTTAGCGTTGACCTTGCTTCTCAGGCTCTTCTCCGGCCCGCTGATACCCCCTAAACATTCCTGAATCCTCCTCCATGTCTGTGCCAGTCTACTCGAACAAAGCTCTATTCATTAAACTTTAATCGAGACCCCCTCGCACCTGGTGACAGATATCCACAGCTAGGATCCCAATTCTCATAAGCTTCTAACAGAAGTTTGCAACAACTCTCCCGTCTCAGCTCGGCCTGTACCAGCACGTGCAAATCAGAAAACCTGTTTACCACTTCAGGCCTACAACCCTTTTTGCAGAGGTTTTAGTCTCCTCGTATCCTTTCGTGATTTAAAACAACAAGTAACTCTTTAATCGTTTGCTATGAAAACACATCTATGGAATATAAACCTTACTAATAAACAAAATCATTATAACATTAGTGCAATCCATGTATATGCCTAAGCGTATATTTCCAAACACTTCTGGCCTGGCCATGAGGCCTGTTCCCTTCTATGCCTTGCAGCATGACATTTCCCATTAGCAGCTACACAACATGGATCATGAATAATCACGTCTAATAAGAGTACATCTTCCACACATTTCTGGACATTCTCATTACTTATATGAATTTTCTATGTTAACTGCACACGTCTAAGTATAACTGAATACATTTTCAACATTTATAAGCACTTCTATTATGATTGTGCGACTAACTTGCACTTATGGTGCACTCGTGCATTTTAGTTCAGTTTGCGATCTCTCTCGTGCAGTTTAGTTCAGTTTGCGCTCTCTCAGTCCCCCCTTTGATGACCTCTTGTGGTCATCATCAAAATTCAAACTGAACTAGTGGCCATCCTCTCTCGTTTCAGCATTTCTAGAGCCCTCAGACTCTTGTACTGATTGTCCTGCATGACAGCTAATCTCCGTTCTTGTGCTTTTCTGGCCCTCTCCAGCCTATTTGACCTGTACCATTGGTACGACCTCACCAATCCCCACAACACGATCACACAGATCACTATTATGATGATAGGTTTCAGTACGTTCCACACAAAGCTCTTCCCTACGTTGGCAAGCCAACCTCCAACTTTACCCATTCCATGACCCACATTTTCCCAAACATTTACTCTAGTCAGGTCTTCGATCTCCTTGTGAATGTGAGTTATGTTCATAATGACTTTCTCAAGAGGTTTTGAATTGTCTGGAATGTAAGTGCAACATTCCTGAATCTTCAAAGCCTTACAGACTCTGCCTTCTTTTGCTAGCAGAACGTCTAATGCAAGACGATTCTGAAGCACCATGGCCCTTATCGATTGCATCTCTCCCTCCACCAACATTAAGGATTGTGCAGTACTGGCAGACAATCTGTCTACGACTGTTGCCAGCCTTCTAATTTTGACATCATTGAGGATCAGTCCTAGAAGAGGAAATGCAGCTCCAAATACGTCTCCAACTATCTCTGCATCCCCTAGGTCTCTCCTCACTCTCGCTGAGACCTTGCCTTCTATGATCTCTAAGTCTTGGGCGTGGTATATTTTTGGGAAAACAATAGCCAAATAACATGATCCATACCAGTTGTCAGGTAGTCTCACATAGGCATTTCTTCCACAGACAAAATATACATTTGGAATTACTTGCATTCCCTTCAAGAAGTCCTTTGTGTAATATTCTAGTCTAAAAGCATGTTCACAACTGACCTCCCCCACGAATACATTTTCGTAGTACGTTTTACTTCTGTGAAGGCATAACTTCCCTCTTTGTGTACGATCCAAAGCTATTGGACCACTACTACCCTTCTTTTTGTGTGCCTTCTCCTCTTCCGTCCAATCTGTCTTCCACTGTCCTGACTTTTTAAGAATCTTTTGCCTTCTATAACGATCATCCACTTGCCCTATAAACTTCTTCTCGACTTCTGACACTTTGCAAGTCAGATTATTTCTGCGGGCATGTGAAGTATCTAAAGTATCCCAAGGAATGAAGAACTTGGCCAATCTGTCTTCACTCTTGTAATAGTCCCATTTATTCATCTGCTTATAATTCGGGACCTCAGGTAACACTGAATCAAAGTTAGAAAAGTAATACTCAAAACTATCTCTACCATAAAATATGCTAAGCAATGGAAAGGGGCGACCACTCGGTCCCCCCGCACGTATGGCAGAGTACCACGATCCCCCCGGGAAGCCATCTTGGGCGGGAGGCGTGTCTCGGCTGGTATGCCCGAAGCGGCGTAGCCGGGGCGCGCCTTTTCCCGCCCTAGAGTGGGCTGGCCTAGACACTGACGCGGCTGGCCACGCCCTCGGGGCAGGCAGGGGCGGGTTTACGCCCGCCCTGAAGACGGATAAAAGGGGACGCAAGACCCGAAGGCATCCTCTTGTTCCTGTGCTCTGAAGCTGCACCTCCTCGCTGCACGTGAGCTCGAGACGGGACGAAGAGCCAATTTTGAGCGTTGTAAATCTTTCTTTTGTCTTACAGATACTCTGTCGGAGAAATGCCCAAGAAAGTCGGGAAGAGAATGACGACCGAACAGATGGTCCGGGTCCTCATGAAGGAGATGACCGAGCTAAAGAAGCGGGTGGCGGAGAGAGACGGGGAAGGGGGGCCGGAGCGTCCGTCGGCTGGAGCAGCCCCAGGAGGGAGAGCCAAGAGGCCAAGGAAGGGACCAGCTGGGGGAGACGTCCCGGTTCCCTGTACCCCGCTCGAAGCGCCAACCCCAGTACCGGCGGAGGGGAATCCGATTCCCGTGGTGGTCACCCCGGTGTCCAATGAAGATATGCCGCCCGAGCTGGCAGCACAACTTGCAGCGTGGTTGGGCGAAAGTAGTGAGGGCGCCACGGCTGCCGAGGCGCAGGCACTGATGAAGCAATTGCGCGAGAAACGGGAAGCAGCCAAGGTGTCCGCGCCGGTTGCAGTAGTTGACAAGCCACAAGGGACGATTGCGACCGCAGAGGCAGCGTCCGGTGCAGGTAAGCGGCCATTGCCGATTGCGAGGGATGAGTCAGCACCCTCTCGTAGAGAAAGGTTGGGTCAACATGTGCCTTTGGCAATTAAGGAAAAGATTTGGGCAGGGGAATATGTGAACATCTTCTCGTTGCTTGTTGATCATTATGAAGTGGAGCATGTTAAGGGTCAGAAAGACCTCATGCATCCGAGTGTTTGGCGCGCAAAAATGGCCGCCTTTAAAGTGAATGAAAATATTGGCAATTGGGGCAATGCATGGGGAATCTTTACGTCGATATTGGGGGAACGTAGGCCCGAGTTGCTTTCCGAGTTGCCGACCTATCAGTCGCGAATCATGGGGTACTCGACATCGTACCAGGGTAACCATTGGTTTTGCTACGATAATCTTTTTAGAAAGGCTAAAGAGCATAATAAAAGCTTGACCTGGGATTGTTATGATTCTTTGACATGGGATAAAATGAAGGAGACAGGTATGTTGAAAATGCCATTGGTGGGAAGTAATGTTGGCGAATCCTCCCGCCAATATGGGGGGACGCCCTTTCGTTCAGGTACGGGTACCGACGACCAGTCGAGACCTGCCGGCAATACAGGAAAAAGGGGGTTGTGCTTTAATTTCAACAGAGGTAAATGCACTAGGCCCCAGGGATCGTGTAAATTTAAACATGAATGTAGTGGGTGCGGGTCGCCCCATCCTGAGTCCACGTGCAGAGCCAAAACGGGTGATAACGGGGGGAGAGGAGGCGCCAAACAGGTCTAACATAGTCCGAGGGGCGCCTTTACCTACCCCGATTGATACCTTGGCGATGATTCCCTGGCTCAGTGAATACCCGGATCGTACTTCTGCTGGGGTGCTGCGGAACGGATTTTCGTATGGTTTCCGCATCCCGGTAGGGGACTTTCAGGGTGTGGAGAAGTGTAAAAATCAACTTTCGGTCCTGCAGCATACGACCGTGGTACAGGATAAGATCCGGAAAGAGGTTACTCGAGGTCGGGTCGCCGGCCCGTTTAGTGTACCCCCGGTGCATGATTTTGTTTGTTCTCCTTTAGGGGTGGTCCCCAAGAAGGACCCGGGGGAGTTCCGATTGATTCATAATTTATCAGCTCCACGTGGTCTTTCTGTTAACGATGCAATAGATCCGGAAGTATGTTCGGTGCGGTACGCATCCTTCGATGAGGCCGTAGCCATTTTGAATCGCCTGGGGCCCGGGGCGCTGATGGCGAAGTCAGATATCGAGTCAGCGTTCCGATTGCTCCCGGTACACCCAGACGACCAGCGTCTCCTGGGTTTCATGTTTCAGGGTGGTTATTACATGGATAAATGTATGCCGATGGGGTGCTCTATATCTTGTGCCTATTTCGAGAAATTCAGTAGTTTTCTACAATGGGTCTTCACAAAGAAGACGGGTTTCCACCATGTAATGCATTACCTTGATGATTTTCTGTTCCTTGGGGCAGCCGGGGATCTCGAATGTGGCCGGGCCTTGGCCGAATTTTGTATGTTAATGAAACAGTTGGGTGTGCCATTGGCACCAGGTAAGACGGTGGGTCCTACGACTTGCCTTGAGTTTCTGGGGATCGAGTTAGATTCCAGTGAGGGTTGTTTTCGTTTGCCAGCTGACAAAGTGGTAAAGTTCAGGGCAGCCCTCCGAGTGTGTATAAATGGATCTAAAGTTACGCTGCATCAATTACAGCAGTTGGTGGGACAGTTGAATTTTGCCCTGAGGGTAATACCAATGGCCCGCCCCTTCTCCCGTTCAATTGCCCAAGCTATGGTCGGCTTAAAGGAGGGCCATCATCGCACGAGACTATCGGCTGAGGTCCGCCAGGACATGCGCATTTGGTTAGCATTCCTGGCGGACTTTAATGGTCGAGTCGTCTGGAACAAACCAGCCGTGTCCTCGGAAGAGCTGGGGCTATGGACCGATTCAGCAGGTAGCATAGGTTTTGGTGCCATCTTCGGCACAAAATGGTCGGCACAAAGGTGGCCGACATGGTGGCATGACAATGGTCTGACAAGTAATATTGCTTTCCTTGAACTTTTCCCCATTTTGGTGGCCCTGAGAACCTGGCCCGAAGGGTTCAAAGATCACTCTGTGATCTTTTGGTCTGACAATATGACCGTGGTCGAGTGCATCAATAGCCAGGCTGCACGATGTAAAATGATTTTAAGACTGCTCAAAGAAATTGTTTTACTGTGTATGCAACTGAATGTGCTATTCAGAGCAAAACATGTCCCGGGGGTAATGAATCAGGCGGCTGATGCACTTTCTCGTTTTCATATGCAGGCTTTCTCGGGTTTCCTTCCCACAGCGGACCCAGAGCCGGCACCCTTTTCCGAAGCTCTCTGGTCTCTCGGTGCCCCGAACTTCGTCACCTCGTGGGAGAGAGTCTAGCACCAAGGACGAGGAAGGCATATGAAGGGGCGTTTCGGTCCTATTTAGCCTTTTTGGGGCCCGATAGAGAGGGGCTGTGGGGCCACGAGGAATGGGTAGTGAATTTTCTGATGTCCTTACGTAGGGCCGGGAAATCGGTGGCTACGGCCCAGAGGCATCGTGC
The DNA here is from genome assembly GCF_964263255.1 of Lissotriton vulgaris. Taxonomy (NCBI): domain Eukaryota; kingdom Metazoa; phylum Chordata; class Amphibia; order Caudata; family Salamandridae; genus Lissotriton; species Lissotriton vulgaris. The sequence continues at coordinate 482,523,110 of NC_141697.1, forward strand.
TGCCATTTCCTTTGTTGCCAGGGCTCATGGTATCCAGGACCCGACAGCGTCTTTCGTTGTACAGAAAGCGCTGCGTGGGTGGCAACGCCTTGAAGGTCGCAGAGTAGATGAGAGGCGCCCGATAGGTTTGGATAGGTTGGCCCAGTTGTTGGCCACACTCCCTTCCACATGTTCATCTCAGTTTGAGACAGTGTTGTTCCGAGCCGCTTTTGCGCTGGCATTTCATGGGGCGATGCGGGTAAGCGAACTGGTGGCAAGGAACAAACAGGATGTGGCAGGGGGTTTGTGCCAGGAACATGTTCGGATCAGAGGTGAGACAATGACTGTCTCCTTTGTCAGGTCCAAGACCGATCAAGGTGGGATGGGTGACTGCATAATCATACGCAGGATTCCCGGGTCCTCCATGTGTCCGGTAAAGTGTTAGAAGAATACCTAGCACGAAGGGTGGCATCATGGGGGGGGACCTTGTTGAGACACGCGGACGCCACCCCACTGACGAAATTTCAGTTTCAGCGGGTGCTTGCGATGTCAATTGCCGCTGCGGGCTTGAACCCGGGCGAGTTTGGGACCCATTCCTTTCGGATAGGGGCTGCTACAGAAGCTACAGCTAGGGGTCTTAATGTTGAACAAGTGAAACGAGTGGGGCGTTGGTCCTCCAATTGTTATAAGAGGTATGTGCGGTTACACATGTTGTGAAGCTGTAATGATGTACTCACGCCTCTTGTTTTTGTTTGGTTTTCAGTTGCGCAAGCCTACGAGGCGGGGCGGACTATGCAGTCGACCCAACACCGGGCCAGCGGTCAGACATCACCGGCTGTGAAAAAGGAGGTGTGGGTCGTGGGCCACTCACACGTGAGGCGTGCCGCGGACGTATTCAAAGCAGGTGACATGATTCACGTAGCTGGGGAATACGGGTACAGGGTGTCCTTCTACGGAAGAGGCGGTCTCTGTATTGACCAGTTTCAAACATTTTTCGAGGGTTTGTTAGGGCGGACGAGGTCACCGCCGTCTATAGTCATAGTACATCTAGGGGGCAATGATTTGGTCACCACCGGTAGACGACTTCTCCTGGAGGCAATGCTTTCCACTGTAAGTTGGTTGGCGAGGAGAGTTCCGGGGTGCATAATTGCGTGGTCCCATATGATCCCACGAAAGGTATGGCGAGGGGCTATTTCTATTCAGGCTTTGAATCATTCTGTTAGAGAGCTTAATAACAAAGTGAGTAGGTTGTTCCGTTCCAGGACATTGCATTCTATTTCGCATGGCTGTATTAGTGATGACAGTATGTATTTGGGGGATGGTGTGCATTTGTCTCGGGTGGGGAATGAGTTACTCATAGGAGACTTCTTAGCATGGTTAAAAACGTTAAAACATGACCTTTAGGTAGGAGCTTTGTGGGGGGTCCGGATAGCCGGTCAACTATCCGGCCTGTGGCGGTAAGGTCATGATCGGTGAGCACTAATTGGAAGATCCCTATGAGTGGGCGTCACCCAACACGGATGGGAGCGCTCGGGAGAGGTGGCCATTGGCCCCTCAACGGGGAGGCGGTCCCTTCTAAGGATGGGTCGCCGAAAGAAAAGGAAAGGCGGTCAAGGCCCCTTCCTGGGTAGGAGGGGTTACAGCCCCCTCCTGGGGAATTTCCCGGGGCCAGTGACGTCTGCGACGGCAGATGTGGTAAGTTGTGTGGGGTTTGGGGGGAGGTCTACGCTACCTTCTAGATACCTCACACGAGTCCTCGAACGACCTTTAAATGGCGTCGAGTTTATGGGTGCCCCCGTCAAGTCAAGGGAAATTGGTAGTTGCACTGGAGGTACGCCTCAGTCCTGTCGCCCCTCCCAAGTGGGGGGGGTATTTCTGGTTAGGGATCTTGACACCGGTTACGACCTTGCCGTTGGCCCTTAAACGTTAGGATGTACAATTTCAAAATTTCAAGTCAATGTTTTGTAGGATGTTAGTTCGGCTAGGAGAACCTCTGTATTAGAGAATCTGTTGAGGTTAGCCAAACATCGCAATGTGGTAATGAAATTGTACATTAATATAATGTTTTAATTTTGTTTTAATAAATACGGCCGGGAGGGTCACTCCCTCCCTCTTCCAAAAAACTTCAAGAACTGTTTCCGGTTTCCCTCCTTTGGGGATTGTGTTGAGAGGGGGTGGCGGGTATCTCAGCCATATAAGCTACATGTAATGCCATAAGTCAGCGGCAGGTGATGATATCTGATGCCTTCATCTACAGACGCAGGAAGCTGCATGCAGACATAGCAGTCCTTAACGTCCATGGCATCTACATACTCGTACAATAATTTGGCATAAGCGTTTGACCTAAAGTCACCCTGGGACTCATCCATGTGTAACCTACGGACCTCTGCTGCTAATAACGCTTTCCCCTGATCGGTTTCACCTTTCTTACCAGCTGCAGTAGGGTTTGGTGTCACTACAGATTTTACGTCTGTTACCTCTGCCTCACTTTCGTGTCCCATCACATATGATACAGTAACTACTAATGCTATAAGAATTATCACACCCACTATAAGTGTGCCTATTATACATTTAGCTCTACGGTTCGGAGCACCGGCTTCCATTTTCTCAGACGGTATGGTTCCCTTCTTACTTTTCAACGCAAAGTTCCTTCTCATGAGTTCCTTTACAGTCTCTCTTTTCTCGACTTCAGTCTTTAGAACCACACAACCGGAAGCTGGCAATCTTCTTTTTATTTATTTATTTATTTATTTCTAGTTTTTATAGAGCGCGGCATTCATCCCATGGGATATCAAGGCGCTAAAAAGAAAAAGGGACTGCTGGGATAGTGCGGGGGGGGAGTTAGTTTTTGGGGAAAAGGTGGGTTTTAAGTTTTTGCCGGAATTGGAGGAGGTTTGCGGTGTGTCTCAGATCCATAGGTAGTTCATTCCATCGTTTGGCCGCCAGGTGAGAAAAGGCTCGTCCACCTGTCCTTGTTTTGTAGATGCGCTTGGGTTTTGCCAGGGCTGAGTTATTGGATCTTAAATTCCTGTTTGGAATATAGAATTCAATTTTCCCTTGCAGGATTGTAGGGCCTGTTTTATGAAGGGCTTTGTGCGCGTGGCAAAGTAGTTTAAATGTGGCACGCTGGCGCATTGGCAGCCAGTGGAGTTGTTTTAGGCATGCTGATGCCGAGTCTCGTTTGCCTTTGTTGCATACCAGTTTGGCTGCCTGGTTTTGCAGGACCTGTAGGCGGGAGAACAGTTGCTCGTTCATTCCTTCGAAAAGGGCATTGCCGTAATCCAGGCGGCTGACTAGGAGGGCCTGGGTGATCGTACGTCGGCAGTCAAGTGGGATCCAAGTGAAGATTTTGGCTAGGAGTTTCAGGATTGCAAATCCTTTACCCCAAAGTATGCGTACATGATCCTTCATGGATAGTGCGTCATCCATCATAACGCCAAGGTTTCTGGCGTATTGTTTCGGGGTGGGGGCTGTTCCCAGTGACGGTGGCCACCACGTATCGTTCCACGATAGTTTAGCTCCTCCGAACAGTAGTATTTCGGATTTTCCTGCATTGAGCTTAAGGCAGTGGTTGCCCATCCAGTCTGCCATTTCGGAGAGGCAGCTGTGGAGTTTGTTTTTGGTTGTTTCTGGGCTTTCGGATCTTTCGTCCATGGTCACCATCAGCTGTGTATCGTCGGCATATGAACAGATGCCGATGCCCCACTTTCTTCCAATGTCGGCCAGAGATGAGACGTAGACATTAAAGAGAGTGGGGCTTAGAGAGGCCCCTTGTGAGACTCCACAGCCAATGGGACGAGGTTTTGAATGGAATTGGCCCATGTGCACTGCTTGGGTGCGGTTGCTCAAGAAGGATTCAATCCATTGTAACGCTGTGTTTTGTATTCCTTTGCTCCGGAGGATGTTTAATAGGCATTTGTGCGACACTGTGTCGAACGCTGCCGACAGGTTTAACAGTATCAGAGCCACCGATCCCCCTTGGTCAGTGATGCATCTGATACTGTCCGACACTGCCAGCAGCGTAGCCTCGGTGCTGTTGTTGGATCTGAATCCGGTTTGGGTAGGGTCCAGAAGCGAGTTGTCCTCCAGGTATTTGGACAGTTGTAGGTTGACCATTTTCTCCAGTGCCTTGGAAAGGTAGGGAAGCTGTGAGATTGGTCTATAGTTCTCGGGGTTGAGGATATCAGAACCAGCTTTCTTCAGGAGAGGGGTTACAGATGCATGTTTCCAGCAATCTGGAAAGGACGCGGAGGCGAGGGACTGGTTGAAAAGTTTGGTTATGAGGGGGCAGAGAGTCGGTGCAATTTCAGAGAACACAAAGTGCGGGCAGGGGTCTGCAGGAGAGCCAGATTTTATTGCTCTGAGAATCGTTAACACCTCTTCTTCGGGGAGTGGTTGGAAATTGGTTAGACGTGGGGAGTTGCTTACGTCTAGATGATCGTTGTCGTTGTCAGATGTGGGTGGACATACATCAGGGTTGTCGTGAGGGGTGGTGGGACGGGAGGGGGTGAAGGTGGAATAAATTTTGTTGATTTTTTCGGAGAAAAAAGTGCTAATCCGTTCGCATGCTTCTATTGAGGGGGTGAGGGTTTGCGAAGTGCTAGATGGGTTGCTGAGCTCTTTCACGATTTTGAACAACTCTTTTGCGGAGTTGTGGTTTTCGTGAATTCGTTGGGTAAGAAATGCTTTTTTTGCCTCTCGAATGGCAAGGATGTATTGTTTGCTTTTGGCGGTATAGATGGCTCTGGTTACAGAGTCTTTCGTTTGTCTCCACTGGTGTTCTGTTTTTTGGCATTCCCTTTTAAGGCTCTTAAGGGTGGGGGTGTACCATTTTTCGTTAGTGGTTGTTTTTTCCTGACTTCTCGTAAGGGTGCTATTTTGTCCAATGTTTGGCGGATTCCGGTTTCTAGCCGGATGACGTTGTTACCAATAGATGCATTGTCTGGTAGAGAGATGTCAATTTCGTGAAAGTGATTTTGGAAGTTGGAGTCGTTGATTAGTCTCCAGGCTCTGTTGGCGGTGAGGGGGGTGGATCTGGTCTTTACGGGGTTACCGAGAAGTTTGAGTGAGAATGAGAGCATGAAATGGTCGGACCATGTCAGGGGGAGGATTTCCTTGAGGGTGGTCGACTCGATGTTGGTGAAGAGGAGATCCAGGGTGTGCCCTGCTATGTGCGTAGGGCCCTCGACCAGCTGTTTGAGTTGGAGGATTTCCATGTCGTATTTGAGCTGTGTAGCTCCAGGGGCATTGGGATTTTCGTAGTGGACATTAAAGTCCCCAATGATCATGTAGTTTTTGTGCTTTAAGCACAAAGGGAGTACTTGATTCAGGACTTTTTGCAAAAGTCTTTTCGAACTTTATCTCAGACAACCCTAGCCCTTCTCCGTCAACTTAAAGGAAACCCCTAAGTTTTCACTGCATTCCTAGGCGCTAGGTTATCTTCTTACTCTTGCTTATTTACAAAGTCTTTAAGCATCTACAATAAGGCTTGGGCCCCCGGCTTGAATAGCATAGTTCAATAGCTCCAAACGGAGAACGTGCTCTTCATGACTTGTTATCGTTGTTCCAAAGTCGGGGAATTGCAATTCGGTGAAAAACATGTGCTTTAGCTTGCTCAGGTAGGGAGGGTTGGGGACTTTGAACGTTAGTGACCCTTCGGTTTCGACTCCAGGCACCAACAGTTGTACTTCTAGTGTGATGATGGGTTCAACATTGGCCACCAGCACCGCCCTTATTCTCCCAGTCGTTTGTTCCCAAGACATCTGTCGCCAGATATGTCCACTCGGGAGTGGCGTATCTTCTGCTAGGCACACGTACTCGCCTTGACCTTCTAGGACCTGCTGCTTCTGCCCCCAGAGCACCTTCGTCCTGATCTGAATCTTCGGATATGGGAGCAAGAGTCCTTTCTGGAGTTGACCTCAGGCTGGACCTTCTCCTCTGCGGCCAGCTGGCCTCTCTACGCCTTGCCCCTCTGCTCCTGGTCCTTCTGCCTCGCTCAGGCTCGCTTTCAGCTTGTTCAGCATCTGATTCGTACTCCCAGCTACTTCCTCCGTGGCTTCGTCGGTTTCACTGTTGTACTGACCGTCCTCAGCTTGGTCAGACACACTCCCAGCTTCTTCTTGCACCTCTACAGCTTGGCTGGCCCCCTCTGTGGCTTCTCTGTCCGCAGCTGGACGTACATCCGAGAGAGGAGCTGTTTCTTCCAGAGGTGCTGGAACTCTTCGCGTATGAGACGCGTGGATCCAATTGGGCAGCCCTCCCACCTTCACAGCAGTGTTTGTTATTAGGATGATCTGGTAGGGCCCCCTCCACCGGGCATCTAGGCAGCTTCTTCTAACGTGCTTCTTTATCAGCACCCAATCTCCTGGGCACAGGTCATGACACAAGTCCTGGCTCGACGGGACCTCGGCAGCCTGCACCTGAAGGGACACAGAATGAATGGCGTCAGACAGACCCTTACAATAGTCCAGGATCATATCATCGGGGATATTTAACAAGGCTGCCGTCGGTACTGATGGCAATCTCATTGCCCTCCCCATTAACACCTCGTGTGGCGATAGTCCTGTTCTTCTGTCTGGGGTACTACGGATGCTCATTAGAACTAGTGGCAGGGCATCAGGCCAACTCAGAGACGTTGATGAACACATTTTTGCAATTCGGGATTTGATGGTGCCATTTATCTGCTCCACAATCCCCGAAGCTTCTGGTCGATAGCTACAGTGCAATTTCTGGTCTATGTTCAGGGCTGCACAGAGCATCTTCACAAGCTCGCTGTTGAAATGCGTTCCCCTATCTGATTCCAAAGAGGCCGGTACCCCGAAGCGCGGAATGAGCTCCCTAAGAAACAACTTGGCTACTGTGAGAGTGTCACACCTGCGTGTAGGATATGCCTCGACCCATCTGGAAAATATGCAAACAACCACCAGCACGTATCGAAGGCTGTTGCACCTTGGCATTTCAATGAAGTCGATCTGCATTCTATTGAATGGACCTCCAGACCTCCCTATGTGACTCAATGCAACTGGTGTTCTTTTCCCTATGTTTAGCTGCTGACAGGTCACACAACGCTGACACACTGCTTCTGCTGCTACTCTGAACTTGGGGTTGTACCAGGTCTGTCTGAATACTCTCAGCATGGCGTCCCTCCCCAAGTGTACTGGACCATGAATCTGCCTGGCCATTGGGCTTACTAGCTCATTTGGCAACACTGCCCTTCCATCAGATGAGACCCAAAAGCCTGTGTCTCCCACCAAACATCCTGTAGTTTCCCATGTGCTTTTCTCAAACTCTGGTGCATTCTCTTGTGCACACTTTAGCTCGTCCCAAGTATCTACAGTTTCCAATATCATAGCTAATTCAGTCCTTACATTGATTCCACCCACTTCCACCTCTGTGAAAGAGTACCCTTGTTCTGCGCAGTACCGCGCGACTTCGTCGGCATATCTATTGCCTTGTGACACAAAGTCCATATTCCTTGTGTGGGCAGTACATTTTACGACGGCAATAGCTGCCGGACATTGCAGGGCATCCAACAATAAACGGGCAAACTCGCCATTCCGAATGGGTGAGCCTGATTAGGTCATGTAACCCCTTTGAGACCACAGTTGCCCGTAATCATGAACTACCCCGAAACCATATTGGCTATCAGTGTATATGGTGACTCGAATTTGGTTGCTTGCCAGACAGGCACGCGTCAATGCAATAATTTCAGCTACCTGAGCGGAGTGTACTCCTTCCAGGCATGCGGCTTCCACAACTCCCGAAATCGTACAAACAGCATAAGCTGCTCTCAACTGCCCAACATCGTCTCTTACACATGAGCCATCAACAAAGAAAATTTCATCAGGGTCAGTCAGTGGCTCATCCACGATGTCGGGTCTTGGTTTGGTGCATAGTTCAGTCACATCAAGGCAATCGTGGTCTGTACATACATCATCATCTATGTCACTAGGCAGTGGCATCAATGTAGCAGGGTTCAAAACAGAGCATCTCTTGAGGGTCACGTTCTCTGCAGCAAGAATGACTTGCTCATAGCGCGTGAGCCTGCTATTGGTCAGATGCTGAGTTTTGGTCCTGGTCATCAACAGTTCAACAGAGTGTGGCACATACACTTCTAACTGATGTCCCATCACTATGGCCTCACACCTCTCAATGCTGACACCCGTTGCAGCAACGGATTTGAGACATCCGGGCAACGCTGCGGCTACTGGGTCTAAGGTAGCCGAGAAATAGGCAACTGGTCTACGGGCATTCCCATGGATTTGGACCAGAACTGACAAAGCACAACCCTCTCTTTCACAACAGTAAAGCAAAAATGTCTTTTCGTAGTCTGGCATTCCCAGAGCAGGAGCACGACACAAGTCCTCTCTCAGCTGCAGGAATGCCATAAAACAATCTTTGTCCCATGGTACCGGATCACTCACCCCCTTGTGCGTCAGTTTTTGCAAGGGTTTTGCTTTCAGTGAGAAGTTCGCTATCCACTGTCGGCAATAACCCACCATCCCTAGGAACATCCTGACTTCTCTCTGTGTTTTAGGCGCGTTCATTTTCATAATCGCCTCTATTCTGTCTGGTGACACCTTCCGTTTTCCCTTTTCAATTCTGTGCCCCAAGTACTGCTCTTCTGTCAGGCAGTACTGCAGTTTGCTCGGAGACACCTTGTGCCCGTTTGCGGCTAGGTGATTTAGCAAAGCAATGGAGTCTTCCTTGCAAGCTTCTTCAGTTTCTGACGCAACAAGTAGGTCATCTATGTACTGGACCAGAACCGAATTCTGGGGCAGCACTAGACTTTCAAGATTTTTCTTCAAAAGCTGGTTAAAGATCGATGGGCTCTCTGTATACCCCTGGGGGATTCGACACCAGGTTAATACGCGACCTTCCAGCTTAAAAGCGAAAAGGAAGTGGCTATCTTCGTCCAAAGGGATCGAAAAGAAAGCCTGACAAAGGTCTATCACCGTGAACCATTCTGCTTGGGACGGTATCTGAAACAATATCACTGATGGATTCGGTACCACTGGACAACATGAAACCACTATGTTATTGATTTTTCGAAGGTCCTGCACTATTCTGAATTTCCCACTTGGTTTCTGCAGACCCATAATCGGGGAGTTACACGGACTACCCACGATTTCCTTCAGTATTCCCTGCTTAATCATGGACTCGATCACGGGTGTTATACCTGTAATCGTTTCTGGGGTCACTTTATACTGGGGTGTTCTCGGAAACTCAGCATTCGGTTTTACTATGATTTTCACTGGGTTCACTCCCTTGATTAGGCCAATCTCTTCCCCAGTGAAATCCCACACTTCTGGTGACACGGTCTCCCTCAGATCCCACGGAAGCTCATCCACAGTTAAAGTGGGATACAGCTCCACACACGTTCTTGAGTTTGCGACCTTAAAGTCAGCATCGTCATCATTCGTCAGTACCTCCACTCCCTGTGGCGTGCAGTATATTGTGCAATTTAACTTGCACAATAAATCCCTTCCCAATAGACATACAGGGCTGGAATCGCAAACCACAAACTGATGCTCATCGCTGTATTTTCCTATTTTCACTAGCACTGGTTCTGTCAATGGGCTTGTCATTCTTCTGTTTGCGACCCCCACCACTTGTATCGTTTCTCCGGACATGGGCAGACCTGGAACTACGGCTGATCTTATCGTGGATCGAGTGGCCCCTGTGTCTACTAAGAAGGTTGTGGGACACCCTGCCACTTCGGCTTCAACATACGGTCCCCTCTGGTCCACCTCTAAGACGGCCCCGAGGGTACAGTCCTCTCTCTCACTCTCTGTCCCGTTAGGGGATCAACGTAGTAACACTCTTCTCCTCCTACGAAAAGAGGCATCTGTCTAAAGGTCTTTCCCCCTGTCGCTATTCTGGGTGGTTGTGGGAACTGGGCTCGTGGAGCCGGGGTCCCCCCTTTGACCACCCTTCCTTGGTATGCGTTTGCCCCTTTTCCTGGAGTCTCTTGTACCTCCTCCTCCTCTATCCCTTGCTCTCCAATTTCAACGTTGTAGGGACACTCGCGTTTCCAATGTCCCACCTCGTTACATTGATGGCACCGGGTCGTCTTTTTCAATGCCGCTATGTCTATCCTAGGTCTAAAGTTGGAGTTCTCCTCATTTCCCTTGTTCTGGTTATTCTGTCTCCTGCCCACTGTCCCTGTTCCCTGTTGCTGTTGCTGTTGTCCACCTTTACCAGCAGACTGCATCTGTACCACCATCAGCTTTTCTTTTAGCTTTTTGGCTTTTGAATCTATCTCATTGCTGCAGTACCTAGCATACCTCAGAATTTCGTCCAAAGGTTTGTTTTGCCAACAAATCAAGTGTTGCTGAATCATTAAACAAATATCCGGCCTTAAGCCCAAAACAAATTTAGACACAAACTGCCCTATGTCTTTAGGCTCCATTACGTCCAACCCGCTATATTGTTTAAACGCCTTCAGCAATCTTTCGTAATATTCATGGACTGTCTCCTTGGGTTCCTGTCTAGTCCTATCTATTTTGACCCAATTTGTATTTAATTTGTATTTGTATTTAATTTATTTATAGAGCGCTAACAATCATCCTGAGTAGGATATCACGGCGCTAAAGTTGGATGCTGAGAGGTACAATAACCACACTGAGTGATGATTTATTCTGATTTAGGGAAGAGTAGTGTCTTTAGTTGTTTCCTAAAAGACAATCTATGTCCTGCATTGGCACCTTATCCTTCAGCCAAGTCATCACTCTCTCATATTTGGTCATGACTGTCTCGGACGGTCCATTGGTCCGTGCGTCCCTCTCGGGTTCTGCTGTGGGCCATTCAGCACTAACCTTACATGCTGACCACAAGTCTCCTGGCACCACGATGTCAAACAGGGTGTTCAGGTCAATCCATAGTACTTTGGAGATTTTTACGAATCTCTCTACCTGCTTGTACCATTCCACTGGGTTCTCCCTCAATTTAGGGAAGGAATTGGTAAATGCAGCTAAGTCTCCCCTACTCCAGGGCACATGCACATAGTTCCCGTTTGCAACCTCACGCAAAGGGTACGCCTCTATCTTTTGCAGCCCTCCCTCTGGGGATATCCCAAGCATGCTCCTCCTGACGGTCCCTTTCTTGGACCATCTTTCTTCCCACTTATCAAGCGCTCTCCATGTCCTTATTCCAGTGATCAATTCCCTTATGTGTGTTTTTAATCCTATTGTTCTTCTCTCATCTAGGTCCTGATCTGAATAGTGTAGCCTGTGATTACCCTGTAATGCTTTGGTCCTTGACAAGTCTACAATGTATTTTCCTGCCAGCTCAACTAATTTCTCATGTGCTGCTCTCGCTTTCCGAGTGACGTCCTTTGCTACGAACAGTATTTCATCCTGTTCGTACATATCCATTCTCTCCAAAGGCAAGGTACCATCTACCATGTCATCCAGATCTGACCTTAAACTGGCGACATCAAGCCTTTTTGCTTTTATCACGGCTTGCAGTGTGTCTTTCCTAGGATGTTCACTGGCATCTCTCCCATCCCAGCTACGAGTCCTACGCCTAGGCTCAGCAGCGTTAAGGAGAGTCCTCCCTTGTTCCCATCTTTCCAAGTCCCATGCTCGGCCATCTTCCCTTGGAAGGTGGTGAAACACTGGCCCGTTTCCCCCCATCTCATTTTGTCTACTCTGCCTGTTATCCTTGGTCCCATGATAGGACTCTCTGCTGTTATCCATCCTGTCGCTATTCCCTCGTTGCCTAGTGTCACTCAGTATCTGGTAAGTTCCCTCACGGTTCCCCATGTCCCCCGGATTTCGTTCAGGTTCGTGATCACAGGGGTCATGGCGAGCCCTCTCGCAACTCTCATTTTGTCCACTATTGTCAGGCACATAGTGAGTGCACTTAAAGCTGTTTTTATACTCCTGCGTCCTTCTGTCCCCTTCACTGTGAACGGGGCGGGACACCCCTCCACACTCCGGGCTTCTGGTCTCTAGTACTGGTCTACCTCCACTCCTGGTACGACAAGTATCTTCTCTATTTTCCTGACACTTCCCGTCCCACTCTGGACTACTTTCGCCGGCCCCGCAGTGGGTCCGGATCCTGCTATCTTGGCTTTCCCCTTTAGCTTCCGCTGCTATCAGGCTCTTGTGAACATCTACTGCCGCATCCCATTCCTTCATGTACTCTCTCAACTCCTGGAAGGATTTCGGTCCAGATCCCCTCAGATCCATCGGCCACCTCAGGCCCCCCGGATCTCCTGTGGGATCTTCTGCTGTATGCACTGGGGTACTCCAGTCTCTGGGTCCTGGCTGCTGTCTCGGAGAATTGATTGTCTCGTTCCTCCTCGCCATTTCTGCTCTCTCCCTGTCCACCCGTACCTGTTCCTCCCCTCTAGCTCTTTCTGGGTCATATATCGACACGATAGGACCTATAGTAACAGGTACTTGCAGGGCGTCGGGTAGTGCATAGGATGTGGCACGCTCCGCTTCTGGCGCCCTTTGTACCACAAACCTTCCGACCACCTTCTGCACCGGACTAAGTTGGGGCAGTTCTTTGTTTGCAGTGGGATCCCAATCTGTGATAGGAAGCGGTCTGTACTCCCCTGTGTCAACCCCCCCTTCTCTGCTGAGCGCGGCACTTTCTGTCTCCTTATTGTACGGGGGTGGCCTATCTGTTAGTAACCTATTTATCAGGCTGTCCTCTGATTCGCTCTCATCATCATCCTCGAATGGGCTCTTATTTTCCGTCACCTCTATCACTGGGTACAATTTGTTTACTTCTAGGTTATGCACTCTCCATCTTTTAGCATCCGCATCCCATTTGGCATCCTGCACTGCTCTTACCGATCTTTTCACCCTTTCTTGGCGTCTGTTCTGGTTTCTTTCGTGCGCCGCCCTAATCCATGCATTGAAGGCTTCAAACTGAGTCGGTCTAGGCAAAGGTTTCATTGAGGTCATAACTACTTTTAATCGATGCAATACCTCTAATCTAAACGTCCCGTACTTTGGGAACGTCAGTTCCTCATTCCCTTCTGTAATCTTAGTCCAATTTGAAATCCACAATATAGTGTGCAACCCAACATTTGTCGCCATATAATTTGCCGGTGTACCCTCCGGCGGGGCTTCTTCCCCATCATAAGATCTCCGCCTATCTCTTTTAAACGCCGCTCTTAACCATTTAAAACATTTCATGATTCATCGTACAATTCCCTGCTTCGCTATTCTGTTTACTTCCTGGTAACAATCCACCAATCCTAGCGCGGCCTTGCTAGCTGGCCTATCGCAGCGCGGTCTCTTTCTTACGTCACTCGTCTCACAGCGCGGTCTCACCCGCACCGGCCAATCCTAGCGCGGCACTTTCCGACGTCACTGGTCTCCCCTTTGCAGCAGTTCCCCTCCTTTCTCAGCTCGTCTCCCGGTCACGCATGCGTCCCATTCATACACCGAAAAATGACTACTTCCGACCAAGCGATCACTTTTCTTGACTGTACGTCCACAGTCTATCTGTAATTGTCACCACAATTGACGAAATGCCTTTTCAGGCAATCGTCTCTCTGATAGGTTGCTTACACACCGTAACTTCCGACCAGCGTCCGTTACTCACACACTCACTCTTCCGTTCCCCCTATCTCGGTCTTGCGGGCGATCAATGGTACCTCATGACCCCCTTCACACTGGTTTGACAATTACTCTGGATGTCCGATACATCCGAACCACTTAAGCTCTTTTCTGAACTTAAGATTTGCACCGGTTGCGCGCGCTCACAACCTGTTCCACAGTCACTCTACAGGCATTCAACTCCGCCAGACATTACAACATAGATGCAACACAAAAACACCGCAATCTAACACGCATGACCCTTTATACTCACTCTCGACCGTTACTGCTGCTTTTCTTTCTCGCGCCGTCAGCACCCTCTTCGGCGGGCGGTTCTTCCGATCATCGATCTCTAGGGGCCTTGGGGTAATCTAACCTGGCCTAGATCACCTTCCTCAAGAAGGCAACCATCCTCTATAGCTACCAACTGGAAGGGCGAGATTTTAGATCTCTATCTTATCACTCAAGATCTAAACCTCGATCTGGTCGACTGAATCTTTATTGCCTGTCATTGAGGAAAGAAAGTGCATCCAATACCAGGTTAACTTTACTAATGATGGACTCGACTCTGAAGAACCACAGACTACTTCTGAGTTTAAAGGTTTATTACAGAGTCATTGATAACTGCAAGTACAAGCATCTCAGAATGAGATTCAAAAGATACAAAGGCACTATTACATACATGTGTTCTCTGAAAGCTCTTAGGCGGGCAAAGAACACTACTAGGACTAGCTCCAGAATTAACAGGGCTGCAAGCATAGACACGAACTGCGATCTGTCCGTCATTTACAGGAGGAAGGAAAGAATCAGGTTAGGCTGTCCCTACCCTGTACTAGATGGTATCCCTACTTAACAAGGTCCCTACCTATCAAAGGTGTCAGCCGTGAATGTCTTCCTGAGAAGATCACCCACTCTTAGTCTCTAAGTGAAAAACCTATGATCTCCAGTCATGACCCCTCTCTGCCTACCCATCCGCTCTCTGAAGGGTCCTCAGGCATCTGCTCTAACTCCACCCAGGGGTGCTGACCCTAATACAAAAACACAGTTTACAATTGAAACGCCCCTCACGAGACGCCCCTCACGTGGTGTCGATTCTGGCTTTTTCCATGGTGATCTTCCTCTGGGCCTCGGGTTTAGCGTTGACCTTGCTTCTCAGGCTCTTCTCCGGCCCGCTGATACCCCCTAAACATTCCTGAATCCTCCTCCATGTCTGTGCCAGTCTACTCGAACAAAGCTCTATTCATTAAACTTTAATCGAGACCCCCTCGCACCTGGTGACAGATATCCACAACTAGGATCCCAATTCTCATAAGCTTCTAACAGAAGTTTGCAACAACTCTCCCGTCTCAGCTCGGCCTGTACCAGCACGTGCAAATCAGAAAACCTGTTTACCACTTCAGGCCTACAACCCTTTTCGCAGAGGTTTTAGTCTCCTCATATCCTTTCGTGATTTAAAACAACAAGTAACTCTTTAATCGTTTGCTATGAAAACGCATCTATGGAATATAAACCTTACTAATAAACAAAATCATTATAACATTAGTGCAATCCATGTATATGCCTAAGCGTATATTTCCAAACACTTCTGGCCTGGCCATGAGGCCTGTTCCCTTCTATGCCTTGCAGCATGACATTTCCCATTAGCAGCTACACAACATGGATCATGAATAATCACGTCTAATAAGAGTACATCTTCCACACATTTCTGGACATTCTCATTACTTATATGAATTTTCTATGTTAACTGCACACGTCTAAGTATAACTGAATACATTTTCAACATTTATAAGCACTTCTATTATGATTGTGCGACTAACTTGCACTTATGGTGCACTCGTGCATTTTAGTTCAGTTTGCGCTCTCTCTCGTGCAGTTTAGTTCAGTTTGCGCTCTCTCAGTCTTAGATACTTTTGCCATATCTAGCAGCACTAGAACACTGATAAATCTTCTTGAGGCATTTTGATCCATTTTAACAAACAGATCACACACCGTTTTTTAAGTCTTGGGTCATGCGTTGAGAAAAAATCCTGTTTTATCGTTTGTCTAAATTCAAGATGTTTGCGTGGTAAGGTGATCCTATAACAGCAGGAATGTCGGAATGTCGAACATAAGAATGTGGAACGTAGAATGTGTAGCGGAGGTTGAATGTTCCTAAGATTCTGGCAGTGACTTGTAGGAGGAGAAGGATGTATATGGCTGTGCTGTGTTGTGGGCACCTAATGTTATGCTAAACCTTCTACGTTCTTCTGCTTATGAGGAGTCTGACTAATTATTTCAGTTTACTGATGATCTATTTTCCTAGGCAATGTTTTGCATTGTTTGCAGTTTCGTGGCATGCACAATCTTCCAACCATACTGTTAGACCTGACAACCTTTAATGGTATTACCCCAAACTTTCTGCATCAACCCCTCCTATTGTTTGATGAAGTTGTTTTTGTTGGCATTCGGTCTCTGTACACTATACCAATGCTAACCAGTGTTAAGGTGCTTCTGCTCTCTCTCTAAAACATGTTAATATTTGCAGCACCTGATTGGCACATTTATTTTACTTCTATGACCCTAGTATATGGGACCCAGGGCTTGTAAACTGAATGCTACTGGTGGTATTACAGCGCTCATTGTGCCGCCCAGTGCAGTTGCCCTTTAAAACATGTCTCAGACTTGCCACCGCAGCATGTCGAGCAGATTTACAAGTCCTTTCGGACATGCCAAAATTAACCTTTTCTCAGGCCTAACCCATCCTTTTTTATTATTCGTTTCATAATCTTTATTTCGATACTTTAGTATCATAAAAGATGCATAAAAACAGTACAATTACATAGATAATATAGAATTACGTTATTACAATCTACCAAGTAAAGTGCAGTCCGATAGTTGAAACAGAAGACAATTAGGGGGGTGTCTGTCATTACATTAATCAATCAATCAATCTATTTGTAGAGCGCGCTATTTACCCGAGAGGGTCTCAAGGCACTGGGGGGGGGGGGGAGTGGGGGTGGAAGCTTCGCTACTGTTCCAAGAGCCAGGAATCTTCTGAAGGCGAGTAGGTCTTCGGTTTGCCGTAGGTGGGTAGGAAGGGTGTTCCAGGCCTTGGCGGCGAGGTAGGAAAAGGATCTTCCGCCTGAGGTTGTTTAATGGATGCGGGGGACGGCGGCGAGGGTGAGGATGGTGGAGCGGAGCTGGTGGCGAGGGGTGTGGAAGCTGAGTCTGCTGTTCAGGTAGGCTGGTCCGGAGTTGTGGAGTACTTTGTATGCGTGAGTGGGGAATTTGAAGGTGATCCTCTTGTCGACGGGGAGCCAGTGTAGGTTTCTCAGGTGGGGGTGATGTGGCTGCGGCGGGGGACGTTGATGATCAGTCGGGCGGAGGCATTTTGGATGCGCTGTGGTCGTCGTAGATGTTTGGCTGGGATTCCGGCTTAGAGTGCGTTGCCATAGTCCAGCCTGCTGCTGACGAGGGCCTGTGTCACTGTTCTTCTTGTTTCAGTCGGGATCCACTTGTAGATCCTGCGGAGCAAGCGGAGGGTTGTTGTAGAAGGAGGAGGAGACGGCGTTGACCTGTTTGGACATGGAGATAGAGGAGTCGAGGATGAATCCAAGATTGTGTGCGTGGTCGGTGGGTGTTGGTGCTGTCCCCAGGGTGGTTGGCCAGCAGGAATCGTCCCAGGCTGAGGGGTTGGGTCCGAGGATGAGGACCTCCGTCATGTCCGAGTTCAGTTTCAGACGGCTGCTCCTCATCCAGTCGGCGATGGCCTTCATTCCGTCGTGGATGTTGGTTTTGGCGGTGCGTGGGTCCTTGGTGAGGGAGAGGATGAGCTGAGTGTCGTCAGTGTAGGAGATGATGTTGAGGTTGTGGTGGCGGGCCACTTGTGCGAGGGGGGCCATGTAGATGTTGAACAGCGTCGGGCTGAGGGAGGAGCCCTGGGGGACGCCGCAGATGATTTTGGTGGCTTCGGATCGGAAAGGTGGGAGGCGGATGCTCTGGGATCTGTCGGAGAGGAAGGATGTGGTCCAGTCGAGGGCCTTCTCTTGGATACCGGCTTCTTGGAGGCATGTTTTAGAGTGCGATGGCAGACCGTGTCGAAGGCGGCCGAGAGGTCCAGGAGGAGGAAGGCAGATGTTTTGCCATTGTCTAATTGGCGCCTGATGTAATCTGTGGTGGCGATGAGGGCTGTCTTGGTGCTGTGGTTTTGTCTGAAACCGGATTGGGACGGGTCCAGGATGTTGTTGTCTTCGAGGTGGCGGGTCAGTTGCATGTTGACGATTTTCTCGATGACCTTCGCAGGGAACGGGAGCAGGAAGATGGGCCGGAAGTTCTTGGGGTCCTTGGGGTCGGCCTTGGGCTTTTTGAGGAGGGCGTTGATTTCGGCGTGCTTCCAGCTTTCCGGGAATGTCGCTGTTTCAAAGGAGATGTTGATGATCTTCCGTAGTTGGGGTGCGATGTCTGCGTCTGGGTTGGTGGGGTCGGTGGGTGGGTTCTTGGAGAGGGTGGTGATCAGCTGATCTTCTGTGACTTTGCTCCAGCAGCGGTGAGGCAGCTGTTGGGTGCGATGGTGCGTGGTGGTTTTTTGAAGGTGAAGTGAATGCAGCGGTGGTCGGTCCAGTGGGGTTCGGTTGTGTGGTCGCAGGTGACGTGGGTGCTTGTGGAGGTGTCCAGCGCGTGGCCGGCGGCGTGGGTGGGCGCGGTGATGAGTTGTCTGAGGCTGAGTTTGGTGAGGTTGGCGATCAGCGTGGAGGAGTTAGCGTCGTTGTTGTTCTCGAGGTGGAAGTTCAGGTCCCCGAGGAGGATGTAGTCTGTGGAGGCAAGTGCGTGGGTGCTGGCGAGGTCGGCGATGGAGTCGCTGAAGCGGGCCCGGGGTCCGGGGGGTCTGTAGATGAGAGTTCCTCTGAGGGTGGTGTAGGGGTCGGTGTGGATCCTGAAGTGCAGGTGTTCGGCGGTGTTGAGGGAGTCGTCTGCATGGGTGGTGACCTTGAGGGTGGACTTGTGGACGATGGCTATATCTCCTACGATGCCGTTGGCGCGGTCCCTGCGGGTGATCTTGTATCCGTCTGGGATGGCTACGGCGATGTCTGGTGCAGAGGAGTCGTTCCACCACGTCTCAGTCAGGAAGGCTACATCTGGGCCTGTGGTGTCGAGCCGATCCCAGAGCTTGTTGACGTGTTTGCGTGTGGTGCGGGTGTTGAGGAGTATGCAGCGTAGGTGGTTGGGTCTGGTTCTTGGTGGTTTGATGGTTCTGTCACAGGTGAATCTGCAGCTGCGGCAGGAGAAGGGTGCATAGGTGTGTTTCGGTGTGGCCTGGTTGCAGCGTTGGTCTCGGCCGGTGTTGAGAGCATGGAGGTTGTCAGTGTTGTAGCTGAGCCTGGGTCGGGTGCAGTGGGGGCGCGGGGGCCAGGGGTTCTGGCGCTGGTGCGGTCTAGCGCAGACAGGCGCAGCCGGGCTTGCCGTAGGTGCGCCAGCAGCGCGCCAGCGGCCACCCCCGCTGAGCGTGGCCGCGTAGCGGCTTCCATATGAGGGGATGTGGGAGGGAGGAGCAGCTGGGAGGCGGGAGCGGGGCGGCGAATGGGATTGCAGGTGGGCGGGGCCGCAGGGACGCAGCAGCGGGAAAAATGGGCGGGGGCTGTGGGAGAACTGGGCACAGGAAGGAAAAACAAGTTTAGGCAAGAAAACAAGTACAGGCACAGAGGAATAAAAACAAGTCTGGGCAAGAGAGCAAGTTAGGCACAGGGGAATAAAAACAAGTCTGGGCAAGAAAGCAAGTACAGGCACAGGGGAATAAAAACAAGTCTGGGCAAGAAAGCAAGTACAGGCACAGGGGAATAAAAACAATTCTGGGCAAGAAACCAAGTACAGGCACAGGGGAATAAAAACAAGTCTTGGCAAGAAAGCAAGTACAGGCACAGGGGAATAAAAACAAGTCTGGGCAAGAAAGCAAGTTAGGCACGGGGGAAAAATACAAGATTAGGCAAAAGCAATGCAGGCAGAGCTGTGCAGCAGCGTGGGGAGCGACCTGCTTGCGAGCAGGGTCATAGGTCGAGAATCTTATATAAATAGAACCTTATATAAATAATTAAAAAGACATATGAATAAATAAAAACCTAAAACATTTGGATTTAGGACCATTATATAAGGTTAAGAAGCTTATATAAATAGAACCTTATATAAATAATTAAAAAGACATATGAACAAATAAAAACATAAAACATTCGGATTTAGGACCATGAATATTTCATACACAACTCATACATCTCGGCAGCAGCTCTCTAAAGTTTCTGGTCTGCTTTTATTCTTCTGAAGTTTGTAGCCAGCAAAAACCTACTAATACCAAAAACAATGATCTGACTGGTATCAGTCTTTAAAATCCTATTTGCCTCTTTAAACGATCTCACACCTATGTTTAAACAAAGTGGTCTAATCCATCTTTTTCTAGGGACCGCATAAGCTGGACAAAAAAATAGAATATGCAAGACATCTTCTTTAACTTTACCTGAGCATAACATGCATAAGTCATTGCTATAATTTGTCCACCTTGCTACACTTGTATTTGTCATCAATGTTCCATATCTGTATTTCATGTATAGTGTTTTAGCAAGTGGAGGATGTACTTCGCCAAAAAATGAGTCAAAGCAAGCACTGTCTTTAAACGTAAGAAGCTTGCTAGTTAAAGATCCATTTGCTCTATCACTAGATCTTCTATAATCCATAAATGCCCAAAATTATATTTTTTTTGTATTTTTTTCGAATTTAAAGTTAATGTTGATGGGTTATTCCAGAACTGTGATAGACCGATCTTTTCTAACCAATTACAAACATGTTTGAGCCATGTGATACAGATATTGTTGTCCAATTCCATAATTTCTATTAGAACAACCCTGTAGTCAAGCAGCTCTGGTGTCGTCCAAAGTCTAACCCAAAACATCAAGGGTCTCAAAATCGCATGGTGATCAGTGCATTTCATGTTAAGATCGAGCATAATTGGTGTTAATGGAGTACGCACAGGTAATCTTAGCAATGCTCTGTGAAATGTATTCTCACCAACCTCAAAGGCCTTTTTGCTCGAAGATCCCCATAAATGAGCGCCATATAATGCTGCTGACTGAGATTTAAATCAAAATACCTCAAGTGCTGGCGATACGGCTTTATTGAGGCTATTTCCATGCCTTTTTATAATCGGTAAGAAGTTTTGCATTAATAACATTTTACTCTTTTCTATTTGGGTTTTCCATGATAGTTTGGAATCCAGGGACACACCCAAATAGCTAAAGTTCTGAACATATTCCAGTTTTTGTCTGTTTAAAAACACATTTTCTCTGAAAGTTTTATAGGGATTTATGGACATGTACTTTGTCTTATTGGTATTAATCTCAGGACCTTTTTTGCTGCAATATGTTTGGAAAGTACTAAAGTAGACATTGTAGTCCCTTGGGTGTTTGGGATATAAGGATAGTGTTGTCAGCGAATAGTAGGGCGGGTATCATTTCTCCCCCCAACTTCGGTGCATCATTTTTTCAACCCTTCAAAAAGGAAGGAATGTTGTTGACAAATAATGAAAACAAAGTTGGTGCCAACACACAACCTTGATGGACCCCCCTTTTTATGGGGATGGGACTAGATAGTTCACCTTATTAAAATATGTCTCAGACTTGCCACCGCAGCATGTCGAGCAGTTTTAAACGTCCTTTCGGACATGCCAAAATTAACCTTTTCTCAGGCCTAGCCCTTCCTTTTATAATATTATAAATTACCCCTAAGCTAGGTCCCAACATCTCCTAAGACAAGGTAAATGGTATTTAAATATTTGGACTTGTATTTTCAAGATGTACATGTCACAGCAATCAAATACTCTTAAAGTCATGTTTCATGGTGGTAAGGACTATCTCTCCCATTGACTAATAACTGGGTTACCTTATTACATTTAGTAAGTGCTACATTTGGATTGGGAACAGGTAGGGAGCTGCTGTTTAGAATCAAACAAATTGCAATTTAAAACTATCTTTAATGGTAAAGTCGAATTTAAAGTGACAATTCTGAAAATGCCACTTTTAGAAAGTTGGTATTTTTTTATCGTAATTACTTGTGCCATCTGTCAGTTTCCTGGGTGACATGATTATTTATGAATGGCTCTGCTATTGCGGTTATATATTCCTCTTAAGATAGTGACACAAAGGGGACTAGGTGTGGGCAAGATGGGCCATCCTGCCAGGACTGCTGGAGGCAGAGCTGTCCCTTTCCCCAATTACACTTCAAAGGGCTTACCTCCATCACACACAAAGGAAACTGACTCTGGCCTTTTGCCTCCCCTGAGAATTTGGAGCCTTGACAGGGAACGTGAAGAATTTTCAAGAACAGGAGATCGCTTGAGGACAGGATATCCCCTCACTCACATAGACTGGTGCCAGGTACAAATATTGGACCTCTAGATCCATTCTTCAGTACACTCCTAGACCTGTGGAAGATTCAGATGAAAGAATGACCTACTGCCAGAAGGACTGCCCTGCTGCCCTGCAGCTGAAAGGACTGTCTTGCTGCCCTGCTGGCTGAAGAAGGAGGGCCGGAACTGCTCCTTGAACCCAGGATCACCAGAGTATCTCCAAGGGGTAGTTGGCCGGCCTCCTGTGTGAGCTACGGGGACATAACAAGCTGCTGAGGCCTTCAACCCTAATGCTGGCCTCTGCTGAAGTAAGTACTAAGCCCCAAGTTGTGTTTCCTAGGTCATAGATCCTTTGTGTTCTGCTGGAGTGGCTTCCTCCTACCAGAATCCAATTTCCTTCATCAGGCACAGCCTGAAGAACTGACAGAAGACCAGGACTGACTTATGGGCCAATTTCCTCAAGGTGCATCACTGGTTGGCCTGACTTTACAGTAGATCCAGCTATGTTTTTCTCCACAGCAGCAAATCATCTTTAGTGGAACCTCCTGGGAGTGGTATCCAGCCTTGTTGGGCCCTCTTCGGCTATAGCCTGCTGCCTTGTCCTGCGTGTTAAATCTGAGCACCAGAAAAACTTCTAAGTCCAAAGATAGAAATCTTCACCAGGCTCCACGATGAAAGCACTCCATCAATCACGACAAAATCCTCAGTCTGTAAATTCAGCTTCTCCTGCTCTGAGCTTTTTTTGCCTTCATCAAGGGCTTCTCTGAGACCTCATCCAGCAGTTCCTGGTTGTAGATGATGCATCCTCAGGTACAGCCTGCTGCCTTGTCCCACAGAGATACTACCTTCTCAAGAACTCTTTCTGAAATTTCTTCTCAGTCCGGGGCCGAGCCAATCCACTGTTTGTATCTGACCGTTGCTCCATAATGGTTGTCCTTAAATTTTGACTTTGACCCAGTCTGTGTGACCAGATACCCACAGGTGGCGCTTGATCTTTTAAGAGCTGTTGTTAAATAAAAACATTCAAATTCCTAACTTTGGTTCTACGGTTTGGATTTAATTCACTATGGTGTCATTTTATTTATTAAAATGTACTCTATATTTGTTTGAGATATTTCTTGTGTTGCATTTTTACTTTATTAATGTTTGTGTGCTGCATAACTACATTACACATTGCCTCTACGTTAAGCCTGACTGCTTTTGTGCTACACTACCAGTGGGTTAAGCACAGGTGAATTTAGTGACTTTTTGTGTTTGACCCTGAAAAGGATTGTGTATTATTTGAGTGAGGCTTCCACCGCTCCCAACTAATAACCCAATTTCTTACACATACTTCTTTGGGTGTACAGTTTGAATTTGGATTTGAGATAAATCAGTTGAGTCTTGTAGATTTACTAGCGATCAATGCAAAGAGCTTTGAATAATATTCTCTTTCTAACTGGCAGGGCTTTGAAGGCAGGTGTGATGTTGTTACATCTGTTCAGGCTAATAACTTGTGCTAGCTGAAGCATTCTGGATTGTTTGAAATCTGTTGAGTATGTGCTTGGTGAGCTCAATGTAAAGCCTCAGGCCTAAACTATTCAGAAAAGGGGGTGGTGATGGACAGAGTATCTGAATTAAACAGAACACTCATACCCAGTGAACAGATCAGGGCTTGATCCATCCCCGTTTTTTAGCTCACTGCACCATCCCAGCTCAGAACCTGGCTACATGCAAATTAGTCTGTCCCTGGCCCAGTGCATCATGGGAACAGGGCAGACCAAACTACCAAGCCAATTCTTATACTGGAAAGGAAACAAGCTTCCGGGGACCAGTTTCTGGCATTACAGCCGTCTTCGGCCCGGCTTGCTTGAATCCTGATGGTGCAGTGAGTAAGGGACTCACATCTGAGTATACCCTTCCACGCTTATGGTGGACAAAACGATTCAGAAAAGGGGGTGGTGATGGACAGAGTATCTGAATTAAACAGAACACTCGTACCCAGTCAACAGATCAGGGCTTGATCCATCACCGTTTTTTAGCTCACTGCACCATCCCAGCTCAGAACCTGGCTACATGCAAATTAGTCTGTCCCTGGCCCAGTGCATCATGGGAACAGGGCAGACCAAACTACCAAGCCAATTCTTATTCTGGAAAGGAAGCAAGCTTCCGGGGACCGGTTTCTGGCATTACAGCCGTCTTCGGCCCGGCTTGCTTGAATCCTGATGGTGCAGTGAGTAAGGGACTCACATCTGAGTATACCCTTCCACGCTTATGGTGGACAAAACGATTCAGAAAAGGGGGTGGTGATGGACAGAGTATCTGAATTAAACAGAACACTCGTACCCAGTCAACAGATCAGGGCTTGATCCATCACCGTTTTTTAGCTCACTGCACCATCCCAGCTCAGAAGCTGGCTAAATGCAAATTAGTCTGTCCCTGGCCCAGCGCATCATGGGAACAGGGCAGACCAAACTATCAAGCCAATTCTTATACTGGAAAGGAAACAAGCTTCCGGGGACCGGTTTCTGGCATTACAGCCGTCTTCGGCCCGGCTTGCTTGAATCCTGATGGTGCAGTGAGCAAGGGACTCACATCTGAGTATACCCTTCCACGCTTATGGTGGACAAAACGATTCAGAAAAGGGGGTGGTGATGGACAGAGTATCTGAATTAAACAGAACACTCGTACCCAGTCAACAGATCAGGGCTTGATCCATCACCCTTTTTTAGCTCACTGCACCATCCCAGCTCAGAACCTGGCTACATGCAAATTAGTCTGTCCCTGGCCCAGTGCATCATGGGAACAGGGCAGACCAAACTACCAAGCCAATTCTTATACTGGAAAGGAAACAAGCTTCCGGGGACCGGTTTCTGGCATTACAGCCGTCTTCGGCCCGGCTTGCTTGAATCCTGATGGTGCAGTGAGCAAGGGACTCACATCTGAGTATACCCTTCCGCGCCTATGGTGGACAAAACGATTCAGAAAAGGGGGTGGTGATGGACAGAGTATCTGAATTAAACAGAACACTCATACCCAGTCAACAGATCAGGGCTTGATACATCACCGTTTTTTTAGCTCACTGCACCATCCCAGCTCAGAACCTGGCTACATGCAAATTAGTCTGTCCCTGGCCCAGTGCATCATGGGAACAGGGCAGACCAAACTACCAAGCCAATTCTTATACTGGAAAGGAAACAAGCTTCCGGGGACCGGTTTCTGGCATTACAGCCGTCTTCGGCCCGGCTTGCTTGAATCCTGATGGTGCAGTGAGCAAGGGACTCACATCTGAGTATACCCTTCCACGCTTATGGTGGACAAAACGATTCAGAAAAGGGGGTGGTGATGGACGGAGTATCTGAATTAAACAGAACACTCGTACCCAGTCAACAGATCAGGGCTTGATCCATCCCTGTTTTTTTAGCTCTCTGCACCATCCCAGCTCAGAACCTGGCTACATGCAAATTAGTCTGTCCCTGGCCCAGTGCATCATGGGAACACAGGGCACACCAAACTACCGAAACAATTCTTATACTGGAAAGGAAACAAGCTTCCGGGGACCGGTTTCTGGCATTACAGCCATCTTCGGCCCGGCTTGCTTGAATCCTGATGGTGCAGTGAGCAAGGGACTCACATCTGAGTATACCCTTCCACGCTTATGGTGGACAAAACGATTAAGAAAAGGGGGTGGTGATGGACAGAGTATCTGAATTAAACAGAACACTCGTACCCAGTCAACAGATCAGGGCTTGATCCATCACCGTTTTTTAGCTCACTGCACCATCCCAGCTCAGCACCTGGCTACATGCAAATTAGTCTGTCCCTGGCCCAGTGCATCATGGGAACAGGGCAGACCAAACTACCAAGCCAATTCTTATACTGGAAAGGAAACAAGCTTCCGGGGACTGGTTTCTGGCATTACAGCCATCTTTGGCCCGGCTTGCTTGAATCCTGATGGTGCAGTGAGCAAGGGACTCACATCTGAGTATACCCTTCCACGCCTATGGTGGACAAAACGATTCAGAAAAGGGGGTGGTGATGGACAGAGTATCTGAATTAAACAGAACACTCATACCCAGTCAACAGATCAGGGCTTGATCCATCACCCTTTTTTAGCTCACTGCACCATCCCAGCTCAGAACCTGGCTACATGCAAATTAGTCTGTCCCTGGCCCAGTGCATCATGGGAACAGGGCAGACCAAACTACCAAGCCAATTCTTATACTGGAAAGGAAACAAGCTTCCGGGGACCGGTTTCTGGCATTACAGCCGTCTTCGGCCCGCTTGCTTGAATCCTGATGGTGCAGTGAGCAAGGGACTCACATCTGAGTATACCCTTCCATGCCTATAGTGGACAAAACGATTCAGAAAAGGGGGTGGTGATGGACAGAGTATCTGAATTAAACAGAACACTCATACCCAGTCAACAGATCAGGGCTTGATACATCACCGTTTTTTTAGCTCACTGCACCATCCCAGCTCAGAACCTGGCTACATGCAAATTAGTCTGTCCCTGGCCCAGTGCATCATGGGAACAGGGCAGACCAAACTACCAAGCCAATTCTTATACTGGAAAGGAAACAAGCTTCCGGGGACCGGTTTCTGGCATTACAGCCGTCTTCGGCCCGGCTTGCTTGAATCCTGATGGTGCAGTGAGCAAGGGACTCACATCTGAGTATACCCTTCCACGCTTATGGTGGACAAAACGATTCAGAAAAGGGGGTGGTGATGGACGGAGTATCTGAATTAAACAGAACACTCGTACCCAGTCAACAGATCAGGGCTTGATCCATCCCTGTTTTTTAGCTCTCTGCACCATCCCAGCTCAGAACCTGGCTACATGCAAATTAGTCTGTCCCTGGCCCAGTGCATCATGGGAACACAGGGCACACCAAACTACCAAGCCAATTCTTATACTGGAAAGGAAACAAGCTTCCGGGGACCGGTTTCTGGCATTACAGCCATCTTCCGCCCGGCTTGCTTGAATCCTGATGGTGCAGTGAGCAAGGGACTCACATCTGAGTATACCCTTCCACGCTTATGGTGGACAAAACGATTAAGAAAAGGGGGTGGTGATGGACAGAGTATCTGAATTAAACAGAACACTCGTACCCAGTCAACAGATCAGGGCTTGATCCATCACCGTTTTTTAGCTCACTGCACCATCCCAGCTCAGCACCTGGCTACATGCAAATTAGTCTGTCCCTGGCCCAGCGCATCATGGGAACAGGGCAGACCAAACTACCAAGCCAATTCTTATACTGGAAAGGAAACAAGCTTCCGGGGACTGGTTTCTGGCATTACAGCCGTCTTCGGCCCGGCTTGCTTGAATCCTGATGGTGCAGTGAGTAAGGGACTCACATCTGAGTATACCCTTCCATGCTTATGGTGGACAAAACGATTCAGAAAAGGGGGTGGTGATGGACAGAGTATCTGAATTAAACAGAACACTGTTACCCAGTCAGCAGATCAGGGCTTGATCCATCACCGTTTTTTAGCTCACTGCACCATCCCAGCTCAGAACCTGGCTACATGCAAATTAGTCTGTCCCTGGCCCAGTGCATCATGGGAACAGGGCAGACCAAACTACCAAGCCAATTCTTATACTGGAAAGGAAACAAGCTTCCGGGGACCGGTTTCTGGCATTACAGCCGTCTTCGGCCCGCTTGCTTGAATCCTGATGGTGCAGTGAGCAAGGGACTCACATCTGAGTATACCCTTCCACGCCTATAGTGGACAAAACGATTCAGAAAAGGGGGTGGTGATGGACAGAGTATCTGAATTAAACAGAACACTCATACCCAGTCAACAGATCAGGGCTTGATACATCACCGTTTTTTTAGCTCACTGCACCATCCCAGCTCAGAACCTGGCTACATGCAAATTAGTCTGTCCCTGGCCCAGTGCATCATGGGAACAGGGCAGACCAAACTACCAAGCCAATTCTTATACTGGAAAGGAAACAAGCTTCCGGGGACCGGTTTCTGGCATTACAGCCGTCTTCGGCCCGGCTTGCTTGAATCCTGATGGTGCAGTGAGCAAGGGACTCACATCTGAGTATACCCTTCCACGCTTATGGTGGACAAAACGATTCAGAAAAGGGGGTGGTGATGGACGGAGTATCTGAATTAAACAGAACACTCGTACCCAGTCAACAGATCAGGGCTTGATCCATCCCTGTTTTTTAGCTCTCTGCACCATCCCAGCTCAGAACCTGGCTACATGCAAATTAGTCTGTCCCTGGCCCAGTGCATCATGGGAACACAGGGCACACCAAACTACCAAGCCAATTCTTATACTGGAAAGGAAACAAGCTTCCGGGGACCGGTTTCTGGCATTACAGCCATCTTCCGCCCGGCTTGCTTGAATCCTGATGGTGCAGTGAGCAAGGGACTCACATCTGAGTATACCCTTCCACGCTTATGGTGGACAAAACGATTCAGAAAAGGGGGTGGTGATGGACAGAGTATCTGAATTAAACAGAACACTGTTACCCAGTCAGCAGATCAGGGCTTGATCCATCACCGTTTTTTAGCTCACTGCACCATCCCAGCTCAGAACCTGGCTACATGCAAATTAGTCTGTCCCTGGCCCAGTGCATCATGGGAACAGGGCAGACCAAACTATCAAGCCAATTCTTATACTGGAAAGGAAACAAGCTTCCGGGGACCAGTTTCTGGCATTACAGCCGTCTTCGGCCCGGCTTGCTTGAATCCTGATGGTGCAGTGAGCAAGGGACTCACATCTGAGTATACCCTTCCACGCTTATGGTGGACAAAACGATTCAGAAAAGGGGGTGGTGATAGACAGAGTATCTGAATTAAACAGAACACTCGTACCCAGTCAACAGATCAGGGCTTGATCCATCACCGTTTTTTTAGCTCACTGCACCATCCCAGCTCAGAACCTGGCTACATGCAAATTAGTCTGTCCCTGGCCCAGTGCATCATGGGAACAGGGCAGACCAAACTACCAAGCCAATTCTTATACTGGAAAGGAAACAAGCTTCCGGGGACCGGTTTCTGGCATTACAGACGTCTTCTGCCCGGCTTGCTTGAATCCTGATGGTGCAGTGAG
The DNA here is from genome assembly GCF_964263255.1 of Lissotriton vulgaris. Classification (NCBI taxonomy): domain Eukaryota; kingdom Metazoa; phylum Chordata; class Amphibia; order Caudata; family Salamandridae; genus Lissotriton; species Lissotriton vulgaris. The sequence continues at coordinate 482,552,069 of NC_141697.1, forward strand.
CAAGGGACTCACATCTGAGTATACCCCTCCACGCTTATGGTGGACAAAACGATTCAGAAAAGGGGGTGGTGATGGACAGAGTATCTGAATTAAACAGAACACTCATACCCAGTCAACAGATCAGGGCTTGATACATCACCGTTTGTTTAGCTCACTGCACCATCCCAGCTCAGAACCTGGCTACATGCAAATTAGTCTGTCCCTGGCCCAGTGCATCATGGGAACAGGGCAGACCAAACTACCAAGCCAATTCTTATACTGGAAAGGAAACAAGGTTCCGGGGACCGGTTTCTGGCATTACAGCCGTCTTCGGCCCGGCTTGCTTGAATCCTGATGGTGCAGTGACCAAGGGACTCACATCTGAGTATACCCTTCCACGCTTATGGTGGACAAAACGATTCAGAAAAGGGGGTTGTGATGGACAGAGTATCTGAATTAAACAGAACACTCGTACCCAGTCAACAGATCAGGGCTTGATCCATCACCGTTTTCTAGCTCACTGCACCATCCCAGCTCAGAACCTGGCTACATGCAAATTAGTCTGTCCCTGGCCCAGTGTATCATGGGAACAGGGCAGACCAAACTACCAAGCCAATTCTTATACTGGAAAGGAAACAAGCTTCCGGGGACCGGTTTCTGGCATTACAGCCGTCTTCGGCCCGGCTTGCTTGAGTCCTGATGGTGCAGTGAGCAAGGGACTCACATCTGAGTATACCCTTCCACGCTTATGGAGGACAAAACGATTCAGAAAAGGGGGTGGTGATGGACAGAGTATCTGAATTAAACAGAACACTCGTACCCAGTCAACAGATCAGGGCTTGATCCATCATCGTTTTTTAGCTCACTGCACCATCCCAGCTCAGAACCTGGCTACATGCAAATTAGTCTGTCCCTGGCCCAGTGCATCATGGGAACAGGGCAGACCAAACTACCAAGCCAATTCTTATACTGGAAAGGAAACAAGCTTCCAGGGACCTGTTTCTGGCATTACAGCCGTCTTCGGCCCAGCTTGCTTGAATCCTGAAGGTGCAGTGAGCAAGGGACTCACATCTGAGTATACCCTTCCACGCTTATGGTGGACAAAACGATTCAGAAAAGGGGGTGGTGATGGACAGAGTATCTGAAATAAACAGAACACTCGTACCCAGTCAACAGATCAGGACTTGATCCATCACCGTTTTTTAGCTCGCTGCACCATCCCAGCTCAGAACCTGGCTACATGCAAATTAGTCTGTCCCTGGCCCAGTGCATCATGGGAACAGGGCAGACCAAACAACAAAGCCAATTCTTTTACTGGAAAGGAAACCCCCTTTTCTGAATCGTTTTGTCCACCATAAGCGTGGAAGGGTATGCTCAGACATGAGTCCCTTGCTCACTGCACCATCAGGATTCAAGCAAGCCGGGCCGAAGACGGCTGTAATGCCAGAAACCGGTCCCCGGAAGCTTGTTTCCTTTCCAGTAAAAGAATTGGCTTCGTAGTTTGGTCTGCCCTGTTCCCATGATGCACTGGGCCAGGGACAGACTCATTTGCATGTAGCCAGGTTCTGAGCAGGGATGGTGCAGTGAGCTAAATAACGGTGATGGATCAAGCCCTGATCTGTTGACTGGGTACGAGTGTTCTGCTTAATTCAGATACTCTGTCCATCACCACCCCCTTTTCTCAATCGTTTTGTCCACCATAAGCGTGGAAGGGTATGCTAAGACATGAGTCCCTTGCTCACTGCACCTTCAGGATTCAAGCAAGCCGGGCCGAAGACGGCTGTAATGCCAGAAACCGGTCCCCGGAAGCTTTTTTCCTTTCCAGTAAAAGAATTGGCTTGATAGTTTGGTCTGCCCTGTTCCCATGATGCACTGGGTCAGGGACAGACTAATTTGCATGTAGCCAGGTTCTGAGCTGGGATGGTGCAGTGAGCTAAAAAACGGTGATGGATCAAGCCCTGATCTGTTGACTGGGTAGGAGTGTTCTGCTTAATTCAGATACTCTGTCCATCACCACCCCCTTTTCTGAATCGTTTTTTCCACCAAAAGCGTGGAAGGGTATGCTCAGACATGAGTCCCTTGCTCACTGCACCATCAGGATTCAAGCAAGCCGGGCCGAAGACGGCTGTAATGCCAGAAACCGGTCCCCGGAAGCTTTTTTCCTTTCCAGTAAAAGAATTGGCTTGGTAGTTTGGTCTGCCCTGTTCCCATGATGCACTGGGCCAGGGACAGACTAATTTGCATGTAGCCAGGTTCTGAGCTGGGATGGTGCAGTGAGCTAAAAAGCGGTGATGGATCAAGCCCTGATCTGTTGACTGGGTACGAGTGTTCTGCTTAATTCAGATACTCTGTCCATCACCACCCCCTTTTCTGAATCAGGCCTAATCTAGGCATGACAGCGCTGAAGCTGTTGAGACTTAAACCTTATGGGGCTAGCTTAAGTCTGAAAATATCCAGTTTAATGTTCTCATGATGGAAAACAATGTAGAACAACGGCGGACTAGACAAGTCGCACCTCAATCATAATTTGTATAATATATACTGTTCTGTGCACAATTCTTCGGACACCAGCCGCTGTTTGGTGCCACTGGTCAGCAGATCCAAGAATTATAGCACGTAGGAAGGTGACCAGGGAATAGTCAAACTCCAATGTATATTCAAACTAGATCCTGTGAGATGTTGCCCTGGTATATGATGGCCCCTAATTAAAGGGGGCACCTTGCAGCAGCCCTTGGGGTGATGTAAGAGGTCAAAGACAACCTTAGAAAGCTATCCAAGTGGCAGCTGTGGAGAGCAGCCTTCAGGCTTAGTCTTGAAGCAATGTTAAGCAGCTTTTTTTTTTACCAGTATGCAACCTTATTGTATTGGTTAAATGAAAGGAGAACCACACAGTAATTATCAAAATATGGATTTATTATTATAACACCTTAAATACCTCACAGTATCTGCTACATGCAGATAAACACAAAGCACACAATACTGTAGCACAGAAACAATCAGAAGTAGCACTAATACACAGTGGGCTCCAGGGGGAGACCGAACCATGTACTAAAATAGTGGTATAAGAACCACAACTCGGGTCAAGACAGGTTTTAGAGGTTGTAGAATTGCTGGGACCCCAAGGAACCACCCAAGGTGAGTAAGGAGGGCCTCCACAGAGGACAGGTGCAGTGTGAGAACACAACCTCGTGCTACGTGCAAATCAATGGGAGAGTCGCAGTTGCAATTTTAAAGTTTAAGGACCCTTCCCAGTGGATTACAAAGAAACCCTTTAGACCATAGAAGGCTGGAGAGCCACCCCACCTATGGATACTGGAGTATCTGAGTTACCTGTCCCAGGGAAGCCGGGTGCATAGGGCTGAAGTGGCGTTGGAAACCGTTGTCAATCTAAATGGAAGTCTTCAAAGAAATGCCACTGTTGGAAAGAAGAAAAGTGTCCGGTAGAACCAACAAGTGGATTCATGATAGAAGGAACCTAAAGGCAGAGGGGACAGAGTCTGGGTCACTCAGGAGTGACCAGGAGCTCGGTAGACAGATGCGCACTGATGTCGGGTGCTTCAGGTGTGAAGAAGGAGACCACGACTCTGCAGCCACGGGGACCAGGAGATGTGGAGGACAACCAGGAGTCAGATATGGGCTGTCCCGTAAAGGATTTCGAGTGCTGAGGGGTTGGTGTCCAGTGGGTGCACCAACAAGCCTTGGCAGTGGCAACCCACGAAGAAGGATGAGTAAGGTCACGGTCTGTCCCAGCTAGGACCAGGAGACTCACCACATCAAGGGGAGTCAGGGCAGGCATGGTGCAACCAGGGGAGCCAAAGAAAAGCAGTGTTGCCCTTAAATGGACCCACAGGTCAAAGGCACAGGAATCACAAGGGGACCTCTAGCAGTTTCACAAAGTTACAGCTAGCAGGGCACAGAATGCAAGGAGGCCAAAGTCCTTTGTACAAAATATGCACAGAGGTTGGGGCTATCAACAGCCAAATGCATTTAGTTGAGGATCTCCAACAAGCATATGGACTTACAAAAATTGTGGTGCACAGGGGTTCAGGTTATGCATTCCCCACAATGGAAATGGGCCTCAGACTTGGTGAGAGGGCAGCTCAACCTCAATGAGCATAGCAACCCACCTCCTGTGTTGCTGGAGCCTTTGGAGTCCACAAGAGTTTGGGATCAGAAGACCGGTCAGTTGCATTACTCTGTCTGTTAATGAAGGGGAGTGACTCCTTCACCCCAAGGGAGATAACTTCAGTTGTACTGGATACACCACAGGTCCTACATGGAGCCTTTATGCTGCATGGACACAGATCATACTTTGGACAGAGAGGGGGACAAAGTGAGGCCCAGTTGAAGTCCAGTGAAGTCCAGAGTGTCCAGAAGGTTGAAGATCAATGGTTTCTTGTTCAGAATCTTGTCCACGTTTAATCTAGGGTCCTATAGCCAGCTAAGCCCTTTTGTCCCTGTGGGAGAAGGCTGGACAGATTCAGGGGATCCTGCCAGTGAGGGTCTGGACAATGGGGAGGATACTCCCCCGTCCTTTGTCCAGTTTCAGGCCAGAGTGGGAGCCAACAGAGCCCAGGACTGGTTTGAACTGGACTATGCACAGGGACAGCAAGTGTGCACCAGATGCAGACTTTCAGGCACTTTGGAAGTGCACCCACGTAGCTCCAATACACTGAATCATGTCTGGGAGGTGGTCACACCTCCCTGTCACAGGATCCCTATTGTCCTGCCTTCCCCTGCTCGAGCTTGGCTCAGCAGCAGGTGGGCATAAATGTGTCTCTGGTTGGCAGCAACAATTTAGTGCTGCCCGAGTCGAGAAGGTTGATATCAAGAAAACAAGGAACACCACAAAGCTCACTTCAGAAGGGTGGAATCATACCTCCCAGACCGGTTACTGGTGTGGAGGTATGAATCCAAGGTATTTGATACCAAACACAACATGTTTTGTTGCAGTGGTTGTTAAGATAGCATTTATATGCGAGCATATAATGCACTTCTACCTCTATGTCTGAATGCATCACTGACAATCCCGGAGAATGGTCTCTGAAGGCTGCAGGGGTGCTCTGCTCATGCAGGGGCACCCTCTCACATAAAACCCAGCACCCTGCCTTCAGGATTGTCAAGGCCTGCTAGAGGGATGACTGGTAGGCTTTAAGTGTAGTGACCTATCGATATAGTAAACCTATATCTTTTGTAAGTGGTGCAAGCCAGCATACAAAGGCTGCACTGGCAGACCTGTAGTTCCATTTTGCATGGCCTCTCATGGGTGGCATAATACATGCTTCAGCCCATGGGAGCCTCTGGGGTACCTATGCCCTGGGTACATGGGTACCATATACTAGGGACTGACAATGGTACCCCACTATCCAATCTGCAGTGTACCTAAGTACATGGCATAATATTTTAGGGAGAAAGCAGATAGACTGGGATCCTGATTAGCAGAAGCCCTTTCAAACTAGTCAAAAACAGTGTAACATCAAGCAAAAGGGAGTTAATCATAAGAAGCAGGTCCTACTTTCTTACATATCCTTTATTCTCTTTTCTTCAAAATGGTTAAAGTCCAGCCAACGTGTTTCATTCTAAATACTCCGAGAACTTTATCAGTCTGAAAACAACACATAAAATACCATAACATAAAAACATATATATACTGTATGAACAATACATCATACAACCATCTTGCTAATAACACAAAAATGGATAACATGTAACATATAGGACTGTAGTTCTATGGAAATCCGGGATCAGCAAGTCTCTGCTCCGCAAGCTCCAGACCTTACAGAACACCGCAGTCAGATTTGTCCTCGGCACCCCTCGACACAAATACATCACCCAACATCTGTGGAACCTTCACTAGCTCCCCTTTGAGAAGAGAGCCCCTTTCAAGAAACTCACCCACGCCTACAAATGCCTCCACAACACCAGCCCCCAATCCCTGAGAGAGTCTCATTCCACGTACCCAAGAGAAACCTCTGATCTGCCGACCTTGCCCTTGCCGAAACCCCTCGCATCCGCAGAGCCAGAACAGGCATAGGAACATTTTCCTACATAGTGGTGAGGACCTGGAATGAGCTCCCGATCTATATCAAGCGGGTTCCCTCCCTGAACATCTTCAGGAAGACGCTCAACATCTGGCTCTTCAGCTGCACAACACTCCCTCCCCCCAGTGCCTTGAGACCCTCACGGGTGAGCAGAGTGCTTACAATTCCCTTGCTTGATTAATTGATTGAGTGACAGAAAGATAGCCACCCCATCACATAAACGAGCACATAGATATATAATACATTAAACAATAAAAACAAAAACAAAACATAAGTCCTCAGTCTCAAAATCTCAAAATCCTCAAAAACTTATATTTTTCCATATTCGAAGTCAATAAACAAACAACACTTTTACACCAACAAAGACCTCTAAGTAATGCCTACATCACATAACAATCAACAACATACTGGAAATAAATGAAGGAAGCACCAACAATATAAATCTAGAGGTAATTGGTATTATATCAAAAGACATCAACTGGTGCATTATACACTGTGAGGGATAATTTCTTTCAATATATATCTAGCACGTATCAGTATGTGATTTTTTTTATCCAAAGTATAACGCTCACATATTTTTATCTCTTATAACTTTATCATCAGTGTAGAGCGCTCAAATGTGTGTATTACTTTGTTAATGATTCTCTCACCTCAAAGGTTGTTTTGCTTAGATCTTATAACCTGACAATCCATCCATGTAATATAGATTGAAAATCCTCCACATACATTCATCAATCGTATTAGTGATTTTCGGTTAGTACTGAGGAAATTCATCAAACACTTTTTCAGATACCTGTACAAATAATACATTTTAGTAAGATTCTATTATCTTTTCTCAACCCTTTTTATGAAGAAGATGCCACACCACTTGATGTGTGTTTCCCCATACAGAGGGAATGGTCCCCTTTCCCACACGGGCTGCAATGCCCAATTGCGTACCTTGCTGTACTATACATGTAAGATATGTGCCCGCTTTGCAATTCACATCACTAAGAAACCAGGCCAAGCATTGGCATACCCAGGGTAACAATTCAGTTTTTAAGAAAACCACCCACCGCAATAATTCCATTATTCTAAATACCAAGAATAGATTGAATTGATAATTTGTTAAGTCGCTATTGGACCGGGCCATGACTTTAAAATTAGAGGGAAAGCACCCTCACCACAGTAGCTCCGTCATCAAAGGTGAAGTCAATAAAATGACAAAGCAAGGTATTCAAACACTATTTAACCAGAGACAACAATTTGTGAGCATTGTGTCAACCGGACACGGTTTGTGAATAATGAAAAAACAATCCCACTGCAGGGATTCCAACGTCAAATTTAACGTCAATATGTTGACATCACAGACTGTTAAAAAGTATTTGACCGGACACCATAAGTTGAAAGCAAGTGTTAGCCGAACACATTCCAAGTGTTAGCTGAAGGCATGCTGTACCATAACGCGCCTGAAAATCACGGTAATTTCATTTAGTATAAGTACTGTTATCAATTCAAGTTCTTAAAACCCTGTTAGGACAATCTGTTAGAAAGCTATCTGGCTGGACGCCATAAGTTGAAAACAGATGGTTAGCTGGGCACATGCTGTACTATTACTTGCCTGAAAATCACGGCCATCACTTTTATTAAAAATAACATCAATGCGTTAGCCCAGCAAATTCTTTAAATACTGTTTGGCCAGACAACACAATTTATAAATGCAGTGTTGACCGGATGCATATCATACCATGATGTGCTTGAAAAGACAAATATTAACAAGAAGCCCGCACAAAAGCTGTATTAAGCCATGCTGCACCAATTCAGAAACAGAGCTTGCATAAACTATAGACGTCCGTGAGGTGTCGATGAAGAGCCCCCATTCAGTCTGTCATCTACTTACCATAATAAGTATCTCATCACACACACAATATTCTTCGACAATTCTATACCTGAATAACGGACCATATTTCTACTTTCTAATATAGCCTTGAGTTTAGTCGAAGGTTAGGTAGAATGTCCTGGAAGTGCAATCACAGAATTCATCACTCAGAGAAAATCTATTAATGTCAAAAAATGGCGGCCATCTTAAAATATCCATAAAAGCATAACAATCCTCAAAGGAGGAAAAAAAACATAATCAAAAACTCAATATCGACCGATAACCCTTAAACCAGAAGCTTCGGGTATAATTATAGACAGTAGGAGGACCCGACAGTGCACTCATTCCTGTTCAAACATAAGGAGAATCTAATAATGGCAAAACATGGTGGCCATCTTAGGATGTATAGTTCGTCTGATTCTAAATCATTGGCAATGGCACACAAATGCATACCCTGTGAGCATTTCATACATAGTTGGCCACAAGTATTGGGAGAATCCAAATTGCAGAAATGTATATCTAATCTATTTCGATCCATATCGAAATGAAGAAAATAAGGGATGTCTCACAAGGCAATAAAACTGAGTCCAGATCCAAAAGGGCTATTTCCAAAACAAAGAACGTCACAGCCTTCTTTAAAAATACGAGCAGTGCATCCTTAGTGCACAATCCACCAAAAAGACCCCAGGGAGCCTTGCCCTCACCTAGTCCACAACCAGAACAACAATTCTCAGAAAAACTAAGAACCCAATTAACAGAACTTAATGGTTCCACTCAAAGATGGTCAAGGGGGAGAGGTCATGGGCCTCAATAAGTAACAACTCTATTCTAATGAAAGTCATCAGCTGCGCAACTCACAATACACACCAAAAGCATTCCAGTGGTATGTAGTGTGGGAAGAGCCCATCCATCACAGTCCCAAAGAAAACCCATGTATTCCCACAGCGGACATCTCACAACTTAAAGCCATATATAAACCAAAAAAACTTCTTTATAACACTCTATGTAAGCAGCAATAGTGAAATGAATTTTACAAAAAGACTCAAAATCGTTACAATCCCTAAGTCATAAATGAGGTTGAAACAGTTACAAGACATAACTTAATCCATCAACAGGCACTAGGATGAGTGAAATGTAGGGAAATGTGAGAGACGGCCATGACCTTCAATATTACACCCTTATACTGAAAAGATGTAAAAAGAAAGAATCTTGATACATGTTTTCAGACAACCAACTCACCAAAGTAGCTCCAAATATAGACCAGATAGAGGAGTTCATACGATAATTGGATTCATATAAAAAAATTATGGAATTTATTCTCTGTATTGTGTCCAGATGAAATCGCTCTTAACCTTCATATCCACTTGGCCTTCGTTTCCCTTAGAAGCAAATCCCTATCTCCACCTCGAGCATTTACAGCAATATGATCTATTCCATGGAACCAAAAACTATAGTCATCGGGGTAGACCGTTTTGTAGTGTTCAGACAAGGGATATTTTGTACCCCTATTCATTATAGCTCTACTGTATTCCGGTATGCAAAGCTTGAGGTAGCAAGATGTGCTGCCCACATAAATCAAATTGCATTTACAGTCTAACACCTTAACAACAAAACCTGTATTGCAGTTGATAAAATGCCTGATGTTATACTGCTGTGAAGCGTTATTGCTGAAATGCCTCATTCTATTCCTTCCTAAGAAACATATATTTCGCAAATTGCATACAAAAAAAACACGGGTTTGGGAGGTAATCATGTGCCACTCTGGTGCGTGGTTGTAATGTAGCTGGGACGGAGAGTGTCCCTTAATGTGGAGCCCCTTCTGTAAGTTATGGATGGGCTTTTGGCTATTGAATCCTGTAAGTAGGGTATGTGAATCAGTAAATGCTAATTATTTCTTGGAATCTTAATAATCTTGTCACTGTATGTGGTATATTTCATGACAAGACTCAATTTTCTATTTTGGGCCTCACCAGATATCTTCAATTTCTCCGCTGGCTGACCTGCAACGTCACATCCCTATCATCTTATGTATCCTTGCCTTCACATTATCCAGGACGCCATTTCATACCCTCATCTATAGAAGCACTTTTTTGTTTCCAAAATGTTAGCTTTAAAATTAATATCCTCACTACAGTTTCTTCTCATGCAAACCATTTCGCCATATGGGCTATTTCGGATAACTGATCTTGTATGAGCGCTAGATGCGTGTCCAAACACAGTTGCCGGCCATTTCCTTGTCGAACATAGTACTATGAACATACCATCCCTAACATGAAACTGGAGGTCCACAAATTTCATTTTTTCTTTATGACGAGCCATAGTTAGTTTGACATTGTAAGGATTGTTGTTAAGAAACGTAAAGTATTAAGAGAGGCCCTCACCCGACCCAGTCCATAGGCAAATGAAGTGATCAATGTACCTCCCTCAAAAGACCATGGGTCTCTTTTATGAGGTTTTGCCGTAGGGAAGCGCAGCAGTCCTTCCTGCTCCGCCTCCCTACGGCAAAAGAGAAGGGCAGGAATGCCCATTCCTGTTCTTTTCCCCTGTGACGGCACACAATGGGCTGCCTGCGCCAACACAGACACCTTTGCACCATGGTGCAAGGGTGCCTGCGTTGCAGGGATGATTATTTATGTACAAAAAAAATCACAAGAGGCTTTTCCTCTTTCTACGTGTGCTGCAGAAGGCAGCACACGTAGAAAAAGGAAAAACGAAGAGAAATAAAGATATTTCTCCCCGTTGCACCTCCCTTACGTCTCCCCCAGGGAGGCGTAAGCTTTTGGCACTGCCTCAGATTTACGTTTTCTCGTACATCTGGGGCCGTGTCCAAAGGCAATGGATGTTGCTGGCACCGCCCCCAGCAACACCCATTGCAATCCCCTGTAACGCAGAACACTGCGTTAAAGGGATTGATATTTATCAGGCAGCATTAAGCCCAAAAAAGTGGCTTAGTGCTGCCTGATAAATATCAGGCAGGCTTCTGCGCCACGGAACGCCACAAAAAAAAGTGACGCTCTGATGGCACAAGGGGCCTCATTTATGAGGCCCCATATGTTCAGTCCAGGGGATGCACTGGTACTTCAGGCGTGCACCCATATATAGGCAGGCATAAGATGGAGAAAACCGGGAGCCCATGGCTGTCCATTGTACTTGATTGAATCACTGGCCATCATGCAGAAAAAAGTTCTTAGTCAAAATGAGATCCATGATATCCAATATCATCCTATTGTATTCAAAATGCTCCGCTCCCTCCTAACCCAGTAAGGAGTGTGCTGCCATAAGCCCAAAGTTCTTTTGAATACACGTATATAGGAAAACCACATCAAAGATTGCAAACTGTAAGTCATCTCACCATATGAGTTTGTTAAAGACCCCGCCTAGCAGACCCGGTAGCAAGAAAGCACCATGGTTCACCGACGAACTCAAGAGCTCCAAGAAGAACTGCCGAGCCCTCGAGAGAACCTGGCGCAGAGACCCAACACCGGACAACATGACTGCCCTCAAGCTCGCCACCCGAAAACACCACCAACTCATCCACGCCACCAAGAAAACCGCATTCAAGGAACGACTGGACAACAACGCACACAACAGCAAGGAACTCTTCAACATTGTTAAAGAGCTCTCCAACCCCAACGCCGGAAACAACGGCATCACCCCTTCGCAAGACCTCTGCAACTCCCTCGCTGTCAGAAGTGTACCTGAATTCCTGCGGTTCTCGGTGGGAGCAGACGACTTGAAGGGAGGACCCAGCCGAATATTTCCCAACTCCCTCACCTCCCTGGGCCCGGATCTCTCCGAGACCAGGAACGAAAGGGAAAGGGGAAGTGGATAGACAAACAAGAGAGACGTCCACACAGGTGTCTTCTGACTCTTCTGTACTGCAAGTCACACCTAAAACATTAAGAACATCATTAATACCGTTCCAATAATTACTGGCCTTCTCTAGCACTAAACTCCCTCTGGACTGGACTCCTACCTTATGCTTGTGTGGAATTAGCTGCTCTCTTAGATTGTCCAGTATTACACTCAATTGCTGAAGATATTAAGCACAACAGTTCGGTGTCTGGGCTACTCCTCTTGTTGACTAAGAAGACAAGGTGGTACACAGCAGTATTAATTATATGCATACAATTGAATACCCCTATCTACTAGAGCTGTTGAACGCTGTCTTGAGAGTTGGCTTAGAAGATGAGAAAACCCCCGACTACCAAATGTTCCAGAAGTAGTCACTTCTTACAATAGACGAAGCTCCAGGACAGTGCTGATCATAACCTTTACTAGTAAGTAGACTCACTGGAATTCTCAGTAAAGGCTTTTGGCATCACGCAAATTACAGTCTTTACAATAGTCTCTAGAGTTGATTCAAAAGACTTAAACTCTCAAATTGGTACACAACGGAAACCTCCTACTTGTGGTTATGATGAGATACAGGATACTCTCCGAAAAGACGACCCTCTGGATTCCGCTCATCAAACAGAAGCGAAAAGATCTTCTGGCTGGGTCAACTGGATACAGGCTCGGACTCAGCTCCCGACTCAGAAGAGACAGGGAAAATGGAATAGGCGCCGGAGCACCTCAGGATACAGAATCCGTCACAGAATACAATGAGACAGAAGGTCTCAAAAGACGGAAAAGGGGGGGGTAACATGTTGGACAGTAACCCCGCACTAACTGGTAGGGTCAAACTCAGAATTTTACGGGAAAAGGACGAACCACAGAAAAGAACGTCCGTCCGCCAGAAAATGACAGTTGAAGTGCGCAGTGCTGGAAACGTGAGCGCACGAAATGGCCGACAGTCAGCTGGAAGCTAGAACGCTGACCGCCGGAACATAACGGCTCAACCAGGAACCAACCAACCTAAGCAGCCCTCAGTTGAGCTACTCGCTGATGCCAACTCCACAAGGATAGAGTAGGGAACGGATCAGAAAGCATAGGATATTTTGGTCTCCAAGACTGGTTTTGACTTGCTTCTGTTCGGATCCTGACACTCGCCTCCTACTTCCACAACAAGATCGTGGACATACACAACAGCTTCAGCACTCAACAGATGCACGCCACGACCAAACCACCACCCCCTACCACCACCCTCCGCGCCTGGACCCCGATCAGCACCGAAGAGACCGTCCGCACGATGAACTCCATCCACTCAGGATCTCCTACCGACCCCTGCCCTCACCACATCTTCAACAAGGCTGACGCTGTCATCGCACCCCACCTGCGGGACATCATCAACACCTCCTTCGACACCGCTACCTTCCCAGAGAGCTGGAAGCACGCCGAACTCAGCGCTCTACTAAAGAAACCATCAGCCGACCACACCGACCTCAAGAACTACCGCCCCATCTCGCTGCTCCCGTTCCCTGAAAAAGTCATCAGGAAGATCGTCAACAAGCAGCTGGCCGCCTTCCTCGAGACGAACGGATCCCTCGACCCCTCGCAGTCTGGCTTCCGGGCCAACCACTGCACCGAGACCGCCCTGATTGCAGCCACCGACGACATCCGAGCTCTGCTTGACAACGGAGAAACAGCGGCCCTCATCCTCCTAGACCTCTCCGTGGCCTTCGACACTGTCGGCCACCGTACACTAGTGCAGCGACTCAGCAACGTCGGAATCCAGGAGAAGGCACTGGAGTGGATCATCTCCTTCCTCGCCGGAAGGACACAGAGAGTCCGCCTCCCCCCGTTCAGATCTGAAGCCACCGAAGTCATCTGCGGCGTTCCTCAGGGCTCCTCGCTCAGTCCAACCCTCTTCAACGCCTACATGAGCCCCCTCGCAGACATCGCATGCCAGCACAACCTCAACATCATCTCCTACGCCGATGACACCCAGCTGATTCTCTCCCTCACCAACGACCCCGCCACCACCAGAGCCAACCTTCATGAAGGGATGAAAGAGGTAGCCGAATGGATGAAGATCAGCCGCCTGAAACTGAACTCTGACATGACGGAAGTCCTCATCCTGGGATCCTCACCCTCCGCCTGGGACGACTCCTGGTGGCCCCCAGCCCTAGGCAGCGCACCCAAACCAACAGACCACGCACGCAACCTAGGCTTCATCCTAGACTCCTCCCTCTCCATGACCAGACAAGTCAACGCCATCTCCTCGTCGTGCTTCAACATCCTGCGCATGCTACAAAAGATCTTCCGGTGGATCCCCACCGAGACCAGGAAGACGGTCACCCAGGCCCTCGTCACCAGCCGTCTGGACTACAGCAACTCCCTCTGCGCCGGAACCACCGCCAAACTCCAGAAGAGACTCCAGCGGATCCAGAACGCCTCAGCACGACTCATCCTGGACATCCCCCGTCACAGCCACATCTCCGGACACCTAAGAGACCTGCACTGGCTCCCGGTCAACAAGAGAATCACCTTCCGACTCCTCACCCACGCACACAAAGCCCTACACAACCAAGGCCCAGGATACCTCAACAGCCGCCTCAACTTCTACGCTCCCAAACGCCAGCTTCGATCGACCGGCCACGCCCTCGCCGCCGTCCCCAGCATCCGAAGAGCCACCACAGGGGGACGGTCCTTCTCCTACCTCACCGCCAAGACATGGAACTCCCTCCCGACCCAACTCCGCCTGACCCAGGACTACCTCGCCTTCAGGAAGCAACACAAGACCTGGCTGTTCGAGCAGTAGCGGACCCCACTCCCCTAGCGCCTTGAGACCCTCTGGGTGAGTAGTGCGCTATATAAATGCTCTGATTGATTGATTGATTGATTGATTAAATTTGGTTGAAATAGCCTTACTATCCTTAATGTATGAAGGTAGATTTGTTACATGTTTTTGAAGCCTGATGACAACAAACTTAGACAATCTTTAAGTGTGGGGCCACACACCAGAAATAATGGGTCGCCCCAGAGGCAAAGAGCAACCCTTAAGAACTTTGGGAAGTATGTACATACAAGGGAATATCGCATGTCCAATCCTTAGGTAACAATATTCATCATCTCTTAGTAATCACATCTCCCTCCATTCCCTCAGTTTCATATTAATGAGTGTAATACAAATCTTTGGTTGGATTACCTTTATTGGTTTCATAACAATGAGTGTCATAACTGGCGGTTGATCTTATTCATGTAGTCTGCATAATTCATAGGCACCGCATTACTGCCCTTACCCACCTCCCTGATGGATATATCATTAATATTACATAATCTAATCAGTGCCTGTCTCTCCTTAGATGATAGGTTATGATTCTGTTGTGACTCAACCTTAGTCGGGATGCCAAGTTGTTGCAAATCCCCTGTTACCCTCTCATAAAATACATTGATATTGTGGTTAAACCGCTATCCATATTCAAATTTTTAATAACATTTAATTCGCACAATAATGATCACATATCAATCAACTCATCATTTTCAATGGAAAAAAGACACTGGAGGTCATGAACCTCGGCAGTGGTTTGTAGGAAGGGCATAGATATCCGCAATTTGTACATTAGACTTTTGAATACATAAGAGAAAAATTCTTTTAATTTTAACAATCTTACAAACTTATATAGATCAACATGTACATCCGTTAAGTCACCAGTCTGTGTAGGACAAAAATTGAAGCCTATTTGTAGTAAATTGGTTTTATCTTCATCTAATGTACTGTCTGACAAATTAATGATCCCTAGATCGCTGCTCAGACCATCTCCAGAAATCATATTTATATCCTATTGAGTTATCTGTACTAGAGGCCCCAGCTTCTTTTTGAACGGGGTTGTACACCCACCTTTACTGCTATGTTTCCTTTTGTGCCTCCTCCCCTCTCTTTGTTTTTGTATTTCTTTCATTCGTTGCTTGTTGCTTATACGCAATCTCGCCAACTCTTTTTGAAAAGAGGATGCCCCCTTTCATAAAGGGTTTTCTAATGCAGTAGTCATACTGGAAATACCATGAGGTACACAATTGGACGTCTCAGCCCCTGTGAGAAACAAGACCATTCTCTCTGTATGGAATACACATCAAGTGGTGTGACATGTCCTTCATAGGAAGGGTTGAGGAAAGACAATAGAACCTTACTAAAATGTTTGATTTGTACAGATATCTGAATTGATGAACGTATGGGGAGGATTTTTTATCTATATTAAGTGGATGGACTGTCATGTTATAAGATCTAAGCAAAACAGCAGCTTGATACAACTTTGAGTAAGAGAATCAGTAAGAATGTAATACATAGATTTGAGTGCTCCACACTCATGAGAAAAATATGAAAGCTAAACATTTGTGAGAGTAATAACATGAATAAACAATCACATATTGATACGGGTAGAATTATATATAGAAAGAAATGAAACCTCACAGTGTATAATTCAACAGTTGATGTATTTTGCTATAATACCAATTGTGCCTATAATTATGTTGTTGGTGCATTTCGTCATTTATTTCCAGTATGTTATTGATTGCTATGTGAAGTAGGCATTACTTTGAGGTCTTTGTCTGTTGGTGTAAAAGTGTTGTTTGTTTATTGACTTCAAATATGGAATATTATCATTGCTTCACATGATGTATTGAGATTGAGGATTTATGTTTTGTTTTTGTTTTTATTGTTTGTTGTATTTTGTATCATTATGCTGGTTTATGTGATAGAGGTGGCTATCTGTCCATAGAACCACACTCCTATATGTCACATGTTATCCATGATTGTGTTATTAGCAAGATGGATGTATGATGTATTGTTCATACAGTATATATACCTTTTTTAAGTTATGGTGTGTCATTTGTTGTATTCAGCCCTGATGAAGTTCCAGGAGTATTTGGAACGGAATGCGTTGGCTAAACAAAAGAGAATAAAAATATATTTTGAATATATAATGGAGTTTGAATATTCCTTGGTGCACCTTTCTATGTGCTAACAATGTTTTCATGGTGTTCAAGGCCCTGTCTGTTACGCTGTTGACTTGTCTTTCAGTGTGCATTTGGAGTCTTATGATACCCCCAAGCTCTTTAGAATTATACCAAAGTTATTTATTTCATTTGATTTGATTTGATTTGATTTGAGGGATTCAATATCTTTTGGCCAAGAAGTATTGGTTCATTATGTTTACCGTATTCCATAAGTTCAAATCTCAATTTTAAAAAGATTCTGTATGAGGTGAGTTTAATGGTCTGTTAACATTTGGAAAGTCCTGACATTTCCGATCCAATGTGCTTTCCAGTTTCTAGTTGTAGGACAATCAGTGTATCATCAGTGTAGCCATAACAGGTGAGTTTTAAGGAATTCATAAGCAAGGAAGTGATTCCAGGCATATATTAAATAAACAGGTGTAATTGCATAGCTTTTGTGAATACTTACTTTTTGTGAGAATAGTGGTGATAAGTATGAAGACAGAAGCACAATTTGTGTTCAATACATTTTAGGGTTGCATTTTTTACACCTTCATCGTATAACCTTTTAATTAGGTGGTGGGCCACAGCATCAAAAGCTACTGAGAGACTCAGTGTACTGTGTAATTGGGGTCATCCCCAATTGAAATTAATGCTGATTCAGTGCCTCTGACAGGTCAGAATCCTGTTTGCTAGTCAGAGACAACGTTGTTCTTCCCAGCAAAATATGAGACCAAAACTTTGTGAAAAGTGTACCCAGAAATGTCCTGCAGGAAATCAGTCTATAAATGTTAGAATTTTCTGGATCTAATAATTTCTTCAGCAGCATTGGCTTCATGTGGAATGTTTTTAATCTACTACGGAACTTTGAGGTAGCTTACTGTATGTTCTTGGATGATTTTGCGGTGCATTGTCTAGTAGGGGAAACAGCAATGCTGACTGATCTTACTAACTGTTTTATTTCTTTTAAGGATAGTAGAGTAAAGGAGCAGCATAATGTGGTTACAGACTGTAATGTTTAGATTTGACTCTAAAGTTGCATAGCTTTTTTAGTCTGCAAGGGAGTTGTATAGTTCTTGTGAGAACCTGGTTTGACTAGGGTGTAATCTAGTTTTTTGGAAATTAGCAATGATATTAAATTGTTTTTAGGGCTGCTTGGAGGTTTGTGAAATCCATAGGAAGTAATGAGATTTGTTTGCTTTTTTGCCTGGTTGATTCTATATTGGCTTTGTATATGCTATAATGCTGTTATCTTTCTCATCATGTGTATTTTCTCCAATGTCATTCTCCAATTCTGAAACCTTCTACAACATCAAGGATGTGAGGAATTACTACAGGGACGGGTGGGGGTGTACTGTCAGGAATTCAGGAAAGAATCAGATCAACCACTTTGGAAATAAGGTCACTGAACTGAAGACATGTACATAGTAAGCATGGGCGGAAAATCCGTTTCGCTCGCGGATTTTGCGGATTTTCGGTAAATTCGCAATCCGCGAGATTCGCGAATCTCCCGCAAAATCCGCAAATCCGCGAGCAGCGGATTTTGCTCGCACTGCTCGCACTGTTCGCGTGAGTTCGCGGCTTCCCAGTACAACTTCGCGCCCCGCGAATAAGTGCAAAATTGCAGAAATACGATTTTAGCAAAACTGAAACTACTTACCAGGTTCAAAAGTTCAGGCTCATCATTAGTAGCCATTTCCTGTAGTGCTTCCTGAGGGGCCCCTCCAGAGTTCAGTTGCCAGTTGCAACTATTATGTGACCCTGCTCTGAACCTCAGAATAGTTACACATATGCCACAAAGGTCCTGAATTACAGCTAAGGGAGACAAGCAGGAGCCAGGCTGGAAGTTCAAATCCATTAATCAGCCCCTAATTCATTATTGTCAGTTGGGGCAGGGCAGGTGTTGTAACTAATTTTGCAACAATGAAAGCACTTAGCAAGTACAAAAGATCACTAATCAGGAAGCACTAAGGAAGCAGGTGCCAGCTAAAAAAATATTCTGTGACACATTAATCAGCCCCAAATTAATTCAGGTCACTTGAGGCAGGGAAGGTGTGCTTGCGTTGCCACAATAATGTACACTGACTGGACAACCAGAGGGTGCTGTGATGAAACAGAGGGTGGCATGGGTGGGCCAGAGGGTGGCATGAGTAGTCAGAGAGTGGCAGTGGTGACAGAGAGTGGCAGTGATGAAGAAGAGTGTCCCAAACAGGCTGGACACGTAGAAACAACAAGTTCGCGAAACTTGCGACCCGACAGGTAAGTTCGCAATTTGCGAAAGTGTACAAAACCCTCGCGAACTGGCAGAAACCCGCGCAAACACAAAAAAAAAAAAAATCCGCAAATTCGCGAGAATTCGCGGATTTTGCGGATTGCGAGTTCGCAAATCCGCAAAATTCGCGAACGCGAGATTCGCAAAATTCGCCCATGCTTAGTACATAGGAGTTGGTGCAGACTAGATTTCTCATATTTCTTGGCACATAGTAGGAAATCTGCCTATAGGTGTATTGGAAACTGTAAATGACCCGTTTCTGGAAACTGAGACACAAATTAGACCTGTGCATTCACTTCTCTGTTAGGAAGTCAATGTCTGGGACAGCGTGGACCTCGAGACTATCTAAGGCTAAGGAAAGTATGTCATTACTGCCCTGCACATTTCTATTTGTTGTACGGCTTTCCATTCAGGCTAGTTGCCCCCTGTATTCTTCTTACTCTCACCTCTGTTATTTTCTCTCTTTCCTGGTTCCCTTAGGTTTGTACAATTAGGCAGGTTCTAGTGTATTTGCTTATTTTTTTGGGCAATTACTTCCTTCTCCCAATAGTTTGATTCTCCTTGGGGCTTCATGCCTGCATTCATGGCAGTATGGGGTTCCTAATAAGACAGTCCAATATGCAGGTTGGCAAGCAATTGGAATTATTGTTTGTTTTTTCTTATACTTCCAAATTTTACATTCCTCACTGTTGATCTGAAGAAGACGGAGAACAGCACCTATGTGTCTTTCTCTGTACCTTCTCCCGTTTCCCCCCACACTATTTGTAGTTGTTGTGCATGTGTGACTTGCCATCCACACTGAGTGGGTGGGAATTTTGGGATTCTCAATAACAACATGGCACTCTGATGGAAACCAGATGTTGGTTCTTGCTGTTGTATCAATCTCGTTAGGTATGTACAGAGATGTTTGAAGGCATGGGCAAAATGGGATCTGGCCGGGGGCCTCCTATAATATCCAGCTCTGTTCTGCAGAGAGTCTTGTCCTGATGAACTTGAATAATTATTAAACATATTGTTTTGAAAACAGTTTTCCTTTCATTTACTTTTAAAGTGGGTAATGTGTAAGAGTCTGTTACAGACATTTTGCAGAGAAATGTTGTGTTTATTTTTCATGCAACATCCATAAAAATGTTTCTTTTAGATCACAATAGGCCCAAAGATATTTCAAAATTTTTTAGCTGGTAGGAAATCACGATCGAAGCACATTTTTACTTGGTAATGCACAAATGATACGTTATCAGTGACAATTCTGCACATTATCTCTTGTCTGTGCCGTTTTTAGTTTTATCAGTACAATTGCAAGTCTGTGTACTTTTTGTGGCAAATTAAATGGAAAGTGTGCTATCGGTATATGTGCCATATCACACCATGCTTTAGTATTATATTTGCAATAGTGGCTCCAAAATACACCAATGTCTACAAACAATATCCTTACCACTCTTTCTCAATGGGAGTGGCTCATTTGCAAAACTTGTTCTTTGTGTGTGCCTGGATTTTTAACAATCCCTATGACTTTGATGAAGTAACATTCTTGGCAGCACACCGAAGCTGAAAATTGTTCCAGGACTAGTGGAGTATTAGATATCAAACTCACCCTGTTAAAGACTGCAGGGATTTGTTACCATGAGCTGAAAGCCATTTTATATTTTGGCAGCCATTTTAGGTAGCCATGTGCTCACCATGTGCTGTTTCCCACTTCAGAGTCTTGCACATGCTCAGAAGTGCCTTGCTAGTAGAATGCACCTGCTCCTCTTATAGAACTGTCAGACTATTTTTGCTGCTGTATGGAGAACTAACTCTCCTCCCACTTTGTTGAGCAAGCAGATCTTGTATGCCCATATTAATCATTTTGCATGCTTACATGAGCCAGGACCTCCCCTTGGTCTTATGCTGACTATGTAACCCTAAGCATATATAAGGCGCCTGTTTTCTGTACTCCTTAGACTGCCTCAAACAGTTGCTAAGGGTTCTGTGTGACGTGACGTAGTCTCCCTCATTTGAGGTTATTAAAGATGTTACTTTTATCTTACAGCTTCTGTGCCAATTTCTTCTTTGTTGGTTTAAAAGGACCAAGTATCAGTGAGACCCCTGAGAAGGTTTCTATTTTTTACAACCCGAGTGCACTGTAGGCAAGATTTCCATCTAGAAATACATTAATAATATGTCTACATTATATTAAGTATTGTGTGAGCAATAATTAGTTCTTACAGTGCAGGTGCAACTCTAATGAGCTCATATTACTATCCTTGATCTCCCAACCATCAATTTGCTCAAGTAAAGTTGAAGAACTGCAACTACTGAAACTGTCTCTGCTACAACCACAATGAACGTCCATGTGACATTGGCAGGACGACTCCCTTCACATTCTATGGGAGAGGCACATAGTGTTGTATGCCTGGTAATTCCTGTACTGATTGACAGCAAGAAATTGAAAATAGCAAATCAAATGTATCATAATTAATAATTTGAGGTAAAAATAAAATTTCTTGTTTTCACTGTTGTGGCGGCATAATGAACCTCCAGGTTCTACATGCTTCACTGGATTTTACATAGTGCAGACGTATGAGTGTTGCAGGACAGATTGATGCTATCTCCTTGTTGTTCATGCCTAGTCAATAGTGTTAGAATAAAAAAAATGCCTCATCTCACCTGTTCAACAAGGAAGCACTTCATTATGTAATTGAAGATATCCATGGTCATGACAGGTAACATGAAAGGTGGTCGTAAGATTCTATGTATTTCTTGGAATCTGAATGGCTTGAGGTACCTACGCAGACAGAGGCTGATATTAAAGTATTTAGAGCTTTCGTCAGGACAAATATGTCTATTGCAGGAAACCCACCTAAATCCAACAGAGTTTCAGTTGTTTTTTTTCTAAGATTCTTTGGGTACAATGCTTCTGCGCCTCGCAACAATCATTGAGTAGTAGTGGGGTAGCAATAGTGGTTAAGAAAGGTGTTACTTATAGGATTAAGTCAGTTCAAACTGACCAATCAGGCAGATGGGTAATAGCCCTCTTAGATTTTTTTTTGGGGGGGGCGGAGTTGACCTGTTCATCCTACTATGGGCCAAACACTGATGACCCAACATTTTTAGTTAAACTACAAGAGAGTCTAATAATGGTAAACCCCCCTCTGGTAATAGGAGGGGATTTTAATGTTAGGCTCAACCCAGTAAAAGATAGATCCAACCTAAGGTATACAGCAGCAACTCCTAAATCTCGAAAAGTCATGAAAAATGTAATATCTAATATAAATCTGGGGGACTTATGGGGATCCAAGATGGGTGATGCCCAAGGGTATACTTATTATAGCAAAAAGTACAAAAACTCTTCAAGGATAGACTACGTCTTGGTCAATAAAGAAGCCCTTAATATTTTTACGAGCATCTTAATCCTGCCAACCCACTTATCTGACCATGCTCCCCTCTTAATAGCATATTCACTGGGTGGGAGCTGTTCACAACCAAGATGGACGCTGAACAGAGCAATGTTGTCAGACCCAGGAATCGAACAATTCATCAGCAGATCCTCCCTATAATTCTTTTCTATCAATTTGGGATCAACTTCAATTGATCACATGTGGGACGCCTATAAGGCTAACCTGAGAGGTGTACTACATGCTCAAATATGTTCTAAAAAACGAATAAAGACCACACAACTACATACTCTGGAGAATAAGATATCAGCCTTAGAGGCAGATAGGAGGAATACAACTACAGATGACATGGGGGAACTAAAGCTGATAAACAGGAAATTGGAGGAGGCTAGACAAAATCTCAGGTCCTTTTTAGACCTGAAATGTAAGGCCCAATGACAGGCCATAAATATGGACATTCTTGAATATGGGGAAAAGGCAGGGGCCCTCCTGACTTGGAAGGCGAGGCTCGATAGGGCAAAGAATGATATCAATGAGCTAATTATTGACAGCAGCTGGAACAAATCAAGTAACCCTGAAGATATACAAAAATATTTGTTATCAATTTTCTCAGATCTATATAGGGAAGATCTTGAACACACCCAGGGCCAGATATCCACATGGTTAAGGGATAAGTCCCTTCCTATCCTCACGGAGGCCTCTAGAGAGGCGCTCGATGCACCCATAACAATAGAGGAGATTGGGAATCAAATAAAGAGAGCAAAAAATAAAAAAGCTGCTGGTCTGGATGCCCTCCCCAATGGAATATATAAACTGCTACAAGATGACCTTCTACCGATATTACATATTTTATTTAACTCAGTTTATAGTTCTAATGGGGTAATGCCAAGATCCTGGATCGAGGCCACGATAGTCCTAATATTGAAACCAGGGAAGGACCCTCTGTTGGCTGACTCCTATCATACAATATCCCTGCTAAACACTGATTATAAGATCTTTATGGGCGTATTAGCAGGGAGATTGGCGAAATTGGCTTCCAATTTAATCAGAAGGGTTTCATGGGGGGGAGGGTAATTCAAGAACAAACCCAATTGTTGATTGGTAATATCGACCTAGCGGAGGCAAGGGCAGACCCATTGGCAGTAGTGGCAATTGAAGCCGCTAAGACCTCTGACCCTGTGTGTTGGCAGTATCTTTGGGGGGTCTTAGAGGGTATGGGTTTGGGGCCAGTGTTTGTGCAGACTGTAAAGCACTGCTATCTTGGTGCATCTGCAAAAATCCTTTTGAATGAATCCTTGACACCAAGCTTCCCTATCCAGAGAGGAACAAGCCAGGGGTGCCCACTGTCCCCGTCTTGTTTAATATTTACATTGAGCCCTTAGCTCAAACTATCAAATTGGACAATACCATCACTCCATTTAAATCCTCAAGCCACACATGTAAACTAGCATTGTATGCCGATGACGTGATAGTCTATACAAGTGATCCAGAGCATGCCATCCCACAACTGGAACATCGGCTAAGGGAATTTGGTAAGGTCTCAGGATACCTTGTGAATTCGGCTAAGTCCGAAGTAATGTGTTGGAACATTTTATACAGAACTGGCCCCGTCAGTAATGAATTTAGATACCTTGGTATCAAAAGAGTCAAGGACTTAAATAAAATCCCCTTGATGAATTTTGGGGATATTGAAAAGGATATTGATTACCTGTTGGCCAAATGGAAAAACCTCCATTTGACCATCTATGGGAGGGTAAACCTTGTGAAAATGTCAGTGCTTCCAAAATTGACATACATTTTTAACGCAATTCCGCTAACCTTCCCCCCAAAAAATATAAGTAGGATTCAGGGAAAAATAGGTTGTTTTATTTGGGGCCAGAGAAGTGCAAGGATGTTGTGGAAAAAGCTAAGGAGGAAGCTTCTTAAGGGTGGGTTGGCTCTCCCTGACATTAACTGGAATCTGATGGCCTTCCAATTTAAAGGTGTTAGGATGCTGTTGTCCAGTCCAGAGGAAACTGCCTGGGGCAGGGTACTTGGGGAAATGGTGTTGGCTGAGGGTGGCAGTGGGCAGGGAGGGTTCCTGTATATATTTGGTGCCCCAAGGTTTTTTAAACTGGTTCGCCTAAAGGTCTTGAAATCTGCTTTGTCTACCTGGTATAAAATCAGGCGCATATGGGGCATAGGTTATTTTTCTGACCTTGCCCCTATTTGGGACTACCCTGGGACCCCGCCCTGCCTGTGTGATAGTTTGGCGATACCGATTAAAAATTCAGGGTTGGTGATATGGTCGGATCTGGTGGATTCAGAGGGCATTCTTCCCTGAGAAGTCCTGCAAGCCAAGATAGGTCCTCTTTTTTCTAGGTTTAAATACCTCCAACTAAGATCATGTTATGAGGCAGAAGTTGGCGACATCTCCGGGAGGTGGGAACTCGAGCAGTTATTGCAAGCCCCCCAGCCTAGGAAGAAGGAGATATCTCTTTGGTATGCAAGAATCCAAGAAGCAGAGGAAGTTAAGCTCCCTTCTCCAACACTAGTTTGGAACCATACACCATTCACGCCTCAAATCGGGGAATTTTTTGAATTATCACTCAAGACACTGTATATTTATATAAAGCCTGCTTCCCTGAAGAAAAATCATTTTTTTGTGATCGATAGGCTATATTATACCCAAGCCAAGATTGCAAAATGTGCTCCCGACCCGCCGCCAAGATGTCCCAGATGCAGTCTTGCCAGTGCCAATGACATACATATCTTTTTCCTAAGCCCGGAGTTAACTATTTTTGGGAAAAATGTGGGAGACACGTTAACATTTATTTTTGAAAATGACATCAAAGTAGATCTGCATCTGGTGATTTTTGGTAAGAATGATTTTACCATTGTGCTCCCACAGGAACAAATGGGTTTGTTGCTATATTTAGTGCTCCTGGCACGGAGAGAGATTTGTATTAAATGGAAGGCCACTACTCCTCCGGGGAGCAAAGACTGGCTTAAAGCCGTCCTCCATATGGCACATTTAGAACGAGATACAAAGGAAGAGAGTTCACCCAGTGTCTGGCTGCCTTTGATAAGCTGGGCATGTCAACGACACCTGATTAATGAGTAATTTACCAGAACGGCCCCAAACAAAAAATCCTATGATTAGGCAAGTCCTCAAACACGTGAGGAAGGCCTGGGAGCCTAGACGGATGCAACGAGCAGTAATGCGTAAACCCACAAACGGATAAATCAGCTTGTTAAACCTGCGAATGTCTTTGGTGAGATGAGGATAAACATTTTTTTGTTTTTAAAAAATAGTGTTAAATCAAGTGCACCACCCAAATGCTTGCACCTTGTCGGAATGAAAAACAGGCAGTGAGCAGGGATTATGTTTATTCATTTATTTTTGCAACTTTATATTGCAGTAACAGGACCAAAAAAGGGTGCCCAAGCACTTCACATATGAAGAGATGCTACTGCATGCAGCCAGTTTACAAATGATCAGTTGCACATTTCATTGCATAGTATTAAAGTATTAGTTTAAACTGTCACCACCCACAATAATTTTTTTCTGAAGATCATTATAGTCTTTGCCATGGAGATCCAAGATACCTTTAATACTATAAAGAGTAGAAAGAGATGTGCTATATTGGTAGTTTTGCTGCTAATCTGGAGGGCAGGGCACCTCATGACGGACGCTATCGGATTCATTATGGCATGGTGTAGGGAAAACAAGATGTTGGAATCTACCATACTGAGGGTTTCTCCACTCCTTTGGGATCTAGACAGCCCAAAAGATGATACAGATGAGTGTGGAAGAAGGGCCGATGTTTTAAGGAGGCAAGGAAAGTGAACTTCTCTGTCCTCTATGGGCAGCACATGCAAAACACACTAAACCTTCCCCGGCTCCTCTTTCACCAGCTGGCTCTTCTATCCCCTGCAGTCAAGGGCTGACCTCCAAAGTGCACCCATGCTCTTTAGGGCACTGGGGTTGGTTGTTGGGCCATTGTCTTTTAAAGGAATATGAAGTCCTACTTGAGGAAAGAAGGCTGGCACTCAGACTCACTCTGGCCCATGTCTCCACTGGCCATGCCACCCCCACTGGCTGCATGACCTCTACAAAGGCTGAGCTCAAGTCTGGGGATTAGCAGGAAACATCAGGATTCCAATAACCCCCAAAGACTTCACTGATGATTGCCATGACAGTGAAAGCCCCCGGAGGGCACAGTAGACTTCACACAAACAGCCAGAGTGGGCAGAAGCAAAGCATTAACAGGCAGTCTGGTCAGGAGCAGCCGGAACAGGTAATCCCAGTGTGGCTGAGTGGTGGGGAAATCAACAGATGACGGAATAGGGAAAATAAAATAAATAAATAAATTATATTCCATCATCTTTCGACTTACCCCAACCCCACCCTGCCCCACTATGGTTATCTATGCCGCCTGCACCTATCTAAACCTGCCGTGCAACACCTCGGGCAGCTCATAGATGGTGAGCTTCCTCTCAGAGCCTCAGCATTCTCCACAGTAAACCGGCAGTGGGGCGATGGTGGAGATGTCAGTTAGATTCAGGCTCAGGAGCTCTCTGGAAGTGCTCCCAGCTGCAGCAGCTTCTTTACTCTGTTACCATGAGAAATATGGATGAAGAAACTGTTGGTTTTATCGACTTCAATACCAGAGTGAATAAATAAATCTTTGCTACTATTCTGGATCCATGTTACCCATTTACTTTTCTGCCCTTTTGGTTTGGAGTAGAGTGGCATGGTGGATCATACAACCAGTGTGATAAAGGGAGTCAAGATAATATATGGACCATTTACAGAAGCATGAAGGAATTACCTTTGGAGAAACGTACCTGTGTGTGGTTCAAATGTGAGGATATTGATTGTGATCAATATATAAAAATGGAAGAGGTGAGAACATTTCCTCATTTTTCTCCACATGAAGGAATCCACTGACATTTACTAAGGAAGTTAAATTTAAGCTCCTAAGCAAAAGCTTTCCCAGCCGGATATCAAGGGACTTATTACAATGTCAGTTGGATCACAATCGACAGGCCGTAGTTTGCGGTCCGACCGACATCTGGCACCGCAGTCCTAACACCTCATTATGATCTTTAGCGGTCAGAGGCAGCGGGTGGAGGGACCGACTGACGTTTTTCTGAAGTATCTTGGGTCACCATTTCTCTTTTTCCTTCCTGGACGCACTGACCCTTTAATCTGTGTTCCTGCTCCAACCCCGCCCCCCTCCACACACACACACCTGCTGTCATGATGCACCCTTTTACTGACGCATAAGGTACTTCCTGATTGTTTTCACCCTTCGGTTTTACTTTCTCGGACTCATGCCAAGGACGGTACCCTGCCTGATGTGGAACCCGCCGGACCTCTAACCCCCAAGCCAACCTCCCAGTATTCTCTTGACCTCCACATCAGTACAAATCCTGTGAACGCCCTCAACCACTTTGTTTTCTTGTGGTCAGCCCTTCACTCTATTTTTCTTCCACCCTGCCACTTTACGCCCTCCTCATGACGCTGGGTCTACCCATCATCATCCCCTCCCACACCTGTTGTCACTAACTGCCTTGGACCCCCCGAATTTATCAGGACTTGTCGTCCCTACTTGTCGTTCCTACAGCACACTGGTGAGTCCCACCAATCGCTATTTTTAGGGACCCCAGTCAACTGATCGGGTCCTTGTCAGAACCTAACTTCTATCTCACACAGATCAACACACTGATGCACCCCAGATGGTGGTGCTCCTTGATTCCCCTCGTTCGTCTCTCCTCCCTTCCGGAATTCAATAATTTGTTTTCTGGATCCACATCGACCTCAGATACCCTCTTGCTTCCCCTACCTCTCTTCCTTTCACTACGTTCTACTCCCAGTTTATCTCATTTCTTGCCTTTACTCTCTCCCTTTATGAACAGCACGAAAAAAACAGTAGCCTGGTCCTGAAGATGACCTTTACTCACTAAAGGTCGAAACGCTGTTGACCTTCCAGCTCAATTCTTGACACAAATCTACTGTTCACAAAATTGTCAATCCCTTGTAAATTAATTCTTGTTAAAAATGACTTGTGAACCACAAAGTATTTTGGATATGTTGTTAATTGTGCCTGCCCTGCGCCGTTCCTCGCTGAGTCGCTTGTCACTTACGCCAGTTCCTGTATGTCCCACGAGTATTCATGTGCACAAGTTTTTTCGGGTTATGCCCACATTTATTTTAAATAGTGCTGATGCTGTTCTCCTGCTTATATTTTTTCTAAATACAGATTGCTCCTTGCATCTTTCATCAAACCCTTGAGTCTCTTTCCCTTTCTTTGCAACTTAATGTGCATATTTTATTAACAGCCTTCTAAAATATTACCTGTTTAGACATTGTTTTTGCTATACACATTTTTCACCCAGGTCTCAACTGGATATACTGGTGATCTCCTGTTGGTTGATCCCTGGTTTTAAGATTAAACAATATTAACTGAATAATATAGTATGCATATATAAAGAAGCAAAATGTTCAATTGTAAAAATGTAAGCATTCTGTAAATGTTAAAGCATTTGAAATTGAAATTGTAAGCTAAAATTAAGTTAGTAACCTCAGATTTATTTGTGGGAGCAGTGCGAGTGCAGCAAACAGAATATAGTATGGATTATGTGGCCTCAACTGAATTTAGATAAGCTCCAACCTTCCTATTAAAATTAAAACGTTAATTTTTCTATATTTGCTTACATATTAAACAAAATGTTTCATCATTAATGTATGTGTTGCATGAATGCCTGTTTCTGTATTTGTTTGCATTGTTTTTGTGTCTCAAACCATCGAAAATGCTTAGGACGGGGACACAGGATTCCATTAATAACTAAGCTGGGGTCTCTTGATTACAGTAAAGATTCAGTGGGAGGGGGCTGGATTCTAGCAATGATTAAGTTCTTTCGTAGTTTCTAGAATAGAGGGAATATCCCACTAAAATCTACTTAATGTAGTCTAGCAGCACATTTAGCCATGTCCTTCCCAGAACGGAATCAAGCATCCGAAGACCGGACCGGTTTCGAGGTAACACCTCTCATCAGCCCGGCTAGCTTGACTCCAGTGGTGTGGAGTGCCTGGGACCCACGTCTGGGCATCCCCAGCGCACTTAGGGCGGAATATGCAAACACAACAGGTGATGGATAGAATGTGGATCAATGTCACACACTCACCCCAGTCCAAAGATCTGGGCCCAAATCCATCGTTTTTTTGCACTCCACACCTGTTTTGTTTGCAATACCGCCATAAGTGCGCTGGGGATGCTCAGACGTGGGTCCCAGGCACTCCACACCACTGGAGTCAAGCTAGCCGGGCTGATGAGAGGTGTTACCTCGAAACCGGTCCAGTCCTCGGATGCTTGATTCCGTTCTGGGAAGGACATGGCTTTTGTAGTTCGGACTGGACTGTTCCCATGGGGCACAGGGTCAGAGCTGATTTGCATATCGCCATTGTCTAACCCAGGGTGGTGTGGAGTGCAAAAAAACGATGGATTTGGACCCAGATCTTTTGACTGGGATGAATGTGTGACATTGATCCACATTCGGTCCATCACCTGTTTTGTTTGCATTGTAAATGTGGCGCACCATGGGTGGCGGAGCTGCGGCGCACAATAACTGGTGCATCCCTGGGGATGCGCCAGTTATTGTAAATCTGCCCCATAATCTTTACAGAAGTTCACTGACACTCTGCCCTTTCTGACGGAGTTCGTAATATAAGCTTCAAAATGGGCTACAAGTGACATAAGCAGAGGAAAGTGAAAAAAATTGCCTTAGACCCACAAGATTTTAAAGTGTAGAATAGCTTTGGAGTACTAAAAGCGACATATATATGAGGAGCACAGTCTATGCTAGTCTCCTTCCAGCTATGTAAATATTTTAGGATTGCCTCAATGCAATTTGTTTCAAAATTACATTTTCGATATGCAACTGGACAGTACTTTGAAACAGGGGTTAAAATAACTAATTACTCCATGTTGGAAAATAGATTATTGATGAGGCAATGCAGACCAAAGTAATCTCATAAATGTACAAGATATAATGCTCAACACACACTGACCACACTAAAGGCTAAAAGGGAAAGAAATGTCAGTGCACAAGATGACGATTAGCAAGAGGACTCCATGTATCAAATCTAGTGGCAACCAAAGTATGTTTAAAACTTTTACAGTTGAAAATATTGCATTTGGTTTAATGCTTCAGAATTCAACTCAAATTGTGACTATGGTACTTCATCAGAAGGTCTGAGAGAATGTAGGCTGGATGGTACATTCTACCATGTTAATGTGCAAATGCCCTAAAATCCAATGAGGCATATTTATAAGGAGCCAGCACCGCCAAAGCATCATTTTTTTCGAAGCAGGGTGGTCCAATCCGTGCTCGACACTCCTCCATATGTGCAAACTGACGCATTGGGTAACGCATTGGGCAAATGCATCAGTTTGTAGAGGCCTGCATCACATTATACCTGTGACAGATATAATGTATGCAGGGTAGGTGTTCCCATGTTAAAAGCCACTTAGAAATGATGGATTGACATTTACATCTTTTTACTGCATCGCTCTACAACTTGACTGCATCAAAATCCCTTCATATTCCTACCCCAACCAGCCATAATGTTTTACACGTGGCTATTGACATGGCACTCGCCTCTGTGTTCTGACTCACTGCTGGAGTTGTGTCAGTCTTACGAACCCTAGCAATGCATCACTTTAGCGCCAAAAGATGAGTAAGAATTTCTGATGCATCCATGAATCCTTGCGGCATGGAACGCTGTATTGTAAATACACCTCATCCATGGAGTTGTTAGGTCATTAGCGGCAGGCACAAGAAATCTGATGCAGCGATGCCATCAGTTCTTGTAAAAATGCCACAATGTTTTGGAAGAACATCTTTAAAGACATACACAAAAGGATTGGTACAACACTAGAAATATTTCCAAATATATCCCTTTTGGCTTTAATAATTGGGGTTTTTGAGGGGCATATGGCAAACTGTTCATGAATGTAGCACTGGCAGTTACAAGGATGGGCATAGTGCAGAAGTGGGATAGTATGTTATTTCCATCTATAGAGCAACCTCACATTAAGAGTGACTGGTGCAAGGAGATGGAAAAAACAAAAAAGCTGAACTAAGGTTGTCCAAAACGTTTGACTAAATACGGTGGGCCTGGAATCTATGCCCAGGCCTTGAATGAATAATAGGTAGTGATAAATAATAATGATATACCCCCTTATTGAACAATTTTAATTATATAAGAGCAGACATGAAAACCAACTGAAGCTGATGTAATGCAATTCTATCCCGTCAGGACAGAATGGCTGAAATTAATTGTTTTTAGTGCGGTGTTGAAACTTGAATAAATGCCAATAAAAAATGTATGGGAAATAAAGACGGTGACATTCCATTAGTGACTTGATGAAAAACCCTGAAGGATAGTTCTGCATCGCCCCACACATCAGCATGCCCCTCTGTTTAGTTGGCAGCAGACTCTGGACTTCAGAGACCCCTTTCCTTTGTTCACCTTATCAAAGGTGGAAACTGATGAATGGGTGTGCACCTTGCACTGCTACTACTCAGAACTCAGGTACTTCTGTTACCCACTCAGTAGTTGTGCACCATGCGCCACACAGGCATGCACTTTTGATGCCCATACAGTACGTCTTCTAAGAAGAAAGCTTGCTCCGCTGATGACCGGCAGATACCTGTTTTCTACTTCATAGTTGCTTGAGAAAACTATAAACTGCACAATAGCCAAAGCAATTGGCTTGCAAATGGTTGCCTACTCTATGACAGAATATCCTGGCCTGTATTGCAGTGCGCCGAGGCGAAAGGCATTGGTACGCCTTGAACTATGGTACAAAATGAATCAGAAAGGAGTGCTGAGGGAAATAGTCTGTCCCCTCCCCACAAACCACTAAATAAGAACACAAATATTCAGGGGCAGATTTACAAACCCCTTGCGACATCTTTACGACACCGTTGCATCACTTCTGTGATGCAGCAACATCATAAACAATGCACCACTATGCAACATATTTACAACGTGACACATCTAGGGAGATACTTCACGTTGTAAAGCCCTGCGCTACATTATACCTGCCTCAGGTATAATGTATGCAGGCTGGCTGTTCCGTCGCAAGGAAGCCTCGTAAAAGTGACGCAGTGAAATCTACAAGATTTCACTGAGTCACTTATATGACCCTGGTGCGTCAAAACCTTACGCCTGCTAGTAGCAGGAGTAAGAAGTGACGCAGCACAGCAAGTATAGGCCACCCCTGAGCAGTGCTGGACTTGCGTTGTGCTTGCGACACGACTCCAGCACTGCATCACCTTTACGCCGACAGACCCTTGCGCCACGCTGCGCTGCTTTGTAAATGTGGCGCATCCATGGTGGCGCAAGGCTATTTTTCCGCCACGCACAATAACTGGTGCACCCTGCTAATATGCAGGGATGCGCCAGTTATTGTAAATCTGCCCCCCAGTTTTGAAGGACTGTCACAGAAAAGTTTTAGCACCCACAGAGGGCTTTTCGATATGAATACTTCCCCCGCCCTCCACCACAAGAGCTGCAAAGTGCCTTCTTGTCAACTGTAAAACACCCAAAAAATAAAAAAATAAATGCACAAGTGTTCATATTTCAAAACTTTCCGCGACTTCTTTCTCGTGGGAGTCTGAATTTATTGCGTTGAGTGAAAAAAGCAATGAAAATGTCAGGCAGGTCTGCAGCCCACTGCTGGAAACAATACACGCCTGTTATGATTTATTGCATAGATGCTTGTCTGCTTTGGTGGTAATATTTTATTTAACAAAAAGTTAAAGCGCGTCACAAACCTTGTTCTGTCCCTCCCCCGCACCAACAACCCCGGAGAACGATTTTACAAGTTGCCTAATGCTTTTAATGGATTAAAAGGGGTTCACTATTTTTAGCATTTTCCAGCATCCCGAGCGCAGAGTTAACATTCTGTCCATTTATCAGCCCAACCGAGCAAGCCCATGTGGTGATAATTTTGAAGCAGCACTCAAGCCTGAGTGTCTACGGAAACCCCGCGGTCTCATAATTAAATGATAAGGCAACAGCATCCCTGCTCTGCAAGGCAACTATCTGATAATAGGATAACTGTGAGGAACAGGAAAGCTCGAGTCTGAATAGTTACATCTTAAAAAGGGGAAAAAGATCACTTCGCAACATACGTGGGCATGGAAAAAATGTTTCCTTGTGCAATAACTCAACAAGCAAATGTACCTAACATATTATTACACCAAGAGATTAGGCGCCATTGTATCTTGTTACTTCCAATACAACAAACAATGACAACAAGAGAGGGCAATCCTATCTTTTTATGTGCAGAGACTCCACACTGGTAAAGATACTACTCGTAAAACAATCGAAAACTTGCGCAAAAGTGTAAGTTAACCATGGTGAATCAGACCCAGAGTGCATAATAAATAGCAATGCAGACTAACATCTTTAGCACTTAAACAACATTTTTTCATTTTAAATAGCAGAAGAATTTTCTTTTTTTAAATAAAAGCAGGATGAGTGGAAGGGATTACTTCTTGCACCAAACTTGATTTTTGGTTTCTTTTCTCTAACACTTCTGCACACAGTGCATTGATGTTACAGCAAAACAAAAGTGAAAGCAGACCTCGCTAGTGATGCTGTCTGCTTTCACTTTAGATCAGTGCTGGGAAGCAGAACTCTGCCCCCCAGACATTGATCAACACAGGACAGGCAGCTTTAAAAGTGCCTTAATGTCACCTTTACAGCCCTGTCACTGCCTTGTGGATCCCTGCTTGGGGATCGCATTAGGCACGCAGTTCCCAAGGAGGAATCCACTCCACTAGCCACCAGGGATCCATCATTGTAGTGGGGGAGTGGTAGCCCCCCAAGGCATGGGCTTGTGCGTCACCCAATCCTGGCCAAAATTATCTTTCTGCCACCCTGGACTGGCAGATGGAAATGGTTTCCCTCAATGTATACCCTTGGGACAGGTTAAAAAGCTCACTAGAACACAAGTGAATGGCTACTTTACTGTTTTTGAGGGGAGGGGTCGCCATCAAGATGGGTCTAGCCCCACTTTTCCACCTTTAGGGCTGGATGGGGGCATTTACCCCCAATCCACCCTCGGTGGCAGACAGCAAACTAGAACACCAGGGAAACGCTTCTTTATTGTTTTGGAGGAGTGACTTCCCCTTTACCATGTGACTGTGCTCCCGCCCACCAGCATGTACAACAGTCTTTCTTTCCCCATGGGGGTAGATGGTTTTTTTTAACCACACAGAGAACTCTGAGGTGGACAGAAAGCCAACCATGCCACACCGGAATATTAATGTTTACTTTTTTAGGGGGAGGGACCAACTGGGTATGGGGCTGTGGTCCCCCACCTTCCCCAGGCACAACAGTGTTTTGGTTTCCCCTGGAGCAGATTGGGGAAGTATGTCCCCAATCTGCTCTCCCGGGGTGCAGAAAGCCTTCTAGGCCCCAGGAAAAAGGGTAAAAAAAAGAATGGGTGGGGAAGACTGCACAAGGATCTGGTTGTGCCCCCTCCTGAACAAGCACAACAGTATTTCATCCCCCTTGGGGGTAGATTGGCGGAGTTTGCCACAATTCTGCCCTCAAGGGGACAGTAAGCCTACTAGAAAACATTGATATATTTTTTTGTTTAGAAACAAGTCTACAGCCACAACAGTCTTTCTAACCACCTGAAACATAGAGCATCACAATCCCCATGGTAAGTATGAAGGACTTTGCAAACTTTTGCGTCAGTTTTAACATATTGACAGGAAGAGTGGGGGTAAATCCATATTTCCTCTTACTTGCCAAGCAAAATGGCTGCACTGTTTGGCTTGATCTCAGTGGGTGCAGAGGGCAAACTACTAAACCCAGAAATGTCTGAAAAGTAGACACACAGGGGAATCAAGGGCGATGTGACTTGTGTGGATCCCACTAAATTTTCTTATCCTGAATGTCTTGCAGACATTAAACTTTGGCTAAAATCACTCAGTTTTCTCACATTTCTGTGATGGAGCTACACAATTTCTAGCAACCAACATTCCTGAATTTCTCACTATATAAAACTGAAGTTCTGGGTGAGAAAACATCAAATCCACACAAGTCAAACATCCCTGGACTCCCCAGGGTGTCTAGTTTTCAGAAATGTCAGTCTTGTTTAGGGCTTTCAGGTTGGCAGTTGAGACTTGGCCCAAATACCACAGCTACCCCTATTGCCAAAACATGTGATGTTTTTTAAAAGAAATGTTGATGTCTCCACAATGCATTTTGGGGCCTTATATGTCATGGACACTAGGACGAGCCACACAAGTAGGATAGTGTTTTGAGTCAAAGAAGTGTGGGAATGCGGGATGGCAGGAATTTTGTGGATCCCCAGAGACTCTGGAAGTTTTTATCACATACATGTGAGGAAAATGTGTGATTTTAGGCAAAGTCTGAGGTTTACAGGGCATTGTGTGAGGAAAAAAGGACAACATGTTTACATGCTTACCTTTTGTGACAAAAATGTTCTGAAGACCTAAACGGGAAGTCCCTCGAACATCAACACAATTATCAACACTGGGGCTGGAAAAGCCTCAGTACCTAGGGAGTTACAATAAGTCCTGAAAGTAATTTTAATTATTCTGCAATCATCAGAGTAATTTTGGTAAGCAACTCAGAATTACTATTAATTATTGTTATTTTCTTTGATTTTCAAAAACCTTTATTGACAAATTTAACGTTATTACAATACAGTTTTGCATCAGTTCAAAGCGTTGTACACAGTAGGTTATTAGTCGAATATCATAAATGTAATGACAACACCATCATGCAAGAATGTAATTTTGTAACGCATCATAATCAACACATTGCAAAGGAGGTGGGGGCATCACTGTGGGGATGGGAGTAAGCATGATCGGAAGGGGAAACAGGGGGGTAGGGGGAGGCAGGTACTGAGCAGCTCCAGCAGCTGCCGTGGGCTAAGTGACGGAAGTTGGGAATGAAGGTATGTCACCAAGGGCCCCCATATGTCAATTGGGTGAGATCTCGCAGGAAGTAAGCCCCAGAATTCAGATAGCAATTTCTGGCATCTCGAGGCATCTTCAAGCTAGTGAGCGAACTGGGGCGCTGGTCTGTGACCCCAGTACATGGCCACCCTACGCCTAGCTGGTACGCAGAATTACCAATAATTACGTGCTTGTGCTTGCTCGTGTAATTAAGAGTAGTTTTGGGGGAAAATAAGCACAGACACAAGTTTAGCTGCTGTTCATGTTGTTTTGCCTTTAACGCTATTTTGTTAGTGCAAAGTGCATCCTTGCGTACATTCAGGACACAATGGTGCATTTTAGACTAAGAAAATAACGCTAAATGCTGAGAGTATATTGAGGAAACAATTGCGTCAGTATTCATGTTCTTTTGCATTTAGCACTATTTCTTAGCACAAAATGCATCCTCATGTCCATTTTGGATATGAGGGCCTTTTTTGCGCTAAGAAAAGAGCACTAAATTCCAAATTACTCTACTTGTATGATTACACAGAAACTTGCATACATTTATATTAATTCCACATAATTACGCCTCAGCATATTATACGAGTTACACACACCTGTGGTTAAAATACCAAGTACTCTGTATGCATAATGATTTCAGGCTGCAGGTGGGCTATACATACCATCTGCAGATGAGAGTATCGTGGAAAGGTTTTATCAGAATCCTAGCACTTCCATTTACCTGATCATAACTCCGTATTGAAGGAGACGCAAGACTGTTTTCTTTTTCTCTGGAAGGATCACAGTTTCCTTATGAGGATCAAGAAATCTACCATTGTGAATCCAATAATTTGGGGCTAACATGACAAAAGCTGCTAAAAAGATGTAGTTTCATTTTGCTGAACTATTTTGTCCGCCCTTATTAGATATCCATCTGGAATTAGAATGCAATAGCATAAACTGTTACTAGATATCGTGGTTTAGTCAGTAACTAAGTTTACCAGTAAAAGCTGTTACTAGATATACCTGGTGAGTCAACAGAACAAGAGTGTAGTAGAATAAGCTGTTAGTAGATGCCCCATGTGAAATGGTAGCACACTAGTCCTAATGGCTAGTAATAGTTGTGCCTGTGATGGACGGAGCAGCATGCACATGCAATAGCACAAGGAGTTACTATTAAGGGCCTGATTATGACTTTTGGCAGTGCGGGAGTGAGCAGCACGCTATGCTCCCACACCGCCAGGAATCGCCGCTGCCCACCCACCAGAATATAAGTAATTTAACAAATGTTGTGGTCTGGCAGGCGGGAGGTGTGGTGGTCCTGCAGCAGTGCTCTTTAAAGGCTCATTGTGCGCCTTAAACAGCACCGCTATGGGACTGACAGTGCACATTCCTGCACAGGAAGGAATGCACCATGTTGTGCATTCCTTCCCGTGCAGGAACTGGGAGTGCAACACTACAGGGGGCCAAACTTGTGCCTCTCTGCATGCACAAGAAGAGGCCCTGTAGGGCCCCCTTTCTTTCCTCACTGCTAGTAGTTACATGGAGGAAGAACCTCCACGAGAGTGCTGGCAGTGAGGAAAGTCATAATATACTAGATGGTGCCTCAGGCCATCACCAAGCTTATTGCCGCTATCAGACCACCGCAGGACCACCAAGGAGCATGGTTCCCTGTTGGTTGAAGCAGGCAATGGTGGTCCAACTGCCAAAGTCATAATAGAGTGGTCAGACCACTGGTGTAGCGGTGGCTGAACCGCCACTGCAGCGCCCCACGAACCTGGTGGTCTTGGACCGCCTGAATCATAATCAGGGCCCTAGTGTCCGAGCTGAGTTAGAAGCACTTGGGGGCAACTCTACTGGCTGTACTAAGTGTCTCTTTTGAGTTAACAGCATCAGCAGCACAAAGTTCTATGATTCATGAGCCATTACTAGATGCTCTGGTACGTCTGAGGCACATAGGAGCAATATAAGAGTCTGGTACAAGATGTCTCTGTTGTTGAAACTCATTTTCTTGAACAGCATAATAGAGACAGCATAATATATTTTATTATTACATATTTTATTTGTGTTCATGAAAATCTTCATAAATACAAACATGTTGTAATCAATTAAGCATTGGCAATACGTATATTGTACATATGATCATGCCAATAAAGGTAAATTGTACTGCAAGTGTATCGTATGTTATAAAGCAACTCTGTCCTCAGTATATGCAGTATCATCTTCAATAGCTATATACTGTGTCTTTATTAAACTGTTAGTGTCTTGTGAGTTAGAAATGATTGGACCCTTTAGGTTCCTGATGGACTCTGTAGAACAGTGCTTGGGTGTGCTGAAAGAATTCCTAATATAGAAAGTTCAGTTAACGGTTACACGCTAAGGAATAATGCTGTCCAATACCAAGCTCCATGTATGGCACAATCATTTCCATGTACCTGGGTTGAGGAGGATGCTGCAACTGACTCTGAGATAGGCGATTACATAAATACAGCAACCCTTAAGAACCCCTGAGTGCTCTCCTGGAGAGTTTGTTGTGGTCCAGCGGACTGCTCGTGAATGCCATGTGCGCCTCAGTCAAGCAGAAACATGACGGTTAGCATATGTGGATTCAAAGTGCCACTCCAGCCAGTTCAAGGACTGTGAAGAAAATGAAGGCCTCATAGAATGTTTGTTTGTCGTAGGCTGGAAATTTGCTGGTACAGTTGAGACAAGAGATACTGTGTCACAACCTAACACAGAGCCATTATTCATACAGTACCATAATGCCAAAGGCAGCCGCAACCAGGTACAGCACCAAAGGCAGTGATTGCTAAGTGCAAGGAAGTGCTAAAGTGCGAAAATAAAAAAAATAAAAAGATTTTTATCAACAGAAGCCCTAACTCTGGTCGTTCTTGCGCTTATCATCTCGTGGCTAGATTATGCCAAAGCACTGTATGCAGGCATTCCTGCTTACCAGATGCACCGCTTGCAATTAATACAGAACCAGGCGGCCAGACTGATCTTTCAACTCCCGGCTCGCCAGCACATAAAACCATTGCTTAAACAACTGCACTGGCTTCCTGTGGAACAACACAGTATCTTCAAGCTCAGTTGCATCACGCATAAAGCCTTATCAGATACAGGCCCTAGGTTCACCTCCAATCGGATCAAGAAATACACTCCCTCTCGCACCCTCCGCTCCTCTGGTCAACACTTATTGACCGTTCCCAGATATAAGCGCATAAAATATGGCGGGATCCGGTTCTCCACACTTTCCCCCCAAACTTGGAATCCCCTCTCTCTTTCAATTCGATCCACTAACTCGCATCTTCACTTTAGGAAGCTGCTTAAAACGTGGCTATTCCAGCAAGCCTTTTCCACCTAAGCCTCTAGCTACCTAGAGCTCAATCCCAGAAGCGCCAAGAAACCGATCAGGTGAGCGTTGCGCTATATAAATATTTTAACATAACACAACATAAAGGCAGAACACATTTCTAACACAAGGAAATGCTAAAAGCAGTCAAAACCAGGTATGGAAAGTGCAACATGCAGTGACAGCCAGGTGCAGGAGAGCACTGTGAGTAGAAGCAGATAAATGCAGAGAAACATTAGAAACAGTGATGACAATATATACAGAGGATATACAGAGGATACAATCACGCTTACCAGAACCTGTGTAAAGAGAGCCATCCGACGTCAGCACCAGGAGCCGCAAACCAAGCAGAAGCATGGGGGTTTTGCTTATGAGGCTGGTGAATTATATCAGACCAACTGAAAGGCCAAGGGCATGGACGGAATGGTAACATTTTCTTTTCCAATGGCTGCTGAAAAGAGTGTCAAATATGGAGCCACCGCATTCTTTAAATCACCACTTCCCTTCAAGATATTGGCAACAGTTGAACTGTCTGGATTGAAACTTTTGATGATTTCATTCATGCACTCGAGAAGTAAATGACAGAAAGATCTTTAAATACCTGAAGAATTTGGGGGGGTTGAAGGAATAACAGAAGTGATAAAGAAAATACCACAGAGTGGTGAAATGACATATATCAAATCAAAGAGATGCTGAACACCAAATTCAATCCAATGCCAAATGTTGACTGTGAAAGATACATTTTCATCCAAGAAAGGCAGAAACCTAGTGAAATAATGAATGAATTTATAGAAAGATTTGATTAGCTCATCAAGCATTGCAAGTTCAACGAATTCAATGATGATGAGGCCATGCATGGGGATGGTTATTTCCCTGACTCCTTTAGACAATGAATGCCGAAAGAGACATTCAGACTGTCAGATTGGAGAGAGTACTTATGGCTTCTAGAGTAGAAGAAAGAGCTGACAAACAAACAGCTAACATGGAGGCCAAAACGACCCAAAATGAATTAGCGCTAAGTGTGAAAAATAGGCCAAAACACAAAGTAGAAGGCAGTAAAGTAATGTTTACCCCCAAAAATTATTTGTGTGTTCGATGGGGATTTCCCGTTCCAAATTAAGGTAAATGTCCCACCATTGGACACATATGCAAAGGCTCCGGAAAAGAGAACTATTTTGTAATGGTTTGCATAGCGAAGGAAAGATCAAGTACTTCATGTTAAAAAAGCAAAATCCAGGAAGATCAAGTGCATCACATCGAGAAAACAAAATGGGTGTCAGAAAGTTTCAGAGACCTCTGAACCACGCCCACAAGGCCAATCAGTAACATCAGTTGAGAGAAGTAGAAACTGAACAATGTAAATTGATGTCAAATTCTTCATCTAAAAGTTCATTGCCATCACTGTCAAGCGACAGGGAGGAAGTTGGGTGTGCGATGTCAGCGTTCCAAGCCAGATCAACAAGGGAAAGCGTGAAATTTGGAGCAAATGACCTGACCTTCTGGGCTGGGACCCGCTCTCCCTCTCTGCAGATCTGTCTGTTCATCCCAGCCGCTGACGTAAAAGAGCAGGGTTCGAGACCGCTCTTGACCCATTCTCTGTGTCTGCCTCTTTGCCTGCCTGGTGTCTGGTTTGTTCCCTGTTGGGGTTTTGCCTTCTTTTTATCATTTTGCCTTTCTTTTAACTCTCATTACTTCTTTACTGTTTATTTGTCAATTTGTTCCGTGATCCGTTTTCCATTTTGCGCTTCTCAGCGCCTGTCTGACCCCGCAGCCCCGCCCACTTGCTGCTTGCCACTTCCCGCCTTTCCGCCCATCCGCAAGCCAACTGTGACCAGTGCCAGAAACCCTGGATCTCTGGCCATCCACCGCTACAACTCAGCCACCCTCCTCACACTCAACCCCAGAAGTCCACACCCAACATAACACTTGGCCAGTTCTCCTGCCACCACTGAGGCAAATCCTTCACCACCGCCCCGCCGCCAACACCAACG
This sequence comes from Lissotriton vulgaris, assembly GCF_964263255.1. Lineage (NCBI taxonomy): Eukaryota > Metazoa > Chordata > Amphibia > Caudata > Salamandridae > Lissotriton > Lissotriton vulgaris. The sequence goes on from NC_141697.1 coordinate 482,593,736, forward strand.
ATGGCCTAAAGTGCATCCTCCTCAAGGTCTGCTCTATGCACAAGCATGCCATAGAGATCGGAATCTCCTGGACACCCTCTCACCCGATGTTGTCAAATAAACCTCGACCAGCACGTCCTCTGCCCCGGACATCACCATCGCCATCTCAGAGGGATACAAGATCCAGAAGAACGACCGCCCAAACTGCCTGGGAGGAGGACTCGCCATCGCACTCAAAGGAAACCTCCACCTTTCCACCTCAGGCGACTCCCTCCCCGTAGCTGAACACCTGCACTTCCAGGTCTGGACCAGCCACAATTCCACACTCCGCAGCACCCTTGCCTACATACCCCCAAGACCCTGAGCCCTTTTCACCGACATCATCACCGACTTCATCACCCCCACGCCATCGCCTCCATAGACTACACTGTCATCGGAGACTGTGACTTCCACCTCGACAACCCCAGTGACCCCAACACCACCACCCTCCTGGACAACCTCACTAATATTAGAATAAAGCAACTAGTCACCGCGCTGACCCACAAGGCAGGACACTCACTTAACCCCCTCTTCGCAGGAGGAAATAACATTCATTTCAGCCACACCACACAACCCCCCTGGACTGACCATCACTGCGTTCACTTCCACGTCAACAAACACAAACTGCTCAGCCCTGCTCCATGCCTGCCACAAAGAAACTGGAGTAGAGTCAAGAAGGAGCAGCTCAACTCTGTCCTCAACCGCAACATCCCCACAGCCGCAACCAACGCCAACTTCGCAGCCAACAATTTTCACATGCGGATCTCCAACTGTGCAAAAAAACTTGCCCCACCACGCAACACCGAAAGACACTGCCACAGCAAAGCCACCTGGTGACCTGCTGAACTCCTTGCGAAGCGGTCGCTCCTGCCCACCTCCCGACCTACAAGCGCCACTGTGGTATCGTAGCGCTGACTATTCATTCACTGGCAGTATCTTTAATTGGCATTTCACTCACTCGTGATTAAGCGCCCAGTCCCCAGCGTAGCGCTCCGCATTTGCGTAGTTAATAGCAGTTTATTGCAGACATTGTCTCACGCGTATTGTGCTGTTACTGCAGTTGTCCATCTCAGCCTTTTAATAATATTTGTTACCTGTGTGCATAGCGCCGCTGTTTAGAGTGCTCGAATTTGCTGTTGTGCATTTACTTTGCCCTCGCACAGCGTCGTGTTGTTGTTTGGGAGCCCTCCATTTTGTTGTGCCTGCAGCCCGTCCCTCCCCCTTCGCTAACGCCTCCCAGCTCACCCTCCCACCCACGAAGCACTTGGAAGCACTCAGCTGAGGAGCCCCTGTGACCAGCTGAACTCCTTGCGAAGCGGTCGCTCCTGCCCACCTCCCGTCCTACAAGCGCCACTGTGGTATCGTAGCGCTGACTATTCATTCACTGGCAGTATCTTTAATTGGCATTTCACTCACTCGTGATTAAGCGCCCAGTCCCCAGTGTAGCGCTCCGCATTTGCGTAGTTAATAGCAGTTTATTGCAGACATTGTCTCACGCGTATTGTGCTGTTACTGCAGTTGTCCATCTCAGCCTTTTAATAATATTTGTTACCTGTGTGCATAGCGCCGCTGTTTAGAGTGCTCGAATTTGCTGTTGTGCATTTACTTTGCCCTCGCACAGCGTCGTGTTGTTGTTTGGGAGCCCTCCATTTTGTTGTGCCTGCAGCCCGTCCCTCCCCCTTCGCTAACGCCTCCCAGCTCACCCTCCCACCCACGAAGCACTTGGAAGCACTCGGCTGAGGAGCCCCTGTGACCAGCTGAACTCCTTGCGAAGCGGTCGCTCCTGCCCACCTCCCGACCTACAAGCGCCACTGTGGTATCGTAGCGCTGACTATTCATTCACTGGCAGTATCTTTAATTGGCATTTCACTCACTCGTGATTAAGCGCCCAGTCCCCAGCGTAGCGCTCCGCATTTGCGTAGTTAATAGCAGTTTATTGCAGACATTGTCTCACGCGTATTGTGCTGTTACTGCAGTTGTCCATCTCAGCCTTTTAATAATATTTGTTACCTGTGTGCATAGCGCCGCTGTTTAGAGTGCTCGAATTTGCTGTTGTGCATTTACTTTGCCCTCGCACAGCGTTGTGTTGTTGTTTGGGAGCCCTCCATTTTGTTGTGCCTGCAGCCCGTCCCTCCCCCTTCGCTAACGCCTCCCAGCTCACCCTCCCACCCACGAAGCACTTGGAAGCACTCGGCTGAGGAGCCCCTGTGACCAGCTGAACTCCTTGCGAAGCGGTCGCTCCTGCCCACCTCCCGACCTACAAGCGCCACTGTGGTATCGTAGCGCTGACTATTCATTCACTGGCAGTATCTTTAATTGGCATTTCACTCACTCGTGATTAAGCGCCCAGTCCCCAGCGTAGCGCTCCGCATTTGCGTAGTTAATAGCAGTTTATTGCAGACATTGTCTCACGCGTATTGTGCTGTTACTGCAGTTGTCCATCTCAGCCTTTTAATAATATTTGTTACCTGTGTGCATAGCGCCACTGTTTAGAGTGCTCGACTTTGCTGTTGTGCATTTACTTTGCCCTCGCACAGCGTCGTGTTGTTGTTTGGGAGCCCTCCATTTTGTTGTGCCTGCAGCCCGTCCCTCCCCCTTCGCTAACGCCTCCCAGCTCACCCTCCCATGCTCCGCCCCCTCCACCATCCATTTATGGCCAATGCCCCCACGCGCAGCGTCCACGCGCTACGGCCGCGCCGAAGGTGTGCCAAAGGTAAGCCCGTCTACGCCCGTCCGCGCCTGGACCGCGCCCAGCGCCAGACCCCCTGGTCCTCGTAAAGCCCACCCCTCCTGCATTACATACGAGGCCACCACCCTCCTAGCCCTTAACCCCGGCCGTTCCCCCAACTGCGTCCAAGCCGCTCCTGGGCACACCCATGGACCCTTCTCCTGCAACTCTTGCAGGTTCGACGGCACCAAGAACAACTCATCATCTACGAACTCACAACAGATATCCGACCCCAACCACCTACAATGCATCCTGCTCAACACCCGCTCAGACCACAGGCACGCCATCGACCTCTGGAATCTACTAGACACCATCTCTCCGGACGTCGCCTTCCTAACAGAAACATGGATGAACACCACATCAGCCCCAGACATCACCATTGCCATCCCGGAAGGCTATAAGATCATTCGCAAGGACCGGACCGGCCACACAGGAGGAGGCATCGCTATCGTCCATAAGAAATCCTTACGCATCTCAACCAGCTCAGACGTCAATCTCGCCAACACTGAACACCTTCACTTCCAGATCCACATCGACCCCAAGACCACACTCAGAGGCACCCTCCTTTACAGGCCACCAGGACCCCGCGCACAATTCAGTGAAGACATCACGGACTTCATCACTCCACACGCGCTCCCCTCCGAGGATTACATCCTTTTGGGAGACCTCAACTTTCACCTTGAAAAGAACAACGACCGCAACACCACCACCCTTTTGGACAACCTCGCCAACCTGGGACTTAAACAACTTGTCACTACCCCCACCCACATCGCAGGTCACACACTCGACCCTATCTTCACCTCCAGCAAATATGTCTCCTTCAGCCACACCACAGCTCTCCTTTGGACTGACCACAGCTGCGTTCACTTTACCTACAACAAGCCCACATCCAACAACCACCCCCAACCCACTCTGCAAAGAAACTGGAACAAAATCACCATCGACCAGATCTCCTCATCGCTTCTTCTAAACCCCCCAGCCCACTCCTCAAACCCCGACCAAGCAGCCACCAACCTCTCCCAATGGTTATCCAACAGCGCCGACATCCTAGCACCACTGAAAAAACGACAAATCAAACTAGGCAGCAAGAAGGTCTCCTGGTTCAACGATGATCTTAAGAAATCCAAGAAACTCTGTCGCTCTCTTGAGAAGGCCTGGAAAAAAGACCCAACAACCATCACCAAGGACGCCTTCAAAAATGCCACCCGCATACACCACCAACTGATCCGGAATGCCAAGAAAGACGCTTTCAAGGACCGACTGGATAACAACGCCCACAACAGCAAGGAATTATTCAACATCGTCAAGGAATTTACCAACCCCTCAGCCAACTCCAACGACATCACCCCCTCTCAAGCCCTCTGCGACTCACTAGCCTCATTCTTCCACAACAAAATTGCAGACATACACAACAGCTTCGACAACCGACCCGAAGACCAACCCACCCAACCCCCTGCAGGACTCCCACCCCCCTTGAGCATCCTCAATGACTGGAAGCCAATCTCCACTGAGGACACCATCCGTCTGATGAACTCTATCCACTCAGGATCCCCCACAGACCCATGCCCTCACCCCATCTTTAACAAAGCAGACACCATTATAGCACCGCACATCCGAGATGTCATCAACTGCTCCCTCAACTCCGCAACCTTCCCGGAAAGCTGGAAACACGCCGAACTCAGCGCCCTCCTGAAAAAACCGACAGCTGACCCCACCGAACTCAAAAACTACCGCCCTATCTCACTCCTTCCATTCCCGGCAAAAGTCATCGAGAAAGCGGTCAACAACCAGCTCGCCGCATTCCTCGAAACCAACAAATCCCTTGACCCCTCAGAGTCCGGCTTCCGAGCCAAGCACAGCACTGAAACCACCCTCATCGCAGCAACAGACGACATTCGAACTCTACTGGACAATGGAGACACAGTCGCCCTCATCCTCCTCGACCTCTCCGCAGCCTTCGACACGGTCTGTCATAGCACCCTATTACAACGCCTCAGAAACGTCGGAATCCAAGGAAAAGCACTGGAATGGATCACCTCATTCCTCACCGGAAGAACCCAGAGAGTCCGCCTTCCACCATTCATGTCAGAGGCCACCGAAGTCATCTGCGGCGTACCACAAGGATCTTCACTCAGCCCCACCCTCTTCAACGTATACATGAGCCCCCTCGCGGTCATCGCACGCCAACACAACCTCAACATCATCTCCTATGCCGATGACACTCAATTGATCCTATCTCTCACCAGAGACCCTAACACTGCCAAAACCAACCTGCATGAAGGAATGAAAGAAGTAGCCGACTGGATGAAGCACAGCCGTCTGAAACTGAACTCAGACAAAACAGAAGTCCTCATCCCAGGCACCTCCCCCTCCGCCTGGGACGACTCTTGGTGGCCAAAGGCCCTTGGAAATGCACCCATCCCGACGGACCACGCACGGAACCTGGGCGTCATCCTGGATTCCTCACTCTCGATGAACAGACAAGTCAACGCCGTTTCTTCATCTTGCTTCAACATTCTTCGCATGCTCAAAAAAACATTTCGTTGGATCCCCACCGAAACTAGGAAAACGGTCACCCACGCTCTGGTCACGAGCCGACTGGACTACGGAAACACCCTCTACGCCGGTACCACCGCAAAACTCCAGAAAAAACTCCAACGCATCCAGAACGCTTCAGCCAGGCTCATATTAGACATCCCGCGTAAAGAACACATCTCTGGTCACCTGAAAAACCTCCACTGGCTCCCCGTCAATAAGAGTATTACTTTCCGGCTCCTAACCCACGCACACAAAGCACTCTACGAAATCAGACCCGAATGCCTCAACACACGACTGTCCTTCTACACCCCCTCCCGCCAGCTACGATCCTCCAACCAAGCCCTTGCCACTGTACCTCGCATCAACAAAACCACCATGGGAGGTAGATCCTTCTCCTACCTGGCAGCTACAACCTGGAACTCACTTCCCACTCACCTTCGCCTTACTCAGAACCACCTAGCATTCAGAAAGCAACTTAAAACATGGTTATTTGACAAGTAATTCCCCTCCCTTCTTCAAGCGCCTTAAGACCCTCTGGGTATGTAGCGCGCTATATAAATTTATTGACTTGACTTGACTTGACTTGGTTCACCAATGACCTCCAAGAATCCTGACGCACCTGCAGATGTCTCGAGAAGAATTGGAGAAATAGCAAGACACACAAAAACCACTCCACCTACAAGATTGCCATGAAGGAGTACCACCAAAAGAACCTTCATCCACAACAAAATCCTCACCAATGCCATCAACTCCACGCAACTCTTTAACGTCATACAGGAATTCACCAAGCTCCCCAGCGAAGCCACGGACATCACCCCTTCCCAGGCCCTCTGCGACAAGCTTGGATCCTACTTCCACCTGAAGATCAAAAACCTCTACGACAACTTCAATGACCAGAATCCCGACCGAGCAACCACAGCACCCCCAACAGCACCAGATAGGCCACCATCTCCTCTTGGACCCAGGTCACAACTGAAAAGACCACCTTGACAAGGAAGGGCATCCACTCAGGGGCTCCAACTGACCACTGCCCAGCTCACATCTATCTCAAATCCGCCACCGCAATCACGCCAGAACTAAGTTGCACCTTCAAGAGCGATACCTTCCCCGACAACTGGAAACGTGCAGAAGTCAGACCTCTGCTCAAGAAACCATCAGCAGATCCCACGGACCTCAAGACCTACCGGCCCATCTCGATCTTCCCCTTCTTGGCAGAAGTCGCAGAAAAGACAGTCAACGCACAACTAACCAGGTTCCTCAAGGAAAACGCCATCCTCCACCCCTCCCAATCTGGATTCTGTAGCAACCACAGCACCGAGACCACCCTACTCGCCGACATGGACGACATCTGCACCCTCCTCGACCAAGGCCACACGCAGCCCTCATCCTACTCTACCTATCAGCAGCCTTCAACACCGTCTCCCACTGCACACTCACCGCCAGACTACACGCTGCCGGCATACAAGGAACCGCCCTCGACTGGACCCGCTCTTTCCTCACTAGCAGCAGCCAGAGGATCAGACTGCCACCCTTTCTCTCCAAACCCACGAAAATCAACTACGGAGTGCCCCAGGGAACATCGCTCAGCCCTACCCTTTTCAACATCTGCATGGCACCCCATGCTGCCATTGTCAGACAACACGACCACAACATAGTGTCCTACGCTGTCGACACCCAACTCATCCTCTCCCTCACCAAGTACCCCACCACTACTAGACTCAGATTCCAGGAAGGAATGCAAGATGTCACATACTGGATGAGAAGCAGCTGCCTGCAGATCAACTCGGACAAGACAGAAGTCCTTATTCTTGGAATCATCCCGGCAGCATGGAACGACACCTTGTGGCCCACCGCCCTCTGCACCCCTCCCACACCATGGACCATGCCAAAAATCTAGACATTGTAGTTGACTCCTCCCTCTCCATGAGCAGCCAGGTCAACGCCGTCACCTCCAGCTGTTTCAACAACATCTGCATCCTCCACAAGACTTTCAAATGTATCTCCCAGAGTCAAGAAGGACAGTCACCCATTCCCTCATAACCAGCAGGCTCGACTACGGGAACTCTCTCTACGCCGGCATCAAGAAGTCTCTACTCCGCAAGCTCCAGACGATACAGAACACCGCCGCCGGACTTATCCTCGGCCTCCCCTGACATGAACACATCAGCCAACACCTATGGAACCTCCACTGGGCCCCGTCAAGAAGAGAATCACTTTCAAACTACTCACCCACGCCTACAAATCCCTCCACAACACCGGACCCTAATACCTCAATGAGAGAATCACCTTTCACACACCCAAAAAGAACCTCAGATCCGCCAACCATGACCTTACCGAAACCCGACATATACACCGAACCAGACCAGGGGGAAGAGCCTTCTCCTACATCGTGGCCAAGACCTGGAACGAGCTCCTGATCGACATCAGACACGCCCCCTCCCTGAAAACCTTCAGGAAAGCTCTCAAGACCTGGCTCTTTAACTGAACGGAGCTGCAGATCCTCCCCCCCCCAGCGCCTTGAGACCCTCGTGGGTGAGTAGCATGCTTACAATCCCCCTGAATGATTGGTTGATTGATTGGATACTGCCCCAAAATCACACTGTAAGTGAATGTGTGCTGAATACATTTTATCATTGACACTGGCGTGTCAATAAACATTATGCCAGTGGAAAAGTACAATGAACAGTCTCCAGTGCTACATTTACCCCTGTTGAAACCCAAAGTGTATACGTGGGCTGCTTTGATGCCACTGCAAAGTCAAGGTTCATTCATAGCAATGGTGAAGCATAAAAAAAGGAAAGTACAAGCACTGATTCATTTCCTGCAAGGCACTTCATAGAGTGCATGTTAACTCAGTTTCAGCATTGCTGCTCACATGAGTCTGATTTCTATAAACTACAATGCCAGTGCCTAGCATAAGATGTAGAATCAGCTTTCATCCCTGTTCCATGGACCAGGAACACTGGAAGTACAACTTCACATAAATGAGGATATCCGTCCTGTTGCTCAACAGTATAGCCGAATTTCGATTTATTTACAAGAAGCAGTAGAGCAGAGGTCTTCAATCTGTGAGGCGCGAACAGCACGGGGCCCTGGAGTCATGGGAATGGGTTGCACATTCCCCGGCCTCACTTCTGCCTAGAATCTTGAAAAAGGAAACCTTCCCTAGATGGTTCATTATGATAGTTAAAATACTTCAAGATGCAGTCGTTCAGGGAGTGTCCTCTTTTGCTATGAAACAGTAGCTGATCAGACAGCTAAACAAGGTTTCCTTCAAGGACACCTGCTTGCCTAAAAGGAATGGAAATATATGTTTCGAGGTAAACTGAAAATGTAAAGGGCAATTTGCAGCTGTAAAGAATGCTTGGGAGCCGGTACTGGCTTTCATTGATCGAATCACTGAAAGTTTTGTGATGAGCTGTGAAGTGCATGCTTTTTATTCTAATTACAGATTGCTGCTGCAAACTGCCACTAACCTGTCAGGCATATTGCGAATTTCTGTTCTGACTTTACTACAGCTGACTTTTTATCAGCAGATCAGTATCCCTGAAGCATTTTATGGGAGCTGACAATAAGTGAAAATGGTGGGGTACTTCAGTTTCATATTCAAATTAATTTTCACAAAAAGTATCAATGTTCTGAAAGACCTTAATAGAAAAGGTGTTTCTGAATGGGCAACTGAGCTCTGAAGTGATTGCTTTTAATTGTAATTGCATTTACATAGCGCTTACTATCCCTGAGGAGGTGTTGAAGGGACAGTTAGGTACAAAACTTGCATTGCATATGGTCAGAATATTACTAAAATTTATATTTTGGAAGCACCATTTTATAGTAAAACTAGCTTACCCGTCTCGCGTTGCTGCGATCTCAGAAGAAAGGAAATTTAAGGAAACTTGTTATGATAACATTCACTTTACATTGTGTCATTCTTATTGCAACGTATTCATTTTAATATGGAAAACATTTTAAAGTGTTGTTTTAATTCTGTTTATTTATTCGAGTGCTTGTGGATACACAGTATTTTTAGTTTTTCCGTCTGGTGCGTACACGAATAAATCAGAATTTTTTCCGACGCATGAGCTGGCCACATACAGTTGTCCATGTGAGAAGCACGGATTCTCCAAATCTAGTCCACACACTTGCAGCGATTGTCCTTGTGCTTTGTTGATGGTCATTGCAAAAGCGAGTCGCACCGTTAACTGTAAACGTTCAGTATTAGAAAGATTATGAGGGCCCTGGGGGGCCGGGGGCCAATATTTAACACATTTTTCTTTTTTGCCAGAAACCTTTGCGAGAGTGTACTCAACATCTTTTAGCAAATGTTTTTGTTTTTTTTACAATTTTTTTTTTTTTTTTGCCAGAAACCTTTGTGGGAGTGTACTCAACAACTTCGCAAAGTTTCATGGTGATCGGATGAATGGTGTAGTAATGCATAAAGGACAAATAGACATACTTTCGTTTTTATATATATTGACGTTTTGTGCATTTTGTAGCAGTTTATCTTATACTGCGCGTAATGCAAGTATGATAATGACTTACATATTCACTGTGATTTGTGACCTAGTAGCACTAAAAATACACTATTCTCTACTGCACCAAAGAAGATTTAATTCTCTGGCTCTATACTTACACAAAGACTGTCTAAGGTGGGTTAACTACTAGAGGTTTAATAACGGACTATATTGAATTGGCAACTGAGTAGCACTTTTTAATTTATTGTTAATTTAAGTGACCCTTATTTTATATGTAGCTACCTGACCGTGAAGGACCTAAAAAGTTTACAGAACATTTTGTTTTTAGCCACACCTTTAACACACTCAACCTCTCACGGTACTCAAGTCAACAACAGCAGCAAACTAATATTACCAGAGTACGTTTTTACTAAAATAGTAGCGTCTGTTTTCATCATGTTAAAAATAAAACCTTTTTAGAAAAACAGCTTGAAAGAAGATTAAGGGACTACCTCCTCTCCTGGAATTAAAGAAAGCATCCTACCTAGACCTTACAGTTCATCAATAATTACTGTAAATTGTAGGTTTTAAATATGAAGAATGATGTTCAACAACCTCCAGTTGCGTATAACTGTAAAAGGCAAGCTGTCAGTATCCCATGAAATTCAGTATGGTGCTCCTCAAATACTGTGCACTCAAGTTGCAGTCCATGCATGACAGCCATTATACCCAGGGCCACTGGGATTATGCGATTGTGCAACCAGAGCGATTGTCACATAATTATAGATTTGCCACATAGTCAATCATCTGCCACATAAGCTGCTGATTTTAACAAAAAAAATAGTTTTATAGCTCAACCGGTACACTGGTTACTAAAAAGCAGTGACACCTGTTGCTGCGCAGTAGAAAGCCATTTGCAAAGCTGTACTGGTGACCGTTTTGTTGCTTATTGCTATATTTGGGTGTTAAACGGGTATTTATGAGGTGCAATCACAGATTGACCGTCTCTCTGGATAAAAACAGGCACACCCATCACATTAGTTCAGAAAGGTGTTATCATCCAAATAAGTTTTGCCAAATCATGTTTTATTTGTGAAAGAGTACCTTTGTGAATTTTTGGGTAATTCTTTTTGGAGACTTTTTGTTTGAACTGTGTAGTAAGCCTCTGATACCAATCCACAATCTCCCATAAACTGTTGGTTTGCTAAACAGTGTTTAATATTGTTTTTCACCATAAAAATTATTTGCAGTGGAAATTGGGGATGTTTAGGCTTGTTGAGGATAAGGAATACCAGCTTCTAGCACGTTTTGTCGGGAGGGGGTCTGCCTAAAACTTTTTGACAGGGGGGTCTCAGCAGCAAACGTTTTGAAGACTTCTGCTGTAGAGACATTATTAAAACATGAAATCATTGAGTGATCCACTGGTCCAACGCCATGTATAACACCCATGGTGGAAGTGCCGAAGGAGGATAGTGGAGGAGCCCCGAGCATCTCCGTTGATATGCGTCAAGCGAACAAGGTAATTGAAAGAGAATGAAATCCAGGTCCACACATCGCTGACATGATTAATGAGCTGAATGGAGCTAAAATCTTTTCCCACCTTGATTTCAACAAAGGGAATCACCAACTCAAGCTGGACAAAAACTGCAGGCACTTTACTATGTTTTCGACTCATGTTGGTTTATTTAGTTATAAAAGGCTAAGTTTCAAACTGTCATCAGCTGCAGAACTCTTTCAGGATGTCATTCATTGCATAATACAGCCAGTAACAAATTATTTAAATGACAGTGATGAATTACTAGTTTTTGGGGCCATACGTAAGGAACATGATAAAGCTCTTACACAAGTGTGTCGTATACTTGCTGATGCATGTCTCACTTTAAATGCTACAAAGTGTAAGTTTCATAAAACAAAGCTCTGGTTGCTCCGTCATGTCTATTCCGATTAGGGAATTACTTTAGATTCCCAAAAAGTGCAAGCTTTGTCATCCACTTATCCCCCACAATATGCAACTATGCCATGATCCTTCCTTGGTATGGCCAGTTACTGCTCAAGGTATATACAATACTTTGCTGCTGTAAGTGCTCCATTGAGAGCCTTAACAAAACAAATGTTCCATTTTGATGGCCACTTGAATGTGAACAAAGCTTTAAGAAAATCAAGCATGCAGTTGAGAACGCTACTGAAATGGCATATTTTGATTTGAAATTGCAGACGGAGGTTGTTGTTGATGCAAGCCCAGTGGGGTTGGTAGCCATTCTTGGTCATTAAACTGGACATCCCAATGCTTCAAGACACATTGTGGCTTATTTTAGCTGGGGTTTGTCATTGACGGAACATGCTAATCACAAGCTGAAAAAGAAAACCTCGCTGTGGTGTGGGCTTGTGAGCATTTTTATATGTTTCTGTATGGAAAGCATTTCACGGTTGTCACCGACCACCAAGCATTACTCACCATTTTCGGCATTCCAAAAGCCAAGATGCCCCCTCACATTGAAAGGTGGAGGTTGCAACTGCAGGAGTATGATTATACTATTGTACATCATCCAGGAAAAGATCCAAACCCTGCTGACTACTTCTCACATGTACAGTGCCATGTCATGGCACAACTTCTAAAGCGGCTGATGCTTATGTTAACTTCATCGTGAAATCAAGTACCCCTGCTGCCATATAGTTGGAACAAATCATTGCTGCCACGAACACTGACAGAGATTTGCTAATACTCAAAGACGTTATTACACAGAAATCATGCCAAAAGCATACTCAACCTCTTCATGATGACCTTGAATACCAGAAATTCAAAAATGTGAAGAACAAATTTTCAATCTCTCCAAAAGGGATTATAATATGAGGCCAGGGATCTGTTATACATGAGAGACAACAAGTCATTGCACTAGCACATGAGGGACATCGTGGAATTGTTGCCACTTAGCAAACTTTACGGGACTGAGTGTGGTTACCTCATCTTGATGAAAGAGTTAAAAAATAATTATAGGTCTGTCATTTGGCAAACTGCTTCCCATCCTAAACAACCCTGCATCCACTAAACATGTCTGATCTTCCAAAGCATGCAGGAGAGAAGATTCCAATTTATTTCTTTGGACCCCTTGAAAATGGACATCATCGACTATACAATGTTGATTAATATTTCCGTTTTCCCCTTGTGGAAGATCAGTCGTCAACTACTAATGACAGAGTGATTGAGAGAATAGAAAGTATTTTGGCAACATGGGGTGTTCCTATGATTTTGGAACCTCATAATGTCCTGCCTAACAATAGACGAGAATTTTAAGATTTTCCCACTCACCTAAATGTTAAGCTTCAGCTTTGACTCTGGGACGAAAATCACTATTGTGTCTAGGAAATTCTTTCAAGACAGTCTTGAAGGGAAAATTGAACTACATAAACCTGATATAAATCCATATGCCTACGGTGGTGAACCTATAAGGTTGAGAGGGTACTTTGTTGGGTTGGTAGAATATAAATGACGATGCGCATCAGGAAAGATATATGTCTCAGAGAAGGGACACAGTATAATAAGCTGGTTTCATGAAGGTGATCTGGGGGTAATGCTTGACCCGAGTTGTGAGTCCCCAATTCTGTTAAAGGAGAGAGTGAATCAGTTCATAAATAGCACATGCTGTGCTAGTGGTGGTGAATGTGAAGTGAAAGGGGACTTTCCCAATGTGTTCAGGGAAGAATTTGGGTGTCTGAAAGGATTTCAGCATGAGATACGCTTATGTGCTAGAGCCCAACCAGTATGCTGTAAAGTGAGAGGGGTTCCTATAGCAATTAGAAATGAAATGCAAAGAGAGCTAGAGAAAGAAAAAAAGAGGGCAATATTGAAGAGGGTGAAGGCACTGAGTGGGTTGCTCTGGTGGTTGCAGCTCGCAAGGTCAATGGCAGTCTGCGCCTTTGTGTTGACTTGAGGGATCTCAACAATTGTGTGATAGTTGACAGGTATCCCTTGCTTAATATATCAGAATTATTGATTCTCATTGGTGATGTGAAAGTTTTTAGCACCATTGATCTGGTGTCTGCCTACCACCAGGTGGAATTGAAGGAATACTTCAGGGATCTAACAGCTTTTATCACTCCGTTTGGAACATTTAGATTTATCAGTATGCCATTTGGGTTGGTTTCAGCAGTATCAGTCGTTCAGCATGCCATGGAGAGAGTTTTGAAAGGTTTAGAGGGTGTCTGCCTCTATCAAGATGACATCCTCGAGTTTGGGAAGAATGAGGAGGAGCATGAGGTGCGCTTACAGAGTGTTTTGAGAAAGCTTGATGACTGCAATCTAACCATTAAGGCAGAAACATGTCATTTTGCCACAAACACCATTGATTATTGCGACACACTATCTCTGAGATGTCATAAACCAAAGGCTGAACAGGTGAATACAATTTTGAGCATGAGTTCTCCTAAATGTCGAGAAAAGTTAATGAAGTTTCTAGGGATGATAGAATATTCCACTTAGTTTGTAGAAAATTTCGCTGAGTTGAGTGCAAATATGAGACTCTTGCTCAGAAAGGGTGAGGTGTTTGATTGGAATGATGTGTGTGAGAAGTAATTGACAGTTTTGAAGAAGAAGCTTGGTATGGCTCCTAACCTGAAGAGTTTTGATCCCAATAAGGAATCGATAATCACCATGGATGCGAGTCTTACAGGGCTAGGTGCAGTATAACATTGCAGTGATTCTGACGCTATGCTCCACCATCCGTGTGTCCACTGCCAGAATTCTTTACACACGCAGTTAGAAATGGTGGAGTTGAAAGCGGTGAGGCGCAGGTTAAAACTGAAGAGATCGTGGGGTAAGCGCACTGGGGTGTGCGTTAGCAATGTCTCTCTTGGCCCATACATGTGGTTATAAAGTAATGGGGCACTTAACGTACAGTGTGTTCCTCTGGATTAGGCAGCCGAGACATTTTCGTCTCACACACAGGGAAGAAAAGTGCAAACCAAGCAGCCGCGCCAATAGAGCAGTAAAAGGTTCACTGCAATACCAGAATGAGCACAATAAAAGTTAAATTAAAAAACTCATGACCTCCCAATGATTATACAGGGAGAAATGTCATCAGGAAAACTGGAAGTCCTTTTGTGGTTTGTTGGGTTTTTTCCTTCACTTCAACTGGTTCCTCAAGCTGCCGACTACAGCAGTGTGAGATTCTCCATTGGTGATCCAGTAAAAGATGGTCTTGAGCCCCATTTGAAGTTAAATTGAAGTTTATTAAGAGGAACGGAATATCCTATCCATCTCCCAACAACCTAAATCAATAACTGCTCTAACATTTAAAAACTAAACATTCCAGGCCCACCTATTACACAATAGCCTGACAGCAGTGATATTCCATTGTCACTTCAGATACCCTCTTAGATACAGCCCATTTACCACACAGACCTCTCTGGCCACAGGCAAATTGTGTTGTCGAGAGATTTATGAGTACCCTCAAAAGGACTGTGTGCTGGAAAAGGTTGAACTCAAACCAGTTTTTCAGTCTACACTTCATGCATACAGGTCAACTCCCTATCTACTATGGGTGAAAGCCCTGTCACCTTGATGTTTGGGAGAGCCATGGAACAAAATTGCCACAATGGACCACTGAAAGATCTTATGACATTGACAAACTACGCAGAAATGGAAATGCAAGTCTAATGCGCCTTTTAATACTGATCCTCCGAGGGCTGTGACTAGTAAAGGACACATGGTGACCACTCACTATCCTAGGAAGTCCATTACATGAGAACCTTCCCATTTCAAGCATCTGCCTAGACATTCGCCAACTCTAGATGTCAGAAATGAGATCCAACTGAGAATCCGGAGAGCACAACAACAGCACAATGTCTCTGTCACCAGTATCAGTCATGGACACTTCTCTCTTTCCGCAGCCTCACATGACAAGATCTGGGCAATTGATTTGAGTACCAAAATGACTTATTGAAGAGTTGTGATGTATATATGTATTATTTCTACATTTTATTTAACAAAGGGGGAGAATTAGTGTCTTGTGAGTTAGAGATGACAGGACCCTTTTAGTTCCTGATGGACTCTGTAGAACAGTGACATAAGTTCTTGGCTGTGGTGAAAGAATTCCTGTTGTAAAAAAGGTTCGTTAGCGCTTACACACTGAGGAATAAACACATTGATACCAAGCTCCGTGTGTGGCATGATCTTTTGTATGTACCCGGACTGGGGAGGACACTACAGAACTGAGTTGTTTCATTTGTGTTTGCCAATATTTTCATAAACCAGTAATAAAAATATATAATAATAATTTGAAATAAAACAATGTATCTATTTCTTCTCATTTTTTCCAAAGTGAAACCCTTATTTCGAAAATGAGAGCGTGGGGTGTTTATTGTATGCTACCTGCCTTCTTTTGTGGACAGAAAAATCAGAAAGCAGCTGCTCAGCTCAGCGTGTATTTTTCATTCACACATGAAAAATACATTTTGTAATATTATAAATGTTGGAAAAGATGCTCAGTTTTGCTGCAGTATTGTATTTGTGGCAGAGGAGGGTGTATAGAGTCCCAGATTTTCATATTAAATGTGCACTGAATATAAATAATTAAACAAAAGCATTTTCATTTCTCAGAATACTTCCTTCTGAAGGAAAAAGGGTGTGCATTCTGTTTTACTTTTTTTTATTTACTATCACCTAAGCACGAAAGGCTGCTAAGGTCTTCTCTGTTGGAGAAAGTGAAAGCCTTGGAAAAAGGTATGACAATCATGTGTACAATATACGCATAATCAAACTCCTTTGCAGTCTCACAAAGCTATATATTTCATTCACAAAGTAAAAACATGCAATTCCCTTAATAGTATTAAGTACTAAAATTGTTTGTTCATTATTTTTTAAATGTTCCTTCTTTGCATCCATTGCATGTAAATTGTCAGTGGCGGCTGGTGACATTTGAAAGTGGTGAGGCGTAAAAATTGGCCGTAACTTTTATGTAGCGAGCGATGTGAACAAGTTCAATGGACAAACCTGGGGACAAGGGTGAGTCCCTCCCCGAGAAAGAAGTGAAAAAATGATTGCCAAACGGTTCATTTTAAAGCAAATGAATGTAGCTATAAAGCAAGGCATGTAAAGCAGTGGGACCGTATAGTCTTGAAATAAAAAACACATTAAAAACGGTCCTGCATCTTCAACAGTTACTGTAATGTGTAAATTGTACAGCATGACAGCTTTAGCATGTTAAAATACATGCTTGCCCAGTGTCTTGCACTACATGCAGCTTCTGGCTGCAACCAGTCATATAGAAATACGTGCAGACAGGCCTTTAAGTGGGATGAAAAAAGTGGGGGCTCTCTATAATGGAACATGTCAAACACATTTCTGTTATTCCCATAGTGCACCACCTGATCGGTATTTTGCTTTTTCTCTGAGAAGTAATTATATCCAGATAAATAACACAACAACTGACATACACCTAAAGCCTGTCAGTATTATTGGCTTTGTGTTAGCTGTTTAGGATAAATGAGTAATAACAATGATTTGTTATAAATAATTGACATTGGAAATGTTTCAATTCTGAAACTGTGAGTCTGTGAATCAAATAGCATTGAGGCTGTTGACAGAGTTTTGACCTTCAGTTATGTGCTCTTTATGTTAGATATGTATCCTCTTTTTTCTGCATAAGTTGTCCATCTTCACATCTTCAACCACCTCTCTTTCCTCTTTAGCATCCTCTTTTCACTCTTCTGTGAATGCACTTCCTTCCATCTCCCTCACTTCACTGCCCCCAAACATGCACTGCACTCCCTCAAATTTAGGCACTTCAATTTATCTTTTGCCTTGAAAATATTTTGACATCTGCGTACACCTTTCACACACATATCCACAGAATTTCAGTTGCAAGTGGAATACATAAACATTGTTCTGTGTGCTCCGCAGAGAGGCCAACCCACTGACACGCCTGTGTGCTAAATCAAATCACCTCATAAACACCTGGTATGGCTCAAGTCTCAAACTATGGACAGAAAACCCCCCAGAAAAACAACAATATAAATAGCCAACTCTTGGGGAATGCATGAATAAGTAAAGCATGGGAAATAAGAGAGGAACTAAATCGCTGAAATGCATTCCCCTAACGTTTTTAACATTCATTGTTTGCAAGTCAATCCATGTTTTTGGCATCATTGTTATCTTAGGGGCATGAATTTTTTATGTCATACATCAGGGAACTTGTCCACTGTCAGCACATATTCCACAGTAAGCAAATATCTCTTACTTTGGGCTTGACTTGGATATTTGGATAAGTCGCAAGGTAAAAAGAACCCTACTTCTTATTTAGAGTTTAGTGTGATGAGGGGTCTCAGCATATGGGGGGGAGAGGAGGGGGGAATGTGGATATAACTCAAGAAGACGGGTATGGGTGCGCTGCAAGTGTTCCAGGTGTGGGTCATTCAGTTTTATGTCATGTTGTTGACCACAGATTAAGTAAATTAAACAGTATATTATGATGTCCAATCGATTATTGGACATGAACCCGGTACCGGTTGAAGCTGGTTGATGTGCAAGTAGTAACTGCTGGATTTATTTTTATAACACCATGATCTGTCTTGTATTTATACTGAGGACCAGAAACGTAAAAGAGAATAATACACTGTGAACTACAAATTGTTGTAAAATCAATAAAAACAAAGTTAAACAAAAAAAAACGAGGGTTCTCAGCAGAATATACATACCACAACATTAGCATGGAAACACTTGCCATTGCCGAGAACAAGGCACCCGATCAGACGTTCTTGCATACACTCTCACGTATGATGAAAGGGTGAGATCTATGCCTTTGAATGAAGGACGTCTGAAATAACGCAGGGATGAAGTCTCTGATGACCCAAACTGTGACGCTAATTGCGTCACTGGCCTACATAGTGCATACTACCATAGATCACAATGGCAATGAAGGGCTTTAAAACAGAAAGCCCTGCATTGTGCATCATAGTTCAGAAAGTTTATTTACTGCCTGACGTCAGTCTCCTTCTTCAGAGCAAGGTGGGGCAGGCAGCCTGGGACACATAGCCCAGACATAAATACATCGATTTATTTAGATATACAATCGTATCTCTAAATAAATAAATCTATTTAATATGTTTTTATGTAAATGTGTAGGAATTTCAGAGGGGCACGGCCCCTGAGCCCTAATGGAGAAACCACCCCTGTAAATGATAACTTCCAAGTGCAGGGACAAAGGGGCAGAGATGTAAAGGATGTGTTTAGTGCAGGAAGACAATGCAGGCAAAGCCTTGGCAGAAAACCTGCAGGCTTACACATCTCTGTACTAAATCTGCATACTAAGAATCCTTTGCACAATCCTAAACACGTCCGTTTTCATTCTCACAAGTTGCTTTTGTGGAAGAGCATGGTGCATAAAGTTTCCCCTAACACCGATGAAGTTTTCGTTTTCTTAGTATCCATTGCTTGCGATTTATGAATCATTAATCAAATCTCACATTTCCCCATGATCACCTTTGGTGGATAAAAGACTTTTTACCTGAAAGATGGGTAACATTTTGATTTATATGGAAAATAGCAGCCCTCTTTGACTAGGGCTTTCATTAATGTCTTTACCCTCAATTGAAACCCATTCCTTTAAAGTCTGCCACGTATGCTGCAAACTAAAAACTCGAGTAACCAGAGTAGTGGAGATAGACAGCTCGTGACTAATGCCTAAAGCTGCCCTCACCCTTTCTTCTGCAGTGCCTCACTATCATCGTTATACCCCTGCTTTCATTAAAATGCCTTTAATATACTCACCAATGTCAAATGTCAATAGGAAAAATGTAAAGCGAGGGCTTACGTGGAGCTCCAAAAAAATCCTATGGATGAAGATGACAGACTCTACAGCTCTTTGTATGTGCTGTACATTACCACGTATTGCTGGCATGAGATGTGGCAGGCCACTGACACTTTTCCAAAGCACAGAGCATGCTATCTAGTAACCATGTGCATATGGTACCTGGTCTTCACCCACCACGTCCCATCAGACAAGGATTGTTTTCCCATACAAAAAAAATGAGTCCTCTTCCCCAAGGTGGGAAGGAGACATTTTCTAATTATGACCTTAGAATATTTAAAATTAGAACAAATATCTGCAGCAGTGCATTGCCCGAATATCCCAAATAGTTCAGTACCATATTATAATGCATATCATGCATGGGAAAATCATACAATTTTACTTTTCCCAATCTTTTGATTTTGCATTAGTGTCCCAGGCAAAGCGAGGTCACATTAATGTAGTAGATCCGACTGCGGTCAATTCAATTTCAATTTCAAAATACTTTATTCGGTTTTAGAAATCATTAAACCATAAAAGTTATATTGCATCAAATACAATTATTAAAATTCAAGGGAGCACTTATACATATTTCCTAAGCACAGTACATAAATAAACATTTATATGGAAGTTGGGGGATATGTATAATAAAAAACAATCTTCCATAGGGTAACTCTGCTGTCACTCCTTTGGGTTTTTGTGCTGTTTGAACCCTGTTGTGCCTACTTTGCCTGCACAACTTTCTGCTTAGTGCTATCAACAACATACATTTTGTACTGTGTTCTTATAAAGTTTCAGTGCAAAAAGAATTTTGTGGCATTTTGCACCATGTTGCGTTGCTTTGAATTTCAAAAGTGCCCGCACATAATTCTGTATATTTTAGCTTCAATTTCAAATCCCAAGAGCTGTTTTTATACAAAATACCTGTGATTCTTGGCATATCGCTTTTTCACCTTGAGGTACTGAAGGCACACGTGCAGTGTAAATAAAAAACAAAGCAAATGCACGGTGTAATATCTACAATTGCATTTTCCCTCTGTAGTGCCGAATGAGTTAGCAATGACAGAACCCATTTGGCTCTTAATAGACTCCGTAGAAATGTGACGTAAACGTTAATGTAGTGAATTGAATGCAGGTTGAGAATGTTGAGTTTGTGGGTACACGCAGAAGAATAAAGACGTGTTTTATTAAGCTCTGTATGTGGTGCATTCATTAGTGGGTGCCCAGGCTGGGGGCAATGCTATACCCGCCCTTCTACCTCCAATAAAGTGTACCCAGGCAAATATTTTTAAACCTTGAAAAAAATAAAAATCACAACTTAATATTCCATGAATGTTGACAATTTCACGAAATTTGAATAGGCATAACATTTCAAACTCGTTTTGTTACTTGAAAACTAGTTAGACCAGGCATCGTCAAAAGGTAGACATTTTCTTCCCTAACCAGTCGCATGCTGGTATCTCACAGGATTTTAGAACACAAGGTATGTAGGCCTTTCTAGTCAGTTTTCACATGAGATACAGGTAAGAGAGAATGTCATCAATTGTCACATGATTTTGTGTAATTTTCATTACATTTCAGAAAGAAAATGCAATTTATAAAGCCTGGCCAATCATAAGCTATTAACTACACTCCCCAGAGTGCTGATTCTCATATTTAACATGCCCATGCCAGAGTAAAATGTTCTCCATTTATGATTACACTATGCTTTGGAGTTGGATCCAAGCTATATAAACTACCATATAAAAGATTTGTAGGTTGGAGAGTCCCAGGGCAGGCAGGGGATAATGGGTCCAATTGTAATAACCCGGCCACCATACTGCAGACCACCCATCAAGCCAACTGGGCATAAATTACCACTTTTTAGCACTTGACTAACAGGGTAGCAAGGCAGATCAGTTCAAGGCTTCTTCAGGGGATATGTGTATGCTTGAGACTCATAACTAAGCAAAACAAGATACAACAGTCCACTCAGTTCTATATTTGCAGTGTAATTAAATTGGCACAGGAGGGTAATTCAAAGCCAAAATCTAATTGAGGTTGACCCAGGACAATTCTACAAAACCAAAGTAGATGAAAGAGCGCAGAAATGCCCAAATTAATATTAGATTATACGCTCAAGACTTTTTAGAACATGAGAAACGGAAATGTAATCTTTTCTCAATGTTTAACCAATGCAAAGTAAATATGATGTCACTGCCTTACCACACAGTGTGAATACAGTAAAGCACTGCAGACTTTCAGTGAAACACTACTGACTAACAGCAATGCACTGCAGACTCACTCTATAGTCAAAATGGAATATTTTGTTTGAAATGCCAAATTACATTTAAGAATTACACCTGCCATAATTAGTTTATTATATTCCATATCAGCAACAGGCTGCTTGTTTGCAGATACCGAGCTGACTTCGACTGAAGTTTACTCGCTCAGCCCACACATATGTGACCAGCCATTTGTACACATGTGTAACAAGCACAGAACCTCTTACCCTGAAACCGCACAAGCGGACCTTATTTTAAAAGACAGACACTGGTGGTCCTTCTCCTGCTACCGTTTGCCACTTATATACTGCCTAATCCATATTACTTTCTGTAATTGTACATCTATTGCATCTCAGATGGATGGTGATCTAACTTGAAAAAGCTTGGGAAAGCTGGGATCTGTGAGTGAATGCAAAGTTGCACCATATTGTTAGGTTCAGTAGTCCCATAGGCTTGCCATCCAGGCTACACTCTAAAAAAAGTGTTTTGATGTGAAGGGCAAGGAAAAAGTGACACTCTGTCCAGATTCACGCCATGTTCTTTCAGAGGGACGCAAGGTCAAAGTTGTTTTCCAATGACATGACAATGGTGGAAAATGACATTTATTTTTGTTATTGTTATAGTATTTTAAATCACACAACACTGGTGCATTGCTGCCCCCAGAGGAAAATGATTGCTCATTTGCAAAATTAACATCTCATTTGTTGTACTAGATCCGATTTGGCAGCATTTTTTAATAAGTAGGGCAAAATATTTATGTCAGGCATTAATATGACAATGATATTGTGGTACCATGCCAGATAAAATGTTTGACAACGGGAATAATTTACTGAAGTCTCCATCTTAAAAGTGTAGACTTTTAGAGTGTTGTACTTTCATGATTTTATGAGAAATTATGGTTTATATACTTCAAATGATATTTTATTGTATTAATTCAAGATGAAATATTTGCATATATTGAATATGAATGTCTTACTTTTATGGTTTATTTAAATCGAATAAAGTTATTTGATGATGATGATGATGATGACAACAGGAATAATTTACTTGTCGATGGGCTAGCCACCATAAGGTGGGATGACACCACGCCAAGGTAGGGAGACCCCCTTCATCTGCACTTCGGTTATCTCTAAAGACAGATCCCAAAGTGTGTGTCTGTCTTGTATAATAAAATAACCCTCATAAGACTATTTCCTAATATTGAGCACAGGAATTCACATGTTACAAAGCAACACATAGATATGCGACTATATACTTACCAATAAAAAAAGTCTGTTGCTACTGTGCAAAATTGCTCAGCACCAAAGGAGCACCCCTCAGTAAATCTTTAACTCAATGTCTCCCATTCACTGTGAGATTTCGCCAAGCAAATGCATGCAATTTGTGGCCTTTTACTCTCTGGGAGCATGATGTTGATGCACACAGGCAGACAGGCCGAATGGCACTGTGACTGGTGTTAGGATGGCCACCATATTCATAAAGCAACCCCTGCAATTGGCTGTTGTCTTGCCTTAGGTCTGCTGAGATGAGTTTTCTGAAAGCAGAGTCTGTGATGGCTCTGCTTATGGGAAAACCATCAATTCCCACACTCTTACTCAGGTGTGAATGCGAGAGGTGGAATGCAGAGATGAAAGCCAATTGTTGGCAGCTGTTGAATTACTGAGCATCTGTACATCAGTCCCTAATTGTATATTTAGGGTTAATGAAGTAAAGCTATCAATGGGTTCCCAATGGGAACATAACAGAGTGAGACCCACTTTTACTAAAGGTTGCTCTGGCCGCTTATGCAATGCTTTCTATCCAAGTTTCTGTGAGTGAACAACTTTAAAGTCCAAAAGCCATTTTTCTATTAAAGTTGACTCATGTTGTGCCTAAACACCTTTACCCCATCTCCCTATTAATGTATGTTATGGAAAGTGGGTTATTAGTAGTGGTAAATATGCATCTACCGCTGGCAATAATACCACTAATACAGCATAGGGCTCAGAATAGGTATTAGAAAATTATTCCCTGCATAGCTCTTGGTAGCTTGGCTGTGAGTAGACAGGCTTAACTTCAAAGACAGGTATGTAGAGCATTTATAAACACCAATGCGGTAAATAATTAAAACACAACTCACAATAAACATCCAACACTAATTTATAAATATAGGAAATATTTGTATCTTTAAAATGACACTAAAATGAAAAAAATCCAACGTAGGGAACAACAGGTATGAATTTTTAAACATTTAGCCCTATATGGCACATAGAAACCCTTAGCACATATTGGGACATTTGGCTGCGCTAGACCGGGACAGAGTCAAAGTTTCAGGCCAACAGCAATGGAGCTCTGCACGGCTACCCCTCGTGGTAGGTCTTGGTCAAAGTTTTTACCTTCTGACTAAGAAACGTTTAGGGAGCTTTTCTTTCAGGGTGCCTCAAAGCTCTCAGCCAGTCCCGATTTGGTGAGGGTTCGCCGGCTTGCTTTGTGATGAGCTCCTGGTCAAACTTATAGAAGTCAGACCTCTCGACCTTTCCGGCGGGACGAACCAGAGATCCAGGCCAGCTCACTGTTGAAGGTGAGCAGCTTGACTCTCGCGGTTGGTCCAGGTCACTTTTTCTATATTCGGACTTGGAAACTGTTCATGAGATTTTTCTTGCTGGGTCCCTCGATGCTCTTCACCAGGCCGGATTCAGTGAGTGTTCTCCTGCTTGAGTTTACACCAAGTCCTGGTCTAAGACTTACTCCAAGGTTCTGGAAGCTCCACCATAGTCCTTGATAGTTTGGGACTTCAATTCCAACAATCCACTTGAACAAAACACTTACAAATCCATTGGTAGTATTTCAGGCTGGGGATTGTTGGTGATGATGGTCCAGGTGAGCTCTGTTAACCTGTGATTTGTAGGGAGTCCACTCTTTAGTCCTTTTGAAGCAGGTCTGATCCAGAGGGCTGTAGTTCCAGACTGTGCAGCAGGCGCAGTCAGTCAGAGTGCTGGGCATGGTTAGTGCAAATCAAACTTCCAGCAGATCTGGGGTACTCCTGTCCAATGAGGTGCAGGGCAACACCCCAGTGTATGACCATATCCTCCAGAGTGTGGTACTATAATCTCCCAGAGAACACCATTTCTCCAAAATTCAACTTGGTTGTTTTTCAGCAGCAAGTCAAGAGCTGGCTAAGCCCACCCTCAGGATGGTTCATCTCCATATTTATCCCTCCCAATGGCATCTGCTCATTCCTTCCTTAATCCTGCCATCTGGGTGGGTACAAAGAATAGGGATGTAAATGAAACTGCCATCTCCTTCCTGTCTCCTCATCCTATTGAAGATTATGGTTTACAACGCCTTCCCCTGCTCTGGCATTCCTATGTAGCAGAACCCTGCCCTCCCAAAATGGCTCTCTAACCCCAGGGGCTACTTATCACCTCATCAAAGCAGCCTGGCTAATCCACTTAACTCCGACCGATCACGACAGACACTAGAAGGCTGAATTTTGCCTTACAGACAAGAAAGTCTTATAACTTCTTGTCTGTATATTTTAGTATAAATTCAACAATAGTATATAGTTGGATTTATCAATACTATTCTAGGAATTCCTTGAATTATATTTTTATGACATCCTTCACGTTAGTCCGTATTTAATGACCAAGTTAACCTATGGGGCTGGCGATTTGCAACAAGGAAAATTACTTGGGCTTTTTTGGGGGGAGGGGGGATTTTAGCACGATTTATTGTCATCAACAATTCAGATCCTTGAAGGATACAGCATCACCCTGATCCTGTGCCCCATGGCCTTGGTGGGAAGGCTGCTGCGGAACTTGGCACGGACCATGCTGCTGTTAACCTTCCCCCAGATCACACAAGTTTTGTTGGGTTTTTCCACCAGGAGTTACGGTGTTGTTCTTGGCTTTGTAAACGTATGCACATCGCTTGCCCAAGTAGAAGTCTGTCTCATCTTGTGCATAAACCCCCTCGATTTTCAGAAGAGCGGTGTGCTCCCTCTATTTTTGGAGACCACGTTTGTAGTCAGCAAAAAAGGCCTTACTCCACAATCTTCCAGACATTCTGCAACTTTATAGTCTGGCTGTTGACAGCCGGCAACCGGTTTCCAAGATGAAGAGAAAAAGCGACTTTGGCAATTTTTCCAACATCAGGGCTTCTAAAACATCTTTTATAAGGACCCTGCCTATATCTACAGCACCCCACACCCCTGGGATACCTAGGGGAGACTTTAGGGGTTCGGAATATGTAAAGAATATTGCAGATCTTCCCTTCACAGACGTCCTAGCACAAAAGTCGAGTTTTGGGAAGCACTTTACTTCAATGTGTAGAGTGAAAAGCGCAATTTCACTAACCCAAGGCATATAACATTTATTTCATAAGGGTCCTTCTTATAAATACCTGATTCCTCACCACTGGAACACCTAGGGGAGACCCTGGGGGGTACCTAATGTGACAAACCATTGAAGGTTATTCATTTGTAAGTGCCCTTAACACCAAAGTCGAGTTGGGGCACAATTTACATTTTAAAAGCAGTCCTACAACACAGTGCTGCTTTTTAACTAACCTCAGGTCTCAGTAGTGCACACATGCAAGTGCATAAAGGGCTGCTGGCCTCTAAACAGCCATGCCCAATTATAAACTAGGGTCTTAAATGTAGTTTTGGTCCCCCTGCCCTATTATGTACTAGGGCCTTATAGGGAAGGTCATGCCAATCATAAGGGTACCCTAACCCATAGTGTACCCTAGTGTATGTATGTATTTTCACTGTATTCTAAGTGTCTGCTCAGCACAACTCTGGGCCTTGTTATGCAGAGCCCAGGGACAGTCTGAGCCAGTACTTGTCAGCAGAAAACGGGGGGTGTCCAGGGCACAAGGATGACTTTGCAACAGTATGCAAGAGGGCATGTGTGAGACATGTATCCACTAAATTAGCATGACTCGACTTTTCCCCAAATTCTAAGGCCAAGTAAAATCAGGCACACGCAAGGGGTCATGTGGTATATCTCCTGCCGTAACTACATTTAACTTACTTTACCCTAAAGCACACATTACATGTCTGACCCATGTGCTGTTGTCGATATCTAGCAATTTGTACTAGATTGTGTAAAATCTTAGGCTAGACAGCACTAGATCGCCTTTGCACATCTTTGCCAGGCTTAGGGCCATATTTATGCCATAGTTTGCATCTTTCTTTTACCAAGCATCATGGTGCAAGAGTACAGATTCCCCACTACCCTCCAGTTAAAATATATCTATAAGGAGAGGTTCTGAAGAAGGGTGGGTATAAACATTTCTCACCCACCGAAACGTACGTCGACTAAATGGAACCCCAGCTGGCAACATAATCATGGACAATAAATGAAGGACTCTCCCCATGATTATAAATGTGTATGCTTTCAAAACTGGGCACGGGATGTGTGTGAAGTGTGCATGTATGAGTATGGTATGTCAGATTGTGATGTGATGTGAGGTAGTTGTGGTGAAAAGGTTGATCACAGTACGGTGTTTCCTGTACAAACTATGTATAGAATGTACATCAACCTGTTTTTTTTTTTAATTATGAATTTCATATAATACAATATATAAATGATCAAAAATTTTCAAAAAAGAAATCTTTCTTGTACGTAAAAATTGTTTTTAAACTTTTGAAAAAATGAATTTAAATAAATAAGTATGTATTTGAATAGGATATTGGTGCAATCACTGTATCAATAAAGCAAAGAACAGCCCATTGAGCTTTTCTAAGCCGATAGTGAATCAGACATAGGTCGAGTGGGAATGCTCTTGTAGCGTATATTTCAAGAGCGACGCAAACCGTATGTCAGATTTTCTAAGCCACACAAAGCCGCTTTGCGTGGCTCCAACAATCTGGAGTAATGCAACGCAGCACAAATCACAATGTTGCGGTACTCTGCCCTGGGTAGAGTAATTCCATAGGCATTGCGTGAGTGTTTCCACACAACTCCCATGGATTTCGACACATTCCCAGATTTACAAGACCTTTTAATTCTGGGAGTGGGCCGGAAAGATATGCCTCCCTAGGAAAGGTGTAACAAGGAGAAATATCTTTATTTTTCCTTGTTACTTCCTCTTTCTATGGGGCATATGTACAAGCCCCTATCATCACCACAACTTCACTTTTTACGATGTTGTGGTGGCGATAGGGTCATTGCCTTATTTACAGGACAGCGTTAAGCCACTTAACATGGCTTAATGCTGCTTTGTGAATAAGGCCCCCTTTCGCGCTATGCTTAGCGTGAAAGGGGTCGTCAGTGGGTTTTGCAGTAGGTGTTCTACCGAAACACCCATTGATTTTGACATTGCCCCCTATTTACAAGGGCAGCGTAAATAGAAGGCAGCGCCAAAATAAGACCAGGGAAAACCTGCTCTTTAATATGCAAAACAAGGAGAAATGCATTATTTCTCCTCGTTTTTGCTTTTTCCATGTTTTTTTCTGCCTTGTGCAGCACATATGGAAAAAGCAAAATGCCTTGGATTGTTTATGAACAGGAAGGCCCCCCTTCCTGTACATAACAAATCTTAAAAAAAGGCCATTTTGTGGCTTAAATGTTTGCAGCCTTAAGCAGCCAAATAGAAGTGACAACATGGCATTTAATGACTGTTTATGTACAGGAAAGGAGACCTTCCTGTACATAAACAATCTTTCCCCTGCACGCAGACACCCTTGCACTATGGTGCAAGGTTGCCTGCGTTGGCGCTACACTGCTATGTGTAGCGCCAGCGCAGGGCAAAACGCAAGGCTGCACCATATCGTTATAAATGTGGTGCAGCCTTGCGTTTCTGAAGTGGCTAACGCCTCACTCCGCCACTTCCTTGAACATATGCCCCTATGTGTGCCGCATTCTGGAAAAGGACAATGTCTCTCAGGATTGTTTTTGTGCAGGAAGGGACACTATCCAGAACAAAAACAATCCTGCATGCAATGCAGGCTCCCTTGCACCCTGTCAGCTCACTGTGCACCGACACAGGGGGAGAAGTCAGGAATGTGACGTATGTCTTAAATATGGCGCATTCCTGCCCTTTCCTTGTGACGCACTGCATCGCAGCAAGCTGACTCGCTGCGCTGTATCACGATTTCTTAAATATACCCCTCAGTGTCATGGAGACTAGCCAGATTTAACCCAAGCACCACCAGTGATGTAATCAACTGGCAACTCTCACTGTACTATTTTCCGCACTTTGTGCAATGCAGCACTTCATTTTTCCATACAGTGCTTCATGGTGTGAAATACATTTTAGTGTCCAGTAGTGTTGTAGTGCTAGAGATAAGATCAAAAATAAGTTTTGAAAAAAGCAAGAAAGGAGCAGGAAAGAAGGTTATTCGGGCATTGTAGCTAAGCAACGACTAACCCCGGTAGCTGAGGTTAATCCACTTCATCCTGCAAGAAGAACTTCTGTTTTTCACCTTTGTGCTGCCACCTCCCTTTGTGTAAAATACACCCCACAGTTCTATTTTTACCTTCGGTCCTAGTTTTTTTCGTAATTGCAGACATCACTCCCTTTGGCAGTAGCAGGCATGCAAGATGTTGCTGCTTTATTCTGTTTGATTCCGTCCTATTGTTCGGAACAAAAAATGCAAAATCCAGAAGCGAGAAAGAACGGTGTTTCAGTGCAACTAAAAACTCCTCGAAAGTTATTTGCACCTTAGAAAAGGAATACTTGATTATGTTTACTCAAGCATATGCTGTCGTGACTGTCCATAAACAATCGTAAGGGTAATAAGATACATGGCTGAGAGTATCGTAAAGCATTTGTTTTCAATCCTAGCCATTGACAGAACAATAGTACAATTTATGAAGCTATAAACCTTCTTTGTAGACTGTAAATAGCTACTTAGAAAGCAGCAAAAGGAAACAGTACAGGAGTAAACGGTTTTACTACAGTGTAACTTGAGAAGTTACCAGATACTTCAGACCATAAGGATGAATTAAAACATTTATTGGTTATATGAATGTCAATGTTTTTGTCAGATCCAGAGCCCCCACTCACCCAAGAATTTTTAGCTCACACATGGAACCCAGATGAGCACGTGGGCAACCTAATTAGTTTCTCCACAGAACATCACATACATCTGGATAAATGAATAGTTAGTAAGATATACCTACATGATGATTCATATCAGTTCTGCATTGATGCGAGCTTAATGGTTTGACCTGTCTCTTTTTAAATGTATTCCTACAGTAAAAGCAGTTTGCTTATGAACAAAAGCCTTGGTCCCTCAGCTGAAAAGTGGAGACTGCCTCCTGCGTATCTGAAGTAAAGATAGTGAGATGTGGTGACATGAAATTGTGGATGAGGCAGAATGAGTTGACAGTCATTTTTGCATTTGAGAAAGATTGTAGGCAGAAGATGGGGTTTATTGGTTCACATGTTTTAGGACTGTTTGTTGAAGTGAGAGATGGTTGCATTTCTATATCGAGAAATGCCCCAGTCCTTTAGATATTTATTTTACTAATTGGATAAATACACTAATTTGTTCAAGTCATTTTAAACTAAAGTGGATGTAGAAACATTAATGAAGCAGCAGAATAAACCCAATACCAACATGAACATTTCACAAAGGTATAATTATCACATACAACAACGTCCTAACTTGTGGGCAAAACACATATTTAATCCCAGGTCTCTTGCTCCCACATGGCACTTTCAGCAAATTGACACACGGAACTCATGGTGGCAAGCTTTAGGATTTTTTTGAAGGAATCATATAAACCATGTTAACATGTGCATTTGTGTCAGTATTTGCAGATGGATACCTTGCATCAGGCTAAGGCAGTCATTACGAGTCGGGTAGAGTGGCATTACCATATGGAATTTCACTCCACCTGATTTTGAGTGCATATGTTTTTCTACCCTTGGTGTTTCTGGATGTGGTAGAACCAGGCAGTGCAAGAATATGGCCGGGATGCCCGCCACCCCCTCCCAACACAATCCCCAAGGATGGGAGAAGTCGGACACAGGTTGAACTTTTGGAAGGCGGGAGGGAGTCACCCTCCCGGCCGTATTTATTAAAATATGAAACAAAATTTAAAACATTAAATAAAAGTTTCATAATCATGTACAATTTTACATTTCTTACATTTCGATGAAGACATGTTCTTTGGCTAACCTTAACAGATCTCTAATACAAAGGTTTCCTAGCCGAGTCTAACATCCTGCAAATGCATACATTCTAAATTAAAATTGTACATCCTAGCATTAAGGGCCAACGGCAAGGTCTTAACCGGTGTCAGATCCCTACTACCAAAACTCTCGCCCTCACGGTGTGAGTGGCGCATGCGCAGAGGACTCTACCCTCGTTGCCAACTGTAACTTCCCTTGTCATGGTGGGGGCCCCCTTTCCACTCGACGCCATCTTAAAGGTCGTCCGAGTTCCCGTGTGAGGTATCTGTAGGAAGGACAGCGTGGACTCCCCCCCATCCCCACACTCTCTATCCGCCGTCGCGGATATCCGGCCCCCGGGAAATTAGTAGGAGGGGCCTCTAAACGCCTCACCCCCTGGGAGGGGCCTATGGCTGTCTCCCCCTAGGCGACCCATCCTTAGTGGGTGCCGCCTCCCCGTGGGAGGGGCCAATGGCCGCCTCCCCCCGGGCGCTCCCATCCATTCTGGGTGGCGCCCCCCTCTAGGGACCTTGAAATTACTGCTCACCGATCATGACCTTACCGACCGACCAAAAAATAAATACGACAGTTGTTTACCTACTAAGGAAGGAAAAATTCTGACATTGCCTTGATGTGTCATCGACTGCTCACTCCTACAAAGAAAAAACATTATCCTACAGGCAGAAGTCACATCCTTAACTTCAACATTCCTTTACTCTCTACAAAGGAAAAAAGGCCTATCTTCAGCAAAACTTTATTTAAAACAAACATTGCCATAAGGGGCTGGTGGGTGGGTCAAAATTGCTGCTTGTTCCGTCGAGGGCTCACGAGCAACGAGTGGGTGCAGCCTTCAGAGCACAGGAACAAGAGGACGCTTCTTCGGATTCCCGCTCTATTTATTCTTCTGCGGGAGGGTGGGTACCCTCCTCCGGTACGCCTACTGGGCGTGGTCTTCGGTGTAGGTGTCTAGGACAACTCCTCTTGGGCGGGAAAAGGCGCGCCCCGGCTACGCCGCTTCGGGCATACCAGCCGAGCCACGCCCCCCGCCCAAAATGGTTTCCCGGGGGGATCGGGGCACCCAACCATACGTTCGGGGGGACCGAGTGGTCGCCCCTTTCCATATGGCCGGGATGCCCGCCACCCCCTCCCAACACAATCCCCAAGGATGGGAGAAGTCGGACACAGGTTGAACTTTTGGAAGGCGGGAGGGAGTCACCCTCCCGGCCGTATTTATTAAAATATGAAACAAAATTTAAAACATTAAATAAAAGTTTCATAATCATGTACAATTTTACATTTCTTACATTTCGATGAAGACATGTTCTTTGGCTAACCTTAACAGATCTCTAATACAAAGGTTTCCTAGCCGAGTCTAACATCCTGCAAATGCATACATTCTAAATTAAAATTGTACATCCTAGCATTAAGGGCCAACGGCAAGGTCTTAACCGGTGTCAGATCCCTACTACCAAAACTCTCGCCCTCACGGTGTGAGTGGCGCATGCGCAGAGGACTCTACCCTCGTTGCCAACTGTAACTTCCCTTGTCGTGGTGGGGGCCCCCTTTCCACTCGACGCCATCTTAAAGGTCGTCCGAGTTCCCGTGTGAGGTATCTGTAGGAAGGACAGCGTGGACTCCCCCCCATCCCCACACTCTCTATCCGCCGTCGCGGATATCCGGCCCCCGGGAAATTAGTAGGAGGGGCATCTAGCCGCCTCCCCCCCTGGGAGGGGCCTATGGCCGTCTCCCCCTAGGCGACCCATCCTTAGTGGGTGCCGCCTCCCCGTGGGAGGGGCCAAAGGCCACCTCCCCCCAGGCGCTCCCATCCATTCTGGGTGGCGCCCCCCTCTAGGGACCTTGAAATTATTGCTCACCGATCATGACCTTACCGCCACAGGCCGGATAGTTGACCGACTATCCGGCCCCCCCTACTCCTCCTAAAGTTCATGCTTCCTCAAACCCCTTAGCCATGCTATGAAGTCTCCTATGAGTAAGTCATTCCCCTCCCTGGACAGGTGAACCCCATCATTCAGATACATGAGAACCCCCCGAATACACCCGTGAGGAATGCTATGCAAATGCGAAGAGCGAAACAATTTACCAACTTTATTGTTAACCCTTTTCACCGAATGGTTCAGTGCTGACACCGAAAGGCCCCCCCGCCATACCTTCCTGGGAATCATATGGGACCAGGCAATCCTGCACCCCGGGATTCTTTTAGCCAACCAGCTAACAGCAGACAAAATTTGTTCAAACAACACTCGTCTACCCAGTGTCACCAAGTCATTTCCCCCCAGGTGTACTATGACTACAGATGGCGGTGACCTTTGCCGCCCTAAGAGACCCTCAAAAAATGATTCGAATTGGTCAAAACAGAGCCCGCCCTTCCCATGGAAGGCCACTCTGTACCCGTATTCCCCAGCTGCGTGAGTCGCGTCACCTGCTATGAATACGTCCCCGGCGCGCCTCACATATGAGTGGCCTACGACCCATACCACTCTCACTCCAAACGGTGGTCCTTGACCGCTGGTCTCCTGGTGCTGGGTCGACTGCAAATTCCGCCCCGCGAAACTGTAATTAAAACAAAAGACAAGAAGCGTGAGTGCATGTCAATTGATCTCTACAACATGTGCAATCGCACATACCTTTTGAAGCAATTCGAGGACCATCGTCCCAACTGCTTCACTTCCTCCGCACTCTGACCCCTGGCTGTAGCCTCAGTAGCAGCCCCTATCCTAAAGGAGTGGGTCCCAAAATCGCACGGGTCCATGCCCGCAGCAGCGATTGTCAGTGCTAGCACCCTCTGGAACTGAAACCTCGTCAGTGGGGTGCCGTACTTGTGCCTCAACAAACTCCCCCCCCATGTAGCCGCCCTTAGTGCCAAGTATTCCTCCATACACTTTATCGGGCAGGTGGGGGACCCTCGCGTGCGCTGCACGACAACACTATTTCCCATGGCCTCCTGGTCGGTCTTGGACCTGGCTATCGAGACCACCATCGAATCACCCCTAATTTGGACGTGATCCCTGCACAAACCTCCCTCAACGTCTTTCTTATTCCTTGCGACCAGTTCGCTCACCCGCATAGCCCCATGGAATGCTAATGCGAAAGCTGCCCGGAACAGAACTGCTTCGAAGTGGGAGGAGCACGTCTCGTCTAGTTTCACTACAAGTAGAGACAACCTGTCTAAGCCAATCGGGCGCCTCGCATCTTGCTTGCGACCCTCGAGGCGCTGCCAGCCACGAAGGGCCTTCTTAACCAAAAAGGAACCCGTTGGGTCTTTTATGCCATGCACCTGCGCCATGAATGAAATGGCCGCCCTATGCCTACTGGCCGTTGCCGCTGATCGGCCTTCTCTGCGCAGCGCTACCAGGAACCCCAGGAAGGATTCCTCCTGACCCCAGCTCTGACTCCCTGTTGGACCCAAAAATGTGCAATAGGAACGAAACGCTCCTTTGTATGCCTTCCTTGTCCTGGGGGCTAAGCTTGCTGCCACGAGGTCTTGTAATCCGGGGCATCGATTAACCATAGTGCTTCGGGGAATGGTGCCGCCACTAGGTCCGCTGTAGGTAGATAACCCCTGAACGCCTGCATATGTGAACGAGAGAGTGCATCAGCTGCATGATTCAGTACGCCTGGCACATGTTTCGCCCTGAACTGTACATTCAGTCTCATACAAAGCAGCACAACTTCTTCCAACAATCTCAAGATCCATTTGCAGCGTGCTGCCTGTTGGTTAATGCATTCGACAACAGTCATATTATCAGACCAAAACACCACTAAGCGGTCCCTGAAGTCGTCTGGCCATGCCATCAGAGCAACCCAAATGGGGAATAACTCCAAGAACGCAATGTTACCTGTGAGACCGCTGGAGTGCCACCACGTCGGCCATGTTTGCGCCGACCATCGATTACCAAAGATGGCGCCAAATCCCACGCTCCCCGCTGAGTCAGTCCACAGACCTAGTTCATCTGAAGACGCTGGCGGCTTGTTCCACACGACTCGACCGTTGAAGTCCGCCAGAAATGCCAACCAAATGCGCAAATCCTGGCGAACCTCTGCCGACAGACTCGTACGGTGGTGTCCCTCTTTGAGACCAACCATAGCTTGTGCAATAGAGCGTGAGAAGGAGCGGGCCATTGGTATCACCCTCAAGGCAAAGTTAAGCTGACCCACTGTTTGTTGTAACTGGTGCAGGGTCACTTTCTCCTTGCCCAGGCATTGCGTCAAGGAAGCCCTAAACTTGGCCACTTTTTCCATCGGTAAACGGAAACATCCCTCCACCGAATCGAGCTCAATTCCCAGAAACTCCAGTGAAGTAGATGGTCCAACCGTCTTACCTGGTGCCAATGGGACTCCAAACTCCCTCATGAGGATGCAGAAGTCATGCAGCGCCTGCGCACATTTCGTATCACCGGCTGCTCCTAAGAACAGGAAGTCATCAAGATAGTGCATAACATGCCTATGCCCTGTGGCCTCGGTGAATGCCCACTCTAAAAAACAGCTGAACATTTCAAAATAGGCACAAGAAATGGAGCAACCCATAGGCATGCATTTATCCATGTAATAACTCCCTTGAAATGCAAAACCTAGCAAGCGCTGATCCCATGGGTGTACCGGGAGCAACCGGAACGCCGATTCGATATCTGATTTCGCCATCAGCGCCCAGGGGCCCAGGAGATTTAACATGGCCACGGCATCATCGAACGATGCGTACCGCACTGAAGAAACTTCTGGGTCAATGGCCTCGTTCACCGAGGAACCCCTTGGAGCAGACAAGTTATGAATAAGTCTAAACTCCCCTGGGTCTTTCTTCGGGACAACCCCTAATGGGGAACAGATGAACTCAGCCACCGGCGGGCGATGAAAAGGCCCTGCCACTCGCCCCAAGCTGACTTCTTTTGCAATTTTTCTCTCTGCCACGCTTGGGTTGTGCTGTACCGATAACTGGTTTTTACAAAAGGAGTCCCCCTGAAAATCCCCCGCCGGGATGTGGAAGCCAATTAAGAATCCCTTCCTTAACACCCCAGCGGATACATGATCAGGGTATTTGTTCAACCAAGGAGTCATAGCCATGAGATCAACGGGTGTAGGCAATCGGTCAGAACGTTCTACCTCACTCCTGCTTGGACCCTCCTTTTCCTCCCGTCCCGCTATTTTTGGATCTACATGAACTCTCCGGGTGTGAGGAATTCCCACAGCCCGCACACACATGCTTGAACCTACATGTTCCCTGCGGTCTGTTACAGTTGCCTCGATTGAAGCCCCAACTGACCCCCCGCTTGCCGCCATTCCCGCCGGTTTTGGGCTGGTAATCCCCACCGGCGCCCGCTCGAAAAGGCACCGCGGGTTTTTGGCGGACGACCCCTGACCCACTCCCGCCTGGCGAGGACGTACCTGCCGCCCCTGGCAGGAGCTGCTTGTGCCATGACACCGAGTCGAGGCAGTCCCAAGTCAGAGAAGCATCATATTCTTTTGCTTTTCGGAATTTCATGTCATAACCTTTCCATTCCTCTCCCTCATACATTGCATAAAAATCCATAATACGATTTTGATAGCAAGACAATTCAGTTAACACCTCGGGTTTACCTTCCCCCATAACTGCAGTAAATATAGAAAAGGCCTTAACCCAATTTGTTACCGTCTCATCCACCCTGAATTCCGCCATCTTGGCGCGCCACACGCTCGGGTGCCACAAATCTTTCTGGGTCTTGGCATATTCCATCTCGCGATGGTCAGTTAATAATGAAAACATATTGACATATTTGTCTGCCCATATTAACTCTTTTGTGGCCATAGGGATGTGCTGTGCCACCTTCTCCCGCCTTGAGGGTACAGAACCCTCCCCTGCCATTGGTAAAGCGAGCTTACCCGGTTCGGTCGTTGTTCCCGCCGTTTTCTCGTGACCAACTGCAGGTACCACTGGTGCCACCTGTGGGGAGACAAGAGGAAGATTCGCCTTTGCGACATCTCTCGACTGCCGCAATTGCTCGATTAGTCGCTTGGCCTCTTCGGCCGTGTCTCCAGGTGCCACTGCACCCCCTGCCTTCTTATCGAGCCATGCAGCCAACTGGATGGCCAATTCGGGAGGCATTTCTTCATCGTTAGCCGGGGTAATCACTACCGGGATAGGCTGACCCGCATCTGGGATCGGTACCGGGTTGTCTGCCGGTGTGATAGGGGCGAGTGGGGGTACCTCTGGGACCGGAACCTCCCCTGAAACCGCCCTCTTCTTGACCCGCTTCCCTCTACCCTCGGGGACGACTCCCGGCAAGGCCGGGCCTATTACCTTCTTAGGGTTACCGGGATTGCTCAGTGCAGCCAGTTGTTTTTTGACCTCCGCCAATCCTCTGCCGATCGATTGGACTTGTCCGAGTTTTCGGTCCATGCAAGCCATCCGGTTTGACAACAGGCGTAGCACCTTATCCGTCTCGGAACCCTTTCCTGCTTTCTTGCCAGCCATGGTTTAGAGTATCCGCTCCAGATGATCAACGAGGTCCTGGACTTTTCGACTCCCAATCACTGAAAGAGAAACACAAGAATTACAAGTTCTCAAAATTGCTGCTTGTTCCGTCGAGGGCTCACGAGCAACGAGTGGGTGCAGCCTTCAGAGCACAGGAACAAGAGGACGCTTCTTCGGATTCCCGCTCTATTTATTCTTCTGCGGGAGGGCGTGTACCCTCCTCCGGTACGCCTACTGGGCGTGGTCTTCGGTGTAGGTGTCTAGGACAACCCCTCTTGGGCGGGAAAAGGCGCACCCCGGCTACGCCGCTTCGGGCATACCAGCCGAGCCACGCCCCCCGCCCAAAATGGTTTCCCGGGGGATTGGGGCACCCAACCATACGTTCGGGGGGACCGAGTGGTCGCCCCTTTCCATTCTATACTGTAAAATTGCAGGAGGCTTTGGCTACAGCAAGCCTTGTTTCACGTATGTTTGTAATGTTGGAAATTATCTTGTTGTGTGAAACTCCCCAAGTTTTTTGCCTTCTTTTCCTGAACCTATTTTTGCTGTCCATGCGACTATACACTCTTTACTCCTGCTGGCCAGTGGTAAGTGCTTGTGCTCTCCACCTTAAAAATAAGTTAGAATTGGCGTATACCTAGTTGGCAAAAAATGTAGTTTGCTCATAAGCTACTAGTATATGGTACAAAATATTCCCAGTGCCTGTAAATTAAATGCTACTTGTGGACTGTAGCACTAATTGTGCCACTCACTAAAGTAAAACATGTATTCAGGCCTGCTGTTTCAGCCTGGGTGTGCAGTTGTAAAGTGCTGTTTCGACTTGGCAAAGCAAACCATTTGCCAGGCCTAAACCTTCTTTTTTAATACTTAGAAGTCACCCTTAAGGTACTCTTAGGAGTTACTTATAAGAACCCTGTTATAAGTGCTATATTCAGTTTTGGAGTAGCTCAAAAACTGGTTTGAGGACTCATTTTAATAGTAATATATAATTCAACATAATGGGCAATTGCCATTGTGCTGCCTAAAATTAAAAGACTTTCCTACCAGTGTACAGCTGTCAGTCACCTCAACCCTCTTTACTCCCC
Source organism: Lissotriton vulgaris (assembly GCF_964263255.1). Classification (NCBI taxonomy): domain Eukaryota; kingdom Metazoa; phylum Chordata; class Amphibia; order Caudata; family Salamandridae; genus Lissotriton; species Lissotriton vulgaris. Next base: position 482,632,170 of record NC_141697.1, read on the forward strand.
TGTGTTGAGATGTGTATTTCTCTCAGTCAGAGTATAAAGGACATTGGGAGTGGAGAGGAGCTCCCCCCTTGACAGGATTAACTCGGAACTGTGCCCAGCCTATTATCAAGTTTCAAAGGATGCCTACCTTGTCACTGGCAGATGAATCTCACAACTAGGCCTGTCTTCACTTTTTTCTCCAGTCAGGCAGGCGCCAAACCCATTGGGGTAGAGGAACTGTCCAGATCTAGTTACACAGGTGGACAAGGGCATGCCCTCCATCCACTGGCTGACACTGTACATAAAGAAGGACCCTAGAGACTCCTCCTGAGAACACTCCTGGACCTGTGGTGTATCAGAAGAAGGGCTGCCATACCCTGAAGGAAGGCTGGGCCTGCTTGCCTTCAATCCAGGACCCCAGAATTGACTCCAAGGGTCAGTTAGTGACATTCTGTTTGAGCCACAGGAACACAGCAAGCTTCCAGAGGTCTCTCTCCCTGCAACTGCCTTGCTGACCAGTAACAACTGAACCTGCCCTGGACCCTGCGGCTTGTCTATGGTAAAATGAGTCATAACCCCCAAGTGGTGCTCCCCATGTCATGGACTCCTGGCTGGTGTTGGAGTGTACTTCTCGTGTCCAGAAAGCAAAACTTGGCACTTTGAAACTTTTGCCAAATTTGCCAAAGACTAGGATCGCTGCCGAAGCTGCAACCTATTATGTCAAATCTTCTGTTGGCCTCAGTTTGCTGCTTTGACCCACTGAAGATCGGACTTCCAGAAAAGTCTCTAAATCTCAGTGTAGAGGGGTTCATTAGGCCAGAAGCTGAGCAGAAACCTGTCAAAGTCAAGACCATCCTGGCACATACTTCGCTCACTCTTTCATTTTGTTGATGACGGCACTGGAAGCCTGCTCTTGCCTTCTTCGAACCCTGCTTTGGGTTCAGTTTTCAGCTTGTCTCACCAACGACTAGTCGATGACCACTTTTTCTCCATGAAAATGTCCAAGTTTGAAGGTAAGCTTTTCACTGGGTAAACCTGGTCCTGGTATCCATGCAACAGTCCATTGCGGTCAGCCGTAGCTTTTGACTCAATCTAGCCCAGATAATCAATTTTGGCTCTGCACTCTTTTTGGCGTTAATTTGAATTAAAATCATTAACTCTGATTCTACTTATTGGATTTTTGTTGGTTTGGTGTCATGTTATTTACCAAAATGTACACAATCTTTCTAAATTGGTTTGAAATGTTTCTTCTGTGGTGTTTTCACCTTATTGCTATTTGAGTCCTGCCTAAATACTTTGCAAACTGGCTCTAAATTAAGCCTAATTACTTTTTGCCAATCTACCACAGTGCTAAGCATAGTTTATTTAGTGCCTTTAGCAGTTTCCCCTGACAAGTATTGTGATTATTATTTAAGATGGGTTCCCACCCCAAATACTACTCCAATGTCTTACAGTGCCATACTTGGTGGTCTTGAAAGCCATTTAATCAGGAAGCAATTTCCAGCCCTGTCATATATTGTACACAAAGGAAACTTCCATTCTATTTAATCAAGAGCCAGAAGCGAAGCACCTAACATTCAGTGATGCACAACAAAATGTACCTCTTTTTGATACATATTAGAGGAGACCTATGAGGTTACCCTTCTGTGCCTATCCAAGATAAAAACATCTCCAGGACCTATACTCTGATTCTCAGCACCCTCAAAGCTTCTATCTGTGGAATTACTTGTAAATGTAATATTTAACTTTTGAACCTTGGATATAATAAATGCTAACTTACATAATTTGTGAGCACATTTGTTACATACAAACTAGTAATAATAAAAATGGAAGTAATTATGGGTGATTGCAATTTTAAAGCAGAGTTCAAAGAATACATTTTTGAACTTAAACTTAATTGATTTATTGAAGTTAATTTACAAACTTTCCTTTTTGAATAGGGCCCTATATTCTTTCTTTCGATGCAACACTTTACAACACCTAACCAAATGAGCATAAATGCATCTCTCACTGCCAGGCAAGCAGATGGCCCAGTGTAAAATGAGGTACATTCAAATAAAATTGACATTTGAATTACAGAGCACTATCTGGCAGTCCTCCTGTAAGGCAGGCCACCAGTTTGCAGTATTTTTAAAATGACTTACAAAGGAAATTTGCCACACCAAAAACATAAGGTAATTGTGATTACATTATCAAACAAAAAATATAAAGAAACACATGATACTTTCCACATTGAAAAATTAAACTAAAAGGTCTACATTGCTTTACACTAATTAAATGTTAAATAGAAAATAGCATGAGGAGTGTAACCATTTCAGCACCCAGAAAATTGTATATCTTCATAAACCCAATAATTAGTCTACAGAGGGAGGTGGGAAACGATATTTACAATGCGGTCGAAACCACATGTGCCTTTACCACAAATGCAATAACACACTTGCCTTTACCATGCATATGCCTTAACCATGCACCCGTGGCGTAACGAAACTTGAGGGGGCCCCCTGCAAACTACAAGGAGGCCCCCCCCCCCCCATTCTCCGTGCCATTCTAGAGTTCTCAGGCCAGCGACCTGCCATACTGCAGGGGATGCGGGGCGATTGTTACACCACTGTCGCCAATACAGCCATTATAAGTAACACTGGATGGTGGAGTTAAAGGTTGGGTTTAGTCTGCCAGCAGGCTATCGTGGGTGGTGGTCCATTCATTACAGGGTCCCTGCCAAGTTTGCCCGATTTTAAGTGGGTTTCCTGATGCAGACTCCTGTCATGATATACAACATCGGGCCCACTCATTGTTCAGTTTTGACAATAGTGCATCCACTGCTCCTTGTCGTTTCCAGTATTAAAACATTAGACAATGCGACAATGCAGTATTTCAAAAGCAGATGTAACTACAAAGAGCACATTTTGATAATACATTTTTATTAGTAGGCAATAGCAATCTTAAGAGGCATTGCATAGCTTTATACACACTTTGACCCCAATTCCATCTCAGTTTTCAGGAAGATACCACATCTCTCTCTCTCTCTCAGTCAGTATCTCTCTTTCAGTCAGTCAGTCAGTCTCTCTCTCTCTGTGTCAGTCTCTGTCAGTCAGTCTCTCTCTCTCAGTCAGTCTCTCGCTCTCTTAGTCTCTCTCTCTCAGTCAGTCAGTCCATCTCTCTCTGTCATTCAGTCTCTCTCAGTCAGTCAGTCTCTCTCTCTCAGTCAGTCAGTCTGTCATTCAGTCAGTCTCTCTCTCTCTTAATCAGTCAGTCTATCTCTCTGTCATTCAGTCTCTCTCAGTCAGTCAGTCTCTCTCAGTCAGTCAGTCCGTCAGTCAGTCAGTCTGTCAGTCAGTCTCTCTCTCTCTCTGTCAGTCAGTTGGTCTCTCTCTCTCTGTCAGTCTCTCTCAGTCAGTCCCTCTCTCAGTCTCTCTCTAAGTCTCTCTCTCTCTCTCTGTCAGTCTCTCTGCCTGTCAGTCCCTCTGTCTACCAGTGCCTCTGTCTGTCAGTCCCTCTGTCTGTCAGTCTCTCTATCAGTCCCTCTCTCTATCAGTCTCTCTATCTCTCTCAGCCAGTCAGTCTCTCTCAGTCAGTTAGTCTCTCTCTCAGTCAGTCTCTCTCTTTCTGTCAGTCAGTCTCTCCCTTTCTGTCAGTCAGTCTCTCACAGTCTCTCTCTGTCAGTTTTTCTCAGTCAGTCAGTGTCTCTCTTTCAGTCAGCCAGTCTCTATCAGTCAGTCTTTCTCTCTCTCTCTCTCTCTCTCTCTCTCTCTCTCTCTCTCTCTCTCTCTCTGTCAGTCAGTCTCTCTCTGTCAGCCTCTCCCTTTGTCAGTCAGTCTCTCTCTCTGTCAGAGTCTGTCTCTCTCTTTCTCTGTCAGTCTCTCTCTGTCAGCCAGTCTCTCTCTCAGTCAGTCTCTCTCTCAGTCAGTCTCTCTCAGTCAGTCAGTCTCTCTCTCTTAGTCAGTCAGTCTCTCTCTCTTAGTCAGTCAGTCTCTCTCTCTTAGTCAGCGAGTATCTCTCTTAGTCAGTCTCTCTCTTAGTCAGTCTCTCTCTCTCTGTCAGTCCCTCTCTCTGTCAGTCTCTCTCTCTGTCAGTCTCTCTCTCTGTCAGTCTCTCTCAGTCAGTCCCTCTCTCTGTCAGTCCCTCTCTCCGTCAGTCTCTCTGTCAGGCTCTCTCACTCAGCCTCTCTCTCTCTCAGCCTCTCTCTCTCAGTCAGTCAGTCTTCCAGACAGTCTCTCTCTCCCTCTGTAAGTCTCTCTCACTCAGTCAGCCAGTCTCTCTCAGTCAGTCTCTCTCTCTGTCAGTGACTCTCTCTGTCAGTCAGTCTCTCTCTCTCAGTCAGTCTCTTTCTCTGTCAGTGACTCTCTATGTCAGTCAGTCTCTCTCTCTGTCAGTCAGTCTCTCTCTCTGTCGGTCAGTCTCTCCTTCTCTGTCAGTCTCTCAGTCTCTCTCTCTCTGTCAGTCTCCGTCAGTCAGTCTCTCTCTCTCTCTCACAGTTAGTCTCTCTCTCTCAGTCTCTCTCTCCCAGTCAGTCAGCATCTCTCAGTCAGTCATTCTCTCTCTACCTCAGTCAGTCAGTGTCTCTCTCTGTCAGTCGGTATCTGTAAGTCAGTCAGCCTCTCTCAGTCAGTCTCTCTCTCAGTCAGTCTCTCTCAGTCAGTCTCCCTCGCAGTCAATCAGTCTATCTCTCTGTCAGTTAGTCTCTGCCTCAATCTCTCAGTCTCTCTCTCTGTCAGTCAGTATCTCTCTACCTCAGTCAGTCAGTCTCTGTCAGTCAGTCAGTCTCTCTCTCTCTCTCGCTGTAAGTCAGTCTCACTCTCAATCAGTCTCTCTCTCTCTCTCTGTCAGTCACTCTCTCAGTCAGCTAGTCTCTCTCTCTCTCTCAGTCAGTTTCTCAGTCAGTCAGTCTCTCGGTCAGTCAGTGTTCAGTCTGTGAGTCAGTCAGTATCTACTCTCTCTCCACTCTCTCCATTCTCCCTCTCCATTCTCTCTCTCAACTCTGTCCACTCTATCTCTGCTGTCTCTCTCTCTCCACTCTCTCTCCACTGTCTCTCTCTCCACTTTCTCTCTCTCTACTCTCTCTCCACTCTCTCACTATCTCTCTCTCTCTCTCTCTCCACTCTCTCTCCACTCTCTCCCTCCACTGTCTCACTACTCTCTCTCCACTCGCTCTCTCCACCCTCTCTCCCTTATCTCTCTCTCTCTACTCTCTCTCTACTCTCTCTCCACTGTCTCTTTCTACTGTCTCTCTCCACTCTGTCTCTACTCTCTCTCCACTCTCTCTCTCTCTCTCCACTCTCTCTCTCTCCGCTCTCTCTCCCTCCACTCTCTCCACTGTCTCCTTTCACTCTCTCTCTACTCTCTCTCTACTCTCTCTCCACTCTCTCCCCACTCTCTCTCCAATCTCTTCACTCTCTCTCCACTCTCTCTCCACCCTCACTCTCTCCCCCCTCTCTCTCCACTCTCTCTCTCCACTCTCTCTGGCTCACTCTCTCCACTGTCTCTTCTTGCTCTCTCCACTCTCTCTCCCCACTGTCTATCTCCACTCTCTCTCCACTCTCTCTCTACTCGCTCGCCACTGTCTCTCTCCCTCCACTATCTCTCTCTCCACTGTCTCTCTCCCTCTCTCCACTGTCTCTCTCTACTCTCTCTCCACCCTGTCTCTCTCCACTCTCTCTCTCCACTCTCTCTCTCTCTCCACTCTCTCTCTCTCTCCACTCTCTCTCTCTCCACTATCCCCCACTCTCCCTCACAAAGTAGTGTGCATTCCATAGGCGTCCGCAGAAATGTTTCCAGGGGGGGCACATTTTTAACTTCATCACCATCCCCCTTGCACCCTTCTCCCCTCTGCCTTGAACCCTTCTTGCCCTCCCTCTTGCACCCTTCTCCCCCTTGCACCCTTCTCCCGCCCCCCCTTGAACCCTACTCCACCTCTGCCTTGCACCCTTTTCTACCTTGCACCATTCTCCCCTCTGCCTTACAACATTCTCCCCTCTGCCTTGCACCCTTCTCCCCTCTGCCTTGCACCCTTCTCCTCTCTGCCTTGCACCCTACTCCACCTCCGCCTTGCACCCTTTTCGGCCTTGCACCCTTCTCCCCTCTGCCTTGCACCCTTCTCCTCTCTGCCTTGTACCCTACTCCACCTCCGCCTTGCACCCTTCTCTACCTTACACCCTTCTCCTCTCTGCCTTGCACCCTACTGCACCTCCACCTTGTACCCTTCTCCCCTCTGCCTTGCACCCTTCTCCCCTCTGCCTTGCACCCTTCTCCCCTCTGCCTTGCCCCCTTCTCCTCTCTGCCTTGCACCCTACTCCACCTCCGCCTTGCACCCTTTTCTGCCTTGCACCCTTCTCCCCTCTGCCTTGCACCCTTCTCCTCTCTGCCTTGTACCCTACTCCTCCTCCGCCTTGCACCCTTCTCTACCTTTCACCCTTCTCCCCTCCGCCTTGCACCCTTCTCCTCTCTGCCTTGCACCCTTCTCCTCTCTGCCTTGCACACTTCTCCCCTCTGCCTTGCACCCTTCTCTTCTCTGCCTTGCACCCTTCTCTTCTCTGCCTTGCACCCTTCTCTCGTCTGCCTTGCACCGTTCTCCCCCTCCGCCTTGCACCCTTCTCTACCTTGCACCCTTCTCCCCTCTGCCTTCGCACCCTTCTCCCCTCTGCCTTGCACCCTTCTCCTCTCTGCCTTGCACCCTTCTCTTCTCTGCCTTGTACCCTTCTCCCCTCTACCTTGCACCCTTCTCCTCTCTGCCTTGCACCCTTCTCCTCTCTGACTTGCACCCTTCTCTTATCTGCCTTGCACCCTTCTCCCTTCTGTCTTGCACCCTTCTCCCCATCCCCATCGCACCCTTCTTCCCTCTGCCTTGCAACCTTCTCCCCCTCCGCCTTGCACCCTTATCTACCTTGCACCCTTCTCCTCTCTGTCTTGCACCCTTCTCCCCTTCCGCCTTGCACCCTTCTCTACCTTGCACCCTTCTCTACCTTGCACCCTTCTCCTCTCTGCCTGGCACCCTTCTCCTCTCTGACTTGCACCCTTCTCTTATCTGCCTTGCACCCTTCTCCCCTCTGCCTCGCAACTTCTTCCCACTCTGCCTTGCACCCTTTTCTACCTTGCACCCTTCTCCTCTCTGCCTGCACCCTTCTCCTCGCTGCCTTGCACCCTTCTCTTCTCTGCCTTGCACCCTTCTCTTCTCTGCCTTGCACCCTTCTCCCCTCTGCCTTGCACCCTTCTCCCCCTCGCACCCTTCTCTACCTTGCACCCTTCTCCCCTCTGCCTTCGCACCATTCTCCCCTCTGCCTTGCACCCTTCTCCTCTCTGCCTTGCACCCTTCCCTTCTCTGCCTTGTAACCTTCTCCCCTCTGCCTTGCACCCTTCTCCTCTCTGCCTTGCACCCTTCTCCTCTCTGACTTGCACCCTTCTCTTCTCTGCCTTGCACCCTTCTCCCCTCTGCCTTGCAACCTTCTCCCCCTCCGCCTTGCACCCTTCTCTACCTTGCACCCTTCTCCTCTCTGTCTTGCACCCTTCTCCCCCTCCGCCTTGCACCCTTCTCTACCTTGCACCCTTCTCCTCTCTTCCTTGCACCCTTCTCCTCTCTGCCTTGCACCCTTCTCCTCTCTGCCTTGCACCCTTCTCCCCCTCCGCCTTGCAACCATCTCTACCTTGCACCCTTCTCCCCTCCGCCTTGCACCCTTCTCTACCTTGCACCCTTCTTTCCTCCGCCTTGCACCCTTCTCTACCTTACACCCTTCTCCTCTCTGCTTTGCACCCTTCTCCTCTCTGCCTTGCACCCTTCTCCTCTCTACCTTGCACCCTTCTCCCCTCTGCCTTGCACCCTTCTCCCCCTCTGCCTCGCACCCTTCTTTACCTTGCACCTTTCTGCCCTCTGCCTTGCACCCTTCTCTACCTTGCACCCTTCTCCCCTCTGCCTTGCACCCTTCTCTATCTTGCACCCTTCTCCTCTCTGCTTTGCACCCTTCTCCTCTCTGCCTTGCAGCCTTCTCCTCTCTACCTTGCACCCTTCTCCCCTCTACCTTGCAGCCTTCTCCTCTGTACCTTGCACCCTTCTCCTCTGTAGCTTGCACCCTTCTCCCCTCTACCTTGCACCCTTCTCGTCCCCCCTTTGCCCCCCATGGGGATGCCCACATGGTGCGTTCTAATAGGAGTGCTTACCTGAGGGCACCATTTTGCTGCCTCATCCCTTCTCATGAGCTTTGCCTTGGAAAATGCTCTCTCTGGGGGCCCCCACTCCCACCCTTGTCAGGGTCCCGAGCAGTGCTCGGTGCAGTCTCCTGCTCTTGCTCTCTAGGGCTGGGTCCCCCACCCCATCCTTGTCCTTGTCTCTTCTCTTCTCTTGTGGGGTGGGCTTTGCTTATGGATAGGAGAGAGTGGGAACCGGGCTCTTCTGGGATGGGCTTTGCTTATGGAGAGGAGAGAGTGGGGGCCGGGCTCTGTGCTTCCTCAGAGGAGCAGTGGAGACTGCCATCTTTGGGGCCCCACCCTTGTCCCTATCTCTTCTCTTCTCCTGTGGGGTGGGCTTTTCTTATGGAAAGGAGAGAGTGGGGGCCGGGCTCTGTGCTGCCTCAGAGGAGCAGTGGAGACTGCTGTCTCTGGGGCCCCCACCCCCACCCTTGTCCCGGGCCTGCTCTGACTGAAGAGAAACAATGTTGATACTTTGTTTTTCTTCAGTCAGAGGGAGGCGGGAAGGGCTCAGAGCAGGCTGCACCTGCTTCAGACCCAGAGGGATAGAGGTTTGCTTTAGTGCAAGCCTCTCTCACAGCTCTCAGAATAGCTGAGGGGCCGGGCCCCCTTCATTAACTGTAGAGAGTGGGCCCCCCACACCAAGGGGTGTTTGTTACGCCCCTGCCATGCATATCCCTTTAACACACATGCCTTTACAATGATTTTGTTCGTAAAGGTAGTAAAGGCATATGTGTGGTACAGGCAGTCACTGCTCTAAATTCAGAGTGAATGGGCTGGGTGTGGCAGATGTGGGAGGTGTTGAAGATGTAGAGGGCTTTCCTCCTTCCCAGATGAGAATGGAAGGAGCAGGAAGGATCAGGACGCAGCTTGGTAAGTAGGGCTGGGGTGTTTTTAGGGCTGGGGTTGCGGTTTCGGGGATCTGGGCAGGGATTGGAGTGTTTTTAGTTCTGGGGTCAGTGTTCTTTTCAGGGCTTTGTTCGGGGGCTCAAGGCGACAGGCTAGGATGTAATCTTCACCATGCATTTGCCTTACCAATCATGCCTATAGAAAGAAATTCATTGTAAAAGCATGTGTGGTAAAGACATGGTTGTGGTAAAAACGCGTTGTTGGAGCATGCAATATAATCACATGCGTGGTTCTGTCAAACAACTATGTGAGGAATTCTGCCGAAATCCTATCTCAAGGGCAGAGCATTCACGAGGTATCCTTTAATGATGTAATGAAACAATTATGTTTAAAACAGAGTACAGCCGAGTTATGGTGATTAGAAAGTATTTCATCATTATCGCTTCAATTAGGCATTTATGCCACACAAATCATTGCCATCCAACTCAGTCATTTCGTAATGGTTCTTAGCAATAATTTCTGGAGATGCAGAATGATATTGCAGATGGGAGACAAATCGAGTCATAATTCAAAGCTGAGCTAAGAATAATAAATGCAAATATGTTGATAGTTTTATGTTGTCAAATAGCAATAAATATCTGTTAATGATGAGTCTTCACTAAACCACACTTTTTCTTGCAAGTTGCTAACATTGGTATGCATCATTTCTTCGGTTACGTATCCTTTCATCATGAAATGTGCCAAACTAGCAACACACTGTCAATTCTTTCACTGCAGAAACACAGGGCCTGATTACGATCTTGGCTGATGGGATACTCCATCATATATGTGATGAATATCCTGTCCTCCGCATTATAAGTTCCCTAAGATGTGATAGAACTTGTAATATGGAGGATTGGACATCCGTCACGTTTGTCATGGAGTTGGCATCCACCAAGATATTAAGCAGCCTTTAGTCTTCTATAGGTTCATGCTTTCACTGCTTCCCAATGAAGAAAATTGAAACAGTCAACAGTAGTACATACTGCTGCCATATAATAATTATCTGAATCTTCCAATGCATATTTAAAAACGTCCCCACCAGTTGTAGAACTTACTTTCTTTTCCATCTGACCATATACACTTAGACCTTTTGGTCCTAAACTATGAAGTAAACTTTTATTTTTTCTTGAAGCAGAAAATTCTTCTGAATCCTCCTCTTCTATTGCTGACATATAGTTTATAAAGTGCTCTTTCCACTTTGGTCATTTAGTTTAGGGTTCACCCGTCAGTGGTAAAAATAGCACAGGTGAAGTGAGCAAGAAGGTTTGGGCACTCATAACTAAGGGCCTCATTATGATGGCAGTTGGATGCTCTTACGACTGACATCATAGTGGGATTGAGACCTCGCGACAAGTAGTAGGCAGTTCTACTTGCCATATTTTGATGAGACCCCCATGTAGGCGGTCGGAAACTGCATTTTTCAAATGCGGCTTTTGCTGCAGCCCGGTAAATGCCCTCAGCACCAGCAGCAATAGTAAAAGGCATGTTTTCAAACATCCATGCACTGTGTATCAGGCACCATGTCATGTCTGGCACACAGTTGATTTTGGAAAAGGGGGTGGTGATGGACAGAGTTTCTGAATGATGCAGAATACTCTTACCCAGTCAAGAGATCAGGGCTTGATCCATCACTGTTTTTTAGCTCACTGCACCATCCCAGCTCAGAACCTGGCTACATGCAAATTAGTCTGTTCCTGTCCCAGTGCATGATGGGAACAGGGCAAACCAAACTACCAAGCCAATTCTTATACTGGGAAGGAAACAAGCTTCCGGGGACCGGTTTCTGGCATTTCAGCCGTCGTCGGCCCGGCTTGCTTGAATCCTAATGGTGCAATGAGCTAGGGACTCACGTCTGAGTATACCCTCCCACACTTAGTCTGGCACACAGTGCATGGATATTTGAGGGAACAGCACATCTGCCTTCCTGGCCACTTAGCAGTGGCCCATGGGGCTCTGCTTGGGGACCCCAAAGCCCCTTTCTGACATCCTTTCCATTGTGATGGGACCACCATGAAAAGGCTGTGAGAATGGACATTCTAATCCCTACGGGGGTGTCTGCGTAAGCACCACCTTCAATGTAGGGATTACTGTCCGACTGCTGCCCTGGTGGGCTCCTTGAGCCTGTCAGAAGAGGTGGCCTGTCCCCAGACCACTGCAATCTGACCGTCTGCATTATAATGCAGTGGTCAGACCGATAGCATGGATGTAGCTGGGACCACCACCGACGGCCTGTTGGTTGCGGTCCTACGGACATCAAAATGAGGCCCTAAGATATACTTTACAAAAATAACCTAAACAACAAGGACTATGACATTCAATTTCTGACTTTAAATAATTATTGCTCATTACTAAATAATTATCTATTGCATTGGAGGTACATTTGACTAGTGCAACACTAAAACACGTAATGCAGTATTCACCATGAAGCAGGCACTAATAATTTACCAATATTAAATTACTCCTTAAAGAATGTGACTAAAATTCAATAGAACTGTTCATACAATATATTTAAATAGTCACGGCTAAGTAAATTAAGATGTGCACATTACCCTAAATGATTCTGACGTGATTACTAGCTAGATAAGCGCATAGACCTGTATTTTGCTCAGCGCCGGGACGCCCCGCTGCTGGGGCAGCTGTGCGCTTTACAAGCTATCTTAACATAACATAGCACCTCCTGAGCCACACTGTATGCAGATGTGGTGAATGCATCACCAGAATTGAAAAGTGCACGATGAAACATAATAAACTTCTTTTAAATCAACTAAGGTAAGTGCATCACCATAAAGCTAAAGTGTAGGATATGCGTCCTGATGTTATACTAAGTTATACATTACAATAATAACCTAAACAACGAAGACTATGACGTGCAAGTTCAGACTTTAAAAAATTATTGCTCACTACTAAATACTTATCTACCCTATAAGAGGTGCATTTGACTTACTAGTGCAACCCTAAAACTTTTCATGCAGTATTCACCAAGAAGCAGGTTCTAATAAATCACAAATATATTTAAATAGTCAAAGATAAGCAAAATACGGTGTGCAAAATGATTATCAGCTGAATCTGTGCGCAGACCTGTCAACGCCTTCTGAGCTATACTGGATCCAGAAGTGCTGTGCACATCACCGTAATTGTGGAGTGTGCAATGAAACGTAATAAACTTCTTTTAAATTGACTAAGGAATGTGCATCCCCGTAAGGTTAAAGTGCGGATGTGCATCCTGAAGAATGAAGGAATATCGCGCACACAAGCTTTATGGGCCAAATGTATCAAGCAAATTAGCAGTCGTAAAGGCCGAAATTCTACGAATTTCAGCCTTTGCGAATGCTAATATGCTAAATGGAATGTATGAAACATTTTCGCAGCAAAATAGGGAATCGCAAAAGTTGCCATTCCTTATTTTGCGATTGCACTTAAGGAATCGCAAATTTAGCGATTCCTTAAATGCAATGTATCAAATAAAAATTAATGCAAAAATGCCCATAAGGAATCGCAAATTACCACCAACTTCTAGTTGGTGGTAAGTTGCGAATTCTTTTGAAAAAGCAATGTATTTAAAATCCAAAGGTGGCATATGACGCTCATACATGCCCTTTGGGCATGTATGTGCGCCATATGCCTACACATGTCATTTTCAGGGGACCAGCAGGGTGTTCTTGTGACACGCCTGCACCCTTGAAAATATTCCTAAATTGCGATTAGCAAATTGCTAATCGCAATTTTCCCCTTCATTCCTATGGGCCTCCTGGCCCATAGAAATTAATGGGAAAATTGTGATTGGCAATTTGCTAATCGCAATTTAGGAATGTTAAGGAATCGCTAAAAAGAAGCGATTTCCTACATACATAACATTTTGCGATTTCTAAATAGCGATTCCTTAAAAATCGCTATTTAGAAATCGCAAATTGGCATGATGATACATATGGCCCTATGTGAGGTGTGTGCATCACAGTGAAGGCTGGCCATGCACACAAGCATTAAGCTAGATGTACTCATCGCCGTGAGGATTGGAGAGCTCAAGGATGTCATCAACATTGCCAAGAATAGAATAAAAAGACTAGAAAAGAGGTTTGTTTCGCTTTTGTCTTTCTAAAAACAATAAAACTGGGCATTTTATTTAAAAATTAAATGTATGTCTACTAGCACCAAAGAACTAACAAACACAAACTTACAAACATATATATTCTTTGGGCCTGATTACGATGTTGGCAAAGCCATCCGGCAGGTAGTCTGAGTCTTTCCCCCGACATCGTTGTGGAGAAGTGTGGCTCACTGGTTAGAAGTGTGGCTCATGGTTAGAGGAGGCAGACCTGGAAGCAGAGGTCAGCCTGGGACCAGGGTTCAATTCCCGGCTCTGCGGGGTCTGGAGTCCTAATATGTCCATGGACTCGACAATTCTCGCTCCGGTGCCTACTCGATTCACGGGTTCACACTCTGCAACTCTGGGCAATAGCTTGCTTAATCTCCACAACGGCCCCTCGCGGCAGGATGCCTGGCTTTCACCTTGCGGATACCCTGCCGGGGTTATCTCACAGGGGAATACCAGGACGGGTTCCCTAAGCAAGCGCTTAGAAACCGGTTGGTGATTTGCGCTATATAAATTCCTGCACATTTACATTTACATTTTCATTTCAACTGCCGTAATATAATGCTGACGGTCGTAAGGAAACCTGCAGGGCTCAAGGAGCCCGTTGGAGCGCCGGAAGGAGTCATGATCCCATAATGACGGCAGAACAAGCCTTGGCTCCACCTTCGAGATTATGATCTGACTTTACCACAGCCTTTCCATGTTGCCCTTTCCGACATGGAAAGGCTGTCGTGAAGTGAATTTGGGGGCCTCTAGCAGAGCCTCCTTCCCCCCTGGCCCATTCTTCTATGGGGCCTGTGGGGGCACCTATGGTGTCCCCTACACATGCCTGCACCATGTGGCAAGCACCACATGGTACCTGCCACATGGTGCAGGAATATTTAAAAAGATAAATTTTTCCATGGCAGCTTGTGCTGTGGGCCTTTTTTGCCCTCTGTACAAGTTGTCATTGAAAAGTGAATGTTTCCGACTGCCCATAGGATGGTTGCATCCCAATTCTGCGGTTTAACCACAAACCTATAGTCGGACAGTTCTATTTCGCTACTGAGCCCCTAAGTCCTTATAGTGTGAAGCTCAAAAACTTTGTTTATTTTCCTTTATTTGTTTAAAAACCTTTAGAAATAATTTTCATATAAATTAAAATCACAAGTTAAAAGCAAACATAGTTGTCTCTGTTCAACTCATACACAGTTAGTTCATGAAAATAGTCATTATATTATAGACACAGATTTTTAAACATCCAATGTATAAGCATTTAGTTCAACGTGTTAATAAAACACAAAAACTTGCTGACGCAGAGTTTCAGTGGATAATGATATATCTTTTCACTAGCTTCTTCAGGACAAAGATTTATATCACAAAATGTTTTTAAGAAACTGAGAAATACACACAATTACTATACATTTTAATTTAGGACTCAAAAGCATTATTTACTATGATCCATGGGTTTTTAAAAACCACCAAGTGTCCCAATTAATGTCTTTCATCAAACGAATTGATATATTGTCCTACCTCCTCAAGTAGAGTGAGCTATATCCATTGTTAAGTGAGGAGGCCTAATGCTATAAGGTAATTATAGAAATTCCACCCCTGCTTACTGAACACTGCCAACTCACAGCGAGAGAAAGAAACCCTAATGCGCTTTGACACAAGGTGCATACTCCAGAACAGAATAGCGAGCTCTAATAATTCTCCCAAAAGTACTTTACAGCTGCTTGTTAATAAAAGACCTGTGCATCACTGCAGGAGCAGGAATGCGCAAAAAAAGAGAATTTTCTCACAACGCCTTCTTCCAATAAGGCAGCCTCTGTTTAGCTGTCAAGAAAATGCCCCAAAGGTGAACCCAATGTGCACGCAGAATAGTGCGTGTGCTAGGATGTCAATGAAAAAGCTGCTCTGGAGGAGAAAGCTTGAGGAGAAGCTCGAAAGCAGCCTCGCCCTTAATTCCAAAGAAATGCTAACGCAACTCTCCTGCACCACCCCATTTCAGCATTGTCATCACGTCATAGGACCAGAAGGGAGATACAGTGTTCTGCATGGTAAACTAGATGGTAGAGAAATATGCATAATCAATGTATACGCTCCTAATGATAACTGCCCCCTATTCTTTAAAAATCTAGTGGAGACATCGGCACCGTACTTGGGAGCTCCGTTGTTTCTAGCTGGGGACAGACTAAAGGACCATGAACCCCCATGCCAAAATACCAAACCTCGAATGACGAAGACGTTGAGAGACTTTCTATAAGGCCTACACCTCTGTGATATCTGGCGAGAGTGTCACCGACTATCTGACTTTTCCTGTCATACTCCAGCATCTGGAACGTTAAGCCACTTCGATTGCTGGTATGTGTCGGCTGAGCTTGGGTCCAGAGTAAAGGGATAACATATTTGCCCAGGTACCTCTCAGATCACTCACCAGCACTGCTTAGTTTTGAGGGATGCAAACCTCGTTCCCAGGTTCCCCTATGGCGACTGAACGCAGAAGCATTAACAGACCCCCGCAGCTGAGATAACTGATGCTCTCCAACAGTACATTGAGGGAAACTGAGGCACAGCTTTAACCCGTGCACTTGAGTGGGACTTCATGAAGGTAGTGATGCAGAGAATATATATTTAAACCTCATATGGTGTGCGGCAGCAAATAGAAAGAGATGTATCTACCCAAGAAGAGAAATTAAGTAAATTAGAGAGGGTGGTCCCTATGACTCCTCATAAATGACAGAGTGGTGCGCAGCAAAGGAGGCTCTTTTGACAGACTTCCGGAGACTAGAAAAACACGTTTACATAGCTCATTGTCAAAGGTGCACATAGAAGACGATAAAACAGAAGCGTTGTTGGCTCTTTTAGCGCACTGGGAATTTCCTATGGAACCCATTCTACAGTTGTGTGACAGCAGTGGAAAACTGGTATGCTCCCCAAAATGAAATTGCTGAGGTCCTAGTGGGACACCTCAAGGGGGTGTATAGCAGTGGATCGTCGCCCAGTCAGAAAGAGATTAAATCTTTTTAGACTTAGTTGAGCTCCCCCTACTGGATCAGGATGCAGTTAAGGCCCTAGAGGTTCCAATAACAAGGGAGGAGGTGATGTTGGCCATTCAAAAAGTCAAATCATCGAAAGTCCAGGTAACGACAGACTACCTGCAGAATTTTACCAGAAATGTGCCCATCTGCTGGTTGATAGGTTATTAGAGGTCTATAACGAGGCAATTCAGGTGGGCGTTCTAACACCATCCCCGGCGTCGGAGGTGAAAAACCTGGGCGTATGGTTAGATCCCGCCCTCAGTTTTTCTGTGCACACAAAAAAAGTAGCTGCCACTTCTTTTGGCATACTGCGTGAGCTTAGACCAGCCCTTACATTTTTTGATGCTCTGACTCGTCAGCTGATTATTCAGGCCACTATTCTCTCGCGATTAGATTATGCGACTTCACTCCTGCTGGGAGCCAATCAGGCGGAAATTGTTCGGATGCAATGCATCCAGAACGCCGCGGCTAGAGCTCTGATGGGTCTACCTAAATTTTGTTCTGTGAAGGCAGCCATCCAGAAGCTTCACTGGCTTCCTATGGCCCAAAGGATTGAGTTTAAGACTCTTTGTCTTTCTTATAAAATTCTTAAACTGTCATCCCCTCAGATTCTGGCACATCTTCTCACTCCTTACGTTCCCTCCCATTCTCTAAGGTCATTGGGCCAAAATCTGGCCATTGTTCCACGCTTCAAACGCTGTCGTGCCGGAAGTTGGTCTTTCCGTTACCTCGCGGCCAAGCGTTGGAATACCTTACCAGCTCACATTCCTGTCCTGGAGGATTGTCAGCCTTTCGGAGGGCTATTAAAACATTCCTTTTCCCTCCCAGCATGTAAGAGATCTGTTGGACTTTCTGTAATGTTTGGTTTGTTATGTCTGGGCATTTTCCTTCTGCCTGTCAAAGCGCCGGGACGCCCCTTTGCGGGGGCAGCTGCGCGCTGTAAAAATCACTATAACATAACATCTATGCGGGAGATGCTAGTTGCCACGATACTGGAACCCGATAGAGATCCCTTACTTCCTAACTCATACAGGCCAATCTCATTACTTAATTTAGATGTCAAACTACTCAGTGGAATACTGGCATGGAACACGTATCATGCCTAATATGTTCAATTTTATTCATACGCACCAAGCAGGGATTATCCTGGGGTGGAGCACTGCTCATAACTTGCATAGACCGGCGCATGTGTGGTATGCCCCAGCCTTGAAGGACGACGACTGTGCTCTTGCACTGTTAGATATACAACAGGCTATTGATTACCTAGATTGGTATTACATGTGGCAGGTGCTGGAAAGGGTCGGAGTGGGATTGTGGTTCCTTGGTTGGGTTTGGCTGTTCTATGCAAACCCAGTGGCAAGAGTCAAAATCAGGACGGTGGTATCCAAACAACTTGCTCTGTGTCAAGGCACCCGTCAGGGATCCCATTTGTCCCCACTGCTGTTTGCAACAGCTATGGGACCTTTGGTAACCGCTCTTTGGGAAACATTGGAACCATGGGGAATCCGGCTGGGGGAGACTAATCACGTTGTCTCCCTCTATGCCACAGACACACTGATTTATCTATGGCAGCCGGAATATGCGATCCCAACATTCCTTGGAGTGATGCGCCAATTTGGAGAGATCTCTGGTCTCCATATAAATCCCGGGAAATCTAAACTGATTCCCTTAGGACGCCTGGCACGGTTGACGCAAGTGTAGCTGCCGCGAGTGGAGATGGCGTGGACGCGGCAGTGAATGCGGTACCTAGGGATATGACTGCAAATACTGCCTCTACATATCTGGATTTTAACATTGGGAGAGTGATCATGGGTATTAAAGGCTCTGTATGATTTTGGAAGGAGCTACTGTTATCCTTAACAAGCCAAATTGCAGTAGTAAAAATGATTATCCTACCCCGTTGCCTGTACACGTTGCACAACTCCATATATATGATACCTTGACAATATTTTAAAGCATTAGATGCCGTAGTGACAGACCTCCTACGGGGCACTAAACAGAGAAGAGTGAAAGTAACAATACTGCAAAGAGCATGCCCTGGGGGATTAGAGATGCCCTGCCTGGAATTACATGGCTTCCCATTTGCAGCATACAATTCATTGTTTAGACAGTGGTGATAATTAGGAAAGAAAGCTGCTGTTGGGTATGCATCAGAGCAACTCGCTACCAGAGTTATTGATGCTTGGCATGGGCGCCCCCCTTCAATCCCATATATAGTACGTCATGTGGCATGGTGTGGGACACAGTAGTGCGACATGTGATAAAAAGGGCACCATTCGCACAGGTTATGCTGTATGGGCACTGCGTCCTTTTGCATGTATAGCTGATTCTATGTCCGTACACAGGTGGAAAGTTGGGGGATGCCTCACACTAGGCGATTTGTATACAAAGGATAGATTTATTACACAAGCCGAGGCAGAAGACACTTTTTATTTGGGGACCGGCCAGTTCCTGCAAGGGAATTTTGGCCAACGTTTCCTGAAGAACCCTCTAGCACTAAGACGTTATCAATAATGCTATCAATGGCAAGGGCAGACGTCTGATATCACACCTTTACATGGCTATAAGAGAGGATCCACCGGGAGGAGTGCTTCAGGTCCATATAAAATGGGCAAGGTTATTAGAGGAACCTTTGACAGACAAGGAATGGTAGAAAATACATGAGGGGTACGAACAATGAGTTCTAACTCGCATTTCAAGAACCTTCTATACAATATAGTACATCAGACATACCTCAGCCTTCGAACGCTGCAAGTGATACACCATACCCGTAAAGACGAATGCCCAAGATGTAGGGAGAGCAGAGCAGATTTCCTGCATATGATCTGGACCAGTCTGGAGCTTCGCGCCCACTGGAGCAAGGTTCTTGCTTGCCTACGAAAAGCCACAGGATGGCTGATGCCTGAGGAGGTCAGGCAGGCATTATTAGGCTTAATACTCTCACCTAAGGGCAAGAAACTGAGCAGAAGGTTTGTTTTGCTGGGTCTTGTGTTGCTTAAACGCCGGATTGCTATAGCATGGCTGTGTCCCAGAACTCCGAAGAGTGAAAGTTGGGTAAGAGATATGCATGAATGGGCCATGGCGGAACAGGCCTGAACGAAATTTGTGAGAAATTATGAAAAGTTTGAAGAAAAACTAAAAGGCATGGTCTCATATGATAGCAGAGTTAAAGGAGGAAAAGACCATGGTGTACCAAGCCCCTATTAGAGATACAGGAAATGCTTAGAAGGGGAATACCACGTGACATTTAAAGAGACCATGTGAATCAGAATGATGCAATGGCACAAAGGGGGGGCTATGGGTTTATTGTTTATTATGACATGACACGTATTGTCATTTAGAAGCTGAAAACTCTGCTGAATCAGTTGTTGTGGATATGGAAAGAACAGTGACTTGAAGCTTGTAAGCTGTCATGTTGTATATGAAACCCAAAAATGGAAATAAAATTGTTTGGAAAAAAACCCTCTCCTGCACCACCTGCTGTTCGGGCACATTAACGTGGCTCCGGAAAAGGCCAGTGTTGGGACTGAAACATACGACGCAGATGTAATCAGTAATAGACTTCAACATAGAGTTTCTGTATGGACACATTCCTCCCGGATTGCTTAGGCCTGAAGCACCGTGGAATAATTCGACGCCAAATCTGTAGTGTTTCTTCCAACAACAACAGGAGACTCTGGTAACTTACTAACATTTATTGAATGGGAACAGGCAGCAACATCTATTGTGCATCAGGTATCTCTTCAACTGCCAGAACCCCTATATCTACGATGACTGTTTCCATAGCACCTGGACTGTATCAGAGCCTGGGCTGGGAAGGCAAAGCCGGACCAAATGGGGGCCTGGGCCAAACGCCGCCCGGAGGTGGGAAGCCCCCCCCCCTCTGGTCGCCCATAGTGGTGCTGGCCTCTCCCAATCAGGGGGGCAGGCTGCAAGCCGCAGAGGGGATTAAGAAGGGGGCAGACAGCCCACTTGAGCATTCAATCCCCTCCGATGGCAGGAGAAGAAAGGAATCCCACCCACCCACTTTAGAAAAAGGCAGAAATGCGGGCGTCGCAGCCGCAAGGAGTTGAGGCGAGTCAGTAAAAAAACCTAGAAGGATAGAAAAGGGAGAGAATTTGGTAGAAGTAGATGGATGCTCACACAGTGTGCTTGGGATGGCTCACGGCAGGGACACGCAGGGAGCAAAAAGTGGCCAGTATCCACTGAGAGAGTAGATGGAAGGCTCACACTGTGTACTTGCGATGCCTCATGGCAGGGACACATAGGGAGCAAAATGTGGCCAGTAGCCATGGAGAGAGTAGATGGAAGGCTCCCGCAGGGCCCTTGGGATGCCAAACGGCAGGGGTCCCAAGGGATCAAGAGGTAAACTCAGCCTCAGGCTGGATACAGGAGGTGCTTACATGGGGTCCTTGGGATGCCACGCGGCTGGGACCCTGAAGAGCAGAGATTGGCCATGAGGGCACTGAAGGTAAGCAGGACGGCACATATGGCCCAGGCAAGTCCGGATGGACACCCACCAAGTCAGTAGCAAGTTTAAGCCTAACCCCTTGGCAAGAGTGGCCATGGTATTGGCCCCCCCCTTCCAAAAGGTGATCTGTCTGAAAGCAGATAACAACCAAAAATGGACTGAATGAGCCACAATGACAGATCGTTAAGGGAGGCAACAAAATGTTATGTATGACCACGAATATCAAATGTAGAAAATAATTAAGGGCCAGATGTAGGAGCCCTAATACCGGTCGGAAACGGCCGATTTCGGCCGTTTCCGACCGGTATTAGGCTTTTCAGATGTAGGGGGCCTACCAAATCGGTAATTTTACCGATTCGGTAATTTTACCGATTCTGTAAATATACCGATTCGGTAAAATACCCAATCGGTATATTTACCGAATCGGTAAATCCATATGTAGCTGACACTCCTAAGAGTTCCACAGGCCCTTAAGAGTCGGTATTTTACCACACAATCCTATTGTGTGGTAAAATACCGAATTCAGGTGTGCATGCACA
The DNA here is from genome assembly GCF_964263255.1 of Lissotriton vulgaris. Classification (NCBI taxonomy): domain Eukaryota; kingdom Metazoa; phylum Chordata; class Amphibia; order Caudata; family Salamandridae; genus Lissotriton; species Lissotriton vulgaris. The sequence goes on from NC_141697.1 coordinate 482,653,335, forward strand.
TCTGTGCATGCACACCTGTGCCATGTGACACACAGACATGCCCTTAGGGCAAGTATGTGTGCCACATGTCACACAAGCCTGTACTAGAGGGTGTCAAAGTGACACCCCCTGCACCCAATTGATTCCTATAGGCTTCAAGGGCCATAGGAATCAATGGGCAATACCGATTCGGTATTTAACGAATCGGTAAATACCGATTCTTACAGATTCTGTATTCCTAATTTCGGAATTACCTAAATCTGCCCCCTTTCCATTTACAGACTCTTAAATACTGATTCAGTAAAATCCGGTATTTAAGAGTTTGTAAATGGGAATTACCTACATCTAGCCCCTAAGTGTTTAATAAACTTCGGCCTTTTTTGGCACCAGGAAAGTTGTCCATGATGTGTTTAAAGGTCAAAGGGGTGCAGTTTGGAAAAAGGACTAAGGGAGGGAAAGGCAACTCGCTGCCTGGGAGAGGTTAGGCTAATCCTGATACCACAGCAACAGTAGGTACCAGACTCCCTACAACTGAATTACATGGGAAACAAGTAGGCTTGTTCACTTTTGCTTCTCAAAGCAGCCAAAATCTCATGTGAAAACGTGGCCATGAAATAAAGAATAACCTAGGCGAAGTGCACGTGTTAAATCTGTTTGTACTGGTTATTCTCTGATTCTAAGTGGATCCTCAAAGTACGACCTCAGAGTGGGCTGCCCCCCACCAGCCAAGATAGTGTTCTGGCTGATATAACAGTAGTCATAGTAAACTTTATTGTATAGTTAATATAAACCTTTACAACGTGTTAAAAAAGCATGAAGATATGCGACTTTCAGCATAAAACCTTATTACCATATTGTAAAAGCAACGCTGAGTCCCAGCGGAGAAAATTCAGCTGAGTCTTATTTTACTAAATAAGTCAAAGGCAGACGGGGCACAAGGCAAAGCGATCCGTGTGCATAGGGTCAGAGCAATGAGCATGATACATAAAGCGCAGACCAGTTGCGAAACAGGCCTGCAAAGGGGGCGCAGAGGGGGTTCAGCTGATCTACATTCAAAAAGTGGTTGAAACAACAATCTGTGCAGAAAAAAGGAATCCAACTTTCACGCACAGATTTACAAACAGGGTGCAAATTACTCAGAACACAGGCCTAAGTGTGGAGCGGCAGATCAGCAAACAAAGCAAAACGAGAACAGGTCACAAATTCTCTTGCTTGAACCCTGGCCAAATGTAGTCCAGGCCGTACATTCTTAGAGCGGATCAGTGCAGAGAATGGTAATAAAAATTCTAAGAACGCATGGATGGTGGCCAGCCCCAGAAAGAACAGCAGATTTGATTATTTTAAAACTGTTGTGAGCAGCAGTGTAAATGCTAAAGTGCAATGTGCAAAGAAAACGAATTAGGTTGCTGAAGCTAACCTGTGTGGACAGTGATGTGCCCATCGCAATATGGAGCCACGGCTCGCAGAGGTAAATGCTGTGCGGTGGTGAGGCGAAGCCCTGTGGGGGATAGTGGAATCCGACATACCACGGCAATCAGCGATGCAGCCAGCGCAAGGTAATTGCTTTTATGTATTTAGTTACTTAGGGCCTCATTTATGAGAAATTACGCATTGCTGCGTAAAAACAGTGATGCGTCACTTCTCAGGGCGTACTCCTTGCGACATGATTGGTGTGTCATATTTATGATATGACGCATCATGTCGCAAGGAGTTACAGATACGTCAGTATTTCTGATTTATCTGTAGGCGCAAAAGTGACGCATTGCTGGAGTGTGTCACAAAAGTGACGCAACTTCATCAATGTGTCATTTACACATGGGCAAGTCCCATGTACTTAGTGCCTGTGTCAGTCTTACGATGCCATGAAGCAGGCGTAAGATTTTGATGCATTAGCGGCCAAGAAATGACGCAAAGATTTCACTGCATCACATCCATGACCCTTTCTTGCGTCAAAACGCCCCCCCCCTTGCATACATTATACCTGGCACAGGTATAATGTGGCGAAGGGGTTTACAAAGGGACGCATCTACCTAGATGCTTTACTTTGTAAATATGGCGCAACAAGGGGCTTTTTTTACGCAACTGGTGCGTCACAAAAATTGACGCACCGGCGGCGTAAAAGTGACGCACAGCCTCATAAATGAGGCCCTTAGTTTTCATATTGCTGTGGTATGTCAGATTCCACTACCCCCACCCCATCCCGCCCACGTCCCGCCCCTGCCCCGCCGCACCACACCACAGCATTTACCTGTGAAACTGAGGGTGGCTGTAAGGTATGCGTGGGAGTCGTGACGTTGGTATGGCGGGTTCGGCCGGCCCCATGATATGCATGGAGTGATGGAAAACGCAAAGGAGCAATAATGACAGCATTTAAGAGCGTGTTGCCACAGTACCGGTAAGGTTGTATGGGAGATGGAAATCAGACCCATGAATTGCCATTGCTTAACGAGGTCCTTAGAATCCAACGCACATGCGCCTGCAGGGCCTCCAAATGAGCGCATCGTTGAGTTCAGAATTTCTTTTCTCACTTTCATGGCAGATTAATCAGTTTAGATGTTGATCGCTTTTCTTTTTTTGTCTTTTTTTGGCTTGTGCACAGAACAAAAATGTTACTGTGTGCGCCTATCTACAAAATATTAAAAGTAGGAATACTATCAAACACGTTTAACCTAAAATGAATAACGAAAAACCAAATGCCAAATGAACACTGGCACTTGTTTTTCATCGGTAATCTAGAGCAGCCGGTATGTTACTGTAGTGGAGGAGAAATAGCAGCAACACACGGCGCAAGGGATCAAGGAGCGAGAGATGGTGAGCATACATTATTTTTCTGCATAGCCAGCAGCAAAATCTAATAAGACACTAAACTGGAGGAAAATGCTGTTAGCTTCGCAATAGCAGCCTCTCCTATTCCGGGGCTGAGAAATGCAGTTTAAAGCATGACTTTCTAGCATGAAATCTTATTATCATCTTATGCAGTCTTCCTGTATCCAAAGGGTAAAAGAATGCAATAGACGTAAGAAGAAAAAAATACCTCACTCTCCAGGGAATTTATATGTTCCAAAAATACAACACTTGCATCAATAAGAAACTGTATTTACATACTTAGGCTCGAAGACTGTCTCAAAAATCTCATTAAGGATCACAATATTCGCTGGCTGAAATCGGAGTGCCTGCCTGGGAGAGGAAGCAAAAGTCTGAAGGGAAACAACAGAATGACAGGCAAGGATATTGAGGCCAAGAGGGAGGGAAAACAAACCAGACGCAAATATCATCACTGCAAAGAAACTTTGAGCATTCTTGGAATTAAAATGATTTTGGCACTTAAGTTTGCAGTTTGTAATGTATTTGCCAAATGTGCTGACCATCAATAGCACTCTTTTAGCAGGACCAGCATTATTGGGCGTTAAAGATGCCTGAAGACATACACACTTTGAATAGAATTCAAATGTTTGACCCCTTTTCACATACCCCAAAAACGTGCAATTCTAGAATTGATGTCATATCCCAGTCATATGCCCTACGCCTACTAAACCTATGCATCTTTCAAAATCCGCAGGCAAAAGTTCAGGTCAAATGTGAAATTTCACGTTCATTTTGTATTTCTATTGTCCTTCACTTGAAAAATAATCCCTTTGCTACATTAAAATATAAGGGAATTTTATGCTCCATGCTATTAGCACATTTTCTGACCTACTCGTCCATGTTTAAATTTTGAAGTGAAGGGAGTTGGGGAAATATATAGCAAATTTGTGTGAATACTGTGTATATTCAATCGGTTCATTGTGCTTCCTTTCCCTATTTCTATTTGTCTTCAGGCCACTGGAATCAACAGAGGCCTGTTAAATAGGGCCCCAGCAACATGTGCTCTGCTAAAAAAAACAATCCCAGTGTAACCCCCACTACTGTGCGAAATGCTTGTTTGGCTGTCAGTGGCTCAGGTGTTGTGTAGTTCCTACAAATCTATATAGGATCTGCACGTTTAGACAACATAAACTAAGGGATTGGTGTCCAGACTGATTCCAGACACCCCAAAGGATATGTTCATCTGTAGACCAGCAAGCTCACAGTGCCAGTAGGTGTCCCTCTTACCAAGGAGCGAATAGTTTCTGACAACTATTGAACATGACAACCCTGACCCCTCAGGGATCGTGGAAACAGTACAGTACTTTTCGCTCAGTCACTCGTGCTCACTTTAGGCCTGATTACAATAGCAGAGGGATCTCCACCCTCGGTCATCGTAACAGGGATCTCCGTACTCAATATTACAATGGCGTCTGGATGGGTGGCAGTCAGAAACACTGACCGCCACCGTCCCAACAGGCGGTCTTTATCCAACCCCTGTGGGACCTCCCTGAAGTCCCAGATTGGCACCGGTGCCTGTCAGGCACCACTGCAGGGATTACAATATCCCTTTGGGCCGGTTGTTCTGTGGCTGTCACACCGCAGCAAAACAGCAGGGGGAAACAGATTTGGGTGCCTGTTGCTGGCCCGCTTATCCCCCTGGGCCAGAGATATAGGCCTTGGGGGGCACCTACGGTGCCCCCTACATATCCCCACACCATGTGGTAGACATCTCATGGTGCCTGCCATGTAGCGCAGGGATATGGTTGGGGTGTCTATTTTGTTTTGCGGCGGTTGCTGCGCTCTGCACGTTGGTGGTTGCATCCTAATTTGCCCTGTGGGACCGCTGCCTTGTAGGCAGGTGGTCCCAAATACGATTGGATGGCGGATGGACAAAAGTCCGTCCGCCATCCTTATGACCACCTTTGTCTCAGAGAGATTCACGGAATAAACAATGGGGACGTTCTCAATAATCATTTATTGAACCAGCGTCATTCTAGTGTAAAATACGTGTGAACCATTAGACAGAAACAGATATATATGATAATGAGCACTAACAGAGTAAATAAAATAAAGGATTCTACCATAGTGCTAACGCAATGTATTTAGGCATGCCTATAGATACATGACAATGATAATTTGTACTCCTATGATGCTAACCCTAACTAGATGCACTTAAATGTTCCTAGCATGTATTTAGGTGTCTAGCCAAGAATACCCCTAGGAAAGAGCCAACCCCTTTACCTGATGTGAGAGAGTGAGGGACCCTATCTTGGTCTCGAGTTGGACACCTCGCAAGGGATGTCAGACCACTGCGTTCTGGAGTATCTGCATGCAGGGACCTCAGCGTTTCGTGTCAGTGTAGAAGTCTTTCTCCTCTGGTTTGCCTAGTGAATATGTGCTCCCTTTATACCCAAGAAGTACCCTCAGGTGCTCTACCTAGATGTGTCATGGTACTGTGGGCATGATGGCCAAGGAAGACGAAAGTGATGAACCTTACACAGAGTTATTATGCTGGAGATCGTATTCCTGCTGTGATACTGAGAATCCTCATGCATAAAAAATGAGGCTAGTTTTCAGAGAAAACCACACATTTATTTAGCAACTAGCTAGGTATAAGGTCTACACCAAAACCTGTTATAAGGACAATGGTAGGACGAATATAGGTGAGTGGTCGTGTGAATACCTAGGCCTATATTAGTGTACATTGGGGTTCATAACACAGGCTCTGATGAAGATATATAAAATATGTATAACTCATCCACTGTAAGGCAACAGTAAAAGTAGAGGCCATCAGGATATAAATAGAATTATGGAGCAGGTTACTTTTCTCAGGAATTCAAAAAGAAGGTCATTCAATTTAAAGCACATGATTCATTCTCCTGAATATAAATCCATTATTTGATATTCAAAAGGGTGGCATCAATTATTGAAAACTCATCCTACAGGCTAATTTGCCAAAAAATGGATCAAATATACATTGGTTTAAGCTAAGCATTTTAGTTTTGCTATGCATCATATATGTATGACTGAGCCAGTGTATTTGAGATGATGAGGTAGTTATACTTGTGACTGGATATTCACTTTTCTCACATCTTCACCTTTTATAATGACATACGATGCAATCATGCAAAGGGAACAAAATTAAAAGGAGATGAGGGGGCGGGGTTATCTAGGATAGCTGCTCTGAATATTTGCAGCTGGACAGCACTGCCAATGACTAGATATTTTTTCAAGAAAGTGCTGACTCCAGCCTTTTTGCGTCCACTGTTATTTGGTGATATTCTTGGATACTGTCAGCGGAAGAGGCTGGCATGCTTGTGAAATGAACTGGGCAGAAATGATTTATGGTGGGTAGAGCAGGAGTGTGCAATAAAGCTCCCTAGCCACAAGCCTTTTTTTAACCATGTTGTATTTTCACCTAAAGAAAGTTCTGAGAGGATTTTAGGAGGGCAGCTTACCTGCTGAGGTGGTTGAATTCCTAGCTCTCTTCAATCTTTGTCCCCAGTACTTGCTTAAAGAACTACGAGAGACAGTTCTGTGATCTACCCATATCAGATTATTTTGACAAATCCTGTTGCAGTGAGCTGTCTACCTGTTGAGTATGGTCCGGGATGCCCGCCACCCCTTCCACCACCAATCCCAATGGTAGGAGACAGACACAGTTTGAACTTTTTGGAAGGCAGGGGGGCCTCGCGACCCCCCCGGCTGTATTTATTAAAAACATGAAACAAAATTTAAATTTTTTAAATTAAAAACGTTTCATTTACCATGTACAAAATTCAACTTTCCATTACACTTGATGTAGACAGGTATCCAGGCTAACCTTATCATATCTCTAATACAAATATTTTCCTAACCGAGTCTAACATCATGCATTGCATATTAATTTTGTATATCCTATCGTTAGGGGCCAACGGCAAGGTCTTAACCGGTGTCAGATCCCTATCAACCAATTTCCGCCCTCATGTATGAGTGGCGCATGCGCAGAGGACTTTACCCTCGTAGCCATCCGTAACTTCCCTTGTCATGGGGGCCCCCTTCCATTCGGCGCCATCTTAAGGACGTCCGAGTTCCCGTGCGGGGTAACCGTAAGAAGGACAGCGTGAACTCCCCCCCCTTTCCCCGCACTACCTTCCGCCGCAGCGGATATCCGGCCCCCGGGAAATTCGTGGGAGGGGCTTACGGCCATCTCCCCCTGGGAGGGGCCTATGGCCGTCTCTCCCTGGGCGATCCCATCCGTAATGGGTGCCGCCCCCACTAGGGACCTTGAAATCACTGCTCACCGATCATGACCTTACCGCCAGACCGAAGACTAAATAAATACGTCAGTTAATGACCTACTAGTGGGAAAAAACCTATGCATAATTCATACCATTGCTAGAGATATCCCTCACTCCTACTCCCGCCCTTGTAGAGCGGATGTCCCAGAATAGTACCCAGCATACTATCAACATTGCTACAAAGGAGAAAAAGGTCCTATAACAGAGAAACCATTTTATTGCATACAGTTTATCACCATTCTACAAAGGAAAAAGGCCTAGAGACAAGTATTCTATTTCATACACAATTTTTAGTATCAATCTACAAAGGGGAAAAAAGGCCTAGACAAGACGTTTATGCATCACAATCAATTGCAAATCACAACTTTATTTAATCCCAAACTTCTGCAACAGGGGCTGGTGGGTGGGTCACAAAACTGCTGCTTGTTCCCTTGAGGGCTCACGAGCGACGAGTGGTGCAGCCTTCAGAGCGCGGGAACAAGAGGACGCCTGCCTGGACCCCCGCGCCTTTTAAACTTGCAGCGGGAGGCGGGGCGGCATCCCCCTCCTGCCCGGAAGTGCACGGACTTCCGGGCGGGTGTGAGGACTTCCTTCTTAGGCGGCGGGGGCGTGCTCCAACCATGCCACTTTGGGCATACCGGCCGGGGACACGCCCCACGCCTGCAAAGGTTTCCCGGCAGTCCGGGCACCCAGCCATACGTTCGGGGTGACCGAGAGGTCTCCCCTTTCCAGGAAACTTGTGTCTAAAGGGTCTTAAGAACATGATACTGACAAGGTCCAAGTCCAGATGAGGCTTCTGACTGTCATTTTTTAATGCTGATTCTGATTTGCTGAGTAGAGATTACACTTTATCCGCTTGTGAATCTGATTTACACGTTAGTAAAGGTTTTATGAATCAGTCTAATCATGTAAGAACAATTTCCCTCACACCTTCTCATTCCATTGAAAAGAAGGCAGGTCATTCATTCATGATCTGGTCAAGGGATACTCTTTTCCGAAGGCATTAACGGCAGCCGTCCTTAGCCTGGTCCTACCTGGAGCCTCCTTTTATCTGATAAGTCCTTTATTGTGCATGCCTATTCAGCTACGTAGTTGGAACACTATCGCATATCTAGCGCTTGTTTTAGTTTCTTCGTTGAATCTCTTCCATCACAAGAGGCTTTCCAGAATATCATATTACTGATTTTAACATTTAGCGGGACCAGGTCACTTTTCAAATATACCTACACGAGGCTTGTTTGATAACCAGCCATTTATTAGAATCAAGAACATCCACCAACTGTGGAGGTGCAGGTTTTAATCACTAGGAACTAATCACATTGAAACAGGATCTATAATTGTGTTGTATACGCCGAAACGTGCATCGAGTTAATAAAGATATTGCCACTTTTTAACCCTTTATTTATACATATTGATTAAATGTGATGTGTTACATATTGTGTTTCATTTTTTAAATGTCTTAAATAAATATCATTTGTTTAGATAATGAGAAGAAATAATTTAAATGGTAACAACTTTGAATATATTTTCTCTGTCTTCCTTGGTTTTCTTAATGTTATAGATACTGTGTATATTTGCTTTATTGACATTGCCTAGGAGTTTTTGTCACTACCATTGCTAAGGAACTACATGTTAAATATTTCTCATTTATTTCCACTTACTTTTTCATATTTACCGTATTTATTCTGCGTTGCTGGCAAAGACATGCTAATGTATTACAGCTGGGAAGTCACTCATTTGTGCTAATTTAACGAATGAAGCTTCTTGAAATGTGGCTGATATGTGCACTAATACTCAGAAATTACCAAGAACTGGCAATGCCAATTTTTCTGGCTTTAAATGAATATTGTATGGTAATGTAAAGCATTCCAAGTAGATAGCATGGGAATTGATAAGTATTTGTGTAGAACCAAAGTACTCTAGAATAATATTGGTATAGGTTAAAAGGTCCGCGCACTGTTGCACAGTCAAGCCAGACCTGAAAAACCCATGTATTTTACTGAAGATGTTGAGTTAACCTGTTGACAGTTCAAATTCTCCCAATATCCATAATAAGAGGTTTTAATGACGGTTCAAATTCCCCCAATATCCATAATAAGAGGTTTTAATGACTAAATAAGTTGTGGCTTCAGAAAGACGATCTATATTCTCACCAACAACAAGTTGAGCAATGAGTAATAGGTAAATGAAAATAAGCAATAACTGTGGGGGCAATAGGAACACCAATGGAAATAGACACACAAACTGACCGTGGAGATGAGAAATACAAAAGTACATTTGAAGCAAAGTTGAACAGTTAACAGCAATCCTTCCATCCCCCACTCAACCCCCCATTGCACAGATTGGTGTTCACTTTGAATAATAAAAGCTTTATACCCACACACATAGAATATAGTACCTAAGTTGATTTCAAACACTAGGAAAACACTAGGAAAAGGGAAGTGTTTATGCCCATCAAAAATATCAAATATTTTTTCCAAAGGCATTTTGTGGCTGAACATAGGCATAAAGCAAATACCATTATTTAAAAAAATATTAAAAATTGTCTCAATCTTCTTATTTTATTTTTAAACTTATAAAATGTATTTAAATATTTTTTAAATGTATGATTGTTAATTTTGTATTATGAGTTTATTTTTATGTTATTGTTTGAAATTTAGGAGTGATAGTAAATATGTTCAATAATTTATTATTTCTAAATAACATTGAACATAATAATTTGATCATTTAAAATATAAATAAGTATATAAAGGCTTGCAGTTTGAATTATTGTGTTTCAAGATAACATAATTTTAGTCTAAACTTCTTATTTGCAAATGAGTCTTCTAAATATCTTTTGCAATGTTATTTTTATACAAAACTTTTTAACTGTTTTTATAATACATGTAATATGAAATATGACATTTTATAATACTTGCAACATGAAATGTTAAAATTGTGCTTTTATGGTTTTTTCTTGTTGTTTCAAATTGAAAACCGAATAAGGCTAATTTTTGAATTTTGAATTTTGATAACATTTTAGTTTATTTTATATAAAACAATATGTGTGAATGTGGTGTATTGTTTGTTTGTGTAATATTTTTATTCTGTGATATGTTATGTAAAAGGTTTTATTTTGGAGTGGATGTTGTAAATTCCACCTCTGAATCATCCAGCACCTTCTTTTAATATGCTTAGGTTAGATTGGAAATCGTAAATGTCACCCCTTCTGTGTCCAGCTCCTACCTCCAATATAGTTAGATTGGCGAGGGAATTGTAAATGTTACCTCTATACCGTCCAAACCATTCTCCAAATTCGTTTATATTAGAGTGGGAATAGTAAATGTCACCCCTTTAGCATCCAACACTTCCCCAATATGGTTAGCTTGGAGTTGGAATAGCAAATGTCACCCCTTTTTTGTCCAAACCCTTCCCCAAATTGATTTAGATTGGAGTAAGATTAATACATATCACCCCTTTAGTGTCTAACATTTGTTTTTAATGATTTATGTTGGATTGTGAGAATCAGGGCCTAGAGGTATCATCGTTCCTATATGCGATTTCTTAATAGCGATTTTTACCGAATCGCTATTAAGAAATCGCAAAATGGGATGCATGTTTTAAATCGCTATTTTTTTGCGATTCCTTATTATACCTAATTTGCGAATTCGCAAGTTGCGAATTCGCAAATAAGGAATAATTTCCCATTCATTCCTATGGGCCAGAAGGCCCATAGGAATGATTGCGAAATAATTCTAAAATGGCGAATTCGCAATTTGCTAATCGCAATTTGAGAATTATTGCAAGGGTGCAGGGGTGTCTCATGGACACCCTGCTGCACCCCTGAAGCTTACATGTGTGTGCATATGGCGCACATACATGCCCTATGTCACATGCCACCCTCAAAATGGCCAAATTTTGGCTTTTGAAAGGATTTCGCAAATTAACACGAACCTCAAGCTGGTGTTAATTTGCGATTCCTTAACCTGAATTCGCAAATTAAAAAAGCTTCATACATGGCATTACAGGAATCGCAAAATTGTGATTCCTTAAATGCTTAAGCAAAATAAGAAATCGCAATTTTTTGCGATTCCTTATTTTGCTAATTTCACATACATCCCAAAAGATGCAAAATGTCCGTTTGCGATTCGTTAAGGCTGAAATTCTGCGAATTTCGGCCTTAATGAATCGCAAAATGCTTGATACATCTAGGCCTAAATTTTTTAATTTTATTCAAAAGCCATTTATTTTACTTTTATTTGTGTGTAGTAGAAATGCTCAGTGTTATTTTATTATTGTTGGTGATAAGAAATATTTAAAAAATAGGTTTATGTAACAATGATATTAATAATTTGATTTTGTTATATAATATAAACATGTCACACATTTTTCTATTTTTATTTGTTTCCAATTTTTATTTCTTCTATGGTTTACTTTTGTAATCATAAAAACATCATGTAGAAGTAAACAAATACATAAAGTTAAGTAACTTAAAAATCATTATTTATTAATCATAATGAAGCCAGTAAATCATATTTATATACATTTCTATGTTGTATATTTTCAACTCTTATTTTTAATTTTTTTACAATTTGTATTAACATTTCCTAATTGTTTACATATTTTTTTATATTATTTTTAACATATGTTTTATTCGTATATAGTAAATAAGGGTATATACTTCATACTATTCTTTAATCTATCTTTTATCATTTTATGACATTCTTTTATATGTTTTACATGTTTAACAATTGTATACATTTATTCAACATTTTTACAATATTTCCCATACATTTCTATGGGGAGATAGTCTTTCTTTAGTTTAATTTAGCAGCCATTTTTTATCTCTACCTTCAACTTTGTAATCTATTTGTGGTACTTTTAGTCTATTTTCCTGGAACCAGGAAAGTAAGGTAAGGTGCTGCTGTTCATCGGAAGTGATAAGTCCTTTTTTAAGGATTTTTTAACGATTTTTAGAGGGGGGATTTTGGAGGTAAGTCCGAAAGTTAGTTATAGTGTTGTTTGCGTTTTCTTCGGAATATTTAGATGTATTACTTAGTGTTTTTCACTAGTTTGTAGTTTTGCCTTTGTGTACACTGTTTTAGTAATGTATCACTATGCTATGTTAAATGGTGTGATTTTAGTTATATTTTGATGATTAACTGTTATTTTTATGTATGTTTGGGAATGTAATGTGTTTCATAGGAGCTTATGTTTTTAATTTACTTTACAGGCTTTTGTCTATGAACACATTCTATAGACATTTGTAGTTAACATTTTTTTAAGGAAATCAGTTTCAGTTTATTATAAACCAATGGTTTTTGTTTTTTGATCTCTTTTTTGGGGGTTTCTTGTAGCTGTACTTTTAAAAACAAAATTATTTATGAAGTCTAGATACTTTGGATTGCTTTGAGGGATTTCGATCAGATTCATTATTTGTTTAAATCTTTGGTTTAAAAAAAATATTATTTACCTCATTTTTAGTGTATTACTATTTTCTATTACTTGAAGACACAGAAAAATGTGCAACTACAGTCCAGTTTCTAGACTTACAACATTATGTTTCAACCATTACCATTTTCTCACAGTCAGCTGTAAACAAACTATATATGTCGGGTGAGGGACATTGCAATGGCTTATGTGGAAGTATGTAATTTTTTTATTTATTTTTTTAGCATTTTTATTTGGTCTATTAGATCAAGCAGTATCAGTGTGGCATAAATTTAAACAACATCACCTGTAGCATTTTACAGAGAATTGGTTTAAAATTGCTTTAGTGGCAAGCAGTAGCTGGGTTTGAGCTACAGGAGTTAGAGACTTTCCAGTAAAAGGAAGGTATGGTGAAGACAAGAGGGAGAAAGTGAGTATAAAGTGATTTACAATACCAACTAAACCTGTTAACAGAGACATAGTTTAAACAAGGGAGTTTTCAGTTGCTGAGAGAACTTTGTTAGAGTTTATTCACATGAAAATTTGATTGGTAGAGAATATGGTAATTCTAGAGCTGATCCTGAAAATATATTTGTGGCAAGTGCTTTGGACCTGAATCTCTTAGGATCAAGATATAGGGTTTACATACTTCTCAGACTGTAAATAATCTTAAGTGCACTGTGTAAATAACTTTGTTAGTGTAGATATAAGGCTTGGTAGACACAACAGGCCAACTTGAAATGTATCTTGATTTTCAGAGGGAACCAGTGTAATTTATTTAGAACTAATGAGATGTGTTTTCATTTGTTGGTGCCTGAAATCAGGCTAGCAAAAATATGTAATGGGTGCTAGAAGAGATGTTGAAATGGTAGATACGGGACAGCTACCATAATTGACTCTTGAAATAACCAAATACTGGCAGTCATTTAACAGTAGGCTAAGTTTAATTGTTTTGATCAAGTGAAGTATAGGCTTGCCTGCACTATTTAGGATAAGGAAGTTATGAAGACAGTCCTGTGAAGAATATTAAACCATTGTAATTTAAAATTCTGGTCTTGAGGTCTGTGACCTAGGATACATTCAGTTTATCTGTGTTGAGCTTTAAAGAATTTGAAGATATCAACTGTGGCCTGGTATTCACCATTAAAACTCTTCTAAAGGCCCGTGTGTCTCATACCTGCTTGCCATTCACCCTTGGACTTATTCAAAAACCTACATTTGCTTCCATCAATCCTTGCCAAATATCTACTAAGACCCTGCATCTAATCTGCACTGCTTTCTATGGGAGTAATGCTGCTGTTCCTCAACACTGGATTCTCTCCTCCAGGACGTGTGACAGGTGGGAACTGCACACTCCTGTGACTAGTCCTGTGATGTCCTATCATGTGATTTCACCATGGATGTGGTGCTGTTTTGACCTGCTTATAAGTTGCCATTGCGTGAAGCTCCTTGTATGATCTTCACGATTGTAAAATCTTTCACCAACACCAAAGTGTTGCAGAAAGAATTACCTCCCTCACAAACTTTGTGCAATGATATTTCAACCTACTTTGAAGGAAAGATTCTTAATATTCAAAATAACTTCTCAATCACTCCCAGCCATAATGGGGATGAGGCAACCCAATCAGTTCCCACTGCTCATTGCATTAAAATCTTCAAACAAGTACCTCTGGAATTGACTCACGAGGCTATCATCGCTTGCAAATCAGGTTCTTCTTTAGATGCATGTCCCCCCATGATTCTCCATCAAATTATTGATATAGTCAATTCTTCATTAAGTACGGGCCTTGTACCAGACGAGTGGAAACTGGCCCTGGTAAAACCTCTTAAAAAGAAACAGAATATTGACCCCTCAGTGCTCTCTAATCTTCGGCCCATTTCACTGCTCCCTGTGTTGGGTAAAATAACAGAGAAATTCGTACATAAGGAACTCACTAGATTCATTGAAGCAGCTAATATTCTCCATCCACAACAATCAGGCTTTCCACCAAAGCATTCAACTGAATCAGCCGTTTTGGAAGTTACTGAGGCCCTAAAAATCCAAGCAGACAATGGTAGGAAAACAGTCCTGATCCTGCCTGATTTGTCGGCTGCGTTCAATACCATCTCGCATGATATCCTTTTAAAAAGACTCGAACGAGGCGGCATTTCAGCCACTGCTCTAGAATGGATTAAATAATTTCTTACCAACTGTAGACAAGCAGTGACCCTAGGTACATTCCTCTCAACAGAGAAAATCATAACAACAGGAGTTCCACAAGGTTCCTCATTGAGCCCACTGTTCAATATTTATATGGCGTGCTCATCTCTCTTATAAGCTCCTTTGGAATCAAAGTAACATCGTATGCAGACGATACTCAAATGATCGTATCTCTCGACAACAATAACACAGAGGCCGAAGCGAACTGTAAATGTTGCCTATCACAAGTTATACAGTGGAAGAGGGATAACCACTTGAAATGTAATACCGATAAATCAGTAATTTTGCCCATCGGGAGAGATGTAACTTTCGTTCCAGACATGTGGTGGCCAGAGGGAACTACTCCCCATCAGATATGGTTAAAGTAGCTAAAACTCTAGGGGTCCAGTTCGATACCGTGTTGTCCATTCTTCCGCATGTATCAGCTACAGTAGGGACTTGCTTTAGCCTAATAAGATCATTAAAGAAATTTCCTCATCTGATCCTGCTTCCGGCAAAGAAATCAGTAGCAGTGGCCCTAATTCTCTCTTGCTTAGACTACTGCAACAGCCTCTTTGCAGGAGCGAATAAAACCACGATAAAAAAACTGCAAGTGGTCCAAAATGCTGTAGCGCGCCTTGTCTTGAGGCTTCCATGCAGAGCGTCTGCATCAGCGGCGCTTAAAGCTCCGCATTGGCTTCCGATTTATAAAAGAATCCTTTAAAAAAAATCTTTTAATCACTTATAGAGCCATGCTTAAACTAGGACCTAAGTATCTCTCTGCACTGTTCTCCCCATATACCACCACTAGGACGCTGAGGTCATCCACAGCTAACCTCCTGAAACCTCCCATCTTCAGACAAATAACAAAAGGAGGCAAAACTGTTGCTGTCCTAGGTTCCAAAGACTGGAAAGCACTTCCAATCAACTTAAGATTACAGAAAATGGAATCTCAATTTAGGAAGGCATTGAAGACATGGATATACAACATCTCCGATGTCTGCTGCCTTGCGCTAATTTAACGAGGACACGAGCTGGTACGTCACAGGACCCTCCCTCATCGTCTATTCCCCAGCGCCAGGATACTCCTAGCGGAGTGACAGCTTGTGCTTAATAAATGCCAATTTATATTACATTACATGTGCATTGAAGTTTGTTTTTCAGTGTACCGCATATCTTGTTGCCTGTTTACCAGTCTAGATCCTGCCTTGCTTGAGCCCCATCATGTGTCCTGTTCCTGTGCAGCTTGCTGCAGCTTTTTTTCTGCCCTGCATTGCTTTTGCTTTACTCAGTCTGAGCTGATTCTTTCCTAATTGCTTCTTGTGTGTGCCTTTTGTTCCTGTTATTAATTCCCTTTACTTATTTATTTAGCTTCTGCCATTGCTCTTATATGTTCTCCTATGTGTCCTAGATGTTGCCCCTTTTTTCTGTTACCTATCTCAGTGATCCTCTTGAAGTCTGTAGTTCCCTTGAAGTTCCAGTCTCTGGCTTGTTATAGTTCTCCAGTTTTTCATTGAAAGCTCTTCTCCCATGTGCTACAATTCTTAGGTTCTTTTCGAGTGGTTCCTCTCATTCAGCTGTTGTGTTCTTGTGTCTGGAATCACCACTGTGTCTCCTGCTGGAGCTATGAGGCATTGTCTCACTTATATAGAAGTACAATCCTTGCTTTTTCCCTAGAGTCCAGAAATAAAATTACTTTTATTGCCTCCTTTTTGTGGGGTTTGCTGGGTGACCACCTGTAAGAGTAATCTGCATAGAGACTTTGGCATTCCCTGTGGCAGAGGGACATTCTAAGTGTTACCTGTGTATAACCTTAGTAGTAACCCATCGTATTTGTCCATTATTTGTTTAATTCCCTGTTTATTCATATAAAGATTGCCTTGTTTCTCTATCCTGTTTCTGTGCTTTACCCTGTTTCTGACTTTCTTTCCTGGTGTATACATGTGCCTACTCTGTTGCATCAGTTGTCATGGAGATGAGCCTTGCATTTACACTGTGTTAAGTTGGCATGAGCTTATTAGAAGTTTAAACACCATTTTTCCTTTCTGCTGCCTTTGCACACGGCACACATTATTATAAATGTTTAGAGTCTAGCAGAGTGTTTTGCTTCACACAAGGATAATATGTTTTTCTATACTAGTAGCCTTGCTTGGTAAGCTTTGTCTGAACAGTGAGTGCCGAGCCCTTCAAGGTTATTTCAACACAGTGGTTGTTGTTCGGACTGATCAGCGCACGTTCTAGATATAACATATATGCAGCTGTGGCCACCTCTAACTTTGGCGCGTTTAATAATTCACTGCGCAGGGATGATCACACACTTGGAGAACATTTGCATGCAGAGAGCTGTGGCAGAAACTGATGTGATCCATTTCTGCTAGGACCAGAGGTATGGGACCGCCCCTGTAATCCCAAGAGACCTTCTGTAGATATAAAATAACCTACTAGCAAGGGAGGGTGAGATATAGGTGTATTCTAACCCGTTTCCATTTAGCATTGTAATATGCTTTCTCCCTTTGTATTTTATGGAATAGTAACTATGCTGATAATCTTGTTGCTTATAATATGTTTGCTTGTATTAGCTAAGATACTGCGCATGAGAACACAGCATTAGAAATAAATATTTCAAACTTGCTCGTGTCTCCATTTACTCCCTGTTTTGGACTGGCATGAGAGTATAACGAAAGAGTGTTCATGTGTTCCACATTGCCTGAGGTATTCTAAGTTCCATGTTCTGGGTTGTCTAATCATTGGGGTTATGGAAGAACCAATGAGACCCTGATTGCTAGTCTGGTAGGGGATTTTGGCTACTAAGGTGAGTTTTGGTACACCCTAACTCACTGAGGTTTCAAGTCTCTATGCACAGTTCTGTGTATGAGCAGAATCCCTACTACAAGGCGCCCAACGTTGGTGGTCTTATTACATGACGCTTGCGTAGTACTTCATTCAGTCCTTAGCCCCTTCGCTATTATTTCCGGATAACAGTGGTGTTGGACAAACCTACCTATAGTTACATAGGTCTTTTCAAGCTTGAATCTTTCAAAAAGGTTTCCTTTTGAATTACTACCAATTGTTACTTTGTGCTACATTGTTTTACATTGTACCTTTTCTTCTCTGTGCTACATTGTTTTACATTGTACCTTTTCTTCTCTGTCTTACTATGGCCAATGTTGACATACCGCAGCAAAGTCGCATTGCGGTTGCAATCATTTGCAGTCTTATAACGTTGGTTTGGATGGCATGGCAGTGATTTTGGTAGTGAGTGCTGAAATTGCTTACCCGTTTGAGATTTTCTACTCTTGGGTGATGTTTCCTGCAGTGGATGCGACTACGCAGGTTTTTCACACTTGCACTCACACAGCCGTGCCCGGGGAATATGTCCCTTATAGGACACAGGAGATTCTGATTTCTGCATGGCAGCACCGTGTTTGGTTTGATGACGCCCATCCCCACAGTGTAACGGCGATTAGATTGGGTCCTTTGTCCATTCCAGGCGCTTCTTGGCCGGTTTTGGCTGGATTCATCCTGCATCCTCGTGCCGGGCAAGTCCCTGTTGCTGAATTACGGACCCTTTATAACTTTGCTATCAGCGTTATTCGGGCCCTGGTTCAATATATCACCCGCAATTTCCAGGGCGGGCCCCTGGTGTTGCAGCCCGTCCTGCTGGACCGGGCAGAATAAAGCTTAATCCTGTGATGGTCAATGCGGTAATGGGCAAGCGTCCCCAAGTTAAGTATAATATGCCTTTTTGGCTTGCCGAGAAGTTTGACCAGCTGGAAGCAGTGTTTCCTAATTCAACTCCCGTAGAAAAACACAGGATTCTTACAATTAGTTTACCCAAGGACTTGGTACCTGAAGCCGGTGACTGTGACTCATGGGGTAGGATTTTTGCGGCAGTGTACACGAGGTGCTTCGAGACTCCGTCAATGGCTGTCCTTCCGACGGTCATTAAACGTGTTCTGGACGAACACCGACCTGAGGCTGCGTTTGAGTTGGGAATGAGACTCGTGGGCTTATTTGATGTAGTTTCCGATTTGGTCCTTTCTAATATAAAGGGAGATGCAGTGAACATTTAAGTGACGAATGCCTTACGCGAGATCCCTGATGCCGAAAAACCTGACAGTTACAGAGAAATATTACGGCGGATTATAAAAGCCCTTTTCTGCTAAAGATAAAAAACAAACTCAGGGTGCGAAGTCTGAAACAGACGTTCAATAAACAGTTCCAAAGAAAAATTGGAACAGAAATAAAAATCAGGGGAAACAGCAACAGAAACAGGTGTCCTGTCCCCCATCACCAGTGCCTGCGTCTACTGAGCGCATTTATGAGTTGCGGGACCACACTACGATTAAGTTGCCTGATCGATTTCAGGTTCCTGCTCAACGCTCTCCTTGTTCTTTACAGGACACATCGGTCTCATCCTCCTGTGGTGGAGGCGGCAGTAGAGGTCAGGGTGGCCAGCAGAGTCGCAACCAGCCCCGCTCGAAAGACGGAAAAGGCAAACAGGACAATTCTTCACAGAAAAGACCCCAATTTCAGACAAAGAAAGTTGCAGAAGAGTGGGCTAAGGCCCTTGCACCGGCTCTGTACCGTACACACTGTGGTTGGAATACATTTTCCCTGCACCACAAGATTCCCTTACGGTCTATGCCACAGCCTCAACCTCAATATCCCATCCGGCACAAAGCTAAGGCTTCTGTTGCGGAAATCCTTGATCAATTAGAACATCAAGGAGTGATTGAAACTTGTGTGTCACCAATGAATAACCCACTTTTTACTGTGACCAAGCCTGATGGTTCTTACCGTTTGGTATTGGATTACCGGCATTTGAACTCGCATTGCCGTACCTGTGCAGTACAGAATACCCACCGCTCTGCTCTAGTGGATGGCCTGGTGGGGAAACGGTTTAAAACCACACTCGACATATCCAACGTTTTTTTGGCCCACAATTTGGATGGTCTAAGTTCCCAATGGACCAGTTTTACCTGTGGCGGCAAACATCGCCAATTTAAATGCCTGGCCATGGGCTATAAGAATAGTTCAGGTGTGTTTGCTGCCCGTATCGCCTCTCTCTTACAGAGAGTTGATCCAGATGCGTGTTCGTATGAGGATGACATTTATCTCACAGACGACGAAATTTGGGCGCATCTGTGTCGCGTTGACCGCATAATTTGTAACTTTGCGGACTTCGGTTACAAATTAAACTTTGCAAAGTCTCACATTGCAGAGTAAACAGTGTTGTTCCTGGTCTACGCGCTCAACAATGAAGGTCGAGGATTGGCTCCTTACTTCTTGGAGAAATGTGCACAGCTGCGCGCTCCTACAACACTGAAAAAATAACTGTCCTTGCTGGGATTTTTGAATTTCAGGCGTACCTATATTCCCGATTATGCCCAGCGTATCAAGCCTTTGTATGCTTTGATACAACCTACTTTTACCAAATCATGCTGGCTGCCTGAACATTCAGCCATTTTGCACTCTTTGTAGGCTGATCTTTTAGAATCTAAGGGCCAGATGTAGCAAAATCAGAAATACCGACTCTTAATTACCGAATTTTACCGATTCGGTAATTAAGAGTAGGTATTTCTAATGTAGGTACCAATTCGGTAAATTTTACCGAATCGGTAAAATTCGGTATTTACCGATTCGGTAAATACCGAATCGGTATTTGCTATTGAATCCTATGGGCCTTGAAGCCCATAGGATTCAATATCAAATACCGATTCTGTATTTACCGAATCGGTAAATACCGAATTTTGCAAGGGTGCAGGGGGTGTCACTTTGACATCCTCCGGCACCCCTGTTTTAGGCTTGTGTGCCATGCGGCACACATACATGCCCTAAGGGCATGTATGTGTGCCACATGGCACAGGTGTACATGCACAGATGTGCATGTACATCTGAATCGGTATTTTACCATAGCAGTTGTATTGCATGGTGAAATACCACTTTTCAAAGCCCTGTGTCAATGTTAAAATTGGCACCTACATACCAAACATGCATTTTCGGTAATTTTACCGACCAGTATATTTACCGAATCGGTAAAATATACAGAATCGGTAATTTTACCGATTCTGTAATTTTACAGAATCGGTAAAATTACCGATTCGGTAAAATTACCGAAAATGCATGTTTTTTATTCCCCTACATCTCCATGGCCATTTACCGGTCGGTAACGGCCGAATTCGGTCGTTATCAGCCGGTAACTGGCCAAAATCTCCCACCTACATCTGGCCCTAAATTCTTACTGACTCATGATAACCACACCAACCTGGTGATAAGAATCATCCCTGGTGCGGTGGGTTTCACTTACCTTACTTTTAACAAAGGTGACACAGTACCTATCGCTTACAAGTCACACTTGCACACTTCGGCTGAAATGCGGTTTTCCACTGTGGAGAAAGTTTTGGCAGCAGTGCAAATGGCGATTCGTAAGGAGCGTGCACTGTCGCAGGAAAAACGCAAGTTGGTTGTTACCCCCTATCCTGCCCTAGAGGCAGTGACGAAAGACAGTGTACTAAATTCTAAAGCTTTGCACCCACAGTGGCTACAATGGGCTGCATCATAGACGTCTCCAGATGTCACGTTCATTTTTGATGCCTCCTTACAGTCACAAGAGTTTTTGCAGTATGCGTTTGTTCATCCTGCGCAATTGACAATGCGGCCTTTGGAGGATTTCCATTGTATCATTTAAACTGATGGTTCAGCGCAAGTTGCGCATGGGTCTAAACACGCATACGTCTCAGCTTGTGCCATTGTTGTAGGTACCATGGTGAATGATGAATTCAAGTCCGATGTCGTGCATACACAAACGTTAGGGGACTGTACCGCACAATTGGCAGAGCACCGTGCTCTGATGCTTGCATTGGAGTATGCTGATCCTGGTGTGACGACTCTTATTGGTAGTGATTCTTACTACTGTGTCCAGTCTTACAATGAGAACCTGTTCTTTTGGATTCAGAATGATTTTCGTGACTCCAAAGGTAGCACAATAAAACATAAAATGATCTGGGTCCGAGTGACTGAGCTCAAAGAGCAGTTGCCACTCGTGAATGTAATTCACACTCTCGGTCATCAGCGTGTGGGAGTTCACGCTGTTGGCAATTCTTTGGCGTGATGAGGCCATAAAATCAGCAGTATCGACATATTTGGCTGCAGCAGTTACACGTTCCAAAAGTAAGATTGATGATGATATCTTGGCGGCTGTAACTGCGACTGAGAAGGAAAGTAAATATCATAAGGGGTTCCCTTCAAATAATTCATATCACTTAAGTCCTGAAAAAGTTCCTTATGTGAAAATACCAGACGTTGGTGAAAGACTGATTTCCAACGCGAACTGCAGGTCCACACTGATTACAGCTGCTCATGAGGGTGTTGCGTCTGCACATTCAGGCGTTTCGGCTACTGTATCTCAGTTACAACAATGTTTCTGGTGGCGGGGACAGTACAAACAGTCGAGTGATTATGTCCTTTAATATGACATTTGCCAGCAGATTAAGCCTTCGACTGCTACGGGTCTGCCCCAGACACAGTTGTACATTTCAAATAGGCCAGTTGGTTGTGTTTATTTAGATCACTGCAGTCCTTTTTCCTCTGATACTACATATAAGTCCACCTTAGTTGCAGTTGATTCTTGCACACGCTTTGTGTGGGTGTGGCCACACCGCAGCGCTGGTTCACGAACTGTCATAAGAGACTTGCGTCTCTTTGTAGGGATTTTTGCCTGTGGCACCTTCCATTCGGATCAGGGTCCTGCTTTCACCTCTAAGGCGTATAAGGATGCCATGACTTCGTTGGGGGTCCAAGTCAAGTTTTCGTCTCCATACAGACCTGAGGGTAATAGTGTTGTGGAACAAATGAACCGAGATTTTAAGCAGTCTTTGACGGCTAGAGTTATAGGCACTGGCAGGAACTGGATTGGCCAACCTCAATAGCATGCAGCGTGCCCTTAATAATCTCCCTAGAAGGTCTCTGGGTAGGCAGACCCCATACGAAATGCTCTTTGGTGTCAAAATGTTCGTCCCTGACCTTGGCGGTCTAGACCAGGCAGTGGTTGCTGCCCCCTTTGACGTAGATGAACATTGTCATGTTTTACAGAATCCGCAAGAGACGAGAGGTCTTGCAAAGTAGCACTTGCCCTCCACATCTGATGTTGCAGTACAGATTCCTGTAGTTGGCTGGCTACCCCAAGTTGGAGAGAAGATCGAAAACAAGAATTTGGTCCCTCATATCGAGCTCCAGTTACAGTGCTTGGCGTGAAGGGCACAAGAACAGTCATTTTACCACCACTTCCAGGTCTTAAAGAACAAAGGTGGGGGCGCGGCTATTAGCCGATGAAGATGGCTGCGTAGCTGCTGAGCTCCGTGTGAGAGGCATCCGTGTCCATTAATCCGAGCATTTATCCGTCCAGAAACGAGGCCCCTGGGGCAAGAGCTGCAGTACGGGGCAGAGCGGAGCACACAGGCGGAGTCGAGAGGCGCTCCAAAGCAGTGAACCGAGGGTGACAAGCCGCGAGCCCGGTGGGCCTTGGCGGTAGCATGGAACCGCGACCTGCCGCATTTCTGCCACCGGGCGGAAGTGGTGGCGAGCCGGCTGCTGCAGCGGCGGAAGTGCCCCCTACTCCAGACGTGACAGAGGACAGCCATCCAGTAACCTGCTGACAGCGTAGCACAAACAGCGGCGGTACGCCTCCGGTTTTCAGCAGCCACAGGAAAAAGACTCGGCAGCCCTACAACCACCCACCGGCACCATTGGACTCTTCCGGCGACTGCACAGGTGTACCCAGCTCCTCCCTAATGCGTTGTATTCCCTACCGGCAGTTGAGTGGCGACACTAGTGGTAGCGGCGGCATCGGTGACACTTACCGCCCCCCCCACAGAAAGCACATACCAACAGTGCATTGACCAGCAACGGTAGGCGGGGAGAGTGAGGGGCAACAGCACACGTGTCGAATTATTACATGCAAACCCCCCATCAAGCAGTGCAGTGACACCAGTGACGGGCACGGCGGAGTACACAAAATTTATCGACACCACCTCACAGGGAGAGACAGGAAACGCGTGAGGTGGAACCATACATGTGGACCGTCCAGAAGGCCCTGCCCAGCAATAGAAGGGAAAGGTGGACCGGCCCATACCGGAGGGGAGGACTCGGACCCTACGCTGACAACAGGAGATCCAGGCGACAGTAAGCCCAGTGACCTCCGCGGGGCGACACCGCTCAACGGCAAACAGCAAAGGTAATACCGCGATTTGAGACCCCCTCCCACTTGACCGGACTGCCCCACCTGGCCGCATGTACTGTATCCCGGCCGGCCTTAACCCCCTTGCTGCCCGCAGTAGTGCCATCCTCGCTGCACTGACTCGTGGCGCACCCTTGGACGAACGTGACCACCCATCGACTGCTGCAAGTGGACCACTGGGGGGCCAGCCACACCATGCCATCCATTCCCTCTTGCAGACTTGGCCTGATCGCTTTTCTCCCCCATATCAACCTAACAGCGACAAACCCTCAGGAAGAGACACCATGGCTGGAAGAGGCCCGAGAAACCACTCAGCACAGGCCAAACTAGATAAATATGCGTATGAGAAGGGCAACTCGCAACCTCCGGAGGGCCGTCCGTCCACGGGAAAGCTGACTGACGGAGATGGGACGAAGAAAGTCACATTAGTAGACATAATGAAAGCATTATCGGCAGTCCAGACGATGGTTGGAATGATCTCAACGGAGGTGTCTTTACTAAGGGCGGACTTCCACAAAATGACGGAGCGAATCAAAGAATTGGAAATAGTTACGAAGTCGCTGGTGGAGGACACGTCAGAACTGCAGACAGCAATGAAGCGACTCGAGACAGGTAATAAACTCCTGAAGGACAAGCTAGAGGACCAGGAAGGTTGCTCGAGACGCAATAACGTGCAAATTCTTGGTCTTCCTGAAACAAAAGGGACCCAAGCTATGGAGTTATATGTAGAAGACTTGATCAAAACTAAACTACAGCCGAAGGGTTTATCACACTTCTTCTCAGTAGCGAGAGCCCATAGAGTCCCGGGTGGCAAACCAAAGCCGGGGGCGCTCCCGCGGCCGGTCCTGGCCAGGTTGTTCAACTTTCGCGACAGAGACACAATCCTACAAGTGGCAAGAACATCCCAGCCGATCCGTGTTCACAACGCCACACTTGCGTTCTTTCCCGATTACACCGCGGAGGTGGCCCGCCGTAGAAGAAGCTTCATGGAGGTCAAAAAAGAATTGAGAGCGCGAGAATTGCCCTACTCCATGTTATTCCTGGCCCGACTACGAGTAGTGGCCGACAGTAAGACGTGGTTCTTCGACTCGCCGGAGTCGGTGTACGATTGGCTGGAGGGTTGAAGACAGGTGGGAGCATGGCGCCGCGCCAACGGGAATCACGCCGCATCAGGGAGATGACCGAGCTGTCTCTCAAGGGCAGAGACAAGGAGGACCGCACCATTCACCTGGACCGGAGATGGAAGAAAATTACCTGGAACAAGAACTTTAGCCTCTTGACTCTGGCTGAAATTAAATGCAGTACCGATTACTATTTGTGACCCAGCTCTGGCTCCTGGACTGGGGCGAGCCCAGGGGGACCAGCGAGGGTGGCTGTCTCCACGGCCTTGAACCCCGACAAGCAAGTACAATGGTTTGGGTTGGGGTAAAGCACTCTGCTAAGTTGGGGTGGCGGGCGGTTCTAAGTCCGTCGAGCAGGGAGGCAGGGAGTGGGGCGGGAGGGGAGGGGAAAGTTTTGCTTTGCTTAACTTTTGCTTTAGTTATTGTTATGTATGTAACTGGTTTTTATTTGTTTGTTCGACTCAATCTGGTTCTGACAGCATTAAGGGACGATACTTCGACACTATGGGCCACATGTATCTCTAGATTCTTGGCCCACTTCAACGTACATAGTAATTGGCGGGTCACCTGCAATTTTGACAATTGGATACACCTCACTATAGATAATGGCTGACGATGCCTCGCATGGGCCGCCGGCTCACCGAACAACTCTTACCCTTCTCACCTGGAATATCAGGGGCTTGGAAGATAAAGTGAAAAGAGGCCTGGTATTGCAGTAACTGAAACGCTGTGGCCCTGCGTTGGTCTTTCTGCAGGAGACACACCTGGTTGGGTCAGCGATTCGAGCTATGGATAGATGGGGATACCAGATGCTGGCCCATGCAGACTTCTCCTCGGGGTCCAGGGGTACGGGAATTCTTATCCAGAAAAACTTCCCATTGGCGGTGCAACAAACACAAATGGACAAACAGGGCTGCTTCGCTGCACTGACCTGTCGGTGGGAGGGAAAATTATTCAATCTGGTCTCTGTTTACATACCACCTGCACTACATGCACAATCCCATTCAGCCCTTACGGTGTTTCTATTGACACTCCCAGAGGCGACACTTCTAATGGGGGGGCGACTTTAACGATACAGTGGACGGCTCACAGGACAGATTCCCCACTAGGCCTGACACTCATGGTGGGTGACGTCTTCTTGGTTTACTAGATGCCCTGGGGCTTACAGACAGCTGGAGATTCAAGCACCCAAATGAAGCACGATACACTTTCTACTCAGCAGTACATAAATCTCTCATGCGTATCGACTATTTTCTGGTGTCCGCAGATCCCTTACAAGGTATAGAGGAGGTCACTATTCGCCCCAGAGGCATATCGGACCACTCCCCAATTCTGCTTAAATACACCCATCACCAGGTCTCCCGAAGGCATATGTTCCCGATACATGCCAGCTTCCTCCAGATTCCACCCATTCAGTCAACCCTTGCACGTACCACTAAACAATTTTTCCAAGAAAACCAGGGCTCAGTGGACTCACCCAGTACGCTCTGGGAGGCGTATAAAGTGGTCCTCCGGGGACAAGCTATGGCATCCATCCTGGGTTGCAAACGGGAGCGCCGGGCGGAATTGGACAGCCTTGAGGCTGAACTTACCATAGCCATTGAAGAGCAGAAAGCCCACCCTTCTCCGGGAACCGCCTGTGCAGTTCGCTTAAAACAAACGGAATTCCTGGCTCACCAGAGAGAAATAGCATTGAGCAGTCTCCCAGTTAATACACAAGGTGTATTAACTGGGAGACAAGGCAGGGAAAATGCTAGCCTGGCTAGATAGAAAAGAGAGAGCGCATAAAGTCATCCCACAACTAACTTCTCCTGCAGGCTCCCTGATTTCCGACCCTGAAGATATAGACGATCTCCTAGCCACTATGAACATATCTATGCTCCCCGGGCAGCCTACTCGATTGAAGAGTCATATGAGTACATTAAAGATCTATCAATACATAAGCTCCCTCCAGAGGCAGCGCTCCTACTAGAGGCAGACATTACCACCTATGAAGTGCAGGCAGCTACCTATGAATTAGCGTCTGGTAAGGCACTGGGGCAGAACGGGCTCCCAGTTGAAATGCACAAGAGACTGATACAATCGACAGCCCCTTTCTTCCTAAACATGATCTCCGACAGTCTGGAATCAGGAGAGTTGCCGCGAGATCAGCGGCTAGCCACGATTGTTGCGATTCACAAGCCTGGCAGGCCCCAGACGGACTGTGCCTCATACCGTCCAATCTCACTTATCAATGTGGAGCCTAAGATCCTCGCCAAACTGCTGGCGTTGCGTCTTACTCCCTACCTGGCGACACTGGTGCATCTGGACCAATCTTGCTTCATGCCACATCGGACCACGGCCCTTAACCTCCGGCAGCTCCATGCAGTGCTAGCGCGTGCCCCCTATCTCAAAGACCCTGCTGTCATTCTATCCCTGGACGCCACTATGGCGTTTGACACAGTTGAATGGCCTTACTTATTTGCAGTGCTCCAACATATGGGATTTGGTCCCAAATTTTGCGCTTGGATTCGCTTGCTATACACTAAGCCACTAGCGCATGTTGTTGCAAACGGACACATCTCACGTGATTTCCCACTTGGTGCCCACTGTCTCCGCTGCTATTCGTGTTGATCCTGGAACCGCTCGCGATCTGGATCAGATGGGAACCCTCCATCAAGGGGCTCCGGTGGACTGACATATGGGAGGATCGTATATCCCTATATGCAGACGATATCCTTCTATATCTCACCTCCCCAAGAAAATCTATTCTTGAATTACTGAATGTGTGTGAAAAGTTCGGTAAAGTATCAGGTTACAGGAGAAACTGGACTAAATCCATCTTGTTTATCCTTTCTGGCCCGCCGCCTATTCTGCCATTGACCTGCCCCCTAAGGGCTACTACAGCTGCATTCAAATACCTAGGTATCTTCATAACACTAGACCTCGACGAATTCTATAGTCTAAATCTCAGCCCCCATTTGGAACGTTTTAAATGTGACGTGAAGGTGTGGCAGACTCTTCCTCTCACGCTTCTAAGAAAGGCAGCACTGTATAAAATGATGGCTCTCCCCCGCTTCCTTTATGTTCTCGAAAATACCCCCTCCTTGGTCCCGGCACGGTATTTCAAAACTATAGCGTCAACAGTATCCCACTTGCTGTGGGGTGGAGGGCCGCCCCAAATCGCACAAGCTAAATTAACTAGAAGTTGGTACGATGGGGGAATTGCACTTCCGAATATAGAACTCTATTACTGGGTGGCACATCTGAAGCAGATTAATTTCTGGTTACATGCCTCGCAAACTGAACCGACATATTTGGCCGACAGACACTCGTTGAAGGCAGGGGACTGATGGGTAATCTTTACAGCCACCGTCCACCCTCAGACTTAATAGGCCCAACGTTACACTCTGTGCAGCTCTGGTACCGGGCCAACAGGCGACTCAAATGCTTGAGGACCATCACCCAAATGACACCACTATGGGACTCAAGTAGGCTGGGCCTCCTCCGAAATAGTAAGGGGTTCCAGGCCTAGGATAACATTGGCATTTCTGTGGTAGGAGACTTATGGAAAAAGGATGGGGTGGTGGATTTTGCCCATCTGCAAACACACTACGATATGTCACGGACGGAGAGATTGTGGTAAATATTAATTACCTATGCGGAATTTATGCGGTAAATATCAATAAGAATAACTCAGTCAAAATTAAGAGACAGAATCCGTGGTATTTGAGGTTTTAAAGGGGTTTTATTCCTTAAAAAGAAATTGGTTATTGGTTCGAACCAGGTAGCATGTGCAAGGGAACGGATAGGACATGTACAATGATTTATTAACAGAGTATCATTTATATAGTCAATGCATTTACAATAGAAATTGATGCAGGAGGCGTAACAGCTGAAAGAAACGAGATAAGAACATGTGTTCGTAACAGAAGGCGTGCACAAGGGCGTACACGAAGGTGTGTGCTAGACAACGTCACTGAAAATGTAACGCAAGTAGGTGGATCCCTAGAAGAATCCTGCAGTGTCAGCAAAAACATGTGGCAGAGATGCGCGCGCAGCAGTATGACGTGTGACTGACGTGAAACTGGAGGGTGAAGGGGACTTGACATTTAGCCCTACATGAGGAGACAGAAGTCTGGAGTGTCAGAACAACCTAAACCCAAATCATATCTATATCTTGTGTTTAAGGAACTGTATTATCTAGAAGGAAAGGTCTCTCGGGCAGAGGCTATTCTACACTGACTGCTAGTGCGTGCATATGCAACTACGTGTCTACGTGTAAGGCAAGGGGAGCTATGAATTACTTGCATGGAGACAGTGAGGCCGGGCCCTTTGCTCTGCAGCTGGGAAGGATGTTTTCCTAAACTACTAGACAGGAATGTATTTTCGAGGAGCGGAGCAGATAACTTGAAGGTTGAATACAGTCTTGGCAGGCAAGGCAGGCCGAGCTAGGCACCGCTCGCCACACAGGGAGTAAGTCAAGGGTCAGGAAGCAGCAGGCTGCGGCTTTCAGAGACAGAAGGCAGAAAAGGCTCGATGGCAGAAATCAGGGCCTAACTCGCCAGAGCTAGAAAACATGAAAAGTGCACCATATAAAGACGTTGGCAAGGCATACTTAGGAACGGAATATCCGACCCATTCATGGTGGATCTGAAAGAGGACATGTTAACGTTGGACGCAAATGTATTTGCGTCTTCATAGCTGAAAGTGGAGGGAACATACATGTACTTAAAAACACGTACATGGAGCCGTTGGGGTCTACGATAGGGGACATAACTGACCATGAAAATTCATATTACCTCATTCCCTCCTTGTCCCCTACGGACCCTTCATGATATATCAATCCTCATTAATCTATCAATCTGTTCATGTAACATCATTTGCTCTTCTTTCTTCTTACGGCGTTTTGAATGAGGACTTGAATGAGGAATACATGATGTGGCGCACAAGCCGCAAATCGCTGGCCCACATTGCAAACATAGGCAACAACTGAATACTATGAGAAGGGCAATACCTAGGAAGGATAGGATCTTCCATCCCCAGGCTGATAACACGCTCCAGAACCAACCGGACCAAGTCCAGGTGCCTGGATTCTGGTGTATCTGATTTGCAATCTTGTGAAGACGAGTAATGGCTTTATATACTGAAGGTGCGTTTTGTGGAATGAAAACACAGCAGCTCGATCCGATGACTCTACAGGCTCCGCCCCTATCATCCAGGATGACGTCAAGGACGAGACGATTTTGAAGAACAACAATCCGCATAGCAGACTGCTCCTCTGTTAAGTTACCTAGGGCGGATGTAGTTTCATTCACTACTGCTTCAAGGGTTCTAGTTAATTTTCGTATCAGTTTACTATTAAAAACAGTACCTAAGTAGGGAAAGAAACCTTTATTGAAATCTGTATACTGCTCCCATGCCGTTTCAGTATAGTCGACAATCGGGAGATCTCTCTGTGGTCTATTGTGTACTAGGTGGATGTCTCTATGATAATCAGGAGGGGCTAGGAAAACGGGTGGCAGAAGGAATGCAATGTAACAGGTGCCATCCCAATCTAGAGGTAAACGTATATATGCGGTATGACCACAAACGAAGTAGGAATGACGTGAAGCTTTAAATGTAGACTTGCCCTTATCACTGAATTCGATCACAGTAGTACATTTACTATGACCCAGGTGTACTGAACCATTCTTTCTGACACATAATTCACCTTTGACTGGTAGTACGGACATTGTAGGCAAGACTGGTTCGGATTCGGATTCAACATTCAGAATCATGAGGTTAAGTGTAAAATTACCTAATCCATATACTTCATTTTCTAGATCAGTTCCTGTTCTTTTGGGAAGACCCTCCTTGTCAGGGAAACATACTCTATGCAGAACTGTGTTCAGATTTCCCCATACCCAGTTGCCCTGGTAAACAACGGAATCTGAATCTAAGGAATTTATTAAACTAAACCATGCACCACATGAACCATTATGTGTGAACGGGTACGGAAAAAGAGGCAGAACTCCCTTGTATTTCTGATAGGGAGGGAGTCGGCCACATATCCAACAATTGGTAGCATTGCTGGTCTGATGGGAATGATGTAACATGCTAATGAATGTGTTGTTGCGCAGCGCAAGTCGATAAGATAGTTCGTGCGGGGGCAGTTCACTGAAAGAATGCTCAACAGTGTCATTTGAAGAGGAATGTGCATGATTGAAAATAGGGTAGTATACATGTAGCAATACACTTGCAGCAATAACCGTAAGACTTAGAAAAAACATAATCAATAGTGTCACAATGCAGTGGCTGCGAAGAGATTTACAATATTCACGTTTCTTGAGCTGTTTCTGTCTATCTCTCTCTCTGTTGGGGTCTAGGGGATACATGTCAGAATCAGGTTTAACCGATTCACCTAGGGGAGGACTTAAACAATTAAACTGTCTGACTTGCTAGACCTCAATTTGGATTTATACTCCTCGGACGGAGTTTTCTCTATCAGGGGAAGTTTAGAGTCACTGAAATCTGGGCAGTCCTTAGAGGGGGAGGGCTGAGAGTCTGTAACTGGAAGCAGTCCATGAAATATCTTGACGTGGCTGGAGTGGAGCCACCCTTTGCGGCCCTTGACCTTGATTGCAGTCCTCGTGGTTAGCAGAACAAGTTTCGGCCCCTGCCAACGGGGCTCCAGCGGACTCCTCCGATCGAAGTTCCTGACGAGAATATGGTCCCCCGGAATGATCCCATGTGGCTTTACATCGGTGTTGTCGGGAAAGGCTGCAGCAACCTGTGAACGACATGATTGGAGTGCAGACATCAAGGAGGCAAGGTAATCTGTCAACATATTACAATCGACATCGGTAATTTTTCTCGGCAAAGGCATCCCCCACATATTCGGTGGCCTACCAAAGACCACCTCGTACGGGGATAGCCCTGTTCTGGAGTGTGCGACCATTCTCATATAGAAGAGTGCGACTGGCAAAGCTACTATCCAGTCGACTCCTTTCTCCCTACAGATTTTGGCAAGACGGATTTTCAGAGTCTGATTATGGCGTTCCACGAGGCCTGCTGCCTCGGGATGTCGGACACAATGGAACTTCCACTGGTAGCCGAGCAGGAGAGATACCTGTTTCATCAGCTCGGACGAGAATGGCTGACCATTATCGGAATATACGATGCGGGGCAAACCATATCTGGGGAAAAATTCATGAACCAGCTGTTTGGCAGTGGTCGGAGCAGTGTAATCTGGGACTGGATATGCTTCTGTCCAGCGGGAAAGTGCACATACAACTACGAGGACATATTTGAATCCTCGACAACGTTCCATCTGGATATAATCCATCTGGAGGACTTCAAAAGGGTGATCGGGAGGATGAAATCCACCTTGCTCTACGGGAATGCTTTTACCTGGGTTGAACTGACAACAAATCATGCAAGTACGCACTTTCTGTTTGGCTGCTGCTCGTAAATGTTTATTGAACCAGATATTTTGAATACTGTCTAACATGGCTTTTTCTCCTAAATGTGCAGGACTATGTACTGTGTTAATGATTACTTGGACCATAGAGTCGGGGAGAAACCATGTAGATTTTCCCTTCGTCATCCATCCTTGATCTGTCTGGACCCCTCCTAGTTCAATCCATTTCTTGATTTCGTCCGGTGTAGCATGTGTCTGTATATCAATTACATCTAGGGCGGGATCCTTCACTGTCATACAATGTGTCGGTGTCTGAACTATTGTCTTTGTCGAGTCAGTTGTGTGAGTCTGAGTCTGAGCTGTATGCTTGGCTGTGCGGTCTGCTAAGTCGTTACCCTGGGAAATGATATCTGTGACTTTGGTATGTGCCTTGCACTTCATGATGGATATCGCTGTAGGCAGATGTATTGTTTCTAACAGAGCTTGAATGAGGGGACCGTGCTGTATTTTGGCACCGTGTGAAGTTAAAAAACCTCGTTCTTGCCAGAGGACTCCAAAGTCGTGTACGACTCCGAATGCATAACGTGAATCTGTGTATATGTTAACTCTCTTGTTCTTTGCTTGAATGCAGGCTTGGGTCAGAGCAATGAGCTCTGCTGCTTGAGCTGACAAGGTGTCAATACAATTTGTTTCTATGACTTCAGTTTCTGTCGTGACTGCGTAAGCTGCCACTAAGTCCCCTGTACTTGTTCTCATGCATGAACCATCCACATAAAGTGTCAGGTCTGGATCTGGTAATGCGGTGTCTGTCAAATCTTGTCTGGGTTTCGTCGTAATGGTAATGACCTCAATACAATCATGTGCCAATGGGTCTGTCTCACTTAATGGCAAAAGTGTAGCAGGGTTCAATGTGTTGCAGCGTCTGATTTCTATGTGTGGCTGAAACAATGTCAATTCATAACCTGTCAGTCTTGCTATAGTCAAGTGCTGGGTCTGTGTTCGGTTTAAAAGAACTTCCACGGAGTGTGGAACTTGTACTGTCAACTGATGTCCTAGCACTATGGAATCACTTTGTCTGATTGCTAGGGCTGTTGCTGCTACTGATTTCAAGCATGCAGGCAGAGCCTGGGCTACTGGATCCAATGTACTAGAGAAATAAGCACACGGTTTGTATGCACCTGCTTGATCCTGAGTGAGTACTGACAATGCAGTACCTTCGCGTTCTGTGACAAAAAGTGTAAAAGGCTTGCTATAACATGGTGTCGCTAAAACTGGTGCTTGACATAAGGCTTTCTTTAAGTCCTCAAAAGCTTGTGTGTGTTCCTGAGTCCAAGGGAGGACAGTCGATGTCGCTGCCTCCTGGGTTGTCAACTGTATGAGTGGTTTGGCTAGAAATGCATACTGAGGGATCCATTGTCTACAGTAAGAAGTGAGGCCTATAAAGGCTCGTACCTCCTTTTGTGTCTTGGGTTGTGACATGTTTACAATTAACTGAATGCGGTCAGGTGTTAGCTGTCTCCCCCCTTTGGTCAGCAAGTGCCCAAGGTAAACAACTTGCTGAACACAGAATTGTAGCTTCGAAGGGGACACCTTGTGTCCCTTGTCAGCCAGGAAATGCAAAACCGTCAGTGACGCTTGCTCACATTCGGGTTCGCTGCGGGCGGTGATCAGTAGATCATCGACATACTGTAACAGAGCAGTGTTGTCAGGCATGTGTATACTGTCTAGTTGTCTTTTCAGTGCTTGACTATAGATGCTGGGGCTTTCCGTGAATCCTTGAGGTGCGCGTGCAAATTTGAAGCTTCGTCCATTTAGACAGAATCCGAAAAGGTATTGGCTTTCCGGATCAATGGGGACGCTAAAGAAGGCGTTCTTCAGATCGATTACAGTAAAGAACGTGGCTTCGGAATCAATGGCAGTCAATAGAGACGAGATATCTGGGACCACAGGATACTGTGGTACGATGCATTTATTCAATTCGCGCAGATCGATAACTAATCGATAAACTGGGGGTGCATTTGGATCAGTTCGTTTAAGAATTGGAATGATGGGGGAGTTACATAAATTCGAGTCGGTTTCTACAACCACTCCTTGTGCAATGAGCTCATCAATGATTTTCAGTAAAGCCGCTATAGCATCTGGTGGTAACTTGTATTGTCGGATTCGTGGTAAGACTACTCCTGGTCTAAGTGTGACTCGATATGGTGTAATGTGCATACAACCTACATCAGTGGGGCCTTGTGCCCATAAATGTGCAGGAACGTTCTGTAGTCTGGGATCAATATCTCTCAACACATAGTGACCCTTAAAGTCACGTAGAAACAGTCTCACTCCTTCCGGAGAGCAACATATCACAGCTCCTAGAGCTTTCAGTGTCTTGATGCCTAACAAGTTTTCTGGACATGATTTCGTTAACAACAAGTCTGTAGTGCGAGACAATGGACCAACTAAAAGTGGTACTGGTTGTGATACTTCATTTACAATAGGTTTGCCTGAAAATCCAAGGGAAACATTCTGTGAGCCTGAGAGGGGTGCCCCTGGAACCTCGTCATGACTTATAGTTGTCCTGCTTGCCCCTGTATCAATCAAAAACTTTCTATCTTTTCCTAACACTTGGCTGTGTACATAAGGACCCTCTTGATCTACAGGAACCTCAATAAGAGGCAAGCCGACTTCCCTCTCTAGGCTGTTTCATGTGTATCGCTGATAATCGGGATAATCAGTTTGCGCATACTGGTACATCTGTTGTGTTGCATGTTGTGTTGCGGCAATGGGCTGTGGCTGTGGCACGGCTACGGTCTGTACTGTCTGTTGTGAAGCTTGCATAGGCTGGATATTCTGTGGTACTTGTGTTTGGGCCTGGTCCTGTCTAGGAGGACGCGGCCTTTCTTTAGTTTTACCTGTTGATATATTATGTTTCAAAACTGCACAATCGTTTACATAGTGACCTGGCTGTTTACAATAGTTGCATATCCCTTTAACAGGAGCTGCTGAATTATTGGACTGTGTCATACCCTTTTTTCTGGCCGTCAGCTGGGACTGACTGAGCAACTAACATTTTCATTTTTGTGTCTTTCATACGTCTTTGTTCGTGATCATGTTCTTCTCTAATTCTATTCTGGTGGTACTGTAACATTTGTAACATTTGTGAAGGCGTGTTAGCTTGCCATGTGCTCTCGACTTTCAGAACACGATTCTTAACTTGGGGCAGGGAATTTTCGACCAATTTAGATACAAAAAGATGTGGATATGACTCGCTACTTGGTTTCAGGCCACTATTAATAACAAAACATTTCTCAAATCGGGAATAAAAATCACTAGTGTCTTCATCAGGTTTCTGTTTACAGGCTGAGATTGCATCCCAGTCCTCCTTTTTTGTTGCTAACAAACGTGGCAAGACTTGTACTAACAATCCTGGTAATGCTTTAGTTTTGTCCCCAAGCCCTAGGCCTGGGGTACGAGTATTTTCTTCGTTCTCTAATACAGCCCAATCAATCTTTGCCTCTCCCACCTCCCATTCTTTTTCCTTGAGTTTCTCGTAAATACCAGCAGGCAATAATACTTTCAATATTTTCATGATGTCGGGGTAGGTATAATCACCCATGAGTAACATATCTTTTATTTCACGGTGGAAACCTGCGGGATCTTTGTCATGACTAGGCACTAACTTCTTCATTTCTAACAGTTCCATTTTAGTTATGGGTGTGTACACAAACACACGTCTAAAGGTATTATCATCATTCTTGACTGGATGTACTTCTCGCAAGGGATTCTGTCTGTCTATATAATACATTTTTCTTTCTGGAGGTGGAGCTGGAACAGACTGTGTGGTCAGAAAAGTACTGTATCTGTGCCGATGCTCTAGAATTATTTTAATTAAGTCGGTACCTAGACCTCTCCATCTCTTCATGAGTAGTTCTATCAAAATATCAGGTAGGGGACCTGGATCAGAATGTTGGCTCTTATACAATATGAGGAGATGCTGAATCATGTATATCCCAGCTAATTTCTGTTCATCAGGGGAAAGATTTAAAAATGTTTGTGCCAAGCCGTCATCATTATATGTGTCAGAACTGTCAGCCCATTGGACTGCTGACCTGGCTAATTCTTGTTCATCCATGGTATTTAGTACATGGTACCCCATTCGTTCTTGAAGTATTTTATCAGTAGCCTGAAATAAGTGTTCAGGAGTTTTTGGATTTGACATGGCTGCTTGAAAAAGTCTCTTACTTTCTGGGCGTACCGGGCGCATTGCATTATTAAAAGGTCTTCCCTTACCTACATATGCTATCGTTTCTCTAGTTGGTAATTGTAATGTTCCTGTTGTCGTTTCTAGTTGGTCCTCCTCCCCCGAGGACTCAGTCTTGTCTGTATCTATTTCTATTTCGGGCTGTCTTCTTTCATGTATTTGTTCTACTGCCTTTCGTATCCTTCGATACATATTTTCTATACTATTCTGTTTATCATGTTTTCCGTCTGCTATATTCTGACCCCATTTAGTCAGTGCTTTCATGTCTTCCTGGTCTACACCAGGCCTATCTTGTTCTCTTATCAAGCAGTTTATAAAGAAACGTAATATCATTTTTTGAGTGTCAACTTTCTGGTATGCCATGGCCTCGCCAATACTTTCAGGACCTTCCCCCGTTTGGACAAAATGATATATTCTGTCTAAATGATCAATCATTCCAGGTAGTAACATTAGATAGTTTGTAACTCGTCGTAGACGCACTGATGATAGCATCATTCTGTCGTCTTTACCGGGTACGGGATCATATCTACAGTCTGTAAGAGGTTCTTTAAGTATGTCGTAACTCGCTGTTTGAGGTGTACGTTGTTGTGCTAGATCCCTATAAGTCAATCGGTGTGATTGTGGCGGTGTTTGAAAACCTCCTACTGCCCCTCCCGAAGTGCCAGGTCCAAAAGGATTAAGTGGATTAATAGTAGGGAGAATAGGTGCCGGAAGGGGTGGAGGAATCTGATGTTGCGGAAGTGGCGGTAGGTTATCTCGCGGTGGAGTGCCATCAGCAGGTGGTGTGCGTGGTGGCGGAACATTAACATATTCGGGGGCTACATCGTCTAAATAGGAAGAAAGGAATATGTCTTTTGTGGCCTTGTGACGTACTTTAGTCGGGACCAATGGAGGTGGCAGATTCTTCGGTATTTCCGAAGTGGCCTTAGGTAAACCCTCGGCCAGGAGAGGATACATACCATTCATAAGAGTGTTTCGTTGCCGGTCTACTTGTTCTGTTTTTACTCGTATCCCCTCTTCAACTAATACATTTTCACGGGCTTTGTCTGAATCCTCTCTACTTTTCTCTGCTTTTCTGAGTGCTTTTTCCGTGCGTCTATGCGATTCTTTACGCCATAATTCAATGGCATCTTTCTGTGACTGTCTGGCTTTCTTTTTCCATAATGCTTCTTCTACTCTCATGCTGCACTCGGCATCCCATGTCCCTGCAGCGGGCCATCTCTGATTCTCTGTTAAATCTTTGGTGTAATCCACCCACAAATCGAGATATAATACAGCGTCCAAGCCGTGCTTGTGGTACATAAAGTACCCTGGAGTGTCCCTGGGTGGAATGGGAACAGCTTCCTCTAGTATCCCTTTTCTAGTTCCTATCTGTCTCAGTTTAGAGAATAGCGGCATGTCTCAGCCGTACTGCTTGGTACTTGATACTTACTTGAATTTGAACACAATTAATACAATGAGCACAGTAATATAGATCGAACAATCACTCATACCACGACATTAGAACACATTTAAACATTTTGAAAACGAACAACAATAATTAAAATGAAACTAGCTACCTCCATACTTGATATACTGCTAAACAGTACAGATACACTGCTAAACAGTGCAGACCGTGGCTGTGTACCCAACCCCGTCTTGACCGGGCACAAATTAATGCACTCGTCTAGATGCGTCCCCAGCAACGGTACTCACCGGGAAGCACTGAACAGAAGGCCTCGGAAACTCGATACTGGACTGGACCCTGGACTCGACTGGACTGGACTCGACTCGGTTCGTGACGCAGGTACTTCGGAACTTCGAAACTGGTGGGCCTCCAAATACCTCGGACTTTGCTCTCTCGGCTAGGCTCTGGTCGGGATCCTCCGCACTCCTCACCGCCTCGTCTGGGTGTCGATCGCAGCCTCAGTCACCTCCGTTGGCCTGAGGGAGATACAGGAAATCCTGCGGGTACGCGTAGTTGTCCTTCACGGCTGTGGCAGGGGACCGGGCCTGCAACGCACCTCCGGCGCGTGGGGTGGGGGAGGGGGTCCCTATTCGGGCACCAATTATGTGGTAAATATTAATTACCTATGCGGAATTTATGCGGTAAATATCAATAAGAATAACTCAGTCAAAATTAAGAGACAGAATCCGTGGTATTTGAGGTTTTAAAGGGGTTTTATTCCTTAAAAAGGAATTGGTTATTGGTTCGAACCAGGTAGCATGTGCAAGGGAACGGATAGGACATGTACAATGATTTATTAACAGAGTATCATTTATATAGTCAATGCATTTACAATAGAAATTGATGCAGGAGGCGTAACAGCTGAAAGAAACGAGATAAGAACATGTGTTCGTAACAGAAGGCGTGCACAAGGGCGTACACGAAGGTGTGTGCTAGACAACGTCACTGAAAACGTAACGCAAGTAGGTGGATCCCTAGAAGAATCCTGCAGTGTCAGCAAAAACATGTGGCAGAGATGCGCGCGCAGCAGTATGACGTGTGACTGACGTGAAACTGGAGGGTGAAGGGGACTTGACATTTAGCCCTACATGAGGAGACAGAAGTCTGGAGTGTCAGAACAACCTAAACCCAAATCATATCTATATCTTGTGTTTAAGGAACTGTATTATCTAGAAGGAAAGGTCTCTCGGGCAGAGGCTATTCTACACTGACTGCTAGTGCGTGCATATGCAACTACGTGTCTACGTGTAAGGCAAGGGGAGCTATGAATTACTTGCATGGAGACAGTGAGGCCGGGCCCTTTGCTCTGCAGCTGGGAAGGATGTTTTCCTAAACTACTAGACAGGAATGTATTTTCGAGGAGCGGAGCAGATAACTTGAAGGTTGAATACAGTCTTGGCAGGCAAGGCAGGCCGAGCTAGGCACCGCTCGCCACACAGGGAGTAAGTCAAGGGTCAGGAAGCAGCAGGCTGCGGCTTTCAGAGACAGAAGGCAGAAAAGGCTCGATGGCAGAAATCAGGGCCTAACTCGCCAGAGCTAGAAAACATGAAAAGTGCACCATATAAAGACGTTGGCAAGGCATACTTAGGAACGGAATATCCGACCCATTCATGGTGGATCTGAAAGAGGACATGTTAACGTTGGACGCAAATGTATTTGCGTCTTCATAGCTGAAAGTGGAGGGAACATACATGTACTTAAAAACACGTACATGGAGCCGTTGGGGTCTACGATAGGGGACATAACTGACCATGAAAATTCATATTACCTCAAGATTTAGATACCTACAAGTTAAACATGCGTTACAATCGGCTATACCAGCTGGCACCATCCTGGAGGAATCCACTCCTCTCGAGGATAGGCTCTTGACCGAACACATGCAGGACAGGGTCACTTCCCTCACATATAGGAAGTTCATTAATACCTCCCGGACGCTAACACCACACTGAAACGGAACTGGTCTGGGGAGGTAGGCCCACTCGATGAATCTGAATGGCAGGAGGCCCTCGCTTCTCCCCGTGAAGCAGCGATCCCCTCTAGATTAAAACTGTTCCAACTCAAAATATTACACCGCACGTACTACACCAGACCACTCCTGCACAAGATAGGAAGAGCTATGCATAAGTTCTGCCTACGTGGTTGCGGGGAGGAGGGGACATTTTTCCACACCATTTGGGACCGTAGGTCCATATCAACGTTCTGGGCGGCAGTGATGCACACGATTTCTCAAACAATAGGCATCTCCCTGCTACCAGAGCCTCGGTGATGCTTACTAAATGTGTGGGAACCAAATGACTTAAACCACCGACAGCAGGACTGGGTGATGTTGGGCATGCTGATGGCAAAACGTAATATATCCCCAGGCTGTGGGGCTCTGCAGTGTCACCGACACTACATGAATGGTGTAAAGATATGGATGGGGCGATGGTAGCGGAGAAGGCTGTATATATCCATCGTGGCTGCCCAAGCAAATGGGGTAAGATATTGGGTGAGTGGAATACATTCAGAGGGAACATCTGCGAACCACCGAGCACTGCTGGGGACGATGAGTAACTAGACTGAAGGTATTTACTTGGATGTATAGTTGGTGAAGTGCTGTGTTCACAATGTCATGTTTAATACCTGTGGCTTCAAATTGAATGTAATTGTGAAAGACCCGCCATAATGTTTCTATATCTGCTGTAATAATCTTATACAGGCTAGTCCTAATTGCTGTGTTGTTTCAAATTAAAAACAATTTTTAAAAAAAAAAGAACAAAGGTACATCTCCATTGCCAATGTCAAACTACACAGAGTCGCCGATTCTTCTTAGTATGACTCTTGCTATCTCATGTCCATCAATTTTGAGAAATTCTGTTTTGGCCCCGGCTCCTAACCCCAGGCCTGACGTTGCCTTCGAGATGCCTGCAGTTTCAAATCCTTTGTTAAGTTCTCCATCTGATGCTCACCTTGATGAGACTGAATATACTTACCCCACTGACTTATTGATGCCTGATTTGCAAACCAGTTTGGCTACAGAGTTCAGATTTTCATTTGACTCATCCAAGACCCCTTCAAAAATCTCAATTTTAGCATCATGGTTTGAAAAACGTTTTTTGATTCCTCCTTGGACCTACATTTGGTTGGTGCTTTTCTCGATTTACTTACTCATGTCTATTGGATTGGTGGTGTATTTTTTACGCCTTGTCAACGGACACTATGTTGAAGAGAGAACATGCATTGGACATATTAATGGAACATTGGCTCCCCATTCCTCATCACACAGATTGAAGAGGGACCTGGCTTTTGTTAACATAATTGCTTGGCCCGTCTTAGATGGGATTGTGTGGGATGCTATTAGATTTCAAATTCACTGACCCACAGAGGATATTAATGTCCCAAATGTCCTAAGGGTTTCTTTGGGGAATGTGATTAAACAAAATGTACGTTCTGATGATTGGGATGTTCAGGTCGTAGAAGCTTTATTTTCTGATTTGAAATATTATGCTGCCTTTGATGCTGAAGATCTGTATTTAGATTCTGCAAACTATGGTGATTTGTATTGTTACCAACATTTTGGCAATCACTATCTGCATAAAGCTAATACCACGAGAAATACTGTTAATTACACACAATGGAAACATTGTCCCGCTCCTGTACAAGGCAGTTCCAATTCTCTTTTAAAGAGGTTCACTTACTTTACTGATTTTAATCAGTCAAATCCCAATGCATTTTATTTTAAAATGACTGAAAAGTCCACTTCCAAAGGTAGACTTACCCACACAAAATTATTGTATTCAAAGTCCTTTTTAGACCAATTGGCTGTTGGGGGCTACGAGCTGTGGAAAGATACTATTGATCTTAAATCTGTTTGGGGTTCTAAAGATTGGCAAGTGCAAGGCACAGAGGCCATGCCTCATTCCGAACCATATGTTGTTTTTGAATTCTACAATTTCGCAAACAACTTGCTTTGGATTGGCTACTACAAAAAAATTAAATGCTCCTTCTTTTCCTGAATTAGAAGAATATCCCGGTTGGAATAATAATACCAATTTTCCTATCAGAAATTTACAGACTATGTTACTGAATTCTACCTTTAACATATCCAGTTTGGATCCTAAGGGTTGGTTGCTGTGGCACAAAAGTGCAGATTCCTGCCAGCATCGTTTTCTGGGTTTAGCTTCAGGCTACACTCAGGTCAGGGTGGATCCCCGTTTTGAAAGTGGCCTTTCTGTGACTACCTATTTTGTAGCCAAATTTTGTCAGAGTTGGCTCAAACATTCCACTTTGGCGTCAGTTAAGCTGCATTTATCTAAATTGACTGACGATGTTGATCTGAATGATTTTGTGAAGGGCCTGGCTTCCGGCAGATCTAAAAGATGGATATATGCTATTTACAATGAGGTTTGGATACTGTCCCAAATTGAGGTGGCTTCCCGCAATAGAGCTATAGATCAAGCAAAAGTGCTAGCAGTTGTAGATAACAGCATTAACGCGCTTTCTTCCCGCCTTTACACATTGGATAATATTGTTTCATCTGTTGTTGATATTGTGCAAGAAGATGTGTCTGTTTTGTACCATGGTCAAAATCAATTGCGTTCTGTTATGCAGTTTGCGTGGACCTTGTAAACCTTAAAATCTGGAAAAGAGCCTTGGCACTACATGAATACTTCGTCATTATTTGCCCTGTTTAATTTGACTGACAAGCAACGTTTTATGTCAATGAAAGATGCAACATTTTCTATGCTACACATTGAAAACTTAGAACCGTTACCTTTTTCTGTGGCCAAAACAAATTCTGCAACGTGGCTTATCCACGGATTGATAATTTTACTTTTTCCCCTTTTCAAGTTTGAGGCCTGTATGAAGTGCTACGCAATAGGCAGATATGAACCTCTGGGCACGCTTACCTTCATGAAGCTTGGTCACCACCATTTACCTATAGGTGCCTTAGGGAGTGAAAAGAGGTTTACTTGAATGGTGAAGATTGCACTACAACACCAGATCAATATTAATGTGTAGGAATATCCAA
This sequence comes from Lissotriton vulgaris, assembly GCF_964263255.1. NCBI lineage: Eukaryota > Metazoa > Chordata > Amphibia > Caudata > Salamandridae > Lissotriton > Lissotriton vulgaris. The sequence continues at coordinate 482,696,476 of NC_141697.1, forward strand.
TTACATCGCTCTTGTAACCAGAACGAGACAAATTTAGCCTGTATTTCGAAAGGTACACCGGCACCTGCTATAATACCCACATTCACATTACTGACAAACTGTAGTTATTTACTTTTAAATAATGAAGATTGTTGTGGGATGGTAGCCAGAATTCCTTACGTGGTTATGGTCAGTGATCGTGTAGTTTGTTGTAAAAATGTTATGTTTCCTCCTCCGCATGGGAAGCTTGATCTTTCCATCTGGCCGACGATTCCGACCTTGAAAGCAGAGTTCAACAAGATGAGTCGTATAAGAGCTCTATTGTCCTAGAAAGAAGTCGCCCTCACATCTGCTCGTGAAACATTTGTCCTTCATGTGGCAAACACCAGCACAGAAGTGCATGCTTTATTAAATACGGATTTGCCCTTGCATTTTGGTGAATTAATTCACACTATCTTTGATGCATCCTCCACCACAGGGCTGGCTCACTTTTCTAAAGTTGTTAGCAGTGGCCTTGTCGACTTCTTTTCAAACTATATTTGGTGTGTTCCCGGCATTCTTTCATTTGATCTTTTCCAGCCTGTTTGGTGGTGTAATTCTGTTGTTTTGTTTATTTCAAAATGGATGCACGTCCTGTGTTGCAAGAAGATCTGTCACGGCTGTTGCTGCTCTGCAACCGAATGCATGAATATTATGGAGCGCTGCCTCTTGCTACCTTGAGTGCGGCTTATGAATTATCAATTCGATTTTCCTTTTTCACATGCGTCCAGCCTGTCTTTCATTGTCTGAGTTGCGATTTTGACTGGGCCATGGATTTGTGTCCCTGCAATATGGTGTCTCCCAATGCGGATTATGATCAGCATATTAGCCCCTCAGTTGCTCATGAATTGCTTTGCTGTGGCAGAGGGATTATGGCCTTTGCAGCGATGCATGGCATCCTGGGATGTTGGAATGTTTTTGCAGCGGCGCAAGATTTCTTGGCACGCAGCTTCATTGAAGAAACACTAAGTTGTCCTCTGATGGTGCTAGAGGCTCCGGTAATTGAGGAACATGTATGTTCTTTCCCTTTGCTGAATTGGATGGCTGAACTGTTTTCATCAAATGAGGACAGTGACTTCCTATTGAAGGCTGTTGCTGCATATTTTGCATATACATTGTTGGAGTGAGATGTTTTATTGCTTATCTCTCTCTCACATGACCAATGTCACATGTTGGACATCGGATATTTTTTGTAAATTGTTTTTTTTTTAAATTTCACTTTCTTAACACCCAGCCCTATTGGCTTCCCTATTTCAGTTGCTAAAATTGACAATTTATGGAATTTCTTCCCATTTTTTTTTCACTGTGGCAATTTAAACCTGGTTCTGACTATCGTTCTTGAACTCTGCTTTTCAAAATTGCCCCCTTTTTTCTTATTCGTGCTCCGATCAAGGGAGGGTGTCATGGGGATGAGCCTTGCATTTACACTGTGTTAAGTTGGCATGAGCTTATTAGAAGTATAAAACACCATTTTTCCTTTCTGCTGCCTCTGCTGCCTTTGCACACAGCACACATTATTATAAATGTTTAGAATCTAGCAGAGTGTTTTGATTCACACAAGAATAATATGTTTTTCTATACTAGCAGCTTTGCTTGGTAAGCTTTTTCTGAACAGTACACCCTCACTGAGGTTCCAAGTCTCTATGCACAGTTCTGTGTATGAGCCGAATCCCTGCTACACAGTACACTACTTACATAGGCTCATATTCATTGACACTAAGGGGTGCTCTACCAGGAGTCCTTGGCACTCAGTACCTCTCATTCAGCACCCATTTGCGTTTTAGTAACAAGCAACTATGCATGGCCCCTGTATCCAATGGTGCTGTGACATCAATGAGACTTAGTAGACAGGTGGAACCATCATCCAAGATGTGATAAATGTTGTCTGAAATTAAGTGACATATTAGTACTACATGCACAGTGGATGCCAAATTGGTAAGGAACAAGCAGCTTCCTATTTGTTATGTGATAGATAGTGACACACTTTCCCATGACTTTGTTGGACCTTCTCTAGACAGATGCAGTCGTAGTCTTCTTAGATGCCATGAAAGCTGTTGACTTACTGGAGTGAGAGTTCCCTGGAGAAATTGGGATTATACAACCCTCTCTGGGGGCCCACATGTGCATCAATGGGCAGATAACACACCCCATAAATATATTTACAGACACCCAGAAGGGTTGCCCTCTGTATTCGACCCTGTTTGCAATTGCCTTTGAACCACTGACTGCTACACTTTAGCATTATTCATTAAATGCACTTAGTTTCAAAAGCCGACATCTACTGATATCACTATGTGCTGATGATATACATTTATACGACAGATCCTCATATAAGTCTGAGCCCGGTTATCAAAGAATTCATTCATTTGATGCAGTTGTTCTCATTTCCATAAACTGGGGAAAATTGGCAATATTCCTTCTCACCTAAAAAATGGTGCAACTGCTCAATTAACTATCTAGGAATTTGGGCTGGTTGAAATAAAGATGGGATACTTAGAACTATGGGACTGCAGTCAGCAAGTTAGAAGACCAAATACAGAAATGGATGAAGTTGCCCATCCAAATGGTCAACCGTTTGGGACTTACCAAAATGGTGATACTTCAAACGTTTTATAATATTTAACTAAAATAGCAATATCCCTCACTAAGATGTTCCTCCAGTCTTTGAAGTCTCTCTTGGTCAGGCTGGTTTAGGCCAGAAAGCAGCCTAAATTATCTTGGGAAATGATGACTCTCCCATATCAACAGGGTGTCTGTGTTGCACATGACATGGAACCATACCATCTCTGTGGGCAGGCACAGTTTCCCTTTTATTGGCAACCTGAACAACATTATGTGGCCCATCTGGAAGTAGATTGATGTGTGCCTGACCTGACAGAGCTATCCATGGTAGAGTGGAAAAAGAGTTCCAGGTGGTCGGTTGAGATCAACCCAATTCACTGTATGCTGTAGTCCTAGAACACAAGAAGTCTAAAGCTTGAGCTACTATAATAAACTGTGCTTCTTCTGCCACACCAGCCACCATTCACTATGACTATTGAGAACAAGTTAATTTCCCAACTGCACAAATTAAATATTGTTAAATAGAGAGATCAGTAGGATTGAGGAATTTTAATACACTCAGGCCACATTAAGACATGATACATGCACCCCCTATTAGGCCTGTTTTTAAATGTTCATCTCCAAGTGATAAGCAAGCTAGTACCTTCCTTCCCAACTCCAGACCTTTAAACCGCTTTGTCACAGCAAGAATATCAAATAGATTGGCTGCACCCTTTTTTACATCAATGCAACCTATAACCCAAACACAACCATCCAGAGATAAATGGAATTCAGACCTATTAGGCACTCTTACAGATCAGATGAGGATATACCGTTGCTCCCAAACTGGCACGTTCTCACCAAATAGCAGGCTCTGCCCCCTCACTTGGGATACTTCATAGACTCTACTATACTTCATAGTGCTGTGGAAATAGGGGACATAGGACGTCAGGTTTATACAATTGATATGGGCATGCTCTGGGGTGAAGTGATTCTAGAAAGCAGTGTTGGCAACCCTGTGGAAGATGAGAGACATTTTGGGCAGCCTTACACCTCAGATGTCACCACTACAGTTTTTGGTAAACCAGTTCAGCACTCGTAGAAAATTTGCTGCAGTGGCTTTGCTGCTTCCTAAATGTCAAGTTGTACATCATTGGAGAAGGGGTACAGTGCCAGCATACAATATGTGTCTATCAGACCTGCTCTACTGTAGTGAGTAACTGGAAACATATGTAGAAATGCTTCCAGTGACGACTGCCCAGAGAGACATATGGACCCTTTCGCTCCGATTCCTTTATACAGAGTCAGAAAATGAGAAAGTAACCAACATAGGGGCCATTAAAGTGACCCCATCTTTGTCCTAAAATGAGGATGTGAAATGGCAAGCAGATTCCACAGGCTCATACTTGAGAGAGTTAGATAAACCTGCTGCTGTTGGTAAATGTATTGTGGTCAAATATATGTGTTTACTGCGGTGTCTAGCTGAGAAGAAATATAATGTCTAGTCTGATTATTTCTTTACCTTGTCTCCATGATCGTTTTAGAGTTATTTCAGTAATTAATAAAAAACAATTTTTAAAAAAACTTTCATGGCACTGGTACATTTTCTGTGTCATGGTATTTTCACTTTTCTTGAAAAGTAAATAATTGAAGGGAGCGAATTTTCCACTTGTAAGAAATTGGGTTACTGGTTGGGGGGTTGAAACCCGCCTCAAGCAGCAACCACAATTCTTCTCAGGGTGAAATCCCAAGCACACCATAAATTAACCTCGGCTAAGCCTCAGGCATCTTGGCACAGAGTAGTCAGGCTTAACCCAGTGGCAATATGTAAAGTATGTGTGTAACAACTCAAACACACCGAAAAAGGATCCTACACCAGTTTCGAAAAATAAAGTCATGTTTAATAGATAAAACAAGAGTAAAATGACAAAAATCCTATCATTAGAACAGCAGATATGCAACTTTAAAGATTTTAATAAAAATAGCACAAAAACACAAACTCAAAGCAGCAACTGTGGGTATCTGGTCCCTCCAGAACAGAGCAAAGTCACAAGTTCAGGACAATCAAGATGGAGCTCGGGTAAGTTACAGTTAGGCTTGCTGAGAAAACTAGCTCCAACCCTGGTTTGCAGAGTGTTGTGAGGATCCGCAGCGTAGATACATCATACAGCCGAACCAAGGCTTCGGTTCTGAGTAACTGCGAGGGTAGGTCCTGGTCTGTAATACAAGAGGCCTTCGATGAGGGCTTGCATGCAAGGTCTGGTGTTGAGTATGTGTTCCACAGTCGGATCGATGTGTCAGTTCCAAAAAGCTGTGAGGCTGCGATGCAGACCACAATGTTGTCATCGAGGCTGACATTGACGAGGGAAGCAAGGGTCACCACTGAGGATGCACTGCGCAATGGTTGTTCCAACAAAGCTGCAGAGATTATGAGGGTCCTTGCAATGGGTCCAATCAATGCAGCAGCGGGGATGCATCAGTACTGTTCTGGGTTGCACCCTGCAGCGGAAAAGATGCATCAGCTCAGCTGAATCCACAGAGTCTGGCAGAGCACCCTAGGCCCATTTCAAAGGGTCCAGGACTGGGGTGGTACCACTTGGCATGGTAGACTCACAGATGGCAGAGTCAAGGTGCTGAGGTCAAGCTTGTTGGAGCCTTCTGTCCCTGAGGGTCTAGTCAGGAGGCCTGCCAACTAGCCCTTGGAGTCACTCTGGGGTTCTGGGTTTAACAGAGGCAGGTCCAGTCCTGCTCACCCAGGCAACAGGGCTGCAGGTCAGCTCAGCAAGGCAGCAGTCCAGCTAGGCAGCAGTCCAGCAGAGCAGAAGTCCAGCAGAGTTGCAGTCCTTCAGCATCACAGCAGACATTATTCCTGGCAGAGTATCCACAGTCCAGAAGTGTATTGAAGAGTTGGTGCCAGAGGTCCATTCCCAGTTGTGCCTTATGAAGTGGGAGAAAAGCTTCAAGAGGTTTCCCTTCGAAGTCCCCAGGCATCCTCCCTTCCCAGTCCTGTCTCCAAACTAACTGTATGGGGTGCAGACCTTTGTGTACAGGCAGGACACAGCCTATTCAAGTGTAAGAAGGGCTGTGTTCAGCTCTGCCCTGACATCCTGCCAGTGATGACCCAGCCAGGCACACCTAAGCTCTCTATTATGTGTGGCTGTCTAGGGGGAATATGCCCACTTTCAAAATGGTAGTTTAAAATCTGACTCCACCATAAGTTAGGGATTCTCATTACAATGTGTATGTCTTCAGCGTATGCCAGAGTTTTGGTGTTTCCATTCCGAGTTTTGATAGCTAATATGCTCTGATTGTTCACCAGTCTGCGGATGAAGGGGTCAATAAATATCGCAAACAGTAGGGGAGAACACGGGCAGCCCTGTCTAGTCCCTCTGGTCACCTCGATCTTGCCCGACATTCCGCCATTGATCATGACCACGGCTTCTGGGATGTGATATAGACTACGAATGGCGGTTATAAATTGGTCACCAATCCCACTCTTTGACATAGCTATCCAGAGATATTGCCAGGAGACCCTATCGAATGCCCTTTCGGCGTCCAAAAGTATGAGCGCCATAGGGACTCCTTCCTACAACTGCCACGTCAAAGAGTGTGATTACCCTTTGTACATGATCATTCGTGGATCTGCCAGGCACGAAACCGTGTTGTCTGGCTGAGATTATCCTATGAATAATTGGGGACAATCGGGTAGCTAATAATTTAGAGTAGATTTTCGAGTCGGAATTAATTAAAGTAATCGGGCGATAGGATCCCAGCTCGGTTGGATCTTTGTTTTTCTTTGGGAAAACAACGATTTTGGCCCGTGCCCATGAATATGGTGGCTTCCCCCCCAGAAATACTTGGGTTATCAAATCAGTTAATATTCCTTTAAGCGGTTTGTGGAATTTGACGTAAAATTCAACTGGTATACCATCAATACCTGCTGCTTTCCCCGGGGACAGACTGTTCAAGGATAATAGGATTTCGATCCACTGAGGTTCTATAGCTAGATTCTCTTGATCCGTTTGGGGTAGCTGGACCATTGTAGCCTGATCTAGATATTCCCTGATTAGTTCTTCATCCTTATTGGTTTCTTTATATAGATTTTGGTAATAAGTCCGAAATTCTGATCTAATCTCTTCTAGGTCATGTCTAAGAGAGTTATTCTGATCTCTGATCTCTTTGATTATGTTTGCGGTGTTTTGTTGCCTAGTGCGGATAGCTAGGTGGTGCCCAATTTGCTCACTTAATTCGTATGCTTTCTCTTTGGCTGTTGTGGCTTTACAGATTGCTTTCTCTACGAATATTTCCGTTATTCTGTTTTGAGCAATAGCCACTCTTTGTAATGCGGTTTCTGGATTTAGACCCCCCTTGACTGTTCTAATAAGTCCTTCCTCCGCTTCTACTAATTTCCCCTGTAGTTCGGTTACCTTTCGTTTTATCTCTTGATTGTTTCTAATAGAAAATCGGAGTGTTTCACCCCTGATTCCGGCTTTGAGTGTGTCCCATACCACTTCTAATGGTGCGCTACCCAGGTTGTCTTCCAGAAATTCTGGTATCCACTTCTCCATGAGTAAACAGTATTTTTCATTTAATAGTAGAGCCCTTTCAAATGTCCAGTTATTTTGTTCTTGTTGGATTTTGCCAACATCAATATTCAGAATTAATGGGTTGTGGTCTGATAGGACTCTTGGTAGTTTATCTATGTGACACTTAGTTAAAATGACATGGGAGACCAGTATGTAATCTAGTCTAGCGAATGTTGAATGGGGATGGGAGAAGAACGTATACCCAGAGTTTTTGGGGTGGTTGTATTGCCAACAGTCAGTTAACCCCTGTACATTACATAACTCTTGGAACGCTCTAAAAACCTTGCGTTTCCTGCCCTGGTATTTACTATTGGGTCCGGAGGAGCCTCCTGAGGGAAGATTTAGGTTAAAATCCCCACATATTACTATTGGCTGTGGCCAGTGTGTTAGTTCATTAGTGATAAACTCTAGTAGGTCTGGATCGTCTGTGACGCTTCCATAAATGGTGCAGATGGTTAGTCTCTTTCCAAGATCGTAAATACATTCCGTTATCGCCCATCTCCCAAATTTATCGGCTGCGGATCGCGTAAACTGGAGCCCTCTATGTATTGCCAAGATAGCTACCCCACAGGTCTTAGTTGCTTGTGTTGTAGCTATAATCAGTTTATAGCTTAGTGTTTGTAGTAGATGATGTTGCGACCCTTCCACGTGAGTCTCTTGGAGACAAATGATGCTAGCCCCGGTTGATCTTAGACCTATTGCAACTTTTTGTCTTTTTCGTAGGTCATTTATTCCACAGATATTGATGGAAATTATTTTTAGATTGGCCATGTGTGTTTCTTTGTTTTTTCCTTCCTTTTGCGCTGTGTATGCTTGAGTGTTACTATAGTGTTACTCCTGTTTGTGATTAGGACTATTTTATTGCCTATGTGCCAGATTGTCCACCCTCCCCAGCTCCCCGCCTCCTCTCCCTCTCCTCCCCTCCCTCCCCAGACTTCCCTGGAGCCCCTCTACCCCCGTCCCCCCACCAACAATTGAGGCGTCCTGGGTCATCGGGCCCCCAAGTGTGGGCGTCTGAATGAACAGTGCACCTCAACTCGCTCGACGTCCTGACCATATATAGATGTGAGTGAAGGGAACAGTGTAAATATAAACATTTTTTTAAACGGTCTCCATCCCCCCTCCCTGCTCCCCTTTCAGTATGAGCTCCTTAGTCCCTTGAATGTCTAGCAAAAAAAGTCACTTTCGATTACAGTTGGTCAACGACTCACTCTGTTACATTTTGCTATTTGTTACTGTTTACTTGTGCTTGTGTCTTAGGCTCGGAGATTTCTTTTAAGTAAGGTTCCGCTTGAGTTTCACTTGTGGAGTTTTTAGTAGATCCCTTGTAGATTATTTTTAATCGGGCTGGATTTTGTAAAAACACTACAGCTCCGATTTGCTCGAATGGAGTGAAGAGTGGCCACATTCTCCACCGACGTTCCACCGTAGCATGTGCGAGATCTGGACGAACAAAAAAAAAAAGTAAATCCTTTGTATTCTCTTTTGTTTGATGACATCGCGATTACCACAAGTAATTCCAGTGTAGCTATCAAAATGATGGAAGAAGAAGCTAAGAGCTTTGGAGAAATCTCTGGGTACAAATTAAATCAAGGAAAAACCCAAATAATCATCAATAAAAACACTAATTACACAGATGAAAGAATAGTTGGAAATGCCGTATATCTGGGTGTTAACATCACTTCCAACCTAGACCAATTAGTAAAAATTAATATGGACACACTTTTGAAACAAACCAAGAAAAATCTCAGTAAACTACATAATTTACACCTCACCCTAATTGGCAGATGTAACGTTATCAAAATGATTCATTTACCAAAATTTCTATACCTTTTCTGAACCATCTGCCTAGATTTCGAACAGCAAATCTTTAGAGAAATAGAGAGCATTTTTTCTGGATTCATTTGGGGATATAAAAGATCACGCAGAGCCTACAAGTTTATTTCGCTTCCAAGAGATAGAGAAGGCCTCTCTGTCCCTAATCTCAAGATTTATTGGTGGGCTACACTATTGAAGTATTGTAAAACCTTATTGACCCCAAATAGACATCCGATACAAGAAGGTGGGGTTCCAACTCCCCAAGAACTCATCCTAGGCTCGGAGACAGGCGAGCATTTGTGGCGATTAACATATGACAACCACTTTAAAAAAGTCAGTTTTAAAACACTCGCAGGCATTTACAATGCATGGAAAAATATACGTAAACTTCTAGGTATCAGACGGTACTCCTTCTACACTAGCCTCTGTCAAAATAGCAATCTACCAGAAATATTTTCGGATTCCTATATGCAAAGATGGGCTAACTTTGGGATTACCCAATGTGGGGCCTTTTTTTCGACAACTGGCTTCAAATCGTTCGAAGAATTGAAGTGTGAGTTTGGCCTAGAATATAGAGATTTTTTTAAATACCTTCAAATTGGAGATTTTCTAATGAAAAAAGGTGGTGGTAATGCAGAGTTTTACAAAATCCAGGCAATTGAGGCAGTTACCCGGAACATCACAGTCAAAATAGGGGAAATTTATAACAATCTAGTTTCTTCATTACAGGGCGATTTGGATAAACATATCTGCAATTGGCAAAATAAATTACACATAAACGAAGGTTCAGTCCAACAGGCATATCAGCTTTCACAAACGATACTAATCTCACCAAAACTACAAGCACAATATTATAAAACTTTTCTTCAACTATATTACACTCCACACAAAATAGCTAAATGGGGCACCGGTAAAGGTACTCAATGTCCAAGATGTGCATTACACAAAGCCGATATAATTCATATATTTGCTACATGCAACTCACTAAGACTCATTAGACGTGAAATCTCAAATTTTCTCTCCGGAATTTGGAACACAAGAATAGAAATCTCAATAGCCGAAATGATACTCGGCATTGATGAAAACCTCAGACCAAAAGAAATACAGGGACTGATCTTTATCTCTATGGCGGTTTTCAGGATATGTTTGGCATCCAGCTGGCTGGATCCGAATCCTCCAACCTTTCATCAATGGCGGTCAAGATTATTAGCTACATATAACCTAGAATTAGCAATTTATAGGAGGAAGGGGGTCAGAAGGAAAAAGAAAGGCCTCGAAATATGGAATCCTCTGATACAATGGATGGAATACACTGAATTGTAAATTGTAAAGTATAACATCTAATAAGTGAAACTAATGTGACTTTAACATGAGTTAATCTTCCGCTGATTTCTGACTAAGTTGTAATGAAATGTATTCCGACCTCCCTTCCCTTTTTTTCTTTTAATTTAATGTTTTTTTTTTCTTTCTTTTTCTTTTCTTCCTTTTTTTTTTTTTTTCTTCTCTCTCTTTTCTCAACTACCTGTCAAATGTGGCCGGAGGGGGGGAGGGAAAAGGGGGTGGGTACATGGGAAGGGTGGGGCTCTGTTAAAAAATTGTTCAATAAAGAATTGTTTAAAAAAAACAAAACAATGTGTATGTCTATTTAAAATGAATTGACTGTCTTGTCATTAGTTACCTTCTCAGGCCAAGCCACGTCACCTTGCAATATATTGTGAAACATTGGGCAAAGAAACACAGTGTGGAAAGTTGTGTCTGGCTTAGTTTCTAAGCCATCACCATTGTGGAGCAGATATCTGAGCCTCTACCTCAACAGTCCAAATGCAAGTTCAATGGTGCTTTATATCTGGTCTTTATCATGCAAAAGGCATGCACCTGCACAGTCCCTGATTCTCAAAGACGGGTTATGAGACATCACTTCAAGAGACACCTGAATCACTTAAAGGGATATGTAGATAATTGTGAATAGGGAAGACAGGTTCTGGAGTCGTAATTTTGAGAATGAGCTCATAAATATAAAAGAAATCCAAAGTATAATGATATGTAAACAATAATTGTAATAGTTTTTCTCTAGAGCAAGTAAAGACAACACATTTCACAATTTGTGAATGCAAATGTCGCTTCATTTGGGCCAGAAAGAGTATTATTTATGTTTTATGGGGACCCTGATGAAAGTGAGATAAAACGTTTTCCGAGAATGAATTAAGAAATAATTAACCTCAAATAAGGTGCATCATTGTAGTGCATATACTGTAGTTAGGACGTACAGGCTTCCCATTATCCAGAAGGTTCCTTTGATTTTGATTGAAGAATCGGCAAGATAACTGGCAGAGGTTGATTCATATGGGCTCAAAGACTGACAATGAGCAAACGCTGCACCTTACTTGAGGTCAGTTATTACTTATTTATTACTAAGTCCATCATAGGAAATAGTATTTCTCATATTTTCATATCAACTCTGATATCCTGTGCACCAGAACTACTGTAAGCTCAGTGCATCCACTTACTAGAAATGTCTACATGGCAAGCAATTTGAAGAGCGAGATATATAGTCTGTGACAATGATGGGAATGAAGGCATCCTAAGTGGATGCCAGGATGATGTGTAGATAATTTTTATTTCCAACCTGAAGGTTAGCAGGACCTCGACCACAGTTATGTTTTTGAGTGTTCATTCTTGGATCTTGATTCTTGTATTGCATCTTTGGATATCCATTAGTCTTTGGCACTGTTAGACCTGGGGGTCTCTAGTTGGCAGAGGTAGGTACCACTGTCCAAATAGGGACCCTTGCTTCTAGTCAAGGTAAGGAGGAACCACTCTCCAGATAACCTCTGCTCACCCCCTTTGTTGCTTGGCACGAGCAGTCAGGCTTATCAAAGGCAATGTGTAAAGTATTTGTACCAACACTCACAGTAACACAGTGAAAACACCACAAACTGACTCCACAACAGTTTAGAAAAATAAAGGTATTTATTCTAAACTACACAAGACCAAAATGGCAAAAATCCAACATACACAGTTCAAGAATTTGGTTCCAAAAGAGTTCTTACGGTTGCGTTAGAATTGTTCACAGTTGCATCACGTTTTAGCCAACAGTACCTTTAAATGTGACAAAAGTTCCAAGTGAAAAGCTGTAGCGATGAATAGCAAGTGATGCATCACTCCTGAGACCCTGGAGAGGCGATGCAACAACCCCGCTCGATGTAGCAGGCGTGTTGCAGTGACTCCGGTCTGTACGGGGAGGGATGCGATACCTTGAGTGCACAGATTTACGCGGAAGTGGCTCGCAAAAGGGACGATGCGATGATCTTCGGGGCGGTGATTATCTCCGGTGCGGCGATGATCTCCGGTGCGGCGACGATACGCGGCTCAGCGGCGATCTTCTACTCTTTGGGCCCCTCGATGCGATGGCTCTGCCACGACTCTCGCAGCGAGGTGATACGGTCTGCAAGCAAGCGGTGCTACAACCTCACCCAGTGTCGGCAGGCTCTGCAACGATACTCGCAGCGATGGTAATCTTCCCACACCGGTCTGGTGCGTCCCGCAAACGAAGGATGCAACGGCTCTGGCAGCGGCAACAGGCGCTGTGACGATCTCGGTCTTCGTAGTGGTGGGAATTTCCTCGCACTGACAGGGATGCGCTCCGCAAACGAGCGATGCGATAAACTTTGCAGAAAGTTCCTTAAATCTTGGTTTCCAGCTTCCCAACACAGGTACAACTTCCAGAGGCACCACACATGGGCCAAGCACTCCAGGAAGGACAGAACTCTCTCAGCAGAGTTCAACGAAGCTGGAGGTGAAGTCCTTTTGTTCCTGAGACTTCTTAACAGGGAGCCAGCTCTTCTTCAGGCCCTTGGAGATTCCTTCAAGCAAGGAGACACAGCACAAAGCAAAGTCCTTCCCCTCTCCTTGGCAGCAAAGCAACAGCAGGTCAGTCCAGCATAGCAACAGCAGGACAGTCTTCCTTCTTCAGTTTCAGCTTTCTCCTTGGCAGAGGTTCCTTCTTGATTCCAGGATGATCTAATTTTCTGTAGTCTGGGGTCCTGTACTTATACCCCTAAAAGGTCTATGTTCCCTTTGTGCAGGAGGGCTCTGAGCCCGGTCTGAACGAGTTCTGGGTGTACCTTGAGCGCTTTGTTTTCCTGGTCTCTCCTTTCCTTTCAGAGAGAGGGGCAGGGTCGTCAGCCGCCCAGCAGGAGATGGAGCCAGCATTGTGGAAGGCAGGCACAGCCCTATTCAGGCCCAGGTGCAATCCCCTCCCACCACTCTAGATGCAGATGGAGCTATTCAGCCCAGGGATGGCCCACTTAGCCTCTGGGAGCCACACAGCCCCTGTCACTCACAAACCAGACAGTCAATTCACAAACAGGCCAAGGCACACAGAAAGGTCAAACAAGAGAACTGCAACTTTCTAAAAGGGCTGTTCTCAACCACAGGATTTAAAAACAACCTTTCTTAAAAGATGTGTTATTAAATTCTGAGTTCAGGGTTACCAGACTTTTATGTCCTACCTTGCTCCTATGGGAAGATATGCTGGTAGCCACTGAAGCCAGCATTCCCCATGATAGCCTATGGGCAAGGTGGCCTTACAATAGTGAAAAACTAAAATGGCTATCATTCACTACCAGAGCATGCCACCTGCACTAGTGCATGCTCTACCTTTAACATACACTGCACCCTGCCCAAGGGGGTACATTGGGCCTACCATTGGGGTGGCCAATGTGTACAGTAAGGGAAGGGTTAGGCCTGATCAGTGGGGACACTGACCAAGAGGACGTGACAGTTCACAGACTGCACACAGGCACTGCGGTGGCAGGCCTGAGACCATTTTAGTGCTACTCATATGGGTGGCACAATCAGTGCTGCAGGCCCACTAGTGTGTGACATTGATCCACATTCGGTCCATCACCTGTTGTGTTTGCATATTCCGCCCTAAGTGCGCTGGGGATGCCCAGACGTGGGTCCCAGGCACTCCACACCACTGAAGTCAAGCTAGCCGGGCTGATGAGAGGTGTTACCTCGAAACCGGTCCGGTCCTCGGATGCTTGATTCCGTTCTGGGAAGAACATGGCTTTTGTAGTTCGGACTGGACTGTTCCCATGGGGCACAGGGTCAGAGCTGATTTGCATATCGCCATTGTCTAACCCAGGGTGGTGTGGAGTGCAAAAAAATGATGGATTTGGGCCCAGATCTTTGGACTGGGTTGAGTGTGTGACATTGATCCACATTCGGTCCATCACCTGTTGTGTTTGCATATTCCGCCCTAAGTGCGCTGGGGATGCCCAGACGTGGGTCCCAGGCACTCCACACCACTGGAGTCAAGCTAGCCGGGCTGATGAGAGGTGTTACCTCGAAACCGGTCCGGTCCTCGGATGCTTGATTCCGTTCTGGGAAGGACATGGCTTTTGTAGTTCGGACTGGACTGTTCCCATGGGGCACAGGGTCAGAGCTGATTTGCATATCGCCATTGTCTAACCCAGGGTGGTGTGGAGTGCAAAAAAACGATGGATTTGGGCCCAGATCTTTGGACTGGGTTGAGTGTGTGACATTGATCCACATTCGGTCCATCACCTGTTGTGTTTGCATATTCCGCCCTAAGTGCGCTGGGGATGCCCAGACGTGGGTCCCAGGCACTCCACACCACTGGAGTCAAGCTAGCCGGGCTGATGAGAGGTGTTACCTCGAAACCGGTCCGGTCCTCGGATGCTTGATTCCGTTCTGGGAAGGACATGGCTTTTGTAGTTCGGACTGGACTGTTCCCATGGAGCACAGGGTCAGAGCTGATTTGCATATCGCCATTGTCTAACCCAGGGTGGTGTGGAGTGCAAAAAAACGATGGATTTGGGCCCAGATCTTTGGACTGGGTTGAGTGTGTGACATTGATCCACATTCGGTCCATCACCTGTTGTGTTTGCATATTCCGCCCTAAGTGCGCTGGGGATGCCCAGACGTGGGTCCCAGGCACTCCACACCACTGGAGTCAAGCTAGCCGGGCTGATGAGAGGTGTTACCTCGAAACCGGTCCGGTCCTCGGATGCTTGATTCCGTTCTGGGAAGGACATGGCTTTTGTAGTTCGGACTGGACTGTTCCCATGGGGCACAGGGTCAGAGCTGATTTGCATATCGCCATTGTCTAACCCAGGGTGGTGTGGAGTGCAAAAAAACGATGGATTTGGGCCCAGATCTTTGGACTGGGTTGAGTGTGTGACATTGATCCACATTCGGTCCATCACCTGTTGTGTTTGCATATTCCGCCCTAAGTGCGCTGGGGATGCCCAGACGTGGGTCCCAGGCACTCCACACCACTGGAGTCAAACTAGCCGGGCTGATGAGAGGTGTTACCTCGAAACCGGTCCGGTCCTCGGACGCTTGATTCCGTTCTGGGAAGGACATGGCTTTTGTAGTTCGGACTGGACTGTTCCCATGGGGCACAGGGTCAGAGCTGATTTGCATATCGCCATTGTCTAACCCAGGGTGGTGTGGAGTGCAAAAAAACGATGGATTTGGGCCCAGATCTTTGGACTGGGTTGAGTGTGTGACATTGATCCACATTCGGTCCATCACCTGTTGTGTTTGCATATACCGCCCTAAGTGCGCTGGGGATGCCCAGACGTGGGTACCAGGCACTCCACACCACTGGAGTCAAGCTAGCCGGGCTGATGAGAGGTGTTACCTCGAACCCGGTCCGGTCCTCGGATGCTTGATACCGTTCTGGGAAGGACATGGCTTTTGTAGTTCGGACTGGACTGTTCCCATGGGGCACAGGGTCAGAGCTGATTTGCATATCGCCATTGTCTAACCCAGGGTGGTGTGGAGTGCAAAAAAACGATGGATTTGGGCCCAGATCTTTGGACTGGGTTGAGTGTGTGACATTGATCCACATTCGGTCCATCACCTGTTGTGTTTGCATATTCCGCCCTAAGTGCGCTGGGGATGCCCAGACGTGGGTCCCAGGCACTCCACACCACTGGAGTCAAGCTAGCCGGGCTGATGAGAGGTGTTACCTCAAAACCGGTCCGGTCCTCGGATGCTTGATTCCGTTCTGGGAAGGACATGGCTTTTGTAGTTCGGACTGGACTGTTCCCATGGGGCACAGGGTCAGAGGTGATTTGCATATCGCCATTGTCTAACCCAGGGTGGTGTGGAGTGCAAAAAAACGATGGATTTGGGCCCAGATCTTTGGACTGGGTTGAGTGTGTGACATTGATCCACATTCGGTCCATCACCTGTTGTGTTTGCATATTCCGCCCTAAGTGCGTTGGGGATGCCCAGACGTGGGTCCCAGGCACTCCACACCACTGGAGTCAAGCTAGCCGGGCTGATGAGAGGTGTTACCTCGAAACCGGTCCGGTCCTCGGATGCTTGATTCCGTTCTGGGAAGGACATGGCTTTTGTAGTTCGGACTGGACTGTTCCCATGGGGCACAGGGTCAGAGCTGATTTGCATATCACCATTGTCTAACCCAGGGTGGTGTGGAGTGCAAAAAAACGATGGATTTGGGCCCAGATCTTTGGACTGGGTTGAGTGTGTGACATTGATCCACATTCGGTCCATCACCTGTTGTGTTTGCATATTCCGCCCTAAGTGCGCTGAGGATGCCCAGACGTGGGTCCCAGGCACTCCACACCACTGGAGTCAAGCTAGCCGGGCTGATGAGAGGTGTTACCTCGAAACCGGTCCGGTCCTCGGATGCTTGATTCCGTTCTGGGAAGGACATGGCTTTTGTAGTTCGGACTGGACTGTTCCCATGGGGCACAGGGTCAGAGCTGATTTGCATATCACCATTGTCTAACCCAGGGTGGTGTGGAGTGCAAAAAAACGATGGATTTGGGCCCAGATCTTTGGACTGGGTTGAGTGTGTGACATTGATCCACATTTGGTCCATCACCTGTTGTGTTTGCAGGCCCACTAGTAGCATTTGTTATCACCAGCCCTGGCACACTCAGTGCACTTTACTAGGAACTTCTTGGTGGCACAAATATGCCAATCATGGATAACCAATCACAAGAACAATTTACACATGGAGCACTTGCACTTTGACACTGATCAGCAGTGGCAAAGTGCCCAAAGCATCTATACCAGCAAAAACGAAATTCAGCAGAGCATCAAAAATACAGGAGGCAGAGGCAAAAAGACAGGGGAAATCACGCCAAAGATGCCAGGTCTAACTGGCACCCTCATCATCTTCATCCTGCTGTAGGGTCCTGTCTGGTCTGCCCAGGGAAGGAAATAACCATTACAACGCAGTCATTACAATGCACTACCTTTGCAACGCAGCTGTTACAATGCAACTGCCTTTACATCGCATGCCATTAAAATGCATGCCATTACAATGCATGTCACTACAGCACATGCCATTACAATGCATACCATTACCACGCATGCCATTACAATGCATTATAAGGTAAGTAATGGGGATATTATAATTGTAGGGTGGGTATGGGTTTTGGGGTACATTGGGATAGTATTTTTACCCCTCCACTATCCAAGACTTACCCTACTGTTGCGTTCGCTGGAGTGGGAATAGTAATTTTCTACCCCTACACTATCCAACACCTTCCCCACTGTTGCCCCAAAAGAGTTATGCGTTGTAATGGTATGTGTTGTAATGGTAGTTTCTAAAAATGCGTTGTAATGGCATGCATTGTAAAACCATGCGTTGTAATTGTAGAATGGTATGTGTTGTAATGGTAGTTTCTAAAAATGCGTTGTAATGGCATGCATTGTAAAACCATGCGTTGTAATTGTAGTTGCAAATTAAAAAACGTGTTGTAAAGGCAAGCATTGCAATTGTTTGCGTTGTAATGTCATATATTTGCACAAGGATGTAGCAGAGCATAATGACATGGCCAAGAATGGGTCTGCTCATGGTGGTATACTGTGGTGTGTGTGACTGATGGCTGCTTTAAGAGTCCTGTGTTTCTGTTGCACCTGAGTACGGATTGCATCAGGTATCTTATTTGAGGCTGGTTGTGATTTTCATTGTGTTCTCGCCATTTATTTGTGGTGGGGGTGTATGTGTTGCGTTGGTTGATGGTATTTGTGTGTGCTACTTTTGAACTTTGCAGTTAGATTGGTGTTTATTTGGCACTGTTTTGTTGGTTGGCCTAAATTATCACCTACTTTTGCCAGGAGACAGTTTTCTGGAGTACATTCTATTGCTTTTCAGAGAGCCTGCTTGCAAGGTACATTCTGCATGCAATATTTATTACATGCTGTACATATTGTGTGCAGTTTGTGACCTTGAAACTGAGCAGATTCTCCAAGTTATGCTGTGACATTTTCACATGGCTCATATTTTGGCCTAAAAGTCCAAATTCAAGTATGGCAGCTGTCTGCAGTGGTTCTGCTAAGGGCACCAAAACTTTTCTGAAAAGTTCTCAAATTTAGAGTTAGTATTGCAAAACAGAAAATAAATGTCCATGACAAGCTGGGAGTTTTCTTTGCTTTCCTGCTCAGGATTGCTACGATTTCTCTGGAGAAAAATGTATGTTGAAATATCTTCCCTCTCATGTACCCAGATTTACAGCCCAATGTCAGATGGGGTGTTGGTCAAAGGTTTCAAACGGAGGAACAAGTGGGGGGGTCTGACATCAGAAACATGGTCAATGTCCCAAAGTCTATGGCTGTCACAGTTAAATAACATATTTGATATTAAATTCAGGCTCAACGCTAAGGGAATCAGACGACTTTCTAGTAGAAGTTCAATGGTAGGTGCTTGTGCTGGCCATTGAATTGCTGTGTTCTCTGTGAATATAAATGCCTAAGATTTTCTTCAATCCCACAAAACTTCTGTACACAAGAAGACTGGAAAAACAGGAGGATTGGGCCAAAGCACGCTGAGAGGATAATTACAACTATGCAAACACATGGAGAGTG
This sequence comes from Lissotriton vulgaris, assembly GCF_964263255.1. Lineage (NCBI taxonomy): Eukaryota > Metazoa > Chordata > Amphibia > Caudata > Salamandridae > Lissotriton > Lissotriton vulgaris. Next base: position 482,715,318 of record NC_141697.1, read on the forward strand.
AAATAGACCCAGTGACAGAAAATTATTTAGTCAGCAGGCAAAGGAGAACATTTTCTCGCCTCTTGTCCCATAAAATCTTTAAATGAAATCTATTGTATTATCAATTATAATTCTACAAATGCCTAAAGCATCACGTATGCTTTCATTCAGGAAAAAACACAAACTGCCACTATAAAAGTACACATAAGTGCTCCAGCAACTTAAATGTTTAAGGTTCAGAGAGTTTTTATGAAATTTAGAGAAAGCAAGGGATGTTGTCTTCTAAAACATATACAAATATTTATCAAATGTATACCAAAAAGAGAGCAACTAATGATAATAAGTATTAATGAGATGTAAGGTCACATGCTGAGAGGGATATAGAGCCAGATGTATGACCCTACCAATTTGTGAATCGCAAATTGTGTCTTATTGCAACACGCAATTTGCGACTCACATACAGGAATGTGCAACAGTGTCTCAAACACTGTTTGCGATTCCTAATGGGGTCGTAAATTGCCTGCCTCATTGATATTCATGAGGCGGGTGCAATTTGTGACCCCATTAGGAATGGCTAGCACTCCCTGGGATGGTGCCCTGCTGGGGTCAGCAGACCACCATGTCCGTGACTGCTTTTTCAAATAAATCAGTTTTTTTTAAAAATGCAGCCCATGTTCCTTAAAGGAAAATGGGATGCATTTACAAAACAAAAATTAAACGTTACTGTTTCATTTTTTAAGAGTTGGCAGTGGTCCGTGTGACTACTGCCTGCTCTTAAAAAATATTTTCAATGTCAGTCACAAAGGGGAAGGGGTCTCCTGGGAACCACTTTCCATTTGCGAGTGGGTTACCACCCATTTGAAATCGGTAGTAAACTGCAAGTATTTCACAGCTGCAATCGGGGCAGCAAAAAAATCTTACATTGAGGTGCGAGTCGCAATTATGAAGGGATGCCCTTGGCACGCCCCTTCCTAATAGCGAGTCACAAATCCTATTTTGTGAGTTGGTAATAGGTTACCGACTCGCAAAATAGGGTTTGTGAATAGGGCAGACCTATTTTGCGGTGGCAAATGGGCTAATTTCCCGTTTTCAAGTGAAAAAATCTTACCTCTGGCACATAGAGAGCAATGGATTCAGCAATTGCTCTTGGGATCTGTGTAACTTACTCATTGCATGACCTAATCTTATCAAGCCAAACTCAGACTTTGATTTAACTAAGAGTGATAAAAGGAGCCCAAAATGATCTGATTAATAATAATAATGCCTCATATTTGAGTGCCAAGCAAAAATTAATTTAATGAAAGATATTAATAAATGGGCAACATTTATAGAGGTGAAGATTTTGAGACACTGGCAGTAACAGTGAAAATTTGATGTGACGTAAAACATGTCAAATCAATTTGCAACATTTTTGTTGTGTGCCTGTGTCAGAATACGGCACACAGACTTTACAACTCAATATCACATAAAGCGTTTCTTTACCAGGCCAAAAATGGAAGACAAAGTAGTTAAACCAAAACAGGTGTTGCTCTAACATTATTTGAAATACGTAATTGAGTTTCTAAGAACCAAATCATAGTGATTGAATGTTTAGTTTTTTCCGATTTAAGCTATCGATGTAATAAAAAATGGACTAATCCATTTTACAACACATTCAATCCTTTTTCATTTGAAAAATTCAAATCTCGTTACTTTCTCCATTTGATATAAAAATACAGAAAGTAAAAGCCACATCAGATTGCTCAATGAGCAAACAATCATTCGGGCTATTCGATGGCCGCTTACGAAACTTATGTGCACTAGGGGGCAGATTTATGATGCCCTTGCGCCGCAATTGCGTCACTTAATTTGACGCAACGGCGGCGCAAACAATGCGCCCTATTTACAACGTGACGCATCTAGGAGATGCGTCACGTTGTAAAGCCCTGCGCCATAAGGAGGCGTTCCTGCGCAGGGGGGGGCGTTCCTGCGCAGGAACGCCTCCTGAAAGTGGCTGAGTGAAATCTATGAGATTTCACTCAGTCACTTTCAGGCCAATGCTGCGTCAAAACCCTGCGCCTGCTTGAAGCAGGCGTAGGTCTTGACGCAGCATTGTGAAGATGGGGCACCCCCGAGCCTTGCTGGAACTGCGTCGCGCTTGCGATGCAACTCCAGCAATGCGCCACCTTTCCGGCACAGATGCGTCACGCATCTGTGCCGTTTTGGAACCATGGTGCGCCGCATTGTAAATGCGGCGCACCATGGGTGGCGGAGCTGTGGCGCACTGTGGAGCACGTTAACTGGCGCATCCCTGGGGATGCGCCAGTTAACATAAATCTGCCCCTAGATACCTTTGCCGTATTGTAGTCTTCATCCACTTGGAAGGTCACTATCCTGCCGCCATATTATAGGTACAACACACTGCCCTGCTGTGCATATTTAAATATATGGTGGTGCATAGCAAATGCATTGTTCCCAGTGCAGGTGTGATCCCTCTACTGCACTGTGAACAGCACAGTAGTGAAAGATGGACCAATTGTGAGAGGCTGCTGGTGGCAGCCTTACCTCAGGGTTAAGGAGGGGAAGGGTACTGCACTTGGTTGCAGCATGTGACTGCACCTACCTGCATAGAAATGCCTATGGTGGTCCACTTCACGCCTGTGTTCACCTCAGAAAGTACATCTTTGCGGAGATGCACTGACTGTGTTCCACCTCGCTGTGTCTCACAGTCACTGCGCCTCTGATGGCTTCTTTGCCACAAAGGAATAGGATTCCCTCATTTACATGGGGCACACTCTTATGCAAATGAAGGTACACCCCCAGGGGCTGCAGTGTCCCACGTGTAGCACTGGTGCAATCTGTATGACAGAAGGGGCTGTAAAAGTGTCTGAGGCCCCTTCTGTAATACCAATGGGGTCCTGGGCCTGTGAAAATGGAAGCACATGCCCACTGGGACATACTATTCCATAACCTGGACCTTAGGCTCTTCAGCTACTGGTTGCAAGTTATTCTTACATGTTCTATTAATTTAGGGTATGAGCTACAACAATGCTCCTTGCTTGCACTGTTGCTGATGTATGGATTGCAGAAAATCGACAAGTGGCATTTGCCCTTCTCCTAACTGTCCAAGCACAGAGTAACCACGAACTGGTGAAGTTGCCCAGAAGCAAGTTGCCCAGAACCAAGCACAAAGGAGTGAGTTTGGAAAATGACTACTTGTAATGATTTGACTGAGACGTATTCTATAATGCTGCAAGCCACATTGAAAATTAAAGATACGCAGATATCTATTGCTGCCTCCCATGGGCGCAACTAGACCAGAGCTTCGGGGGAGGGGGGGACTAAGTCTCCTAGTCAGGGCCGGCTTGAGAGCTGGTGGCGACGATGTCTGACAGTCCTTTTCGGCGCTCTCCTCCCCCATAACCTCCTTCTCCATGAAATCCCTCATTACCACTCCCCAACTGAGCACCTTATCTCTCTGTAGCCTCTCTCAGACGTACATTTCACTACTCATAGTTCAGTCACACTCAGTTCTGTGATGGGCATGGTACATGTTTTTTGCAGCAAGCACATTAGCCCTCTAAGCTATTTTATGATGATCCAAAACTGTCATTAGATAAAATTCCGAACTTTTACTAGTAGGAACACTAATCACCAGTTATCATGACATTTTTATTGTTTCCCGCAAACCGCCTGATGCACAAGGAAGTTCATTTGCTTTGAAACCAAAAATAATTTTTAAGCATAGGGCCCCCCACCAAAGTCAACGCCAGGTGCGGCTGCACTGTTCATATCCATCTAAAGCCAGTCTTGCTGGACAAGAAATCCCCGAAATGGGGTCAGAGCTAACCTCATAGCCAATATATGAGGAAAAAGATTTAGGTAAGTGGTGGGGTGTGAAACTTCCCCCAAATTCCACCAAGCAAAACAATGTAATAGATTTCTTGTAGATGATGTAATGGAGAGTAGACTTCTCCCCTGAGAATTTTTTGGGATTTTTGGGATCAAAGTTCTAAAACTCCACAGACCCTTATAGAGCATTCATGACATATTCCAGTACTTTCATGGTGTACCAGGGAAGCCTGGCATTTCATAACAGTAGATCAAATTCTTTTCAAATGTCTTAAGTCAGAAATTACTTCCACAATACCAAAGTCATCATTTGTTCATGTGTGAGCCCCTTATGCCAAGGAGTACTTTCGATACAACAGTACCAGAAATGTACCCTGGATACTTCCGCCACAGTCGTGGGTACCTCTAAAAATTCTCTCTGGTATACAAGGGTCAGCATTTTGCAGTTGAGACCTCTATAAAATGAGTATAAGAAATATTATGACAATATCAGTTCCAACATTTTGCTATGGATCCACCCATATGCTAAGAATTATATGCATCATGTCAGGGCCTTTGGCCAGGTAAGGGGGCAAGTGTTCTCTGTCCCTGCCACTGGGTATGACTGGGTTAGTGGCTTTCTCAGTTAGACAGTTTGAGTTCCCACAACCAATGCTGGTTTCTTCATAGAAGCATGTCAGGACCTGCAGTTTGCTACAGGTAACACATCACATCCATGTGCTATTAGTGTTCTTTTCCATAAGGCAAGAATAACCTCCAGTATACCAGACCAGCAGCACACTTGAATGCGTAACACAAATACACTCACATACACTCTCTCACACAGAAATTCTTACTATATTTCTTGCACTCTTTTGTACCTTTGTACTCTGTCACACCCACACACAGACACACTGCCATACACACTTCCATTAGTCAACCTGCTTTTATTGTGTTAGAAAATCGGCCCTGCTGCTTTTGCTATACTTGCCTTGCCTTTTAGTGAAGTCTAATAAAACATATTCTCTTTACACTATTCAAAAATAATAATAAAGTGCGTTGTCCATGTTTGTTACTAATACGATGTGAATGAAAAGTGCACTTCCTTAAAATGTACAGGCTTATATTTGGTTTCACATGTGGATCAAGCAGCTACAGTATTGGAAATGAACTAATCCACATTCTAAAATGTAATATCACATCATCCAACTGATCTTAAGAAATACTTGACTTCTTCAGCAACCATGGATTTCATCCAGTAGAACTTTGCATTTTGGGGTTTTTGAGACCCAACTTACAATGTAAAAAAAAGCTATGTGTTCCGGAATAAAGCATTGTTGTGAAAGGAAAGCCAGGAATTGCTAAAGGTGTCACACAATCCTCATTCCAGCACCATACCCCACAGCCTCAGCCCTACTCTCCCTGCTTGTGCCATCCCACACTCTCAGTCCACTCTCCCTTCTTCCACCAGCCCCATTGTTTTTAAGATGGAATTAAGTAGGCATCTAGTGCCACGGAAAGGGCAAGTATTATTTGGTGTGTTCATTTAAGTGCCTGGTAATGGTGAATAGTGTGAGCGAGTATAGCGTGAGTGGTGCAATATGTTAAACTATTGCTGTTATGGCAACAAGCAGGGGTGGAGGGTGGAAGAAATAAATAATATGCTGATCCAGCAACAAACTTTCAGTCTCCTGATTAGGGGTTCCAGCTGATCGGATTTCTATTGGCACCACTGGTATTTAGATGTCTGAGCCAGTTCGAAAATAAGCAAAATCACCTAAAGCTGGTATTTTAAGCTTTTATCTGTGTATTTTCCAAACAGAAATACAAATAGAAAGCAATTTTAAATTTGTTCTAGTGCTGCATTAGTGATCCATGACTAATAAAAGGAAACAAAGAGAGAAAAGTCATGTTACACATGAATTCATACCATTTTATTTACAACCCTTTTTAGTTTCAAGGCAAGGCCTTTGCAGACTCTTTAAACAATAGCAAATGGCCGATATTTTCCTCAAATACTCTTTGAACCCCATTCAACTACCTAACCTTGAACTTCCTATGTCGTCCAGGCGTAAACTTGTGTACCTGTTCCCTTTCAGCCTGAACTGCAGCTGACAAATAATACACTTCTGTCAATCATAGCAACTTCTCAGCCAACTGCCAGCCAGAAAAAGAGAGGGGAGGACAAACTGTGTGGGAAGGAGTTCATCCAGCCCCTTCTATTTTTTCTAGAAGCACATCTGGACATTTCCTACCCACCGAAATCCTATTCAGACAGGGAATGAGCTCCCCCTACTCCGTCCCCCTTTTCCCACCCAAGTGATAGTGTATAGAGGGGAGACTTGTTAAACACCAGATTCACGCTATAGCTGCTGTTCCTACCTTGCCGCTCTGCCCACTTCATGAAAGAGTGGCCCACAATCTAGATGGTCATCCCTGCCGCCTGGGGTCTGGGAACAGAATCTGCAATAGTAACAAAGTTTACAACCTGCACACTTACTCCCCCCCATTTCCCTCCCCCCAATAAGTCTACAAAAGCAATTGGACGATCATGTGCCCTACTCCATAATGCTCCCTTGGCTCCAAGACCCTTCTGGTGCTGCCCTGTCCTAAAGGAGTAGGCCACAAAACCACTCGGGCCCAAGCCAATCAAGCTCAGAGCCTCACGCAAAATTAACAATAATTAGAAAAAAGTCACAGGCTTACCATCCTTATGCTTAAATACCTCCCCTCCATGGCCGCTTCAAGCTGCATAGCCTTAGTCCGATGTCCCTTGCAAATGGCTGCCATAGGGTAATGTCACAGAGCACACTTCTCTCCTCCTTCCTTTGGTCGGTCTTAGACTTGTACAGTCAAACATGCAAACCTTCTTCCACGCAATACACTTCCTCCCACAGCAAACTCCTACTCCTCCTACCACTGTATAGCTCCGATACCCAGAAGGCCTGAAAAAACATCCTGGACCTTAGGGTCGAAAATTCAATGGTCTCCCTATTTCCTGAACAAACTGTCCTAAGGGACTTTAATACCTCAGTCAAGACATCCAGGCTCAGGGGCCTCCATATATGTGCCCCCCACCCGCTTCCTTCCCCCAACCCTGCATAATCCCTGCTCCCAATTCTCCTGCTTAAGGGGCATAGCCCTATTAGCACTTGCCATAAAAGCAATGCCCCACAACTTTCTAGAAATTGCTACTTTCAGCTGGCCTTTCTCTACGAGGGAAAGTATGAATTGCACCACGTCCCCAAAAATCTCCTATTCCCATGACATCCATGTGGCCCCCGCTAAGAACTCAGACCATGCCATCTAGTATGCCCTCCTTGTAGAAATGGCTAACGACTCAGCTACCAACTGGAGCAACCTCTCTCTCTCCTAGTGACCAGAGTTCTTGTGGAATCCATGTCTTCATCCGGTCCGCCTCTGTGGCCAGCCCATGGAACCTCTCCCATTGTGAACGATACAAAGCATTGGAAATGTGATTTTCCACCCTCTGAACGCGTCTGGCTCTAAACGCAATGTCAATTCTCAAGCAATGCAATACTAAAACCCTCAGCAGCTGCCACAACTGAGGCTCCCTGGTGCACTGTCTGTTAACTACATGCACAACCGACATTTTGTAGACGTGAAACAGAACTTTCCTGCGAGCCAGCTGTTCCCCCCATAGCACCACTACTACCACTAAGGGAAAAAGTTCTAGGAAGGCACAACTATGCACACCCTCTTTCCAATTTTCAGGCCACTCCTCTGCGCACCAATGACCCTGCCAACACAGGCCAAAGTTGAAACCTCCCACAGCACCTAAGAAGAGTTGGGCATCCCACTGGGATTCTGTTAAATGACTGTAATACTGTAAGAAGGCCCTCCACATTCTCAGATCCTCCTTAATATCTGACGACAACCTGACATGATGGTGCGGTAAGGGCGGCAGACCCATGAGAGACAAGCTTAGCCGTCCACAGAAAGTGTATTAGCTTACACATTTGCCCACGCCTTATTAATTTTGTTGAAGCCCACCTTACCCAGATCTAAGGTAGAAGGAGGCCTATTGTGCAAGCCCGAAACAACATCATTTTAGAATGCAATTTAAACAAACTAAGGATTCCACCTTAGTGATTGGTTCTGGATATATTTCCCTACCGGTGAAACACATCTGTTGATAGTGGGTCTGCACCTGTTCAGAACCAGCAACATTAGAAAGGCAGTTGTCTTTATGGGACTTTTATCCTATTGACATTTATGGGAGGGAAATATATATTTTTTGTCTTGAAGAAGGTGGTCACAAACGACATTTTCCAACGAAACGAGTTTGACGCACATGTTGTGCCAAGTTTGAAGAGCAGATGAACGCATTAGAAAAGGACCTGTTTGTTATCATGTGTTGTTTTGATTGATTCTTACAAATTGGCTCAAATCAATGACAGATGTAATTTTCTAATATGTTTTCTCTCTTCTAAATTATAGATGTGATGTATGCCTATGTATTTTTAAAGAAAATTTGTGTCAAGCCCTTTTTATCGAATGGATTTTAAACTTTTGAAACTCTGTAATGATATTTGATATATGAATAATTTGTATTAAAACGTTTCTGACATAAATATTCAGTTAACCTTGTAGCATTTGACTCATTCAGGATTGGGGTTATGAGAAGTATTTTTGCCTTGACAGTCCTTCTTAGGTACCATTACAATGGGGTGAGGTGCTCCATAGGCCAGTCCTTGAAGGGGCCCACCATTCTATCCTAAATCTCCAAGTGTAGTTTCTCCCTCACCACTCAGGCATGTGCACTCACTGACTTCAAATTAGCTGCCCAGAAGTGCAGGGCTGTCATAACCAAGTCTAAAACTGCCTGTAAAGCCTCCTAGCAATAACATAAAGTTATCCATTCAGTCACACTGTGAGATTCAAAACGCAAGTCTGTCCAAGTTAATGGGCCTATTAGCCCTTTCCTTCCGATCCCTGTCCATATCTACCAGACCTGAAACCTGCAGCCTGACCCTGCGGAATTCCTTGCTGTCCACCCAGTGACCCTTGCTGCGGTCTCTGGATGGTTTCATACCCAGCTCGGCTCACTCCAAAGCAGTTGACCAATAGGTATCTGCCTGAGCACTTCGAACACTCATGTCAGAACTTAATAAGCTCCCTCGAACATAGTCCTTTAATAAAGTCCCTACACACCCCACCTTGGCTACTCTGTTCTTTGCTTGAACCCCCATACATTTCCCCAGCTGGGACACCACTGAAAGGGCTTGTAAACGATCGGCCAACCACTAGTCATAAAAATATTTTTGCTGAATTTTGGCGGGTCCATAATGTGTACAGTTCTCCCCATTGTGCATCTTGTTCCACTGCAATACGAGACTGGAATTCCTCGTCATGCTGGACCAAAGCACAGCCCCGGTAATTTAACCATGCCTTTGTTACATCCATGTATTTTAAAAATACAACCAACCGCTTTGGTTACTTTTCACAGTAAACACAAATGAGGAATGCTGCAGTCCTGTTTTCTATTGCCACAGGTACCCTCGGCTGTTTTGACAGTTCTAATGTTCCTCCTTAGATGTTCCTTTGCATCTCAGTACCCTGTGGAGGAGTTTTATGATTTCAATGTACTCCCCCTTCCAAATCCTCTCTTTGTTGGACTGCATAAGGTGGGCCCCCAACGGTTTGGCCTTTCTCCTGTAGGGCAACTTCTTGAACTTTTCCTCTTTGCTCTCCAGCTTGTCACTCCTATCTGCTTTTGGGTTACTCTTCTTTTCCCCCAAATCCTGTACTTACTCCTGTGTCATTAACCCTACCAGCTGTACTCACCTGGTCTAAAATCCCCTTTCCTTGTTCTTTGACCTCTTGTTTCCTTTCCCCCTGCTTCATTGTGGCATAGTCTATGTGCACCATGGTGTACTCAGTGCCCACGTCAGTGTCTTGCACCTACCTTACTTTCCTTGTTGGGCCTCCCCACTTGCTTGAGGCTCCTTAGCCTCAACCCCAATGACCAACCTTGTTTTGGGCCTCCGTTCTTTCCCGAAGCTCACTAGCTGCAACCCCATAGCAAGTTTGTGGGTATGTGAGGCCCATACTTTGGCATCTTACATGGTGCTAAGGTCGGTGTCCCCTCAGGGGCCCTCTGCTTTACCTTTGACTGTTGCTGGCAGATTCTGTCACAACACTTCCTGTCTGCTGCTGGGCCCTTGGATCCTGAAACAAACTAGGTGCAGATGGTTTAGAAGAACCTCTCACCACACCTTCCTGCTACCAGGTTTGTACTTCTACCTGACCCTTGTCATCATCCCCCAGTTCCCTTTCCTCCAAACTTCCCTCATCGTAATCTAGCATTGTCCACTCAGTCTGAGTCCCTAATTCTCTGAGCATCCCACTGTCTAACCACCTTGGAGGAGTCTCATATGCAAGCAACATATGTTCACGTATCAACTTACCTGGGGAAGCCATACCTTGCCCTCCCGATCTTTCAAACGATGCAGGATTCATAGTCCCGTTCTCCGTCCTGGAGGTGGATGCCCCATTCCTTCCGCTGGTTGCACCAGACCTTCTTGTGGCTGTGATCTTTCCATCCCCAATGAATTTCAACTAGCCCAATGGTCCGTGCTGCCTCTTCACCTCTGGACCAGTTAGCTGCATGTAGCTCTCCCAAGTATGGCCCCTCTGTGAACTTGTCAACCTGGAAAATAGAAACATGATCCAGTGTGCTGGTGAACAAATCCCCATGCTCAAATACCTCACCTGACTACCGCCCGGCTCAATCGCCTCTGCACCCGCCTTAGAGCCCTCAACCCTGGGGCATTGAACTAGCAAAGAAGGCACCCTATTCTTACCCCTGCTACTGCTCCATAGTCCACTGCCCCTTTCCCAGTCCCCTCCTTCAATGGCCCTCCCATATACCTTGATCGGTCGCTTGACTGCCAGGACATTGGCTGCGCTTTCAAATCTGGGCCTGGTTGACCCATACAAACCCCCATTCTGCCCTTCCTCCTCCCCATCACTCCTTTCCAGGCTATCCACTACCAAGAGGGGCATGGTGGTCTTGTAGGCCACAAATCTGCCCCTGCCTCCCCCTGGGACCCCAAGGGCCCACAATTGCCCTTTCCTTCTAAGCTGCTTCCCAGGCTGCCCGGACTCCCAGGGGCATCTGATCCAGCCATGTGTCATTGCTCCAGTCAATCACATTCAGGCCTCTGACCTGCAGTGTGTCTAACCCCTCTTTCTGCTCCCACTTTAGTGTTTCAGTCTCCTGTGACATCAATACCCTATAAACTCCATTAAAATCCACCTGTTCCAGCTCCTACTTTCTACAGCTCTCCTCAGTATTTCCTTGATCATTTCCTCCAAACCCTCTCCCCCCAGCCCTAACACAGTAGGACCACCCGGCCAGCCATAATTGCCACTGTTCAGAGCTCCCATCCTCTCCCTTCCTCTTTGCGAGGCCGCTTGAGAATCTGCGGAAATCCTGTCCCTATTCTTAAACTGCGAGGCCTCACTAGAGTGTGTTGAGTCTTGCCACACGTTGTTCCTCTGCCCCCGGGGCTAAGAGTAAACCTGCAGAAGCCCCTGACAGATGTCCCCTCTCATTACCTGCCCATCCCTTCCCAGGGCCACTCTCTGAGTACGGTTGCGGCCCCTCCTCCCTACCTGCACTACTGGAGCCTGGGGCCGGCACAGGGACACACAAGGCAGCACAGAGGCCACCATCCTGTTGGACGCTTTTCAGGCTGAATGCCTGCTGCACAGTTGTGCCCCATTGGCTAGGAGATCGAGGTGGCCGGCCTCCAGCAAAAGCAATAACGCCTGAGCAACCTTATCTTCTACGCCAACCAATGCCATCACGTGAGTAATGTAACCTGACAAGGCAGATATAAAGGTGGATAATGCAACAGAAAGAGTCTACTTAGTATCCATCTTAGCCATCTGAGCAGGAGCCTTTGCTACCTACACTGTGCAGTGCCTCCTTCATTACTTGCATGCTTTATCATAGAAACTGCAGCAGGGAGAGAGAAGACATCATCTTGAGGTTATCTATTATTGAACAAGTGCTCTTCCTCACTGAAATCACTTTTGACTCCTTATTGGATGTTGCAGCAATTTCTGGTCCCATTACATCAGAACAACCCCACACATGGATTCGGTCTAGGAGAGCGGATAACTCTCAAAAGGCTCTCTTAAGTCATCTCCCATTCAATGGTGTGAAACCCTTTGACTTTAGCTTGAGGAACTAATGAAGAAGTCAGTATAGGACCGCAAGCTTCTTATGCCTATGAAACCTCCATCTGGAGGCAAAAGATTTCCTTTCAAACAAGCTTTTGGAAATTCTACCCCATCTAGGAAAGGGCTGTTGGAAATGGCCATTTCTGAAGGGTCGCCCCAAAACATTCTGCCTTCTTCCCCCTCTTCTTTCTGAATTCATCTTTGTTGACTTCAGTGGGCACTTTACCACTGCTAACTAGTGATAAAGTGTAAGTACCCTCTGCCTTAAACATGGTAACAGTAGCTTATCCACAATTGGCATACTTATTTTACTTATGAGCCCCTAGTAACGTCCACTACATGTGCCCAGGAACTGCATGTAAATTAAATGCTACTAGTGGGCCTGCAGCACTGATTGCACCCTTCAAACAAGTCTCAAGCCTGCTATTGCAGAGCCTCAGTGTGCAGTTTTAAACTGCCATGTCGACCTGGCAAGTTAACCCTTTCGCCAGGCCCAAACCTTCCTTGTTAACAGATGGATGACATCCCTAAATTAGGCCCTGGACAGCCGAATGGCAGAGTGCAGTGTATTTAAAAAGTGGGATATATACTTTTAAGTTATACTTTCCTAGTAGTGAAAAACACTTATAATTGTTTTTCACTACTGAAAGGCCTATCTCTATCAAAGGTTAGCTTTGGGATTGCCTTATTACATCTTATAAGTGCAATTTCCAATTGGGAAGCGATGGGACCCCAAGTTTGGAGTCTATGGAATCACAATTCAAAACCCAAATTTATGGTGAAGTTAGGTCTTCAATAGTAATTCTAAAAAAAAGACTTTTAGAAAGTTGCCATGTTCTTCCTCCAGCCATTTGGTGCCTTCAGCCTGTGTCTGAATACACCTCTGGGGTATGTCCTAGCTGAGCAATGTGCATTCCTTTAGCCGGCCACACACAAAGGGAGTTTAGGTGTGACTGATGGACTATCCACATCCTGATGGGCAATCCTGGGCAAGTTGGGAGGGAGGAGCTGACACTTATACTTGAAAAGGCTGTGTTCTGTTCCCACATAAAGGGCTGCCTATCCCCTTATAGTGAGTCTGGAGCAAAGGCAGGAAGGGCAGGTACTCTGTGCACTTCAAAGGTCTCTCTTTGAAGTCTTCCGCATTTCAAAGACACAACTTGCTTTAAGTATTGGACATCTAGCACCACCAACTCAGCACACTTCTTGACCTGTGGATACCCTGTCAGGAGAAAGGACAGCAGTGCTGCTGAAAGGACAGCCACTCTGCTGGACTGATACTTTGCTGTACTCCTGCTCTGCTGTGCTGACTTGCTGCTCTCTTGCCTGGGAGTTAGAAGGACTGTACCAGCATCTTTCCAACCCAGAACCAGAATGACTCCAAGGGCTTTGCTGTTTGCCTCCAGTTAGAAGTCTCAGGGAGATCAAAGACTTCTAACCCATCTAACTAGAGGCACCTGGACTGTCATCTGAGTGTCTTGCCTTGCCAAGTGGTACCAGTCCTATCCTGGACCCATGGAAGTGGGTATAAAAGGCTACAACTGCCAAAATAGATGCATTGCTGTTGTTGTGCTACGTGGAACTGGTACATCTCCTTCAACAATGACTCATCACAGCTGCTGCATGGATTCAGTACAGCGCTTCGCCGTCAGTGTGGCACACCACCTATAGCTTTAACGCATCTCCGACTTTGTGTTTCTTGGAACCAACGCATTGCCTACATCCAAAATATAGATGATAGTGCATCGCCTTGTCTGCTCCCTGCAACAGATCTTCATAGACAACGCAAACAAGGAACTTTCCAGCACAACAAAAATGGTCCCTGTTTCCAACCCGCACTCCATCATGGTCTGACTGAACATTTGGATTTGGCATTTTTTGCACAACTTGATAGCCCTGGTTGAAACTTCATGCTTTTAAGTACAACATTTCAGTTTATTTTTTTAAAAATTCATAACTCTGGTTATACTTATTAGATTATTCGTCATTTCCATCTTGTTTTGTTCAATAAATTAAGCTCTATGTTTCTAACTTGGTGTAGTATCTTTTTTGTGGTGTTTTCACTGTTTTACTGTTGGAAGTGTTGCACAAATACTTTACAATTTGCTTTTTAAGTTAAGCCTGACTATTCTGTACCAAGCTACCAGAGCGTGAGCACAAATTAATTTACAGCGTGCATCTGACTTACCCTGTCTAGTATTGTGGATCCTGCATGGACAGGGCACCTTTCTTTACCAACCAGAAGCTCAATTTCTAACAGGGGCGGTCCAATACCCTTCCATGGGAAGGGACCAAGCTGTGACTTTCCCTCCAACAGCAAATCCCAGCAACAACTTTCCAATCCCTCTTCCTCCTCGAACATCCCTAAAGCATGAATATCTAAGAGTGGGAGGACGAATCAGAGACTTTTCTCCCTTTAGGAAAATGGTGTCTCCAACGCCTGGGTGCTCAAATTAGTCAAATATCGCTATTCCATTGAGCACACTGTACTACAATTCCATCCATGTTTCTTCCATTCCACCAGATGGTTTCACAATGACTCTTGAAATCTGAAGGTCTACAGGAAGGAATTTCCACCCTTCTCCAGAAAGGGAACATCCTTTCAGTTCCAGAGGAAGAAATTGGTCTTGGCTGCTTTTCTCTGATGTTTTTAGTTCGAAAAGTCCACAGGGGAATATTGGCCTGTTCTGAATCTGCAGATTGTCAATCTATGTGTCCCTTATCAGAAGTTAAAACTGGTGACTTTGCAGAGGCTCTTGTCTCTCATTTCTCCTGGCTTGTTTCTTGCTTCCTCAGACTTCTTGGTTGCCTATTTTCATATTCTGGTTCATATGTTTTCATAGAGATTCTTGAGGTTCTTTGCTTTAGGGCAGCTCTACCAATTTTTTGTTCTCCCTTCTGGCCTTGCCACACGGCTAGGGTCTAAAAACCTAGCTCTTCTGGTGAGACTCTTGCATTCTTTGGATGTACTGTTGTTCCTTGACTTGGATGACTTGTACGTTTCTGCTTCATCTTTCCTCATGCCCAAGAAGCTGTACGGATAGCTTGCAACTGCCTAGAGGCCATGGTTTCATGATCAACCTCAGCAAGTCTCATTTACTCCCAACTCAAGAACTTCGGTCATATGGGATCTCTTCAACACAAAGGTGGGGAATTAATGTCTTGGATACAGAATTTTCTCCAGACTCAGGCAGCCCTCAGCAAAGGACTGGTTACCAGTTCAGGGGGACCTGGAGGTGCCCCTCTATCTCATTCTTTGGGCTTGCAGGTACCTATTCCATCTGGTCTACCATCGTCTGTCCCACTGGAGTCCCAAATCTCAGGAGTACAATTCATTGATTTCCATCTCAAGTCACATTGGTCAGAAGCTCCAGTGGTGGCTTCAGCCTGCAAATATGACCAAAGGTGTGCCTGGAATCACCTGTCCCATATACTTTAACAATACATTGAGCCCTTGGGGTTAAAAAGCAACTCTGGAGGATCAGCCTACCGTAGGATTCTGGATAGCTGCATAGGCCATGAAGACATTGAACTGGAAAGAACAGGCTGCTGTTATCAAACTCTTGCAGCTTTTGCTCCACATCTCAGTTGGCCATGGCCTCTCTAAATCATTTGGGAGGGACTCAATCCACACTTCTGTCTCTCCTAGCAGATCAGATAAGAGTCTGGGTGGAAGTCTGTTGGGTCTGATGGTGATTTATCTTCCGGTGAGGGATAATGGGTGTGTGGATCAAATGAATCTGCAAATCCCTTCCTCGATGAAAATGTGCCTTTTCCTTGGGTGTTTTAGGAGATTGTGGTAAGGTTTGGAATTCCATGGCTGGACCTCTTTGCTTCGCCTCAGGATGCTCTTCTGCCAAAATTCAGCTCTTTCGTACCATTTCGAGAGGCATGCAAAGTAGATGCAATGAGTTTTCATTGGCCTCAGGGTCTTCTGTTTACATCTCCCCCTTTGCCCTAATCAACAGGCTCTTAGCCAA
Organism: Lissotriton vulgaris; assembly: GCF_964263255.1. Taxonomy (NCBI): domain Eukaryota; kingdom Metazoa; phylum Chordata; class Amphibia; order Caudata; family Salamandridae; genus Lissotriton; species Lissotriton vulgaris. Next base: position 482,731,301 of record NC_141697.1, read on the forward strand.
GATCAGAAGGAAAAGAGAAGAAGTTCCTTTGGTGGTTCCTTTGGAGTCCTGTGAAGCATGGATTCCTCTCAATATAGCAATTGCTCACTTGTGGCCATTTCCGTTAAGTATTCTCCACTTGGGGGCGGAGCTAGCCGGCAAGCGTAATGGCCGCTTAATCCAGCAGCACCGCCGTGCACTAACCTCAATATCCTTCTAGATCCTTTCCTAGCAACATCCGAGGACCGGCCCCGGCCCTCGCAACCTGCCCGGAGTGTGGGGAACGGGTGGACGACCCGGCGGCGGCGAGGGAGCAGGAACGAGGCAGCTCGAGAGAGTGCGGCACCTCGGTGAAGCAGGGCCGCGAAGCCGCGGGCTTGAGTACGGAGAGCGCCTGAGCGACGTGACGAGACGTGTGGCTGCGGTCGCAGCGGGGTGCCGGTCCGGCGGCTCCTCCCCCCTCCTCAGGGCGGAGAGTTCACCGACGGTGTACCTGGGGCTGGGGGCCCACCCTCATACCCCCCGCAGCTCTGCCCAGTGGAACGAGTCCTGGGGAATTTGCCCCCCCCCCCTCCGCCGAGAACATTACTAAGGGGCGAAGGAGTGATACGGCCCCCCCCTTGGGGGTCACACTGAAGAGAGCCCAACTCACGCGCACGTGGGGGTGGGAGAGCACCTTAAGCGGGGCGCAGAACTGCCCCTTGGAAGATCTTCGCGCCCTTTCTGTATTCGGCTCCTACTGAGCTGGAGGTGAGGAGCGCCTTAGAGGGGACTACTCACGTTGCTCCTGTGGGGGGCGGTATCTCCGGGCCCCCACGAGGCCGGCCTCGCGACTGACGGAGCCCCTGGCCCACCCGACTCGCCCTACAAAGTCGAATCTGGCCCGATCCTTTCTCCGGTGGTCTACGCCCTGGTACTAACGGCCCGCAATACTGCAGAACCCCGGTCGGAGAGTAGTTGGAGGTGTGGAGCGAACTGCAGGTGCCAAGGCCTTGTGACAATCCGCCCTGAGGACTACCTCGGCGGTCCTGCGCTCTTGTGTGGCCTCTAGAAGCAAGTGGTGGCATAATGGGCAAGGGGGACAGGACTCAGAGTAAACTCCCCTTCTCGCAGAAGCGTTTATTACAACAGAGCCCGGCTGCGGAGGGCGCCTCGACGGAGCGCTCGGTGGAGGCTCCGAACGCGGACTCGGACTTAAAGACTATGCTACTCTCCATGGAGCAGGGCATCCAGGCCAGCATCTCTGGGGTCCTAGATAGATGCGATGTCCTACAGGATGGATCGAATGGCGGAGAGGCTGGACAAGCATGCTGAGAGGCACGATATGGCCGAACGCAGAATGACGGAGGTGGAGGAGGCGCAAACCGATCTGGACACGGCGCAGAAAAAGGTGGAGCGGATGATGCGGACATTGCAAGACAAAACCGAGGATTTGGAAGCGCGTTCTCTGCGCTGTAACTTACGCATCCCGGGCCTTCCGGAGTCCACGGCGACGGGCCCTATGGAGCGCTTCGTTGAACAGCTTCTAGTGAAACTTCTGGGAGATGGAGTATTCTCCAATATGTTCACAGTGGAGAGAGCACACAGATCGCTGGCACTCAAACCGCAGCCGGGCGCGCCTCCGCGCCATGTCATAGCGAAACTTCTCAACTACAGGGGCAGAGACACTGCACTCCGCTTGGCTCGCACGAAACAGAACCTGCAGTATGAGGGGTCGGCTATATCCCTGTATCCAGACTTCACAGTTAAGGTACAGGAGGAGCGGAAGCAGGTTATACTGCACAAAAAACGCCTAAGGGAGATGGGTCTGGACTACGCGCTGTTGTATCCGGCTGCGTGTTAACAAAGGAGGACACTCTCATATTTTCACGGATCCCAAAGCACTGCAACAGGCGATGAAACGATGGTCGAGGGAAGTGAAAGGGGGCTCGGATAAGAACCACGAGGACGGCGAAAGCGACAGCTGACTGGACGACCAGGATTGATTTTTTTTCTTGTTTGTGTCGCCCCGCGGTTCGCTGGGTGGATGCACAGCGGGATCCCCGAATATTCTCGTTGCGGCCAACTCCAGGTGGGGTGAAGGTCCATATGATGCACTATCTGAAGACTGCAAGCCGCACAGATAAATGATGCGGGGGAGAGGGGTGAGTTGGGGGAGGGGGCTGCCCTGGTTTCGCGTTCTGCGCGCCCCCAGTCCGGACACCTGCTGGGGCACACCACATGGTATGTTTCCGCAGTTATCAAGGGCTGAAGGAACTAGGCCTGGGACGATTTGCCGGTCAAGGTCATGGGCATGTCCCACACGGGAGCGATGTGCCACTGATTACTGTTATTTTGTAGAACGTTGCACTAACTGAGGTTCCTGTGTATGGCGGGAGCGGGTGGAAAGGCTGATAAGAGTACTGAGACATAGGTCGAGACTATGACACTTGGCTACCTAGGCCCCCGCGCGTTAAGCATCTTGTTTTGTTGGTTGACTTCAGTTGGGATGGGAGCTTTGGGGAGTGGGGTGGGTAGAACACTGCCGGACCGGGTTGGGGTGGGTCTGCTGTGGGTGGGGGGTTGGAGAGAGATGCTTGGGGAGTTGCTGTTCCTGGGGGGGGGGGGCAGAGTGGGAGGTTGGGGGGGAAGGGGGCTATTTTTGGACTGTTCGCTGTACCTTCTGGATGAGTTGAGTAATGTTGTTGTCATGGTGACATTGTACTATTGTATGACCTCAATTGGCTCCGATGGCTAGTGTCCGAGTAACGAACTTGGATGATCCTCCAGAGACCTTAAGGGTGCTGACCTGGAATGTTAGGGGTCTCAATGACCACAGGAAGCTGAGGAAAGTACTCCATTATCTACAGAGACACCATATAGATCTGGCGCTCATTCAGGAAACCCATTTACCGCTCACGAGCAAAATGCTGCAGCACAGGGGCCTATTAGGCAATCCCACAGTAGCGGGCTACACTACACATTCTAGGGGTGTCTTGACATGGGTGAATCCACGCTCCAACTTGGTCCTACGACTGCTTAAGGCGGATCCTGAAGGTCGTTACCTGATTTCGAGGTGCGAGGGTAAGGGCCATGACTTAATTGTAGTGAATGTGTATGGCCCGAACTATGACTCCCCTGATTTCTATTCCCGGTTGGCTCTCTGTTGTAGAACTTATGTTTCAGCACACATGCTCTGGGGGGGAGATTTTAACCTAGTGCTAGACCCCGGGTTGGATAGGTCTTCTGGCCCGCGCGAAAACCAGCTGCGGCGGCGGTAACCCTACAAGCAGAGTTGCTAACATTAGATCTAGTGGATGTGGGGAGAAGCAGGAATGCGGGCAGGGGTGGGTTTACACACTACTCTTCCTTTCATGACATACATACCAGGATTGACTACTGGTTGGCCTATCATTCCATCACTAGCTAGATTGTAACGTGCACTGTACTCCCGCGAACACTGTCTGACCACTCGCCAATACTGCTGGTCCTGGCGACACCGAACCGCAGGATCCCCCCATTTACCTGGCGCTTCCCGCCATATGCCCTATTGGATGATACCTTTAGAGGGGAACTGGCGGAGGAAATAGACCTCTTGTTTGAGAAGAACCTGGGCTCAGTGGATAACTTCCACACGGTCTGGGAGGTGTTCAAAGGCTTCATTCGCATGATAGCCATGACCAAACACTCCAGTGTACTGAAGGCCATACGTCAGCGTCTCCGCACCTTGGAGTCTCAACTGGCGGGCCTAGAATCGACACTCTTGACTGACCCGGACCCCACATTGGCTGACAGGCTGAGATCCCTAATCTCAGAATTCAACGAAGAGGCGGACAGGGAGGCCTGTCTCATGGGGAAATACGCCTCAGCAAGGACTTACCTTGAGAGCGAGCGCCCGAGCTCGCTGCTAGCCAGAATATTGCAGGAAGATAAAAGAACCCCCAGATTGACCGAACTTGAAACCCCGGGAGGGACCACGGTCACGACAGACGGAGACATTCTCTCTACCTTTCGTGACTACTACTCTGACTTGTACACTACCAAAACACACGATCTGGAGGAGGACATGGATGATTACCTAGAACATATACAACTACCATTCTTAGCGCAGTCAGACAGGGAATTCCTCCTGTCCCCTATACAGGCGGACAAGCTCTCGGAGGCCCTAGCTACCATGCGTGCATACAGCGCTCCCGGTATAGACAGTCTGACAGTCGGCTTCTATAAAGCCTTCAAGGACAAACTCATCCCACACCTGTTGTCCCTGTTTGACGAGATCTGTGAGGTAGGCAGCATGCCCGGCACAATGAGAGAGGCCCTCTTGGTTACCATACTGAAGCCGGGTAAGCCCCCTGGTGTCTGCAGTTCATACAGACCGATATCACTCTTAAATGTTGATGCTAAACTTTATGCCAAGGTCCTAGCCGCCCGACTGTCTCTTATCACGCCGGAGGTGGTTGCCCCAGAACAGTCCGGTTTTGTACCGGGACGGAACTTGTCCTATAATATACGCACGGTGTTGGGCACTATGCAACATGTGCGTCAGGATGTGAAGGCTGTCACCATCTTCCTGGACATGGAGAAGGCGTTCGATTCTGTCGAATGGCCATTCATGCTAAAGGTATTGCGCCGTATGGGGTTGGGGGAGCAGTTTTTGCAAATGGTTGGCGCGCTGTACTGGAGACCTGTGGCTAGGGTTCGAATAGGAGATCGGGTCTCGGACCATTTCCCTATCAGTAGAGGCACGAGGCAGGGCTGCCCCCTGTCCCTGTTGTTATACGCCCTAGTGGCGGAACCACTCCATGGCGCGCTGCGAGAATATCACTGGCATAGGGGGGTCAGCTTTCCGTCCTACAAAATAGTCATTTCCACATATGCGGATGACACGCTACTTTATGTTTGGAATCCGGAGTCCAACCTCTCACCGGTTCTCCGGGAGGTGGTGCGCTTCGGCGCACTCTCGGGCCTAAAGGTTAACTGGGAGAAATCGGTGTCGTTCCCACTGACCCCAGTGACGGATCGCTTTGACATGGAATATCCGTTACGCTGGTCGGTAGACCCGGTACGGTACCTTGGCATAATGATTCACACTGATCCAGAGGTACTTTTCAATGAAAACTATGGGGTGGCCTTCAGTAAGTGTGAAGACGACGTAGAACGATGGTGTAAGCTCCTGCTTTCCTTGATGGGCCGCGTAGCCATCATGAAGATGGTTATTCTCCCGAGATTTTTATTCCTGTTCAACACCCTGCCCATAATTCTGTCGAGAGCCTTCTTTCGAAACATAATGAAACTCATGATCCGTTTGGCTTGGGGAGGCAGGCAACCGCGTGTCCGATGGAGCATTCTTACACTCCTGTGTGAATTGGGTGGACTAGGTGCGCCTGATCTGGAGAGATATTATAGAGTGGCCCAGGTAGCGCACCTGCACACATGGATTCATGGTGACAAAAACATCCCACACGTACGAATGGAGCGGCTTTTTGCGGAACCGCTTCCACTCTCGGCCACGATCTGTACTCCGGTTAATCATAGGGTGGGTGTTTTGGACTCGATAACGGCTACTAACCATGCCTGGAATGCCTTACTGCGGGCTAGGGAAGAAGTGCTGCTATAGTCCCCTGCGATGGCGGTGGAGTGGCTGCAGTGGCTGGCACCTGTTGAGGACAGGAACGTTTCCGGGCGCTACATGAGCTGGGGCTTGAGACTGTGGGAGATCTGTTTGAGAATGGTAAGGTCAAGGCGTGGGATCAGGTTGCCCAGGGCGTTGAGGTCCCGACTCTGCTGCAGCGGTTCCAGTTCCACAGACTTAGGAGTGCCCTGAGAGACGTCCTGGGCCCAGACCTAGCTGAGCCACCGGATATTCCAGAACTCTCGTACGTCATAGCTACGGCGTCCCCACGGCATTTGACGACGCATCTGTACAAGAGCAATGTCTCCTACAGGGCACAGGAGCCTTCCAGGGCACGCCTGGCTTGGCAAACTGACCTCGAGATAGAAATAGATGATTCGATGTGGGCGTATTGTTGTGCCAACGCTAGGAAAGTATCTCTGAATGGACGCCACAGATTGGTACACTTTAAATTCCTGCAGAGAGTGTATTACACTCCTGAACGTTTGCATCGCTATGGCCTCAGACAATCCCCTGAATGTGAGCGCTGCCACGCTCCGGTGGCGGGCTTCCTCCACATGGCGTGGGGCTGCCACAAGATATATGAGTTCTGGGTGGCGGTCATTACGGAATTAAGCGAGATACTTGACCATGAGCTGCCGGTAGATCCGGCTTTGGCACTGTTGGGCTATTCAAAGCCCCTGCCGGTGGCGTGTAGAAGGCTGGCGGATATGGGACTACTGTTGGCAAGACGTATGGTGGCGCAGTGTTGGATGAGGGGGCCAACCCCGACCAAAAAACGATGGGCCAGGGACATGGTATACTGCTGCACTCAGGCGGAACACTACAGCGAGCTCCTCCCTCCCACCAGCAGACCTAAGAACTTCTGGGGCTTATATAACATCTTCAGGAACGCTAGGGAGGACACAGGGGACACGCAGTGGGCGGGGAGGGAGGATACGCAATAGATGTCACACACACGTTACATCCATAAGACCTTAGTTGAGGACGGGGATACGTGGATTCGGGAGATATGGTGACGGCTGGGTGGAGCATTGAAGCCTGGCTGTCCTGGGACGAGAGGCAGACATTGATACAAAGGGGTGTTCACACAGGGAAAGGTCGACACACACCCGGCCCACTCAGTGGGTGCCGCGCCAGGGGCGAGAGAGAGGTAGACACCAACGCAAAAACTAAAACATAGCACATCCCATAGCAGTCGGGTCAGCGAACGGGTAGGATAGCGTGAGGGAGGGGAGTTCTATGGGAGTTCTCTATTTGTTTGAATGTGGGAGGGGAGGGCAGTTCACTGTAGGAGGGGGGGGAGAAAATACAAAATACACCTACATTTCTAGTTTAACAGCACACGACCTACATATAATACCTTCTATGAGTGTGGAGGTACTCCTGGATTCATCGTCATAGCACCGACAGCAGCCCACGGGTGGACTGCCCACTGTAAGGACATGTAGCTTCGCCGTACCCCCGGGTTGACGGCATCGGGCTGTGTACTTCGCAGGCACTGTTTCTGGTCTATATGCATCATTACATCTTTCTTGCATCGCCGGCCCGAAGGGTTGTAGGCGTAAGGCTGTGTATGATCTGGTCCATTTTAATAAAGGTGTTAAAAAAAAAATGTAAAAAAATAAAAGTATTCTCCACTTAGGTTTCCTCTCTTGTCCCAGAAGTCTCCCAAACAGCTATAGCTGGGGTTTGGAGATTGAGAGGAAGACGCCATAGGCATTATCATTATCCTCAGAGGTTGCTCTTTCTGTACAGAATTTCAGGAATGTGAGAACTCTTCGAATATATCATGGGCATTAGAAGACTTTTTCTACCTGGCGTGCTTTCCAATGGTCTGTCTCCAGACTCTTGTGAAAGTAGCAAAATTCTAGAGTTGTTTAGGAATGGTTTCTTGTTAGGCATCTCGATATAACATCACAAGTATTTGTAAAGTGCACATTCACCCTTGGGCATCTTGGCGCTGAATAACAACTATTTACTGATACCCAGCTCAATGGTACTCAGTTTATCATCCCCAGAAACATGATAGGTTGGGTGGTCCTGCCAGGATTTGAACCTGTGACTATGAGGTCAAACAGAGACTCCTACAGTGGACGCATTAGTCTACTAAGCCACCAGACTCAGTATCTACCCTAATAGCAACTGTGTGGCTGTGAAAGCTGTTAGGGATCCTCCAATTTGACCATTTAGCTTCTTGCTTGCTCAAAAGTGTTCATCTAAAGAGAGTAGTTGTACATTCCCAGGTGCCTCCATTAGATTGTACTCTGGTCCTTAACTCCCAACAGAGAGTCTCTTTTGAGCCCCTTTCTTTAGTCCTTCTGGTGTTTCTAACCCTTAATGTATTGTTCCTCATTGCTATTATTTCTTCCAGAAAGCTAGGAGAGATTGGCGCTTTGCTATCACACCAAACATATTTGAGGTCCTTTCAGGACAAGGTAGATGTTCTTTCTGACCCTTCTTTTCAACCCAAAGTTCATTCTCCCTTCCATCTCTCTCAGAATATCATTATTTCTACCTTCTTCCCTTCACCATCTACAGATGATGACATTTTGTGTCATTCTTTTGATTTACCAAGAGCTCTTCTTATTTATCTTGAGAGAATCGCTGCCTTAAGGAAAGTTGATTTTCATGTTGTCACCATTGGGGTAGCATTAAAATGCACTGCCCTACAACTCTATCCCGTTGAATCAGAACAGCAATTTCTGTTGATTATTAGAAATCAGGTCTGTCTTTTCTTCCTGCAGTTCAGGGACATTCAACAAGAGGGGGCATACCTTTGATTAACCTCAAAGGTACATCATCGAAGATACTTTTATTTCTCATTATAAATTTAGGATGGGAGAAGCCTAAGGTAGGCCCAAGGTAGCCCCATGGTCATGGTGCAGTGTTTGTGAAAGGTAGGGCAAGAGCAGGTGTGTGTTACATGTCCTGATAGTGAAATACTGCCAATCGTGTTTTTCCCTATTTCAAGGCCTGTCTCTCCAATAGGTTATCATTGGTGCTGTCTTAGAATATTTTACAAGTGTAATTACAATTGGGAAGAGATAGAGATTTGAACTTTGGGCTCCCTGAGCACAGAATTTAAAAAAACACATTTAGTGAAGATGATTTTTAAATTGTGTCTTTGAAAATGCCACTTTTAGTAACTGGGTATTTTCTTGTTCAACCATCATGTGCCTCTGCCTGTCTGTGGAATCAACGTCTAATTTAGACTGTGAGGGGCTGTTTGTGCATTCACTCTAGATCTGTGGTACTCATAGTACGGTCAGCGGGCTGCCAGCGGCCCGGCAGGCCTTCTTTGGCGGCCCACGGACCTTGCCTTCTACTTTCTACGTTTACAGTGAGGCCGGCAGTAAACACAGAAGATGGCCGCAGGAGCATACGTATTAAGTAGGTATTCACTACCTATGCTCCTGCGGCCATCTTCTGTGTTTACTGCCAGCCTCTGTGATGTCACAGCACCCTCAGCAAGATTTCCAAAAGGCCTGTTAAAAGTCAGCTGTAAGCGCTTTCACAGCTGATTCTTAAAAGGTCTTTTGGGAAGCTTCCTGTTTGGAAAGAGACAGATAGAGACAGAGACAGACAAAGATAGAGGCAGAGAAAGACAGAGACAGAGAAAGATAGAGACAAAGACAGGGATACAGACAGAGACAGAAACAAGAGACAGAGAGAGACAGACAGACACAGAGACAGACAGAGACAGACAGATAGAGACAGACAGACAGGGACAGAGAGATAGAGGCAGAGACAGACAGACACACAGACAGAGAGAGATAGAGACAGAGACAGAGACAGGCAGGGACAGTGGAAAAGAGACAGAGACAGATAGAGACAACAGAGACAGAGACAACAGTGAGAGACAGGCAGAAACAGATAGAGACAGAAACAGAGACAGATAGAGACAGAGATTGATACAGAGATAGACAGAGACAGGTACTGACGGAGACAGAAATAGATAGAGACAGATAGATAGAGACATAGAGACAGATGGAGAGATATAAACAGAGATAAAGACAACAGATAGAGACAACAGATAGAGACAGATTGTGAGAGAGACAGAGACAGACAGAGGCGGATAGAGACAGAAACAGATAGAGACAGAGATAGTCACAGAAACAGAGAGAGAGAGGGACAGACAGAGATAGATAGAGACAGAAACAGATAGAGACAAATACAGATAGAGACAAATACAGATAGAGACAGGGACAGACAGAGACAGACCGAGACAAATACAGAGAGATAGATAGAGACAAAGACAGATAGAGACAGAGACAGACCGAGACAAAGACAAATACAGATAGAGACAGAGATAGAGATAGAGACAGACGGAGACAGATAGAGACAGAGACAGATAGAGACAGACAGAGAGATAGAGAGAAAGAGCTAGAGATAGATAGATAGATAGATAGATAGATAGATAGATAGATAGATAGATAGATAGATAGATAGATAGATAGATAGATAGATAGACAGATATAGAGATAGGTACATAGAGGGAGATGGAGAGAGAGATAGATAGATATAGAGATAGGTACATAGAGAGAGATAGATAGATAGAGAGAGATGGAGCGAGAGAGAGAGAGATAGAGTGAGAGATAGATAGAAAGAGAGAGAGAGAGAGAGATTGAGAGAGATAGAGAGAGCGGGAGATAGAGAGACAGATATATATATATATATATATATATATATATATATATATATATATATATATATATATATATATATATATATATATATATATAGAGAGAGAGATAGATAGATAGATAGATAGATAGATAGATAGATAGATAGATAGATAGATAGATAGATAGATAGATAGATAGATAGATAGATAGATAAAAATTCAGTAAAAATTACCGAATCGTTAAGATTCAGTATTTACCGAATCGGTATTTACCGATTCGGTAATTGCCATTCATTCCTATGGGCCTGGAGGCCCATAGGAATGAACGGCAATTACCAAATCATTAAATACCGATTCGGTAAAATAGGGAAAGAGTCAAGGGTGGCAGGGTGGCACTTTGACACCCTGGTGAACCCCTGAGTAGTGCTTGTGTGCACATGTGGCACACCTACATGCCCTATGGGCATGTATGTCTGCCACATGGCACTGGTGTAAATGCACAGATTTGCATTTACAGAGGTATTCCTTATTTACCACCAGCAAATAGTTGGTGGTAAATAACGAATCCTTAAAAGCACAGAAGCACTCTTCAAAGTGCTTCCTACATGTCATTTACAGATTCAGTAAATACCGAATCGGTAAATGATGATTCGGTAAATACCGAATCGGTAACCGAATCTGTAAATAGGCCACCTACATCACAAAAGCCTATTACCGGTCATTCGTTAATTTCGGCCGTTACCGACCGGTAATAGCCTTCCTACATCTGGCCCTGGTCTGGAAAAATCAAGATTTCTGAAAAATCAAGATTTCTGAAATCATCTCATCCAATTCCAATTTTAATTTGACCACATCTACTATATTCTCCCTTCCTGAAGATTGGAGTTCTCTGCTCAACCTTGAACCCTGGCTTCTTGTGTGGACCCATTGAAAAGCCTATTTGAATCATCTAACTCTTGTGAATTAACACTATTACGAACTCTAGCAGTATTGGACACATACTCTTCCTGGGTACTACTGCTTGTAATACACAGAGGTGAAATACAAATGGGCATTTAATGATTTTGTGACCTCTGAGTTGGTTCCTCTAGAGGGGTAAGACTGATTTATTGCTGATGACATAGGAGTAACATACGGTTAAGTCACCATATTCGGGATCAAGTGAGTTATTCGTGTGCCTCCCCACCCGAGAGCAACAGGAACAGTAGTTGACATATTTATTCCAGTAGGAACTGCCAAAGCATGTGTCATGGTGGTTCCTGGCAACTCTTGTTTATATAAAGGAACTGCCAGACCAATTGTAACCAGAACAATTATTGAATCAGGGGCATTTGAAACCTTAGAGTTAACAAGGGCATGAATACCTCAACTCTGTCTTACAAAGTTCTGACTAATTTTTAAAGGAGCAGTGGCTCCCTCTGACCAGCCACCAGTAACAGCACCACTCATTCATTCAGGTTGGGTTACTTTATAAGGAGGTGGACGAGTTGACAATAGAACATGCTAAAAGCCATCACTAGAATCACTATCACTATCTTTGTCTGATCCCGCTGCACTCTCTACTTTAGTTTATCCTCCTTTTTTCTGGGATTTCTCACTCATTAATTCAAGATGTAACCTAGCTCCCTCAATCATGTTAGTTGCCCATTGTTGTCGGTCTGCATCCATCCAGCTTCAGCACAGGTACATACTGCTGTTCTAACTCTACCGAGTTGCTATACTTTTTCTTTGACATGAGCATTGAGGGCCAGATGTAGGAAGGCAATTGCCGGTCGGTAACGGTCGAAATTAACAAATTTCTGCTGTTACTGACCTGTAATAGGCTTTTGTGATATAGGTGGCCTATTTACAGATTCGGTAAATACTGAATCGGTATTAACTGATTCGGTATTTACCGAATCATCATTTACCGATTCAGTATTTACCAAACCTGTAAATGACATGTAGGAAGCACTCTGAAGAGTGCTTCTGTGCTTTAAGGATTCGTTATTTACCACCAACTATTAGTTGGTGGTGAATAAGGAATACCTCTGTAAATGCAAATCTGTGCATTTTCACCAGTGCCATGTGGCAGACATACATGCCCTTAGGGCATCCATGTGTGCCACATGTGCACAAAAGCACTATTCAGGGGTGCAACAGGGTGTCAAAGTGACACCCTGCAACTCTTGACTCTTTCCCTATTTTACCTAATCGGTATTTACCGATTCGGTAATTGGCATTCAATCCTATGGGCCGACAGGCCTTACCTTAACGATTCGGTCATGTTTATCGAATTTTTATCTACATAGCATTTATCGATTCGAAAATACAGAATCTGTAAAATTCGGTATTTTAGAATCGGTAAATGCTATTTACATACATCTGGCCCTTAGTGCCTTGTACTGTGTGGGTTTAGGAGGTGGCTTCATTTCATAAGATACCCTTCTAAGATGTTCAATAATTCACTACTTAAAATATGCCATAGAGTAGAATCATCAAAGCACCTTCTTTTTCAGTGATCTTATAGCATTGTATCAGCCAATGGAGCCCCACAATTATAGCATATAATGACCTGCTTCTGGCAGCACCTCTTCTCCTTCTCTAATAAGGACTCTCAGATCTCTCCTAATAACATTTTAATATGGCCTTAAAAAATGTAATTTTTAAACCAATAATTCAACAATCACAAGTAGAATTCTCATTTCAAACCAGGAAATCATTTCTTTACCCACAATTCTCCATCAGCGTTAAAAACCAATAGCAACCAGCACTCTGAGATGTAATCAACCAATAACAGTGCTGCACAAACACCAACCATCCAATCTCAATTAATCACAGTATGACATGCTTCTCATTCCTCACAGCAGTTCTCCCTCCATTACAATCTTCATGAGTTTACTCTTTTCTCAACACTAAGCAAGCATAAAAGAAACACTAAGCAATTTCAACAAATAACTTTTGCCCATCCACTAAATAACTCAAAGTATTCAATCACACAAGAAATGGACCAGAGAGACAATTTCCAACCTACTAAGACACACAATTTAATGAACCTCGACCCGCAGGAATCACCCAGATCAGTTGAGCCTCTCCTTTTTGCCATAGGATCCACTACACCAAACACACCTCACTCTCACACAACAATATATGTTCCTATCTCAATTGTGCAGCCGATGGTACCTCATGACAAGCACCACAAAACTTAGCAGACAAATTACAACATAGGTGTATTCCCCACTTATATATCTCCATCCCAGGGTCTCAGGCTACATCCAGCCCGATAATAATTTCAACTGCTCAGCATTAAGCTCATTCACAACTGTATCACAAATAAAACATCATCGCATTGCACCATGCAATCTCTGCAAAATACTGCAAGCTTAACATGCACAATTGCAACAAGCAACCCTATTATTACTCACTTCTCTATTGTTACAACTCTTTTCCAATCTGCTGGAACTCTTCTGATCCTCTGAATTGAGACATGTTTTAAGGGCTAGGACTTGGGATGGACAAGTCTAGCATTTCTAGAGGGGATACACTAACTCCCTTTGTTTCAGTAACTAACCATCCTTTGACACCATTTGATGGAGCTCTAGGCCTTACAATGTTATGTTATGTTATTAATTTTTTATATAGCGCACGGATGCCGCAGCTAAGAGGCGTCCCGGCGCTTGGAGATCTGAATAACACAACACGAATGAGAAGGCCAGACAGGAAAACAAACTAGACTGTGGAGAAGAGGAAGGTCTTCAAGGTCTTCCTAAAAAGAAACAGGTCTGGGATTGAACGGAGTGGAGCTGGAAGAGAGTTCCAAAGGGCAGCCGCCAGCACTGAAAACGAGCGACCACCCATTCTAGCCCGTTTAAAGCGAGGCACAGTGGCAAGGTTCAATCCAGCGGAGCGAAGAGCTCTAGCAGGAGCATAGTGCCGAATAGTCTGTGAAAGGATCGGGGGAGAGGCTAGATTAAGAATTTTAAAAGTTAAGCAGAGGGCTTTAAACTTAACTCTTTGTTAGTTCATCGAAGATTTTTACCCATTGGTTGTCTGGACCTTTGTTGGCTGTTATGAAACATTGAAAGGAATATGACATCAGCAATACATTTTCAACTTTTGTAGCCAATGTGACTCCGCAATAAAGACAATGAGTAACCAAATATCGCATAAGGGTTCTATTTTTTATGTCCAATCAATCCCCTATGTATGCAAACCAATAGTAAGTTAAATAAATTTAGCAATACAATAGGTAAACTGAAATACCTCAGAAGGTTTAGGTGTGGAGTGGTGTGGCTCACTGGTTAGAGGCGGCAGACCCGAGTGCAGAGAACGGCCCGGGACCAGGGTTCGATTCCCGACGCGGCAGGGTCGTGGACCAGGGTCAGCGGACTGATAATTCTCGCATCGGTGCCTACTCCGACCGGGGATCACACTCGGCAACTCTGGGCATTAGCTTGCCTCATCTCCACAACGGCCCCACACAAACGCCGGGGATGCCTGGTTTCACCTTGGAGACCCCCAGGAGGGACTATCTCACAGGGAAAGCCAGGACGGGTTCCCCAGCGGTCTATAGCGCTACGAGGCCTCCGGGTAGCAGTGCGCTTTACAAGACACAACAATTTACAATTTACATATCGAATTGCGATAACCACAATAGTATTGACACAGATTAAAACTAACAGGTGCTCTATAGTGAAACTTCCCTACTCTCTTCTAAACATAAATCAAACACAGGGTCATCTATCTAGGGTCTCTACATCAGGAGCATAGAAGGTGTCAAGAGGATCAGACTTCGGTAGAAGTCTTGAAAAAGGAAATAAATGTTGAGTATAAAACTTCACACTTGCAAGAATAGGCAAGCATAGAGTTCTGTACCTCTTGAAGAAAAAAGGGAATCTCTGGAGACTCTAACTGTGTGAACACCATTTTAAAAGTAACAAGAGATTCAGAAACATCCTTATCCCATTCACACCACCAGGAGTCAGTCAGTCAGAAATCTTTATTTGGATTTAGCAATAAATCTGTAAAAGCAAAAACAAAAGGAAGACAATTATTACTCACTACATAAAAACCAGGCAGAAATGTAAGTAAAACCATTAACAGCACATATGATTGCTAAAAGTTATAAAGTACCACTTCAGATAAAAACAAATAGAAAAATAAAAACAAATCCATTTGTGTGCAAGAGTGCAAAGTGCAAATGAGCAATATACAAGTACTTATCAGGTTTCAGACAGAACTTTCCCATTTGTTATCCACAGAACAGCTCTACTAAGACTGGTTCTAAAAAAATAAAATACACAACATTGTGTATCTGGAGACATACCACGTTCCTATAATATTCTCAAAGCAGCAATTACGACCAAGGACATAAACTAAGTTTTAAAGAGACCACTATATTTTGTTCTCCACCTTGTGACTGGTGATATAAGTTAGCCAGTGACCGCCTCTCAAGTCAAGAAGACGCCCCAAATAAGAGTTCATGCTATACATATATATAAACTTTAAGATACTACTAGACAATTGAGGCCTTATGAATACCGCTCTATAGAACACCGGTCACATCCATCGGGAGGTCAGCTTTAATTATAACAAGCCCTGAAGAAGTCCCCTGCGTGGGACGAAACGCGTCGGCTGTGTGGTACTCCAATTTTGCTGAATAAAGATTGAAAATCCATAAAATGAAAATCATCGTTTGCCACGTATTGTAATATCAATTTGTACATTATTGCTTGTGGTGCACCTTAGCTTTTGTTGAAACCAGTAGTCCTCTTGTGCCAGTTAGCACCACTACTCCGGTAAGTGAGTAAAAGATTAAATTCTAATGATAGAAGGGAAATTACACAAGCGTGATAGGTATAACCTAAGTATCCTATTTAGATCAATAAAGTACAAAAGAGACTACCAGGAGCCAATCAAGTCACTACTTGAGTGCATATTCAAACTCGCTTCAGGTTCACATCGTACCAAACAGAAATTGCGGTTCTCAAAACTGAACATCTTGCCACTCTGGTACATGATGAACAAAAGGCATCTTTCGACCATTGTTTCTTCACCTTCGCTGCCAAGTTCCCTCCTAGTGTCTCTGTCAGCAGTCTAATACTAACAATAAACCTTGTTCTAGCTAACAAAATCATGATAATAAACCTGCAAGGAAAATAGAAAACATGCTAGCTTATCAAAATGTATTTGATGGGCTAATTTAGCTAAGCAAATAATATCAACTCCAAATACATGGTTATACAGGTGCATGTGTATCTTGAAAAATAAATCTAAACTGTGAACAAAAGATTACATGTTTACATATGCAAAATATAACTGGTGGAAGTGTAAAATGTAAATAGAGAATACATGCAACCATGTTTAAACTAAACATTAGTTCACATGTATATAAATCTCTAGTCTCTACAGCGAATACATTTCAGCAATATATTTAAATTCTACAAACTCATTAACAAAATTAAGGCACACAGTGAATATAATGTCAAATTCATGTATGGAATTGCATTTCTGTGATGTGTAAGGGTGGAGTCTAAATTGTACTGCTCCTCCTATCTTCCTCTTTCTCGTTTTCACTTTCCTCTCTCTTTGTCAGATATGTATCCTCAGGGTCGTATTGAAGCTGATGTGGTCCACCTCCTGATACCACCAATGTCTGATAGCAATGAAACAGACATAAAAGGTGATCAAGCAGGGGGAGGTAAGGAAGGGAACAGCAGGGAGGGAGACTTGAAACACAAAGAAATGCAATCAACCTTCATTTTAGTTAAGCACAGATAACTATAACATACTGCTCAAAGTACTCATTTCATATTTACTTCAGTTTATACCTGTAAAGAAATAAACGATATGCTGTCTTATGCTTCAAGTGCTGTCTGTTAGTAGGACATCCTCCTCGGCATATACACATCTACTATGACAGAAAAAAAGAAAACACATATTAAAGCAGAATAGGAATTATTTTTTTCAGGTGATATGATCGATATGCTTATGAATTTCACATAGCCTGTATAAGCAGTAGGAGGGCAAACAGGGGCCAAGAGAATAGGCCAAGTAACTCGCTCTAGTCCTAACCTCTGCAGTGGAGAAAACAAATACCGGACAGTGAAAGAAACCAAAATTGGACTGAATTCCAGTTAAAGGTCAAAGAGGCAGCAGTCAATATCATTGCAGTATTACATCATACAATACTGGATGTAGGAATGTAGACCATAATCCCTCGATAAATGTCCACTGCTGAATATTACCAGTTTGCCGTTACGTATAAGCAATTTTATATGAGTTCACATCGGGAAGATTGGAATCCACCAACATCCGGATACCATAAGTTGTACAATAGTTACCACTAAATACGCCTCCTCACCTCGCACTCTGCAAGAGCTAACCGCAAGTGCAGCTTGCCAACAAGGGCAATACGGGGAAGGAGAAATGCCACCTCGCAAATGCTTGAAAGCCAAACTCCGCTTCCAAGCTAAAGGGAATAATGTGAACAGTCCAAGTATGCTGCCTGCGCACTACGAACACGGGAAAAGGATCCCGTCTTTCCCATAGGACTCAAGAATCAAGAATCAAGTGGGTGCCACGCACCCTTACCGAACCTTTGGTGAACTGGACTCTTAGGAAACGATCAGCATTAGCGGCACTGGCTCCATTCTTCTGGCCTCTGAAGTAGCGGTGTCGTCACGAAGCGTGCGTCGGCACGCACACCGCAAATCCTGCCGGGAATCATAGATTCTTCCTTCACGTTCATTCCTGATATCTGTCAGTGTTTACAGAGCACACAGCCGTCAGTGCTGGTGCACTCTGACAGTACATCCCTCTTCTGAAGAACACTGACAGAAACATGGTCTCTTAGGGTAACAAGCATGAAAAGCAGAAACCAACCTAGGGGTATGCACCTGCGGAGATTTCCTCCTTTTCTGCCCTTTCCAGGCTATAGAATACTACAACTTGCCTCTTCGTATCTTAGAGTCCACTATACCCCTGACTTCATGTCCAGGCTCATTGTTCATCTTTATTGCAGCAGGTGGTCTCCCTCTAGAGGTGAGAGACCGTTTAAGCAGGGACACATGGAATGCAGGATGTATTCTCAGACCGGATGTTAGAGCAAGTTTCACTACAACAGGATTTATGCATTTAATCACCTTATATGGCCCTATATATTTGGGATTGAAGATGCTATACTTCTTGAAACTGATGTTTTTTGTTGACAACCATACATAATCCCCTAGTTTGTAGTTGGGCCCCAAGCACCTGTGCTTATCTGCATATCGTTTATATGTACTTTTAGCCTCGCTTAATCTTTTAAGCTCATCCCACAAGGTGTTTTGTATGTGTTTAACCTGGTCCTTCACTTCTGAAATGTGATCAATATTTACAGGGCTTAGGGAAGGAAGAAAACAGGGATAAAAACCATAAGTACAATAAAAAGGCAAGTGATGTGTGGCGCTGTGAGATGCGCTGTTGTAGGCTACCTCTGCCAGCCATAAATTCTCCACCCACGCTTCAGTGTCATTGTCAACGTAACATCTTAGGTATTGTTTCAGGGTTTGGTTGACTCTTTCCGTCTGCCCATCGGATTGAGGATGAAAGCTAGTGGAAAGGTCTGAGTATATCCGCAAAGTGGTACACCAGGATTTCCAAAATTGTCTAGTGAATTGTGACCGACTATCAGAGGTGGTAGCCTGGAGAAGTCTGTGTAGCCTCACTATGTTAGTTAATAATAGGTGAGTCAGGGTGTCAGCTGTGGGCAAGTTTTTACAGGCTATGAAATGGGTCATCTTAGTATGGGAGTCCACCACCACCAGAATCACTGTATACCCCTACTTTTGTGGCAATCCCATGATGAAATCCAGTGATATGCTCTCCCGTAGCTTCAAGGGTGTAGGCAGAGGTTGTTGCAACAACCCTGCTGGTTTGTTTGTGTCCTGTTTCACTTGTGTGCACGTCACACTATTTCTGTACCCATTTTATGACGTGTAGGGACAAGGAGGGCCACCAAAATTGCCTTGTAATTCTTTTGAAAGTCTTGAGTGCACCGTTGTGTCCTGCACTGGGCAAAGTATGGCACCCGGTGAACACCTGTTGTCTTAATGGGAGTGTTGGTATGAGAAGTCGGTTCCCCCTCACTGGTAGGCCCTGTTTGATCTCCCGGGTTGACTAGTTATCCAGCTCTTCCAGTTTGTGGTTTGGCTCCTCTGAACCACTCTCTTCAGAAATGTATCAGTATAAGTTACATAAATCACCTTTTGGTCCTCAATGATTGCCCATGTGGGATTTTCCTCGGTATTGATTGGTGTTTCCTGTCAGTGAGCGCTCTGCTTTCTTGTTCTCGCTACCAGGGCGGTATGTCACCACAAAATCAAAGACCGCAAAAAACAGCATCCATCGTAATTGGTGTGATGTTAGATGTCTGACAGCTCTCATATATTGCATATTGCGGTGGTCTTTAAACACAGACACTGTATGCTTGCCTCCCATCATGAGGTGTCTCCATTCCATAAAAGCATTCTTTATGGCCAAAAGCTCTTATAATTTTTCGCTGCTGAATTGAGTTTCCGAGACATGTATGCAACTAGGTGTAGTTGTCTGGTTGTAGAATGTCTCTGGAACAACACTGCACCCAAAGCTACTTCGGAGGCATCAGCTTCCACCATGTAGTGTTTGCCGGGGTCTGCATGAACTAACACAGGCGCAGACACAAACGCTTTCTTCAGATCCACAAAACTGTTCTGGGCTTCCTCGGTCCAACAAATCTGTGTCTTTTTCCATAAGAATTTGGTGATAGGCGCTACCAAATTTGAGAAGTGACTGATAAATCTGCGATATAGATTCACGAACCCCAAGAAGCACTGGATATCTCTGATGTTCAGTGGTGTAGGCCACTCTGCTACTGCCTTAATCTTCCGATCCACCATTTCTAGGGGTGGGCGGAATTTGCGTAATCTCGTTACGCAAAGCTCCGTGAAATGGTAAAAAATCTCAGCAAACACGTAGAATTTCTTGCTCGCAATGCTTTTTTACTGTTCGCAATCGCTGTTTGCATGTTCGGGGGAAATATCTCACGAACGCGCATTTGAGAACGCGAACAAGCAAAAAAGTTTGCGAAGTCATGCAATGCAGAATTTTGGTCGATTTTGCGTTCTCCGCGGAATGCGAAATTGCCCAAATTACCCAAATTCCGCAAATTCCGCGACCAGAACGGAATTTACTGCCCAGGCCTAATCTCTTGCCACAACAGGGTGAGAATGAACACCAAAAACTCAGCTGTGGTGACTTTAAATTCACACTTGCTGACCTTACAAAACAAATGATTGAGACGTAGAGCCTGTAAAACGGAACACACATGTTGGCTAAGTATGTTTTCATCTGCAGAATATATCAGTATATCGTCGATATAGACTACTATGTACTTGTCCAGAAATTCCCTTAAGACATCATTTAGGATGAACTGGAATGCCGCTGGGGCATTACATAAGCCCAAAGGCATCACCAGGTACTCATAAAGGCTGTATCGTGTCTTGAAGGCGGTCTTCCATTCCTTCCCAGTGAAAGAATTGGCTTGGTAGTTTGGTCTGCCCTGTTCCCATGATGCACTGGGCCAGGGACAGACTAATTTGCATATAGCCAGGTTCTGAGCTGGGATGGTGCAGTGAGCTAAAAAACGGTGTTGGATCAAGCCCTGATCTCCTGCCTGGGTGAGAGTATTCTGCTTAATTCAAAAACTCTGTTCATCACCACCCCCTGTTGTTTAATTATTTTTTCCACCATAGCGTGGAAGGGTATACTCCGTCGTGAGTTCCTTGCTCATTGCACCATCAGGATTCAAGCAAGCCGGGCCGACGATGGCTGTAATGCCAGAAACCGGTCCCCGGAAGCTTGTTTCCTTCCCAGTGAAAGAATTGGCTTGGTAGTTTGGTCTGCCCTGTTCCCATGATGCACTGGGCCAGGGACAGACTAATTTGCATATAGCCAGGTTCTGAGCTGGGATGGTGCAGTGAGCTAAAAACAGTGTTGGATCAAGCGCTGATCTCTTGACTGGGTGAGAGTATTCTGCTTAATTCAGAAACTCTGTCCATCACCACCCCCTGTTGTTTAATTATTTTGTCCACCATAAGCGTGGAAGGGTATACTCAGACGTGAGTCCCTTGCTCATTGCACCATCAGGATTCAAGCATGCCGGGCTGAAGACGGCTAAAATGCCAGAAACCGGTCCCCGGAAGCTTGTTTCCTTCCCAGTGAAAGAATTGGCTTGGTAGTTTGGTCTGCCCTGTTCCCATGATGCACTGGGCCAGGGACAGACTAATTTGCATATAGCCAGGTTCTGAGCTGGGATGGTGCAGTGAGCTAAAAAACGGTGTTGGATCAAGCCTTGATATCTTGACTGGGTGAGAGTATTCTGCCTAATTCAGAAACTCTGTCCATCACCACCCCCTGTTGTTTAATTATTTTGTCCACCATAAGCATGGAAGGGTATACTCAGACGTGAGTCCCTTGCTCATTGCACAATCAGGATTCAAGCAAGCCGGGCCGAAGACGGCTGTAATGCCAGAAACCGGTCCCCGGAAGCTTGTTTCCTTCCCAGTGAAAGAATTGGCTTGGTAGTTTGGTCTGCCCTGTTCCCATGATGTACTGGGCCAGGGACAGACTAATTTGCATATAGCCAGGTTCTGAGCTGGGATGGTGCAGTGAGCTAAAAAACGGTGTTGGATAAAGCCCTGATCTCTTGACTGGGTGAGAGTATTCTGCTTAATTCAGAAACTCTGTCCATCACCACCTCCTGTTGTTTAATTGGTCTTCCATTCATCCCCTTCTCTCATTCGGACTAAATGGTAGGCTCATTTCAGATCCAAACAAGTGTGCACATCAGCATCTTTGACCTGTTCCAACAGTACTGGGTAAAGGGTAATGGGTACTGGTTCTTTATCGTGATGGTGTTCAGAGCACAGTAGTCAATACATGTTCGTAGTTTGCCGATAGCCTTTGGTATGAAGAACAAAGGGGACGCAGCCAGTGATTTGGATACCCTTATGAAGCCCAATGCCAAGTAAGTGTCCAAATACCACCGGAGATGTTAATTTTCAGGTTCCCTTAAGGCATATACCCTCCCACTTGGGATAAGAGCTCCAGGTACCAGATCTTTTTGGCAGTCACACTGTTGGTGTGGTGGAAGAGTTTCATCCTTTACCTCATTGAAGACATCAGCAAAATCTCTATATTCGTTGGGTAATATCAGTTTTTTCAGAGGCAGTAGCTATATGATGCCGCTGAGCCAATGCCTTGGATGGCTCCCCCATCTTCCTGATGCAGTGCCCTTACAGAACTCAGACTCCATCTGCACTGTTTAATCCAACCAGTCAATCATTGGGTTATGGAGTTATAGCCAGGGAAAACCCAGAATTATACCGTATAGTGGTGCTTGGTTTATGTTGAAAGACAGCCGTTCGAGCTGTTCAGAGCCATACAACACTTCAAGTTCATCAGTGGTGTAGCAAATAGGGCCCGAATCCAGACGTCTCCCATCTACGGCAAAAACTGCTTCAGGTTTTCTTTTCTCCTGAAGGTTAAGGTTCAATTTCTGAGTGTGGTCCTGATCCATAAAGCACCCAGTGGCTCCTGGGTCCACCATGGCCTGACTGTCCTGCTACTCATCGTGGTTAAAAAGACGGAGCAGAATAAAGAAATGCTCTTTCAGCTACGTTTCTTTTCTAGCCAGAGAAGGAATGCAACAATTGCTCATAGGGATTCCTTCTTCCACCTTCAAGCATGTTTGTTTCCTGATAAAGGATCCACCACAATCACTGGTACTTGAATGTTGCTGGGCCTAAAAGATTTCAGCTTCCTTCAAGGAACATTTCTTGAAGAAATGTCCTTTCCTTCTACAGTATATACAAAGTCCCATGTTTCTACGGTAATCCCTTTCTTCAGGGATAAGGAGGCTCTTATTGTTCCGATTTCCATGGGTTCATGTTTCGGAAGCACACTGGTCTCGAACATCTGGGGCCATTCCAGCTTGGTCATTAGCCTTTCCTTCTTCCGGATCTCTCCTCTTCTCTCACTCAGGCAGGCAGTGATCCAAATGTAGTACAAGATCAATCAGCGCCTCATAGGAGGCAAGTTGGGCATTGATTTGAGCCACCACATCTTTGAGCTCTTCTTTTAATCTTTGATACAATACAGCGGATTGTTTGGATTCTGGCCATTCCGTTTCGATTACCAGTCTACAGAAGTCATTCAAATATGCGATAAAACCATGGTTCCCTTGTCGGAGTTCCAATAAATCTTTATCTGCCATACAAAAGTCTGTTAAAAGTCTTTTCAAATTCCACCAGAAAGGCTTCCCAGTCGTTATGCAGAGGATCATCCCTTTTTACCACTGGAATGGCCCACTGAGCTGCATTTCCCGCTAAATACAAAATTAAAAATGCAACTCTAGAGGGATTAGTTGTGAAGGCCTTGCCCTACATGAGAAGTGCAGCACTATTTGCATAAGGAACACCTGTACTTTACTACTCTCTCCATGGAATCGCTCAGGAGTGGCCAGGGGCACTGTGGTGGGCATTTCGACTACAATAGGCAGGTTATGAATGGGTACAGCAGGACCTGCATCAATGGGTTCCACCCTAGCCTGTAGAGCAGCAGTTTCTGTTCTTGAAGCTGTGAGTTTGCTTTCTACCAGTGCTAAGGCAGACAATATGTCACTAAGGTAGCCATGTCCACATTCAATACGACCATGAGGATAATATTCATGGGCGGCTAATTCTGTCAGATCTATATCCTCAGGATCATTTTGAACCTGATGTGGTCCACCTCCTGATATCCCCAATGTCTGATAGCAATGAAACAGACATAAAAGGTGATCAAGCGGGGAAAGGTAAGGGAGGGAACAGCGGGGAGGGAGACCTGAAACACAAGGAAAAGCAATCAACCTTTGTTTCAGTCAAGCACATATAACTATAACATACTGCTCAAAGTACTCATGTCATATCTACTTCAGTGTATACCTGTATAAAAATAAACAATATGCTGCTTTATGCTCCAAGGGCTGTCCATTACTAGGACATCCTCCTCTGCATATACACATCTACTATGACATAAAACAAAAAAACACACGTAAAACAATGAAATTATTTTTTCAGGTGATATGATCGGTATGCCTATGAATCTCACATACCCTGTATTAGCAGTAGGAGGGAAAACAGGGGCTGAGGAAATAGGCCACATAGCTTTCTCTAGTCATAACCCCTTCAGTGGAGGAAACAAATACGGGACAGTGAAAGCAACCAAAAAAGGGACCGAATCCCAGCTAAAGGGAAAAGAGGCAGCAGTCAATATCACAGCAGTATTACATCATACAATACTGGATGTAGGAATGTAGACCATGATCCCTCGATAAATGTCGTCTGCTGAATATCACCAGTTTGCTATTACGTATAAACAAATATATATGACTTGACACAATGAACATTGGAACCACCAACATCCGGTTTTCCATATGTTGTACAATAGTTTTCACCAAATTTGTCTCCTCACCCCCACACTCTGCAAAAGCTACCCGCAAGTGTAGCTTGCAAACAAGAGTGAATAGAGGGAAGGAGAAATGCCACCTCACAAATGCGTGAAAGCCAAACTCCCGTCTTTCCTATAGGACTTAAGAACCAAGAATCAAATTGATACAAGGCACCCTTACCGAACCTTCGGTGCCCTGGACTCTCAGGAAACGATCAGGATTCGCGGTACCTGCTCCATTCTTCCAGTCCCTCAAGTAGCATTGTCATCAACACGCGTGCATCGGCACGCACCCTGCAAAGCCTGTCGGGAACTGTAGTTTCTTCCTTCACGTTCATTCCCGATATCTGTCAGTGTTCATGGAGCACACAGCCAACAGTGTTGGTGCGCTCTGACACTCTTGCACTGAGTCAAAGCCTGATGATGAATAAAAAGACTCAGGCCACACAAATGAGTTCCAGTGCCCACCAGCTCAATCAAAACCATACATTTTGCATTGAAAATACCTCACCCTATCTGACCTATTTGTAATGGAAACCTATTCATTGTTACTTCTTCATGGGCCTGTAGGCCCTTTGCGCCTTTTACATGTGCATTATCAAAGCCAGCACATACAAATGTCCTATATTAAGAACAATACATTCTTCAAACCTATTCAAGACACTTGCTACACCTGAAAACTTAGTTACGAAATCTGGAGGAGACGCATAAAAAAAACTCTGTTCCAAGTGGTGTAGTGCAAAATTACTCTACCCTCTCACTATCTATCATGTTTTTATTTTTTTCGGTTCTTTTACAACTATTAGATTCTGCTACATCATTTTATTAAAATAGTATCAATGCTTATTGCTATTATACACCTATATTCTTTCTTCTCACCTATATTACTTTAGTTGTAAATTTCTACATTTCATTGGATCTACTTCACTTGTTAATTATTAACATTATTATTGATGGTATATTATATCAAACTGTGTATTGTAGTACATTATATGTATTGTATATAACCAATTTTTATTTAAACGCTTAAAAATTGAAAAAAAACTTTGATTGAATGATCTTAATAAAGCTGAATACTCATTGACATCTCAGGGTGTGCTAGGTGCCGTAAGTCATAAAAATGGCCCAGTACCCCCTCAAGTCCTTTGCCTCATTATGTTGTGGTATTTGATGGGATTCCTGTCCTAAAACAAGAAATCAGAGAATTTTAACATAGTTTTGGGAACAAAGGGCCATATGTATGAAGCTGTTTTGCGATCGCAAAACAAAATGTTTGCAATTGCAAAACAGAGTCCCCCCATGTAAGAAGGGGATTCTGTGTGCAAATATGGGATTCGCAAATTTAGCGATTACCAAATTTGCGAGTTAAGCATTCTGCGAATAAATATGCGCACTCGCAATCTGCAGCAAGTTATTTGCGAAATTCGCTAATAACCTGCTCGCAATTAGCAAATTCGCAAAATGAAATGCATGAAAAATCGCAAATTGTGATTTTGCGAAATTCACAATTTTTCTCTTTGCAATTACCAACAACTCAGAGCAGGTGTTAACCAGGTGCAACCCATATAAACAGGCCCACAATGCTGGGCTGTATGTGATAGCCAGGAGGCTACAAATCAGCTGCACAGAGAACGAGACTTTAGGAAAGGATCTTCAGAGCACGCATTACCCTGTTCGAGCACACAGAGGAGGAGATCCATGTGAACTACAGGCTGGACGCTGACAGCATCCTGGAATTAATTGAGGAGCTCTAACCCATACTAGAACACCCCACACACAGGGCGCATTCCATTCCCACGCATATACAGGTCCTGTTCTCATTGCATGTACTGGCCTCAGTGAGTTTCAGGGGGTGATAGCCACAGCCGGAGGGGTCTCAGAGTGCACTGTTGCGCTTCTTCCATGCTTTCTTTGATGCAATGGTACAGAGGCTGCATCGCCACATCCAATTCCCCAGCACACAACAGGCACTAGATCAGACCAAACAGGAAATCTACCAGAATGCCCAAGACCCCCAAGTAATCGGCTGTATAGATGGGACCCATGTTGCACTATCCCCACCCTCACAGAATGAGTATGTGTTCAGGAACCTCAAGTCCTATCATTCCCTGAACACACAGGTAGGGTGCAATGCCAAAAATATCATCACTGACATAGTAGCGAAATACCCAGGCAGCACACACGATTCATTCTTGTTCCGCCACAGTGGAATAAACTAGGGCTGGGCGTAGTTCGTGAAGCGGCGTTACGCGTAGCTTCGCGAAGTGCACTACTACGCGAACGACGTGTAGCACAACGTGAACTGCAAAGTACGCTGTTTGCACTGTGCAAAATGCCGTTTTCAATGATTGCACAGTGCGTACAAGCATGCGGCACTGTGCAATCATTGAAAACGGCATCTTGCACAGTGCGAGCTGTAGCTTTCTGCTGCTCTAGGAGATTTATACTCGAGCGGCAGGTTTCTCAACGCGGACTGGTAGTTTCTCATGGCGAGTGGTCGCGAGCATATGCGACCACTCGCAATGAGAAACCAGACCTCCCTGCATTGAGAATCTCGCCGGGAGGTTTATTTTCCACGCTCGCGATCGGCACCTTGATGTTGCTGATCGCGAACGAAGACAAAGTCTTGCCTGGATGTCATTTTGCTTGCTCGCTGTCACCAACTTGACTTTGAGGACCGCGAGCAAGCAAAAAATTACCTCTGGACTACGCTACGTATGTTCGCACTGTGCTACATGCAGTTTGCATAGTGCAAAGTTGCGCAAACTTTGCAAACTACGCAAGCGTAGCGTAGTGCTTTGCCCAGGGTTAGAATAAATGTCCGACTCACAGATGGCGAGTTTGGTGAGGGCTACCTGCTAGGTAAATGCATGGCTTCCAAACACACAATCAGTAAAGGTCAAGAGTGTCTGGACAGTGTGTAACATAATTCTTGTCACCCTGCAGGAGACAGTGCTGTATGCTGTACATGACTACATCCTGACTCCGTATCTGAATCCAGCCACTGCAGGTGAGCGGAGGTATAACAGCACCTGCAGTCACACGCTGTACCATTGAGAGAACATTTGGAATCCTTAAGAGCCGTTTCTGCTGCCTCCATAAGAGTGGAGGAGTGCTACAGTACAGCCCCGGGACATGCTGCAAAATCGTGGTCACCTGTGCCATGCTACACAACATCGTTACCAAGAAAGGCACCCCAGTGGAGCTCACATATTCAGATGAGTAGGGACCAGCTCCACGTCGCAGAACAGCAGGTGGTGCCAGGGAGACAAGATGCGATCACACAGAACGATTTCTAGGTGAGTAAGGAGGACACAATGCTACATATTGGTGCTAAACTGTGTTATTTATTTCCTTGGGTGCAGGAATATATCTGTCACACTGCCTGACTTTGTTACAATTGCTTGACATGTTCGTGCCACAGTGCAAGGATGTCCGTCATCCAATCAGTCAAGATGCAATGTATTGCTTCACACATTGCCATATGCCCCTAAAGTCACTTCACCTCCTGTGGGCACGGCCTGTTGCCCCTCGCTCAGGGTGCCCACTGCCCTCCATGGAATCATCAGCTAGTCTCCCCTGCCGCGCACTCCGTTGTCTGTCCGGTGGAATTGGTGGAGTGATGCTGCTCCTGCTGGTCTGATCATCAGTATCCAAAGTGCTCAGTGGTTCTATGCCATCAATGGCAGCTGCCCGCATCTGGTCCACAGATGTGTGATCTCCACCAGGCACCTGGCCACATCCTGGTAGCAGTGGGCCATTTCATGCTGTATACTCAAACACCGATGTGCCAGCAGGGACGTGGCAGTCGACAGGCGGTTCACAGCTCTGGTGTACGAGTCCAGCCAGCTGTGGGACGCTGTCTCACCCTGCGCCTGGCTGCCAGGTCTCTCCTTATCTCTCTGCACAGTACTTCCAGTGCAACTGTCATGCCCATTACACCAGCCCTCATCTCAGTCATGTTGTGATTGTGTGCTGAGAACTGGCGCTGGATTGACTTTAATGTCTTCTCTTGCAGGTGCTGGACTTTGAGCATGCTGCCTTCACGCCCAGAGAACATTGTGTCTTCTCCGACAAAAGCAGTGCTGGTGGATGGCTGTGCCCTGTGTCTCGACCCACTCCCTTCACTGAGATGGACAGGAGAATGTGATGTGTTCTGTCCTGCATGCTGGCTCTGGACTGGCTGTGCCTCTCCTGCTTTGTCTGTTTGCCCTGCGTCCAGCAGTGGTATTGGTGGCACTATGAGGGGCATTCTGCCTGGCACATGGATTGCTGGTCTGACTTCACCCTGCTCCTCCTTCCCTGCCTCGTCCTCATTTCCGGATGTTTCCTACCCTTCTGAAATGGATTCCTGTGTTGCAGGTGGTGCTGTGAATGTAAAGGCCCACATTAATTATGTGTCCTGCCGCGCATTGTTAATGTAACACAGTTGGCATATTTTGAGTTACATGATAACTCATCCCTATTCCACCTTGCTGTGTCGGATGTATGACGTTACAACGCATGCTTTTACCACGCATGCCTTTAGAACGCGGTTTTTACAACGCATGCCTTTACAACGCATAGTGCTTTGAGGTGCTGGATAGTGAATAGTTTAATTTACTATTCCAACTCCAGTCCGCGTGGATAGTAGGGAAGGTGTTGGATAGTAAATTAAACCTATTCCCTATCCTAGAGCGCCCCCCAGTGCAATGCGTTGTAAAGGTTTGCGTTGTAAAAGTTGCGTCGTAAAGGCACTGCGTGGTAAAAGTTGCGTTGTAAAGGTTGTTTACCGCTGTGTCTCACTACTCCAGGTTTTGGTGCATGTGACTACTTCGCCCATAATGCATTGCTGGGTGTGCTTGTGATCATATACTGGAGTTGCAATCATGTTTGGGGTCCGGGTGTTTCCTGTGTGTGTGAGTGAGTTGTGAATGTATAAGGGGGTTATGGCATGCATCTTACCTTGTCTGGTGTCTGGGTGTTCGGAGCTGTCAGGGTCTGCCAAGCCACTCACACTCTTGGGCTGAATTGTGCCCTCCATCAACTCCTTCAGGGGTATAGAATATGTTGCAGTGGACGTCCCACCACCAGTCTTTTTTGCCTCAGCCAATCTTGTTGCCACCTTCTTTTTGGACCTATGACGTATGTCATACCACCTTTTTCTAAGGTCTTCAGCAGTGCAGTGGGTCACGCCAATGGCATTGACTTTCTCCTGTATGCCATTCCATATCTTCCTTTTGCGTGCCTCTGGCACACGTAGGGATGGTTTCCCAAACAGGAGCTCATGGCTGATGACCATTTCCTGGATGAGGACCTCCTGGTCCCTCTCAATGAATTTCTGTTTCCTCTTTCTTACATTTTCCTCCTGCTGCTTCTCTGCCCCCTGGGACTCCATTTCTCCTTCTCTCAGTTGCAAAACACAATTCTCCTCCTCTCGTCACAGCCTCTCACTCAGCTCCTGGCAATCAGGTGCGGTATGGGCAGTCACACTTCCTGGTTGTGATGTCATCAAGCTGCACCTGAATTGACGATTCTCTAATTTGCGATTCCGTAATTGCGAACTAACTATTAAGGAATATCAATTTAGGTATTCACATTATTATTCTGCGAATTTTTGAGAATGGCAAAATGTTTGCCATCTTTTCGCTACCTCAGGTTTTGCGATTCTCAAAATACGATACACGAAAAATCGCTATTTAAGAATCGCAAAATCAGTTTTTCATACATATGGCCCAAAGTGAGTTACTGTTTTTTCCATCTGAGCCCCTTACAGGAGGACTAAGGAATTAGATATGGGTTTGAGAACACTATGGAAACGAAAATCCCTGACTATCTGAAACTCTAGGGATGTAATCTACATGATCAGATGCCAATTTGGTCTCATGTCTATTGTGATGACCTCCATGAATATATGTAAATGCATTACTGAACACCACAGCACCATTAGGTACAAACAAGATGCAACTAAACTCATCAGACGCTACTTAGAAAAGGGACATAATGAAAATGAAATAGAGTGGTTTGTCATGAGAATTTGCTTAACGATGAGGTGCCGTGTGGGAGTTTGAAGATATGAACTGTACCATTTCTAAGAAAAAAAAAACTTCCACTGTAAAATGACATCCACTTCCATGCCATCATACCCTGGGGATGTAATCATGTGGTTAATCTCAACTTTAGAAAAATAAGTAATAAAGAAACAATGCTTGATCACAATAGGATTTGACTGCTCAGAGTAATAGCCCCACCTGATTCATGGCAGTGGCCTCCTTTTTGAGACTAACATCTGCCTGATACTACCTTTTATTAAAAATAGGAAGTCCATGCAATAAACTTAATAAATCATAAAAAAGGATACAGCATGGCTCCCCATGTTAATTTTAATCCTTATCCTCTTGAAAAAGACAAGACCTCTCTTTTTAATGAGGACCATTCTCGTCTCATTTAGATATACATGTGTTCTGCCAAAGAAACTAAATTTTCCATCTCCTTGTCTATGAATGTTGCCTGGGATAACATTTCCCAGCATTCCTGGGAATGCTTCTTCCTGTGGGCACCAGCCCTTCCTTTGTGGCAGACAGGCACCAGCAAACATGAGAATACTCTCCAGACTCCTCTTTAAACTGGGCCTGTCTCTCTCTGCTGTGTACCAGCAGCAGAGAGCAGGCACCAAGTAGGCTAATCTTTACGGTGGGCCTTTTGATGAAGTAAGTCTTTTTGTTTCCCATACTCCTGGGCCACCCCACCCCCCTCCAATGGGTGGGAGTCCAGTCATATCAGTTTGTCTCATCATAGCATAGCTCTTCTAAGGCTTGGTTTATAAGGCTATTGACTTTGGAGGCCCTTCCATCCCCCCTTTCTACCTAGATAATGGAGGCATGGCTGTTATCTTGCATTAGATTGTGAGTAGTGATGTAATTGTGTGGGTATGAGTGTATTGTGCTTCACAATCTGTTTGTGTGTTTCTCCATGTGTTGTTTGTAATAAATTAAACACATGAGAACATCCTTATCCATTGTCCAGGAGAATGCCATATCAGCATCTATAAATGCTGGCCCTTCCCTTAACCAAGCACTGCTATTATTATCAATAAATGGTATGAATAGGGTCCCGCTACACCAATCATCGAGTGAGAATGGTTGCCTGGATTTCATATGTGTTCAGCATATTTTTGACTACAGACAACAACCGCTTGTATGAGTTACTAGTGTTATCAATGTGGATCCATGGATATGCGGGCACATGCAACATTAATATATTTTGCGATTCCTTATTTGCGATTTTTAGGGAATCTCAAATAAGGAATCGCAAAATGAAATGCATCAAAAATTTCACAAAAATTATGCGATTCAGTAAAAATCGCAATTTTTACCGAATCGCATGAAAATGCGAATTCTTGATTGCGAATTCGCATTTTGCGAATTCGCAAAATGCGAAATTGCACACATGATGCATCTCATTGCAATTACTGGCAGGAAGCTAGGGAAGCAATCAAATGCACCAGATTCTGCATTTGAACTACAGGTGAGACATCTAGCAGTTGGAGCAGTGCCTGTTGGAAGTGGAGGAGCCTGTTTCACTTTTTCAAAGCAATGGAGGAAGAAAATGTGTCTGAAGAGCAGCATGCAAGGAAAAGAAAGGTTAACTTTAGTGACCAGGAGTTGGAGATTTTAATAGAAGAGGTCACAGCAAGAAATGAGCAGTTGTTTGGCACACAGTCCCTTAAGGTGCCTGAAGGAGTGAAAAGGAAGCTATGGCTGGCTTTCCAGGCCAAAGTGAATGCTGTAGGCGTAGCACACAGGGACATCACCAACTTGCAGAAAAGATGGTATGATCTGCGCAGTCGCGCAAAGGAAAAAATTAAGACACGCATCAAGACTGCTAGAAGGACTGGTGGAGGACCTCCCAAAGACAAGCCAAATACACCCATTGAGGACCTTGTTGAAGGAACCCTTTGCCCAGAAGCTGTGATTGGATTAATAGACATTGACACATCAGAGCCACCAGGAACTTCTCAAGGTAAAAAAAAATTCTGTGTGTTTCTATGTAATGTTTGTCTTTACTGGCCATGACAAAGTACACCATAAGTGATGTTGGTGTGTCTCACCATCTGCTTCAATGTGTCACCTATTGATGTGTGTGCAATACCAATTTTCATAGTAGCTGCAATGCATCATGGTACTTGTAGTTTAGTTCATTACATATGTTGGTAAAGATTTTCAATTGTGTTTTCTGAAAACAGAAAGTCTAACATATGGTAATAGACAAGGAAAGTAGGA
This sequence comes from Lissotriton vulgaris, assembly GCF_964263255.1. Taxonomy (NCBI): domain Eukaryota; kingdom Metazoa; phylum Chordata; class Amphibia; order Caudata; family Salamandridae; genus Lissotriton; species Lissotriton vulgaris. The sequence continues at coordinate 482,764,266 of NC_141697.1, forward strand.
TGTAAACATGTAGTGGATTTGAAAAATAAGTACTTTATTTAAAGCAACATAAAGTACTTTTCACACATAGTAATTTTTTTCACTTCTTTAACCATAGATGCAGACCTGGGCACACACTTGATAGACTTTGCTGAGTCTTTCGCTGAGGATTTTCTGAATTCTGTAGAAAGTCGTTCCCAACCATCCTCACCAACAGTCCAGAGAAGTCATCGACCTCAAAGAGTACGTCAACTTCCGGATTCTGACAGCGATGTACCCCAAAATGATGTCGCTGAAGTCCCAAATACTCCCCAAAACCCTGCTCCTCCACAAAGACAGGTTGCCAGACGTCGGAGATTGCAGCAATTTTTCAGGCGCAGGACACGTCATGGTCAGCGCAGATCTAATAATGATGATGACACCAGTGCCAGTTTGGTGGAATTGAAGCTTTTAAAAATTCAGCGTCTGCAAGGTAAAGACATTAGGGTCATTAAAAGGAAAATCAATGACATCAGTGTTGATTTCAATGACATTAGTACAAGTTTATCAAAAATGTCTGCCCTCATGGAAAATGCACATATGGTTTCCTCAGAAAAACTTGACAGAATTGCTGGTTCCATGGATTCCATGTCTAAAACAATGCAGGCATAATATTTATTACAGACCAAAAGGTCACACCGGTCTTTCACCACAATGCAATCATGCACTAGGGCAATTAATAGGATGTGCATGGCCACAGCGCAGTTTATCAAGAATACAGTTGCCATGCAAAAGGGCCTGACAAAGTGCAGTGATGATGTTTCCAGAGAAATGTCCTCAATCATGATTTTAACCAATAACATGCCAGTTGTGAGAAGTATTGAAATGCCTGTTGGACAGGCGGTCAGTCATGGTGGGGCAGATGGAGCAGAGCAAGGGAGTAGTAGCCAAAGTGTTGAACGCCGCAGCAATAGGAAAACTTGCAAGGGAACCAGCATGGTCAAGGGCACTGACAATGTCACAAGTAAAGCCTTAGGGGTGAGAGGTAGAAGGAAATAGCATGTTTCCTATAGTGGTAAGATACATTTGACATCATAAGAGTTATGCTTTTCAACAGTTTTCAATGAGTCATTATGTTTAAGTTTACTTTCACAAAGAGCCATTATGATGTCTACATGTTTTCTTTTCAATGCTTTTCAAATAAACCATAATAAACAGAACATGTCACAAATGAATCTGCAGTGCAAGTGTCTTACCTGTGTTAAAAGTAATGTTGTGTGATCTCTGCCCTCCTTCTCCTTCCCTCCGCAGTGTCTGGACCATGTATTCCTGCTTGGGGTTGTTGGGGTTGGTTGTCCTTGTTTTGCAATACATCCTCAAAATCCAATTCAAGTCCTCTCTTAGTGACTACGTTGTGCAGCATGGTACATGTTGCTACAATCTTACAGCACACTTCTGGGCGATATTGTAAGGCACCTCCTGTTTTATGAAGTATGAGAAATCTTGATTTCATTACTCCAAAAGTTCTTTCAATGACATTGCGTGTAGAAATATGGGCATGGTTGTATTGTTGCTCTTTGCGAGTAGTAGGAGTCAGATAGGGTGTAAGTATATATGATCTGACACCATAAGCACTATCACCTACAGTACAAGAAAAGATGGAATACAAGCTGTTAGTGTTCTTGCTATGTATTGTTTCATTACTTAACAAATGTATCTCAAAAAAACACTTACCAAGCAAATACCCATCACCAAATTCTCCAGCGAAAAGTCTAGCATGTATAGCACTGTGTCTGAAAATGAAGGAATCATGGGCACTCCCAGGGAAGCTAGCAACTAGATCTGTGATGATAGTTTTGGAGTTACATATAGCTTGGATATTGAGGGAATGGTAACATTTCCTATTGCGAAAAATTTACTCATTGTCAGAAGGAGGACAAATAGGAATATGTGTGCCACCTATGCAGCCTATCACATGTGGGAAATGGGCCAAGTTGTAAAAGTCTAACTTGGTCTGAAGCAATTCCTGCTCAGTTGTAGGGAAATTAATGTAATGCCTTATCCTAAGCAACATTGTATCTAGAAAATTATTTAAAAACCTAGATAATGAACTCTGGGTGACCCCACCAGCAATGGCAATGACACCCTGGAAAGACCCAGAGGCCAGAAGGTGGAGCGAACAAAGAACCTGAACATGAGTAGGAATGGCTTGGGTCCTACGTGTCGGCCTCTGCAAAATTGGGTCCAGATCTGCAATCAACTCTAAAATAGAATCAGCATTAAGCCTATATTTATCATATATCTCTGGCTCAGTCTGCCCTAATAAAGTAATGCGCAATCTAAAAATTCTTTCAGAAATCACCCTTCTCCTCCTAGCAGCTCTCATCCTCATCCCACGTGCAAATGCAATGACCGCAGCCATAGTGAAGGGATGTCAGATGCATTGGTGTTCCCCTTATATGCCTTTCTGATGACATTCACCTGATGCACTGTTAGTAAAAAAAATACCACCAGCTCAGACCTCTTCTAAAAATAAGAATCGCAATTTGCGATTTCTAATGAAATCGCAAATTGCGATTTTTCATGCATACACTTTTTGCTCCTAAATTGCGATTCCTTATTTTTGCGAGAAATTTAAGAAATCGCAAACACTATTGCGATTTCTAAATTTGCGATTTTGACTTTTACATTGATGCATCCCAAAACTCATTTTTGCATTCGCAAACGGACGATTTCTGCGAATCGCACCGTTTGCGAATGCGGAAACTAATGATGCATGTGCCTGTATGTGTGTAGTATTTTTCTAAACGCTTGGAAAATGTTTTGACTTCAATTGCCTGAATACTTGACACTTGCCTTAATAATAACGCTTATAAGGAGACCTATTTCACGCATGACATTACGATTACGGGAAAAAAGACTCACTCTGTATGTACCAAACTTTTTGACCCTTTTATAATGTCTTTAAATCCTGATTTCAAAAGTGAGTGACTACAAAGGACACAATTCCCCCCACTGGGTATAAATGCTGACATCCCCTATAATCCAGGGTAAGACATACACATATACATATGCATACACATATGCAGAGGCACACAAAATCAGTCCATCTTGTATCAGAGGCAGTAACCAAAACACTAATCAAAGGGAGTCCATTTAAAGTGTTCCTTTATCTTAACTTTCTTATTCTTTTCTTCTCAATCTTATGTACAAAACACTGGCAGCCGACAGGTGTTTCGTCCTATGGACTTTTTCAAGGCTGCAAACAATTTAATAACAATTAAAACCATACATATTCAATATGTATATCACTAAAAACAAAGGAAACGCCCACAGACTGGACAATCCCAAACCTGACCAACACCACAAAAAGTCACAAATGTGCCATAAGCAAAAAAGTGTCAAAGAAAGGAAGGTGGAACTTAATGAATAGTCTCACCTTACAAAACCAGTCACCGGATGCTTGATATTGTGGAAAAAAGGTGAATCAGATTGAAAGTGTTTAGGAGCAACATTAATCAATACAATGTCACTGATTTCTCACTATAGTGCTTACACCAAGGAGCATGCTGAGATGATTGCCTCTGCATGTAACACTGTCCATTCCTCTCTATTGCAATTTATCATTGTTCTGGTTAGACAGTCCTTCTTGCCATGCAGGTTACTCATGTTGATCATGTTGTTCTTTCTTACTTTGTTTTGTTCAACAGTCTTATTGTTAGTTTCCTTCCATACAGAATCTTCCTTCGCGCATTATTTACAAGTGCATTGTGTTTAGAGATGTCAGACGTTTTTCTTATACCTCTTTGGGTAAGAAAAAAGTGCTCATGTAGTTTCTTAACTCAGCATGCTCTTTGATGTAAGCACTATAGTGAGAGATCGGTCACATTGTATTGATGAATGTTGGGCACAAGTAGGTTCTCTACAGATTCTCGCATTGCTATATGCGGATGATACCATATTTTTGGTGAGAACTGTCCTGGGCCTTCAAACACTGCTTGATGGCTTTATTTTGTTCATGAATGATCTTGGCCTCTCTACCAACTATAGGAAATCCCAGGTATTGGTTTTGGGTTCTAGAGGGACCAAGTCATGTTCAGGGCCATGGGTTGTCAAGGGTTCAGATGTATACATAATTAGGGGTGACTTTAGAGATCTATCCACTTGGACCCGCTGAAAAGATCTAAGAGACCAGTGCTGTCCTAGTCCATAGGGAACTTTTATTCTTCTCTTTTACAACTGGCAATAAGCCACTGGGGCACTGATCAAGATTTACCAGTTCAAATCTGTCTCAGTAGTCATATTTGGTAGTGTTGTATAGGGATAAACATACTCAAGGTAGCTCCAAATGGAGGAGAATAGGTTTTGGCTGCCCCAGCATCCAGCCCTGCTTTTTTTGTTCATGAGTAGCTGAGGCTGCCTTACCTATCTGCCCTCATTACCCTGCTTTCCCTCGTAAGGTGGCTCACTATTTGGGTGCGACCTGAGAATCAGTTAAACATGGAGATACTTACTTATTGATTGTAGCTAAAAGGGTGAAGGTCAATGGTGATGATTCACCATCTAACGTCCTGAAGGCAGATACCATGGACACAGGATAATTTTCTACTATTGAGGAAAGAAGAGAGAGAGAGGGAAAGAAGAGAGTGAGAGGGTATAGAATTTGAGAAGCTCTCTGTTCGAGGGTAATCACCAAGGCCAACTGTTGAACCCCATCTGCTTAATGTGCTCAACAATCACCATCCGTTTCTCCTCACCAGATTTAGCTTTATTCAATTTCATTTGTTACTGGCCCTTCCTAAACCTAGTGTCAGGAGTGTGAAGCTGAGCCCTTGCAAATGTGATCATTGTTCTGCTCAGGATCTCAGGCATTTCAGGATTTGTTTGTGGTTTTTATGATACCCCGAAGAACAATTTTATTACCACTGCTGTAATCCTTGAACTTTGTCCAGGTTAAACTCGCTCCCATGTATTTAAACGTATCTCCAGATGTCTATACAACTTATGTTGTTTGTTTTCTGGCATCACTATTGAGGCTGCAGATGACTTTTGATTTGGGTCCTGGGCTGGCCTGACTCATCTTTTTTATGCATGTTATCATTGATACGAGATTCCCCATGAATGTTTTAGGCTGTGCTGGAGGATAGGGCACTGTTTACAATGCACTTTATTATGGTGCTGCTGTTTGTGGTTTTATCAAGCATGTTTTATTCCAGCTTTGAATTGCTCAGAAGTTTTAACTGCTTACTTAATTTGCACAATATGTTTGCCCTGTGAACAGTTAGCTGGTTTTAATACAATGCACTTTTATTGTGATTCATTGTTTCTTCATTGTGGTTCTAAGAGCTCGAAAAGACCTGTACTTCATTGGTCTTTGAAAGGGGTGGGTGGAGCTCGTGGAGTTGCACTATGTGGAATTCCGCAGAGTTGCATAAAGATTCTGTGGAATTTTGGGAAGTTCCACGATTGGGCAGAGTTGCTCCACTCACCACCCCTAGTTAATACTACACTAATTTTGAGCATGTGATCTAGTGCAAGGAGCATGACAATTAAGCTCTGCAATTACAGGCACTTATACGCGCCTCACAGGTTTAGCAACCTTGGACTTCCCTTATGGACAATTTATCATCGTATTCCAGCAAAACAGACACACAATTCATAGCACACATGCAAATACTTTTGAACAGATAAGTGTGTTACTTAGAAAAAGAGTGGTATGTTAATTTTCCCATTCGCACTGAAGGAGATGCCGTTTAGGTGTGAAAAAACCCAAAAGCATCATATTTGATTTTAAAAAAGCACGAGCCAGTCACTCACATCAAATGTGTATCTCAAAGATGTTTCAACTAGCATGTACAGTAGGAATATGGAAGGCAGTGCACCACAGTGAATAAAACCTTGGCTAACCTTGGTGGAACCTCCCCCACACACCCGACCACAAGCTAGAATAGCTCCCCTCTCTCTCTCTTCCTACGGTATAGCTAGCAGTGGTGCAACAGGCGCAGTGGCATCAGGGCTCAGAGACCCGAGGGTCACGTTTGCCCCTGTTCAATCAAGTGTTTTACTACCTAATCAAACGTTAATGGGAATTGTCAATGCTTGTACTAGTACCCGTGGCACCCTTACTGTGCCAATGCTCCCCCTCTCTTTTGTTAATACGCCATGACCCTTCCAAGACGGGGGTTGAGGAACAGAAATATGTGACATTCAGTTGAGGCCACAGCGTGCTTTACTCCACCCGTAGCCTCCAAAAAATGTCTGCACAGACCAGCGGGGAAATCAGAGACACAGCTCTGCGTCCGCACTATGCCTACGTCGTTGCCATACCGAACACTGTGGAATCCCTTCCTCTTCCCTATGTAAAGAGTATGCAACTTTCCTTCTAAACCGGAAGCCTAGACTTAACAGGCAAGACCTGCACGAGGATGCGTTGGCCTCGCAGCCTCATTGACCGCTCACGTGATTTGAAAGCTCCATTTTCAAACACTGAGAGGCATTCTTTCCTGCCCTGCAGGTACAAGCGATGGGCAGAAAATCTGCCACCCTTTCCCGACTCTTCATTAGAAGCACGCTGTAATTACAAGTGCGTGCTTACTCACTGTTTGTTTTCCTTCATGCTACCTGGCATTGATGATATGCTAGCGACACTATTAGTCATATAGTACGACTGATTGGCATTGGCTTATTAACTGAACGTGTCATAGTAGGTGTAAAGGTGCTCCATTAACACTTCATTAGCACAGGGATATCCCTGGGAGGAGGACGCCCTTTAATTGGAAGGGGGAGTGGAGAAAAGGGCTTTGCAAGTATGGACCGACAGCAGGTAATGCAGCCAGTATCCCGCTCTCCTGTGAGCCCCCATAAACTCTTATCTTAGTATGCTGGATCTCCGGGTTGACCATGGGGGAGGGCAGCAGGTGCAGGGATGCCATCAGGGATGCAGGGTCCTGAGCTTGTGCAGCTCTTGAGCTAGAATAAGATCAAGCAATCACCCCGAAAGGGAGCCAAGGCCTTGCTGCCGCCCGCCCTCAGAAGGCACGCACACAAGGCCTGTTTACAAATGACTCTAAAAGCAGTCTCCCTCTGCTGACTACTTCTGCTGGTGAGGAGGAGTCCACCCATCACCTGGGCGGGGCACATCCCTCCGGGAGGTTCTTATGTGTAACATCGAGAACCCAGAGGGAGTGACATTAATATACTGGGCTAACACAATATAGCTTCTGAGTTTCTTGGCCTCTCGCAAGAGTGCCTAAGCCTCTTAGAGGCTAGTGGTGGGTGTCAGCCTGCCTGCAAACACTGCTACACGGCACAGGCAGAGTTTTTGTCAATCTCCGCCCTCCAAGCAGAGTGCTGAGGGACAAAAACTCCATGAACTCCACCGACGGAGCAGAGTTTACCACCCACCCCTAGTTTTAGATCGATTTGATGGCTAATGCATCTACTTACTTTGTACACTTTCCTCACTCTGTTCTCAGTTATGTATAGCCTAGGAAAGATAAGTTGATTAATTATGTGAAAGGATACACTCTATTTTGGTCATTTTTAATGATTTTAACTTATTAACATAGCTGAATTTTGTTTTTATGATTGCTGTATGTAATGATCTCTCATGTGCTTTTATGGCCTAGATAGACCAAAAATAGTTACTTTGATGATGATGATGACTACAAATCTTTTATTATAATGCCAGAGTTCAAGATTTATGTTTACATGTTGGACCAAGACATTTTCCATTGGTCTAAAATACGCAATGCTGTTCCCGTCCAAGTGGAGGCCAAGTGACTCCAAGACTCCAAGTGGAGGCCAACTGCAAGACCCAGTTCTTTGACTCTCCGAAGACTGCTGCTGAATGCCTGGACGGATTGAGTGGAGTTGAGGAACACAATTCCCGTTGAAGCAGTGATAAATACGACTCATACAATGGCTACTCGCACCGGCTCTGAGGAGCAATGGCCACTCTCTCCTTACTTTACTCTGACTGCACAGCGTGTGATGCAGGTACATATTAGTACCTATGGCAGACATGGACTTGATGAGTTACCTTGTTAATCATTGTGTGATGGTTGTGCAGCACAGCCCTTCTCAGGCATTATATAGAACTACATACATGGGGTAGGGAGAGACAAGACACTACATCCCCACTTTTCTACGTTTAGAAAGTTTGTTGGCCGACAGGCACTCTGCATTGTTAGATTCATGGGCAGTTCCAAGCCCAGAGTGGGGGGACCAAGTAGGGGGGTAGTTGGGTTTGGGATTTGTTTTTTTTATTTGTTATTGCTGAATCAACACAGTCTATTTGCTTCCTACCATAGGAATATATGATAAACACAAGCACTAATGACAACTCAATGGGACAGAATATTAAAATGATGAGTTGGAACGTCAACGGCCTTGGGGACAAAGTTAAATGTTGTGTAGTACTGCAGAATATTGGACAACAAGCCCCAGCTGTCATCCTCTTCCAAGAAACGCACTTGGTAGGTAACTCCTGCAAGGCTTTGAACAGGTGGGGCTACAAGCTAGTAGCTCACTCAGGTTTTACCACAGGTTCCAGGGTAGTTGACATAATGCTGAGAAATTGCTTTCCACTGACCATTCCCTCCACCTGGTCTGATTACTGGGGTAGATACATAGCAATCACGGGACACTGGGAAAGGAACGCATTGATGCTCATGTCTGTATATGTACCACCTGGCCTTCAGAGCCACACTTTTAAATACCTGGGAACCACATTGCTATCACTCCCGGACCGTCTGTTAGTAGTGGGAGGGTACTTCAACTCAATAGTTTTGGGTGCACTGGACCGGCACCTGCCCGAGAGCTCGGCCCATCCTACCGATGGCTACCTGACTTTCTACAAGCCTTAGGCCTAACAGATGTCTGGAGAGCGTACCACCCAGATCCAACTCAACTTTCACTCTGGGGCTCGTCACAGCTTGTCCTGTATAGACTATTTGTTCGTCCCTGCACCCCATATCACACATGTCCTAGAAATAAGCTGCATGGCGCGGGGCATCTCCGATCACTACCCAATATGGGCCCAGTTAGTTATTGGTTAGCAAAGGGTGGGTAGAGTAGCCCCCATCAACCCCTGGTATCTCTGAAACCCGGAAGTCCAAAAATTATTGCTCCCAGCGATGGACCAATATATTCAGGAAAATGAAGTGTCGGTTGATTCCCCCAGACCCTGTGGGAAGCATTGAAATCAGTAATAAGGTGCCAGCACACTTCCTGATAGCCGGGGTGCGAAAAGAGAAGCTAAAGCAATTGGTTGTTGCCGAAAACGAAGTTCTTAGACAGGAAGAGGAGCTAGGTGAAGAGATGACATGGAGACGACTACAAGGTAACAGTGAATGATAGAGCTAGAACGATACGGAGGGAAAACAGGGCAGAGTGTACGATCTTGGGGACAAGGCTGGGAAGTTGATCGCATGGCTGGATTAGAAGGAGCTAGCGAGCAGACTGGTACCATAGCTGATAGATAGAGTAGGTCAGTCGATCACTGCCCCCCAGGATATTGTGAATGCCTTTGCTGCCCACTGTTGTATGGTATACCACATGAGTAGACCACACACTGCAGACTCTCAAAACTATTTAAAGACATAGCCCTTCCATTACTTTCAGCGGATGAATAAGGTCTGCTGGAGTACGAATACAGTCCAAGCGATCAGGGGTCTCCAATCGGGCAAGCCCCTTGGCCCTAATGGTATACTTATTGAGCTTTATACACTCTGACCGGACAAATTAGCCCCATACATGCGCTAACAATTAGCACCAACTACCGCTAGACCAAAGGATAGCAACATTAGTCACCATCCATAAGGAAGGCAAGCCTAAGACTGAGGCTTCTTACAGGCCTATCTCCCTAATAAACTTGGAATCTAAAATATTAGCCAAACTACTAGCAAACCGACTTGTCAAAGTAGTCAACAGACTAATGCACCCGGACCAATCGGGCTTCATGCCCCAGTACAATACTGCGCTAAACTTGCGGAGAGTGCATGGAGTTATGGGGAGAATAGTCAAAATCCAGGAAGCAGCAATAATAGTCTCACTTGATGCCACAATGGCATTCAACACATTCAAATGGACATATCTTTTCGCAGTCTGCACGAAAATAGGGTTTGGGCCTAGCTTCATCCAATAAGTTAAACTCCTCTACTTCGAGTCCCTAGCCCAAGTTGCAGTCAATAACAAAAAATCATAAGCGTGTAAGCTGAGTCGTGGGACTCACCAGGGCTGTCCATTGTGCCCCCTCCTCTTCGGCCTGGCATTGGAACAGTTGGTGGCATGGATCCGCAGGGATCCAGTGATAAGAGGACTGTGATGGTCGGAAACCTGGGAAGACTGCATTTCATTGTACATGGATGACATCCACCTGTTTTTGGCCTCTCCCAAAGCTTTACTAGTGAGCGTGCTGGATATTTTCACAACCTTTGGCAGATATTCCGGATACTCCATCAACTGGAGCAAGTCGACACTATATGTCTTCAGCAGACATCCACCTGCCCTGCCATCCATTTAGACACTTATTTAAACATTTATTCTTCCATCGACCTTTACATATACATATATAAAACATATTTATTTTTCAGAAAGACACACATTCACTGGATGGTGTCATCAATATTGTCATCAGTGATGTCACTGACCATGTCATGAGTGATGTATTATGTAACGTCATCAGCAGTGCATTGCAGGCGCGCAAGTTATAGTGAGTCCAACTAACTATAACGTGGGAATTTCAATGGTTTTATGTCAGTAAAATTTCCAGCTAACTATAACTGGTGTCAAACCTATGGTTTTTTCAGTGAATTTAATAGGTTTTTTAAATGCTAATTCCTAACTATAACTGGTGTGAAACCTATGGTTTTTTCAGTGAATTTCATAGGTTTTGTAAATGCTAATTCCTAACTATATATAGGGCCTCAAACCTATGTTTTTTCCTGTAAATTTGAAAGGTTTTTTAATAGCAAATTTCTATAGCTATTAAATGTCATATTTTTATATAATGAATCATATATTGTATATTTATGTAATACTATTTTTTTATGTATATTGTTCATGTTTTTTTTTTTTGCCCTGGAGCACTCCCCGAGCGCGTACCGGTGTGCGCACCGGAAGCGCAGTCTTGCGGCACGCCCCGGTGCCCGTACCGGTGAGTGTCCCGTCAGTGCTATTGCCGCAAACAAAAACATCATTGTGACGTATCGCGTAGCCGCGTCCGTGTGATACGCACGGCGTTAAACGCACCCGGAAGCACCCGTGCGCATACGATCGCGGGGCGCGTAGCGCGTCCGTTCATGTGACCTGAAAATAACACTTTTCATTGGTTCAGAACAGTTTTTTTTCCAAATGATGAAAGCCCCCACCTTTTTTCCTCATTCTCACTTTGTTCTTTGACTGAGGAAGACCTGTTTGTGAGAAATGGCTACAGTAGCAGCAGCAGCAGGAGCATCTCAACCACCACCACCACCACCACAAGGACCACCACAACACCACAGTGGTGGAGAAGAAGAAGAGAAGGAGGAGGAGGAGGAGGAGGAGGAGGAGAGGCGGTTCCTGCCTGAAGATAATACCCCCTATAAGCCAAAGGAGCACATTGTCTGGGAGGTTTTTAAAATCCCATGGAGCCTTAAGAAAGTTAATGCTCCCAAAGTTACTTGTCTGATCTGTGGCACTGTACTTTCAAGGGGGAACCCTGCCAAAAAGTATTCTCTTGGCAACAACACTATGATTCGCCACATGCAACGCCGGCACCCAAACAACTATGCTACGGCAGAGGTCAGAGAACTGACCAGAAACCCTCCCTAATCTCCACCCAGTTTGGAGATTTTAAAATAATTTGTAAATTTTGCGGGACTACAATTTGCTATGGAGAGCAAAGAATTAAACTAATTAACCGTGCTGGAGACAACCACAAGTGCAAAAACAAATCTTAATTTTTTCCTGGTTTTTTTTGCTCCAGTTGAGCCGTTTACAATTCCCTGTTTTTTGTTTGGCCCCATAAAAATTACAAAAAAAATATAAAATTGTTCATTAAAGCCCAAAAAAGTAAAATCTTTTCCAAAAAAACAATAAAAAAAATATAAAACAACAAAAAGAATAAAAAAACAGTTCTTTTTAGAACTACCTCCAATTTATTAAAAAATGCTACATTTTTTAAAAACTCTGTTATTCTTTTTTCCCCATGGTACGCTCCCCGGTACGCTCCGCGGTGCGCGTACCGGACGCTTCCCACGCTCTGCCTCTCTACCTCTCTCTACTTCTCTCTCTACTAGTCTCTACCTCTCTAACTCACCCGGTACACCCCCACATCAAACCTATGGGGTCAGGGGGTGTCTACCCTGCCCCCTTTTGGTCATTTCCCCCTTTGTTTTTGCCACCTCTTGTGTCTCGATCCTACCGAGACACAAGATGGCGGCCGCTCCGGACTGTTTGGAATGTTGACAAACACCCGAGAGCCAATAAGCTTTCCGCTCGCGAACTCGCGTAGCGCGCTGGAGCGCGCCCCGGTGCGCGTACCGGGGCGCGCTTATAGATATATATATTTTTTTTAACCTAAATTACTCAAAATCCACTGGAGCACATATCTTGAGACATAGCAAAGGCACATCGGGCTACCAGTCCCTACAATTTTGCCAAGTTTGGTGGAAATCCATTCAGCTGTTCGGGCTAAAAGTGAGTCCAACCGCCCTATGGAAATTAACATGGGGAAAACACGTTTTGGGACCCCCTTTTATCTCGGCCCCGACTCTTAAGGGCCTGAGGTACTGTAAACTGTGCAACCTACATTTGTAATTACAGAATTGGTATATTTACCGATTTGGTAATTTACCGAATCAGTAATTTTACCGAATCGGTAAATATACCGATTCTGTATTTTTCAGCCCCCTACATCTGAAAACCCTAATACCGGTCGGAAACGACCAAAATCGTCCGTTTCCGACCGGTATTACTCAGCAACACTCGCAACGCGTCGGCAGTTGATACTTACCAGAACTTGAGGGGAGTTTGAGTAATTGATGCCGGCTGGCAGGCAAGCTGTTTGTGCCCTCTGAACAAGCGAGTGGGTGTTTGGTGAATCATTTTGAGCGCGGTGGCTCAGACCGCGCAGAGGAGCACCATTTCAATCAAGCATGAAATGCGAGAGGCTGTGGGCGGAACTGTTTCCTTCCCGTATACAGTACAGCAGGCCTTTCCATAATGAACTTGCCCTCAATAAGTTTGGGGCCTTACTAAAAGGATTTCAATATTTCGAATCATCAAACAGCGACACACCCACTGAGGGGAGATTGTTAACTCGCTCGAAGGACTACATGTCCCTGGACACCTTACGTAGACAGGCCCACTAGGGGGAAACCAAGGAAACAAATAAAATTGTCCAAAATTGAGAAAAGCGAGCCCGTGTTGCTGTTTGTGAATACGCCCATGAAGAAGAGGCAGAAAGCCTCGAAACACGTCGGCAGATGATACTTACCGGAACTTGAGGGGAGTTGGAGTAATTGATGCCGGCTGGCAGGCAAGCTGTGTGTGCCCTCTGAACAAGCGAGTGGGTTTTGGTGAATCATTTTGAGCGCGGTGGCTCAGACCGCGCAGAGGAGCACCATTTCAATCAAGCATGAAATGCGAGAGGCTGTGGGCGGAACTGTGTCCTTCCCGTATACAGTACAGCAGGCCTTTCCATAATGAACTTGCACTCAATAAGTTTTGGACCTTACTAAAAAGGATTTAAATATTTCAAATTATCAAACAGCGACACACCCACTGAGGGGAGATTGTTAACTCGCTCGAAGGACTACATGTCCCAGGACACCTTGCGTAGACAGGCCCACTAGGGGGTCACCAAGGAAACAAATAAAAGTGTCCATAATTGAGAAAAGCAAGGTCGTGTTGCTGTTTGTGAATACGCCCATGAAGAAGAGACAGAAAGCCTCGAAACGCGTCGGCAGTTGATACTTACTGGAACTTGAGGGGAGTTGGAGTAATTGATGCCGGCTGGAAGGCAAGCTGTGTGTGCCCTCTAAACAAGCGAGTGGGTGTTTGGTGAATCATTTTGAGCGCGGTGGCTCAGACCGTGCAGAGGAGCACCATTTCAATCAAGCATGAAATGCGAGAGGCTGTGGGCGAAACTGTGTCCTTCCCGTATACAGTACAGCAGGCCTTTCCATAATGAACTTGCCCTCAATAAGTTTTGGACCTTACTAAAAGGATTTCAATATTTCAAATTATCAAACAGCGACACACCCACTGAGGGGAGATTTTTAACTCGCTCGAAGGACTACATGTCCCAGGACCCAGGACACCTTGCGTAGACAGGCCCACTAGGGGGCCACCAAGGAAACAAATAAAATTGTCCATAATTGAGAAAAGCGAGGTCGTGTTGCTGTTTGTGAATACGCCCATGAAGAAGAGGCAGAAAGCCTCGAAACGCGTAGGCAGTTGATACTTACAGGAACTTGAGGGGAGTTGGAGTATTTGATGCCGGCTGGAAGGCAAGCTGTGTGTGCCCTCTGAACAAGCGAGTGGGTGTTAGGTGAATCATATATATATATATGATTCACCATATATATATATATATACACACATATATATATATATATATATATATATATATATATATATATATATATATATATATATATATATATATATATATATATATATATATATATATATATATATATATATATATATTCACTGAAAAAACCACAGGTTTCACACCAGTTATGGTTAGCTGGACATTTTACTCATACAAAATGATTGAAATTCCCCCGTTATAGTTAGTTGTACTCACTATAACTTGCACGCCCACAATCCACTGCTGATGATGTCACATATTACATCATTCATGACATGGTCAGTGACATCACTGATGACATCACTGATGACATCTCAAATGACATCACTGATGACATCACTGATGACATCATCCATGTGACAATCAAATACACCTCATCGCACACTAGTACAATCTTTCATCACTCACTGTAAAATAGAAAGTGCCATATTTGAAACCATTGACACACCAATAGAAATTTCTAAACACCCACTCAGTTATTCATAGAACTATACACACATCTAATCACTTACCTATAGATTCAGTGTTATATGCAGTGAATAATCAACAGAACACTATCAAATATACGTATACGCCTATTTCAACATTACACACTAGCACACATTGTATTCGCTTATAAAGACATCCTTCTGACTTATGCAAACAATTGATTATACTTACATTTACTCACCTACACACTTATACAAATACCGCTTCATCTATTTATATAGACAGTAACTCACACTTAGTGTGTTATAAAATCACTATTACAAGTATACAGTTATCCATATAGTGACTCATACAATTACTAAGTCTTAGGCACACTTAATTAGAAATAACTGTCACATACACTGCCTTTTTTTAAAGTTTAATGGAGATGTACCATGGAGAGAAATATTTCATCACCACCACACCCATAAACATATACACTCACTGAAACAAATGTTATAACATGTAGTCTTAACCTCATATACCTACTGAATGAACTATTCACACATGTTTTGGCAATCTCACACCCCCCACCAAACCACATAGACATTAATTTACCCATACAAATACTCAGTTAAGAAACCAATAACAAATATAGTCTTTAACATAGCAATTAAGACAAAGCAATAAAGACTTTCTCACAGTTTAGTAACTACACATTATATACAGTGAGACTCTACAAATTAGTCAAGAAAACAATCAATGACACTCACTAAATCCACCATCCACACATTTATATTTATATATCCACTCATTCTTCAATGCAAACTAGTGTATTTATAATACATATTTAAGTATCAAAGAAAACCACATTCACTGGATGATGTCATCAGTGATGTCATCAGTGATGTCATTTGAGATGTCATCAGTGATGTCATCAGTAATGTCACTGACCATGTCATGAATGATGTAATATGTGACATCATCAGCAGTGGATTGCGGGCGCGCAAGTTATAGTGAGTACAACTAACTATAACGGGGGAATTTCAATGGTTTTGTATGAGGAAAATGTCCAGCTAACTATAACTGGTGTGAAACCTATGGTTTTTTCAGTGAATTTCAAAGGTTTATTAAATGCTAATTCCTAACTATAACAAGTGTGAAACCTATGGGGCCTTATTTACGAGCCCCTTGCACCTCCGAAACGTCACTTTTTGTGATGTTCCGGTGGCGCAGAAGACTGAGTGATATTTATCAGGCAGGACTAAGCCACTTTTTGTGGCGTAATCCTGCCTGATAAATATCAGTCCCTTAAACGTAGTGTCCTGCGTTACAGGGGCGTTCAATGGGTGTTGCTGGGGGCGTTCCCAGCAGCATCCATGGACTTGAGTAATTTATAGCATTCTCAAAGTCAGTCTTTCAAAAATTCCAAAGTATAGGACAAGTCATAAACCGTGTCCGTGGGTCATATCTGCCGAAACGCCGATATTCCGAACGATTTAAAATGACTTTTCTTGAGAAACATTTGGATTTGGATTATCATGTCCTATACTTTGGAATTTTTGAAAGACTGACTTTGAGGATGTTATGAATTACTCAAGTCTGCCCGAATTGTGTGGGTAAAATTGATAGCTAGTCACTTTGAATAAGAATGTACTTACGTCTAACATTTGGAAGAAATATCTAGTTATATGACAACAGGATACCGACATAACTTGAAGGAAATAAGAACGCCCTGAAGAAGTTCAGTTGTACAGAACGAAACGCGTCGGCTGGCTGTGGCACATAAACTTTAGGAAAGTATTTGAATATACACCAAGATTCAGCGCTTCAATAAGGACTCTAAGTGATATGATTTGATTGGACTTGTGCAAGTGGTGCTGTGCCAAACTTTGGAATATTCTCCACTACTCTCTATTACTCATTCTCTACTACTTTACTACTCTCTACTACTCTCTCTCTACTACTCACTATCTACTACTCTCTACTACTCACTCTCTACTACTCTCTACTCTCTACTACTCACTCTCTACTACTCTCTCTCTACTACTCACTCTTTACTACTCACTCTCTACTACTCTCTGCTACTCACTCTCTACTTCTCACTCTCTACTACTCTCTACCACTCACTCTCTACTACTCACTCTCTACTACTCACTCTCTACTACTCTCTACTACTCACTCTCTACTACTCTCTCTCTACTACTCTCTACTACTCACTCTATTACTCACTCTCTTCTACTCTCTACTATTCTCTCTCTCTGCCACTCACTCTCTACTACTCACTCTCTACTACTATCTACTACTCACTCTCTACTACTCACTCTTTACTACTCTCTACTACTCACTCTCTACTGCTCTCTACTACTCACTCTACTACTTCCTCTCTACTACTCTCTATTACTCACTCTCTACTACTCACTCTCTACTACTCTTTACTACTCACTCTACTATTCACTCTACTACTCTCTACTACTCACTCTCTGCTACTCTCTCTACTGCTCTCTACTACTCACTCTCTACTCTCTATTCCTCACTCTCTACTCTCTGCCTCTCTACCTCTCTCTACTTCTCTATACTAGTCTCTACCTCTCTAACTCTACCTCTCTACCTCTACCTCTCTACCTCTACACCTCTAACTCTACACTTCTACCTCTCTCTACACGCACACATATAAACATATATATATGCATATATATGAATATGCATTTATATATATGTATGTGTATATATATATTACCTACTGGCTATCGCCAGTAGGTATATATAGTTAGGATTTATTCCCTATGGGATTTTTGAAAATTCTATGTCTAATAACTTTGGCGTTTGTGGACGGAATCGGCTGAAATTTTCAGGAAAATGGCACATTTTGTTTCTGAGCAGCCCTTGAAAATTTGGGGGGGTTTTGTCGAGGGGGGGCCGAGAAAAAAGGGGGGTCCCAAAACGCGTTTTTCCCATGTTAATTTACATAGGGCGGTTGGACTCACTTTTAGCTCGAACGGCTGAATGGATTTGCACGAAACTTGGCAAAATTGTAGGGACTGTTAGCCCGATGTGCCTTTGCTAGGTCTCAATATATGTGCTCCAGTAGTTTTTGAGAAATTAACGTTCAAAACAAGATATATATCTGTAACAGCGCTCCGGGCTGCGCTCCGGTCCGCTTACTTTTCGCGAAACGGAACTTTGCGCGCAGAAAGCTGATTGGCTCTCCGGTGTCTGTCAACATTCTAAACAGTCCGGAGCGGCCGCCATCTTATCTCTCGGTAGGATCGAGAGAGAAGAAGAGGTGAAAAACGAAGGGGGAATTTAATGAAAGGGGGAAAGGTATACCCCTCTTGACCCCCTAGGAATGTTGTTGGGGTTATTAAAGGGTCCCGTGGGGAAAATTAAAAAAAAATGATTTTTCACGGTAGAAGCGCTTCACGGGCCGCGAACTGGGCCGCAAACTGGTAGCGAAATGGGAATTCGCCATTTTGTGCTTTGTTTCAATTAAATTACTAGGTATAAGGGGGTGCGGGAGACGTATCCTAATCCCCTATGTTTCCTGAGGGTGGCTGAGGAGGCTCATATATGTTGATACATCTCTTCCAGCGGCTGTGCGTGAGCTTTTTTTTTTTTTTGCTGCGTGACGTCTGTTAACGTTCAATTCGAAGGAAATCAGGAAGTGTTGACCACCAATTTGTCAGTGCGATAAAATATTTTGTTATAAATGAATCCTTATTGATAAACATTGTCTGCGCCATTTTGCCTTTTTTCCAATGCCACAATTTTGTCATGCACGGCAGCCATTTTACATGCCAGGCCGGTCCCAGGCTATCACCTAGCCCTGCGGATGTAGTTTATGGCCCCAGCTGTAGAGAATCCAGACATGCCAACCCTCCCGATTCAGGCGTGAGACTACTGATTTCAGTGCTAGTCTTCCGCCTCCCGATTCCTGCAAGGAAAAATCCGGGGGCATATTACCAACAACTAGCGATAATTTTTGTCTCTAACTTGTTTAGAGACAAAAATTATCGCCGCACATCGGCGAATTTTATCGCAGATAAACCTTGCTATTAGCAAGGTTTATCGCAAATGCGATAAAAAACGGCCGCAATGCATGAATATCGCTGAAAAGTCAGCGATATTCATGCATTATCCAGCAAATGCTCTTAGCCATGTTATCCACCTCCCATTGGATAACATGGCTAAAAACTGCTCAGGGCAGGTGTTAGCTTTTGGAGATATTCGCGCTTAGCGCGAATATCTCCAAAAGTTGGTAATAGGAGATAGCAATGGTTAGGGACTGTTTCCAGTCGCAAACATCTTGGCATGCCCACTTTGCATGTCATTAGTGATAAATATCACTGACATGCAAAGTGGGGCCCAAGATGGTCGCTATCTCATTTTAGCTGTGACTAACTGGTGTTAGCGACAGCTTGGTAATAGGGAGATAATTTTATCTCTTTTTTTTTGGCTTTTAAAGTCAAAAAAGAGGAAATAAACCCCCTTGATAATATGCGCACGATTCCTCGGGGGTTTCAGCTGACAGGGCTTGGTATTGTGTTACGTGCTAATTCTTCCAGGAAACGTCAGAGGGTCGATGCAGGGGTTCTAGAAGGGGTGATAAACCATTTAAGCCTCATGAACAAGCGCATGGTCTTTTAAAGATTTGTGAAGTATTCGGGGCGGCGGTGTGTGTGTGCCCTCTTTCAGGAGCGGGCGGGGGGGGGCACTGCCAGCAATTTGCCAGGTCAGGTAGTGTTCAACATGTGCATCATCCTTTCTCTGCCTGCTATTGCGCTCCATGCTTCGGAAAGGTAAGAAAAAGAACGTGCATTTGAGTTTGAAATGTCCGATCCTGTAGCAGTACACTTGCAAAGCCCACACATGACAATAACCTGATTCAAGGCCCCATTCACCCGATTTTTTAAAAATATATAGCACTCCAACAAAGTTGGATTTTAAAACTTTATTAACTTTGAAATATAACGAACGCAACAAAAACTGTAAATATATTTAAACATTTTTTGAAATTAACCAGAACTATAACGATAACAACAACAACAATAATATAACTTTTATGCCTAAATTACGCAAACATTTAGCTAATCTGCTAAAGGGGGGAGTCGCCATTTCTTTACAATAATCAATAATGAAAAATCAACATCAATAGGGTTGTCCGTTTTCTCGATGCAGCACTATAGTGCAACATACACAGCACCTGGGGTGTCAAGAGTGAACAGGTCCTAGCTGCTTAACCAATGACTGACAAATGCTATATTAAACATTTGCTATGTATAATACTTGCGTTCACAATAGTTTTACTTTACAAAACAGAACAAAAGATGTCCCCTGTAAGTAAACACATATTAGCTGTTTCAGTTATTGAACATCCTAAGGTTTTATGACATGGGGAACAGTGGTGATATCCTGGGCGGGTGATGGAACTGGGATTGTTAATGGAAAAACATCTACAAAGAAAACTATTGGTGAATTATACTTCTCCGGAAACTA
Source organism: Lissotriton vulgaris (assembly GCF_964263255.1). Classification (NCBI taxonomy): domain Eukaryota; kingdom Metazoa; phylum Chordata; class Amphibia; order Caudata; family Salamandridae; genus Lissotriton; species Lissotriton vulgaris. The sequence continues at coordinate 482,784,709 of NC_141697.1, forward strand.
TAACGATAACAACAACAATAATATAACTTTATTAACTTTTAAATATAACGAACGCAACAAAAACTGTAAATATATTTAAACATTTTTTGAAATTAACCAGAACTATAACGATAACAACAACAACAACAATAATATAACTTTTATGCCTAAATTACGCAAACATTTAGCTAATCTGCTAAAGGGGGGAGTAGCCATTTCTTTTGATAATTTTGATAATCCATCCGTAGCCTCTCTAATCTCCATTACAATATGTTTCTTGCTGTCGCTAGCTGATGAAAAAACTAAAGTGATAACTTCCTCATCCTTATTTTGTCTTTCTTTGTTCCTTAAGATGTTATCTGTGTCAACCTCTTCCGAGAATGCTGATGCGTTAGGGATTTCCTTGTGTTTCTTAATAGCATTGGTGTCTGCACACTTCTTTGTCAATTCTGTGAACATGATAACTGATTCATAAACAGACGATATCTTTGTTTAGTCATTAGTGTTAAGTGTGTCTGAAACTACAGTGCCCTTCTGTTTTTCTTTCTTCAGGCTCTACAGAGTTTTGTGTGTTGTTCTTTTGAGCGACAATTATTCCAGAGGTTTCAGGTTCACTTGTTTTGTCCTGCAGTGAGTTAACAGCTTTAGAGACTTCATGTTTATTTGCTATGTCCTGCTGTTCGTCAACTGCTTCAGAGACGTCAGCCTCATTTGTTATGTTTGACTAGATCCTGGACCTGCCCGGCCGCGCCCAAAATGGCGCCGGTGTAAATGGGACTCGTAACTGCTTGTTGTGTACTGGTTGCCCAACCTTGATATCACGAGATACGTATGCAGTTTTGAAGCACATGGCGGAGGCTCGTCTGCTGTAGTGGGGCGCCCCTTTATCGTTTCAGTCGCCATTCCGCCCGCTTTTGCTACACTGTGCCTTTTCCGCCATTCAGCTGTTTACCGCCCGCTCTTACGGCTACAGCGTCTCGCTCACCATGTAGTTGAGTTGCTCCCACTCTTGCGGTGCAGCGATAGGCGGCTGCCACAGGACTCTTAAAATGGCGTCCGGCTCTTCGGATTTGGGCCTGGTCCAGTAAAATGGCCCTGGGACACCTTGGAACTCGGACGCTTGTCTGCCAGGGCTTGGGTTCCATTCTCGAAAGCGTCCCCTCAGCCTTGAAGATTATACAAAAGTCTTGGGAGCCGTCGACTCCCGCAGGCTTCCGGTGGGGAGCGGCTGCCATGACTGCTTGCGGAATGGCCACGACGGAGCTACGAGATGGTGGTGCTCTCATGGTGACGCCAGCTTCAGTCTGAAACATCCAGAAACAAGGTGGGGCTTTCATCATTTGGGAAAAAAAAGGTTTTAATCCAATGAAAAGTGTTATTTTTAGGTCACATGACCTAGTCTTACATCATTAGGAAAACAAAAGTAAAATGAACCAATGAAAAGTTTTATTAACAAGTCACATGACCTGTTATGCTTACGTTACGCGCTGCGCGGCGCGCTCTGGATCGTTTCCGGGAAGCTGCGCCTTGCGCACCGGAGCACTTCCGGGTGCGCTAACGCGGCGCGTCATATGACTGACGCATTACGCGACAATGCAGGTTCAGAATATAGTCAAAATGTCTCCACCAACCAGCGGTCGGAATACAACCGCTTTCAGCAGTCCAAAAAGTTCGGTTAAATCTTAAGAGCGGGAGCAACTCAACTACATGGTGAGCGAGACGCTGTAGTCGCAAGAGCGGGCGGTAAACAGCTGAATGGCGGAAGAGGCACAGAGTACCAAAAGCGGGCGGAATGGCAACTAAAACGGTAAAGGGGCGCCCCACGACAGCGTGTCTTCAGGTCAAACGGATTGTGGGACAAGGTCCAGAATGGAAGAGTCATCAAAAGGGAAAAAATTCCGCCGGACCCCGGGAGCCGGCCGCCTATGCCGGGGGCGATCTCAGGCCACACCAGGGCAACACGACTTGGGGAGGGGGCAGGAGCCAAGCGCCCCCTCTCAGTCCGCGCCATCTCACCGGCCCTCGGGGGCCTCCGTCAAGCGGTTTAGGGAGGCACCGTATACCATTGTTTTCCAATGCAGTCAGGTCCACAAACGGACCCCACTTACTTTGAATAGTGAAGCTGCAGCAGGTGCAAATAAGGTTTAAACAGTGTTACAAGCGCTGCTTAGAACTCTGAAGTATGGCACTCAACATCCAGGACTTATGCCATTTGTGTAAGGCAGTGACATCGAAGCAACTCAGGGACAAAAAGCATGAACGAACATTCACGTATGAAAATCTTATTTGGGGAAGGGGCAGGATCCAAACGCCCCCTCCCAGTTCGCGCCACTACACCATATGTGGAAAATCTGAAGCCATCGTTCTACAAACTCTCAACGCTTGCTATCAGTGCATGAGTTTCATGCTCGATCGATTGAGCTAGCCGGAACGGGCAATAAAAAGTATAAAATAGTTATGTAAATAGTTATTTAATAAAATGTTTTACCCTGTTTCTTTGCTGGTGTGTTGTCTATATTTATAATATTTGCATAGGGTTTGTCGTTATTTTGGGCGGGGTGGGTGGCGGAGTCGAGCTGTCTTGCAGCCCTCATGGTGTGGAGCTCAGTTCATTTCACTATTTTCGTATATCTCATGAAGGGTTGTTCCTAATGTTTGTATTTTACCGAGGTCAAAAAGAGATCGAATTAGTGGTCTACTGATTTTGCTCGATTACTTTTATTTTTTTACACGATTTTTCACTATCTGCAAAGACTAAACAGAGTATTGCGACTTTGTGCTTGTTTGTAAATAGAGAATGATCCAAAGAGAACCAATTCTAAAACAGTAAATTCTTGGATAACAATCAATCAAATGGAGAGACAAGCAGGTACGACGGATTACAACGGGGGTAAAGGTCTGCGTTAACTACAGTTCACTATCTGCAAAGAGAGAGTAATACTACGAGAAAAGAGGGGAGGGGGGGCAGCGTTCAAAGCACATCAGCGTGCATAAACACGAAAATGTTTTTACCTATCACGTACTTGACATTTGACAGCTTTTGATATTTGCTATTAAAAAACCATTGAAATTCACAGAAAAAACCATAGGTTATAGTCGATATATAGTTAGGAATTTGCATTTACAAAACCTTGAAAATTCAATGAAAAAACCATTGGTTTTAGGCCATATATAGTTAGGGATTTGCATTTACAAAACCTTATTTTACTCGCATAAAACCATTGAAATTCCATATATAGTTAGATGCGCTAACTATATATCGCGCACCCGCAATCCACTGCTGATGATGTCACATATTACATCATTCATGACATGGTCAGTGACATCACTGATGACATCACTGATGACAACTCAAATGACATCACTGATGACATCTCAAATGACATCACTGATGACATCACTGATGACAACTCAAATGACATCACTGACAACATCACAGATGACATCATTCATGTGTTAATATGATGAACCTCTACAGACTCTGATATATCCTTAGATACACTCAGTGAAAACAGACACTCACAGATTGTCACTCATCCATGGAGTTACTCATACACCTAGACAGTCATGCAAAGAATCAATCACACCTCCAATTTCTCAACTATACAGTTATACACACCTTACTTATTGAAACATATTCTAACACATATTTACTCTCTTATATAATCCCTAATAAAAGTTCACAATGATCCATACAGCCACTCACACATTCACTGGCTCTAATGCACAGTTATTTATATATGTTAACTCTCACATGTACTGTGTTTTACATATGTACTTACTTTGACATGTAGCATTGAGATATCCAATCACTCACCAATACACTCATGCACACAGTCAACCACCCATACAGCTGTTTCCACATGCAGTTTTGAACCCATACATCTAGTGAATCAGCTGTTCACACATCTATGCACAGAGTCACACACCTCCCAGCCACTCACACACATACTCAGTCTCCCATACAAATACTTGGGCAACCAATCAATAACCCATATAGTTACTCATATAGCTACTGATCAACACATGCAGCAGTTTACAGAACAACAGATATAATGATGCACAAATTAATACAGTTTAATCACTAACCCATGCACTCAGTGAGACACATTTAATCACTCCGTCATACAATCAGTCATGCACCTACTAAATCCTTCATCCAGACATTTATACATCCACTCATTCTTCAATATGTAAGATATATTTTAACTTTACAGAAACATACAGTCACTGGATGTTGTCATCAGTGATGTCATTTGAGTTGTCATCAGTGATGTCATCAGTGATGTCACTGACCATGTCATGAATGATGTAATATGTGACATCATCAGCAGTGGATTGCGGGTGCGCGATATATAGTTAGCGCATCTAACTATATATGGAATTTCAATGGTTTTATGCGAGTAAAATAAGGTTTTGTAAATGCAAATCCCTAACTATATATGGCCTAAAACCAATGGTTTTTTCATTGAATATATATATATACACATACATAACATATATAATCTACATATCTATATAAATACAAATATATATGCATGCATACATATACATATATGCATACATATGCATGTTATTTACATGAAAGTTTGAAAAACACTAATAAAAGCAAAGCTAAAAAGCCACCTCATTACAAACAGAATGGCTTTAACTTAAATGAGGGCGAGATCTATTGCATTTTCAATGCTTGTTTACTTTGGTTTCATCAAGAAGGCATTCAGATGTGTCACACATTTGCCATAAATTCTGAATGTTAGCACTCTAGTTGCTCATTAGATCGCTGTAGTAAAGCTACTGCTCACCAGGGAAGTCTGCTGCTGGTATTCAAAGTGCATGTTTCAGTCTGCATGTCAGAATTTCTTTAATGAGATAGAAGAGGATTTGAGAAGTCAAAATGTGCCCTAATTTTTCTTTCTTCAGCACTAATCATAATTTCTATGGCAAATGAACCCCCTCATTTTGTTCCTTTGCAAATTAAATGTTTTAAGTGTTACCACTTTATTCCAATCAAGATGACTTCAGGTGTGCCATACTTTTGTCGTAAGTAAGACTGTTAGCGCTCTAGTTGTACTTTAGAACACTCTGGGACATTCAGTCATTGGGCTATACTTGGGCTACATCTGCGGGATATTTGTACTACATTTGGGCTCTTTTGTCTCTGGTGGCCATCTTGGGAGACTTATTTGTTATGAAGTTTCCTAATTTCCTCATTTACTACAGTCTCCTCAGTAGGAAATAATTTCAGTTTTCTACTTTGATTCCAACAAGAAGGCATTCAGATGTGACACACATTTGCCATAAATTCAGAATGTTAGCACACTAGTTGCTTATTAGATCACTGTAGTAAAGCTACTGCTCACCAGGGAACTCTGCTGCTGGTATTGAAAGTGCATGTTTCAGTCTGCATGTCAGAATTTTTTAATGAAATAGAAGAGGATTTGAGAAGTCAAAATGTGCCCTAATTTTTCTTTCTTCAGCACTAATCATACTTTCTATGGCAAAATGAACCCCCTCATTTTTCCCTTTTTTAATTAAATGTTTTCAGACTTACCACTTCATTCCAATCAAGATGGCTTCTGGTGTGCCATAGTTTTGTCATAAGTAAGACTGTTAGCGCTCTAGTTGTTATTTAGAACACTCTGGGACATTCTGTCATAGGGATACACTTGGGCTACATCTGGGTGATATTTGGGCTACATCTGGGCTCTTTTGTCTCTGGTGGCCATCTTGGGAGACTGCATGTCAGATTTTTTTTATTGAAATAGAAGAGGATTTGAGAAGTCACTCAAAATGTGCCCTAATTTTTCTTTCTGCAGCACTAATCATTCTTTCTATGGCAAAATATACACCCTCATTTTGTTCCTTTTTAAATTAAATGTTTTAAGAATTACCACTTTATTCAAATCAAGATGGCTTCAGGTGTGCCACACATTTGTAATAAGTAGGACTGTTAGCGCTCTAGATGTTCTTTAGAACACTCTGGGAAGCTGCAGTAGAACACAAAGGAATCAACTAACAGTCTCTGTCCTTGTTTGATGTACATGTTTTACGGAGAATGTGAGACTTCATTCTCACATGACTGAGAAAGATAATGTGAATTTACAGAAAATATGCTTTCAGTTTAGCTTATAAATCCCCTTCCAAACCACTGTGGGAAAAGCAAGAGATAATAGTTTTCTTTCAAACATGATTCATGATATCCCAACAGAAGGCTTTTTCACATGGTAAAATCACCTTAGAACACACCACAATTCCTAAAATGAGTATGGTACCATGAACAAATGATTTATAATGTAACTAAAGTCCTAAAACCTTCTATTAACTGCAATGCTTTTAAATGAGGTGCTATCATGTATATTGGTCCCAAGATGGCTGCCAACACTTCTTGGATGAAGTGCTGACAGCCAATCAGATCTCACAATGAGATGTGTGGTTAGGCTTCGCCCAGATATATATATATTTTTTCTTTTGATTTTCTCAGGAACTCCAGGAGGGATTTACACCATTTAACCAAAAGCGTGATCTGCATACCAGACCCTACCATTTTCCTAAATTTGGTGTAATTCCGTTCAGCGGTTTGGGCTGTAGCCGTGTCTAATCGTCCTAGGGAAATTAACATGGAGAAAACATGTTTTGGGACCCCCATTTTTTCTCGGCCCCCGCTTGACAAATCTTCCCGAGACTTTCAGGGAAGGAGCGGAGCGGGCCATCTTCTTTGAGAAATTTGCGGAGATTCAACAACCGGCGCCAAAGTTATTCCCAATAGAATGTTGCGGTTTTCCTATGGAAACTAGGTCCTAACTATAACTACCAGTATGTAATATATATATATTCCAGCTCCAAAGTACCCAACGTACAAAGGAGCACCCGGACCTCAGCTGCCCACAAGGAGCCTTAAATGGTAAGAACACCTTCAGCACAGTGATATTCTTTAACTTGTGAGGCACTACAAGTCCCATAAGTCCCATCTAGGGCGTGCATCTAAGCAAGAAGGGGTGTGGTGCCTCAAGCACTCCTTCATAACTGCCAAAGCCTCTGAAGAGAAGTGGGGACACTTCGAAACACATCAGGCATCCAGGGCAGTTTGAGCAGTCAAAGGATATCGTGGTGCCGGAGGCGTGCTTACCATTTAAGGCTCCTTGTGTGCAGCTGAGGTCGGGGTGCTCCTTTGTACGTTGGGTACTTCGGAGCTGGAATATTTACGCGGCGGCCCATGCCACGGAAGGAGCACCACCCTGAAAGAACCGGGGTCCATGCGGTCTTGACAACGGGCCGAGAACATGGGACAACAGCGTATGGATTCTGCATGCATTCCACACAGCGAGGCCCATCTGTGGGCTTGAAAAGTTACCAACTGAACATTAGCGCGATGTGAGGCACTACAAGTCCCATAAGTCCCATCTAGGGCATGCATCTAAGCAAGAAGGGGTGTGGTGCCTCAAGCACTCCTTCATAACTGCCAAAGCCTCTGAAGAGAAGTGGGGAAACTTCGAAAGGCGTCAGGCATCCAGGGCAGTTTGAACAGTCAAAGGATATCATGGTGCTGGAGGCGTGCTTACCATTTAAGGCTCCTTGTGTGCAGCTGAGGTCCGGGTGCTCCTTTGTACGTTGGGTACTTCGGAGCTGCAATATATATATATATATATATATATATATATATATATGTATGAATGTATGAAATGGATAAGGAGTTACAAATAAAATGATGAATGGAGCCAGGAATCTGTTGTTGTGAGAAAGAAACTAGAAATAATAGAGCCAGAGATTAGGTAAAAGGAAGTGAGCTGCAAACCGTAATTGGGATCAGCTGTTGAAGGCAGCGTTGCTAGGGAACCTAGAAATTCGAGGACGAGCCTGGCGTATTAGGCATTTTTACTAAGGGCCTCTCCTTTAATGCCGGAGGGCCCTTCTTCAACTTCCTTTTCCTTTGTTCACTTTAAAAAAAATATTTATTAAACTAAGCTTATAAAGGCCCTAACATGCGTCAGAAGCACGCCGTAAATTGGAGTTGCAGGGGAAGCCACGCCCTCGATGTGAGAGAGAAATGAAGCCCGAGATTGGGGGCGATTGTGATGCATGGCGTTAAGGCCAAGGAGAGAGTTGTCTCCCAGAGTTAAGTGACAGATGTGACGCTAGTGGCAATGTTAGCCGCTGACCAATAGGAAAAAAGTTAAGTGTTGAAGTTATAACACTGATAGCTAAGAGATATTGTTGTTATTGGTAGTAGAGACCACATATGGAGGAGTGAGGCAAGGAGGGCGTGAATGTGGACGTGAATAGGGGGAAAAGGAATAAAATGTCATCATGGTCAGGGAAGCATACTGAGTCAATAAGTGAAGTCAGGAATGGCAAATAGCAGTAACAAGAGGGTAATAAAGAAGATACAGCAGGTAAAACAGCTAAACAACTAGTATAGAGACAGAGCATAGGAGAAAACAACTTATCTGTCTTGAAGCCGCATTTAAAAGAGGGTTATCTCTGTGCTGCTGTTGCCAAGTTACAAGTCTTTATTCTAGAGCTTTGCTTTATGATGTAACTTTTAAGTGGCTGTACTTGAAGTTGCATTGAAGGAATAATGCATAATGTTAGCCTCCGTGTCTTTAATGAAATCCAGATTTTCTGGTCATGGTAATAGGAAAATCACAATACTTTATTGGCCTTTGAAAAGCGATATTTCTGTTTTACTGTAACTCTCTTCAAACATATGTGGCTTTGAATCTTTTTAGCAGATATACCTTTATTTAAATCTTTCCCAGGTCATCCTGACATTGGACAGCATGACAGTTTGACGCTGTACTTTCAGATAACTCCAAAAATAACTTAATGATCCCCGCAGTAGAAATCAAAGTGTGTAGTAGGGCATTGTTCTGCTCTTTGAGCAACAGACCCTCTCTTTAAAGATTACCTGGAGAATTATACCAGGTACACAGAAGGAAGTGAGCTGTCATGTGTCACCTTCTCAAACATTCTTTACTTTAGAGGGTAGGCTTGAGGGAAAACAGTGGGATTCCGGTCCTTGCAGACAGCTTGACATTTTAGTATTAGACCTGCGATTCTGGCTTCAAAATCTTAGCAATGTAATCATTTTCCAGCAAATATATAGTGAAAATAAGAAGTAAGTCAAATTTAGGAGCATGTGTGACCAGATTTTGGTTTCCATATTTACATATTTTTTTGAATAACTTTCTTATTATTATCATCAACAGAATTAGACATGTTGATTATATTATACTGTTAATACTGGAAATGTAAGAAAAATATCCTAGTAACTCCCAACTGTCAAGCTGAAGGTGAAGGAGGTAGGTTGTGTGACACAGGTTGCGAAGCAAGGGGTGATGCTAATATATACTGGGGAAAGTCAGGCATTATGTCTCCGCTACACTGATACTAACAATTTCAACATGGCTTGACATACTTTTAATACTACATTACCAATCCTTCTTAACAGGGCCATAATTGAAGCACAGGACATTACCAGTGCTTTGCTTCCATGACAGAATATGTACATCATCATCATCACATTCATATGAGATGAAAAATATTTCAGCAAAATATGATGGTCCTAAATATGGCATTAACTAGGTAAATCTATAACAAAAACAACGGTTACAGGGACATTATAGTTAGGAATTAGCTTTTTAAAAAACCTCAGAAATTTTGTGAAAAAAAAACAAAGGGTGCAGGGATGTTATGCAAAGAAATGGAATAAAAAAACCTTAGAAATTCACTGAAAGAATCAAAGGTTACAGAGACGTTAAGGTTAGGCTTAGGTTTCACTCGTACAAAACCAGAGAAATTCAGCAGTTATAGTTTGCTGAGCTAACTATAACTCATGGTCCCACAATGTGCTGCTAATGACCTCACATATGACATCACTCAGTGATGTCACTGACCATTTTTATTTTTCTATTGATTTTTTCAGGAAGTGGGGGCCGAGTGACCACCCTTCCATGGACCCCATACCCCGGGGCCTGACCCTTTTTTAAATGTTTTTATAAAAATAAGGGAGATGGGCTGCAAGGCCTGTCCATGGCCGATTTCAACCCTGGAGACGACATCCTCTTGGCCCCCCATTTTTTATTTTTTACTCTATAATTGAAATGGAGTGGGCCCCCTTCATGGGCTATTTTCGAGCCTGGGGACCTTCACAAAATGTTTTAAAAAACAAGGCAGGGGGGTCCGTACAGTCCCCCTTCTGAGCCAATTTTGGCCCAGGGACCCCATCCTCAGGGCCAGGTGTTCATATTTCTTTTTTAATTGGGAGGGGGACCCATGCGGCCTCCCTCCCTGGGCCAATATCCCGGGGGTGGGTATCATGAGACATTGGTGGGGCCAGCCATGGGGGTGGTGGTCTCCAGGGTCATGTAGGGCTCCAAGACGGGGTAGCATGCTACTTCCTTCATTAGATAAACCCCAGGGAGGTGGTGATCCCCAGGGGGTAGGGGCCCACAACGGACCCCTTTCATTATTGTATTTGTGCCCCAGGGAGGTGTTGGTTCCTGGGGCTGTGTGGGATGGCAGAGTCCCCCACACAATATTTGTTTTAGCCCTGTAGAGGTGGCAGTCCCCGGGGCCCTGGAGGAGGCCCTACTTTTTTTAATGTATTCATGTATGTGCCCAGAGGATGTGGCAGTCCCCTGGGCAGCAGGGGGCTTGAGCTGGCCCTCTTGCATTTGTATACTAAAGTTCCCCATGGAGGTGATGGTCCCTGGGGCAGTGGGGGAGCAGCAAGGCTCCGACATATAATAGTTTATTGCCCCAGGGAGGTGGCAGCCCCTGGGATATGAAAAGCCTAAGGAGGGGGGCCCCATGTACCCCCTCCTTTATTTTTACCATACCCAAGGGATTTGGCCCACTTGTCTGATTTAGAAAAAAGACATGTGGGAGCCCACACTTTTATTAAAAATAAACAAGCCACAGATTTGCAGATCCACTCATGAGCCTGCAGCAAACTTTGGGACCCCACACAAATCGAGTGGGTCAGTGGGTCAGAGTATTCCTATTCCACAGTCTCCCTCCAAGTGATTAAAAGGTCCGACGCGTTTCAAGGCCAGAACGCCCCTTCCTCATGGACAAATACACATAGCTGCGACTTTCGGAGCCTGCCCCCAATTCCTACTAAAGGAAAAAAAATTCACACATATGTATTTGTCCATGAGGAAGGGGCGTTCTGGCCCCGAAACGCGTCCGACCTTTTAATCACTTGGAGGGAGGCTGTAAAGCTGCTCGGGAGCCGTAACAAGCTGGATGGCTTGGGGTGCCGTGTTGAGCCTTTCCGAAAGCGCAGGGGCGCATTGTTGATCGAAAAAGTTGCACGGTTGGCCTGGATCATGGAAAGGAACTCCACTTCGTGAGGCGTTCAGGATGTAGTGTAGTTCCTATTTTCCCAATAGGCTTTGCGCATTGGAATAACATAAACAGCAGTTTAGATGTAGGACTGAGGTCATCTTGGTCTCTACTGAGTATGTTATAATTAATTTAGGTTTGCGCCAGCTAGCTCAAAGGTCACTAGAAACTTTCTTGAATGAATAGGGAGGGATGAACTTCCCTGATTCATAATGAAGGGATTCAGTTTCTGACAACCGCACAAACATGACAAATTTGCTCCCTCAGAATAAGAGTGTATCTCTAGAGTCATGTGAAAACAATAGGCAGCTATTTCACTCAGTCAACCGTGCATACTTAGGGGCATATTATCAAGGAGAGGCGATACATTATCGCCGCTTTTATCGGCAGGAAACTGCCGAAAAAGCGGCAATAATGGCCTTGATAATATGCTCTATGAATTCCAATTGAAGCCCATATTAGATGTGTTCACATCTAACATGGGCTTCGATTGGAATTCATAGAGCATATTATCAAGGCCATTATCACCGCTTTATCGGCAGTTTCCTGCCGATAAAGTTTCGCCTGTCCTTGATAATATGCCCCATAGTTTCACCAGAGTGCAAAGAAATAGAGAGACGGGCGTTTTCAATAAAAGGTGTTATTTATTGAGCAGTCTTCTTTCTCATGCAAGAGAAATGAATTGCCACAATTGCAATACTTATCATAAAGTAAAGTTTGTACAGTAAAAGTAATATTATGAAATAATACTGTAAAAGCATTCATATGGTTTCTTAGCCATATGATACTTTAAAATGGATAAAATATATACATACATAAAAACATTGACTAAAGTACTCAACTGGTGCTTCTAACTACGCCTATCCCAGTGTACCTGACCTAAGCCTAATACTTGGGAAGGAGTAAGTGAGTAGCAGTTTAAGTTAAGTTGGTTAAGAATGTTTTGCCAAGAATCTGCATCAAGAATTCTCGTAGGGGTTTTAGTGAGCTCCGTACCTTGGTAATAGAATGTGGGAGGTCTGGTATCTCTTTCTTCAGGACTCTATCCCCCAGCAACCCGCAAGGAGAGGCTGGAAACACCGGAGCTGGATTTTCTCGGCTGGAGAAAAAAACAGCGTCTCTCTCAGTGCGTCAAACGGGAGGGGCGGCTTCCGTTGGCTCTCGCATCAGCTGGGCTCTCGGGCAAGTAGATAGCCGCACTGCTCCAAACCACTGTGTGTTTGCTTAAGGCAACTGTTGCTATATTTATACCTGAAAGGTGCCGAGTTTGACGTAAGGTTGGACATAAGACGTCACTAAGAACCAACAGTTCTTTCTGGGCTTCAGGAGTTCTTGTTCAAATCAAAACAAAAGCAGAGGGGATTTCCCGGGCTGCTGGAGGCTTGTTTTTTTTAAAGAACACGTTGTGATTTCTAGGAGTTGGTGGGAGTAGCCGTGCTGTGCTTTCTACTGCATGGGCTATTACTGAATATGGATATGATTCTTATGCCTTTATAAGGATATTATTGATTATAACCACATAAGGGCTTGAATCAGGAATATTGAATTAGGGTCCTAGATAGAAGCACGACACACACTCCACGGATTAATGTCCATTATTACTAAACAACTAAGCAATAGTAAACATATAATGATGCATGTGTGTTTTCCAACCCACCCCAAAATACATATTTTGCATCTGAAATGGTATATGGTAAATACACAAAAATGAGTGTTGGTACTGTACGTTTTTCAAGCAGTGTCATCATTCAGTTAAATGCATATTTATATCAGCTGAAAGAATTGCGACTGTATATGTGCTAGAGGCTAAGGTAAAATATTGTCTCTAGTATCCTAAAAATAGAAGCTCTGTTCTCTAAGAATAGTTCTACTTTAAGCAGAGTACCATGTGCCAAAAAAAGGTAAATATTTTGGAAAAATTAAAAAAAACAATTACATTTTGCTTTCAGGGGAAAAAATAGTTCCAAATATTTTCGGTAGCTTTGTTTATCAAAACTGAAGGCCAAATTCAGAGTTCAGGGAACGCTGTGTGCTTGTTAAAATATTTTCATTCTCGTTGCTCAGGGGAGAACATAATTTCAGACAGACTCGCAAAAAATTGGTCTACAACATCAGGTGAAAGTTCGACCAAGTTCGAAAATGCTGTAGCTGGGCAGTTTGGAGCGTGATTGCTATCATCGATGTTTGGATCAGCAATGCTCACAGGAGGTTGTACCTGTTTGGTGCTGCTTTCATCTCGTACCTCACCGCCACCTACTCGTATTGGTGAAGTCTCAACGAATGCCGTCATGAGAATAGGTAGCCGCTGGGAACAACACGATGCATGAGTCGTTACAGGACCTAGCAAAGTATTGATATCCATTGGTACTGCTGATGGTAGTGTAAGGCAGACGTCCAACATGCATTCTTCTCTGTATAGCAGACATCGAAGCACAGGTAAGATGCAATCTTGCCAGATCGGTCTAAATGAAAGAAACCAGGTTGCACTCAGATCTCTTACCTGGGCCAATCCGAGGACCTTAGTGATACAGTCTCAGTATCGTATTGCTAGGATTATTTCTTCCATCGTTGCTGGAGTCTTGTCTGTGGATTGGTTTGCCTTATCGGTGCAGAAGGAGCAAAAATAAAATTCCTGCCACGAGTCCCAGGACTGAGGGAAGGCCGCCAAAGACAGAATGGACAAAATTCGGGAAGATGCCCAGAACTGTTTCAAAGGGTGCTAACAGTCTCGAAAAAACTGTCTTAAATACATGTGCGATGCCACAGGTATCAGACATGTTTAAGATTTGGCTCAATATTTCTACGAAATGCACAGGGCAATTTGTCGATAAAAGGGAATGTATCTCTGCCGATGTCCTTGCCACTTGCAGATCATTCGTTTCTTTGGATGACGTTAAAGGCACAGTTGTCTGTAAAAGAATAGACTTCATTATGCTTAAAGTATCAATTCGAATAGAAGAGATATTCAACGAAGGCCATAACGCAGCCCCCATATCTGGATTGCTGTGTGGATACAATACTTGCATACAGCAAACGGCCCTGGAAGTTAAGGTTGTCAGATAGGCTTTTCCTGGCAGCTTGCCACAACAGCTGTGGTCACTTATTAAAACGTAACTGCAGTTAGAAAGCTGTTTAAAAAATGGCTCTATCTGTTTTGCAGGCGTGCCATGCAGGTGACATGAAATGTTATTTGAAGACCCTTCAAAGGCTCCATGCAAATTAATACCTTGACACAGAAGTGTACCGCTTAGTGATTTTTTACAATTGTTACCACTAAGGAATACTTCCTTTTTCCCTTCACTATAACATCTGTGTGTATAAGGTAAACTCCAGGTTTGATTTGATGTATTCTTTACCCAACCTTTCATACTGGCCCACATGAATATACTTTTGGCAATATTTAAACTGGAAAGTTGTTATTGGAATTGTAATTGTTCCGTGTATTATCCATTTAATGACAGGTCTCTCTGACATTGTCAATGGTAATCTCTCGAGTTTTTCAATGCTCAGAATCCTATAATCTGCTCCTTTTTGTGCCAAACTGATTTGTTTATCAGTAAGGTTAAAGATACCGAATAATGACGTTGTGTTGATTAAACGCCATGGTACGTAGCCTGAACGCAGATTTTGCAACGTCCAACCAAGCTGTACAATAGAATGTAATTGAGACTGACCATGTTGTAACATTAGTACGTCTTGCTCTATTATATCAAACGCAGATGATACAATGCTGTCCAGTGAATATATTCTGGAGGACAGAGTCGTTAACCCATTGTCCACTACAGAAAGTGATTATTCCACATTTATACGATCTATTTCCCGTATTTTTTCTGCTGTTTCAATTTGCATAACTTTCCAAGCTTCGTTGTACGCAGCGTATATACCGGCCGCTATGAAACGTTTTTTTTTCACAACCAATTTTATTGAGCATAAGAGTATCAAGGATGTGGTATCTTCACACACCAAGATCACCACAACAGTATCAACGCAATGATGACATATACAGTAATGGATGCAGCAAGTGCCAATGAAGCTCAGCTTTAAAGATGCCCTAGCAGCCTACCCAAACCCCAACTACACCCCCCCCGTACCCAACACCCCCCCACCACACGTGTACAGAAAGCAACACATAGAAGAGGCACAAAGAAGATGCAGGTATAGCGCAGCCAGGGCTGTGCCACTCGAGGCCAGAAGTGTCACCGCGATCAAATGTCCTCCTCCTGCTCTGCTGGGGGATCCAGGGATAGGCCACGGTAGTCGGCCCACCGCTTCCAGATCTTGAAATGTTTGCGTGGGCATCCCCGCGCCTCAAAGACTGGTTTTTCAAGGCCCATGAAATAGTCTAACCCAGCCTTCCATGCAGACAGAGGGGGGGCCCTCACAGACTTCCATGCCCGAGCCAGGTCACGCTTGGCCACCACCAGACCCAGGAGCAACAGATGGCGCTTATACACGTTGCCCCCAACCCCTTCCATGACATGCAGCAGGCCTAGCTGATGGGTACGAGGAAGATCCCAACCCAGGACCTCAGCCAGGCAACTCCACACACCCCTCCAGAATCCAGCCAGGCGACCACACGACCACACCGTATGTATCAGGGAGCCAGGCACTTCCCCACAGCGCAGGCACTCCGGTGACGCAATCAAGCCAGCCTTCCACAGACGTTCACGTGTATAATAGGCACGGTGCAAGTATTTGAATTGTATCAGGCGGAGCCGAACCGCAATAGCGGTGCCACGCGGGGACTCCAGCGCCTCCCTCCAATCGTCCTCATCAAGGGCGCCCACGTCCACCTCCCACGCCTCCCGAAGGGAGCAGAGAGTGGAGGAGCAGTGAATAACAAGTGACTGATAGATCCTAGAGACCTTCTTGTCACCCAAGTCCCCCATAAACACTTTCGCCTCTAGCGGGCTGAATTCCGGCAGGGAGTCAAGACCGGCAATGCTCGGGGCAAGGGCATGCCGCAGCTGGAGGTAGTGGAAGAACTGGTACTGAGGCATCTGGAACTCCACGCGGAGTTCCTCAAAGGACTTGAGGGTGGTACCCGACACGACCTGGCCCAGTTGCGTAATTCCAATAGCCTCTCAACCCTCAAACCCGGCCAGGGCCGCCAGTTCCGGGAGCATGCCATTGTGCCACAGCGGCGTTTCAGCTGTTAATTTGCCCCACCAACCCATGCGGCGCAGAGATTGCCGCCACACCGTAAATACCACCTTAGTGACCGACGGCAACCCACGGCGTATACGAGCCGAATAGAGAATAGTGTGGAGTGTGCGATCTCCCATGAGAAGTCTCTCCAGGGCATAGGCCGGGTCACTCCTATCTCCATACCACCATTCATTGAGGACGAGTAGGTGCGACGCTTGGTAGTAGGAGAGGAGGTCGGATGTGGCCAAACCACCACAGTACGTGGACAGAAAGCACGTCCTCAAGGCTACCCTGGCTGCACCGCCATCCCACAGGAAACGGCTCAGCACAGAGTTCACCTGGCGGAACCACTCCATGCCAATAGGGTGCGGGAAGTTTTGGAGTTGGTACAGCAGCCTCGGCAGTGCCACCATCTTAAAGATGGCCGACCTCCCAAATATCGTGAGGGGCATCCTGGACCAGGTTTTAACATCTGACTGGACCCGTTCCCACACCGGCAAGACGCTGCGCGTCCAGGCCACTGCCCGCGAGGTCGAGAGGAAGACGCCCAGATACTTCAGGCCATCCGTCGCCACACGCAAGTCGGCGGCCGGTGGGTCGGCAACTACACCGCCACCTAAAAGCCACAGGGTCGATTTAGTCAGGTTAAGGTGAAGCCCAGAGACCTCGCCAAACCCCCGCATGATCTCCAAAACCCGGGGACCCGAGCGCCGCAGATCAGTGAGAAACAGGAGGACGTCGTCTGCATATAGTGCAATCCTGTCCACCAGGTCATCGTTCCAGACAAAGCCACGTAGGTGGGCGTCTGTCCGTATTCGCAACGCCAGGGGCTCCATGGCCAGGGCGAATAAGTAGGGGGACAGCGGGCAACCCTGTCGGGTACCACGTCCGATTTGGAAGCGCCCAGAGACCGCGCCGGCCACGCGGACCGACGCCGTGACATTCGTATAGAGGAGTCGAATATACGACAGGAAGACAGGCCCTAGGGCTATGAAACATTTTTGACGCTGTTGGCGTGGTCCCATTATGAAATCACGCAAGTCAGCACCGTCTTTAAGTAAAGTCAAGTGTTGCTTAATTTCAGCCAGTGTGGATTTCTCTAGCCACTCAAGGCATAGTTTCCCCTCACTGTATGTTGTAACTATCCCTGGATGTTGTCTCCGGGAGTATCTTGGGTCTGGCCTGGTCATTTTGAACCCCTGTGTTTTGTTCAGGAATCTATCTTGACAGTTATTTGTGTCTGTTGGCCAGATCAACCACTTTTTCCAATCAGGATGTGTTCTGTTTTGGTATAAAATATGGAATACGTCTATCTCCACATCTGTAGTGCTGTCACTATCAGTTATGGGTTTCGGAATAGACGTGTATTTATGTCTTTTATCTTAGCTAGGCCAAGACAAGTAGCTTGTTGAATTGTGTCATTCAAGAATATAATTTGTTCTGGGATCATGCAGGCCCTAAATAATGCTTCTAGGCCTTGTACTTGCCAATCTTTGGTACCCCAGATCGTTTTTGTTTCAATTGTGTTTTTCCAAAAATTCGAAACCAAATGTAGACATTTTGTCTTAAAATTTTTCAGAATAAATCAATTTAGTATTTGTCAACATTGTTTTCATTCCTGTCCTAGTGGACATTTTAAAATAAAACGTTTCTGGATCACTGTTGTTAAACCCTGAGAAGTTCTGGAATTTCTCATAAAATGTTTTCGAGCTGCCTTTTGGCGGAGTTGGACAGTGTTCCCATTGGTTATACGATAAAACATTTTTAGGCTGAGCAGTTTTATACAAATAGTGATCCCCAAAATTATTATAACAGTATAACTCTTCATAATTTGATCAACCCTGTAAGTAATCATGGTCTGTAAATTTGGCTGACATTACTAAATCTGACATCATATTATTAATGTTTTCAAAGTCCCAATCATCAGAAAAGGTACTGGGTGTCACAAAGTCACTTAATAAAACCTTGAACTGGTGTGGATATTTCAAGAGCTCAACTGGGCCGAAAATGTCATAATCAGTTCTGTCCCATGCTACCCCACCGGGTATTGGATTGGCTGAGAAGTTTACTGATGACAGTTCTCTTTTCCCAATGTGGGAGGATGTGTCAGATTTTAGGACCAAGTTGATGTTCTGACTTGCTGTGTCCATTGTACTATATTTCCCATTTATGAATTTTCCCAAACATAGAATCATGATGAGCCAAAGCAGGATAGTAAGTACACCTAACACAATCCAAAATTCAATCCATGGTGAAATCAGATATGTTTCTTTTAGTTGGTGAAAAAGTTCAATTACTTTGTCTTTGAAGTTTTTTGTTGCAGGCGTTTCTTCATGCTCGCTTTGATCTTCGGAAAAGTCGTCGAAGTTGATGAAGTAGCCAGATGCAGTTCTGTCATTTGTTGGAATTATTTACGGATTTTCATTTGCTTTTGCATTTTTCTTTGTTTCATTAGCATAGTCAGAAGCTACATCATTGTAGACTGGTGTTTCTTGACGAGCTGTCAGCAATTTGGGTTTCAAGAGGCACAAGTTCCATGGCATTATTGCATAGTCCTTTTTTATTCACTGCAGGTTTATCAAATGTGATTAGTCTCTCAGTAAGAGCCTCTTTGATTGTAGCAAATTTCGGTATTCTGCTATTTCTTGGGAGTCCACTGGGCCTACTAATTATTATTGGCCACATGATTGTGGTTTTACCAGGTCGATGGATACAACTCTGTTCTCCTTTTTACCAGCAAGAGGCTGTAGTACAACTGATCTTGTTCCGTTGACTGCTAAGACAGTTACTGCTTTTCTGTAAGAAGGCCCAAATTCCTTCTTCACCGCTATCTTCTCTCTGACCAGATCTCCAATCTTTGGAATCCATACAGGTCTTGCTGGGACAGGTGGTTTTTCTTCAGTGGCTGTCGGCTGTTGTTTCAACTTTATGTTACTCAGGTTTTTTCTCGTTTCATTTAAATCCTGTAAAACAGCCAAACGGTCTTTGATATCAAAGGATTTTTCTTCTACCACTGAAGTGTGACAATCAAGATCCTGAATGTGCATTCTGGTGCCGAACAATAGTTCGTATGGAGTGAGACCTTTTAGAGAATTTCTTGGCAGATTATTAAGACTACGTTGGACACTTGTTAAATGTTTGACCCACCCAACACCCGAACCTAATACCCTCGCCGTTATAGATTGCTTTATGTCCCGGTTTTTTCTTTCCACTACCGCATTTCCCTCAAAATGGAAGTGAGGAGAGTACTGCAATGCAATGCCCATGCAGTTCATGACCCTGATCAGAATGTAGCATGCCAATTGCGTATGTGCCGATAAAGACTCGCAAATCTTTTATAACAGTTCTGGCGTCAGCCGAGCGCTGGGGCCACATCCAAATGAATCTCGTACAGGAATGCACTGCGACCATGATATATTTATAGTGGCCATCCCATTGTAAGGGACCACAGTGGTCCAGGTAAACACATGCTAATGGTTTATCTGAGATTAGAAGGGGCGTCTGTGCTGGTCGTTTTACTGTTGATACTTTCATTCTTTGGCATATTTCGCATTCTAGACCATAGTTCTTAGTTTGCTTTCTCATGCCCGCCCACCAATATCTCAGTTTTAATAATGATGTTGTGGCGGAAATACCAGCATGTGCAGAAGCTAGCCCTTCGTGTGCCGCTGAAATGAGTCCTAATCTGTGTTCCATGTTTGGAATTGCTCTATCCCCCACTCCAGGGATTCGAGCAAATGGAACATTGTTCGCATCAGTTATGTATGAGTACTTTACTGGAAAGCCTTTTGGGAGTGTTTTTCTGTCATCTTTTACTGAAGCACTGACAGCTTGCAGTATATCACTGTCTATTTTTGTTTTTGACCGGGTGATAGCAGCTATGGAAGCCGTTTGCACAGCTGCCTTCGCGGCTTCATCAGCCAATGAATTCTCCGCAATGTGAACACCATCACGTTGATGACTCAGTGTATGTATCACGTGAGTCTTTTGCAGTTCTTTCTGAAAAAGAACTATTTGTTCCCAAAGCGTCTTATGCTTGATTGTGCCACCTTTTGCATCTTTGAAGCCATTTTTAACCCAGTTCTGCAAGTATTCATTATAAGACTGAACGCAGTAATATGAATCGCATACTATTAGTGTGGGGAATTCGCGATCGGTATTTTCAAGCCCCATCTTAAATGCTAGTAGTTCAGCTCGCTGAGCTGTACAATCTCCTAGAGATTGAGTTTTAGTGACCATTGGTCTAAATTTCCCTTCGTGCCAACGACCTTTAACAATCGCGCACGCAGCACTATATGCTTGTTTACCCCCAGCTGCGGGTTGTGCTGATCCGTCTCTATATATTATACAACCGTAATGTTCCAGAGGCAGGATTCAGTCGGCAGAGGAAATTCATATTCATATTTCAGAAATTCTTGTGTTTTTAAATTAGGATCAAATTCGTATACTACGTCAGTTGCAGCAAGAGAATTAACCCATTGTATCCATCTCGGATGTAATGCTTTAGCATTTGGAATGCTTGCTTTTGTTACTGCTTCTAAGGCAGGTACCGGTGTAACAATTATTATTATTCGTTTACCTTGTGCTAGGGCTCTTTCCTTTGCTACAGCAGTTTGAACCGCAGTCAGAATTTTTTCTGTAGAGCTGAATTTCATTCCAGCTTGAGTGTACAAATGCGATTTGTAAGCTATAGGTACCGTTTCTCCCACATTAGAGGTCAGGTATGTGAATCCGCATCTTCCTGGGATGACTCGGATTACAAGATTGCGTATGTTTTTGCGAGTTTGTAATTTTGTTTTAGTTAACATGTCTGTTTGCAATGATCTCAAGATCTCTGTGTGTTTCTCAGTCCAATTTATTGGTTGGAAATCAGGTCTTATCAATTCATAGAGAGGTTTAACCCTCTCTGTATAATTTAGAATGTATGTTCTTCTGAAATTCAGGAAACCTAGTATTGATTGTAAATTCTTCAGCGTTTTTGGTGTTTGGAGTACAGCACATTTCTCTAAGAAATTGTCTGCTAGGCTCTTGCCTTCGCTTGATAACTCATATCCTAAAAACAGGACAGTTAGATGGGCAATTCTTTACTTTTTAAAGTTGAATTTGTAACCCTCTGATGCGAACCCAAGTATTATGGTGTTCACTCTTTTTAAGTGAGTCTCCAGGTCATCATCTGTAAGATAGATGTCATCGACATATGATAATGCCTCATCATCATATATTTGTAGTAACTCTGTTACCCTTGCTGAGAATAATCCTGGGCTATTCTTGAATCCCTGTGGGAGTCAGCAAAATTGTTTTTGCGATCCCATTATTGAGAAAGCAGTGAAATACCTGCTTTCAGGTGCAATGTTTTGACAGAAGAATCCATTAGAGATATCTAATGTTTTATATCTTTTGCGCACAATGTTATTCATTAGTGCTGCACTATGTGAGTTTTGAACTGCAAATGTTTTACAACAGGAGTTAAGGTGTCTGTAGTCCAAAACTAGAGGATATGAATCGTCTGGCTTGGAGACAGGAAACAAAGGATTGTTCATTTGTGAGGTGCATATTTCAATTACCCCTTAATATTCAAGTTGATCTAAGATCTCCCTGACTTGCTTTTTTGCTTCTTGTTTAACTGGGTACTGTCTTCGTGCAGTGGGCTGATTTTTTAACTGGATTTTGTGGTGGGGCGAATCCTCATCCCATCCTACATGATTTTTGTATAAAGCAGTAGCTTGGGCCACTGACCATTTTCTTGCCGAAATGTATTTTTTATGAATCGGAATATGACTTGAGAAGGCAGGCATAATTATTTCTTCGCCATGAGGGCACTCCCTGACAAACTCTGGTGGCCAGTCTTTTTCAGCTAACAGGATGTTATAGCCTTTAGAAAGTTTTTCCCAAAACAGACCTTTTATTTTCCTAGTTCTATCTCCCTCTATACTTAATGATATTTCATATAGTTTATGGGGCATACTAACTCGTGTGTCTGCAGTTTCCACCTGAATGTATTCATTCGTGTCCACTGTCTCCAGAAGATTCATCAGGATCTTGCGAGCTATTGTCACTTCTGCTGCGCTGTCTAGCATTGTCTGTGCCCACTCTCCGTTTTTCAGTTGTGTCCTCAGAATTCTCTGCATGTTTAATCTTAATATTTGCTACCTTCTTTCTGGGATATTGTAATTTTTTACTTTGATGAGCAGGCTCCTTGTCTTTGGACTTGACGTGCTCTTCTCTGTGTTCTGACCATCCTCTTCTTTCCGATTTCTGTGAGGAAGTCTGAAAAGATCGAGAGAGACGAGTATCAACATCTTGATATCTATCAGGTTTTTTCAAATTATCCCTATTTCTAAGGTTGTATCTTTTCGCAGAGGGCTCCCTTTGGGGAGACTTGTTTCCTCGGTTTGGAGATTTTTCTCTCCGTTGAGGAGACCTTCCTCTGGACTGGAATCGTTTTACCCTGGGAGTGGAATGTTTATTACCATCCCAACTCCTCTTTGGAGTATTTAAATTATTTTTAATAAATGTTTTTTCAGGATTTTCAGTTAGTTGGGGTTTTACCGGTTTCCCACCCAAACTATCTCTTCCTAGCTCTTCATAGGATTTTTCTATGATGCTGGCAAGTTCAAATGGTTGGTCTGCTATATCTGTTTCCTTCAATTTCTGGAGGTACTTTATATCATCCCTTGCCAATTGAACTAATTCTCTATAGGCCTTTGTTAATTCTCTTAGTTTAACTAGGAGTTCTGCGCTTGACATTGTTTCAATATCTGGGTGTGTTGTGTTGCGTAGCTGGCTAGAACCGGCCACATGGCTCCTGGTCTACCTAGTGGACCGTGCCTGATGATGTGATTTTGATGTTTTAGGGCGCCATTAAACCAGAGCAGGTGCTCTTAGTAATTTAGTGGGATTTCAACCTCCTCGAAAGGAGTGTATTTATACGGAGGTTCCTCTATTTTGTAATAGTGGAAGTCTTTTGTCACAGCGTGTGCTGCTGGAAAATAGAATACCTCTGTCTGCCGATATTCATGTGCCTCTACCACGAATATGACTGTACCACCTCGTGATGTCAGTCCATTTTCTATAAGTTTAAGAGTTATAGTTCTCCTTCCGTTGACCGGAATGAGTATAGCACTCGGTCATTTTCTTGGAGAGTTGTGTCTTCCTCTATTAGTTGAGCTGCCATTCTAGCTCTTTCGTCGTCGCTTTCGGACATTTTTATTGACTGAAAGTATTTTGTTGCAGATCGAGTTTCAAGGAAACAAAGATTAGGGGGCCGATTATGATTGCGGTTCTTCCGCATCCTCGGGGCCGGCGGAAGCCACCGCCGGCCCAGAGGATGCGGAAAAACCACAGCGGACTGACCAAGGACCCACCGCCACATTAGGATGGCTGGTGGGTCCTGGTTTCCGTCCGCAGCTTTTCCGCCGTGGTCGGCTTACAACCGCGGCGGAAAAGCTCTGATATGGTGACGGTGTCTCTCAGACACCGTCCGCCATATCAGGATGGGCTTTAAAAAGTGCTTTTCCACGGCGGGTTTTCCGCCGTGGAAAAGCATACGGATCTTCACTGCGGGGGCCCGTTGCAGGCCCCCTAGGCGAACGGGGTGGGGGGTGCACATGGGGGGTACCTATGGTACCCCCCTGCATTTGCATGCAGAAAGCGGCAGGCACCGCGCGGTGCCTGCCTCTTTCTGCATGCAAATGCAATGCGTGCATTTTTAACATTGCCGCGGGTGCAGCTTGAAGCTGCACCCGCTGCAATGTTAAAAATAGAGGATGTGACCTCCAGGGTGGCGGTCACATCCTAATTGCACAGGAGGGAACTCCGCATGCCATGCGGAGGTTCCCTCCTGCTCTGGGGTCGCGGACGGACGCAAGTCCGTCCGCGATCCTAATCGACCCCCTAGGTGCACAATATTTTGGAACACTGTCCTTCAACGTTGACTAAACCAAAATACATAGGATTCTCATCCTACTAAGTTCCGGCGGATATTAACCTTTCACCCACTCCAGACGTCTTTTGAAGTTTTTACGGGAAAAAAGGGGTCTCTTGAAAAAGCACGACTGAGTTACTCTAGTGTCTTGCATTAGATTATCGCCATACCAAACAGTGGGCGCCATGTAGTGTAGTTCCTATTTTCCCAATAGGCTCTGCGCATTGGAATAACATAAACAGCAGTGTAGACGTAGGACTGAGGTCATCTAGGTCTCTACTGACTATGTTAGACTTAATTTAGATGTGCGCCAGCTAGCTCAGAAGTCACTAGAAACTTTCTTGAATGAATAGGGAGGGATGAACTTCCCTGATTCAGACAAGAAGGGATTCAGTTTCTGACAACCGCATAAACATGACAACTTTGGTCCCTCAGAATAAGAGTGTATCTCTAGAGTTGTGTGAAAACAATAGGCAGCTATTTCACTCAGTCAACCGTGCGTACTTAGTTTCACCAGAGTGCAGAGAAATAGAGGGACAGGCGTTTTCAATAAAAGGTGTTATTTATTGAGCAGTCTTCTTTCTCATGCAAGAGAAATGAATTGCCACAATTGCAATACTTATCATAAAGTAAAGTGCGTACAGTAAAAGTAGTATTATGAAATAATACTGTAAAAGCATTGATATGGTTTCTTAGCCATATGATACTTTAAAATGGATAAAATAAATACATACATAAAAACATTGACTAACGTACTCAACTGGTGCTTCTAACTACGCCTACCCCAGTTTACCTGACCTAAGCCTAATACTTGGGAAGGAGTAAGTGAGTAGCAGTTTAAGTTAAGTTGGTTAAGATTGTTTTGCCAAGAATCTGCATCAAGAATTCTCTTAAGGGTTTTAGTCAGCTCCGTACCTTGGTAATAGAATGTGGGAGGTCTGGTATCTCTTTCTTCAGGACTCGATCCCCCAGCAACCTGCAAGGGTAGGCTGGAAACACCAGAGCTGGATTTTCTCGGCTGGAGAAAAAGACAGAGTCTCTCTCAGTGCGTCAAACGGGAGGGGTGGCTTCCGTGGGCTCTCGCATCAGCTGGGCTCTCGGGCAAGTAGATAGCCACTCTGCTCCAAACCACTGTGTGTTTGCTTAAGGCAACTGTTGGTATATTTATACCTGAAAGGTGCCGCGTTTGACATAAGGTTGGACATAAGACGTCACTAAGAACTAACAGTTCTTTCTGGACTTCAGGAGTTTTTGTTCAAATCAAAACAAAAGCAGGGGGGATTTCCCGGGCTGCTGGAGGCTTGGTTTTTTTAAAGAACGCGTTGTGCTTTCTAGGAGTCGGTGGGAGTAGCCGTGCTGTGCTTTGGACTGCATGGGCTATTACTGAATATGGATATGATTCTTATGCCTTTATAAGGATATTATCGATTATATCCACATAAGGGCTTTAATCGGGAATATTGAATTAGGGTCCTAGATAGAAACAAGACAAGGAAGGCTGCACTCGTGAAGGCTGTGGGGAGATTACTGTCTCTTGCCTTTCAATGCGACACCCCGATGGAAGCTGCGAATTCGGAGCCTGTCCCCAATTCCTACTAAAGGATTTATTAAAGGAAGAAGAGTTTGCATATAAGCATGCCCCCTACTCAAGGCTAAAAAAGAAATACTCACCTGTAGGACTTCAGTTACAAGCAACCCTGGCGACATGACCTTGGAAGCCACACCCACTTAGGCGGTTCAATTCAAAATTATTTGCATTTAAATTACAAAGGTGAGCTGTGTATGCCTATGTGAATTTGGAAAAAAAGTTCACACATATGTATTTGTCCATGAGGAAGGGGCGCTCTGGCCCCGAAAGGCGTCGGACCTTTTAATCACTTGGAGGGAGGCTGTGAAGCTGCTCGGGAGCTGTAACAAGCCGGATGGAATGGGATGCCGTGGTGAGCCTTTCCCGAAAGCGCTGGGGCGCATTGTTGATCGATATATATATATATAAATATTTTAGTACATTATATATATATATATATATATATATATATATATATATATATATATATATATATATATATATATATATATATATATATATACATGTTCACTAAAATAATAAAGGTTACAGGGACGTGATAGTTAGGCTCAGATTTCACACCCAGATAGACCAGAGAAATTCAGCAGTTATAATTAGCTGAGCTAGCTATAATTCGCTCCCCAGCAATGCACTGCTTAAGACCTCTCATATATTATATCACTCATAGCATGGTCAGTGAAATCACCAATGACATCACTGATGACATCATCCACTGACTTTTTTTTAAGTTTAGAAGTGTTAAATATACATACCAAGGTGCACTGGTATGTATGAGTATGTATGAGTATGAGTGCTGATTAGATGATTCAGTGGATGCGTGAGTAACTGTATGAGTAATTGTCTCGAAGAATGTATGGGTGAGTGACTTGTGTGAATGTCTGTATCTGTCTGTCATTTGGTGTCTAATGGTTGTAAAGGTGTGTGAGTGGGTACTTGAGTTTCTGTATTGGTGACTGATTGGTTGTCTGAGTACGTGTATAGCTGTCTCAATGTCTGTGTGGTTGGTTGAGAGACTGGGTTAGTGAGTGTGTGTGTAAGGGGCGGTATGGGTGAGTGAGTGCATGTATGGCTGGGTCAGTGAGTGAATGAATGTGTCAGTGGTACGTAGGTGAGTAATTGCATATGTGAAAGACAGTATAGGTGAGTGTTGGAGTATATGAGTAACTGCATGTGTGACTAAGTGATTGCAAGAGTGGGCATACTGAAGGACTGGGTTCTTTAAGACCCAGCGGTGCCAGGGGACAATACCTGAAACCTTCGTGGGTAACCTGCTCCGGCGTACGAATGACAGAGACACGGGACACTTCCTTCGGCGTCAAAGATTCAAGGTTTGTTTACTGCAGGGAACACAGAAGTCACGACAAGTACAACACGTGCAACTTGGGGAGACTGCTTCAAATTGGTTCTGTGGATCGCTCCTTTTATACAGAATTTACCCATAGGACAACATGATACACAAAGGTTTACAACCTGGTTCCCACAATTATCCCCCAGAGGGGTCACTTTGGTCACTTTGATACACACAAGGTCCGGAACATAAGTGCGGAAACATTTGGCGGTTCCCAACTGTAAAAACCCATCTTCCCAACATTAGTGCATTCCAATCGGCAGTAAAACAGATCGAAATAGGAACAAAGACAGATGCAGAGGAAGATGGAGACAGTGGGGAGATCGGAAAGGGTGTAAAAGGGGAGGTATCGGGAAACACGAGATACAGGCATCAAAGGGACGTGCCTAATGAGATGCACGGCTGAGACAATAAACCGGCACGGCAAGATGAGCCTCGAGCGGGGCCATCTGCCTTACAGTATCATCCCCCTCGTCATAAAGACACTTACAAAGAACATGTGTTTTCCGCAAATATCTTGGGAGTCCCAGGGTCGCGAAGCGGACAACGTCCGTTCGCTGGCTACTTGAGGGCAAGAGACAAAATGGATGCCGTATCTAAGATGGAACCCGTGGGTACAGATGAAAAACCCACATAGCAAACGAACGGTTTAAGTTAGCACAGCGAAACTGCGCACACTTACTAAACTCGTCATTTGCGGTTCGTAGATACCAGACTCGATCATATTTGTGCGAGTCGAAAACACCGCATTCAATTGTCACGGAACCTCAGACGCTCCTTTTGCCCTCATGTAGGCAAGCACTAGTCGGAATCATACTCGATATTCATCAGACCATCTAGATGTTGCTGTAGCATAGCTCTGTCCAACCGAGTCCCCTTGGTAACAGGTGGCTGTCTCATACACGTTGTAGCACAGAGGCCACATAAGGCAGGACCGCACTGCACACAAAGGCAACACGTGAACAGGAACGCCACAACGACTCCGATGATCATCAGAATCTTCCAACCCCAAGTCAACATCAGGCCCCAAAACCATCCAAGTAGCGTCCAATCCCCTACATCCACGTGTATGGATTCGGAGATCTTATGCAACTTCGAGATGGCTTGATAGACAGTCGGAGCATTATCAGGAATGAAAATACAGCAGCTCGAATGGATCACCTTACATACCCCACCTCGATCTGCTAAGATCACGTCTAAAACCATACGGTTTTGTAACGTCATAAGTCTATCCGCCTGGAGTTCTGTGGTGATATTACCAAGGGCACTGGCAGTAATATTAGCTGTCGATTCTACCACTCGAGTCAACTGTCTCAGGTTCCTACTATTAACCATAGGTCCCCAAAACGGGAGGAAACCCTTGAAAAAGTCTCCTGCCTCTTGACCGGCAGTATCCTCTTCGCTAATTACGCCTCTCACAACTCTAGTCTTGTGATAATCTGCATCTACAGCAAACGTCGGAGGCAACAAGTTTGCGATAAAACATGAGCCCATGAAGTCAGAGGGCAACCATGCATACGCACGATCATGACAGATAAAGTATGTACCCTTGGCAGCCAAAAACACAGGGGACGAGACCATCGGCAGAATGTAATTTTCAGTGCAAGCACTCTCTCCAAGTCAGGCTTTCGATCTTCGGCCACGACCTATTAGACAAAAATTACCAATGTGGGGTACGACCCATATCGGAGGCGAGCTTTTAAGCTGTTTTTCACTAGTGAACACACTATATTCGCCTCTACTTAGGACCCTATAGGCTTGTACCTCTTCTTCAGGAATAAGCGAGGGATCATAGATATCGCTATCTAAGTCTTCAATTGCTATAGGCAAAGGTTTCTGATACGAGGTAGGACCAGAGTAGGGGGAACGTGGTTCTCGAATGGGGTGGAAACCCAGTGCGCTTCGAAACATTGTTTGAAATGCTCGAGCAGACCCTTGGGAACTATACGGTAACACCAGATATGGAATTCCCTTATCCGTAGTGTGCGGCATCAACCCACACACCCAACAATTAGTAGTGTTAACCACTAACTGATACTGATGAAGGAGCTGAATAAAGGAATTGTTGCGGAATTCTGCACGTCTAGCCTGCTCGTGTTCGGGTAAGATATGAAAAGAATGAGGAGAAACAGTGGAGGTGAGTTTAGGGTCAGGGGTAGGAGTAGGTATGGCAGAAGGTAAGAAGTAAGACATTGTGTAATACACTCCACCCGCCAATAATGCAGAAACAGTCAAAAACAATACGAATATTTAGAACATAAAACATTTGGTACGACTGAGTTGCTGCAGCTTGAATCTTTGCGCTTGAGCTCCTTCCAAGTCCATCAGCTTCGAAAATGCCATCCCCTACGACCATCCGCAACGTTTCTTGACACACTTCGTTCTGTGTAGCAGTAGTCAATCCCTAGGAGTTCCCAGGAACCGACGGTCTTTAACCTAGTGTCAAGACCTACTAACCAGAAGGAAGTACGCGCACGGCCCTACGGTCTTTATTTCACAAATATATACACGCGAAAACAATGTTTCTCAGCTGTGGAAGCAAAAAGTGTAGGGAATGGAACTCAATGAATATATACAAAAATAATTACAGTGATATGAGTGTTCAAACTGATCGTGGAAAACGGGATAATGCACTTGTCAAGGGACAGAACAGGATCTTTTATTAGTCTTTAGTGCTGGATCGCAAAAAGTATCGGGTTTTCCCAGGACGTGTCTGTTCGTCAAACAAAGGATCCGTTGAAGAGACAGCGTTCTGTTGATCAGTTGAATGTTCTGGTCTTGAGTCTTTTGATGACAAATGTTCAACAGTGTCTTTTTGCTGCACTGAGGATTCTCCGACAGGTTGTGCGTCACTGAAAGGTACAAACGCCGGCAATCGTTCGCTTTCAGTTGATGCAATGCCTCTCCTCACCCACGAGTCTGCCGGCAACGGAATAGGGACCTTTTTGGTGTGGGTGGCGTGCACCCAATTCTTCCGTCCCTCAAGACGAACTGCAGTTCTTGTGGCAAGGAGGACCTGGTAGGGTCCAGTGAACCTGGGATCCAAATTGTTCTTGCGCGAAAAGTTTCGCGTTACCGCCCAATCTCCGGGCTGGAGCTGGTGGCCTGGACCCTCCGTCTGCGTCGGCAATGCTTCGTGAACCTGTTGGTGAATTAACCTCAGTTTAGCAGTCAAGTTATGAAGATAATCGATCAACATTGGATACTCAAGATCACAGAACACACCTGGCCTAGGAACCCCCCAAACATTCGCAGGACGACCGAACACTATTTCGTAGGGGCTAAGCCCTACTCGGGAGTGTACAGTCGCCCTAGTCGACAGTAATGCTAAGGGTAAAGCGTCAGGCCACGAGAGACCAGTCGTAGCCTGAATCTTTGCTAGCTTTAGTTTAAGGGTGCCGTTATACCCTTCAACCAAACCAGCTGACTGGGGATGATTGGCGCTATGGAATTTCTGATTAATTCCAAGGCCCTTACACACACTCTTCATCACACTCCCCACAAACTCACTTCCGTTATCTGACCACACAACTCTAGGCATTCCGTACCGAGGGAAGTATTCCTTCAGTAGGATTTTCGCAGTGGACAAAGCAGTATTGTCTTTGAGAGGATAGGCCTCGATCCATCGGGAGAATGCGCAAACCACAACTAAAACGTATTTCAGGTTATTGCATCGCTCCATATGAATGAAGTCCAGTTGGATCACCTCAAAGGGACATGAAGGGGGAGCAAAACTGCCAGGAGGAGTTGGGGTTCCCTTACCAGGATTGTACAACATACATACCATACAATTCTTAACCAAGCGTTCAGCACATTTCGTAATACCATCATTCTTCCACACAGGAGACAGCAATTTACAAATACCTTTCGCACTAATATGTGCTAACCCATGCGCCATAGTCACAACAGCCAGCACATACGCATCAGGCAACATCCATCTTTTCTGATCCGATAAGTCAATCCAACAACCATGCGCATCCAACTTTCCCGTACTTTCTTTCCACTTCGTCTTTTCAGTCTCGGTGGCCTCATTCTGAATTGCTTTCACACTCTCGATAGTGTCCTCACACATACTCGATTCTGTAGGCCACCTAACCGAACTCGTCACATACATTCGAGTGCTAAGGTTCCGTGCAGTCTCCTTAGCAGTCTCATCCGCAAAAGCATTACCACGACCAACATCATCCGTCACCTTACGATGCGCACTACATTTGACAATCGCCACTTGCTTAGGCAACGTAAGTGCATCCAAAAGATCATTCACAAGCTGGCCATGCTGAATCTTCGTACCATGCGATGTTAGAAAACCTCTCTCTCTCCACAACCGTCCAAAACTATGTGCGACGCCAAAGGCATATTGGCTGTCGGTAAACACATTCACACGTTTCCCTTTCGCTAACACACACGCTCTAGTGAGAGCGATCAGCTCTGCGGCTTGGGCAGAATTCTGATTTAATCTCGCAGTCTCAACAACAGTATTCAATGTTACAACAGCATAAGCAGTAGTCACATCGCCATTCGGCAACTTGAAACATGAACCATCCACATACAGTGTTCCATCTGGGTCTTCCAATGGGGTGTTTTTAAGGTCCACTCGACCTTTTGTTTCCTCCTCTGTCCTCAAATAACAATCGTGTTCTGTTATTTCATCTGACTCTGAGCTAATTGGTAACAAAGTTGCCGGGTTCAGAACATTACAACGTTTTATTTGAATGTGGCTTGCCAACAGCGTCAACTCGTACCCAGACAACCTCGCACTCGTCAAGTGCTGAGTTTTCGTACGATTCAAAAGAGTGTCGACTGCATGCGGAACCATCACCGTAAGCATATTATCCATGACCAATCCTGCTGATTGTCGGATGGAGACCGCGGCTGCCGCCGTTGCTCGTAAACAACTCGGCAATGCTCTAGATCCCGGGTCCAAGGTCGAGGAAAAATATGCACATGGACGTTGCTTACCACCAAAAGGTTGCGTTAAGACACTCAACGCACAACCTTCCCTCTCGTGAACATATAATGTAAACGGCTTGCTATAGTCAGGAGTACCTAACACAGGAGCCGAACACAATGAATCACGTAATTCAGAAAAACTTTTCTGACATTCTTCTGTCCATGGTAAAGGAGTCGAAACATCCTTGCACGTAAGAGCTACCAATGGTTTCGCTAGCAATGAAAAATTTGGAATCCATTGCCTGCAGTATGACGTGATGCCTAGAAAGGCACGCACATCTCTTTGGGTTGTTGGCACAGCCATTCGCGCAATTGCTGCAATTCTCTCTGGGGTCAACCGTCTTCCCTCCTTTGACAATAAGTGACCTAGATAGGTTACTTCTTGACAACAATATTGGAGCTTAGAAGGTGACACCTTGTGATTTAACTCGCAGAGATGTTGCAGCAACGACACCGTAGCAATTTTGCAAATGTCCTGAGTATCTGCAGCCACCAATAGGTCATCGACGTATTGGATTAAGGCCGCACCAGCCGGCAACTTAAACGCATCCAGTTGACCCTTCAAGGCTTGACTGTAAATCGATGGACTTTCACAGTAGCCCTGAGGAGCACGTTTAAACCGGAAGCTGCGTCCACCAAGAGAGAAACCGAAAAGGTCTCTACTCTCTTCTGCAATGGGAATGCTGAAAAACGCATTCTTCAAGTCAATCACCGAAAACCACGATGCAGAAGCTGGAATCAGAGTCAATAGTGCCGTGATGTCAGGCACAACGGGGAACTGAGGAATCACAATTTTATTCACCTCCCGTAAATCGATAACAAAACGATAAACAGGTGGTTTCGAAGGATCAGTACGTTTTAGAATGGGCAGTACAGGGCTGTTGCACACGTTTCCCCGTGTTTCCTCAATAACGTCTTTCTCGATCAAATCATAGATGATCGCTAACAATGCTCGTTCACCATCAAGAGAGATACGATATTGGGGAATACGTGGCAATCGCACATTAGATTTCAACTGAACAACATAAGGGGAGATGTCAAGCAGGCCCACATCATTGGGACCTGTTGCCCACAAAGATGCAGGAAGAGAACTCAATTCCGGTGGAAGCTTATCGAGAGACAAGTACATGGGAGAGACAACCCTCTCTCCCAGCGTAAGCTTTACACCCGCAGGAGAACAATACAAAGTTGCATACAAACGTTTAAGCAAATCCAGACCCAAGAGATTTTCACCACAACCCGTGGTTAAAATCAACGGAGCTTCTAGCTCACGAGGCCCAATTGTAAGGGGCAAAGGGCGAGAAACTGGATTGCTAACGGGGGCGCCAGAGAATCCAACGGAAACATTTGTTAAGCCAGACAAAGGTGCGCCAGGGAGTTTCGAATGCTTTATGAGACTTTTCGCTGCACCAGTGTCCAACAGAAAAGGCTCAACGACGCCCGATGTAGCAACTGCGACGTAAGGCCCTCTCTGATCAACCGGAACTGATACTACTCCCTCTCCTTGTCTTCGGCTGTCCTAGTAATTACTGTTGTCAGTTCCCTGATCGACGTAATAATCGTCTACATTGTACTGCGCAGATCGTCCTTGCGATGATCCACGTTGATCAAAACAATTATCGGAATTTGATGAGTTATCTGAACGATCATTCTGAGCACCACGACCTCTACCACGTGGTGCCTGCTGTGAACCACCACGACCTCCTCTAGATGAGTTACCACTATTACGTTCGTTTAGAACAGGACAATTTAATTTGATATGACCCTCCTGTCGACAATAGGCACATTGATTGTATCCTAATGAAGATCTTTGGGAAGAGGAGTCATTACGAGTTTGTGATCGGTTCGATTGCGGCTGTGATCTATTTTGTTGCGAAGTATTCTGATTCGAACGTGGAGGATACGATTGCTGAAGCAACACTTTAGTTTTAAGCTCCTTCGTTTTTTTATCAGCGCGGTCGTTCTCTTCTTTCTCTCTATTCTCATAATATTGTGCCGTGGCCAATATCTGAGCTGAAGTAGAAACGGCCCACGCACTTTCTGAATTCTTCAATTTATTGCTCAAATCGGGCAATAAGTTCGAAACAAATTTATCCACGAACAACCTTTGACCACCCTCAGTGCTCATATCCTGACCACTATGATCAATGAATGCCTCCTCAAACCTCGTAAAGAAGTCGGAGACACTCTCGTCCTTTTTCTGTTTACAAGCTGACAATTTGTCCCAATTCACCCTCATAGCTGGCATAAGAGTTTTCATTAACGTTATTATTCTTTGAGGAAGATCAGCAACCAGCTGGTCGGGTTTAGCACCACCAGTCTGTCGGGCATCCGCCGCTACTATGGCAGCCCAAGCACTACCTAATTCATTCGGATGGTTTTCTTGACGAATCTTAGCCCATACCGGTTGCGGTACGACATTGCCAAACAACATGTCAATATCGGCAAGATTCATTACCGTAGCGTCTACGAGCTGCGACAATTCTTTATAATACCCTGCAGGATTTTTGCGAGGGTCAGGCAAGGATTGCTTCACCTGTAACACTTCTGAGCGTTTCCATGGGAGATGTATCCATACTCTCTGGAAGAACGGCAAAATCGGGGGGTTTGCCCCAGGGTTACCAGGCATCCATACTGGTGGAACTTCTCGCATAGGAAACTGACCAGACTCATCCGGCTGCCTTTCAATATCCTCAACAAACAAGGCTTGAGGTATAGGAGTGGGACGAAAAGATAGCAACCGTTCAACAGCACGTCGAACATTGGTATCCACTATCAGTCCAGTCGAGAACTGAAGCTGTAGATCAGACAAAGCGGTCAGCACCTCGTCAGGTGCGTCGGCCGATATCTGATCACGAAGGACCTTACACATTTCCTCGAACACGAATCTTTGAGTTGGTATGTTAAATTGACAGAACGTGTCGAGTACAATACGCGGTGGATTTCTAAGTGGATGCGTCATCCAACCCATCGCCATATTGTATAGTGAAGCGCGTTCCCTGTTACCAGGAAGCTGACTACGTCTCTGAGGACCATCAGAACCAGCGGACCCAAGAACAGGTCCGAGCGAATGAAAGAAACTAGCCGCAAGAGGAGAATTACGACTACGAGTAGAGGGAGAAGTATAGGACACAGGACTAACAAGTGAAGGAGTAGAAACAGAAGCAACAGCAGGAGTTAACAGAGCAGGAGCAGTAGCGGGAGCAGGAGTATGTGGAAGCGGAGGGGCAGTAGGGATAGCAACAGGCAAAGGAGCAGGAACAGTCGGAAGAACGGGTGCAGGTTGAGGAACAGGTACAGGGAGAATAGGTACAGGAACAGGTACAGGGGGAATCACAGGAGCTGCGACTCCCTGTACATACGGAGGTGGCGATTTCATAAGATAGGACATTAAAGGATCCTCAACTGCTTCTTCCTTCCTTTCCGACTCCGTAGGCAAAGTAGGATAGCACTTATCTATGGTCATACGCTGTAATCTATCAAACACTTCCTTTTCCTTAACCTCCTTGTCATGCTGAAATTGCTCTGCTTTCTTTACAATGGCAGCAACACTATCTCTCTGATTTCGTTTAGTCTGTCTGATTTCTTTCTGTCGGGCTTCTTTACGCCACAACCGAAAGGCATCAAACATGGCGGCCTTGACTTTTTCTCGAACAATTTAGCCTCTAGGTTATCTAAAATCGGGGTCTCAAAGCTACCATGAGGTGGCCAACTAAGGACACCATCCTTCTTTGTATAGCGAATCCAGTAATCGTTAAAGGTAATCGGGCCTAGCCCATGTTTACTGTACAGTTCATAAGTCGGAGTTCCAACCGGAGGTATCGGACACGAGTCCTCCAGTCGGGAATCCGCACCACAAGGTCTAAAACAACTAAACAAAGTACTGCGACTAGGCATCTTGCACACTAGCCGAGTTTCACAAACTTCAAGGGTTACGGGATTCACCAAGTCCCAGCAAAGAGCAAAAACCCTCGGTTTTTGGCGGCTGCAGTCGTCAAATAGCACAACAAAGTACGCTAGCAAAGTGTCACCGACAAAAACACTCACACAGCGTCAACAACAAAAACACTCGCTAAAGTGTCAACAACTAAGGACTCTGGGAGCGACCCACAAATACTTAACTCAAAGATCGATGGCGTCACCAGGAAGGCCCGTCAGTCGTCTCGCTCTACCAAGGTCTACGCCAGGCGCCAAAACAGGTCTACAGTCAGGGCAGCAGTCCGTCGCAGCCGTCAGGAGGCCGGAATCTTCGCGGGAAAAGTCTTCGGGCCACTTATTTCGACAACAGGATCGATGAAGCGGAGTGCACCTTCCCTCGGAGATTTCACACGAAGTTCCTCACGATCGTCGGGCTTGGACCGGTACCACTGATGCAGCCCCACGTTGGGCGCCAACTGAAGGACTGGGTTCTTTAAGACCCAGCGGTGCCAGGGGACAACACCTGAAACCTTCGTGGGTAACCTGCTCCGGCGTACGAATGACAGAGACACGGGACACTTCCTTCGGGGTCAAAGATTCAAGGTTTATTTACTGCAGGGAACACAGAAGTCACGACAAGTACAACACGTGCAACTTGGGGAGACTGCTTCAAATTGGTTCTGTGGATCGCTCCTTTTATACAGAATTTACCCATAGGACAACATGATACACAAAGGTTTACAACCCGGTTCCCACAATTATCCCCCAGAGGGGTCACTTTGGTCACTTTGATACACACAAGGTCCGGAACATAAGTGCGGAAACATTTGGCGGTTCCCAACTGTAAAAACCCATCTTCCCAACATTAGTGCATTCCAATCGGCAGTAAAACAGATCGAAATAGGAACAAAGACAGATGCAGAGGAAGATGGAGACAGTGGGGAGATTGGAAAGGGTGTAAAAGGGGAGGTATCGGGAAACACGAGATACAGGCATCAAAGGGACGTGCCTAATGAGATGCACGGCTGAGACAATAAACCGGCACGGCAAGATGAGCCTCGAGCGGGGCCATCTGCCTTACAGTATCATCCCCCTCGTCATAAAGACACTTACAAAGAACATGTGTTTTCCGCAAATATCTTGGGAGTCCCAGGGTCGCGAAGCGGACAACGTCCGTTCGCTGGCTACTTGAGGGCAAGAGACAAAATGGATGCCGTATCTAAGATGGAACCCGTGGGTACAGATGAAAAACCCACATAGCAAACGAACGGTTTAAGTTAGCACAGCGAAACTGCGCACACTTACTAAACTCGTCATTTGCGGTTCGTAGATACCAGACTCGATCATATTCGTGCGAGTCGAAAACACCGCATTCAATTGTCACGGAACCTCAATATGGGTGAGTGTGTGCTTTTGTCAGTGACTGTATAGGTGAGTTAGTATGAGTGCCTGTATGTACAACTGAGTGGGTATAGGTGTAGACCTATGAATCAGTTAGTGGATATGTAAGGTGTGTAAGGGTGTGTCAATGGTTTTGAGAATGCTAGTGTAGAAGTTGGAGTGGGTGTATGAAATGTTATATTGGGGTGTAAGTGGGTATGTGAGAGATTCTGTGGATGATGTCATCAGTGATGTCATGAGTGATGTCACTGACCATGTCATGAGTGATGTAATATGTGAGGTCATAAGCAGTGCATTGCGGGGGCTTGAGTTATAGTTAGTTCAGCTAACTATAACTGCTGAATTTCTCTGGTTTTGTGCATGTGAAATCTAAGCCGAACTATAATGTACCTGTAACCTTTCATTTATTTAGTGAACATCTAAGGTTTTTTAATTATATTTCCTCACTATATTAGTCCTGCAACCTTTGTTTTTTCAGTGAATTTCTAAGGTTTTTAAATTTTAATTCCTAACTATAACTTAGATTAAGCCTTTGTTTTTTTCCAGTGAATTTCCATAGTTTTTAAAGTAGCAATGGTGTTTGCAGAATGGCGTGGAAAGGGAGCAGGGCCTCAGACCAGCTCTCAGGAATCCCACTGTGTAAGATGTACAGAAAGTACCAGGAGGGCTTCTTGGTCCCCAAGGTCCTTCAGCATCCAAAAGAACTTTATTCCCTAACCAGTAGTGTGCCAGGAGGCATGTTTGCAGAGTGGTGTAGAAAGGGGGCAAAGCCTCCAACGACCTCATAGCGAACTGGCTGTGTGGGACTTGCTAGAGATAAGCAGAGGAATAGTTGGTCCCCAAATACCTTCAATAGCCAGGGGGACTTCATCCCCAACTAATACTATGCTTGGAGGCGCATTTGCAGAGTGGTGGAGAAAGGACGATCAACTCCCTTGAAGACATTAATTTGCTTAACACTATGCTTAAGACCACCCAAACATGGCTGGCAGAGAACCACCTCAAATTGAACGCTCTAAAAACTGAATTCCTCCTAATTGCCCCACCCGCCAAAGTCCCCATAATGCACCATTGGATCAAACACCTTACAGCACTCAAAGTTCAACCAACCATTGTGGATTCAGCGAAATCATTGGGTATAACACTTGACTGCAACCTCAATATGCAGAAATACATTAGCAATGCAGCGAAGGGAGCAAGCTTTCAGATCAATACACTGAGGAAGCTGAAACCCTTCCTGCCCCCCAATGACTTCAAGATGACTGTTCAAGCTCTAGTTTTACCTCGGCTGGACTATGGAAGTGTCTCTCTATGCAGCCTCCCCAAAGATACTATAGCTCCCCTAATAGCCTCTACTAATGCTGCAGCGAGATTCATCACTGGCTCGAAAAGAAGGCCCACATCTCCCCTGACCTAAAATCTTTAAACTGGCTGCTATTTGAAGCCAGAATTCACCTGAAAATAGCCTGCAAGACGCATACGGCCATACATCACAATGCACCCAGCTATCTCACACAGAAACTCACAATATTTGGTGGTATAAGATCCACAAGAAGTGGTAAAACCTATCACTGAAGCCACAAAGATTCAACAAGAAACAAACATATAAAGGATCCTTCTCAGGAATGGCACCCAGGATATGGAATGCCCTACCTCCAGAAACAAGACTGAACTCCTCCACTGCATCTTTCAAATTGGAAGTAAAAGACATTCTTATGGCAAAATTCACTTAAACACAGACCTAGGATTCCGTGACATCATTCATACCCGATATCCAACTAGTCAACCTAATCATTGTATTTGCCATTACCATGACTCGTCAGGTCTCTCCTGTTCTACACCTTATTGCTTTATGTTTGCTCAATGATGTTATGTATATTTGACTTACTTATCTTTATTGAATTATCATGACTCATCAGGTCTCCTCTGTTCTGCACCTTAC
Source organism: Lissotriton vulgaris (assembly GCF_964263255.1). NCBI lineage: Eukaryota > Metazoa > Chordata > Amphibia > Caudata > Salamandridae > Lissotriton > Lissotriton vulgaris. Next base: position 482,824,253 of record NC_141697.1, read on the forward strand.
TGCTTTGCTTTATGTTTGCTCAATGATGTTATGCATATTTGACGTACTTATCTTTAATTTATTATATAAATAGCCTCACTTACTGTAAAGCGCTCTGATACCTGCAAGGGTATTGTCCGGGCTCTATAAAACTTTCAAAATAAATAAATAAAAATAAATATGAGTGCCATTGCCAAGGGTACAATGCGAATACCAGATGTTTTTAACAAAGTTTAAAACCATATATAGACATATTTGACATAAGGTTTCAGTGTAGCTATTTAGTAAGATATTAATTTTCCCTTTGTATCCATTTGTCATGATAACTAAATCAAAAAGGCATTTCCCTTCTTTAATGCAACACCGGAGGTAGCAATGAAATCAGTAGTCACAAATACAAATGTCAAAGTGTAATACAGATATATAGACATATTTTACACTAAGTTTGAGTCTAGCTGTTTAGTAACATATTGGTTTAACTTTATCGTAAAAAAACATTTATAAAAAACAACAGTTTCAAAAAATGACTCAACATCTGAACTCATGAATAGAACATAACAACCAAACACCCATCAAACTACCCATTTTTACTCCAACTCATGGAGAATTAAAAAAGCTGCAAAACTAGTTCAATGCACAATCTATGAACATCACATGACCGGGAAAATAAGGAATATAATTGGATAATATACATTTCGGCAAAATTAATCTGAAGTATACACTCAATCCTCCTTCTTGAGTCTTCTTTTCCAGAACCTCATTGTGGACAGGTGGTAGATTTTGGCTGGAGACTTTTTGGGGCTTATGTGGGATGATATTCATGTTATATCATCTTAAAACATCTCCAACTGTTGATCAAGCAGGCGAATGCTGGTGCACCATCTTCATAAGTGGCAGCAGCAACAATTCCCAGACAGAAAGTCCCTTCAGAGGTACAAACTACTACAACAAATATGGCTCCAGAGTTTTTAAGAATGGCGACGTTTTGCATAGACTGTAGTGTTGTTGTAAGAGCTGGTGAGCAATGTGTTACAGCTATTCGCAATGCTGCCAAAAGTCATACATAATAATTTTTCCCCGTTTATATTTTTTGCATGTTTCACTAGAGGAGTTCATAGTGAACAGCAAGAAGGCAACGTAAAGCTGAAGGGTCCTCAACTTCAATAGCAGCCACAACAACACTGAAGCAGAGTCCATTGAAAAGCCCAATCTCAACTTCAAGATTTGGCACCACAGTTTTCCCCAATGGCATCTTACTGCATAGATAGTGTAGTTGTAGTGAGTTCTGGAGAGCAGTCACAAAGGGTTGTCACACTGCTGCAAAGAATATTAAATGTTGATTTTTTTTGGGGGGGGGCCTTCATAGTTTTTCTACATTAGCAGGCATTTTATTATCTTATGAAATGGGTATCTAATATCTATGTGTTTTTCATTTTATTGTCTTCTAATTTACTGTAACACTACTTACATATAACTTGCTGTATAGACAAGTCAAACCATCCCTTTAAAAATAAATACACAGGTAGCTTTTGCTAGTTATCATCATTTACTTTTTCACTTTTTAAATAAAAGTCAACAGTCTGTGTTTAACTCTTCTAGTACTTGCATCGATAACATATACAAACATTGTCTGTTTTTTTAGACAACACTGGGTTACATTTTGTAATCTATTTTTTTAAACTGTCAACTGTAATATGTGTATCCTGTTCTGCAACACTTCCTCTTAACAACTCTTAATTTTCCCTATAATCCTGCTCAGGACCAAAGAAACAAAACTGCACATCGCCACAAACCTAATCTACATATGCCACACTGCCCATAAAAACGTGCACTATCCATTTCTCCTTAACAAAACGGAGGAGTTTTCAAATAGTACAGTCTCCTAACTAAAGTTTGCATTGTTGAGTGATACCACTTATTTTGTCTTTTAAACTTCACCTTGGAAAGATATGTAACAATGTTCTTAATATATTAATGGATTGGTGTCTAATGCTACAAACACTACTTCAATTCCATTTGTATACAGGACCCTGACTAGGCTTTCCTTGTACCTCTGCTGCAATAACCTCTTCTATATTTTTAGGTACTATCACTTCTTTTGCTATAGGACTACCATTCTCCATTTCATAACACCGTCCTCTTTCATCAATAGCATGAACTAATCTATTATCCTGGAAATAGCTTTCTTCATTAAAGAGAGGCTCTGTACAAGATGTATGTATCCATTCTCCACTAAAAACTGTATAAAAGTTACTTCTATTCACTAATCTTTTCTTCTGGTATTGTGTCCTCAGGCACAACACTATTTTGTGAAGAGTCTTTTTTCTATTTAGAATCAAACTGAAAAACTTCCTCTTCAAAGCAAAGGCCTTATTAAGTACTCTCTCAACTCATTTTTTCTGTTTCACTGCATCTCTCCATCTTCCGCACTTTTTTTTACATTCATCACTAAATTTACAACCACTCTACTATGAAACATTCTGGCTCTGATTTTCTTAAACTGCTTCGGTATTCTTGTTATGATGTGTCCATGTATTGTACAATCTTTTCTCTTCTTCCAATGTACACTTAGTCCAATCTTGTTGTTTCTCATAGTCATAATTGTATTTTTTTTATTTTGTAATCTTCGCAAATGTCCACATATATTTTTAAGAAATGACTTTGTCCTCTTACCAGTAGCTCTTTTTTTCTTCCAGCACTTTTTCTGCATTTTGTTCCTTTTGTAACTAATTTCTGAAGACATTCTGTAGTTGCTTCTGTTGGCTTTTTTCGCCTGAGCTTTTGTAGGCATTCTAACTGTGTGTAGTTATGTATATCTTGTTCTGTTAAGAAAAAACAAGTATATTTTAATTGTTACCCTAGCCAAAGTACAAACTACTTACTCATAATGCAAAAACTGTCTTTATGGTATGTTGCAGTTCTAAATCTACAGATGAACCTGCTATATTACCATTCATCATCATTGATAACTTTATTTCGGTCACCACAGACTATAAAAGTGCAGATAAAATACATACATAAAAGCACAAGAATAATAAAACAATAAATTACAGATCCAGTAAAAATTAGACCTATAATTGGATTAAACTTAATAGTTATCACAGTGTACAATACAATGAATAAGTGGGCACAAATAGTATAAAAAACTTCTCCGTCTACGCCACATACCAAATAAAAACCGTGATACAGCGTAGACGATAGGGCAGTGGGTATCATATCTTAGAACCCTGCAAGCTTGGGCACATTGACTAAAACCTAGGTTCCTACAAAGTGGAATCAACCAACATTTCCATATTGCTTGGTAGGCAGGGCAGAAGAACAAAACATGGCATACATCTTCTTGCTTATAATTACATGCCGGGCATGCAATATTCTCTGTGTTAGCCCATTTGCAGGTAAATGCCCTAAGTGGAAGGCTGCCAATCCTAAACTGTATGTAGAGTTCCTCCAAAGAGAAGGATACATTAAGTCCAGAAAATCCTCAATTCTAGATTCAATTCTTACTTGGAGGAACTCCACCGTCAAACTTCCCACGGTCGTACATCTCTGCAGAGATATTAAGTTCTGATACCTAAGATGGCACCGCAGCTCAGCTTCAGTTATCCTTAGGCAGCTTTCTTCAGGATTCTCCCACAGCTCAGATAAGCCAACACGCTTGCAAAGTGCCCTAATATGCAAGAGCCAAGGAATGTTCTTACTTTTTAGAAAAGCCCACACCTCTATAAATTCTTCTTTATAGGAAGCTAATTCAGGCACGGACCAAAGCCTTTTCCAATACATCATCGGTCGTGCTGCTGCTGCCTCCTCTATAGGTTCGAACCCCAAGTCTATACGCAGGGGAATACGCGGTGTACTTGCTGGTAGGCCAAATAAATTCTGCATAAAGGCAGGTTCTACCCTCATGAGGTTGGTTATGCGTTTGTATCCCCATAATTCTGCTCCGTACATGGAAGTCGTTCTGGCCTGAAGCCTATACATTTCTTGGGATAGCCTAAGGGACGCCTTTGCTGTCTGGGAGCCCCAATCAAAGTTTTCCGTTAAGGTAATACCCAGGTACTCAAAAGTCCTAACTCTTTCCAGATGAGTACCATTTAAAAGGAGGTTAGGGCGAGTCTGTTTTGGGGGATTAAAAATCATAAACTTGGTCTCATCCAAGTTTATCTCTAGCCCAAGCAGTGCGCAGAAAGATGCAAAACCGTCCAGGGTACGCTGGAAGCCCATTGATGTTTTGGACAACAACAAAGTGTTGTCTGCAAACATCAGAGCGGGCCCAGTCACCAGCCTCGGGCATCATTATCATTTACTGTAAGCAGATAGTCTACTAGCCCATTTATATAGAGACAAAATAAGGTTGGGGCCAGGATGCACCGCTGGAGTACACCCTTCTTCACAGGGAAACGAGCAGACAGTTCCCCGTGCCTCCCACAACAAACTTGAGCATAGTTATTCATGTGGAGTCTATTCAGGATATCCAACATATAAGTGGGCAGACCCAGATCTCTCAATACTCCCCACAACTTTTCCCTCTGCACTAAATCAAATGCGGCCCGAAGGTCCACAAAGATGAGGTAGAGGCTGCCACCCTACACTCTCACCGTTTTCCAGAATAGTACCTGCAGCCTAAAAATTTAGTCTATTGTTGAAATGCCCGTCCTAAACCCAGCTTGGAGTATGGTCAAAATCTCGTTTTCCTCTATCCACCCCTGGATTCTGTCTAAAATGATCCTACCCATCAGTTTTTGTGTAGTATCTATCAAGCTGATGGGCCTATAATTTGACAGGGTTAGCGGACAACCTTTTTTGTGGACAGGGACAATCTCTGCTCCGAGCCAGGTATCTGGCGGGTCATTCCCCTTAAGTATTGCGTTAAATAAAACAACCAAATAAGGTGCCCAGATTTTGGGTTGTGATCGGAATAAATCCCCAGGCAGCTTATCCAAGCCAGGGGCCTCGTTACGTAGGAGTTTAGCTATTGCGGTCTCAACCTCAATAAGCGTGATGTCCAGGAGCCCACCCAATCAATACTCACACAGGGGGGCCACTAACACCTGGCCCCGCTCAGTATCCAAGGGCCCGCCAATCGATACTCATGGAGGGTTCCTGGGGTAAGGAGCAGGGGGGTCTCTTCCACATCTCCCATCACGGGGAACAGTTGGCCCCTCCAATCTACCCTCATGGAGGGGTCCGAGGGTAGGGAGTAAAGATGTCTCTTCAGCGGGATTAGCATATAGATCCCCAAAATGGGCTTCCCAAACTACAGTTGCTATATTCGCTATGGGTGGTGTTCCACCACCCCGCATCCCAGTGTTAACAATGGTCCAAAATAACTTTGAATCCTTGAATGAAAGTGCTAGTCTTAATTCTTCCCATCTGTTCTCCTCCCAGGCTTTCTTTTTTCTGATAATAACCTGTTTATACCTGAGCCGACACTGCTTTATACTAGTTCTATCCTTATCTTTTATTGCGGCTAACAGGTCTTTTTTTGCTTTCCAACAGGATGCGTCATACCAGGGATGAGTTTGAACTGGGGTAACCTTCATTCTACCACAAGGGTAGAACACATCAGATAGTTTAGCAATCAACTGCTTGTGGATTTCTAAAGTCCTAGTCCGGGACTCTCGGTCAGAATCCTTTTCTCCCATCTCAGCCATTTCTATCAGCTGCGGTAATGCCAGCTGGTATATTCCTGCAAGTTTAGTCGGGGAGCCCTGGCATTTGGACCATTTAATTTGCCGCCTATTGTTAGATAGCAGGAAAGGCGGTTGACCAACATTAGGCTCCGGGGCGGCGCTAGACAGCCCAAAGCTCCCGGGTTGCAACGTCAGGGCCAGGGCATTATGGTCACTATCGTTCCTCGGATAGACCCTGAAATCCAAAACCCTGTCCCAGTGTCTAGCTTCAACAATTATATAATCAATAATGGAGTTTTGCCCTAATCTGTTGAAGGTAGGTGAGCCCGGGCTATCCAGTTCCAGCCTCCCATTACACTCCCGCAGAGACGCTGTAAGGGAAAACGATTTAATTTGGAGAACCAGCTGAGTCCAAGCTCTAACAGGGGCTATCCGCGGCTCAGGGATGCGCCAAAACTGATCCCCATCATCTAATTCACCCATTTCTGAGCTGGCAAGAGGTTCAAACTGGCAATTAAAATCTCCTCCAACTAATAGGGCTACTGCTGGGTCAAGGGAAGGAATAAACTGCCTTAATGTATCAATGGTACCAGATTCTTGCCCACCCTGCATAGGCCTAGAATAGATGTTGAGTTAGGTAACCTGGGTGGAATCAGGGAGTGTTAAAAGAACACATTGAACATCGAGTGAGTTACTTGGAATATGGACTGCTTTAGCACCCAAGTGCGTACCCACCCAAATCGCCAACCCACCCGAGGGTCTCCCCCTACCCCAGGTTGAGGCCAGGATATTGAAAATGGTGAAACCAGCACTCGCAATCTCTTCCAACGCCCACGTCTCCTGCATCAAGCATATATCATGATTTTCTATAAAAAGGCCCCACTCAGGCAAAGATAATTTATTCCTCATCCCTGCCAAATTCCAGGACAAGAGTTTGATACTACCATCAATTGCCCCGATACTGGTTGGGCCTAGATCTTCCACTAGGCCGTGATCACCGGTTACTACCCCAGTAGGGCACATTGGCCTCTCACTCACTTGCTTCGTTCTATTTCTTCACCCATTGGCTGCTCAGCAACAGGGCCGGATGCTTCCGCCTGCGTCTCGGGCAACAAAACATCAGAATCTACAGCCGCGTGGTCCCTCCCCATATTCTGTTCCACGTTAGCTCCAGTTAGCACCCTGCCCCCGCACCATCTTGTTGGGTAATAATTGGGGCACAGAGAGTATTAGCATCATCATTACTCCCCACTCTCTCTGCTTGAGGGCCTAATTCACTAACTGTTAAGGGTGAGGGCCACTGGGTCTCAAGGCATCAAATCCACTAGGTCTAAAATACTAAACCTGTTACTTTGGGGAAACAATGAAAGTAAAGGGGTGTTAGTTGTGGGCCCTTCCAGTTTATTCCCCCCTCTTGATCTCTGTGTGATGATATGTTCTGGGCCCTCCAAAGCTGCCCGCCTCTAACTCGGTAAAGACCCCCATGGGGAGCAGGATAGAAATAGGATAGATGTAGGGGTAAAATTTGGGTTTTAGACCAGACTGGGCCCCCGTTGCAGATGTACTCCACAGCACGGATGTTCCTGAAGTTAATTATTACACAATTTCCTGCAATGGTTTTTGGCCTTGTCCCTACCCAGTCAACCCATCTTGCAAACATTATTTCACCAGAGACCTGTGGGGGGAGAGGCCTATTAAGTTTAAGCCAATGTATACATTTATTATTAAGTTCGATGTACTCCTCATTTTTCCCCTTGCCTAACGCTGGAATCCCGGCAAGCACCACCACATATGGTAAAGACGCTGGGGAAGATCAATACAAGGGAGAGCTTTTAGGTGCTCATCCTCAGCAATATTTCTACTGGTTTGAAGTTGTTGATTTGCGTGCCCTGACACCCCCCAGAGGCCACTCTTCTAGGTAGAGTGTTGCTGTTATCTACATTTCTATCCCTTACTGGTGGAAGGACAACATTAGTGGGGGGATTGTAATTTACCACCAAGGGTGGTGCAGCAGGTATGTTATTACTAGTGGGCAAATTGTTGGAATTGGCTTAATCATTTCCAAATTGCTGCTCCCCATCACGGGAGCCATCGCCCCCTATAACTTGCAGATCTACCTGTACCTGGACACGATCAGACCGTGACTCTAAATGCAAGAGCCTATTTTCAATCTGGGTGAGTCTATCATATATGAGACAAGTCCTTGCAAAGATAATTTCCAATTTCGCCCAGAATGCAGTTCCCAGGTCTGCCGGGTCCACATCTCTGAAATTCGCAGTAGCAGTAGCCATTGGAGTAGGCGCAGGGCTGGTGGCTGGGGTATTTGGGGGTCTTGTACTTGGTCCCTCACTCTTGTCATTTCTTTTTTTAATCTTTGCTTTTTTATTTGTTAGAGGGGCACCGCCACGCTTCCTTTTCACCACCGGATCTGCTACCACCTTTGTAGCCTCAGTTTTGGAATTCTGTAAAGATCTCGTTTTTGATCTAAGGTTTGGTAGACCTGTTTCTTCATAATTGAGGTCAAGTGTACTTGTACTGACTGGTGCAATGTTCATGCTGTCTAGTGAGGTGCCCAGATCTTCAATATCTTGTAGTTGTAGATTTCCCCCCTCACTACTTGCTCTTATTAGGCCAGTACCAGACCCAGGTTGGTGGTTTGAGGACACTACAAACAATAATGGGCTCAGGGATGAGCGTTTATCAAAGGCTGGGTCCAGTGACAGTCTTTTTTCAGTTAGTTAAATTTCACGAGAGAGCACAGATGATACCCTGGTAATAAAATGATCCAACGTGCCCACAAGGGAGCCACCAATGTTAGACTTCCTCCCCTTCAGTTCAACTTGGTAGCCATAGCAGAGACTACAGAGCAAGTAACTCTCTAGTTGGGTACCACTAAGGTTGCCTGTCTACCGAAATGCAGTGTGATAATTTAGATGCGCTGACCTTAGCTCTGCAGATGTTAGAGGGAGATCCCGTCCTGTCATCTTCCGGGCTGGAACGGGCCCGCCCTTGGCCCGGGCTTCGACCGGCCTCACCTGCGCGTGTCCCGCAACGTTGGAAGTCCAGCGGTCTTTTCTGCGCCGCCTGGCGCGAAATCGGCGTGTACGGCGTCCGGCCTCAAGGATACCTGGGGGATGTAGTCCCCCCTCAGCAGCCGCTCACTTAGGTCTAGGAAGGCAGTGGCAGTGGGGGGATCGTTGGCAAGCGTCCCCAAGGCTCAGAGTAAAAGAAAGAATGGCCCAATTTCAGAAGGCGTCCTGGTAGGTTTTAGCTCGCCCAATCTTTGTGCAGCACCCCTTTGTACTATATTACTACTTGGACTTACTTTAATATAGTAAACCCAAAGCAAAACACAAAACTTTATTTATTAGTTACCTTTTAAAATTTTAGCACCCTGTCCTACAACACAGCTGCACTGTATCTCACTTCTAACTTATAAGTTGAATTTGAATTTGAATTTAAAAGAATTTATAAAGCGTGCATACACTATGCGGTTTCTTGGCACTGGGGGATACTAGTGCCGGGAGTACAGAGGGCTAGGGAGAGAAGGCTTGCTGGAACAGAAAGGTTTTAAGAGCCCTACGAAACTCCATATAGGAGTCGGAAGATCTAATTGGGGGCGGAAGTGTGTTCCAGAAGGTGGAGGCGAGAACAGAGAATTTCAAACCACCGGATCTGCTTTTCTTGAAGCGGGGGATTGAAAGAAGGGATTTGGAAGAAGAGCGCAGGTCTCCAGTGGGGCAGTAGGCTTTAATAGCAGAGGAAATAAATATAGGGGCCGTGCCTGCACGAGCCTGAAAAGTCAGGCAACCCAGCTTAAAAAGAGCCCGCTGTTTGATGGGTAACCAGTGTAGTGATTTGAGTAGGGGGGAGGAGTGGTGGAACTTGGGAAGGCCGTATACCAGGCGAGCAGCCTGGTTCTGCACGAGCTGGAGGCACTGGAGGGCGTAAGCGGGAACCCCGTTGTATATAATGTTCCCGTAATCGATCCAAGACTGGACCATCGCTATTAAAATCAGCTTGAGTGCAGGAAGGGAAAAGAAACAGGAGATTTTCTGGATAATACACAAAGTAAAAAAACAAGAAGAGACAACAGAACTAATGTGGGAGTGAAGTGTAAGGTGTTGGTTAAGTGTGATCCCAAGGGTTTTGACTGAGTGTGAAGGAGAGGGAGAGGGGCCTAGGGATGGGGGCCAGAAGGAAGGGGACCAGGGGTTGCGATTGCCACCGGTCAGAACCAACTCTGTCTTATCCGAGTTGAGTTTGAGGTGGTTAGAATTCATCCAATCCCGGATAAACAGCATGACCGATTGGAAGCTGTGAATGCCTGCTGAGGAAGGGGACAAATTAAAAATGAGTTGGAGGTCATCAGCGTAGTTATACACCATGACCTCCATCTGTTGCAGGGCGAAAACAAGAGGGAAAATATAAAGGTTGAACAATAAGGGGGAAAGGGAGGACCCCTGGGGGACGCCGCACTGCACCTTATGGGGGAGGGCAGAGAAGTCGGCCAAATGGACGGCCTGGGTACGGTCACTCAGGAAGGAGCTGAGCCAGGCCAATATTGGGCCCCCCATGCCCGCCGCCTTGACACGGGAAAGAAGAATAGAATGATCAACCGTGTCAAAGGTGGCGGACAAGTCAAGGAGGACAAGAGCCTGAGGAATGTTAGTGTCCAGCCGCTCCCTAAGCTGATCCATGACCGAAATGACCACCTTCTCGGTGGAATGCCGAGGGCGAAAGCCCGCCTGGCAAGGTGCAAGATAGCCGCTTTCTTCCACAAAGGAGCTGAGTACCTGAGTGACGTACGACTCAAGGACCTTTCCCAAAATAGGAAGAAGGGAGATGGGACGGTAGTTTGCCGGGGAAGCGGGGTCAGCCCCAGGTTTTTTTAAGATGGGGATGATGGTGACGGTTTTGAAGGGGACAGGGACAACGCCCATAGTGAGGGAATCGTTCAAGAGGGGAAGGGGAGGGGAAGGACAATCTGAAAAATCTGGTGCAAAATGTGAGCTGGGCAAATGTCAGCAGGGGAGCCAGATTTGACACGGCTGAGAAAAGGGAGGAAAGATTCTCTGGTCAATAAAGGAATGTGAGTGAGAGCAGACCGATTGGAAGGTGGTTGGAGGTCGCTGAAAGTGGGGGAAGGGGGGGGGGGGGGAATATTGGCCTTGATGAGTGCGACTTTCTCAATGAAAAACTTATTGAGAGAGTCGCAGAGGTCCTGGGAAGGGGACATTTTTGACGATGTTCTGTCAGATGAGGCCAGCATACGAACAGTAGCAAAGATTTCTCTTGGCTGACTCTCAGCAGCCAGGATTCGCCCGGAGAAATATTCGGCCTTGGCGGCAAGAATATCTCTTTTGTATTCGCTAAGAGTAGAAGTATAGCGTTGCTTGCGAATGGGACAGTAGGCGAGCCTCCAGGCTGGCTCAGCTTGTCGCACCTCAAGTTTTTTGGCTTTGAGGCCAGAACTAAACCACTTGTTCGCATCATGAGCGCGTCTGACTGTGATGCGCTTCATGGGGGCTACTTGGTCGCAGGCCCTCGAGAGCCAGCGATCGAGGGTGGCTACTTGGGATGACACAGCCAAGCCAGCTAAGTCCAGGCTATCTACTCTACACCAGTTCCTTGCCCATGTGTTTCTGGAAAAGGAGGGAGTTTAGGTAGGACTAAGGACCAAAAAAAAATAATTTAGAAATGGTCGGACCACATGCAAGGCATAACAGTGGGGGCAGAGACTGGGGTGTTTAAAGTCCAAATTTGGTCCAGGGTATGACCTCGAGAGTGGGTGGGGGTGTGAACCTGTGAAACAAAGTTAAGGCTAAGAAGAAGATGGGTAAAATCTCTAGACATATTGTCTTCTGCGGGGTCATTGGGCAAAAAATTAAAATCTCCCAGAACTAAAACTGATGCATTGTTGATTACCAGAGTGGCTAGTAAGTCCTGGATAGCGGGGATAAAACAGGCGCTAGGCTGGGCGGTCGGTAAACTAAGGTGCACATAATGGGGGCCAGGAGAGAAGTGGAATGCACAACCAGGCAATCCGCTGCCGGAATCGTAGGAGAAGGAAGCATCTGAAAGTGGAGTCATTTGCGAGCGATCAAGGCAACCCCGCCACCCAGCTTGCCCTTCGGGCGGTCAGCGCGGAGTAAGAAGTAGGGGTCAGCGCGGAGTAAGAAGCAGGGAGTCTGAACAAAACCATGTTTCAGTCAGAAACAGGAGGTCCGGTTTATTAGAGTCCAAAAAATTTAATAACTCAAGTTGGTGCTTGACTGCAGACCTAGTGTTCAAAAGGAAGGCCGAGATGGTGGAAGGGGAAGTGGAGGAAGGGGGGGGGGAGGAGGGAACCAAAGGAAAAGAGGACAAGGAAGGTAGGGAATCTGGGAGGTAGGACGAGGGCAAGGGTCGGCTACACCAAGTGCCTGGTCCCGTAGCAACGTCGCGGGCTGGAGTGGCCAAGAACCCTGAAGGGAGCACAACTGTGAGGCAGAATAATTAAGAGTGCGAGCATGATGATGTGACCCTAGCCCCGGCCGGCCACAGACGGGCGCAGACGGGCTTAACTTAGGCGCAACTTTGGCACGCCTTCGTCGCGCCCGCTGCACTCGTCCGCTGCGCGTCCGGTTACCCATGTGCACTTTATGCGGAAGAGCCTCGGACAACTAGACCGCTAACTCTGGTCTCAGTGTCCTTCAGGATCCCCCAAGATGGCGCCCAAGAACGTACATGGTGAAAGAACAGTTTAAACCTTCTGTAGTCAATTATAAAATGATCATCAAGCCAAGGAGGCATATTTACAAGCCCCATGCTTCAAAGTGTCACTTTCTTGGACACACCATTGGCCAAGGCCACATAAAGCCACTATGTGAGGCTTTTCATGGCTTTGTAAATCTGGGCCCTTTTCTCACAGCACTTTGCGTGAAAGGAGCATGCTGATGTAAATAATTAATTTACTCTCTTAATTTCTATGCAGGTAAGTACTTAATCAATAATAACTCAATCGGAAAGAAGGAAAACAGAGTCCGTGGTGTAAGAGTTTCTAAGGGTTTTATTCCTCATAAAGGAATCAGGATATCATGTTCTGACCACCACACAGGATGTCAGAAGGGATAGATGAGCGCGCCGTCGTTTATTGACAATACATAGCTTATATACTTGATTTACATCATAATGTTCAATGTAAGAGGCGTAACAGCTGAGAGAAGACAAGATAACAGTATACACGTGGTGCTAGTACATCATCAAGAGGCGTAAACTAGGCGTGAACTAGGGTGTGTGCTAGAAAACGTCACTGATAGGTGACGCAAGTGGGTGGCACCAAGGGGTGGTGCTAACAGAATGTTGCAATGTCAGCGGAAATCGGAAGCTTGGATGCGCGCGCAGCTGCATGACGTGTGATAGACGGGGTGCAGGGGACTTGACATTTACACTGACGGGGAGAGACAGAAGTCTGGCATGTCAGATCAACTTGTGCTTCTATCATATCTGATATCTGATGTTTTAGGAACTAAGCTATCTGGGCAGAAAGGTCTCTAGAGCAGAAGCTATTCTATACTTGCTGCGAGTGCGTGTATAAGCGCCTGAGTGTCTGTATGAGAAGCGTGGGGGCATGGGGCCTTCCATGGAAGCATGGCAACAGAGGCTATGAATTACTTGCATAAAGACAGGTCGGCCCTTTAGCCCTGTAGCTGAGGAAGGATGTTTACTGAAGCTAGCAGGCCGGAATGTATCTTCGGGGAGGAAAACAGATAACTCGGAGGTTATAGTCAATCTTGGCAGGCAGCAGGCTGAGCTGAGCACGGAGGGCCGCGCTAGAAGTAAGTCAGAGTTCACGGGTACGGGGGCTGCTTGGGCAGAGGCCCTCGCAGTCAGAAGCCAGAAAAGAGGCTCGGTGGCAGAGATTCAGGGCCTACTTTCAGCCAGGCTGAAAAACGTAGGCGTACACTTCAAAAAGACGTTGGCATAGCATACTTAGGAACGGACCATCAAACCCATTCATGGTGGGTCTGAAAGAGGACAAGTTAACGTTGGACGCAAATGTATTTGCGTCTTCATAGCTGGTACAGGAGGGAAGTTACATGCACTTTTAACTCGTACATGGAGTCGGTGGGGTACTCGCTAGGGAACACAACATGACCATAAAATTTATATTACCTCATTCCCTCCTTGTTCCCTACGGACCCTTCATGATATATCGATCCTCATAAATCGATCAGTTTGTTCTTGTAACATTATATGTTCGTCTTTCTTTCTTTGACTGTTTGAGAGGCAACTGGAATGCTCAATGCAGGATGTGGCACACAGTCCACATATCGCTGGCCCACACTGCAGGCATAGGCAACAACTGAATACTATAACAAGGCCAATGCCTAGGAACGATAAGATCTTCCATCCCCAAGCTGTCAACGTAGTCCAGAACCAACCGGACCAAGTCCAGGTGCCTGGATTCTGATGTATCTGATTTGCAATTTTATGTAAACGGGTGATAGCTTGATAGACAGATGGTGCATTTTGTGGAATGAAAACACAGCAACTTGACCCGATGACCTTACAGGCTCCACCTCTATCTGCCAAGATGACGTCAATCACAAGACGATTTTGAAGGACAACAGTCCGTATAGCAGACTGCTCCTCTGTTAAGTTACCTAGAGCGGAGGCAGTTTCGTTCACTACTGTTTCAAGTGTTCTCGTTAATCTGCGTATTAATTTACTGTTTTGGACAGGTCCTAGGAAGAAAAAGAATCCTTTATTGAAATCAGTGTACTGTTCCCATGCCGTTTCTGTGTAGTCGACAAGGGGAATATCTCTTTTGGGTCTATTCGGTGCTAGATTCGTATTTCTATGGTAATCAGGAGGAGCTAGGAAAACAGGTGGCAGAAGGAAGGCAATGTAACAGGTACCATCCCAATCTGGAGGCAAACGTATGTATGCGGTATGACCACAAACAAAGTAGGAATGACTGATAGCTTTAAAGGACGATTTACCATGGTCACTGAACTCGACCACAGTAGTGCATTTACTATGACCTACGTGTACTGAACCTTTCTTGCTAACACATAATTCACCTGTGACTGGTAATACTAACATATGGGGCAAAACTGGAGCAGTTTCAGATTCAACAGTGAGGATCATAAGGCTAATCGTGTAATTACCTAATCCATATACTTCATTTTCTAGATCAGTTCCTATTCGAGTGGGAAGTCCTTCTTGATCAGGATAACAGACGTTGAGCAGGACTAAGTTCAAGTTTCCCCAAACCCAGCCCCCATCGAAAACAGCAATATCAGGATCTAAAGAATTAATTATTTTAAACCATGCTCCACAGGAGCCATTGTGAGTGAATGGGTACGGAAAGAGAGGCAGAGCTCCCTTGTAATTCTGGTAGGGAGGGAGTCGGCCACATATCCAACAGTCTGTAGCATTATTTGTCTGATGGGAATGGTGTAACATACTAATGAATGTATTGTTGCGCAGCGCAAGTCTGTAAGATAGTTCATGTGCAGGAAGTTCACTAAAAGTGTGTTCAGCAGAGACATTGTAAGCAGATTGTTCACGCCTGAAAATAGGCCAGTACATAGGAAGCAGAATGCTGGCAATAATAATTAGAATACTCAGAATAAACATGATTATTAGTGTCACTATGCAGTGACTACGAAGTGATTTGCAATATGTTCTTCTCTTTTCCTCTCTCTCTCTAACTCGATCTAGGGGATACATGTCAGAAACTATTTAACCGATTCACCTAAGGGAGGACTTAAACAATTAAACTGTCTGACTTGCTAGATCGAAGCTTCATTCGGTAAAGCTCTTGAGGAGTCTTTTCTCTTTTAGGCACAGTAACGTCTTGTGCTTCAACACAGTCTTTGGTGGGGGTGGACGAGTCAGAGTCCTGTTTCAGTCCGTTTTTTAGTTCATTGCATAGTTTGATGTGACTCGTGTGGACCCACCCCTTTCTCCCCTCGATTTTCACGGCGGTCCTAGTGGTAAGCAGAACGGTCTTTGGAGACTTCCAGCGGGGCTCCAGCGGACTTTTCCGGTCGAAATTCCGGACGACTACCAGGTCACCTGGGCGGACCTCATGCGCCTTTACATCGGTGTTGTCAGGGAAGGCTGCGGCAACCTGTGAACGACATGATTGGAGTGCAGACATCAAGGAGGCAAGGTAATCTGTCAACATGTTACAATCAATATCAGTGATCTTTTTCGGAACGGGCGTCCCCCACATATTCGGCGGTCTGCCAAAGACCACTTCGTACGGGGATAGCCCTGATCTCGAGTGGGCGACCATCCTCATGTAGAATAGTGCCACGGGCAGGGCGACTATCCAGTCGACCCCTTTTTCCTGACAGATCTTGGCAAGACGGATTTTTAGTGTCTGATTATGCCTTTCTACAAGGCCAGCTGCTTCGGGATGTCGGACACAGTGGAACCTCCACTGATATCCTAGCAAGAGGGAAACTTGTCTCATCAGCTCGGACGAGAACGGCTGTCCGTTGTCTGAATACACGACACGGGGCAAACCGTACCGTGGGAAGAATTCACGAACCAACTGTCTGGCAGTGGTCGGAGCAGTGTAGTCTGGGACTGGGTATGCTTCGGTCCAGCGGGACAGAGCACAAACAATTACAAGGACATACTTAAATCCTCTACAGCTATTCATCTGGATATAATCCATCTGGAGGACTTCAAAAGGGTGATCGGGGGGATGAAATCCACCTTGCTCAACAGGGACGCTTTTACCTGGATTGAACTGACAACAGATCATGCAAGTACGCACTTTCTGTTTTGCTGCTGCTCGTAAGTGTTTGTTGTACCAGAGATTCTGTAAACTGTCTAACATGGCTTTCTCTCCAAGATGGGCAGGACTATGTGCTGTATTTATCATGACTTGAACCATTGAGTCGGGGAGAAACCATATAGATTTTCCCTTCGTCACCCAACCTTGATCTGTCTGAATCCCTCCTAGTTCAGTCCATTTCTTTATCTCCTCTGGAGTAGCATGTGTCTGGATATCAATTACATCTAGGGCGGGATCTCTAACTGCCATACACTGGGTCTGGACTATTGTCTTTGTCACATCAGTAGTCTGGGTGTAAGTCAATGCTGTATGTTTTGCTGTCTGGTCTGCCAGGTCGTTACCCTGGGAAACAGAATCTGTGACTTTGGTATGTGCCTTACATTTCATGACTGATATGCCCGAGGGCAAATGTATTGCTTCTAACAGTGCTTGAATAAGGGGGCCATGTTGTATCTTGGCCCCATGGGAAGTCAGAAAACCTCGTTCTTGCCAGAGGACTCCGAAGTCGTGTACAACTCCGAAGGCATAGCGGGAATCTGTGTATATGTTAACATTTCTGTTCTTGGCTAGAATACAGGCTCGAGTCAGAGCGATGAGCTCTGCTGCTTGAGCAGACAGGGTGTCAATACGATGTGTTTCTTTAATTTCAGTTTCAGTGGTCACGGCGTACGCGGCCACTAATTCTCCTGTACTTGTTCTCATGCATGAACCGTCCACATAAAGTGTCAGGTCTGGATTTGTCAATGGGACATCTGTTAAGTCTCGTCTAGGCTTAGTTACTGCATTAATTATTTCTATACAATCATGCGGAGCTGGATCTGTCATAACTGTAGGTAACAGTGTTGCGGGGTTCAGGATGCTGCAACGTCTGATTTCTATGTGTGGCTGGAATAGTGTTAATTCATAACCTGTCAGTCGTGCTATAGTTAAGTGTTGAGTCTGGGTTCTGTTTAACAAAACCTCTACAGAATGTGGTACTTGAACTGTTAACTGATGACCTAAAACAATTGAATCACTTTGTCTTATTGCTAACGCTGTTGCTGCTACTGACTTTAAGCACGCAGGGAGTGCTTGAGCTACTGAATCCAATGTACTAGAAAAATAAGCACAAGGCTTATGTGAACCTGCTTGGTCTTGAGTGAGGACAGACAACGCTGTGCCATCACGTTCTGTAACAAAAAGTGTAAACGGTTTGCTGTAACATGGTGTCGCTAAAACTGGTGCTTGGCATAAAACTTTCTTTAATTCTTCAAAAGCTTGTGTGTGTTCCTGAGTCCAAGGGAGGACAGTCGAAGTCGCTGCCTCCTGTGTCGTTAACTGGATGAGTGGTTTAGCTAGAAATGCATACTGGGGAATCCATTGTCTGCAGTACGAGGTGAGGCCTATGAAGGCCCGCACTTCCTTTTGTGTCTTGGGTTGCGGCATGTTCACAATTAACTGAATGCGATCGGGAGTGAGCTGTCTCCCCACTTTGGACAGCAAGTGACCCAAGTACACAACTTGCTGAACACAGAATTGTAGCTTCGAAGGAGACACCTTGTGTCCCTTGTCGGCCAGGAAATGTAAAACTGTCAGTGATGCTTTTTCACATTCGGGCTCACTTCGTGCGGTGATCAGCAGATCATCGACGTATTGTAGTAAAGCGGTGTTAACTGGCATTTGAATACAATCTAGTTGTCTTTTCAGTGCTTGACTATAGATGCTGGGGCTTTCTGTGAATCCTTGAGGTGCGCGCGAAAATTTGAAACTGCGTCCATTTAAACAGAATCCGAAGAGATATTGGCTCTCTGGATCAATAGGCACGCTGAAGAAGGCGTTCTTGAGATCAATTACAGTAAAGAACGTTGCTTCTGAATCAATAGCAGTCAAGAGAGATGATATATCGGGGACCACAGGATACTGTGGGATAATGCATTTATTCAATTCTCGAAGATCAATCACCAGCCGATATACTGGCGGTGCATTGGGATCAGTACGTTTAAGAATCGGAATGATGGGTGAATTACAGATATTGGAGTCGGTCTCGACGACCACTCCTTGGGCAATGAGCTCTTCAATGATTTTCAGTAAAGCCGCTACAGCATCGGGTGGTAACTTGTATTGTCTGATTCTGGGTAATACAACACCTGCCTTGAGGGTAACGCGGTATGGTGTAATGTGCATACATCCTACATCAGTTGGGCCTTTTGCCCACAAGTAATCAGGTACATTTTTCAATCTGACGTCAAACTCACGAAGGACGTAATGACCCTTGAAATCCCGCAGAAAGAGTCTAACTCCCTCCGGGGAGCAGCATATTATAGCCCCTAGAGCCTTCAGTGTTTTAATTCCTAACAGATTTTCCGGACATGATTTTGTTAGTAACAGGTCTGTAACGCGTGATAATGGACCCACAGCCAGGGGAACTGGTTCTGAGACTTCATTTACAATAGGTTGTCCTGAAAAACCAAGGGAAACATTTTGTGAGCCTGAGAGGGGTGCCCCTGGAACTTCGTCATGACTTATTGTAGTGCGACTTGCCCCTGTGTCAATTAAAAACTTTCTATCTTTCCCCAATACTTGACTGTGTACATAAGGACCTTCTTGATCTACAGGAATCTCGATAAGAGGCAAGCCACCTTCCCTCTCTAGGCTGTTTCATGTATATCGGGAATATTCGGGGTAAGCAGACTGGGCATACTGGTACATCTGTTGTGAGACTTGCTGGGTTGCAGCAATGGGCTGTGGCTGTGGTACTGCTACGGTCTGTGCTGTCTGTGCGGATGCATGCATGGGCTGTGTATTCTGTGTAGACTGATGCTGGTTATGGTCTTGTCTAGGCGGATGCGGTCTCTCTTTAGTTTTACCGGTCGCTATGTTATGTTTCAGAACTGCACATTCGTGTACGTAGTGACCTGGCTGCTTGCAATAATTGCATGTCCCTTTAACAGGAGCTGCAGTGTGACTTGTCTGGGTCGTACCTTTTCTGTGACTGTCGGATGGAACCGTCTGGGCTACTAACATTTTCATTTTCGTGTCTTTCATACGTTTCTGTTCCTGATCTTGTTCTTCCCTAATTCTATTCTGGTGATATTGTAACATTTGTAACATCTGGGAGGGCGTATTTGCTTGCCATGTACTCTCGACTTTATACACTCTATTTTTAACTAACGGTAGGGAATTCTCGACTAACTTTGATACAAAAAGATGTGGGTACGACTCACTACTTGGCTGGAGGCCACTATTGATAATAAAACATTTCTCGAATCTTGAATAAAAGTCGCTAGTATCTTCATCATGTTTCTGTTTACAGGACGAGATTGCATCCCAATCCTCCTTTCTAGTTGTCAATAATCTGGGCAGGACCTGTACTATTAAACCTGGTAATGCTTTAGTTTTGTCCCCAAGGCCTAACCCTGGAACCCGTTTTTTCTCTTCGTCTTCTATTTCTGCCCAGGCAATCTTTGCGTCTCCCACCTCCCAGTCCTTTTCCTTTAATTTCTCGAATATACCCGTGGGCAATAATACTTTCAACATTTTCATGATATCATCATATGTGTAGTCCCCCATCAGTAACATGTCTTTGAGCTCTCTATGAAAACCTGCAGGGTCTTTATCATGGCACGGTACTAATTTCTTCATTTCTAACAGTTCTAATTTAGTTAGAGGCGTGTGTACATACACGCGTTTCAAAATTTTATCCTCACCCATAACAGGGTGCACTTCCCGCAAGGGGTTCTGACTTTCAATACCACTCCCGCACTGCATATGGTACATTTTCCTTTCTGGAGGTGGGGCGGGGACATATTCAGGACTTACAAAAGTATCATATCTGCGTCGTTGTTCTAGAATTATTTGAACTAATTTAGTGCTTAGGCCTCTCCATCTATCCATCAGTAGTGCTTCTAGTGTCTCATGTAAGGGACCTGGATCGGAATAATGTTTTCTGTACTTAATGAGAAGGTGCTGAATCATATATATACCTGCTAATTTCTGTTCGTCGGGGGAGAGGTTCAGAAATGTCTGTGCTACGGTGTCATCATTATATATGTCTGCATTTTCGGCCCATGATACCGCTGATCGGGCTAATTCTTGTTCATCCATAGAATTGAGTACATGGTACCCAACTCGATCTCGAAGCCGTTTATCAGTTTCCTGGAACTGATGTTCAGCAGAATTCGGATTCGTTAAGGCAGAGAAGAAAACTCTCTTGCTTTCTGGACGGATACCCTTCCTAAGATAAGTTCCCTTACCTACATATGCTATAGTGCTTGTAGTCGGTTCTAGTTCTTCAGATTCTTCTTCCTCCTCGGAGGGAGCCTTTTCTTTCTCTTTCTCGTGTACTGCTATCACTACTTTCTTAATCTTTTTATACATGGCCTCTATGCAATTTTGTCTGTCATGTTTTCCGTCGGCTATATTTTGACCCCACTTGTTCAATGCATCCAATTCACTCTGCTCTGTTCCGGGCCTGTCTCGTTCTCTTATTAGACAATTTATGAAAAATCGTAGTATCAGTGCTTGCATGGTAACTTTCTGTTTCTCCAGGGCATCCTTAATACTGTCGGGGTCCTTTCCCGTTTGAACGAACTCATATATTCTATCTAGGTGCTCCTTCATTCCTGCATAACATAACAAACTATCAGTAGCAGATCTTAACCGTAAAGACGCTAATATCATTAAGTCGTCCTGTCCAGGTTCTGGATCATATCTACAAACTGACATATTTTCTTTTAGTGCATCAAGACGGGATGAATTAGAAGAACGGGGGGATCTGTGCGTAAAAGGACTCTGCATACCTCTGAGATTTAATCTGTGAGTCGGTGGCGGGGTCTGGAGACCCGCGGTCGCACCTTCTGAAGCGGAAACTTGGGCATTATCTCTGTATGTAGTCAGTATCTGAATTTGTCTTTTAGTAGGATCTGATTGAAGTGGTTTCGGCAGATCAGTTTTAGGTGAGGGAAGTGGCGGAGCTGGCGGAACGGGACTAGTCTTTTTCGGTATCGGCTGAGAGTGATCTTGGGGGGCAGTACCACCCCCGGCCCTGTCAGTAGGCAGGGCACGAACAGGCAGATTGGTGTAAGCTGGCGCTACATCTTCGAGATATGAATTTAGGAATATGTCTTTAGTAGTCTTATGCATTACTTTAGTTGGAACTAATGGTGACGGCAAATTTTTCGGTATTTCTGAAATGGCGTCAGGGGTACCATCGGCCAAAAGATACATGTTGTTCACTTTGCCATTTAGGATACGATCTATTTGTTCTACTTTTACTCGAATTCCCTCAGTAACTAATTCGTTTTCTTGGGCCTTTTCTGATTCTTTAAGCCTGTCTTCTCTACGGAGTGCTCTATCAGCACGCTTACGTGATTCCTTACGCCAAAATTCTATGGCGTCTTTCTGAGATTGTCTAGCTTTCTTTTTCCGTAATATTTCTTCTACCTTTATGATGCACTCGGCATCCCATGTTCCGTTAACTGGCCATCGGTATCTTTCCTCTAGGTGCTTGGTATAATCTGTCCATAACTCTAGATACAAGATGGCGTCTATGCCATGCTTATTATACATGAAATTACCTGGAGTGTCCCTAGGGGGGATTGGAATCTCTTCCTCTAACATCCCTTTCCTAGTTCCTATCTGCTTTAATTTGTTGAAAAACGGCATTGTGCCTACTTGATACTGAAATGCTTGATCCTAAATACTTAATTAGCATGTAACTATTTAAACAAGAAAACACAATAATGCACAAAAACAATCACATTCATACCACGACATTAATCACATGAAACATTTAAAGACATAGCTAACTTCCCCCTACTCTGAATGTACCGCTCAACGATACAGATACACTGCTGTAACAGTGCAGAAATTCGGAATACTTTATATACTGCTAAACAGTACAGATACACTGCCTAAAAACAGTGCAGACCGGACTTGCGTACCCAAACCCGTCTAGATACGACCCAGCAATGGTACTCACCGGGAAGCACGGAAAACAGAAGGCCTCGGAAAACTCGACTGGACTCGACTCGGAACTTCGGAAAACTTCGGAAAACTTCGGAAAACTTCGGAAAACTTCGGAAAACTGGTGGGCCTCTTCACACCTCGGACCTTGCTTCCTTCGGCTGGGCTCTGGTCGGGATCCTCCGCACTCCTCACCGCCTCGTCTGGGCACTGATCGCAGTCTTCGTCACCTCCGTGTGTCAGAGGGGGATGCAGGAAATCCTGCCAGTACACGTGTTGTCCGTCTAACTGATGGCAGGGGACACGGATTGCAACGCACCTTCCGGCGCGTGAGGTGGGGGAGGGGTCCCTATTCGGGCGCCAAAATGATGTAAATAATTAATTTACTCTCTTAATTTCTATGCAGGTAAGTACTTAATCAATAATAACTCAATCGGAAAGAAGGAAAACAGAGTCCGTGGTGTAAGAGTTTCTAAGGGTTTTATTCCTCATAAAGGAATCAGGATATCATGTTCTGACCACCACACAGGATGTCAGAAGGGATAGATGAGCGCGCCGTCGTTTATTGACAATACATAGCTTATATACTTGATTTACATCATAATGTTCAATGTAAGAGGCGTAACAGCTGAGAGAAGACAAGATAACAGTATACACGTGGTGCTAGTACATCATCAAGAGGCGTAAACTAGGCGTGAACTAGGGTGTGTGCTAGAAAACGTCACTGATAGGTGACGCAAGTGGGTGGCACCAAGGGGTGGTGCTAACAGAATGTTGCAATGTCAGCGGAAATCGGAAGCTTGGATGCGCGCGCAGCTGCATGACGTGTGATAGACGGGGTGCAGGGGACTTGACATTTACACTGACGGGGAGAGACAGAAGTCTGGCATGTCAGATCAACTTGTGCTTCTATCATATCTGATATCTGATGTTTTAGGAACTAAGCTATCTGGGCAGAAAGGTCTCTAGAGCAGAAGCTATTCTATACTTGCTGCGAGTGCGTGTATAAGCGCCTGAGTGTCTGTATGAGAAGCGTGGGGGCATGGGGCCTTCCATGGAAGCATGGCAACAGAGGCTATGAATTACTTGCATAAAGACAGGTCGGCCCTTTAGCCCTGTAGCTGAGGAAGGATGTTTACTGAAGCTAGCAGGCCGGAATGTATCTTCGGGGAGGAAAACAGATAACTCGGAGGTTATAGTCAATCTTGGCAGGCAGCAGGCTGAGCTGAGCACGGAGGGCCGCGCTAGAAGTAAGTCAGAGTTCACGGGTACGGGGGCTGCTTGGGCAGAGGCCCTCGCAGTCAGAAGCCAGAAAAGAGGCTCGGTGGCAGAGATTCAGGGCCTACTTTCAGCCAGGCTGAAAAACGTAGGCGTACACTTCAAAAAGACGTTGGCATAGCATACTTAGGAACGGACCATCAAACCCATTCATGGTGGGTCTGAAAGAGGACAAGTTAACGTTGGACGCAAATGTATTTGCGTCTTCATAGCTGGTACAGGAGGGAAGTTACATGCACTTTTAACTCGTACATGGAGTCGGTGGGGTACTCGCTAGGGAACACAACATGACCATAAAATTTATATTACCTCATTGCCATGAGTGTTGATATGGGTGTTCCCACGCTACACCCATGCATTTTGCAACGTTCCCAGATTTACAATGATTTGTACACCTGGGAATACGTCAGAATTCTACGCCCCAACTGAGGAAGTATAGGGAGGCACAACAAAATGCTTTTATTTGTCCTTGTGTTTTCTTCTTTCTATGCATGCTGCATTCTGCAGCACACATAGAAAAAGGAAAACACCTAAAATTATTTTTGTGCAGGAAGGTGTACCTTCCTGCACATAAACATTCATCTTCGCAACACAGGCACCCTTGCACTATGCTGCAAGGGTGCCTCCATTGGAGCATGACACAGGGATCCATCATAGTGCTGTAAATATGATGCATCCCTCTACCTTGAAAGTAATGCAGCACGCTCAGCAAATGGCATGCAGCTCTGTGCCACATTACCGAAATGTAGAAGTACATACAGTGTCTCAACACTATAAATCTAAAAACACAGCATAAGAGCTGTTTGCATACTTCTCTACCACTGTGTCACTAGTGTATTTAGTATCTCAGTACTTTTCTACTTAAATGTATCACAATAACATTTTGGGAAATGCTGCATGTAAAAATCTGCACATTAATGTATATCCAACCATATTTCTTACTAATTCTTTTATGTACTTGCAAAGAGTGCGTGACAGGTTGCATATATAATTCCCCACATGGTTCTAAAAGACTATATATTCCTCAGTAAAACCTGTAAATACATGGGTTTGTGGTTGAATACATCAATACTCCATGGACGATTGAATGAGTGGATAAGTAGTGCCTAGGTGATTCCCTGAGGATACAAGTAGTGCATAGATGATTATCTGACTATGTCATAACTCCATGGTTCATTCCATGTATGCATACTTACTGCCTGCGTGTTTGTATGAGTATACCACTAGTATCTGGGTGTTTGGATGAGTGCATGATTAGAGCCTGAATGACTAGACACGTGTGTGACTGATGCTTCAATAATTAAATACATGCATAGATACTGGTGAGATGATTAAATAAGAGCAATTCTAGTGCCTAGATGATTGCAAGAGTACATACAAAGTATGTAGGCGATTTACAGAGTGCATGGCTAGTGCATACATAATTGTTTAAGCTCATACAAAGCACCTAGCCTATTGGATGAGTGCATGAATAGTGTTTCAGCGATTAGATGCTGCCCATTTGTTTTTGGTTGAGTGAATAGGTAGTGTCTGGTAAGGGTGGGCGTAGTTCGTGAAGTAGCGCTACGCGAAGCTACACGAAGCTACGCGAAGTGCACTTCGCACTACGCAAACTTCACGTAGCACTACGTGAGCTGCGTAGTAGAATGTTCGCACTGTGCAAGATGCGTTTTCAATGATTTCACAGTGCGGAAAAGCATCCGGTACTGTGCAATCATTGAAAATGGCATGTTGCACAGTGCGAGCTGTAGTTTTCTGCTGCTCGAGTAGATTTTTACTCGAGCGGCAGCTTTCTCAACGCAAACTGGTAGTTTCTCATTGCGAGCGGTCGTGAGCATGCGCAACCACTCGCAATGAGAAACCTGACCTCCCCGCGTTGAGAATCTCGCCGGGATGTCATTTTGCTTGCTCGCGGTCTCGAACATGGCGTTGAGGACCGTGAACAAGCAAAAAATGACCGCTGCAGTAGAATCAAATGTAATACCCGTGATCCAGAACAACTCCAGGCCCTCGCGAAAAAAAGATGGGAAGAGAGCTCGCAGTTAAGTACCAGCCACTTAAAAGCATGGGAGAACTTCATGGACAGTTTCAAATCAACTAAGCCAATAAATAAGTCAAGAGAAGGACCAGTAACACCAAAATATCACGGGGTAGCCTCACGGAATCAGGCACAAAGCAAATTACTCCACCTCTCATGTCTTCAGGACGCTGAACTAAGGGAGTTAAAAACCAACATCAACAGGACAATGTGCAGCCTTCGTATACATAGCCCAGTTGAGAACATCCAGTCCGAATTAAGGAGCCTTATAGCATGCAAGAAGAAATTAATCTGGCTCGCAAAAAAAGAAAGGGATGAATTAATATGGGCTAAACTGACACATGACGCAAAAAATAACAACAGTGCCAGGTTTTGGCAGACCACCAGAAACCTAGAGAACCCACCTGCTCCAGGAATCAGCTCATTCATAACAGAGGATATCTAGGCTAAATTCTTACTGAATCACTTCAACTCAGAAGCTCCCGAATCCCTGGCATGCTCACCGGAGCTCAAAAGTGACCAACTCCAATCAAGGACTGAAGGACTGGTCCTTCCCATCATTCTCACAACTAAGCAGCTCGAGGGCAGAATCAAGAAAGGACGCAAAGACGGTGCTCCAGGCCCCAACGGTCTTCTGCCAATCATATTTAAACAGGATTCAAACTATTGGGATAAAGTTCTCCTCCCCCTTTATAACAACATCTTAGAAAGTGAGAGAATTCCTGACTCCTGGAAAGGCTCAATCATCTCTCCCATCCATAAAAAGGGCGCCATGTCAGATCCAAAAAATTATAGGCTCATCGCCTTAATCGATATTGAAGCCAAATACTATGCCGGGCTCTTACTAAATGAACTCACAGTTTGGGCTCAGGAAAAAAAAACGAATTCCCATCAACTAAACTGGTTTTCAGGAAGGTCTGGGGACCTCAACAAATATTCTCGCCCTTTCTCTCCTGTCTGACGCCTCCCAAAAAATTAATAAACCGCTATTCGTCTGCTTTATTGATTATAAGGCAGTTTTCGATAGCATCGACAGGGGGTTACTTTGGGCCAAACTAGCGAGGTGGGGAATCCCTACAAATCTTCTAAACCAGCTAATCCTGCTCCACACTGCAACTTGGGTCCAGATTAAAATCGGAGCGAGAGATATCCTGTCTAGAAAAATCCCTACTACCTAAGGGCTGAAGCAGGGTTGTGTATTGGCCCCAACCTTGTTCAAACTCTTTGTCTCTGATCTCTCCACCGACCTGGACAATTGCAACCATCATGCCCCGAACCAGGGGGGCTTAACTCTATCGAACCTCTTGTACGCAGATGACCTCCTACTAATCAGCTGCACCCCAATTGGCCTCCAGCATCTGATAAACATCACAAGTACCTTCGCTGACAAAAATGGGCTGACCATAAATTTGGAAAAATCTAAAGTAATGGTACTAAACCAAGGTCGCAATAAACCCTATCCACGATGGTCAATGAACAATCGGCTGCTGCACCCAGTAGAGGAGTATAAGTACTTGGGAATCATATTTGAGAGAAACGGATCATTCTCTAAACAGAAAGCCTTCATCAAAGGCAGAGGGACTGTATTGGCTGTTGCTTTAAAAAACATCAAGCACAAAATAACTGGTCCTAGCCTTCTCCCTTTGCTAGAAGTGCTTCGAGCACGGCTCCTTCCCTCCATCACGTACGGAATGCGAAGCAATGAGAGGTAGAGATGAAGTGACCCTGGACATTGTGGTTGCCAAGGCTCTAAGAATAATATTCAATCTCCCGCAATTTACCTCAACAGCGCAAATAAGATTAGAATTTGGATTGTTAAAACAGGAAATCTCACGGAAAGGGGCCTACGCCAATTGCTGGTATAAAATTAAGGGGGCAGCGCCAGGCACATTGAACTCATATCTGTGGCTGGAAATCTCAAAGAGAACCGATAGCCCAGCGAAGAGCTTCCTTCAATCAGCAATCAAGCTGTTAGCTTTACAGGACCTATGGGACTCATGCTTACCCCAGAAAATCTTTAAGGTCCTGGTAAATAAATCAGTAAAGATTGTTTCTCTCGCAGAAGATAAAGCTGCTCTTAGTAGGAGGGCCCACGGCTGGTACGTAATTCAGAGCTACATGTCAACAAAGCCCCAATTATACCTAGGAACAGGCTTTGCAAGAAAAACAAAAGGACAGTTCCTTCATCTGAGGCTGGGAATCCTACAGGCAAAGCCTCACCTTTCTCCATGGAAACGTACAACCTCCTCCAATCGCTGCAGATTGTGCGGAAATTTAAACGAAGATATAATACATCTAGTGTGCATCTGCAACGGCTTGGGAGCGGAAAGGAGACAGTTCCTAAAACAGCTCCTGATTGCAAGTCAGATTCGATCCTGTAGGGAGGCGGTAAAGGCCTGATTCGAAAGCAGCAACATCCACATGTCTTGCATCCTTGTTCGATTTATGAGGGAAGCAAATGCAAAGTTAACTCGGGATGACCCTCAAGGTATTGGTCTTTATCCAACCCCAGCGCGCTTATGAGTCAAGGACAACAAATGTCTCTACTAGTGCTGTGACTAAATCTTAAGAACATCTCCTTTGCTCCCAAGTACGTAGCAGTCAGCACGACCTGGCTCCAAGCTCATTGACTTGTATTCTCTACAAACATTCTTTTTTGAAGTGTATTCAAGCTTTATGCTGATTTATCGTTTTAAACATGAAGAACTATCTTATTTACATTTTTTTTATTCTTTTGCAATTTTATTGAATCGCAAAATATTTGTAATCTTTGAGCATCTTTTAAAGGAGAAGCTGCATTTTGTAAATTAATGTTTTACTTGTTTGCGAAGGTTTTAATTAATCATGCAATAAAGTCATTACTTACTTACCTATGCAAAGGTTCATGACCGCTGCACTACGCTACGCTGCACTACACGCGTCCGCACTGTGCTACATGCAGCTCGCGTAGTGCGAAGTTGCGCAAACTTCGCAAACTACGCGAGCGTAGCGTAGTGCTTCCCCAGGGTTAGTGTCTGGATGTTTAGATAACTACATGGGTAGTGCCTGGAGAAATGAATAAGTGCATCAGCAGGGCCTGGCTAATTAGATGAGTACATGACTAGCACCTGAGTGACTGCATGATTCCATTGTTAAAGTTTGAGAGATTGGGTGAAAGTAAGTATACTGTTGGGGTGATCGTATTTGTGCAAGACTAGTGCCTCAGTAATTAAATGACTGCATAGGTACTGGATGGGTGATAGGTTTATTACAATGGTACTCTCCATGTAATTAGATGAGTGCATGAGTAGCGCCTGAGTGTTTCATAGATGTACTCATGTACATCAGTATTTCAATGACTGCATGGTCTGTAAGTGGGTGTCTAAATGGCTGCATTGCGTCTGCGCAAATATAATGGTTGCATAGTTACAACCTTGTTTATTGCATGAGACAATAGTTAGTACCTAGGTGATTAGACAAATGTATGGGTATTGCCTGCATAGTTCAATGACTATATTATTTCTGCCTGTCTGATTGCAAGAGTACATGTGTAGTATCTGGGTAATTGAATAACTCCATGGATAGTGAATCACTGATTTGATGACAGCCTCAGTAGTAGCTGGGTGATTGCATGAGCGTCTGAATACTGCCTGACTGACTGTGAAAGTGCCTTCATTGCTGTCAGATACATAACAGTTGTCACTATACATGTGACTCATTGGGTATATCCTTCGGTCAGTATCAAACTACCTGATTTACTGTATACATGCTTTTCCTCTGAGCTATGTGTGAGTGACAGTAAGGTATCACACTTGATATATAATTGCATACATGGCTCGCTAGAAACATCCATTGCTTTGTTACTGAGCTGGCACATGCATCATTACGTTTCTAAAATGGAAAACAACATTTTGAAATTGTTCAAAGCACAAAACCTTTTGCGAATGGCATACCTACATCAAATACTTCTTCTGCCTCTAAAACATATATTCAGCATATATCAAACAAGGATTACACTCAAAATAAAGCTAGCAAAACAGCTCTTGAGGCATTCTACACTATTAATCCTCCTCAATTTTAAACAAAAGAGTTTATAAAGAAAACAACCACTCTCACCATACACATGACATTTTCATAAGCCTTGCTGAACATAGATCATCCTGTAAACATATATGCAATTTCTTAACAGATGCACACCTTCAAGCCATCTTTCCAAAAATATATACCTCTCTGCATCTTTAAGTAAACTCAAACGTCCCACCTTATATATAACTATGTGCAAGCACAACTATATCTCACCACCTAAGCATATTGAAAGCGGTCATATAAGTTAAAAAACAAATTGACAAACTTCCCAGTACATACCTAACAAGATTTACTTTTTCCTAATTCATATATAGGCGGACTACATGTTCTCATCATTTATTTCTTACTGCACTATTCCTGCTTAATAATGTTACTAAAAGTACTAAAATTCCCAGAATGCAAACAACACATACCCTCTAATAGACACAGTCCATCTTATATATTTTTCACATCACTGTGATACTCCTTTTAATCAAACTCCCATATAGATCTTCATTTCCAATGTACATTTTTAAAATAATTAAACATTTATATGGATATCAGTAAATTGAGTTTGCAGATTATGTTGTTGTTTTAGCTCTTTCTGGATAGTTTTGACACTGTTAAGAGTTGTAAAAACTAAGGGAAAGAATGGTACACCACTCTCATACAAGTAATTCCTCAATGGCAACCTCTTCAACTTTCCACTCTATCATCATGAGGAAAGCAGTAAATGGAATCATGTTTTTCATTTTAGACTGCTGCACCTCCACATTTGAATGGCTAGCATCTTTTAACCCTTTCCCTCTCTTTCAAAAGGATGTTCCTGCCCGTGCCCGAACAGGAGTTCAAACCTATATCTAGCTTCATTTTTCTGAAATTGAAATGCTACACACCAGTGTATTACATAGTCCTGAGTTGTGAATTAAAACTTGCAATTACTTAAATTGTTTCATCACTCCTCAACTTAAAAAAAATATTCTGTCCCTGTAACACCCTTCCCCCATACAGTCCTAGCTCACTCTACCTAGCAACCCAGTGGAACTAGTAGGTCGTAAGTTCACAGCAGGTTCTAGAAATAATATGCTGCTTCCAAATGAGATTCGGTACAAAAGGGGGTGGTGATGGACGGAGCATCTGAATCAATCAAACACTCACACCCAGTTAAAAGATCTGGGTTTAATCCATCACCGTTCTTTAGCCCACTCTGCCACCCCAGTTCAGACATGGCTATATGCAAATCAGTGTGACCCTGTGCCTCATGAGAACAGTCCAGCCCGAACTGCCAAGCCATGTCTTCCCTGGACCGGAAACAAGCTTCCGAGGACCGGTTTCTGGCATTCCAACCGTCTTCAGCCCGGCTTGCTTGAATCCAGTGGCAAAGTGAGCATGGGACTAACGTCTGAGCATACCCTGCCACACTTATGGCGGCCAAAAGCGGTACAAAAGGTACAAATGAGATTCAGCAGATGTGCTTTACTCCACAGATTCAAAAGCATATTCATGTCTGTATTTTATTTCTTTTCTTAAACAACAGCCAATAATAAGACTTCTAACTAAGGCATCCAACACACTACCTAATTTTATTCACTTTCATGCTGAAAGCATCAAATAAAATATATCTTAAAAACTACCTCATAGAGCTCCAGCCTTCTTCTAACTAACATTCCTCCTTCACTTCAAAATGCTTACAGTATGGAATGTGGGCCACAGCTATTGGGCTAAAGAGCAGCAGAAAAAAAGAGGTATTGACAGGGACTTGGGTTTGCCAAATGTGCCAATTACTTGGTATGGCCGGAGAGTGTTAAAGTTTCATCAGTTGATGCCTTTGGTTAAATCCATTGCTCCTTACCTCATGATTGTGCATTGTGGTGGCAAAGACCCAGGCACATTGACTGGGGTAAGGCTGGAAATCCTAATAAAAGAAACCTTTGCAAAACTGATGTTACTTTTCCCTCACACTATCTTGCTTTACTATGACAAAGACAGAAATGGAAGTGGTCAAATCAATGCTGTCCACAGATTGACAAAGCCAGGAAACATGCACATAAAACAGTTTCTGAATTCCTCAGAGACGATCACATGGGCTGTATCTATAACAACAATCTGCGTTTTGACATTCATCTAATTTATAGAAATGATGGCGTGCACTTTACAGATGAAAGAAACAGGGTGTTTCTAAGTAACCTGAAACTCTGCATCCGGCCTTATGTATAGCAGCCATATACACACAAGCAACACAACAGGTCTTGTCAGACCCACCCTAGTACTAAGCATGGGCGGAAAATCCGTTTCGCTCGCGGATTTTGCGGATTTTTGGGAAATTCACAATCCGCGAGATTTGCGAATTTCCCGCAAAATCCGCAAATTCGCACGCAGCGGATTTTTTTTGCGGCGCGCGGCGTTGGTGATACAATTTTTGCAGCGCGCGGCGTTTATCATCGTTTGCCGAGTTGTTTTTCTCGATAGTTTGCGAGTGCTGCGCCATTTTGAATCTTGCTGTGTGATCCCGCGGGAATTGGCGAGCGCGATTACGTCATCGCGGCTTGCCAGCGATAGTTTGTCAACGCGAGTACGGCGAGATCACGTCTCGCGGTACTTCGCAATTGCGAGATTTGAGATGCGGCGAGCAGCAAGAATCTCGCACAAGCGAAAATATAAAATTTGCAATTCTGCACAAGAAATCCACCAGCAAGCAGCATAAACCTTCTTGAAATGATGATTTTTATCTGAATAACTCCTTAGGTTGACATTTGCCTGCACTTTTTTAGCGAGGAGTCCATTTTGGGGAGGGGGGGAGGGGGGTGGGAGGAAGGAAGTGCCCCACAGTCTTCAACTTCCTGTTCCTGTTCAGCAGGCTCCTCCCAGTGCTTTGTCCATCTCCTGGTCACTTTTCATTTGGATCTGGAGCTGGAAGGATTACTTTTTGTGGATGCTGCTGGATCTTTGGATTTGAGGCCTTTTTGACTTTCTTTGGATCACTGTTGGATTAGAAATTTTACAAGTAAGTTTGTTTGGGGCATTACAGTTGCTGCAACTAAAATTTTGAAATTTTCGGTTTTTAGGCTGTTTTGGGGCCTTTTGCCCAGGGGTACTCAGTGGTGGGTGGACTGAGTCTTTCTGTGGGTTGTCTTGAACTTAAACATCATGGAGGGCATGGATGGATTGGGATTGTGCTGATTTTTCAGTGATTTTCGTTTTTTGGGGCTGTACTTGTGGCCTTTTCACCAGGGGTATTTGAGTCTAGCATGGGCCTAGTCTTTCTGTGGGCTGTCTTGAACTTAAACATCATGGAGGCCATAGATGGAATGGGATTGTGCTGATTTTTCAGTTATTTTCGTTTTTTGGGCCTGTACTTGTGGCCTTTTCACCAGGGGTATTTGAGTCTAGCATGGGCCTAGTCTTTCTGTGGGCTGTCTTGAACTTAAACATCATGGAGGGCATGGATGGAATGGGATTGTGCTGATTTTGCAGTGTTTTTCGATTTTTGGGGGTGTTCATGGGGAGGGACAGGCCATGTGGCTGGTGGCCATTTTGAGTGCAGCTACAGGCACTGGCCATGTGCTGGCAGGCAAGTGGCCATTTTGAATGCAGGCTTTGTTGTTAGGCCTGCAACCATTTTGCCTACTTTTCAACCTTTATTTATGCCCAGGGGTAGTGAGTCTTGCATGGGCCTAGTCTTTCTGTGGGTTGTCTTGAATTTAAACATCATGGAGGGCATGGATGGATTGGGATTGTGCTGATTTGTCAGTGATTTTCGTTTTTTGGGCCTGTACTTGTGGCCTTTTCACCAGGGGTATTTGAGTCTAGCATGGGCCTAGTCTTTCTGTGGGCTGTCTTGAACTTAAACATCATGGAGGGCGTGGATGGAATGGGATTGTGCTGATTTTGCAGTGTTTTTCGATTTTTGGGGGTGTTCATGGGGAGGGACAGGCCATGTGGCTGGTGGCCCTTTTGAGTGCAGCTACAGGCACTGGTCATGTGCTGGCAGGCAAGTGGCCATTTTGAATGCAGGCTTTGTTGTTAGGCCTGCAACCATTTTGCCTACTTTTCAACCTTTATTTATGCCCAGGGGTAGTGAGTCTTGCATGGGCCTAGTCTTTCTGTGGGTTGTCTTGAATTTAAACATTATGGAGGGCATGGATGGATTGGGATTGTGCTGATTTTTCAGTGATTTTCGTTTTTTGGGACTGTACTTGTGGCCTTTTCACCAGGGGTATTTGAGTCTAGCATGGGCCTAGTCTTTCTGTAGGTTGTCTTGAATTTAAACATCATGGAGGGCATGGATGGATTGGGATTGTGCTGATTTTTCAGTGATTTTCGTTTTTTGGGCCTGTACTTGTGGCCTTTTCACCAGGGGTATTTGAGTCTAGCATGGGTCTAGTCTTTCTGTAGGTTGTCTTGAATTTAAACATCATGGAGGGCATGGATGGATTGGGATTGTGCTGATTTTTCAGTGATTTTCGTTTTTTGGGCCTGTACTTGTGGCCTTTTCACCAGGGGTATTTGAGTCTAGCATGGGCCTAGTCTTTCTGTGGGCTGTCTTGAACTTAAACATCATGGAGGGCATGGATGGAATGGGATTGTGCTGATTTTGCAGTGTTTTTCGATTTTTGGGGGTGTTCATGGGGAGGGACAGGCCATGTGGCTGGTGGCCATTTTGAGTGCAGCTACAGGCACTGGCCATGTGCTGGCAGGCAAGTGGCCATTTTGAATGCAGGCTTTGTTGTTAGGCCTGCAACCATTTTGCCTACTTTTCAACCTTTATTTATGCCGAGGGGTAGTGAGTCTTGCATGGGCCTAGTCTTTCTGTGGGTTGTCTTAAATTTAAACATTATGGAGGGCATGGATGGATTGGGATTGTGCTGATTTTTCAGTGATTTTCGTTTTTTGGGCCTGTACTTGTGGCCTTTTCACCAGGGGTATTTGAGTCTAGCATGGGCCTAGTCTTTCTGTAGGTTGTCTTGAATTTAAACATCATGGAGGGCATGGATGGATTGGGATTGTGCTGATTTTTCAGTGATTTTCGTTTTTTGGGCCTGTACTTGTGGCCTTTTCACCAGGGGTATTTGAGTCTAGCATGGGCCTATTCTTTCTGTGGGCTGTCTTGAACTTAAACATCATGGAGGGCATGGATGGAATGGGATTGTGCTGATTTTGCAGTGTTTTTCGATTTTTGGGGGTGTTCATGGGGAGGGACAGGCCATGTGGCTGGTGGCCATTTTGAGTGCAGCTACAGGCACTGGCCATGTGCTGGCAGGCAAGTGGCCATTTTGAATGCAGGCTTTGTTGTTAGGCCTGCAACCATTTTGCCTACTTTTCAACCTTTATTTATGCCCAGGGGTAGTGAGTCTTGCATGGGCCTAGTCTTTCTGTGGGTTGTCTTGAATGTAAACATTATGAAGGGCATGGATGGATTGGGATTGTGCTGATTTTTCAGTGATTTTCGTTTTTTGGGCCTGTACTTGTGGCCTTTTCACCAGGGGTATTTGAGTCTAGCATGGGCCTAGTCTTTCTGTAGGTTGTCTTGAATTTAAATATCATGGAGGGCATGGATGGATTGGGATTGTGCTGATTTTTCAGTGATTTTCGTTTTTTGGGCCTGTACTTGTGGCCTTTTCACCAGGGGTATTTGAGTCTAGCATGGGCCTAGTCTTTCTGTGGGCTGTCTTGAACTTAAACATCATGGAGGGCATGGATGGAATGGGATTGTGCTGATTTTGCAGTGTTTTTCGATTTTTGGGGGTGTTCATGGGGAGGGACAGGCCATGTGGCTGGTGGCCATTTTGAGTGCAGCTACAGGCACTGGCCATGTGCTGGCAGGCAAGTGGCCATTTTGAATGCAGGCTTTGTTGTTAGGCCTGCAACCATTTTGCCTACTTTTCAACCTTTATTTATGCCCAGGGGTAGTGAGTCTTGCATGGGCCTAGTCTTTCTGTGGGTTGTCTTGAATTTAAACATTATGGAGGGCATGGATGGATTGGGATTGTGCTGATTTTTCAGTGATTTTCGTTTTTTAGGACTGTACTTGTGGCCTTTTCACAAGGGGTATTTGAGTCTAGCATGGGCCTAGTCTTTCTGTAGGTTGTCTTGAATTTAAACATCATGGAGGGCATGGATGGATTGGGATTGTGCTTATTTTTCAATGATTTTCGTTTTTTGGGCCTGTACTTGTGGCCTTTTCACCAGGGGTATTTGAGTCTAGCATGGGCCTAGTCTTTCTGTGGGCTGTCTTGAACTTAAACATCATGGAGGGCATGGATGGAATGGGATTGTGCTGATTTTGCAGTGTTTTTCGATTTTTGGGGGTGTTCATGGGGAGGGACAGGCCATGTGGCTGGTGGCCATTTTGAGTGCAGCTACAGGCACTGGCCATGTGCTGGCAGGCAAGTGGCCATTTTGAATGCAGGCTTTGTTGTTAGGCCTGCAACCATTTTGCCTACTTTTCAACCTTTATTTATGCCCAGGGGTAGCGAGTCTTGCATGGGCCTAGTCTTTCTGTGGGTTGTCTTGAATTTAAACATTATGGAGGGCATGGATGGATTGGGATTGTGCTGATTTTTCAGTGATTTTCGTTTTTTGGGCCTGTACTTGTCGCCTTTTCACCAGGGGTATTTGAGTCTAGCATGGGCCTAGTCTTTCTGTAGGTTGTCTTGAATTTAAACATCATGGAGGGCATGGATGGATTGGGATTGTGCTGATTTTTCAGTGATTTTCGTTTTTTGGGCCTGTGCTTGTGGCCTTTTCACCAGGGGTATTTGAGTCTAGCATGGGCCTAGTCTTTCTGTAGGTTGTCTTGAATTTAAACATCATGGAGGGCATGGATGGATTGGGATTGTGCTGATTTTTCAGTGATTTTCGTTTTTTGGGCCTGTACTTGTGGCCTTTTCACCAGGGGTATTTGAGTCTAGCATGGGCCTAGTCTTTCTGTGGGCTGTCTTGAACTTAAACATCATGGAGGGCATGGATGGAATGGGATTGTGCTTATTTTGCAGTGTTTTTCGATTTTTGGGGGTGTTCATGGGGAGGGACAGGCCATGTGGCTGCTGGCCATTTTGAGTGCAGCTACAGGCACTGGCCATGTGCTGGCAGGCAAGTGGCCATTTTGAATGCAGGCTTTGTTGTTAGGCCTGCAACCATTTTGCCTACTTTTCAACCTTTATTTATGCCCAGGGGTAGTGAGTCTTGCATGGGCCTAGTCTTTCTGTGGGTTGTCTTGAATTTAAACATTATGGAGGGCATGGATGGATTGGGATTGTGCTGATTTTTCAGTGATTTTCGTTTTTTTGGGCCTGTACTTGTGGCCTTTTCACCAGGGGTATTTGAGTCTAGCATGGGCCTAGTCTTTCTGTAGGTTGTCTTGAATTTAAACATCACGGAGGGCATGGATGGATTGGGATTGTGCTGATTTTTCAGTGATTTTCGTTTTTTGGGCCTGTACTTGTGGCCTTTACACCAGGGGTATTTGAGTCTAGCATGGGCCTAGTCTTTCTGTGGGCTGTCTTGAACTTAAACATCATGGAGGGCATGGATGGAATGGGATTGTGCTGATTTTGCAGTGTTTTTCGATTTTTGGGGGTGTTCATGGGGAGGGACAGGCCATGTGGCTGGTGGCCATTTTGAGTGCAGCTACAGGCACTGGCCATGTGCTGGCAGGCAAGTGGCCATTTTGAATGCAGGCTTTGTTGTTAGGCCTGCAACCATTTTGCCTACTTTTCAACCTTTATTTATGCCCAGGGGTAGTGAGTCTTGCATGGGCCTAGTCTTTCTGTGGGTTGTCTTGAATTTAAACATTATGGAGGGCATGGATGGATTGGGATTGTGCTGATTTTGCAGTGTTTTTCGATTTTTTTGTGCTGTATAACTGAACTGATGTTCCTCTGTCTTCCATTGTTTTTAGGTGCACAAGACTCAAGAGAACCACCAGTGCCAGGAAGAAGTCCTGCAGCGGTGTGTGTGTGCAGCATAACGTCACGCGACGTCACGTCTGGCCTCAGACAACTCTACAATTCGTGCAACTGCGGCCTGCTGTCTGACCTGCTCTGAAGAAGATGGCCCCAAAAAAAGGTCTCCGTAGCTCCTCTAGGAAGAAAGTTGCTAGTAAGGAGCAGAAGAAGCAAGTTACCAAGGAGGCTGGTGTGCCACCCGCCACGTTTTTTGGGAGAAAAAAAAAAGTACGCCTGCAGCAGCAGGATCTGCTGGGGACCAAGCTGGGAGCAGCACCCCTGCTCCATTGGGTTCAGTGCATCCACCACCACGCCAACTTAAGTCAAAGCCCTTGAGTGCTTCAGAGGCAGTCAGTGTACTTCTCCAATCACCATCGACCAGTGATGTTGGCTCATCGCAAGAAAGTAGCAGCAATGTCCCTGAATCAACACAGGTTGTTGTAACTCATCTGACAAGTGTTGAACAACCACAGCCGCAACAACAACACCATGTGCAAGTACACGCCCAAGTACATGTGGAAGGAGAGGCAGCAAAAGGAGATGCGCAAGCAAAGGTGCATGGAGGTTCACAAGTGCCCACAATAGTTGTTCCTCCCGAAGTAGGGGCACATCAGGAAATCGACAATGAAGCCGAGGTATCATTGGAAGCCACTCCTCCTGATGATCATTCATTGTCTTCCACATCCCTAGCAAGGAAAAGATCAAGGGGGGTGTCTACATCTTCTTCAAGCCCACCTCGCTCTGATGCAAGTGATCTGTCTTGGGAACCACAACTGCGGTCTGACAGTGAGGCACACCATGATCTGACACAGGTACCTAAGCGTAAAAGGAAGGTCATACCTATGGAGTGGGATGAGGCTCAACAAGAAGTGACAGATACTGCTGGTGATGAAGCCTCTCACGATGACGACGAGCCAGTCATCACAAAGGTCACTGCAGCCCCACTGGGCATGCAGCAAAGAGACATTTTGACCCTATCCCGAGAAGCTGCTGAGCGTGATGATGATGTCGGCGAGGAGGCAATGGAAATGGAATCATTAGATTTGGAGTTAAGTAGTACACCAAAACCTACCGCTTCCATATTTCTTCCTCGCAAGAAGGTACCCACCTCGTCCTCGACCTCAATTCGTGGTGGTGAAAGTGCAAAACGTACTGAAGTTCGGCAATCCACATCCTCCACTTCATCTGGCATTAGCAGCAGGACCACCACCACCAGTATCGCCGCCTCCTCCGGCCCCCAAAGACATTTCAAGTCTCCAGTTTGGGACTTCCTTAGTGTTTGCCCAAAAATGGAAAACGTAGCCATTTGTAGCCTTTGTAAGGTTCGAGTTGGTCGTGGTAAGCTTGGTTCTAACTATGGTACCGGAGGCCAGAGAGGTCACCTTAAGAGAGCGCACCCTGTCCAATGGTTTCCGCACCTAGAGGCGTTTAAGCAAGCCGGAATAGCACGTAATGAAAACGTTGATTTTTCTTCTGATGATGACGAGGAGGAAGAAGACGATTCAAACACTTCACTTACACCCAGTACCCCTGTCAGCAGCACACCCCATGTGAGGCACACTAAGAGTGTGGGAGAGAGTGAGACATCAATGCGGAAAAGTTCATCAGCGAGCGTAACTGGGTCGAAGATATCATCATCATCCCGTAAATCCTTGGTCCAGGGCAACATTAAAAAGATGTTGTTTACAGAAGCGCAATATGAACGCAACCACCCACTGACGCGTCTGTATAACACTAAGCTGGCTAAAATGCTAGCTCTGGACCTTCTCCCTTTTTCTTTTGTAGAAGGGGTTGGTTTTCTAGAATTAGTGGCAGCGCTCTGCCCTAAATGGAAGGTTCCTAGCCGGTTCTATTTTGCCCGAGTTGCGGTTCCAGCACTACATGAAGATGTTCTGAAGGTGATTGGGGCAGCTTTGCAGAAGAGTGCTGTTCACACTATACATCTGACAACAGACATGTGGACCAGTGGCGCAGGCGCTGATTACATGTGCATCACTGCACATTGGGTCTCTATTTCAGGGGCTAAAGCAAAACGCAGGTGTTGACGCGGACATTGTTTTTAAAGCTGCTCGGAAACATACAACACTAGCCATGTTTGGTTTGGAGAAACGTCACACAGCAGAAAACATTTTGGATGTCTTTAACACAAAGGTCCTTAACTGGCTGTCCCCACTAAAAGGCCAGGCTGGTTATGTTTCCACGGACAATGGCGCCAATATAGTTAAGGCCATGAGGGACGGTTACTATTTCAGAGTGCCGTGTTTGGCGCACTGTATAAACCTGGTTGTCCAAAAATTCTTGGGTAATAAAGGCAGTGCAGCGTACAGTGTATTGGACACCTGCCGAAAAATGTGCAACCATTTCAGCCATTCTTTTAAGGCCCGGAAGCAGCTGAGGAGCCTGCTATATCAACGTAAAATGCCAGTGAAAGCACTCATCCAGGAGGTGGTAACACGTTGGAACTCAACCTTCTACATGCTTGAGCGTCTGTATGAGCAGTATACGGAACTCGATCAATATTTCCTTACAGAGGGTACAGAGGAGCTGAGGATGGGTGCGGCGCAATGGAACATAGTTCAAAGCCTGACACGCATGCTTCGTCCTTTTGAGTTCTTCACGCGTGCAGTCAGCAAGGAGGACTCTAATTTGGGAAAAGCTATCCCATTGTTGTACATGCTGGAGGACCAACTGAAGGAGGTGTGTTCTGTGTTTGAAAAAGATGACAAAAACCAAGACTCTTTGCTTCTGGCTGAGAAATTATTAGAGCTCCTACAAGGTGATGAACGTCTTAAAAAGATCCACTCAGAACAGCATTACATTTGTGCTACTATTCTGGATCCACGCTACAAAAAGGCGCTGGCAGGCCAAGCATTCTTTCCTTTTGATGATGAACATGTTCCAAAGTACAAACGTTGGCTAGCCTTGTCAGCCAAGAGGTTTGAAACAGAACGGCTGAAAATTGAAGGAAATGGCAGTACATCAGCAGGCCATCCCCAGTCAAAACAATCCACTTCTGCACCTGTGGCTGTGGCACAAGTGACCTCTCAGCCGTTAAAGACACCGGCAACCGGATCATCTGCACGAGACACAACAGAAACATTGGAGGCTGAAGAGGATTGGCTAGCTCTGCGTGGGTTTGGTTCTCAAAAGGTCAGAGGCACAGCAAGAGCTAAGCAAAGTGGAGGAACCTTTGATGAGGACCTTGAGTCGATGGTGAAGGACTATCTGAATGACTCAACAGAGGTCTATGTTAATTCTGACCCATTGGCGTATTGGCATGGGAAAAAAGAATTGTGGCCACAGCTCACCAACCTGGCTTTAAACTACTTGTCTTGCCCACTCGCAAGTGTGTCTTCTGAACAGGTTTTCAGTGCTGCTGGTGGCATTGTAACTCCCAAACGGAGCCGCCTCTCGCCCAAAAATGTGGAGAGGTTAACAATGATCAAGATGAATCAGCACCTCATACCACCAGATTTCAGAGTACGAGAAAGCGTGCCGGATGAAGAGGAGGTGGCCAGCAACATAGATGAGGGAATTTCTACTCTGTCAGGTGACACTGAGCTCACCCTGCCTGAATTCGCAGAGTATGATGACGAAGCCTTATTCTTATTCCTGGACCGTGATACCGAGCCCTGAAAATGAGACAACGAATCAATAACTTTCTTTTTCATCCTTATTCACTTTTATTCCTGTGTGTCTGTCTTTCTTTGTTGTGCACAGTTAATATATTTCAAACTTTAATCAGATAATCACAAAATCAAGCCCATCAGCAGAACTGTCTTCACTGGTTTGCTAATTGATTTGAAGTTGCCGCAGTCTGCATTCCTCAGGTTCACAAGTTCAGAAGAACATGCTCCTCTATCCTCCTCCTCCAGACTCCTATTTCCATCAAACCAAAGGGCTGGTTTACGCCCAATGAAGAAAGACTCAGCACTTGTGGGGGTGTTGTTGTACCTCTTTGCAGGTGAGTTGACGGCTCTGGGGCCATTGCTGGGAAGCTCTAATACCGGATAAAAGTGTTTTGGACCAAATCCCAGGCATAATTTTTTTGTGTGTTTTTGATGACTTGCTTGCCTTTGAGGTGCTCTTAGGGGGGGTTACGTCTGTTTGTGGGTGAGTTTCGGGGTCTGGGAGCACTGCTGGGACACTCTAATCTTGATTGCATTTGCTTTTCAGGAAATCCATCGTGGCAACCCCGACTTATGGCCTAGCTACGCAGCGCGTTTGGACCGAAGGCCGAGAAATATTGCAAGTATGAGATTTTGCTTTTGGCCTGTTTGGGGGTGTTATGCTTCTTGGCGGGTGGGTTGGCGTGTCTTGGGGCATTCCTGGGAAGGTCTAATACCGGGTAGAAGTGGTTGGGACAAAATCCAGGCCGATTTTTTTTTGGCTATTTCTGACATTTTGCTCAATGTAGCGTTTTCAGGGGCCTGTCTGGGGGGCTTCCTGGTGTTTGTGGGTGAGTTTCGTGGTCTGGGAGCATTGCTGGGACACTCTAATCTTGATTGCATTTGCTTTTCAGGAAATCCGTCGTGGCAACCCCGACTT
This sequence comes from Lissotriton vulgaris, assembly GCF_964263255.1. Taxonomy (NCBI): domain Eukaryota; kingdom Metazoa; phylum Chordata; class Amphibia; order Caudata; family Salamandridae; genus Lissotriton; species Lissotriton vulgaris. The sequence goes on from NC_141697.1 coordinate 482,866,460, forward strand.
ATGGCCTAGCTACGCAGCGCGTTTGGACCGAAGGCCGAGAAATATTGCAAGTATGAGATTTTGCTTTTGGCCTGTTTGGGGGTGTTATGCTTCTTGGCGGGTGGGTTGGCGTGTCTTGGGGCATTCCTGGGAAGGTCTAATACCGGGTAGAAGTTGTTGGGACAAAATCCAGGCCGATTTTTTTGTGGCTATTTCTGACATTTTGCTCAATGTAGCGTTTTCGGGGGCCTGTTTGGGGGGCTTCCTGGTGTTTGTGGGTGAGTTTCGTGGTCTGGGAGCACTGCTGGGACACTCTAATCTTGATTGCATTTGCTTTTCAGGAAATCCGTCGTGGCAACCCCGACTTATGGCCTAGCTACGCAGCGCGTTTGGACCGAAGGCCGAGAAATATTGCAAGTATGAGATTTTGCTTTTGGCCTGTTTGGGGGTGTTATGCTTCTTGGTGGGTGGGTTGGCGTGTCTTGGGGCATTCCTGGGAAGGTCTAATACCGGGTAGAAGTGGTTGGGACAAAATCCAGGCCGATTTCTTTTGGCTATTTCTGACATTTTGCTCAATGTAGCGTTTTCGGGGGCCTGTTTGGGGGGCTTCCTGGTGTTTGTGGGTGGGTTTCGGGGTCTGGGCGCACTGCTGGCTATATATACTTTACTTTGCAAGAGGTTTGAAGCAAATCCATGGTGGCAGAGGGGAGTTAGGGCCTAGCTGCAGAGCGCGCACGGAGTGATTTGGGAAATTTGTGAAAAATTGACTTAGTCTCCATTTTTGTACTTTTGCTCTTTGGCTGTTTGGGGGTCTTCTACTCGTTTTCCCCTGGGTTGACGGCTCTGGGGCCATTGCTGGGAAGCTCTAATACCGGATAAAAGTGTTTTGGACCAAATCCCAGGCGGAATTTTTTTTGTGTTTTTGATGACTTGCTTGCCTTTGAGGTGCTCTTAGGGGGGGTTCCGTCTGTTTGTGGGTGAGTTTCGGGGTCTGGGAGCACTGCTGGGACACTCTAATCTTGATTGCATTTGCTTTTCAGGAAATCCGTCGTGGCAACCCCGACTTATGGCCTAGCTACGCAGCGCGTTTGGACCGAAGGCCGAGAAATATTGCAAGTATGAGATTTTGCTTTTGGCCTGTTTGGGGGTGTTATGCTTCTTGGCGGGTGGGTTGGCGTGTCTTGGGGCATTCCTGGGAAGGTCTAATACCGGGTAGAAGTGGTTGGGACAAAATCCAGGCCGATTTTTTTTGGCTATTTCTGACATTTTGCTCAATGTAGCGTTTTCGGGGGCCTGTTTGGGGGGCTTCCTGGTGTTTGTGGGTGAGTTTCGTGGTCTGGGAGCACTGCTGGGACACTCTAATCTTGATTGCATTTGCTTTTCAGGAAATCCGTCGTGGCAACGCCGACTTATGGCCTAGCTACGCAGCGCGTTTGGACCGAAGGCCGAGAAATATTGCAAGTATGAGATTTTGCTTTTGGCCTGTTTGGGGGTGTTATGCTTCTTGGCGGGTGGGTTGGCGTGTCTTGGGGCATTCCTGGGAAGGTCTAATACCGGGTAGAAGTGGTTGGGACAAAATCCAGGCCGATTTTTTTGTGGCTATTTCTGACATTTTGCTCAATGTAGCATTTTCGGGGGCCTGTTTGGGGGGCTTCCTGGTGTTTGTGGGTGAGTTTCGTGGTCTGGGAGCACTGCTGGGACACTCTAATCTTGATTGCATTTGCTTTTCAGGAAATCCGTCGTGGCAACCCCGACTTATGGCCTAGCTACGCAGCGCGTTTGGACCAAAGGCCGAGAAATATTGCAAGTATGAGATTTTGCTTTTGGCCTGTTTAGGGGTGTTATGCTTCTTGGCGGGTGGGTTGGGTTGGCGGGTCTTGGGGCATTCCTGGGAAGGTCTAATACCGGGTAGAAGTGGTTGGGACAAAATCCTCACGGAAAAGCCTTTTGGCACTTTTTGTAACTTAGGGTTCGTTAGGGTTAGCCCTAGCAGCAGGATTGCATGTGTTTCGGGGTGTTCTAGATTTTTGCAACTGAGTTCTGGGGTCTTAGAGCACTCGTGAGAATGTGTAATTTTGGTTGCAAGTCATTTGAAGAAAACCCATGGTGGGAAAGGGGGGATTTGGCATAGTTAAAGAAAGCCTTTGCCACTATTCTTAACTTAGGGTTCGTTAGGGTTAGCAGTATTTCTATTGCATGTGCTTGAGTGGGGGGGATTTCGAGTCTTGGAGCGATGCTGGCTATGGCTACTTTTGCTTGGTTGCTTGCAAGTGGTTTGGATGCAATCCACGGTGGGTAAGGGGTAATTAGGAAGGGGGTACTTCGGCCTACTTTTACTTTCAAAGTAAGTTTTGTCACCAGTTTTCTGCTAGGCCTCGTTTTTTGAGATTTGATTGGGGGTCTTCTACATTTTTGCGACTGGCTTTAGTAAGGGTCTGGGTGGGAGCACTGCTAGGAAGATCTAATTTTGTTCTAAAACACAGTTTACAGTACACCTAGCTTGAGGGGAAAGATCCGCTACATTAATTTGCCCATACTTATTTATCCTTCAAAAGGTGACTCAGACAGAGTACGCACTTTCAAAAATATTGTACTGTCTACTAGGAAAATCAAATTGTGACTTTTTGCACTCCACAGCCTACATACCTTATATTTATTTATCAGTGGTGTTGTAATATTATATCACTTCCTGTTTTTCATTGAATAATTACAGGCCGGGTTTCAGTCTCTGCAATGGGGAAAAAAGGATGGAGTCAGGCTTCACAGTAGCGAGCCACAATTCAGCATCAGGCAGGCAGTGGACAGGGTGTCTTCTGGTGACCAACATCGATGGACGAAGCGTCGGCTGCAATGGAGGAGTGCCGCTAATAAGAGGATTTTTTTTCTGCAGGCAACTTACTTACCACTTCCAACAGGACAACTACAACCACATAGATACAGTATCCCTTCCCTTGCCTTTTTCTCTGACTGTGACTGCATTTCTTGGATCTCTCCCTGCTTCTAAATTGATCCCTTAACACATCACTTAGTCCACTCCACTATCACATCTGCACCACACATAGTCATTTGTAAGTGCTCCTACGTAATTCGCAAGTCGCAGCACGCCCCGGCCCGTAGAGGACTGGGATGGCCCCAATGATGAAGCATGTCACCAAGGGGCAACCCTGGTGAGTGAGGGAACACCTAGAAAAAAAGAAATTTCTCCTTTTCTATCTACTATACCTTCCAGACCAACCCCATTGAGTGTTGTTGTGAATGGATTTATAGTGACCAGCAAGGCTCTCGGGTATCTGGCTAGTACAGAGACCTTGTGTTGAATATCGTTATCAATATTTCCACACAGGCCCTGTACTGTCGCATTCTTTCTTCCACAGTTGTCGAAAGTACTACTTACTTTTCACTGACATGCATGCAGTAATGCATGCACTTTCAAAGATTGATGGATAGGTTTGTACCCAAAGAATTGTTTATGTTCAATTGTTTGTCTATGCTGTGCTTTTTTTTACAGGGTGTCTTCTGGTGACCAACATCGATGGACGAAGCGTCGGCTGCAATGGAGGAGTGCCGCTAATAAGAGGATTTTTTTTCTGCAGGCAACTTACTTACCACTTCCAACAGGACAACTACAACCACAAAGATACAGTATCCCTTCCCTTGCCTTTTTCTCTGACTGTGACTGCATTTCTTGGATCTCTCTCTGCTTCTAAATTGATCCCTTAACACATCACTTAGTCCACTCCACTATCACATCTGCACCACACATAGTCATTTGTAAGTGCTCCTACGTAATTCGCAAGTCGCAGCACGCCCCGGCCCGTAGAGGACTGGGATGGCCCCAATGATGAAGCATGTCACCAAGGGGCAACCCTGGTGAGTGAGGGGACACCTAGAAAAAAAGCAATTTCTCCTTTTCTATCTACTATACCTTCCAGACCAACCCCATTGAGTGTTGCTGTGAATGGATTTATAGTGACCAGCAAGGCTCTCGGGTATCTGGCTAGTACAGAGACCTTATGTTGAATATCGTTATCATTAATTCCACACAGGCCCTGTACTGTCGCATTCTTTCTTCCACAGTTGTCGAAAGTACTACTTACTTTTCACTGACATGCATGCAGTAGTGCATGCACTTTCAAAGATTGATGGATAGGTTTGTACCCAAAGAATTGTTTATGTTCAATTGTTTGTCTATGCTGTGCTTTTTTTCTTGTCTCCCAAAACCTTTCCCAAAAACCCCCGTACCCATCCATTTTTCAAACCCTAACCCTCTTCCCCCTTGCTGTGTGGTTTTGATTGATGTGTGACTAAATTACAGCAATAAATCCACACACTTGCTGGGGAGGATAATGTGATAGCAACAGGCTGGTGAAGAAATCCGAGGATATATTCTTACTCTGCTTGACAAAGACCCATGGCTAATGTCAAAGAACTGCAACCGAATTAGTAGTTATACTTTACCATTTGTTAGGCTACAATGTGGCACTGTTCTAGTGTACTTCTGTCACCTGCTATATTCTCAGTTGTACCGTTAAATTGCTCAGGAGGACAAACCAGATTTATTTTTCATTTTTTTCATAGGCATGCAACTGCCACTGTGTCACACCACTAGTACCACCGCTATGAGGAAATTTTATCCGACCAAGATTGCCAACCTTATTCGCTGGTTATCGTGGAGCCAGCCCTGGGTCTAGCCCTACTTTCAAACACAAATTACAGGTAAGATAAGCGTTTGGTGGTTTGGGGGTATAATGGAGTATTAGTAGGAGAGACGAGAGACTGACGGTAGTACTACTAAAGTCCTAGGACTCTTGGATTCACTTCAATTACTCTGTGAGAGGCACTTAGTGTTGAAAACATTTGGGCATTTACACTTAAAGGAAGAAAATGGAACTAAACTTTCAGGAAAACAAAGTCACTGTAAACCCCCACCCACCAGGCAAGCAGTAAGAAACGGGTATGCTCAGATAAAGTTTGATAAAGTATATTTATATCCCTAACAAAATAATCTCCCGCAAGACCCTCCCTAACCCCAACGATTGTCCTTCAAAAGTCCCCAAAAACCCAACTCCCAATTCCCACCCCCCAAAAGTCTCTAAAAAAGGGGCAAGGGACACTATGGGTGGATGCTGTCTACTTTTTGGGCCAGGGCATCATGCTCCTGGCGGAGCAAGGCGTGCTCTACGCGGAGCCCCTCCAACTGGTTGGAAATGTGGTGGAGCTCCTGCTGGAGGCGGGACACCATCAGGGTACTGCGGCGCAGGCGTGCCTTCAATGCCTTGCAGGTGCAACGGCTGTGAGAGGAAGCTGTTGTCCTTGCTACTCGGCGGTGGCGTTTGGCTTTGGCAGCCCGGCTCAGTCTGGGTGGACCACTGTGCTGGGTGGCACTGGCAGCCCGTGGGGGCACGGAGGCCGATGCAGACGACGTAGTTGTTGTGGTCGACTGCACACTTTCTTCGCCCTCCAGGGCCACCAGGCGCCGATATTCGGCCACAGTGGCATCGATCCTCCGTTGCCGGGCCGCTCTAGCCAGCTCCTTCCTCCTTGTTCGTTTGGAAGGAGAACCTATATGAAGAAAGAAAGACATAGTCTGTAACCAATGCTCTTTAAGATTAACTCAATCATTCAGCAGAAATTTGTGTTGCACTACAACTAGCTAATTGCAAGCGCATTACATAACTATTGAGGCCAGTATCTATCTAACCTCACACTTCTTCATCCTTGCTCTAACATTAGTGGGAGTTTAAGGAACAAATCCTACGAGCACTATGGACTTCCATTGGAGTCGACTATGAAAGTACACCAGTCTTATTCTTCTTCTTGTCTCTTGTTTAGGAAAATTGGTACGTTATCTTCTGCAAGCCGGCATAATGCCAGCGCAGTAAACTTGCACCCGAGAAAAAGAGACGCACGCCATGAGGAGTGACCTAGACTTGCGTTGCGTTACTGTACCCGTCCAGTACATGCAGGTGGTGAAGCTCTTACTTTTCTATTACGGGTGGCACTGAGAATACTCTGTTACAACTCAAGGGCTACTGCTTAATTAATTTAACTTTCACCCTACAGTGGAAATGAGTACTAGAAATGGAAAATTGAAGAAGATAAATAATCTGATTATCTATCACTTCACATGGGATGTTTTTGCTTATATATGGGATGACTTTAGGTGCTTTGCTTTTTATTGAGTGACCAGTGATACATCCACACATGAATGACTGAGTACTACTAAACTTATTAAGAGAGGTAGGAAGTGGCCACCGTAATAACCGGATCTATGCTGTGCTTGCAATACAAACTACTGCTACTATTGATGGTAGTATTTGGACAAAATTAAAACTTCTTTTCCTTGCCTTTCCTACACTGGAACGGACTTGCGGGTGCAGTGTTACATGCTCTTCAAAGTTACACTTAGTTCATCCACTGACCGTCTACTCTCTCTAGATCATGGGTACTCACAAACTTTCTCTCAGGGGCTAAATTTACAGTGTAGTTTGTGGCCGAGGGCCGCACTGGTGGGGGCGGAGTCAGAGGGGGCGGGGCTAAAGCAAAACGAAAACTTGTGACCATGAGGTTGCACACAGGTCCCTGCAGCAGATGCCTTCATCCACTGAGCCACCAGACCCAGCATTTACATACATCTCTCTCCCTCCTGCTCTCCCTCCTGCCCTCCCTCTCCATCTCTCTCTCCCTCCTGCCCTCCCTCCCCCTCTGTCATCTCACTGTGTGTGTGTCTATCTGTGTCAGCCTTCAGCCCGGGTTGAGGCCGCTTCCTCAACGCGCACACACAGACAACACCAAAGTACTTAACAGGTCTTTAAAAGACCATTAACATATTATTGAGGCTTTGTTTGTTGTAGCGCCCCTGCATCTCCACCCTGACAATCACTGCTTGCCCGGCCCCACAGAGCAGAGGCTTTGTTCTATTTCACCTCTTTGTGGCCTTGCATCTCCACTCTGCTCTGTGGGGGCCGGGGGAGCAGTGATTGTCAGAGTGGAGATGCAGGGGCGCTAACAGGTGAAATACAAAAAAGCCTCTGCTCTGTGGGGGCCGGGGGAGCAGTGATTGTCTGCAAGGTCTGCAAGGTCTGCGCACCGCCAAGGAAGGCTTGCCGGGCCACCACCGGCCCGCGGGCCATACTATGAGTACCCCTGCTCTAGATACACATATGCTATCTAAGAGTCAGATAGTAGCATGATCCAGGTATATGGACACATACAGTTTCTGTGTCACCCACCCAGGCTGTTGTCCTTCCACCCATCATTGCTTCATAATTCACACAGCCATGCATCTCATATTCTTGCCTTCCCAGCTAGTCTTCAATCTCAATAAGTAAGGAATATATAAGAGCTTACCTCTGGCCACCACCACCACCGTCTCAACTCTCACAGCCGCCGCCTCCTCCCCTGAAGAATCGAGCACCACCACCTCCACGCTGGCCCCGCCACCAGATGTTCCACCTACAAAGTACATTGAAGAATGTTAGAATAAAGCACTCACTAGTCTTTGGTCTAGGAATGAAGACATGTGAAAACAATGTAATTTGTGACTGTCTACTTTAAAGTTAAAAAAAAATTCCCTTTTTCCAGGGAAGGTTGTCTTGCTGCACTTTTTGGCACAACTGATGAAGGCTGGTTTTTTAACATGCACCATTTTTCTCCACACAGACAGAAGATGGACTTCTAACAACAAGATCAAGTCGAAACCAGGTGAGAGCTCGGCTCGACCACAAGAAATGTCTTCAATTAATCGTCAGCACTAACCACTTTTCCATTATCAGTTACACGTTTAGTTTTATTATGACTTCATTTTAATAAATGTGTTTACTTTTAATAAAGCTTTTAAACTTAAATACAATCTGTGTTTTTGGTCCAGACTAGAGTGACTGAGCGAAAGGTTTTGCAATTTTTGCAAGCATGAGTCCAGATAGAACACTTAAAAAGACATTATGGACAATCCCAGAGGACTGCACTAAGTTGATAGAGCTATTGCGGACTAGAATCATGGGAGTTTCGCCAACCGTGCAATCTTAGTTAGCTACACAGACAGACTAATAAGAATAATCTAGTAATACCACAGGGAGTCATAGTAGAGGCAGGATAAGAATTTAGATACAGTCTACAAGAAGATGAAAGACAATTTTGAAAAAAGTCAAATGAGGAATGCTAGGAAAAATAGGTACTAGTCTAAAATGAAAACTTACTGGGGCCAGCAAAGGAGCCCTCGCCTGCCCGATCCTGGCCCTGTTGAACAGCATCCGCCGCCTGCTGCTCCTGTGTCCTCCTCTCGCCCCTGGGGGGAGCTGACGTACAACATGAAAGAAAGAACAGAAAACATGGATGATTGTTGCTTGTCAATGTCAACTAAATCAAACATTTCAAAAGAACAATAACAAAATATTTCCGCGAAATTATATTGATTAGGGTTAGTTTTCATTTATTTGCGGACCTGTGACTTCGAAAGTCACGTAACTCACTAAACAAAGTACTGAAAGGTTCACCTAGGACTGGCAGGCAGCAGTCTGCAGGCAAGACGCAAAGTGACAGACAAACTCCATTGTGATTTCAGTCAGATCAGTGACAACACTAACAGTTGCCTGCTACATTACCAGTCATTTAAATAGTCAAACTATCAATCCACCGCCACTATTTTTCTTATTGTCAGGGGTACAAAGGAAGGGGCAGATTTAAGCCCCTTGCGGCTCTTTTGCTCTGTTCTTGCGTGACTTTTGTGACGCAGCAGCTAAACAAAAAAGGGCGCCATGGTGTGGCGTATAATATTATAACAACGTGACGCATTTGAGAGATGCATCCCGTTATAAAGCCCTGCGCCATCAGGGGGCGTTCCGGCGCAAGGGAGGGCATTCCTGCGCTGGAACACATCCTAAAAGTGGCTGAGGGAAATCTACAAAATTTCAATCAGTCACCTTTAGGACAATGATGCGTCACACAAACCCTGCATCTGCTTGAAGCAGACGTACGGCTTGACCCAGCATTGGGGAGATAGGGTACCCCAGAGCATTGCTGGAGCTGCGCCATCGTTGCGACGCAACTCCAGCAGTAAAGCTTCGGTGACGTTTTGGGCCCATGGTGCGCCACATTGCAAATACGGCGCACCATGTTTGGTGGTGGTAGCGGGCCGCACAATTAATGGCGCATCCCTGCTACTTTGCAGGGATGCGACGGTAATTGCAATTCTGCCCCTTAGGGGCATACTTACTTACGCGTTCTGGCGCATCTCCAGAGATGCGCCAGATCAAATGCGTCACGCAAAACTACCCTTGCGACACGGCAGATGCGCCTCATTTACAATGCGGCGCACCCTGGCGCAAGGGTAGGCACTTGCGTGACGCATCTCGTCACGTAAGAGCGGCGCATCGCTGGAGTCACGTCGCCAACGCAATGCAACTCCAGTAATGCTCAGGGCCACCCAATACTTAACATGCTGTGTCAGTCCTTTCGCCTGCTTCAAGCAGGCATAAGGAATTGAATTGACGTAGCAGCGTCGCAGAAGTGCCTGCGTTAAATCTTGTAGATTTCACGCAGGCAATTTTGCGAGGCGCACAGCCGCCGGACCGCCCACCCTGCGTACTAGGAACGCACCCATTGTGGTGCAGGCCCATGGCTTTATAACGTGACGCATCTCCCTAGATGCGTCATGCTGTAAATGACTCGCAGGGATGCAGCACGTTTACGCCGCTGTTGCGTCACGCAAGGCAACGTAAACGTGGCGCAAGGGGCTTGTAAATGTAATCTGCCCCCTAGTGTCTAGCATTACGCAGTTCTGTAAAGTACACTCATACATAATAGTTACTCAGGCCAATGAGACCAAGAAATAGAAAACAAATAAGCATAGTAGCAACGCCACTGAGAAGGAGAGCAGTGCACCTGAAATGCACAGAAGATTTTGAAATATAATTTAACTACAATGTAATCGTCATCAGCGGCATTATTGGCTTGCTCCATGTAAAAAACAAATATTTGCAATACAACAACACAGAGCAGGAGAAAACATCATAGTAGTGAGTGATGAAATGGCTACTACTACTCACCAAGCCCGGGGATCTCCAAGCCGAGCTGGTCCAGCAGGTCGCGCTCCCGGTCCAGGAGGTCCGTCCAGCGATGGGTGACCTGGCTGTAGGTGCGCTGGACCCCGTAGAGGTGGGATATGGCCCAGCACACCTTCTCCCACCGCTTCCGGCGCTCCCGCATGTTGTAGCCGCCGGCCGCGATCCTGCCGCCTCCCGCGATGGTCCTGGGCAGGCGGCGCTGGATGAAGTAGACCAGCGCGCCCACTTCCTCCGGGCTGAATATCTCCCGTCGCGTCACCTGCTCCCCCCTCAATCTCCCGCATGCTGTCCTGGCACTGGGTCCAGTACTACTCCCCGCCGCCGCTGCGGCCCTCAAGTGCCTGGGCAGCTTCACGGCGCCTGGCTTGACCATGGTCTGGGCAGGTAAGGTAGGAAGAAGTAGAAAATTAAGAAAGAATAGGATAGGGAAGAAGAAAAGAAAAGAGTTTAAAAAGTAGTTTAAAAGTAAAGAAAAATAGCAGAAAAGACAAAAATATACAGCTAGGAAAAGAGAGGGATAGATAAGAAGCAAAATCGTAAAAAAAAAACTGAAAACAAGCAAAGGATGGCAAAGATACCAAGAGGATTAAACACCATGCCCAGACACAGGAAATTAATGAAAAACAAGATGGCCGGCGCCCGTTCACGAGCGCAAAAGTAAGTTCGCGCGAGATTTCCCTCGCGATCTCGTGTAAACCTCTAGATTTCCCTCGCGATCTCGTGCGAACCTCTACTCGCAATGCGCTTACTGCGCGAGATTATACATAGCGGGCGGAAACTGAAATGCGTCACGCAAACAAAATGGCCGCGCCCGTACTCGACCTTGGGGTAAATTCGCGTGTTGCGCTGCAAGCGGCTCGCGAATACTGCAAAAAAACTCGCGAAACAACAAGCCGCAAAAAAAATAAAAAGCTCATTCGCACGAATTGGCGGCTTCCGCGGTCGGTTTCGCACGACGCCGCGCCCCGCGAATAGCGCGAAAAACCCGAAAAACGATTTTAGCAAAAGCAAAAGCAATGAGCAGGTGCAAAAGGTCAACCTCATGATTTGTAACGATTCCCTGTAGTGCTTCCTGAGGGGGCCCTCCAGAATTCGGTTGCCTGCTTGCAACTATTGTGTGACCCTGCTCTGACCTTAACTGTATGCCACAAAGGTCCTGATTTACAGCTAAAGGAGCAGACAAGCAGGTGCCAGGCTGGAACTTCAAATTCTTTCAGTGACACATTAATTAGCCCCTAATTCATTATTGTCAGTTGGGGCAGGGCAGGTGTTGTTAATAAACTAACCCCAAATTAATTCATGTCAGTTCAAGCAGGGCAGGTGGGCTTGCTTTTCCCCCACATCTTCTACAGTGATGATGAACCAGAGGGTGGCATTGATGTAACAGAGGGTGGCATGGGTCAAAAAGAGGGTGCCAGTGGTGAAACAGAGGGTGCTGGGAGGCTGTGATGATGAACCAGACGTAGAAACAACATAGTCGCGACCGTTGCGAGCTGACAAGTAAGTTCGCAATTGCGAACTAGTACCAAATCCTCGCGAACTGGCAGAAATACTTGCGAACACAAAAAAAAAAATCCGCAAATTCGCGAGAATTCACGGATTTTGCGGATTGCGAATTCGCAAATCCGCAAAATTCGCGAACGCGAGATTCGCAAAATTCTCCCATGCTTACCTAGTACCCAAAATATTGTTAATTTGTTTTCTAAATATTCTTTTTTAGTTGTTGGGAAGTTTTACAATGACAAAGTGATGATCGCGAATACATCGTGAAGTTGCTAAACTAACGCAGACAGTCAATGGCCACTAGCATTACCAAAAATAATAACTACAAAAATCCATTCCACACATTACACTACACTACACATATTACTATATACATACTTCTTTCAAAGCATATTTCAACACATAATTTTATTCTTAGTTTCTTTAGAAACCATCTTTCAGACCTATTTTCAGTTTTCGCGGGTATTCAGAATGTCGTGATGATGTTATTAACCGCAACGATTGCGCCTTTTCCTGAAAGTCGAAAGTGAATTTATCTACACATACTACAGGGCGAAATCGCTACATAGTCTGTACAATGAAATCCCCTTAACAAATACCCTTCCAACAAGTTGGAAGGGCTCAATCATTAATGCAATCTACAAGGGTGGTGAACGAGCGGAGCCGGCAAACTACTGGTTAATTGCACTCATGGGCATGGAAGCGAAATACTTTGCCACACTTATCCTGGAGGACCTGGTGGAATGATCCAATACAAATGGCCCGATTCCCGTTATTCAAACAGGATTTCGCAAAGGATGTGGCACCACAACAAACATTTTAGCTCTGGTAACTATGGTCGATAAATGCAAACGCCAGCGAAGACCGGTACATGCATATTTTATAGACTTCAAATCGGCGTTCGATCGAATGAAACGAGGACTACTATGGGCCAAACTACACAAACTGGGGCTTCCGGACAAAATATTACGCCCTACCATCGAACTCTACACAAACACGTGGGTCTGTGTAAAACTAATGAATGGTACCAAATTATCAAAAAAAATACAAACTGAGATTGGAATAAAACAAGGCTGTGTATTAGCCCCCATCTATTCAATGTTTTTATGGCTAACCTCTCACCTTGATTGGATCAAGCAAATGCTCACCCACCACAGCTGGGAAGATTGTCCATAACGCATCTTTCTTATGCAGACGATATAGTTCTGTTTAGCCTGACCCGTGTAGGCCTTCAAAGGGCACTTAACGAACTTTTGCTGTTTGCTAACACCAACGCACTAGAGATTAAAGAGACAAAACAAAAACGATGTCGTTCACGAACAGCCCACGACAACAGTATCAATTTAAATTAGCAGAAAAGCGCCTTGAAATATTAAAAACCTATAAGTACCTAGGGGTATATATCGACAAAAGTCTGAACTTCCAATCACAGATTCAATATCTTGGAAAAAAAGGAAACGGAAATATTTATGCCTTTTGCGCTATTGCGAAGAAGTTACATGGCCCGTCATTCTCACCTCTAATCTCTGTGATGACCGCAAAACTCCTACCGTCAATCACATATGGGAGCATAGTGCTAAATGGGAAAGATGTCAAAATCTTAGACTCAATACAGACAAAGGCATACAAAAAAGTTTTCAGGCTACCACAGTCAGCAGCCCCGGCACAGGTCCGACTTGAATTTGGCCTAATCAAGCAGGATATTGGGAGAAAATATGCGACAATTAAAACATGGTATAAACTATGGCAAAATAGATCCAATCTGCTAAATGATGCCCTGTGGCAATCCCAGGAGGATCCAAATTCAAGTTACGGTAAATACTTAAAAAAGGCATTAGATGATACTAAGATGAAGGAGATGTGGTCTAAGAACCCGTCATTTCAAATCTTCCGTGGCTTAGCAAATAAGTCATCAAAACTGCAATCATTATTGGCAGACAAAGCCACCTTAGCAAAAAGATCACACGGATGGATGGTTCTCCAATCATATACTACACTTCGACTGGCGGAATACCTCGGCGCAACATACTTGCCGCACTTAAAACTCAATTTAATGGCATCTAGATTCGGGGTATTATCAAGCAGAGTGGAACAACCATCATGGAAATATCGTGGCCTCAAATCTTGTGGCTTATGTGGGGAAGCCTGGCAAGACATGGTCCATCTAATATGCGTTTGTCCTAATTTAAAAATGCAACATATGCGATTACTGAAAAAGGCATTTAATGAAAGAGGTATTCGAACATGTAGAAGGGCAATAATTAAAGGACTCAGCACGACTGACCCTCAGCTGGCTTGTAAAATAATGAAATTTTTACTGTATTATGAGACAAATTTTAAATTGGCATAATGAGAAGAGACATTGCTGTTGTTTACTAAGATAATGTTTAATTCATAAGTGGGTTCATGCTTTTAAAAAAAAATCCTATCATTCTTTTAAATAATATTTTATATTGACCTTATATTTGTATTATGAAGTTGTTATGGTTTTAACTAACTTAAACAATAAAGACATTCATACACTTATTACAGTATTTTACACACTATGGATTTCTTAGAGTATTCTGTAAAATCATGTTTTTGTAGAGAGTTTCTAAAAAAAATCCCTAAAACATATTCTATTTTTTCACGGTGGCTCCGTTGACCACAATGACGTCGGAAATTGCATAAGCCTCATGGACATCTCGCGAAAGCGGATAACAAAAGTAGACATTAAATGGCTAACAACAAATCCAAAAATAATATTTACGCTCGTATTTCGAAAGGCATGGGGTGGGAAGGAGGGAGGGGGCAGGGGGATAGGGGGGCTTCTTAGTACAGATTCTATACTCTTGTGTGCTCTTCTCTTTCTCTATCTTTTCTTTTCTCTCGGACAAACACACTCGGTCACTAAACCTTCAGCGCAAACTAGCAAAAACATAAAAAGATATTACAGGAGGGAGGGGATGGTCCCTAACTCAGGGTGGCTTACTACCCAAAAGACACCACCACGGAAGGGCAAATCCAAGCATAAGACATGACACAACCCAAGCAAACGCAACTACTCTCAGACATCAAAGTAGTCTCACTTAACTGTAAAGGGCTCAATCACCCGGTCAAGAGAAGGAAAGTAATTGATTACCTAACAAAGCTAAAGAGTGATGTGTGCATGCTCCAACAAAAGAAAATTATTGTGGGGGGACGCACAGCGACTGAAAGCGAACTGGATAGGGCAAACCCTCTGCTCACCAGCTGTACATAAAAAGAGAGGTGTAATAACACTAATAAACAAGAAAGCCAGACTAGTGCTCCATGAATGCTATGCTGATGAGGAAGGAAGAATGCTAATATCTAGTCTCAAACAAGGTGATAAAATGGTCCACATCGCCAATATTTACGGTCCTAACACAGAGAATGAGACCTTTTGGAATGAGGCGGAAAACAGACTCAGCAAGCTTCCCCAAAACGATCTACTGATCGTAGCCGGTGACCTCAATCAGGTCCTAGACCAAGCTATAGACAGACACCTGCAAAGGGTCAGCCACCACTCTCATGGGCGACAAACCCTTAAGAATCTGTGCACCAAGCTCCAGCTTAAGGACCCCTGGAGACTCCAACACCCAGATGCTAGGGACTACACCTTCTACTCTGACCCCCCACAACTCATACAGCAGGACAGACTACATCCTCATTTCAGCCACACACACACACCTTATAGAACACACAGAGATCGATCCGAGAACAATATCAGATCACTCCCACATCAGTCTAACACCTAACGGACGCCAAAACAAACAAATAAGCCGTAGATGGAGATTTAACAGTGACGTCCTTAGAAACCCTGCGAATGCAGCCGCCATAGAGGAGGCCATAAAAGAATACCTAGATTTCAACGACAAACCAGACGTAGACAAGTGCATACTCTGGGACGCCATGAAGGCCACAATTAGGGGCAAAATATTAAGCATTAAGTCTAGAATGAACAGAGACAGAAACAAAACAGTACTAGAACTTGAGGGGCAGATTAAAGACCTATAAATGCGCCATAGCGCCAACCTGGCTGACAAAAACACCCTCGCGGCACTAACGAGGAAGAAATACAAACTCAACAAAATACTAAGCGAAAGGGCAGGTACCTGGATAAACAGATACAAAACAATGAACCTGTGCTCAGCAAACAGAGCAGGTAAAGCGCTTGCCTCATACCTTAAGAGCAAACAGAGGCAGCACGCTATTGCAGCAATAACAGACTTAAACAAGATATCCCAAACATCAAACAAGGAAATCCTCAGGGTCTTGAAAAACTTTTATGAGGACCTGTACAAGGAAGACAAGAACTTCAAAACAGATGGGGGAGCCGGTCTCCTAGATAAGTTAACTCTTCCTAGGCTGACAGAGACGCAACGCGCTTCACTAGAGCAAGATATATCCGGGGCAGAGACAGAGAAAGCAGTGGAAGCCCTCAAAGATAACAAATCGCCCGGCCCAGAGGACTTCATGGCAGGGTTCTACAACTCACTGGTGGGCTTCCTCAAAAACAGGATGTCCCAGGAAAACACAAGACTCCTATGACACATAATAAATCACACATCTTCCAACACAAAACCAGCAGCCATGATCGCGGTGGACGCCGAAAAGGTGTTCGATAGAGTCTCATGGCGTTTCCTTGACCAGTGCATGCAAAAGTTCGGACTAGGTGACAACTACAGAAAAATGGTGATGGCACAATATAAAGACCCGAAAGCCCATGTGGTAGTCAACGGGGGAACATCCAAACCCCTGAGTTGGGAAAGAGGAACCAGACTAGGCTGCCCACTCTTCCCAGCACTTTTCCTACTGTCCCTGGAACCTTTGCTGACCATGATCAGGAACAACGCCGAAATAAAGGGAATGCCAATCATGGACAACATAGTTAAATTAGCTGCATATGCAGCCGATATACTTATCACAACAGAGGACCCTGGGCCCTCCATAGCAGCGCTAATGATCACCATTGAATAATATGCCCAGATATCTGGTTACAAACTCAACAGGAGCAAGTCTGAATGCAAGCCACTTAATGTACACACTACAAGGGATGTATTGGGGGTCTCAGGACTGTCCTGGCAGAAAGGTTTCCTAAAATACTTGGGCATCTACTTTGGCAGGGACCTTAAATCAACAATTGACTACAACGAAAAAATATTACTAAACAAGCTAAAAGAGAAATTAGACTCATGGTCGCCAAAATTTGTCAGCTGGTGGGGTAGGGTAGAAACAATAAAAAATGATGCTAACACCCATGGTTAACTACTTGCTTAGTATGCTCCCACTCATAACCATGGAAGAGTTCCATAAAAAGCTGAACTTCCTGACAAATAAATTCCTCTGGAGGGGCAAGAAAGCCAGGATAAGCCTGCAGAAATTAAGGCTGAGCAAAGACTTAGGGGGGCTCAACATCACCAACTTCAAAACATTCCAGACAGCCTGTCTAGCCAAACAAGGGATATACTGGCTCTCGCCAGAACAGGACTACACCCCAGCTTGGTTGGCGCTAGAGAGAGCAATCCTAAGAGGCCTTGACACTGTGGTTCTACTTACGGCCAACAAACACCCAGAGACCAACAACACTATTCTCAAAAACACCAAGAATGCCCTCCTCAAAGTGGACAAAAGAATGGAAAAGAGCATTAGAAACACTAAATGGGAGTCTATCTGGTTCAACACTAAGATAAAATACAAGGACAAGGTACTTAGCTTGGACCCATGGACTGAACGGGGTATCTCCACCCAAGCCAACTAGAGACACACAACACCCGACCACCTTTGCCTGCCTAAATCAAGAACACGACTTACCGGACATAGAACTCTACAGTTTTCTGAAAATCAAGGCAGCTATCACTAGAGCAGACCTAACCAAAGAAACCTCATCAATCCACCAATATATGGCTAACCTAAACAAAATTGGCCACCAATCATCACACCTATATAAGCTCCTAAGCCCAAAGACAACAAGATTAAATGCCAAAACCATAAATTATTGGGAAAACCTGCACACCAGACATCTTAGCGAGGAAAGAAAAGGCACAACTATGGACATCAGCAGCTAGAAATAAAATCACCCCAATCCTCGCACAAACCAAATATTGGCTCCTTCATAGAGCTGACTGGACCGCAGCTCGCCTGGCGGTTGTCGGGCTCAGCAACAACGACCTTTGTTGGAACTGCCATAAGCAAAAAGGAGACTTAGCACACATTATCATTCACTGCCCCAAAGTAAAGACATTCTGGAGAAGGGTAAGGGAGTTCATATTTAATGTAATGGGATACAACCCACAACCAGACATCCACAATGTAGTCACGGCGTTCATGGCTCCAGAAATCCAGTCTAAAAATGATAGCAGCCTGATTGACCTCCTGCTCACAGCCGCAACCAAAACTATCCTCTCCAACTGGAAAGACACAGGGAAAGCTTCCTTCAAAAGCTGGTTCAACTGGATCACTTTTCTAAGGGGAGCGGATAACATAACACAGAAACACTCACCCCATGGCCGCTAATGGGGCGAGATGTGGCACACCCTGGACAACTACCTGGGTTCGCACAAACCTCCGTAAACAGCCCTCGCGTCCTGACACCCCTTCACCCAGCTGTCTCCCATTGCAAGCTCTGGAAGGTTGGCCGCTAACTAAAATGCCAATCACCTCGTCCGTCCCCTCCTCTTCCCTTCTCTCCCACTTTTCTCTCATTTCACACTTTTCTTCTCCTGCTCACGAAGGCAGCGCACAAGAACTTTATATGTTGCAAATGTCACATGCCAATTATGCATGCTCAAAATATAAGCGTCCCATCACAGCTATTGTATACTAACGGCGAGGTATGACGCTAGAACAAGACCAGTATTGACTTCTTGTTCTCTGTACTAATTATGTAAAAAGAATCTAATAAAATCATTTGAAATTAAAAAAAAATAATAATAATAATCCATTCTGAACATTGCCCTACACATATTACTCTATACATACTTCTTTCAAAGCATGTTTAAACTCATATTTTTGTACTAAGTTTCTTTAAAAACCATCTTGCAGACCTATTTTCAGTTTTCACAGTTATTCAGAATATCGCAATGACATCATTAACCGAGATGAACGCGCTTTTTCCAGAAAGTCTAAAACACATTTATTCACACATATTACAGTATTTTACACACTAGTTTCTAAAGTCTTGTTTTTCCTAAGAGTTTCTATAAAAACCATCTCTAAGACCTATTTTATCTTTTTGCGGTGACTCCGGAGATCGAAATGATGTCAAAAATCACGATTTTTCTGGACACGTTGCAAAAGAAAAAAACAAAAGCAGACATATGACCACCAACACATCCAAAAATAATATGTAAAATAATCCATTCTGAACATTGCTTTACACATATTACCATATACATACTGCTTTCAAAGCATCGTTAAAAACCATCTTTCAGACCTATTTTCCATTTTCGTGGTTATTCATGATGTATTGATGACGCCGCTAACCACGACGATCGCACTTTTTCCATAAAGTGTAAAACACATATATTCACACATATAACAGTGTTTTACACAGTGTATATATATATATATATATATATATATATATATATATATATATATATATATATATATATATATATGTATATATATATATATATATATATATATATATAGATATATATATATATATATATATATATCAATCAATCAGAGTACTTGTAAAGCGCGCCATTTACCCGTGAGGGTCTCAAGGTGCTGAGGGGAGGGGGTGCCGCTACTGCTCGAAGAGCAAGGTCTTGAGGAGTCTCCTGAAGGCAAGTAGGTCTTGGGTCTGCTGTAGGTGGGTAGGGAGGGTGTTCCAGGTCTTGGCTTGGAGGTAGGAGAAGGATCTGCCGCCGGAGGTTGTTTGTTGGGTGCGGGGGACATGGCGAGAGCGAGGCTGGCAGAGCGGAGCTGGCGGATCGGGGTGTAGAAGTTGAGTCTGCTGTTCAGGTAGGCTGGTCCAGCGTTGTGGAGTGCCTTGTGTGCGTGGGTGAGGAGCTTGAAGGTGATCCTCTTGTCGAAGGGGAGCCAGTATAGGTCTCTCAGGTGGGAGGTGATGTGGCTGTGGCGGGGGACGTTGAGGATCAGTCGGGCGGAGGCGTTTTTGATGCGTTGTAGTTGTCGTAGGTGTTTGGATGGGATTCCTGCGTAGAGTGCATTGCCGTAGTCCAGTCTGCTGCAGACGAGGGCCTGTGTCACTGTTCTTCTTGTTTCGGTCGGGATCCACTTGTAGATCCTGCGGAGCATGCGGAGGGTGTTGTAGCAGGAGGAGGAGACGGCGTTGACCTGTTTAGACATGGAGAGGGAGGAGTTGAGGTTGAATCCTAGTTTGCGTGCATGGTCGGTGGGTGTCAGTGCTGTTCCCAGTGAGGACGGCCACCAGGAGTCGTCCCAGGCTGAGGGGGTAGGTCCGAGGATGAGTACTTCCATCTTGTCCGAGTTCAGCTTCAGACAACTGTTCTGCATCCAGTCGGCGACAGCCTTCATTCCCTCGTGGAGATTGGTTTTGGTGATGTGCGGGTCCTTGGTAAGGGAGAGGATGAGCTGGGTGTCGTCCGCATAGGAGATGATGTTGAGGTTGTGCTGAATTACACCAAATTTGGCAAAAAGATAGCCCTTGGTTCAAAAAGAGCCCTTTTTGTTAAATGGTGTAAATCTGTTCAGTAGTTTTTTTAACATTGATGGAAAAAGAAATATATCTTTATATATCTGGGCAGAGTCTAACCACACATCTCATCGTGAGATCTGATTGGCTGTCAGCACTTCATCCAAGAAGTGTTGGCAGCCATCTTGGGACCAATATACATGATAGCAGATCATTAAAAAGCATTGCAGTTCATAGAAGATTTTAAGACTTTAGTTACATTATAAATCATTTGTTGATGGTACCATACTCATTTTAGGAAATGTGGTGTGTTCTAAGGTGATTTTACCATGTGAAAAAGCCTCCTGCTGTGATATCATGAACCATGTTTGAGAGAAAACTAATATCTCATGCTTTTCCCACAGAGGTTTGGAAGGTGATCTATAAGCTAAACTGGGAGCATATTTTCTGTAAATTCACATTATCTTTCTCAGTCATGTGAAAATGAAGTCTGACATTCTCAGTAAAACATGTACATCCAACAAGGGTAGAGACTGTCAGTTTATCCATTTGTGTTCTACTGCAGCTTCTCAGAGTGTTCTAAAGAAAAACGAGAGCACTAACAGTCCTACTTATGACAAATGTATTGCACACCTGAACCCATCTTGATTGGAATACATTGGTAACTCTTAAAACATTTAATTTAAAAAAGGAACAAAATGAAGGAGTTCATTTTCCCATTGAAAGTATGATTAGTGCAGCAGAAAGAAAAATGAGGGCACATTTTGAGTAACTTCTCAAATCCTCTTCTATTTCATTAAAAAATTCCGACATGCAGACTGCAACATGAACTTTTAGTACCAGCAGCAGACTTCCATGGTGAGCAGTAGCTTTATTACAGTGATCTAATGAGCAACTAGATTGCTAACATTCAGAATGTATGGCAAATGTGTGACATATCTTAATTCCTTCTTGATAGATTCAAAGTAAAAAAACTGAAAGCATTTCCTACTAAGGAGACTGCAGTAAATGAGGAAATTAGGAAACTTCACAACAAATAAATCTCCCAAAATGGCCACCAGAGAAAAAAGAGCCCAAATGTAGCACAAATATCACCCAGATGCAGCCCGCATGTAGCGCAATGACAGAAGTGTGCAAAACACTTTTTATTTTTTGTGTTTTTGCAGTTTTATATAGTGCAAACTTGTCAGGTATTGAAGTGCTTTACATGAGCATCACACAAGAACAAATTCATTTTGGTTTTAGACATGGGGAGATTAAGTTCTTTGACCAGAATCACAGAATGTCGAGCAGAAGCAGAAACTCCAACCTGGTTCCCCAGTTGCAAAGTCTGCAGCACTGGAAGTAACACCACATCCTCTCCCCTTAGTGCAACATTTAATCAAGTGGTCAACTGGATAAATAAACATAAAGATAACAAATAATTTTAAAGTGCTTTGTCGCTATTGGAAAACTCAGAAAATATGTCCTTATTTTAGTTTTTTTAGAGCACTAACCATAATTTTGATGCAAATAAGTCCCTCTCATATATGTAATTTCTAAAGGAAATGCTCTAGGTATTACAGTTTTGATTACATCAAGATGACGTCAGGCGTTCCACACTTTTGTAATAAATATAGAATGTTAGCAATCTAGTTGTTCATTAGGATACTGTTGAGAGGCAGAGGCCAGGGGCATGAACTCTGAAAATTGAAGGCAGGTAGGAGGGTGCAGAGGCAACAATTTGACTACACTGGGCAGACAAGAAGGGCAGTGGCATCGCAACAGACTATGGAGGGCAGTGGAAAGGGGGCAGGGGCAACAAACCAACAAAACAGGACTGGCAAGAAAGGCTGTGGCAATATAATAGACTATTGTGGGTAGAAACAAGAGGAAGTGGTAGTACAACCATACATGCCAACAGACCCGATTCAGCCAGGAAACGTCCAATGTATTTAAGGCCAAATGATCTTTATTTGATCTGTCTCCAGTCTACAATCTCCTCTTTTTCAATGTAGGTCAAAGGGGAAAATCAATACCCCGGATTTTTTCAAAATCTCCCTCTTACCAAGTTCAAAATGTCAGCAAGTATGGTACATTCTAACATGGAAGGCAGTAGGAATTGGAGTAGGGACATGGACTCGGATAACAGAGGACAAGAGGGACATGGTGAGGTGCACCAAACTGACCCAAAAGGGCAGGCATAAGAGCTTGCAGCAGCACAATACAATACACAGGACATGCGGAACGGGAGTGCAGCACAGCAATTCAAAGCAATAGGTAGAGGACAGGACCATGAACATGGACAACAGAGAACAGAGGGGAAGAAGCAATGGTAGCTAGCTGACCATAATCGACAGACTGGAGAGAAAGCTGCAGCATAACGGACCATAAAGGGCAGGAGGGACGGATCAGGGGCATTACAATGGAACAGACAAGCCAGGAGGGAGGGAACAGGGGTCGGCCCATGGAAACAGAGGGCTGGAGGCAAGGGGGCAGGGCAGGAGCAGCAAAATGACCATGTAGGTAAGGCAGGATGGGCACTAGAAGCAAGTCACTTTTAAATGGTTGGCGGTTTCACAACTTAAGTGCAATAAAGGGAAATCAGAGAGTATGTTGTTTGGTACATTTCCCTTAAACTTCAGAGAGCAGCGTTGGCCTCCTCGAGTACACCTGCCCGACCTCCATTGGGAAACCAGCAAAAAATCTTGGTGTCTGGTTTGACGAAGATCTATCCTTTGCAGTACATATTAAGAAGTTGGCCGGCGGCTGCTTTGGCCTCCTTAAATCATTTCAAAGATTCCTTCTCCTTCTCCCAGCTGCGGCTAGACAAACCATCATATGTGCGCTGATTTTGTCATGACTGGATTATGTTAATGCCCTCTTTGCTGGCATCCCGGGCTACCTGTCAAAGAAGTTACAGGTAGTCCAGAACACTGCAGCAAGACTGTTATTAGGACTATCTGGCAGAGACAGTGTTCATAACCAGCTGCGTTTATATCACTGGCTGCCTGTAGCCGCCAGAGACAAATTTAAAATATTGATCATTGCACACTGCGTGCTGCATGGAGATGGCCAGCTCTATCTGCAGAGGAGTATTGTCTCTTATGTTCCTGTGCATCCTTTGCGCTCCTCATCCCTCCACCTTGCTCAAGTACCTCGCTTTAAGCGTAAGAGGATGGGGGGGGCAACTATTTCTCAGTTAAAGCAACGGCTGCATGGAATGCCCTTCCTTTGGTCCTGCATTCCATCCAGGATCTAGCGGCTTTCAAAAAAAGTAAAAACATACTTATTCATCTGATTCAAACTGCTATACCCCAATGGTTCCGCGCCGGGACACTCACGAGTAGCTGTGTGCATAATAAATTCATATAACATAACATAACATGGAGAGCAACAGTGAGACTATAATGGGATACACACAGACCATGGAGGGAAGGTGGGAGGGGGTCAGGGGTAGCTAGCTGACCACACAGGGAAGGTGGGAGGGGCAGTGGCAGCACAGAACACCATGCATGGCAAGCAGGAGGGTTAGTGGCAGCACAATGGCTATGATGGGCAAGAAGGAGGGTGCAAGGGCATGCACAAAGTACCATGGAGGATAGAAGGGAGGGCAGGACCTGGGCACAGACAAGAGAGTTCATGAGAAGGGGCCTAATAACAGACCACACAGGGCAGGCAGGAGGAGTGGTTGCAGCACAACAGAGCAGGGAGGGCAGAAGGGTGTGGCAGTAAAATGGACCATGGGGGACAGGAGGAAGGAGATAGGGGCATGGAATGTGGACAAGCAGGTTGGAGGTAGAAGGGACAGGTTACAGTGATCTGACAATCCAAGGCAGGTGAGAGGGTAGTGGCAGCTCAACAGAACACTCAGAGTAGATAGGAGTGGCAGGTCCATGGAACATGGTTGGCAAAAAGGATGGAGCAGTGGCATGCAAACACAGACTTCAGAGAGCAGGAGGAAGGAGGATAGGGGCAGCAAGCTAAGCACAGAGGCTAAGCAGGAGGTCAATGATGGGGCATAGAATTGGGCAATGGAGGACAGGTGGAGTGGACTGGTACATCATGCTAAATGGAGGGCAGTGGCAGCACATCAGACCATGCATGGCAGGAGGGAGGAGGCTAGTCTATGGATTCAGACAACAGAGGATAGGGAGGAGGTGGATGGGGCTGCAAGCTAACTGTTCAGCAAAGGTGGGAAGGCCAGTGGCAGAACAACGTCCACACAGGGCTATAATATGGGAGCAGGGACATGGACTTGGACAATGGATGGCTAGGAGGAGGGAAGGCCGGAGCAGCAAACTTGGGTGGAGGCAGCACAATGCCAGGCCCTGCTTCCAACCCCCCCCCATTGATTGTGATATGCATCTTACTTAACGTTAAAAAAAACTAGACATTTGCTGAAAAAAACAAATATTGCAGGGAAGGTATAGTTAGACTGAGATTTCACTCATACACAACCAGTGAAATTCAGCAGGTATAGTTACCCGAGCTAACTATAACGTACGCCCCCCAATGTACTGCTAATGACATGAGACATTACATAATTCATGACATGGTCAGTTACATCACTCATGACATCACTCATGACATCACTCATGACATCTCAAATGAGCTGTGAATGGACTGGAACTATAATCGCTAGAACTTTATTTTTGGATAGTGTGTGTATATTAACTCCCCCTTTTTTTCTTTTCTTTCGTGTAAGAACCATTATAATACGCAACATGCCCAGATTAATATGGCCGATAGCCATACACTTTAAAGTAATGTGTAGTCCATTGTTTATGTTGATCTTTGCAGTCCTAAGTATGTTTATTATGAATAAGTCACATTGACGAACATACAGGTATGGCGGTCACGGGGAAAGATACGCTGAAATGACATTGTGTGCATATTAACACGTGTTTTCTTTTCTTTATTGCATTAATTCCTGAATTTTCACATCGTGACCAGGCCAACATGGCAGCCAGCTTTTTAGATTAAAGTAATATGTAGTCCTTTGTTAATGTTGGCAACTTAAGGCATTTGTACATATAAATAAGGATGCTACAATGACGTCTTGTATCGTTATCAAGGTTTGGACAAGCCAAAATGAGTGGATCACGTCCGTTGCAGATTAAATGCTTCCAAACTACAACTTAAGTGCTGATTCCTTCCTTGTAAGAGTGAGAGGAGATTAAATACATATATATAAAACTCACAGAAAAAAACATAAGTTCAGGTACATTATAGTAAGAAATTAGCATTTAAAAAACCTCAGCAATTCACTGAAAAAACCACAGGTTTCATGGACGTCATAGTTAGCTGGACAGTTCACTTATACAAAACAAGAGAAATTCAGCCGTTATAGTTAGTTGGTCTATAACTCACGCCCCCGCAATGAAATGCTGATGACGTCACATATTACATCACTCTTGACATGGTCAGTGACATCACTGATGACATCTCAAATGACATAACTGATTACATCATCCACGTGATCATCTGATGCACCTCCTCACACCCTAAAAAACAGACTTCTATTCTTGAAACCATAGACACACCAATACTAGTACAGCTACAATATGCTGTGCACTATGCATGCAGACTTCTAATCAGCTACATACTATTGAAACACTCTTCTAAATACCCAGTTAGTACTCATGCAGTGTAGGAATCGTCCAGTCTGTCCAATGTGCTTCTTTAATCACGGATCTACCACTATCCACTCCACCAATACGTAAGCACTGGTTCACTCTGTTTGCAGCACTGTCATCATTACAGTTACTACTGGTATTCATATAAAATGACCTAGACACCAACACAAGTACACATAAAATATTCTGTGCATAATCCCTACAAATCTCCAAGCAGATACATACTATTGGTCCACTCCATTAAATACTGAAGTAGGACCCATGCAGGGTAGGATACCTCCTGTCAGTCTCATGTAATTCTTCAATCACCCATCCAGCAATGTGTTCTTATTGTATCAGTCTGCCAATTCCTAAGCACTTATGGGGCAGATTTACAAGCACCCTGTGCCACCAGTACATCACTTTTTGTAACGTAGTGATGGTGCCAGGCACTCCTTCATATTTACAAGGAGAGGAAAAGCCACCCTGGATGGTTTTTCTTCTCCTTGTAAATACGACCCCTCCAGACACAGAACTTTGCGCTAAAGGGACGCTCCATAGGTGTTGCTGTGGGTGTCCCCACGCAACACCCATAGAACAGACACATCTCCAGATTTATAAGAAATCATAAATCTGGAGGCGTGTGTGAATGCTACGCCATCCTAGAGTTGGTGTAGCAAGGTGCAACGAGGAGAATTGTTTTCATTTCTCTTAATTTTTTCCTCATTCAATGCATGCAGCATTCCATAGCATACATTGAAAGACGAAAATGCCTTTACTGATTGTTTTTGTGCAGGAAGGTGTCCCTTCTTGCACAAAAACAATCTCCATGGTGCAAGGGTGCTTGTGTTACCGCATGGCTGCAGTTTGTGCAGCAGTGCAGAGGGAAGCACAGAGTTGCAACATATTCATGTACATATGTCACATCCCTGTGCTTCGGAAGTGCTGCACTGCAGTGCAGCTAATGAGCTTGCAGTGTCACGCTGCAGAAGTTCCTCATAAATCTTCACCTATAAATTCACCATACACTACTAATGCATTCTTTCAGTCAATCATACTGTATACATATATTCAACCAAACTTTCACACATTGCCTTGCAATTATAGTTCTTTCTTTAACCAGATAAGGTAGTTCTGATAAGAACTTTTTTTATTTTGGTTTTTTTTAATTGTTTTTTAACAATTTTGTATTTTTTTGGTGCTTTTTCAAAAAATGAACAAAAAAAGAACCTATAAAACAGGAAACTTTTGGAACTACTTATCATTCCAAAAACAACAACAACAAAAATTAACAACAATGGTTACGTTGCGCAGCACAAACTGCATCCACCGACTGCTCTCCGAAGCATATAAGTTTCTTACACTTCACACAGTGTTGCTCGAGAAAAACGAATTCTGGCCTAATGTCCATTGAAGGTGTTCCTGAGGACAGTCCAGACGTATTCGCCACAGTAGGTGAGAGGTTCAAAGCAGCTCGCCTCATTTCCTCCCAAGCAAGATTGAGAGGATGTGTGGCCTGGAGGTCCCTGTACATAGAAGCAGTGCCACAAGAGTATTTTTTTCACTGCCTCTTGACAGGACTCAGTCACAAATTTTGCGTGTCACCTTCCTCGCATTTACTTTCTTCTCTCCAGGTGGAAAAGTGAAGAATTTCTACACAACAGATTTAGGTCTCTGTGGACGTGGTGCCTCCTGCAAGAATTCTTCTTCAGAAGATACTTCCTCGTGCTACTGCTGCTGTCCAGATGTCATTTTGTTTGATATTTTTTGAAAAACACCAACAAAAAACAAGCAAAAAGGGTTTTTGTAGGAAAACAGATGTCTCTCTAAAGATGCTCCAAAAAGAATGATTAAAATGAGTGTGGTCCTTCAATGGTGGGAGATGTTGTGAACGAATAAAATCTTTTTTTGTTAGGTCACATGGGATCCGCACACTCTGCGCTCACGAAGCACGCACCTGATGCGACTTCGCGAAAATATATTTAACATAAAATACGTTTATTATAAGTACAAATATATTATTTTTATGAATATCTTAGATAATCTCTTGCCCTAATACGTATATTAAAGACACATGCATATCATTTTAGAACATACATTTTTTTGTGCGGGAGTCGCACACCCAGCGCACCCCAGCACGTTTATGACATCACGCGGGACCCGCCACTGGGCAAGTGTCGCGTACTGTAATTCGCATGTGTCACGAATGTGCAGGAGCAGGAGTCGCGGACTGGTCACATAACAATGGCGCACGTAGTATATAATGTATATGATGTAACTGAAAAACACGCAGCTATCCCACACTGTATGCAGATCCTTCATGACTTTTCTAAAATGGGGGGCTAGAATCCACGCACCCACTGTGATGTGTACTCTTTGGGTGCGCGACTCCGAAAACATTTTGGAAAGAAAGAAAAGAAAATAATATAAAATATTTAAATAAAAAATAGAACAAAAAAATTAAACAATATTTCAGTTTGAATTAAGAAAAAATGTTTTTTTGCAATTTTCAGAAAAATATATAATGTTATTTATTGAATAAATTATTTATAAAGAAACAGTTAAAAAACTGTAGAACAATGTAAAAAAAGCTATGTGTTCCGGAATAAAGCATTGTTGTGAAAGGAAAGCCAGGAATTGCTAAAGGTGTCACACAATCCTCATTCCAGCACCATACCCCACAGCCTCAGCCCTACTCTCCCTGCTTGTGCCATCCCACACTCTCAGTCCACTCTCCCTTCTTTCACCAGCCCCATTGTTTTGAAGATGGAATTAAGTAGGCATCTAGTGCCACGGAAAGGGCAAGTATTATTTGGTGTGTTCATTTAAGTGCCTGGTAATGGTGAATAGTGTGAGCGAGTATAGCGTGAGTGGTGCAATATGTTAAACTATTGCTGTTATGGCAACAAGCAGGGGTGGAGGGTGGAAGAAATAAATAATATGCTGATCCAGCAACAAACTTTCAGTCTCCTGATTAGGGGTTCCAGCTGATCGGATTTCTACTGGCACCACTGGTATTTAGATGTCTGAGCCAGTACACAAATAAGCAAAATCACATAAAGCTGGTATTTTAAGCTTTTATCTGTGTATATTACAAATAGAAATACAAATAGAAAGCACTTTTAAATGTGTTCTAGTGCTGCATTAGTGATCCATGACTAATAAAAGAAAACAAAGAGAGAAAAGCCATGTTACACATGAATTCATACTATTTTATTTACAACCCTTTTTAGTTTCAAGGCGAGGCCTTTGCAAACTCTTTAAACAATAGCAAATGGCCGATATTTTCCTTTTGGAAAGGTGTCAACCCTAATTGTGAAATGCTTTTTTACTACATGCCTTCTCCCACTGTGCCTGTAAAAATAATATATAGATGTAAGGGATAGCAAATAGGCAGAGTGGGCACACAGAGGGTTCTGGGGCCAGAAAAGAAAACTAAGAAAGCCCCATTAACAAGATCCAAAGTGATGTAATTGGTCTTTTAAAGACCTGTGAAAAACACGGGTGTGGTGGAGAAAAGACTCGAGACACTGCCCAACCAAGCCTACAGCGGTACAAAAGGGGGTGGTGATGGACAGAGCATCTGAATCAATCAAACACTCACCCCCAGTCAATTGATCTGGGATTAATCCATCACCGTTCTTTAGCCCACTCTGCCACCCCAGTTCAGACATTGCCATATACAAATCAGTCTGACCCTGTGCCTCATGGGAACTGTCCAGCCCGAACTGCCAAGCCATGCCTTCCCTGGATCGGAAACAAGCTACCGAGGACCCTGCATTTGCATGATCAAAGCAGCAGGCACTGCGCGGTGCCTGCCGCTTTGATTATGCAAATGCAAAAGTGCTTTTTAAGCATTGTGGTGGGCGGTGCTGAGAGCACCGACCGCCACAATGCTTAACATGCAGGGTGTGACTGCCACTGTGGCGGGCACATCCTAATACCTCCCACAGGACCCCCGCCCTTATGGCTGGTGGTCCCTATTACCACAAGGATGGCGGGCGGGCAAAGTCCGCCCACCATCCTAATGACCCCCTAAGTCTGGTCTTGGCGCTTGCTGAAAAGATCCAGCCACCCTCTTCAGTGTTACCTCTTTCATAATTTTTTCCCAGGCCACCTCCGGGTTGCACAAGATTGAGAGCTGATTGCATGGGGCAAGCGTGGAAGGCCAAGCGTTAGATGGAATGTGAAAGCCAAATTTGAAACCCTGATATAACAGATGATCCTCTTGCCTTGGTTCGTATCTATTGAGGAGGTGGCCCAGGACAAGCAGGTGTATGGGAGTGGGTAGTTTCTTATGATGAGCATTGCGGCCCCTGTTCTTTGCGTGGGAGGGGGTATGTTGTTCTTTAGGTTTATCCACTTTCTTGTAGCACTTGCTCTCTGGCTGACCTTGGATTCCACAGAAGGAACATATATGCTTGAATTTGCTTGTAGATCTCATACTGCATTCCTTTTTATTAAACTGTCAGCAAGCTTGTTTCTTGTCCCCTACCACTTTGTCCCCACAAAAGGAGTGAACGGTCTTGTGAACAGGCGGTGCAGAGTAGAATTCAGCATGCCATATGTTGATCTCTCTCTGATCCCATGCCATATTTGGCCCTACTGCTTCATTTGCCTAAATTTGTTGTCATACTACAGCCAGGCCTTGCTGCACCTTCCTGCACAAAGACAATCACTACAGGGATTTTCATCTTTCAATGTGTGCTGTAGAATGTAGTACACACTGAAAGAGGAAAAAAACAAGGAGAAATTACAACATTTCTCCTTGTTGCGCCTCGCTACGGCACCCCTAGGGTGGCATTGCAGACTGACACATTTCCAGGTTTACGAATCCTCGTAAATCTGAAAATGTGTCTGGTTCCATGGGTGCTGCATGGGAACACTCACAGCAACACCCATGGAGTGCTGCATGGCAAGGGGCCATATTTACAAGGACATAAAAAGTCCTTGTAAATATTGGGCTGGGTAATGCGTTGCCAGTACGTCACAAAAAGGGACGTACTGGCAGCTCAAGGGGCTTGTAAATCTGCCCCATGGGGCTTATTTAAAAGACCCTTGCACCCCCGATATGTTAGTTTTTCCCATGTTAAGAGTGGCACACCAACGGCGCAAGGCGCTTGTAAATAAGCCCCATAGTTCCTATCTTAACGCTAGTGCTAAAGACATAAACCATGAACAATGATAGGTTAATAATTCCTGATCACTGCATAAAAACTTTTTTAAGTGTCAAAAGAGTTTGAGATGTCAAAGCTCAAAACGAAATCAAATTTTAGACCCAAAGGAACGTGAATTGTAAAATAGCCATTATATTAACAACGTGATTTGTGCAGCCTGTGTTTTGCTTTATCAATTATTTGTAATTTTTCTAAGAGTTAAAAGAGTAATTATACAGTTTTTCATTCTTTACAACTGTTGGACTTATTCACACATGTTTTTTGGGTTTTCAAATTATTTCAATTTGTAACGCATCAAACTTATTGCATCCCCAAAAGCTTGACTGAGTTTGCTGCTTCTGAACAAATGAATAATTTCCTGTCTGATAGTCCTGGTGATGAATATAGATGAGTTACTATGAATAGTATCTGAACTGTAAATTCAGAGTACTCTCCCACTACACAATAAAACACTGTCATGTAAAGCACGATAAATTGAGTAATCGCCAAAAGTAGTGCAAATTCTCAGTATGGCAAGCAAAAATAGATATGGTAAATTTATTAGCCTGAACACACTATTGGTTCGAAGGTTTCAGACGTGTGAGGAATCAGAGAAAAAGATGTTCTTAGCATAGATGAATAGCCTTTTTGTTTATCATTTCAAATACTTGGGGGGCAAATTTGCAAAATGTTATTCAACCTAGCACAGCACCATTATATAAATCTATATTCGGTTGTAAATATAACCATAAAAGAGCATGAATAAAACATAAACTACATAAAACTGTAAAATCAAGTAAGCATACATTCTTATAACACCATAAAAATGTAAAAGATTAAATTGTGTTACACTACATTGAGAATCCTCATGTACAACAACATGGTTAATCAGGTCTAGGTCTCCTCGATCTCAAAAGTGCACTTAAAAAACAAGAAACAGCAAATAGAGCATGTTCTTTTGGCAGGAGTTTGTAATGATCAAGTCCACAAGTGATCATGTAGTTTAAAGATGGTTTATTGCTCATACATAAGCGCCAGGCGCGCTTGCGAGAAATGCAGGATTCAGTAACGAGAGAAGAAATTGCTTTCTGGACTTTCTAAAATATTTAAAAAGCAGCACAAAATGTAGGGTATCCTGTGGAAATATATTATCGCAGTCAAAGGCCCCAAAGTTTTCGGGCAAGACCATTCATTAGGGGAGGTCAAAAGATGGTGCAGCAAATTAAATCTGAATCTCACCACCACAAATGTATCTCTCGCGTTAGGTAAAAGAGATAGCTAGGGTTCCCTAACCTGTACAGTTTTTAATAGCAAGAGTTTCGCCAACTCTAAGGGGCATTTTACTAAGGGCCTTATCGCCGCTTTAGCTGCACTTTTTGCCACTAAAGTGATGATTTTTTTATTGCCCTATCAGCAAGCTGTCGCTGACAGGCGTTAGCAACAGCTTTCTGGTGATAGCGGACGGTTTTCCTGTCACCTTGCATGCCAGCGATAATTATAGCTAATGACATGCAAGGAAGGCATTCCCAACTAAAAGGGACTGAAAACAGTCGCTAACACAACTTCCTCCTATTAGCAACGCAGGCGAAGCACTGAAAAAAGTCGCGCTAAGCGTGATTAGAGCTAGAATTTAACACCTGCTAAAACATGACTTACCTGTTTCTTCAATGGGAGGTGGATTGTCTGGCTAAGTCCACCATGGCGTTAATGCGTGAATATTGCTGGATTTCCAGCGATATTCACTCATTTAGCTGCTATCACTATATATTTTATCACATTGGAGATAAACGTTGCTAATAGCGTGTTATCTCCGCGATAATATCCGGCGATAAAAAAAAACACGCTAAGCGCGCTTTGCGATAATTATCTCAAGTTGTTGCTAATATCCCCCTATGTGTTCATGTTGCAGTATGATACGTTCAAAAAACATGTCCCTCATCCTTTTAAGCTCCAGGGAGCAGGGAATGATGGTTATGAAGTATATCAGCCATGCCCATGCTGGTAAAAGATGCCTTAACGTGGGCAATTCAGGGGATTTTCTGTGCCTAATCAAGAGACAAACAGTCAGACAGGACCAGCCTATTCAGCTGGGGCCCCTTCCCAGTCCAAATCTTAATCCAGCACAGCATGGGCCTGAGAACAACAAGGTCTCCATTGAACCTTACGTCAAGCTCCTCATGAACAGAAAATGTTGGGGTACTTTGCGGGACCTGCAGAATGCAACTTAAAAACATGTTTTCTGAAAGTTGGATTCTATCAACCATTTTGCAACCCCATACCTCACTGCCACATAAAGCCTTGGAAACAGAACTAGCCTTGTAAAGTTTAACTAAGGTGTCTAGTGACCATGAGCCCAATTTCTGCGCAAAGCTACATACTGCCCTCTTGGCTTTGACCAGATCACATCGCCTTCCCTCAAATGGGGGTTTCCAACTAATATTGCCATCAAATAACACCCCAAGATAGGAAAAAGCTGGAACTTTTGCCAAGGTGTGACTTCCCACCTTAAAGGTTTAGAATTTGGTGAATCAATGTCCAACTAGCATGACATATGATTTTGTGAAGTTAAACACTAGATCCAACCTATCCATTAAAGAGACAAACTTATCCAATAGTGACTGCAGTGCCACAGAGGTTTGCATCATGAGCACTGTATCATCGGCTGATAACAAGATCAGTAACAATCTCGCTCCCACCCTGGGGCAATCAGCCTGCACTGAGGAGGACCTGTCCCAACCCATTGATGTAAAAGGTGAACAAAAAAGGGGCGAGTATACATTCCTGATACACACACCTTGAGGTGCTAAAATCCCCAGTGAGATACACCCCCTATGAATACTTCACCGCAAGCGAGGTTTTGGCCTGTAGGTTCAATAAGAGGTGTACTATTTCTGGATTCACATCCATCACCAGGAGCAGACCTCACAGCTTCTTACGGTTCACCCTATTGAATGTGGACGTGAGGTCCATAAGCACCAGGTGGATGGTCCTGGCAACAGTGTACTTATTTATGATTAAATAGAGATTCAGGCATTGATCAGTTGTTGATTTGCCTGGCCTAAAACTATATTGAATCTCTGAGAATATATAGTTTACATCTGCCCACAGCATCAACCTTTTTAGAGGGACCTTCCCAATGACATTCACTGCTGTATCAATAAGCGAGATTGGTAGATAGCACTGGGGGTTATGCTTGTCCCCTTCTTGAATATCGTGACAATGACAGCAGTAGACCATGAAAGTTGAGTTCCATCCCTCATTCCAGCATTTAGGACCAGCATGAGAACTGTACCCCAGACCTCAGTTATCCCGAATCAAGGCAGGAGGTATACTGTTGGATCGTGGGACCTTTCTAAACCACCCTGCTCCGACACACCATCAGCAAATCCAAAAGTATACACCCATTGCTGCTCTGAGATTGGGTGAAATAGAGCGGACCCTGACAGTAAAGCAAACCAAGGATCATTTATCACCCTCCAGAAGAGGGCCCTATATCTGCTTTCACTTGTTGGGCTAAGTCATACATAATGTAAGCTTGTAATTAGATACTTCCTTTTTATATTTCCTCTGGCAGTGGGCGACATACTCCCTGTCTTGGAACCTGCTTTAGGGCAACCTTCAGAAGATGAAGGGACTTGGAGTAGGCCAGATCCAACCAGTTTGGCTAATCTCATCTGGATATTGTCACTGGAACTGATAGTAGTACCGACACCTCCTGAAAATTATGCGCAGATGCAGTCAAGATTACCCCCCCCCCCCGAGGAATTCGGATCCAGGCAGGTAGATATCTCCTGCCAGCACTCAGAAAACAGCGACAGATTTAATTCCTTTGGATCTACTTGCTACCGTTTCAGTTGTCTACCTTGGTCAAAGAGAGTGGGCCTGCCCTGTGTCTCCACCAATGCTCTGATCCCACCTCTTATTCCACCAATGTCTAGGGACAAAGGATTATGGTCACTAAATGGGCTATGGATTATAAAGTTCTAAATAATCAAAAACAGAGGGGCATAGACAAAGATAAAATGTATTATGGACACACATCCCCTCCCTTTAAACACGTGGAAATATGTGGCTTGACTGAATTTACTAACTTCTCTAGGGCAGAAACCAGATTATAGGTGTTAAAGAATATGTTTAACTCTATACCCTCCAATGTATGAACCATGTGGAGCCCCTCGGCTATCATAAATGTAGACTTAAGGTTATCTGAAGCTAAGGGGAAGGCAAGGCAGAGAGCTGTTAAGGTCACCTACTTATATACGCTGGTCCCGACCAACACCCTAACCCACCAAAGGGTCAATAGCGGAGCATAGACTGGGGACTGGAGGCCCCCTGCTACACTGATTTTGCATTGTAAAAATTAATCATTGCCATATATGTGGAGTCAGGGACATGCAGCTTCAGGGCCTGAACAAAAGTGAATCCCACTGGAGGTCTATGATAATAACCACATAGCTCCAATGTCACAAAAATGACCAAACCCCCTTTAGCCCTCCCCAACACTGACACCACTGCAGGAGAAAAATACATTTTGTATCCTTCTGGAAAGACAAAGATCAATTACTCCCCAAAAGTTACTGGTGTGGAATTATTATGTGGAGGGACGTTCCCTAAGACAACCACATACAGGTTTGCTTCTGGGGGCAGTTTAATCACCACCCCTGGCCAAGGAGATAGAGGATGCCTACATATAGGTGGACATAGACCAGATAGGGGGGATTATGGGTCTTCGGGTAGCATGTGAAACAGTGGGGGAGAAACTGGATGACTGAGGCGGTAAAGGACTAACTCAATGGAGGTCACTAAAACACTGTGGCCAGGGGTAGCCGATGTTGATAGCCCTACCCCCACGGAAGAGACTCTGCTCCTTATTTGGGACAACAAAGGTTTTCAACTGGTCTATGATCTGCACGACATGTGCTTTAATCAATGCTAGCCTGGAGATGATTGGATACAACTTGATGTTCATGATACCATTAAGCTCCCAAGGGCAAACATCCATTGAATAATCAGACTGGCCAGTAAACGGGAAACAATGCAGCAGTGGGTCAGTCAGTACACCCATGTTAACTGAGATGCTTTTCTGCTTATGGATGGCCAAGTTTCCCCTATGCTTTCTCCTAGGCCTAACATTGGGACTTGGTTGTACATTTTCATACTGGATATTGCTGTCCATAGTACCCCCCCTCAACGACGGGGTAAAAGCCTCCTGGACTACATCCTGGACTTCACACCGTGGATAAGCTGCTGGCAGGACACAAGTATCAAAAGATGTAGTAGGACCCTCAGGGGGATTGAGAGCACAAGGCACAACTGAGGGGGAGCCATTCCTTGTTAGAGATAACCTTTTCACAGCCAGGTCAATCTCTTTTGATACCACACACACTGCCTGGGGCCAAAGCCCCTCAATGGTCCCCTAAAATACGTAATAACAAACTGCACCTAGTTACTGTCACTAAACGTAGCAGACAGGCCTGCAATATTCCAGGAAAACAGCCTCAACTCATCCTGGTTACCAGATGGAGTATTCAAGGAGGGAGTTATAGGCAGGACTAACAGTGGGACTGTCCCAGGAGCAGCAAGACAGACCTCTAGACTCAGGGGTGCATATCTGTTACATAGGGGTAGGGTTCAGGACATCAATGGAGCCAGTGCAGGGCAATCACAAGAAGCAAGCTCACCCCATATCAAGATCCTTGAAGGCTGACACACAGTCTCAGGTTTGTGGAAGAAGCCCAGTGGAAGCACCAGTATGTTGGTCGATCTAGGAGATTTGTGTGAGCCTAGAGTGGTCAGGACACGCACCGCAATGGTGGGTTTATTAAAGTTAAGCGGAGTCCCCTGCCCATCTCTTGGCATCAGGGCCCAACCAGCCCACCCTCCTGACCAAGATGATTGAGTCATAAATCACCGTACCTATGGTAGAATTAGATCTAAACCAGTGCACCACCTTGTTCTTCAGCTCCCCAAAAGTTTCTGGTGTGGAATTATTATGTGGAGGGACGTTCCCTAAGACTACCACATACAGGTTTGCTTCTGGGAGCAGTTTAATCACCACCCCGGGCCAAGGAGATATAGGATGCCTATATATAGGAGGACATGGACCAGACAGGGGGGATTATGGGACTTGGGTAGCATGTGAAACAGTGGGGGAGAATCTGGATGACTGAGGCGGTAAAGGACTAACTCAATGGAGTACACTAAACACTGTGGCCAGGGGTAGCCGATGTTGATAGCCCTACCCCCACGGAAGAGACTCTGCTCCTTAAGTGGGGCAACAAAGGTTTTCAACTGGTCCATGATCTGCAAGACATGTGCTTTAATCAATACTAGCATTGAGATGATTGGATATAACTTGATGTTTATGATACCAGTAAGCTCCCAAGGGCAAACATCCATTGAATGATCAGACTGGCCAGTCAACGGGAAACAATGCAGCAGTGGGTCAGTCAGAACACCCATGTTAACTGAGATGCTTTTCTGCTTATGGACGGCCATGTTTACCCTACGCTTACTCCTTGGCCTAACAGTGGGACTTGGTTGTATATTTTCCTACTGGACATTGCGGTCCATAGTGGCCCCCCGCAATGACGGGAAAAAGCCTTGTGGACTCCATCCTGGACTTCACACCGAGGACAAGCTACTAGCAGGACACAAGTATCAAAAGATGTAGTAGGCCCCTCAGGGGAACTGAGAGCACAAGGCACACCTGAGGGCGAGCCATTCCTTGTCAGAGATAACCTTTTCTCAGCCAGGTCAATCTCTTTTGATACCACACACACTGCCTGGGGCCAAAATCCCTCAAAGGTAGTAACTCAAGGAACACCCTGGGGTGACCTTGCAAACGAATCCTTTAGGTGACCGTGCTGACCCAAAGTAAGTATTTGACTGTACAGAAGTACCAAGGCCTGGTGAAGAATGTCCAGTATTCAAGCCTAAAGCCTTTACTCAATACATCACAGTTCCTCCTGGCCTCGCTGCGCACCCGCTATGGAACAGTCTCCCCGTGGCTTTGCGCCACATCCAGGACTTCCGTGCCTTTAAGAGATTTCTCAAAACTCACCTTTTTATTCAGGCTTTTTAAATCTTTCTCCTTTAGCACGTCTGCAGTCCTTATCGCGCCAGGATACTCTTGAATAATTGTGAAAGTTATAAGTCTCTTATAACATAACATAACATAACATAACTGCGACCATAAGTGCTGATACAGGGCAGAATCATTCAAAGGTGTCCCCCAGGGCAGGGGTCCATCCAGATGAAAATAGCAAAAAAGGGCAGCGGTCCATCCAGATGAAAATAACAAAAAAGGTGGGGACACAGGCACAATCAGCGTCAGAAGTTATCCACATACCTTGAAATAATGCCCTGCCAGATGTGTCAAGAATGTCCGGGGTGTGCCCCTCTGTCAATCCAAGGGGGTGGTCTCCTCCCCCTCCACCTGTGTGGGTGCCTCCTGGGGCAAAAACGGCAGCAGAGCATCTAAGGACGTGAAGACCCCAGTAAGGATGATCCCCAGTGACCAAAAAAGCTGTGCTGCATTTCACAAGGGGGAAAGGAGTGAGGAGCCATATTTACTCATAAAAAAACAGCCTGCTTTAGCTCTCTTCCCTCACGCTAGTGCACAAACAGACTGCCTAGTGCCACAAACACACATTTGCACCTTGATGCACAGGAGCGTGTGCGTTGTCTAGGATAGGTTTTATATTGGAAAAGTAGCCTTTCAGTCCACAATCCCATGCCTAGACAATTATTTTAACATTCCACACATTGGATATGTGTTGTATTATGCAGCACGCATGAAATGTGTGAAATGTTTGGAGGAATAAAAACATATCTATAACTTTGTGCCTTTGCTGCAGTGAGGGCTATTTATAAGCAAGCTAGCTCGACTAACTTAGTAGATCTAGCGTTACGTCCAAAATGTTGGTGCCAAGCAGCACAAAGCATTATTTTTACTGAAAAAGGCACCTTTCCGGTGCAAAATGCCTTCTGCACTGGAAAGTAAATTCCCTTCCAAGACTTTGTGAAACTTTGTGCTACATCACATGGCTTTGCGTCGACGCAATGTGTCGTAGTAAATCTGCGCTTCATATCATGGATGCAAGGTGATACCTAAATGATACATCATTGCCTAAAAATATATATCTAATTAAAAGGACCTCAGGAGGGCAGACCAGTAGTCTACATCAATTCACTCTGACATCAATATCATGCTTGCATTTCACCTTTTACAATGTGTGTATCCAAAATTGCACCAGAAGCGCAACTGGCCAAAGCCTTAATGTGTGAAGCCGTAGTCTAGTTTGCAGTAACAAAATGTGAATTCAACATTGCTAACATAAAGACTGCGATGTAGTATACCATTGCACAGGCATAAAGTTACACGAAGTAGTACATGCTATTTGCGATCAAATGCAAAAGGGATTTTGCTAAAAAAAAAAAAGTGTCCTTTTCTCAGTGCAAACTAAGCTTTTTGATGCTCTGAATGACTTTAAATCAAGAAGGCATCAAAGGGGCTTTATTATTGAATATCAACACGAACAGCAATAGCAACATAAAGAGATGATGGACGGAATGTTAAACAATGTCAAACACTTATCCCCAGGCACTGATTTGGCTTAACGCCATAATTGTTTTTCTCACTATGCCACCACAATTTTGCAACCAGCCATACACACATCAATTTTGACCCTGCTCCCCATGAGTACAGTCCAGCCCGAACTGCCAGGCCAGGTCCTCCTTGGACCGAAAACAAGCATCCTGGGACCGGTTTTGTGGTATTACCCCTCATCAGCCAGGCTAGCTTGAAACTAGTGGCAAAGCCAGCAAGGGACCCACATCTGGGGATACCCTTCCCACTTAGGGCAACTATAGCAACACAGAAAAGATGATGGACGAAATGCTAAACATTGCCAAACACTCACTCTCAGGCACAGTCCTGAATTAAATCCAACATGTTTTTGCTCACCATGTCACCCCAGTTAGGACACAACCTTATGCAAATCAGTCTTCATTCTACTCCCCACGGGAAAAGCTCAGCCCGAATAGCCATGACAGGTCCTCTCTGGACTGGAAAACAATTATCCAGGGACTGATTTTGGGGTATCACCCCTCATAAGCGAGGATAGCTTGAATCCAGTGGCAAAGCGAGCACGAGCTCCAAGCCTGGGCATACCCTTCCCACTTAAGGTAACCATAGGAAGCACAAAAAGATGGTGGACGGAATGCTGAAAATTGTCAAACATTCACCCCCGATCCAGGTTAAATCCCTAGTTTTTGCCTACTGTGCCACCCCAGTTGCCAGGCAGTTCGGGTTGGACTGTTACAATGGAGGCAGGGTCAAGACTGAATTGCATATGGTTGAGTCCAGAGTGGAATGGCATGGAGAGCAACAAATTATGGTTTTAGACCCAGATCTCTGTACTGGGGGTCAATGTTTGACATTGTTCAGAATTCGATTCTTCAACTTTTCTTTTTGCACTTACTTCTGCACCATGGCGGGAGGGTGTGCGCCATGCATGTCAGCCTAACTTGTGCCCCAATACAGGGTATGACAGCAGATGCAGGCCAGTATGAATGTATGGTGTGTATTCTCTTTTTGAGCAAGAAAGCTAATTTGAAAGATGCGTTGCATGGAAAATTAGTAAATAATTGCCACCTAAATCACCATTGCAGGACTACATTGAGGTTGGGCAGCACAGTGGGTACCTCTGATTTGCAGATACAAGTCGAGGAGATCAAATACTCAGCTGCTGGTGAAAGCTATATTAATCAACGGAAATGCTTTAAATTAACATACCTTCTAGGAATATTACTGGACAGTACTTGTTTTTCACGTGTCGTCTGCATTCAAAATGGGGAGCAAAAATAGGCAAATCAGTCTGTATTTTGTCATGAAAACAGTATCCAGTTTGTGCTTGTTATTGCAGGTGATGGGCAACTGCACTTGTTTTTGGCGATCAGGAATTGTTTTTGATTATCACACTTTGATTCCGAGCAGCTAAGAGAAAGGCAGAGAAGCCAGGACGAAGGAGGAAGAGAGGCATAGGAAAATGGCGGCAAAGGGAGAAAGCAGAGATGAGAAAGAGTTTGTAAGAGTGAGATAAAAAGGCAATGTAGGTTAGTGGGAGAAAGAGATATGAGGTGGAATAAAGTCTAGGCAGGCTTGGTATCTGTCAGCTTTGGTATTTTGCAGCACAGATGGGAGCTTTTAAAAAGCACTTTGGACCCCTGCACTTCTTTTTACCATTTGAACACTTCATAAGAGGGGCAAACATGCCTAAACTGCTAAGGCATTTCAAATATGAATGGGGCACACCCACCTGGAACTCCAGATGTACCTTGTCCTCTTGAGCTTCACCAGAAGGATTCAGCCGGAGTCCTTATCGGTAAGGAAGATGTCTGGGCAAACCCCTTTTATAAAGAGAGAAAACTTTAAAAACAAAAATGTGATGGATATATATATTAATTTTATTTACCTAGTAGGATGGCTCAGAGAGTTAAACAATTACCACTAAAACAAGTAGTGATCTGCAGGTCACGCACAAGTTTGAATCCACGTGATGCGTCTAAGCCTTACATTCTTCTGTGTCTGAGTAAATTGATCATAGTTACACCAGTTATGTGCAGTGTTTAGAAATGGCAGTGGTGTGAACCGCTACATAAAAACTAGTTACTTTTATTGATCATAACCGCAGGAAGTTTTTCTGCATAGCACACCAACCCATAATTTTGTAGCTCTTCTGTGCGGGACATGGCATTAACAACTCGGGCTAAACCAGGCATGCAATTACAACGCAAGCGGAACAACATTTGCCTTAACCACACATATGCCTTAACCACACATATGCATGGTTAAGGCAGGCAGGACCAGATGTTCAACCATTTGAAATTGCGACTCGCAAATTGCACTTGATTGCGAGTCGCTATTTGCGAGTCACAATTTCAATGTACAACAGTGTCTGAGACACTGATTGTTGTTTCCAATGGGGTCACAAAATATGAGCCTCATCAATATTCATGAGGCACTCACAATTTGCGACCCCATTGGGAATGGCTGGCCCTCCCAGGGATGGTGGCATGATGGGCTCAGCATACCTCCATGTCTGAGACTGCTTATAAATAAAGCAGTTTTTTTTTGTTTTTTGTTAAATGCAGCCCTTTTTCCCTAAAGGAAAACAGGATGCATTAATAAAAGAAAAAAATAAACGTTTTTGTTTCATATTTTAATTGCATGGAGTGGTCCCTGGATTTGCAAAGGGGAAGGGGTCCCCTTGGCTGCATTACTACCCTCTTGAAGAGTGCGGTAAATTGCGAGTGTCTTTCGACCGCAAGTGCGGTTGCAAAACATTTGTAGATGGCTTGTGAGTCGCTATTAGGAAGGGAACGCCCCTTCCTAATAGCAAGTTGCAAAACACTATTTTCCTAGTCGCAAATTATTTGTGACTCGCAAAATCGTGTTTGTACATGGCCCTATCATATTTAGCATACGCAAAAGGGTCACAACCCTCAGTGCTCTAGTTGCAGAGCGGATTGACAAGTGGAGGAACAGACAGGAAGGATCGGGAGAGGAACGACCAGGACGCTGCTTGGCAAGTAGGACTGGGGCGGGGTTTTAGGATTCAGGGCAGTGGGGGTCAGGGTAGTTATTAGGACTCGAGGCGGAGTTTTAGAGTTCAGGGAGGACAGGAAGGGGGCAGTTTTAGGTATAGTGGCAGTTTTAGGGCTCAGGGTGGGGGGACAGTGGTCAGGGTATTATTTTGGGCTGGGTTTTAGGACTCAGTGTGGGGGGTCAGTGTCGTTTTTAAGACTGGGTTGGGGTGGATTGCAGGGCTGGGGTATGGGTTTTAGGGCTCAGGGCAGACGAGCTGCCACACGTATGCCTTTACCAATCTTGCCTTTAAAATGAAATTCATTGTATGGTAAAGACGCAGTTGTGGTTGAGATTGCGTTGTTTAGGCATGCGTTGTTAAGGCATGTATTGTTCTGCCATACAACCCTTCTGTGCCATTATGAAAGAGGCCAATCCACTGGCAAATCAGCCTTGGGCCTGCAATAAAAGGATCAGAGTAGCCATAACTACAAAGCTACATTCCTTCACAAAGCACTCCCAAGCTAGCCCAGATGCATTTCATCTTTACTTCCTCGATATGCTGCAGCTTAAACCTCTATGGGGTAGTGAGTAGGGGACCCATCTCTGGGCATATCCATTTGACCGTCATAGAAACATGAGTACCATGGTGTGCTCTTTTGGGCTTATAACTTTGCCTGTCCTTACGGTGACTATAAAATTATCTATTTTGATGGAAGTTCATATAATTGCTTCAATAAACATTTAGAGATCTCGTATCAACATTTTTGTGGTGGTAATTGTGAGAATATCTGTCGAATCAAGGAACCATACTTTCTCAAGAGTCTAAAATATCTACAGCATGTTGAGTACAAATCCATTCAGGAGCTGTCCTAGAATACTACTAGAATACTGCACTTTCAGCCCGTAAGGAAAATATAGACTATGGTAGTTTGAAGGGGAAAGTGATTTTTGACTGAACTGGTATGTGAGATGGAAGTTTGGGTCAGTCATTTTGGTATTTTTGGGTTCTTTGTGCAACGTGAACTAAAATAAGACAAATATAGTGCGAGATGTATGACCAGTTTTTGCATGCGCAAAAGTGTTCGTGACCTGTTTGCGCATTCAAAAACCTAAAGGGCCATGTACAAACACTATTTAGGGAGTTGCAATTTATTTGCGACTCTCTAAATAGGATTTGCGGCTCGTAATTAGGAAGGGGCATTCCAAGGGCGTCCCTTCCCTATTGCGACTCGCTACCCTATGTAAGAATGTTTTGTGACCACAAGTGCGGTAGTAAAACACTCGCAATTTACCGCCCTCTTCAAGAAGGTGGTAATGCACTCGCAAATGGGATGGGGTCCTTTGCAAATGTAGGGGACATTTTTTTTTAGGGCTGGGCAGTGTTACTATTTTTTAAATGCATTCCATTTTTTTTTAAAGAAAAGAGGCTGCTTTTTATTTTTTTAATAACTGCTTTATTTCAAAGCAGTCCCAGATATGGAGGTCTACTTAGCCCAGCAGGCCACCATACCTGGGAGGGCCAGCCATT
Source organism: Lissotriton vulgaris (assembly GCF_964263255.1). Lineage (NCBI taxonomy): Eukaryota > Metazoa > Chordata > Amphibia > Caudata > Salamandridae > Lissotriton > Lissotriton vulgaris. The sequence continues at coordinate 482,910,509 of NC_141697.1, forward strand.
CTCAATGTGGTCACAAATTTGCGAATGCCTCATGATCATTGATGAGGCATGCAATTTACGACCCCATTGAGAATCGCAAACAGTGTCTCTGACACTGTTGCTTATATCATTTTACGAGTTGCAAATTGCGACTCGCCATTGAGCACAATTTGCAACTCGCAAAATAACATGGTTGTAAGTCTGGCCCATAATGTAAACCAATGCAAATGCTCTATTAAATTGGGAATGGTAGTTTTGCTGTTGTCGTGCATCTAAGGTGTGTGAAGCAAAGATATGTTTCACCTTTAAACCTAAGGCTCGTCCTTCGTGGCCACTGAAATACTACTGGGTGACTATTTTAAAAGTTTTAGAATATGGAGCAGGTACACATCACTGGATTTTAGCATGGCACGGCATAGACGATGGCTAGTGGTGGGGCGGTAGAGAGTCCCTTAGCATTCTCTGCAAACAAAAGAACGGTGACAGATCCTTTCACACTGCACTCTGAGGGGGAGGGACCATCGCATTCCTAAGGGTTGCTGTCCCTAAAGTGTGCAAGCTACCCAGACTTGAGGGCTCACCTCCTTCCAGGTGATTACAGACACGGTTTTCGGTCCTGCACATTTGGGTGACATTCCAAGGCACTCTAGCTGTTGTATTCTACTTATGCTATCACAGGGAACACCCCCAGCAACACCCATGGAAAGCCCCTTTCACAAAGTTTTCTGCCTGAAAGGGGCACATTCATGCCATCGATGAGATGCTGTCCCGAATTTTTTTTCTAGAACTTTATGGCTTTGCTATCCTTGATCACGCCCGAGTCCTTTTAAGGTGGGCAGCTGACATTGAAACTTTGGCTATCTCTTGCTCCTCCACTCTCAGTGGACTGCTCCTTTAGACCAGCTCTTCGAAGACTGTTGTGAGCCCCTTTTCAGATTGCAATTTTCCATTGAATAAGGTTCGCTTGGATGGCAGTTGAAACCGATTTTAAAAATAAAAAATCCAGACAGCGCCCTGATGAATCTTGTGTTACACATGTTCAACTATCTGTAACTTCTGAAACAGCGTCTGCGTACCTCTGTTTAATTATAATAGTATTTCTCATTTTCCTTATTGTACTACAATTGTCATTAATATATATCAATTCTTGAAATTTGTGGATGTTTTTGCTGTTGATGTTTTTTTCATGTATATGTTTTTGTAAGTTCCCTTGCATGTGATCGTTCTTTTCCTTAATTTCTTTAATTGCATTGTAGTTATTCATTTAGGTTTCTGCTAGTATTGTATCTACATGGATTTTTTGTTTGTTAATGTATGTAGTGCTCACAAATTTTATGTAGTTATGTAGATTGAAAATCTTTGTTTGATATATGAAAAAACAAAATAAGAAACATTTGTATTTAAGATAGATAAATTATTAATTCTACCGGTCTGATATATGGTATTTTCATATCATAAACGCATTATTTCTATATGCATATGTTGTAGAAGACATAGGGGCAGATTTATGTTAACTGGCGCATCCCGAGGGATGCGCTAGTTAACATGCGCCACAGTGCGCCACAGCTACGCCACCCATGGTGCGCCGCATTTATAATGCGGCGCACCATGGTGCAAAAACGGCACAGATGCGTGACACATCTGTGCCGGAAATGTGGCGCATTGCTGGAGTTGCATCGCAAGCGCGACGCAGCTCCAGCAAGGCTCGGGGGTGCCCCATTCTACTAATGCTGCATCAAGACCTACGCCTGCTTCAAGCAGGCGCAGGGTTTTGACGCAGCATTGCCCTGAAAGTGACTGAGTGAAATCTCATAGATTTCACTCAGCCACTTTCAGGAGGCGTTCCTGCGCAGGTACGCCCCCCCTGCGCAGGAACGCCTCCTTATGGCGCAGTGCTTTACAACGTGACGCATCTCCTAGATGCGTCACGTTGTAAATAGTGTGCATTGTTTGCGCCGCAGTTGCGTCAAATAAAGTGACGCAATTGCGGCGCAACGGCCTCATAAATCTGCCCCTTTATGTTATTTTGCTTCTTGCACATATTTATAAGGCCATGAAATGGTTTCTTTACTATCAGTGTAAATATGGCAGTGGCATTTTGCGCCACCGGAACGGCCTAAAAGGAACGTTAAGGCGGTGCAAATGTGCCGGTAGGAAGAGGCCCCTAGTTCCTAGGACTGAAGATGTATGCTCATCAAAACATATAACTCTATGCATGTTTGAAAGCAGCAAACAGCACAGAGGTTTGGGACACGAGCTCGTGCGAACAGGTCTTGCATGGACTGACTATGAGAGATGAATGGCTGCGCAGCACACAAGCGTCTCGCTGTGGCTACCATACATTATGTAAGATTTCGAGATGTGCCTGCGCTCTGGGGACTTCAATATGAATTACATCACATATGCGCTGGTTGTCTTTGAAATGAAGGCAAAGGGTCCTTGCTGCACGGTATCCTAAATTTTACTCGCAAGATTTAAATCGTCAAGCATGAATCGTAGCGTTTAATATACTTCACACTGGAAAAAAAGAGAGGATGTGGAAAAAAGGTGAGAGAGATTAAATGTTCCCATGTCCCCCGAGGGCTCATAAACGTGCTACACGCTTGAAGCACTCTGCACCGTGATCAATTGCCTAGAAGAAGCAATCTGGATACACAGTACTGAGGGAAGGAAACCACAGATCATTTGATAATACAGCGCGAGACAACTCTCTGCTGTACAAAATAATAGCTATTTGGAGCAGTGCACTGAAGACAGACTCTGGGATGTGAACAAAGGTTGTGTATATTGGAGGAATATAGGCTTGCAAACAACAATTTCAGCACCATCACAAGGCAAGCTAATATAACCCAATCAATGCTCAATGTCCTAATATACGGATGCAACCGAAAACATTCATAGGCCTTACACACCGCCACTTTTATCCTTCTTTAAGCTTGAGGCACGATTTCCTGTCTTCCCTTTTTTCAGTACCGCTTCTTTCACTTTCATGACCAGAGCCGAATTGGGGCAAAAATCAACTGGGCACCCTAAAAACAGTGACTTGCTTTCATAGATAGCAACTTTGCGCAAAGTTTTGCTCGTATCAGGGTACCTTGGGGCATATTATCAAGGGGGTTTATCTCCGCTTTTTTGGCTTTAAAAGCCAAGAAAGTGGAGATAAAGTTATCTCCCTATTACCTAGCTGTCGCTAACACCAGTTAGCGACAGCTAGTAGGAGATAGCGACCATCTTTATCACTAATGACATGCAAAGTGGGCGTGCCAAGATGTTAGCGACTGGAAACAGTCGCTAACATCGCTATCTCCTATTGCCAACTTTTGGAGATATTCGCGCTAAGCGCGAATATCTCCAAAAGCGAACACCTGCCCCTGAGCAGTTCTTAGCCATGTTATCCAATGGTAGGAGGATAACATGGCTAAGAGATTTAGCTCGGTAATGCATGAATATCGCTGACTTTTCAGCGATATTCATGCATTTCGGCCAATTTTTTTCTCTTAGGAGATAAACCTTGTTAATAGCAAGGTTCCTAAGCAATAAAAATGGCCGCAGCTCGGCGATAAAAATATTGCCGCTAAGCCAAAATAGCGATTTCGGGAAAAACTGTGCTCAATGAAGGGACACGTGACAGATCACCCTGAAGCTTTCCAGGAAGGATTTAATGAAAAGTCATCGAACAGCACCAAAGTTATTAGTAAGCCAAAAAAGCAATTTTTACCTAACACCTGCTTTTGATGTAAATCTAAACACTTTGTACATGCCATGTCTTTGCTTTATTTCATGCAATGTGATAGATGCAAAGATTTACATTAACAGCAGGTGTGAGGTAGTCCAGTGACCAAAGATAAAAGTTTTGAAAAAAACAGATGCTGTAGTTGTGTTAAAAAATGAAAAATTCCCATAGACGGTGATGTAATTTGAGATTTCATCAGTAATATCATATGAGATGTCACCAGTGATGTAAATAGTGATGTCACTGACCATGTCATGAGTGATGTAATATGTGAGGTCATAAGCAGCGCTATGCATAAGTAATAGTTCAGTTGCTGAATTTCTCTTGCTTTGTAGGAGTGAAATGTCATTCTAACTATAAAGTACCTGTAACCTTTGTTTTTTTCAGTAAAATTCTGAAGTTGTTTTAATTTCTATTTCTTAACTATAACATCCCTGAAACGTTTGTTTTTTTCAGTGAATTTCTATTGTTTTTTAACTAGTAGTTGTATTTGTAGAATGGTGGAGCCTCGCCAGATCTAATGAATCCAGCTGTGTCACACTTACTAGAGCAGGGGTCTCCAACCAGTCGATCGCGAGCTACCGGTAGCTCGCCGAGACCCTGCCGGTAGCTCGCGCTGCATTGTGCTCAATGTGCCTTGCCTAGGTGGCATCTTTAAAATTATACCATTGTAAATACCCAGCAATAATGTATTACATGCACGGACCGAAAGCAGGCATTCCCACCCGTGAAATATTACATTTGCGCAGGTCTGAGCGATTAATGTGCATGCATGAACATTGTTTATAAGCCCCCGACCGCCGAACAGTCCCTGCACGTCCACAGAACCCGCCCTCACCCAAAGCAGCTGCTAACATTGGCCTTCAGCTTAGCTGGGGCGGGGCGGGGTGAAGAGGATGATGTTCATCTCTCCTTCCTACGTGGGCAGAGTCTCGTGACCCACTCTAAGTGCCCCCTGCCTTTTCCTCACAGGCCCCGTGCTTTTCCAGTCACGAGTGGCAAGTGCGGAGCTGCAGCGGGCGTGACAGCGCAGAGCATCTGGTCGCGCAAGCGGTATAGAACTGCTGGGACCCGCACCATTGGCCCTCTTCAACAATACAGCCTGCCGCCTTCTTCTATCAACTGAGCAGCAGGTAAAGCAAGCCGTGTGAGAGGCCTCTCGGAGGTCTTAACCTGATCCGTGTTATTATCGGGGCACCAACTTGGTTATCAATGAGTCAGCGCCTTCCATAGTAAACTGGTATTTGCACTCCTGAATTAAAACTCCCATGTTATCAATCTGGGGCCCTAGAGTAGAAGTAATCAACCACATTACAGCGGCAGCCAGTGCGTTTTTAAATCCAACTTTAAATCCCATAAAAAAGGGTCGAGGCCCAGGGTTCATGAAATTTGACTAACCTCTGGGAGAGAAAAGACTAAGAGGCATTAATGGCGCACATTCTTGCCTCAATCCTGTCACTCAGGTCACAGAGAATTAGAGGTTTGGACGGGAATCTTACACAAATCACAGAAGGCAGGCGGGCAATCTTAATACGATCGGATTTTCCGCACTTTGAAGATTCCCATGTGTTAAGTGTTTTATGTATAATGAACCGCGTATGCTATTTCATGTCAGCAACCATAAGAATTATTTTTTTTACTAGTCTAGATTCGTCCAGACTCCAGCGCATTCCAGGAAGTTTGCGACATAAAATACAGGAAAAAATAAAGAATTTAAGTAACAAACTAGTTACTAGTATAAAGGAAATCTATGGGTTCGCATTGGTGCCTAATCACCCCTTACAATGGTGGAAGGGGAATGTGTTGCCAGTGTATCGACTACCCGTCACCTACAGAATATGTACGGTTATTACAGCGGACCCAGCTCCCCCTCCCACACCACCATTTGCAGATCTCGGCAACACCCCTTGCTTGACTAACTGTGCATAAAAAAGCTCTGAAGTTTCCTGGGTTCATGCACAAGTAACTCATCGAGTTCAGGTTTTCACTGTGCATTCTGGATGGAATTTGTAGCCACGATTTCATGTTTTAAATAGGACTACTGGTCCCGCAATTCAAATTAAAAACCCGGATAGACTGTACTGCACGCACAATTGAAAACGGATTCAATGCTGGCGAACAACTTTGCTCGGACTGGCTCTCGGAGTCACAGCATCAGACGTCTGAAATGTATCATCAATTCACATCGAGGGAGAGACACAGTTTCATGTGAGACATGTTCAGTCCTTCCTGACTTTGTAATCCGCATCACTTTCCTTTCTGGGACTTGTTATTTTGCACTTTCTATCACAGGTATGGGCATTCAAATCCCAACAGGCTAATAATGTATCAGGCATGACAGTGGGCCCACGTGGTAGCCACGTTTGTATCCAATCCTTTCTGTGTAATGCCTCTTCGGTGAGTGAGTGAAGCTTTCACTGCAACTGGCTGGCTATGTCTGCTCCTTGTGTGAAAGAATCTCTTGCCTGGTGGTCCCCTGCTTAGTGATGGATGACGGGATTGATAATTATTAAATCATTGCAGACTCGCCCCTTTGGCTTCTGAGTAGCTGCTGGCTTGCCCAGTGATTAAAGCACTGTGTAATAATAGCTGTTAGTCATACTTTTATTTATGTTGGTAACTGGACTGAGTCTGACATGACCCCCTCGAGGTGATCTGAAGCGTGTGGGGTCCAGTCAATACAAAAAAACAATGACTGTGTGCGCTCTGTGAGAAATGGCCCCCATTTTTAATCATTTATGCCGGTTTATGTTATGACAAATGTGTAATGATAATCTTTTGCCATAGATGGAATATAACTGTGTGAGCAAAAGTGCGATGTACATCTGTGCATACTTGAGATCTGGCTTGGGTGTGAGAGTTCTGGCTTTGTCTTATTCACAATATTACCTCATGGCAGGCAACGCCCCAAATCAGGCTCAAAAACTCCTGGAAGTGAATCTGATTATCTTTCTTCACATCAACCCCACCTTCCAAAGATGCCATCATTTTCTTTTAAGCTCTGGTCATAAAAACGTTCAAACTCGTCGGATGACGTTTTGCTGTGGTCCCCTTCCTTGGTGATTAGGTATTCCATGCAGCACTCCATTTCTGAAGGCAGATCGGAACACATCCGTGCCATTGTGAAAGTTCAGGAAACACCTGTCCTTTGGTATCTACAAAAAGAATGCCTACAGCCCTACACAGCTTGGCTGGCCCTGAACAGCAGAGTGATGATGTTCTAATCTTCAGGCTGGGCTGGGGTAATGTACTTTTCAGGGGAACAGTCAGTTATCTCTAAAATGGCTGCTACACTCGATATCTTGCATTGTCTGGTTTGGAATATCAATGGTAGGTGTATGCAAAATACACATAATTGCCTTTCATGCAATTAATAGGAATTAGGTTTTAGAACGGTGAACTATTTGAAAAACTACTACTATGTCAAATCACTTAGAATGCAAATATGCCATGTAGCGGTAAAGTTACATCAAACGACTACAACACATCCAAAACGCCTCGGCACGACTGATCCTTGACATGCCACGCCATGGCCACATCACCCCCCACCTGAGAAACCTGTACTGGCTCCCCGTCAACAAGAGGATCTCCTTTAAGCTCCTCACCCACGCACACAAGGCACTCCACAACACCGGACCAGCCTACCTCAACAGACGGCTCTCCTTCTACATTCCCAACTGCTGGCTATGCTCTGCTGACTTTTCACTCGCCACCGTCCCGCGCATCCGAAGAACAACCACCGGTGGGAGATCCTTCTCCCACCTCGCCGTCAAGACATGGAACACCCTCCCAATGAGCCTAAGACAGACCCAAGACCTGCTGACCTTCAGGAGGATACTCAAGACCTGGCTGTTCGATCAGTAGCCCCCCCCCCCACCCCCCCAGCACCTTGAGACCCATGCGTGTATGTAGTGAGCTTTACAAATGATTGATTGATTGATTGATTGATAGGCTTAATTAGCCTTAACCTCAATGAAACTGGGCGTGGGAGGTCTCTCTGAAAAATGCGCGAGTTGCTTAGGGTTTAGTAGCTCACGATGATTTTCACTGACCAGAAGTAGCTCTCACTACACAAAAGGTTGGAGACCCCTGTACTAGAGGTAACAGGAGGGCTTCTTGGCCCTTAAGCACTGGCAGCTTCAAAGAGGATTTTATTCCTCCAACCATTAGTGCACCAGGAGGCGCATTTATAGAATAGTGGCAAAAGGGGGCATAGCCTCCGAAGACCTTTCAGTAATCCCGCTGTTTGGGACTTATTGGAGGTAACAGGAGAACTTGTTGCCCCACAAGGACCCACTGCATTCAAGGGATAGTCATCGCCCAACTAGTAGTGAATCTGTAGGCGCATTTGCAGAGTGGTGACAAAAAGGGGTCTGACCTCTCACCACCTATCAGCAAGTCTGCTGTGTAGGACTTACAGAAGGTAACAGGAGGCCTTTCTGGCCCCCACGGACCCTCAAAAGGCAAGGGGACATCATCCCCCAACAAGTAGTGTGCCAGGAGGCATGTTTGCAGAGTGGTGAAGAAAGGGGGCATGGCCTCCAAATACCTCTCAGCAATCCCACTGTGTGGGATTTGCTGAAGTTAGCAAACACAACAAGATAATAGATTGAGTGCTGAACCTTTTCTGGCACTCATCTGCGGTCACTGAAATGGGCTTAATCCATCATTGCTTTCCTGCTCACTAAGCCACCCCAGTTTGGACTCAGCCATATGCAAATAAGTCTTGACCCTGTTCCTCATGGGAACAGTCCAGTCCGAAATGCTGGGCCAGGTCCTCCCTGTGTTGTAAACTATTTTAGGAAACTATTGTAATTTTCCCGATTCATGCCCTTATATAGGTATTAATCACTATGTCCTTATATAGGCATAAGAATCATAACCATATTTAGACGTACCTCATGCAGTCCAATTACGGCAGAGTTACTTCCACTAGGTCCGAAAATCTACAACGATTTCTTGGAAAACTCGACTTCAGCAGCTAGGGACTTTCCCTTGCTCGAGAACTGACTTGTCCAAGAACTCATGGAGTTTTCAAAGAACTGAGACACTTTGATGACGTTATTATGTCCACCTTTACTTCAAACTCGGCAACTTCAAGGTATAAATATGCCCACACTTGCCTTAGCAAACACACAGTGGTTTGGAGCAGTTCGACTATCTACTTGGCTGACGCATCCTGCTACGCCAAGTGCTGAAGGAAGCCGACCCTCCAGCAGACGCTCTGAGAGAGACGCTGTATTTTCTCCTGCCGAGAAATCCAGCTCCAGTGTTTCCAAGCTACCCTTGCGGGTTGTTGGGAAATCGAGTCCCGAGACTGACCTTCTTCATTCTAACCTAAGGTACGGAGCTGATTAGACCCTAAGAGAAATCTTGGACAGATTCTTGGCAAAAGAATACTACATCTATGCTACACCTCTCTTACTTCTTCCCTCGTATTAAGCTTATGTTAGGTACACCGGGGTAGGCGTATTTTAGAACCACCAGTTGAGTACTTTTAGCCTCTGTTATTTATGTATGTATTTATCTATGGTTTAGGAACCATACAATGCTCTTACAGCATTTTTTTATTCTACTTTTTATACTGTGTGCGTTATATTTTACAACCAGTTTTACGATTGTAGCAGTTCATTTCTTATGCTTGAGAAAGAAGACTGTTCAATACATCCTTTTATTGAAAACGCCCGTCTATCTATTTCTCTGCAACTCTGGTGAAACGAAGCATGCACGAATGACTGAGTGAAATATATATCTATTGTTTCCACGACTCTGAAGATCAGTTTTATCTTGGGGAAACAAAGTTGTCATGTTTATGCGGTTGTCTGAAACTAATCCCTTCTTGTGAATTCGAGAAAGTTTCTAGTGACCTCTGAGCTAGCTGGCACTCACAATTAAGTCTAGTATATTCGATAGAGACCTAGTAGGCCTCAGCCCTACGTCTAATCTATAGAATATATTATTCTAATGCACTGAGCCTATTGGGAATATAGGAACTACACTACATGGCGCCCAACGTTTGGTAAGGCACTAATTTAACGCTAGACACTAGAGTTACTTAGTCGTGGTTTTCACAATGACCCCTTTTTCCCGTAAATACTTCAATAGACGTCTGGAGTGGGTCAAAGGATAAAATATCTTCCCTAACTGAGTAGGACAAAAATCCTATGTATTAGTTTTTGGTTTGTTCAACGTTGAAGGATACAGTGTTCCAAAATATTGTGCACCTTATCTTTGTTTCCTTGAAACTTGCGCTGCAAACTTTTATTAATGAAGTGAAGTAGTGTGGCTCACTGGTTAGAGGCGGCAGACCCGAGAGCAGAGGACGGCCCGGGACCAGGGTTCGATTCCCGGCGCGGCAGGTTTCTGGACCAGGGTCAGCGGACTCGATAATTCTCTCGCCTCGGTGCCCACTCTGATCAGCGATCACACTCGGCAACTCTGGGCATCAGCTTGCCTCATCTTCACTAACGGCCCCACCAGACCGCTGGGGATGCCTGGTTTCACCCTGGAGATACCCATTAAGGGACCATCTCTCAGGGAAGCCAGGAAGGGTTTCGCAGCGGTCGAAGCGCCTTGGGACCCTACGGGTAAGTAGTGCGCTATATAAATGCCTATACATTTACATTAAACAATGTCGAATAACGACCACACCGAAGCTGGTGGATCTGGAACTCATCAACCAGGTTTAAACACCACAGGGTTTAATGAAAATGACCAGGATGCTATAGTCATCCCGTAAAACGTAAGAAAAACCATTTTATTTATTTTTATTTATAAAAACACTTATAAAGCGCGAACGAAGGCCCTTGGGCATCTAGGCGCTGAAGTTACTGCAGTGTTTATCCAACAAGGGGGGCTGGAGTTCATTGATTAAAAAGCCAGGTCTTAAGTTGCTTACAGAACGACCATAGGGAGGTGCTGGTTTTGATTGAGTGTGGCAAGGTGTTCCAGAGTTTCGGTGCAGCTACAAGGAATCTTCTGTCTCCCCATGTGACAGATTTGGTACGGGGTACCACCAGTTCATGTGAGCTGGATGAGCATAACGTTCTGGAGGGACAGTAGGGAATGAGGTTTTGGGTGAAAAATGCAGGTCCAACATTATGTAGAGCCTTATATACCAGGCAGAGAGACTTGAATTTGATTCTCTTTCTTACCGGTAACCAGTGAAGCTGTCTTATGATGGGTGACACCGATTGGTGTTTGGGAATGCGCCCTAGAAGCCTAGCGGCTGCATTCTGAATAGCCTGCATTTTATGTAGCACTCTCTCCTGGGCACCTAAAAACAGGGCATTACAATAGTCTAGAGTAGACAAAACCAGAGAGCTCACCAAAGTTTTGCCGGCACTCTCGGGTAGGAAAGGCAGGATTTTCTTGATGAGCCGTAATTTGTGGAAGGCTGAGGATGAAATCTGATTTGCGTGTGGTAGAAAGTTCAGGCGATTGTCAAATATGACCCCTAAATTCCTCACCTTGCTGATCGGATCCGGGGGCTGGCCTATAGATGACGGCCACCAAAGGGGTGACCACTCCGGGGATAAGTTGCCAAAAATGACAACTTCCGATTTATTGGTGTTCAATTTCAGGCAGTTAGAAGCCATCCAGCTCCCAATTGCCAACATGCCTTGATTGAAATTACTGGCTATTTTGGGCCCATCATTCTTGATGGCGAAGACCAGCTGAGTGTCATCTGCGTAGGACGTGAGGCTCATCCCATGTGCCCGGATGACTTTGGCAAGGTCCGACACATAAATGTTAAATAGTGTCGGACTCAGGGATGAGCCTTGAGGAACTCCGCATGGCAGTGACAAGGGGGATGATTCAAATGGCCCAACAGTGACGACCTGGGACCTGTTTGCAAGGAAAGAAGCAAGAAGATTCTTAGCATTACATCGGATGCCCAAGCTTTCGACACGGTCGACCAGGGTGACATGGTCGACCGTGTCGAAGGCCGCCGATAGGTCCTACAGGATCAGAACAGCTGTTCCTCCCGCATCCCGGATGGATCTGATATCATTCGCCGCTTTAACCAGGGCGGTCTCTGTTCCGTGGAATTGGCGGAAGCCAAACTGCGATTCATCCAGGAGTTTGTGTTCCTCGATAAAGGATGATAGTTGAGAATTCATGATTTTCTCAACTATTTTCGCCAAAAGTGGGAGACTGGCAATTGGGCGATAACTTTTAAGTTCTTCCTTATCGAGGTTGGGTTTTTTGAGGAGAGGTTTTATGAGGGTCTTTTTTAGAATCTCTGGATAAATGCCTGTGCAAAACATGGAGTTACAGATTACTGTCATGGCCGGGAGAACTGCTTCCATAATTGGACGTAGAACCTTCAAAGGACATGGGTCTAGGGCCGAGCCCGATTTAATGGAAGACAAGATGTTCTGTACCTGCAAGCAGGTCACCTCTTCGAACTGCAGAAAGGTAGGACCATGGTGGGAGGTTGAGGGTCTCGGGGAGGTAATGGCGTTGTTGGCAAAAACCCGGTAAATGTCTTCAACTTTACTGAAGAAGAAGTTAGACAAAGCGTCACAGAGGGCTTGGGAGGGAGGAGGTGTCAGATCGACAGAGAAACCAGCTAGCTGTTTAGTGGTCTCGTATAGTGATTTATTGGAGTTTTTTGCTGATTCTATTCTATCACAATAATACTTCTTCTTTGCCTCGGAGATTAAAGTTTTATATTTAGCCACTGATTCTTTGTACTTAGATTTGGCTTCGTCTGCATAATCTTTCCGCCAGTGCCTCTCTCTGTTCCTACACTGTTGCTTTTGTGTACGTAGTGCCTCTGAGTACCATGGGGCCGACGGGGCAGATCTATTGCGGGACCGTTGTTTGACTTGGACCAATTCTGTGGCCGCGGAGCTCACCCAGTTGTAAAATTGGGAGGTAGAAATATTGGGATCGGTAGATAGTATAGGAGTAGTGTCCACAAGAAGTGTTTCCAGCCTTGTTTCATCTATATCATCCCAAGCCAAGTAAGGTTGGCGGGGATTAGGGCAAGGTTTGCCGGCCAGAGAATCCTGCGCTGACAGGGATGCCAGGATTAGATGGTGATCAGACCAAGTAAGGGGAAGTATTTGGGTGACTTGTAAACCCGCTGCATTGGTGAAGATGCCATCCAAAGTGTGACCTCCTTCATGCGTGGGGGAATGAACCAGGGGGTGGAGACCAAAGGTGGACATGTCTGCTAGGAGAGTGGCAGTGTCAGGGTTGTCTGATATGTCAAAATGAAAGTTAAAATCACCTAATATCGTGAGGGAGTTATCGAGAGCAGATGCTTCCAATGTGGACCTGAGATCTACGATAAAATCGTTCCTGGGCCCCGGAGGACGGTAAAGGAGGATCCCCTTGAACGTGTGGGATGGGGATAGCTTAATCGCAAATTCTAGGGCTTCGCAGGAAGCTCGAGTGATAGTTTTGGTCCTTACCGAGAAAGTATCACGGGCAATAATGGCAATGCCACCGCCTTTTTTCTTTAGTTGTCTATCCAGTCTGTATGTGGCAAACCCATTGGGAACAGCGGTCACTAGATCTGGGTCGGACGCTTGATCCATCCAAGTTTCTGTCATAAACAGTAGGTCTATTTTGTGATCGTTGATCAGCTCATGGATGGCCTGGCTGTGTTTGCCGAGCGAGCGGACATTCGTAAGAGCGATTATATAGGTTTTCATTGGGTTGTGCTTTTTACTGGGGGGTAGTTTGTGGATAGAGGGTATCAAGGCTTTACAACCTGGGCAGTGTGTGACCGGGCTTGTAAGCAGGGAGTAAGGGTTAGATGTAAGGCGAACCTGATGGGTCGGAGGGCGTAACTGCCGGAGCTGGGTGGCGGAATAGTAGACTCGTGGGGGCAGAGGATGGGCACCAGGGGGGTGGCCCTGGGCCCGGGACAGGCGCGGACGGGCGCAGACGGGCTTGCCTTTGGCGCGCCCGCTGCGCACGCCCGTTGCGCGGTCGGGCGGGTCTGTTGTTTATATTCATGATTAGTGGGGGCGGGAGGAGGGTGGGAGGAGCGCAGAGCTATCCGGCCAGCCTTCCCTGTCCAAGATGGCGCCTAAAGTTGTGCTGAAGGCTTCCCAGCGCCTGGTAACAGCGGCGTTATGGGAGGCAGAGTGAATGAGCCTCGGCGAATTAATCTCGCCTTGAGGTGGGGGCGGGGATTTAAAAGAGCACAGTTAAAATATAATACAAGTTTTAAAACGGGATTATCACATCAATCACATTCCAGTACTAAACAAAAGTGCAAGAGAGCGTAGATTACCTCCGGCTTCCGCCTCAGAGGGAAAACAACAGAACCTCGGGGGAGTGAAGGGCAATGCCCTTATATATCCTGGGAGGGCGGGAGGGGCACAGAGCTATCCGGCCAGCCTTCCCTGTCCAAGATGGCGCCTAAAGTTGTGCTGAAGGCTTCCCAGCGCCTGGTAACAGAGGCGTTGTGGGAGGCAGAGTGAATGAGCCTCGGCGAAATAATCTCGCCTTGAGGTCGGGGCGGGGATTTAAAAGAGCACAGTTAAAATATAATACAAGTTTTAAAACGCGATTATCACATCAATCACATTCCAGTACTAAACAAAAGTGCAAGAGAGCGTAGAGTACCTCCGGCTTCCGCCTCAGAGGGAAAACAACAGAACCTCGGGGGAGTGAAGGGCAACGCCCTTCTATATCCTGGGAGGGCGGGAGGGGCGCAGAGCTATCCGGCCAGCCTTCCCTGTCCAAGATGGCGCCTAAAGTTGTGCTGAAGGCTTCCCAGCGCCTGGTAACAGCGGCGTTGTGGGAGGCAGAGTGAATGAGCCTCGGCGAATTAATCTCGCCTTGAGGTGGGGGCGGGGATTTAAAAGAGCACAGTTAAAATATAATACAAGTTTTAAAACGCGATTATCACATCAATCACATTTCAGTACTAAACAAAAGTGCAAGAGAGCGTAGAGTACCTCCGGCTTCCGCCTCAGAGGGAAAACAACAGCTAGCAAGGTTATAGAAAATGGCCTATCACCGAGAGGTGGTACGGTTATATTCGTCATAGAGGCACACCAATATCGGCAGACAGAGGTATTCTATTCACGGATTCTCTTTCCACAAGCAACTCCAACAACACATGTGTTCCACTACTATAAGATAGAGGAACATCCACTGCAATACGTTCCTTTTGAGGACCTTGAAATTCCGCTAACTTGCCAAGAGCATCAGCTTGATTTTAAAGGCGCCCTACAACATCAAAATCACATTACCAGGCTTGGTCCACTAGGTAGACCAGGAGCAACATGGCCAGTACTAGCCAGCTATACACCACATCCTAACATTGAAAGAATGTCAGATGTATTTATTTTTTTTTGCGATTTTTTACAGCGCGCAAATACCCAGGGGTGTCTCGGCGCTTTGATGATCAAACTGAACAGGCAAGGCAATTATTGTGCAAACAGCCACGTTTTGAGTTGTTTTCTGAAGCTGAGCAGTGTAGGGCATGTCTTGATACTGAGGGGGAGTGAGTTCCACAGTTTGACAGTGGCAACTGGGAAGCTTCTGTCACCCCAAGTGACCTTTTTTGTTCGTGGCACGTTGAGGAGGGGGGCTTATGAGGAACGGAGTGTTCTAGATGCTTCTAAAGGTCTAAAGGTGTGTTTCAGGAACAGAGGACCAGAGTTGTTAATGGCCTTGTATGCTATGCAGAGGGCCTTGAACTTAATGCGGCACCTCACAGGGAGCCAGTGGAGTTTGCGAATGGAGTGGGAGATGGAATTGTGTTTAGGGATGTTAAGCAGAAGCCTGGCTGAGGCGTTCTGTACCAACTGAAGTTTTTTGAGTACCTTTTCCTGGGCGTTGAGGAGTAGGGAGTTTCAGTAGTCGGTTTTTGAAAATACCAGGGAAGTTATTAGGGTCTTTGCAGTTGAGGTTGGGATGAAGGGTAGGAGCTTTTTAATTTTCCTCAGAGTGAAGAAAGAGGCTGAGACAACATTATTACCATGATGGTTAAAAAGAAGCCGATCATCAAAGATGACTCCGAGGTTTCTCACTTTAGTGACAGGTGTGGGAGGAGTGCCTAAATCATTTGGCCACCACTGAGGGGACCAACAGGGCTCAAGTTTACCAAAGGTCATGATCTCAGCTAAAACAATTATTTAAAATACATAGACAATTGGTACAATATGTCATGCAGACCTTAAGGGTCCAACCTTCTATTAGAAGTTCCACAACACACCCCTCATCAGGGGAACACAAACAAAATCACACCACAGACTATACAATCAGTCATTGGTAAATTGCCAGCAAAAAGGGAACAAATTCCATTCTGGTTAGCCCTGAAAATTACTCGAATAGAGGCAGTATTTCCCAATAAGACACCTTATGAAGCACACAGGATTCTAACAATCTGTTTACCAATGGGGATTGCACCACACGTGGAGGACTGTGACACTTGGGGTACAGTCTTTGCTTCAATCTACACAAAACACATGGTGTCCCGTCTATGGTGGTAATACCAGACGTTCTGAGACAGATCCAAAATGAATACGGTCCAGAACCAGCCTTAAACCTTGGAATGAAATTACTGAAAGATTTCAAACAGGTGTCAGCTATCTTATTAGCTAACATTAAAGGTGAAGCAGCATCGGGGGCAATCCGCCAAAAATTAAAAGAATATTACTGAGCAACCGTATGAACTTGCCAGAATTATTAAAAAATCCTATGAAGAACTAGGAAGAGATAGTTTGGGAGGGAAACCTGTAAAACCTGAACTAACAGAAAATCCTGAAAAAGTTTTTATCAAACATAATCTAACTACTCCTAAAAGTAAAAGGGAAAATAGTAGACAGCCACTTCCTAAAGAGTAGCGCTCTCAGTCCAGAGGTAGATCTCCTCAAAAGGAGCACTGAACTAACAGAAAATCCTGAAAAAGTTTTTATCAAACATAATCTAACTACTCCTAAAAGTAAAAGGGAAAATAGTAGACAGCCACTTCCTAAAGAGAAGCGCTCTCAGTCCAGAGGTAGATCTCCTCAAAAGGAGCACTCTGAAAAGAGGCATAACCTTAGAAATAGGGATAATTTAAGAAAACCTGATAGATATTAAGATACTGATACACGCTCCTCTCATACCTTTCAGACTTCCTCGCAGAAATCCGAAAGAAGAGGACGATCAGAACACAAAGAATAACGAGTGAAGTCCAAAGCCGATCAACACGTTCCAAAAAATAAGAAAACTCAATTCTCCAATAAGAAGGTAGCAAGTATTAAAATCAGACATGCAGAGGATCTTGAGGACACAACTCAAAAACGAGGAGTGGGCCCAGACAATGCTGGACAGCGCAGCAGAGGTCACCATAGCTCGCAGGATCCTGAAAGATCACCTGGAGACAGTGGATCTGAATGAATGCATTCAGGTTGAAACTGCCGACACCAGGGTTAGTGTACCCCATAAGTTATATGAAGTAACATTCCGGATAGAGGGGGACATAACTAGAAAAATAAAAGCACTCTTTTGGGAAAAACTATCCAACGTTTATGACATCTTCTGGCTGAAAAAGACTGCCCACCTGAATTTGTCAGGGAGTGCCCACATGGCGAAGAAATAATTATGCCAGCCTTCTCTATTCATATTCCTATTCCTAAAAAATAGGATGTACCTTGTTACAACACATGCTTTTACCACGCATGCCTTTACAATGCTGGTTTTTCAACGCAAGTCATTACAACGACTTGCGTTGGGAGGTGCTGGATAGTGAATAGTTTAATTTACTTTTCCAACTCCAGTCCCGTGGATAGTAGGGAAGGTGTTGGATAGTAAATTAAACTATTACCTATCCTACAGCGCCCCCCAGCGCAATTCATTGTAATGACTTGCATTGAAAAACCTGCGTTGTAAAGGCACTGCGTGGTAAAAGTTGCGTCATAAAGGATGTTTCCCTAAAAAAATATACCTATGCCAGGAAATGGGCTGTGGCCTAGGCTCCAGCATTATATAAACATCACATGGGATAGGATTAGGACTCTCCTCACCATAAAATCCAGTTAAAAAAATCAACCTACTGCTCAGAGGCAATATCCAGTAAAACAGGAAGCTAAAAAGCAAGCCAGGGAGATCTTAGATCAACTTGAATACCAAGGGGTGATTGAAACATGCACCTCGTCAATGAACAATCCTTTGTTTCCTGTCTCCAAACCATATGAAACATATTGTCTAGTTTTGGATTACAGACATTTAAACTCTTGTTGAAAAACTTTTGCAGTACAAAATGCACAGAGTGCAGCACTGATGAAAAACATTGGTCACAAAGTATATATAACTACATTAGTTATTTCAAACTGTTTCTTCTGTAAAAACATTGCAGCAGAAAGCAGGTATTTGACCGCTTTCTCAATAATGGGGACACAATAACACTTTTGTCGTCTCCCCCAGAGATTCAAGAACAGTCCTGGATTATTTTCAGCCAGAGTAAAAGAGTTACTACAAACGTATGATGATGAGGCATTATCTTATGTCGATGACATCTATATTACAGATGATGATTTGGACAGGCACTTGACCAGGGTGAACACCATAATACTTGGATTCGCCTCTGAAGGGTATAAATTCAACTTTAAAAAAGTAAAGAATGGAAAGGGGCGACCGCTCGGTCCCCCCGAACGTATGGTGGAGTACCCCGATCCCCCCGGGAAGCCATTTTGGGCGGGAGGCGAGTCTCGGCTGGTATGCCCGAAGCGGCGTAGCCGGGGCGCGCCTTTTCCCGCCCAAGAGGGGGCTGTCCTAGACACCTACGCCGATGGCCACGCCCCGGAGGCGGATTGGAGGAGGGTCCACGCCCGCCCGAAGAAGGATAAAAGGAGCAACAAGCCAAGGAAGCATCCTCTTGTTCCTGTGCTCTGAAGCTGCACCTCCCCATTGCACGTGAGCTCGAGACGGAACGAAGAGCCAATTTTGAGAATTTAATCTTTGTGTTTCTTCTTTCAGCGAGTTCGAAGCTTTCTGACCTAGGACCTTGAGGATTACCCTTGGACGATGCCTGGCAAGAAGGTCGGAAAGAGGGTCGGAACCGACCAGATGCTTCGTATGCTGGTGAAGGACATGGCGGACATGAAGAAGCAGATGGCGGCAATGAACGGTGCGGGTGGGCCGAAGAAAGTCATCGGACCAGCATTGCCGGGAGTGGTCCCTAACGGGAGAGGTAGAAGGGCCAAGAAGGGGGCATCGGGTAGGGAGGCTCCGGTTCCCGAATCACCTCCAGTGGACCCGGTCACTCCGATCGAGGCCCCAGTTCCGGTCCCGAACGCAGGATAACCAATCCCTGTGGTGGTCACTCCTGTAAACGAGGAGGATATGCCTCCAGAGCTGGCTGCCCAGTTGGCGGCATGGTTGAGCAGAGGGAATGAGGGGGCCACGGCTGAAGAAGCCAGGTCGTTAATGAAGCAGTTGCGGCAATCGAAAGATGCTGCGAAGGCACCGTGTCCTCTTGTTTCCCCGCAGGCTCCAGTGGAACAACCAGGATCGGGGCGTTGGTTCGACAGCGACAACGGTCACAGCTAACGGTTCAGGTAAGCAGCCATTGCCGATGGCGGGGGAGGGATCGGTACCCTCAAGAAGGGAAAAAGTCGTTCAACATATCCCGATCGATGTGAAAGAGAGGATTTGGGCGGATAAATATGTGAACATGTTTTCCTTGTTGACCGATAACTATGAGATTGAGCATGTTAAAAATCAGAAGGAGTTTTTGCACCCTAGTGTATGGCGCGCAAAGATGGCGGGTTTCAGAGTAGATGAAACGATCTCTAATTGGGCCAGAGCGTTTGGAATGTTCACTGCAATTATGGGGGAACGTAGGCCTGAATTAGTGGTGGAATTAGCAGTTTATCAGACACGTATCATGGACTTTTATGAATCATACGGGGGTAATCAATGGTGTTGTTACGATAGCATGTTTCGTAAGTCCAAAGAGTACGACTCATCCCTGACGTGGGATTGTTTCGACTCCATTTCCTGGCAAAAAATTGAGAAATCAAGCACAACGAAAGCGCCATTTTTAGGCGGGAACGGGGGGGGAGCCTTCCCGCCATTCTGTGGGGGCCCCCTTTCGGGCGGGTTCAAGCAGCGATCAGTACACGAAGAATAATGGCAACTCAGGTAAGAAAGGGGTCTGCTGGAGCTTCAACAGAGGCAAGTGTTCGAGGCCACAGGGATCGTGCAGGTTCAGGCATGAGTGTGCAGGGTGCGGACAGTCCTCACACCCCGAGAGTACGTGCAGAGCCAAGAATGGTGATACGGGAGGTAGAGGGGGCGCCAAACAGGTCTAAAATAGACCGAGGGGCGCCATTACCTACCCCGGTTGATATCATGGCACTGATTCTTTGGCTGAACGACTACCCTGATCATATCTCCGCCGGGGTGTTGCAAGACGGCTTCTCATATGGTTTCCGCATCCCGGCGGGGGATTTTCGGGGGGAAGCACAATGTAAGAACCAACTATCGGTTCAACAGAATACGGCGGTGGTACAGGCAAAGATTGGTAAGGAAGTGGCCCGAGGTCGGGTTGCTGGACCATATGACATACCACCAGTTGGCAATTTTGTTTGTTCACCTTTGGGAGTGGTTCCCAAAAAGGACCCAGGGGAGTTCAGGTTAATACATAATTTGTCAGCTCCTAGGGGCCTTTCGGTGAACGATGCGATTGACCCAGGAGTTTGTTCGGTGCGGTACGCATCCTTTGATGAGGCCGTCGCCATGTTGAATCGCTTGGGGCCCGGAGCGCTGATGGCTAAATCAGATATCGAGTCAGCGTTCCGGTTGCTCCCGGTACATCCCGATGATCAGCGTCTTCTAGGTTTTATGTTTCAGGGATGCTATTACATGGATAAATGTATGCCAATGGGTTGCTCCATCTCTTGTGCGTATTTTGAGAAATTCAGTACTTTTTTGCAATGGGCGTTCACAAGAGTCACGGGCTTTACACATGTTATGCATTATCTTGATGATTTTCTATTTCTGGGGGCAGCCGGGGACATGGAATGTGCACAGGCTTTGGGGGAATTCTGTAATCTGATGGAGGAATTTGGCGTGCCGCTGGCACCCGGTAAGACGGTGGGGCCATCTACTACACTCGAGTTTCTCGGAATTGAGCTCGATTCGGTAGAGGGGTGCTTCCGTTTGCCCGAAGAGAAGGTTAGGAAGTTCAGGGCCTCGCTAAAAACATGTCTCGGCGAGAGAAAGGCATCTCTCCATCAGTTACAACAGGCTGTGGGTCAGCTTAACTTTGCCCTGAGAGTAATACCAATGGCTCGCCCCTTCTCCCGTTCTATCGCACAGGCCATGGTGGGCCTTAGGGAAGGGCACCACCGCACAAGACTGTCAACAGAGGTTCGCCAGGATATGCGCATATGGTTGGCATTTCTGGCGGATTTCAACGGTCGTGTGGTATGGACCGACCCGCCAGTGTCCTCGGAAGAACTGGGGTTGTGGACCGACTCGGCGGGGAGTGTAGGTTTTGGCGCCATATTCAGCAATCAATGGTCGGCACGAACCTGGCCGGAGTGGTGGCACGATAATGGACTCACTAGTAACATTGGGTTTCTGAAGCTGTTCCCCATTCTGGTGGCCTTGGAAACCTGGCCAGAGGGGTTTCGTGATCGCTCTGTGGTGTTCTGGTCTGATAATATGACCGTGGTTGAGTGTATCAATAGTCAGGCAGCACGCTGCAAATGGATTTTGAGATTACTGAAGGAAATTGTCCTGCTATGTATGAGACTAAATGTCCACTTTAGGGCAAGACACGTGCCAGGGGTACTAAATCAGGCAGCTGATGCGCTCTCTCGTTCCCATATGCAGGCCTTCCGGGGTTTTCTGCCCTCAGCGGACTCGGTGGCGGCACCATTTCCCGAAGCTCTCTGGTCTCTCGGTGCCCCGGATTACAAAACCTCGTGGGAGAGAGTCTAGCACCCAGGACAAGGAAGGCATATGAAGGGGCGTTCCATTCTTATTGGTCCTTTTTGGGTTCAGCTAGGGGGGAGCACTGGGGGCAGGAGGAGTATGTCCTGAAATTTCTGGTATCTTTACATCAGGCAGGCAAGTCAGTGGCTACGGCCAATAGGCACCGGGCCGCCATTTCTTTTATGGCAAGGGCTCATGACATTCAGGACCCCACATCGTCCTTTTTGGTACAAAAGGCGCTGCGAGGGTGGCAACGCCTTGAGGGTCGCAGAGTGGATGAGAGGCACCCGATAGGTTTAGAAAGGTTGTCCTTGTTGCTGTCCGTACTTCCGGCGACATGTTCATCTCAAACAGAGACGGTGCTATTCCGGGCCGCTTTTGCATTAGCATTCCATGGGGCTATGCGGGTAAGCGAACTGGTAGCGCGGAACAAGCAGGATACAGGGGGAGGTCTGTGTCGAGAGCACATCCAAATTAAGGGGGAGACAATGGTGGTTTCAATTGTCAGTTCCAAGACCGATCAGGGAGCGATCGGCGACAGTGTGGTAGTCCAGCGGATTCCAGGGTCTCCCATGTGCCCGGTAAAATGCGTGGAGGAGTATTTAGCGCAGAAGGCTGCATCATGGGGGGGAAACCTTGCTGAGGCACACCGACGCCACCCCACTGACCAGGTTTCAGTTCCAGCGGGTGTTAACGATGGCAATCACGGCAGCGGGCTTGAACCCAAGCGATTTTGGGACACACTCATTCCGGATAGGTGCTGCTACAGAGGCTACAGCCAGGGGTTTGAGTGTAGATAAAGTGAAACAGTTGGGGCGCTGGTCCTCGAATTGTTATAAGAGGTATGTGCGGTTGCACATGTTGTGAAGCTAATGTCATGCACTCACGCTTCTTGTTTTCTGTTTGGTTTTCAGTTTCACGAGCAGGCTTTGCGGGGCGGACTGTGCAAGTGACCCGACACCTGGGGACCAGCGGTCAAAGATCACCGGCTGAGGCAAGAGTGGTGTGGGTCGTCGGCCACTCATACGTGAGGCGCGCCGCAGACGTATTCAAAGCAGGTGACATGATTCACATGGCTGGGGAATACGGGTACAGGGTGACCTTCTACGGAAGGGGCGGGCTCTGTATTGACCAGTTTCAAACTTTTATGGGGGGTTTGTTAGGGCGGACAAGGTCACCGCCATCTGTAATCATAGTGCATCTTGGGGGCAATGATTTGGTGACCACGGGTCGACGAGTACTTCTCGAATTAATACTATCCACAGTAAGTTGGTTGGCGAGAAGCGTTCCAGGGTGCACGATTGCATGGTCCCACATGATTCCACGGAAGGTGTGGCGGGGGTTATTTCTGTGTCAGCTTTGAATCACTCAGTGAAGAAGGTGAATAACAAACTTGGTAGATTGTTTCGTACATGTACATTGCATTCTAT
Organism: Lissotriton vulgaris; assembly: GCF_964263255.1. Lineage (NCBI taxonomy): Eukaryota > Metazoa > Chordata > Amphibia > Caudata > Salamandridae > Lissotriton > Lissotriton vulgaris. The sequence continues at coordinate 482,933,555 of NC_141697.1, forward strand.
TCCTCATGGATGTATCAGGGGGGACCATATTTACCTGGAGGATGGGGTCCATTTGTCCCGGGAGGGGAATGCTTTACTCATAGGAGACTTCGTAGCCTGGTTAAAGAGTTTGTGCAGCCATGACCTTTAGGTAGGAGTTTTGTGGGGGGCCGGATAGCCGGTCAACTATCCGGCCTGTGGCGGTAAGGTCATGATTGGTGAGCAGTAATTGGAAGATCCCTAGAGGTGGGGCGTCACCCATTATGGATGGGAGCGCCCGGGGGGAGGCGGCCAGTGGCCCCTCAAACGGGGAGGCGGTCCCCTTCTAAGGATGGGGACGCCGAAAGGGAAGGCGGTCAAGGCCCCTCCCTGGGGAGGAGGGGCTATGGGCCCCTCCTGGGAATTTCCCGGGGCCAGGATATCTGCGACGGCAGATGTGGTAAGCAGTGTGGGGTGGGAGGGGGGTCTACGCTACCTTCTAGACACCTCACACGAGTCCTCGGACGACCATTAAGATGGCGTCGAGTAAACAGGGGCCCCCGTTAAGACAAGGGAAATTGGAAGTTGGCACAGAGGTACAGTCCTCTGTGGCCCACCACTCACAAGTGAGGGGGGAGTTCTGGTATTAGGGATCTGACACCGGTTACGACCTTGCCGTTGGCCCGTAATGTTAGGATGTACAATTTCAATTTTGAGAAATGTATTTACAGGATGTTTTAGTATCGGCTAGGAGAACCTTTGTTAGAGATGTGTTAAGGTTAGCCATGAACATCGTAATGTGTAAATGAAATTGTACATGATATGAAACTGTTATTTTAATGTTTTAATTTTTGTTTCATATTTTAATAAATACGGCCGGGAGGGTAACTCCCTCCCGCCTTCCAAAAGTTCAGAACCGTTTCCGTCTTCCCATTCTTGGGGATTGTGTTGAGAGGGGGTGTCGGGTATCCCAACCATATTGGCCACCTCAACATCCTATTCTTAGGATACGACCTTTCAAGTGAAGGCAAAAGCCTAGCAGCCAACTTTTCAGAAAATCGCTGAAAAACTTACAGTAAATTCTAGGATTCCTAATCTTCGGAAGAACTTACATTCTGAATTACGCAGAAAGGGTTAAACCTCTCTACAAATCAAACCTGATTTCAAACCAACTAATTGGACTCAAAAACACACAGAAATTTTGCGTTCAGTACAAACAGACATGTTGTCAAGAACACACTTACAAACACGCGACAACCTTATAATCCTAATCATCCCAGGGAGATGCAGATTCACATGCCTAACCTTTAATGAAGGTGAAAAGGTACCAATAGCTTACAAATCACACTTGTACACAAAAGCTGAAATGAAATTCACTTCAAGAGAAAAAATTCTGACAGCGGTTCAGACTGCTGTAGCAAAGGAGAGAGCCCTAGCACAGGGTAAGGCAGTGACAAAGGCAAGCATTCCAAATGCAAAAGCTCTACATCTAAGATGGATTCAATGGGTTAATTCTCTTGCTGCACCAGACATTGAATACGTTTTTGACCCTTACTTCAAGGTACAAGAATTTCTCCAATACGAACAAGAATGTCCAATGCCTACTGAAATTCTACCTCTAGAACATTATGGCTGTATAATATATACAGACGGATCAGCACAGCCTGTAATTGGGGGTAAACAAGCTTATAGTGCAGCGGGCGCACTTGTTAAAAGTCGCTGGTGCAAAGGTAAATTCCGACCTATGGTCACAAAAACACTATCTCTAGGAGACTGTACAGCTCAGCGATCTGAACTCCAAGCTTTCAAGATGGCGCTTGAAAATACCAATTACGAATTCCCCACACTTATAGTGTGCGGTTTGTAATACTGTCTCCAGTTTACAATGAATATCTGCATAACCTTGTTCAAAATGGTTTTAAAGACGCAAAAGGTGGCACAATCAAGCATAAAATGCTTTGGGAGCAAGAAGTTCAATTACAGAAAGAACTACAAAAGACTCACGTGATCCATACACTGAGTCATCAGTGTGATGACGTTCACGTTGAAGGGAATTCATTGGCTGATGAAGCCGCAAAATCAGCTGTGCAAACGGCTTCCGCAGCTACAATCAATCGTTCAAAAACAACAATAGAAACCATGCTTGCTGTCAATGCCACGAGCAAAGGCTGCGGAGCTGCGTTACCTCTAAATTATCCACTCAAATTTAAATACATAATTGAATGGGGGATAGGGTAATTCCAAACAGGAACCGGAGAGGTGCTCTGATTCACGAAGCACATATGGAAGAGGGTCTGATACATCAGGGGATCTCTAAATCTCTGTTAGAATTAGAAGAGATGTCCTGGTGGCCAGGGATGAAAGCTCACCTATACGAATTCAGAATTAATTGCAATGACTGTTACAAATGCCATCGCTTTGAACACCACCAGATTCCTGACTACAGGGTAGCCACCCCAGTACAGATACCACTGTTATACAGCATAAGGCTAGCTACATGCAGACGTCCGAATGGACTGTTGCAGTCCCACAAATATTAAGACAAGATTCATTTGGATGTGGCATTAGCGCTCGGCTGACGCCCGAAGTGTTATAAAAGATTTGCCAGTCTTTATTGGCACATACACAATCAGCACACTACATTCTGACCAGGGTCCTGCATTTAGCTCTAGGGCTTACAAGGAGGCCATGGCCAGCTTGGGCATTGCATTGCGATTTTCGAGTCCATTCCATCCTGAGGGAAATTCGGATGTGGAGAGAAAATAATGTGACATAAAGCAATCTATAACAGCTAGGGTATTAGGTTCAGGTGATGGGTGGGTCAAACATCTAATAAATGTCCAACGTAGTCATAATAACCTGCCAAGAAATTCTCTGGGTGGAATCACTCCATATGAACTCCATTTTGGTACTAGAATGTTGGTTGAAGACCTCGATCGTCACACTTCAGTGGTGGAACAAAAACCATTTGATATCAAAGATCGTTTGGCTGTTTTACAGGACTTAAATGAAACAAGAAGAAGTCTAAGCAACACGAGTGAAAAGCCAACGACCACTGAAGAAAAACCACCTGTCCCAGCAAGACCTGTCTGGATTCCAAAGGTTGGGGATCTAGTCAGGGAGAAAATAGCGGACAAGAAGGAATTTGGGCCTTCTTACAGAAAACCAGTACCTGTACTAGCAATCCACGGATCAAGAACACTGCTACTGCTGCCCCTTGCTGGAAGAAAGGAGAACCGGTCTGCATCAATTGACCTGGTAAAACCCCACTATGTGGCCGACAATAAGTAGTAGGCCCAGTGGGCTCCCAAGATGTAGCAGGCGACCAAATCTTTCTACCATCCAAGAGGTTCAATATGAAAGACTCATCACGTTTGAAGATTCTAAAGTGAAAAAGGAAGGACTATGCAACAAAGCCATGGAACTTGTGCCTCTTGAAACCCAAATAACAGTTCGTCAAGAAACTCCCGTCTACAATGATGTAGCATCTGACTATACAAACATGTCAAGGGAACAAGCAACTCCAGCGATTTCAAAGAATCAACTATTAAGAGAACTGCCTCTGGCTATTTTATCAACTTTGATAACTTTTCTGAGGATCCCAGTGAACCTGAAACTACGCCAGCAAATAAAACTTTCAAGGAAAAATTAACGGAAATTGGTCAAGAGCTTGCTAAAACATATCTGGTTTCACCATGGGTTGAATTTTGGATTGGGTTAGGTGTATTTTTTCTCCTGCTATGGCTCATTCTTGTTTTAAGTCTAGGAAAGCTGATAGATGGAAATCACATTAAAATGGACACAGCAAGTAAGAACATCAACTTGCTTCTGAAGCCACACAAATCATCTTAACGTGAACAACGAGACCTTTCATCAGTGAATATCACAACAGTTCCTCTACCTGGTGGAATAGCTTGGGATACAATTGATTATGACATTTATGGCCCTGTCGAGCTGCTGAAAATTCTCACCAATTTAAGGTTTCCTTGAGTGACTTTGTTTCACCCAGCACGTTTTCTGATGATTGGGACTTTGAAACTGTTAATAACATGACGGCAAACTTAGAAATGTCAGCTAATTTTACAAAACATGAATACTTAGAAGGTTCATCAAATTATGAAGAAATGTATTGTTTTAGTCAATTTGGTCATCATTACTTGCATAAATCTGCAAACCCTAGAAATGTTTTAACTTATGATCAATGGGAATATTGTCCAACACCACCAAAAGGTAGTTCTAAAACTTTTATTGGAAAATTTCCATATTTCACAGGTTTTAATGTTACAAACCCAGAAAGTTTTCACTTAAAAAATGTTAATAAGACAGGCATGAAAAGTATGTTGACAAATACTAAACAAATTTATCCTGCAACCTTTTATGCTCAATTGTCCACCTTATGCTTTGACTTTTGGAAAGACAACATTGAGACAAAAACTGTTTGGGGCACAAAGGACTGGCAGGTACATGGTTTAGAAGCATTGTTCAGAACCTGCATCATCCCAGAACAAATTATGTTTTTAAATGACACTGTTCAACAGACATCTTGTCTTGGCATTGCTAAGATAAAAGATTTAAACAAACCATCCATACCTAAGCCCACACCTGATAGTAATTTAACTTCAAGTGAGGAGGTAGACGTAAACTATATTTTACAACAGAACAGAAAAACCCCTTTTTGGAAAACATGGTTAATCTGGCCCACAGACACAAATAACTGTCCTGAAGATAGATTCCTGAACAAGACACAAGAGTTCACAGTAACTCGGCCAGATCCAAGATATATCCAAATACAACATCCAGGGATAATAACAACGTATAGTGTAGGTAAACTATGCCTTAAGTGGCTGAAGAAATCTACACTTCCAGAAATAAAACAACACTTATCTTTGCTTAAAGCTGGCGTTGATTTACAAGAATTCTTACTGGGACCTTGCAATCCACGTCATAAACGTTTCATATTTGCTGGTATATACGCGGCATACAATGAAGCATGGAAAGTCATGCAAATTAAAATAGCTGAAAGAATACTAGAAATTGATTGTTTAAACTTAGAGAAATCACTCTCTGTAGTTGACAATGGGTTAACAACTCTGTCATATAGAATATATTCTTTGGACAGCATTGTATCCTCTGCCATAGACATAATGGAACAGGACTTGCTAATGTTACAACATGGCCAGTCTCAATTAGGTTCTATAATGCTGTTATCCTGGACGTTACAAAACCTTCGTTCTGGATATGTGCCTTGGCGTTTAATCAACACTACGTCATTGTTTACTGTGTTTAACCTTACAGATAAACAAATCTCGTTGGCACAGAGGGGAGCAGACTATACAGTGCTGAGCATAGAAAAACTGGAGAGATTGCCTTTGACCGTTTCTGAGAAACCATCAGTTTAATGGATAATACATGGCACCATCATAATACCAATGACGACTTTCAAGTTTCAATATTGCTTAAAACGCACGCAGGCATGTATGAAAGGTTGGGTAAAGAATACATTAAGTCGACCTGGGATTTACCATACACACACAAATGTTGGAGTGGGGGAAAGAGGGTATTTCTTAGTGGTAAAAATTGTGAAAACTCACCAAGCGGCACATTGCTATGTCAAGGTAATAATTTACATGGAGCCTGCAAAGGATCTTCTAATAACCATTCTTGCCACCTGCAAGGTTCGCCCAGAGTGGTGATAGATCCAATTTTCAGGCAGCTTTCCAGTGGTAGCTACATTATCTTAATTGATCACAGCTGTTGTGGAATGCGCCAGGAATAGGCTATCTTGTTAATGTGTGAGCCAGGGTCACTTGTTGTATGCAAGTATTGTTTCCTAAAACTAAGACAGACGGGGAGTCTTTCCTAATTTCGTACACTCTGCGTTCAGCGGTCTGCCTCTCATTTTGGGACTCATAGCAGGGATGTTATATGTATTCCTCCTGCTCCGTTATGGCAAATCCGGCCACCAGCAGTGCCCAAGTCAGCATGGAGAATGCGCTCCAGGCCATGTCGTGAACGCATAACACAGATCCTTGGCTTGGCTCGTTTGAGAGATCTGAATACCACATGGTTCCTGTCATTCAGACCAATCTGGCAAGATTGCATCTTACCTGTTCTACGATGGCTGCTTTGTGGAGAGGAATGCCTGTTGGATATCTGTCTAACACTATCATCGATTATGCCAACGGATGCTGATGCATTACTGGGTCCGGTAACGGCTCATGTGTTGTGTTGCCCCCAACGGCTACCAATCCTGATGACGGCATTCATTGAGATCTCACTGGCAAATCCGACTGGAGGTGAGATACGGGGACCAACAGGCACACAGGTGCCATCTGCTATGAACATTGCTGACGCGGCTGATGGCGATGCTTCACATCTGTGCACAATTGACCTTCTTAATGAAGTGGTCAAACTTTCACCTACTGTGGTAGACAATTACTTTGCCAGCCTTGATGACTTAATGTTTTTTCTTGACACCAAGAATAACTTTTTATCACACAGCGTTCTTTTCGAACTCTGAAATTTGACCTTCACTTTTTTCAAAATAAAAGTTTCCAAGTTTGGAACTCTATTTTGCTACAATTTAATTTGACTTTTTTCCAAAACAGACTGAACTTTGTCACAAAGTAATCTGCTTAAAGTAGAACTATTCTTAGAGAACAAGAATTATTTGACTACTTCCTAGAAACAATATTGACCTTATGCACAAGTCAAGCTAGCTTGTATATTCTGCTATGGGATGGCCTCGACTTGGTATTCTGTATCTAGAGCCATTTCATAAATGTCATTTTCGTGATTCATTTGATTAGCATTATATCATATCATATGCTTACAATGAAATCATTGCTTTTAGATGCATACTGTACAAATGCTCATTTTGTGTACGACCATTTTTTAAAAATACATTTCATGTATTTTTTGGGTGGGAGTGTAAAAACACACACTCTGGCTTCTTTGTTTTAGTATTTACTCTTAGATGAACATAATAGCGTGGGGTGAGTGTTGTAAAGCATTTTAGGACACTATTGTAATTTTCCCGATTCATGCACTTATACAGGTATAAATCACTATGTCCTTATATAGGCATAAGAATCATAACCATATTTAGACATAGCTCATGCAGTCCAAATACGGCAGGCCTACTTCCACCAGTTCTGAAAATCTACAACGATTTCTTGGAATACTCGGCTTCAGCAGCTTGGCACTCTTGCTCGAGAAGTGACTTGTCCAAGAACTCATGGAGTTTTCAAAGAACTTAGGGGCATATTATCAAGGGGGTTTATGTCTGCTTTTTTGGCTTTAAAAGCCAAGAAAGCGGAGATAAAATGATCTCCCTATTACCTAGCTGTCGCTAACACCAGTTAGAGACAGCTAGTAGGAGATAGCGACCATCTTGGGCCCCACTTTGCATGTCAGTGATATTTATCACTAATGACATGCAAAGTGGGTGTGCCAAGATGTTAGCGTCTGGAAACAGTCGCTAACATCCCTATCTCCTATTACCAACTTTTGGAGATATTCGCACTAAGCACAAATATCTCCAAAAGCTAACACCTGCCCCTGAGCAGTTCTTAGCCATATTATCCAATGGTAGGTGGATAACATGGCTAAGAGAATTAGCTCGGTAATGCATAAATATCGCTGACTTTTCAGCAATATTCATGCATTTCGGCCGATTTTTATCGCTTAGGAGATAAACCTTGATAATAGCAAGGTTCCTAAGCGATAAAAATCGCCGCAGCTCGGCGATAAAAATATTGCCGCTAAGCCAACATATCGATAATTATCGCTAGTTGTTGGTAATATGCCCCTTAGACTCTTTGATGATGTTATTATGTACACCTTTATGTCAAACTCGGCTACTTCAAGGTATATATATGCTCACACTTGCCTTAGCAAACACACAGTGGTTTGGAGCAGTTTGACTATCTACTTGCCCGACGCATCCTGCTACTGCAAGTGCCGAAGGAAGCCGACCCTCCAGCAGACACACTGAGAGAGACGCTGTCTTTTCTCCTGCTGACAAATCCAGCTCCAGTGTTTCCAAGCTACCCTTGCGGGTTGTTGGGAAATCGAGTCCCGAGACTGACCTTCTTCATTCTAAACTAAGGTACGGAACTGATTAGACCCTAAGAGAAATCTTGGACAGATTCTTGACAAAAGAATACTACATTTATACTACACCTCACTTACTTCTTCCATACTAAGCTTAGGTTAGGTACACCGGGGTAGGTGTATTTTAGAATCACCAGTTGAGCACTTTTAGCCTCTGTTATTTATGCATGTATTTATCTATGGTTTAGGAACCATACAATGCTCTTACAGTATTATTTTATTTATACTATATGCGTTATATTTTACAACCAGTTTTACAGTTGTAGCAGTTCAATTCTTATGCTTGAGGAAGAAGACTGATCAATAAATCGTTTTATTGAAAACACCCTTCTATCTATTTCTCTGCACCTCTGATGAAACGAAGCATGCACGATTGACTGAGTGAAATATATATCTATTGTTTCCACGACTCTGAAGATCAGCTTTATCTAGGGAAAACAAAGTTGTCATGTTTATGCGTTGTAGTAACTAATCCCTTCTTGTGAATTCGAGAAAGTTTCTAGTGACCTCTGAGCTAGCTGGCACTCACAATTAAGTCTAGTATATTTGATAGAGACCTAGTAGACCTCAGTCCTACTACGTCTAATCTATAGGATATATTATTCTAATGCGCAGAGCCTATTGGGAATATAGGAACTACCCTACACCTGTACGGAGACAAGCAATCTGGGACTGATTCCAGGTTTCACCCCTCTTTAGCCAGGCTAGGTTGAATCCAGTGGCAAGGAGCATCATTTAGCGAACATAGCAAACACAACAAGAAGATGGACGGAGTGCTGAAACTCTTCAGACACTCATCCTCAGTCTCAGATCTGGGTTTACTCCATCATCGTGCTTCTGCTCACTAAGCCACCCTACTTTGAAGGTTACAGGAGTTCTTGTTGGCCCCCGAGGACCCTCTGAAATCAAGGGGACTTTATTCACCAACCAGCAGTGCACCAAGTAGTGCATTAGCAGAGTGACGGAGAAAGGGGGCATGACCTCCATGTCATCTCTCATACCCTTTGTCTGGAACATACTGGAGGAAACAGAAGTGGTTTCTTTTGCCCCAAGGACCCTGGGCATCCAAGGAGACTTCTTTCACCAACCAGCACTGCACCAGTAGGCGTATTTGCAGTGTAGTGGAGAAAGGGGGCGGGCGTCCGGCAACTTGCCAGTCCCACTTTTTGTTTTTATGGGAGGAGGGCCAAGTGGCCCCCTCCCGGGGCTGATTTGGGCCCAAGGACCCCATTCCCTGGGGTTCGGCGTTTGCAATTTCTTTTTAAATACTAAGGAGAGGGTAGCCATGTGAGCACCCTCCCGGACTCATTTTGGACTCCCTGGCCCAGCCTGTAGTGTGGGTGCCCTGGTACCAACCCAGGATACCCACTGCCAATGGTGAGGACCGTGGGGGGAGCTTCAAGGCTCCCACACTCCCTGCCGGATCTCCACCTCTTGTGGGGGCTGGCATTGTTTTTACAGATAGGGAGCTGCTAACATGCAGCTCACTGTGTGTAAAAGCAAATTGTGTTCCGCTTTGAACAGGCAAGAGCAAAATGCTCTCACTTGCTCAAAGCGGAGCTCAGTTTGCTGTGGCTTGGTGGGAACGATAATGCTCTCGCCAAGCTATAGCAAACAGCTATGTCCCAGAGGTGGGCACTCGTGGGCATAGCAGGAGCCTGCCCTGTGGGTTGGCTGTCCCCAGGGCCCTGTATGGCCCCAGGAGGGGGGCTGTGCAGCCCGCTCCTTTTTATAGAAGTTGGTAGCCCCCAGTGTGTGGGAGTCCACACAGCCCCCACAGTAATTAAAATTGAAGCCCTGGGAAGGTGTCAGCCCCCGGGGTTGCTCGGGTAGGGGGATAGTACGGCTCTCTTGCTTTGAGTAAGGTGGAACTTGAGCTCACTGCTGTGTTGTCCAATGTTTTGCTATATGTGTTGTTTGGCATGAGATGGCCATATTTCTTTTCAAATTTAAAGACCCTCCCGCTTTCATAGTCTATCTCGTCACTCTTTAGTTTTTTTTTTGCCTTACGTTGTTTAATGTCGGTCTAATGTCTACTTAGAATGTCATTCAAAAAAGAATTCTCTGTTGCTTCGGTGAGATTGAGATTTTTTACCTCCAATTCCAATGTCTCTATTTCTGCTTGTAGTTGTGTGACCTTTCTCTCTGGGTTTTCTATTAAGAAGTTCAGTAGATTGTTAGAGTTAGATGTCACATCTTTTTCCCAGGCTGTTAGCAAGTCCACTCCTTTTGAGTTTCACAAGTCTTGTAAATTTTTCTCTTAGTCCCGCCTTGCGCTCTGGGTTGTCAATTCTACTTATGCCTCCAATACAATTGGCTCTACCTAAATAGGCAGGACAGTCACTTTATTTGGGTTTAAAGTGACATAATGATTTAAATATGTATTAAAGCGCTGTTCATTTCTATGTTTTTTAGCCCTGAGGAAGCCGCGGGTCCATTCCCTTGGCGACAAAAAAAGTGTTGACTAAAGACCAGAGGCCTAAGAACCAATTAAAGAATACAAGAACAACAAGAAATTTTGAAATTATATTATTTATTTATATTACGTGAATACAATTCTGTATGGTGATATTAGTGTGTCCTGGAGGATCGAAAAATGAGAAAAATGTTGTTAGCAGCCATTCCACGACTCAGGGACTTAGTCTTAAAGTAAAAAAGGAAAAATAGTATAGTTATACCCTGAGCCCTTAAGCCCCATGGGTAGGACCCAGAGGGACCCCCCTGTGGCCAAAATAAATCTGCAAAAAATACAGTGTTCTCGCTGGACTCCTGCGAGATCAAAAACAAATGGTATTCGGGCTGCATTTATGATGTTTATGCCATTGGGAATCCAACCTCTGGGCTTTATTCATATTGGTGAGGTGGCTGCATGGCCCCCATTCCCCAGTCATTAAGGGACCCCAGGGAGCCAACTCCAGGAGCCATAATGATGAAAAAAGGGGAGAGGAGCCATGCGTTCCCCTCACCAACCCATTAAAGGCAACGGGGAGACCCTCCCTGGGATGAAATTTGCATGTAAGCACCTCCAGAGGCCCGTGTAGCCTACCTACAGTGCCACAATTCGTTTATATGAGGAGGGGGATTGCACTGATTCCTAACCAAGCCATTAATCCTCCAAGGACCCAATCCCCATGGGTCAGTTCACATGCTATGTCCCAGAGATCCACCTGGCAAACAATAATTGAAAATGAGGCTGCTATTGGAATAAATGAGTACGAGAATGGATTGCTTCATGACAAGAAAGAATGTAGATGCACCACATTTAAACCTTTGCTGTTGTATGTCGGTAGTCAAGCTGACACTGGTAAAAGTTTCCTAATGAAAGTTCTTACTGCTTTTCTACAAAAGAATAGAGAGTGTAATTTATCATGTGTGGCTACAGTACCGACTGGTTTAGCTACACACAATATTGAAGTTATTACTGTGCATCAAATTTTGATGCTGGCAGTGAGCATGACAACCAACTGGAATGCAAAAAGTTATCTGGTAAAGCTTGTCATGAACTGTCAAGAGTGTTAAAAAGGGTACAACCTTTAATCATTGGTGAGGTGAGCACAGTACCAAGCTTAATGCTTGCCTTTGTGCATTTGAGAATGCAAGATGTTATGAGAACAAATTTTGATATCTTATTTGGAGGGAAACATTTGGGTCAGCCTGTGTTGCGAAACTAGGAATTATTTTGGAAGCATTGGAACTGAAAATATTTGTTTACATTTTGAATCCACAGAATTAATCAATAATATTTGAAAAGCATAACATATTGAATGTGGTAATATTTTGGAAGATACTAGAGTAGGCGTTCTTCCTAAAAAGGGGAGATGTGTTTTAGAGTGTTGTCTTGTTAACCCCTTCGATGCTCATGACGAGCTCAGCTCGTCATGCAGTACACTGGTCGTGTGCTGATGACGAGCTGAGCTCGTCATGAAGTACGAGGATCTAAATATTTCAGCACCCAGTGGGAATTGCTCTAGCAGCCAAGGTGTTAAAAAATACTGCATCTAACAATGAAGACAGCAGCAGAAATATTGTTCACTATTATACAAGATGGTAAACCTACTGTAATTGCTACATTAGAGAAGTGTACATGTTTCAACAATGAATTGCTGGAATTGAAGAAATAAGAAATTTTCCAACTGAAGGAAATAAATAAAATGAAACATCAGGGTGTCACTGTATTTCTAAATGAAAAGCTACAAGCAAAACTGAATTCATTAGAAAAATCGGTTTAAAAAACTAAAGGGTTGGATAAATGTGTAAGGATATGCACAAACTGTAAAAGACTTTTGCACCAAATTGTAAATGTTAAAGAAGCTTTGGTTAATCGGGCTATTGGTAAAGTTATTGATTTTATTCATTTTCCTAATAAGAATGAGGTGAATACCTTGTGATTAAATTTGATCAGATGGACAACCCAAAGCAAATTGGACAAGATACTGCACGTTTTTTGATTGAGAAATATTTATAAGTTAGACTGAAACAGTTTCCAGTTTGTCTAGCATATGCTGCAACTATTCATAAATCATAAGATTTAAGTTTAGATGCAGCTAATATTAATATTGGTAATACACTGTTTAAGGAAGTTATGGTGTATGTAGCTTTGTGTTGAGTTAGGACTTTGCCTGGTTTGTATAAAGTTAAAGCTAAAACAATGCCCAGGGTTACAGCATGAGGATGTGAGATCCGGGCACTGATGCAGTTCTCCTGATTCCCAGAATCTATATATATTGGGGGTCAAAGGTGAGCTGGACAGTGGAGGAATGTGTTGAACAGTGTTCATACTGGAACTGGAGTACCAGCTGCCCACAGGTGCAAGGTATGATCTTTGTCTTCGAGGTATGGAACTAACCAGAAGATCGCAGTTTAGCCATAAGGGCTGAGGTAGACTAAGTGAATTATTTTGCAATCGGCAGATGTGTTGAAAACATAAACAAAATTAAATGTAAGGTTTTTAATTAGGGTTATGCATTTCTGTAAAGTCTTTGTGCTTTTCTAGTAAAATATACATAAAGGTCCCGAAGTTCTCAGTGACCAGGACATCACCAAAAGAAAAATCACCATTTTCTGATATTTCCAATAATTTGTATGCAAATATAATCTGGCATCCCTTTCACTCCTGTGTATAGAGTCACTGCAATGAAAAGCAATGCATGGGTATTCATTCACATAGAAATGTGATTGATTGCACACAGATATATATATATAAAGATCTCTGAAATAAAAGGTCACAGGGACATTATAGTTCGGAAATAAAATTTTAAAAACCTTAGAAATTGACTTAAAAAAAAACAAAGTTAACAGGGATGTTATAGTTAGGTTCAGATTTTAAACACACAAAATCATAGAAATTAAGCAGGTATAGTTTTCTCAAGTAACTATGACTTGTTGTAGCGATAACGGGTCCCCATAGCAGGAAGTGCTCAGGTAGACACTGCAGGCGCACACCACTTTTCCGGGTTTTGAATGGCACGAATGCCAGAGATAGACGTTATCTGGGAACTACAAGTCCCAAGAAGCGTAGGGGCTAGGCAACAGGAAATAGGCGTATGCCTGGATCCTTCTTAAACCCTGCATCCGCCTACAACGGGGCTTGGCAATCGGCCTTCGGAGCCTTCTTCGGACTCGTCTTGCCTCGCTCTTACTTTTCCTGCCGTGAGACGCTATTGGGAGAATCCGCGGCACTTTCTTCAAGAGTAGCGCGAGTTAGCGCTGTTTCGAAATCGTCCGAGAGTTCCCTTCCGGATTTGTCCACAAGGCACCTCCGGGTCGGAGGGTGCTTTAATCTGATACCGGAGCAGGAGCAAGGAGGCTCTCGCTCTACTAGCCCATTTTTGTACAGGAAAGACGGTGATACGCTTTGTGTGATTCTCACGTCGGCGTGTGCAGCTGGTGTCAGGCACATGCTAGAAACTTATACTTTGTTTGCACGTTTGGAGGTAGCGCAGGACGCGCGTTCCTTCAAAACTTCTTCACGTCCATACGACCAAGGAGCCAGAGCATACTATGGGGGAAATATCTACAAATAAATCGGAGAGACAAGTCAGAGAGTGGGAGATTGCGCATAAAGGCGCTCTCCTCTTTGACGAAAGATACCATCTATCCCCCAGCTCGCCTCCTTCACCATCTGTAGATCTAAGCTGCCGAGATATTCAGGTATGACATAACGCGCATGAGAGTCGGAGACTGCACATAAAGGCGCTCTCCTCTGGTGGCGTGGTTTTACTCTTTCTTTACTCTGTTTCAAAAGGAAACCACACTATCTTGTAAACAGCTTCATATACTTTTGAGTTGTGCTTTCATATGGTGTGCGTGATCCATTACCAGCGGAGAATTACTTACCTTCGCATCCTAGTCAGGGGAATACTTGTTTAGAGACGGAGACTATTTCCAGTCATAACTTCTGTAAGTGTACTTTGCAAGTGCTATCAGTATTATCTGTGTACTGAGTGTGTGTGTGGTTCTTCTCATACTCTTCTTGCTTTTTATTATATGCAGGGGTCCCTGAGGGTGCCAGGAGATTGTCACCAATCCTGTGCAGAAACATGACATCTTATGTTATTTTCTTCCCTTCCCTTTTCCCCTGGATACTTCTCTTCCCATAATGTGTTATTTCATTGTGGCGAGACCAGTGTTTATGGGAGGTTGGGAACTACTCTTCAAGGCATCGTTCCTGTTGGCCGTACTAAAGGTTAGTGGCATAACATACTTGATGCTGCTGACAGTCCTGACACTCGTGCTCTAATGTAACTATAACTCCCGCCTAGCCATGCACTGCTAAGTACCCCACATATTACATCACTCAATATGTATGCTATGACATCATTGATAATATCACTGCAACATTTGCTATAAAATTATTGATGAGAAGGCTGTGCATGGCAGGATGACGTTTATAAAAGGTATTTACATGTGATGCATCTTTTAAAATCCCAGCCATGAGCCCTGCATTTGTTACAGCTGCTTGAGTTCAACTCTCACAATAAATAACTCAGGACTCTGTTATGCAAACTGTTCTCATGAATGATATCAGGAGTGTTGTTATGAATACTATGATTTAACATGCTACAAGTGATGTAATATCAAAGATTACAATCAGTGCATGGGGAAGGTCTGAATTATAGTTTAATTTAGTCTGGGTTGCAAGTTCACAACACTATGTACAAAGGTGTGTGAGTTACAGTAAGTTTTGGGCAGGAGGTAAATTGTAACTTTAATTATAAATATAAAATTATAACATTTGAATTTTCTAATGTTTGTGTAGTTGTTTTTGTATATAATTAATAAATTAAGTTTTCCTAACTTTAATTATTCTTAACCCTTTCTTTTTTTCATTGAATTTATATGTTTTTTTTAAATGTTGATAAAAAGAGGTGGCACATAGAAAGTAATTGAAGAACTCCATTGCGTGGGAATTATTTTCTTTACCACCTACAGGGAAAAAAGTTAATTCCAAACGTGTTATATGCAGCTATGTAGTAAAGGAATTTCCAATGGGAACATTAAAAAATACTCCTTCTGCACCATGGAAATGGAAAACACCTACAGACAATTTATTACACAAGGGTGGAGCATGTGGAAAGAAGATAGAAAAGGCAGAAGCAGGAAGATTGGCAGTGGCCACTTCTTTGATTAATGCACCAGCTTTGACTTCTTCTGGTTCATCCACACCTCAACCACCACCCCCTGCATATGTTCTTCCAGTAGCACCTACTAATACTTCTGCTCCATCAGGACCTCCACCATCACCCAGTGGATCTGTCCTTCCACAAGTACCTGCTCCTGCTTTGCCAATACACCTTTTCAAGCTGAACTGAGATATAATTGAGCAATATTTCAGTAAAGGGACATACTCTTTCCTCTGTCATATTGTTATTGTTGCAGGAGAGAGAAATATGACCATCCATCATGAGCTTTTCATGGCTCACCAGTAGCCTCGCCAACAGCTGTTTGTTTTTTACCCTTGTTATCCTCCTGTTTCCTTTTGATACCAGTGTTTTGGTTGGCTGTGTCGACTTTAAAAAAAAAAGAAACTCCCACAAACAAAATCTGGAAAAAGAAACCAAATGTCTCAAAAATTAAGAGCTTCTGCCAATATTAATCATATTTATTCAGGTATCAGAAATAATACATTTTGGGGCACGTGCATCAAGGTAATCATTTTCTATTAGCAAATAATGATTTTTAAGTATTTGCTATTTAGTAATCGCACATGCCTATGCATGAGGGATCCCCAAATATTTTTGCAAATTCTTAACATTCCCTAATAGCAAATCGCAAACTGTGATTCGTTATTAGGCAATGCATTCCCATGCATTCCTATGGGCCTATAGACATATAGGCCCATAGGAATGCATGGGAATGCATTCACAATTTGTGATTATCAAATTGGTCATCGCAAACAGCTAATGTAATTGCAGGGGAGTCAGGGGGCCTAAGGGCCACCTGATGCACCCCCAAAAATGGTAAGTGTGCACATGTGGTGCATACATGTGTGTGCATTACATGGCACTTTGAAAAATGCACTTTTGTTTATTTTTCGAAGGATTCTCACATTGCCATGAACTTAAAGTTGATGGTATTTTGCGATTCCAAAATGCAAAGTTGCATTTTGAAAATGATATATGCATCGCATTTAGGGAATCGCAAATTGCGATTCCCTAAATGCATTTGCAAATTAGGTAATCTCAAAAAATTGCGATTACCTATCTTGCGAATGCAATGCTTCTGATGCATCGTAAAAGGCATTTTGCTGGTTGCAAATGGGATGATTCTGCAAATCGACCCGTTTATTTACTATAGATATAAATGGCAAGAACAAGGTAAGTTAAACATGTACATTATGCTGGCTTCATGGTAAGTGGTAAGTTAAGAATAGACGACTAACCGTGATATTTGATTGTATTTAATAAACATAAGACAAAGTCAATCTATCATTCTTTCCCTTTTTATGCGATTTTAGACAAAGTTGAAATTTCAGTTACACTACTATGTCATCATTTAGAACATTTATAGCTCAAAATGGTCATATGGTAGTAGTCATTATGAAACACTGGGAAAAATAAGTTAATTGAATTTTTTAAAAACCCATAGATGTTCTGTATGTTGAACTGTTAATATATCTAACTAAGTAATTTGTTATATGTGAAAGCATAGAAGATAATATTAATTAGAGCAGATTCTTACAAGTGCCATCGCCCATGCCAAGGCACCTACGGCCAGATTCATCAAGCCGAAAAGGGCTCGCAAAGAGCCAGATTCTGAGAATCTGGCCCTTTACGAGCGCTATTTTTGCATTTGGGATTCATCATCCCAAAATCGTATTTTTAGAAATCGCATATTCGCGAATAATTGCATTTAAGGAATCTCAATTAGAGATTCCTTAAATGCAATTCAAGAAGCATTTAAAAATTGAGAAATCGCTATTTTGAGCCGCTATTTACCACGAGGTAAATAGCGAAAACTTAGAAAAATGCATTTAAATGCATTTTTCTAAGTTGCATGTTACACACACACATGTCCTTTGGACATGTGTGTGCGCAACACAAATTTAGTTTACATTTCAAGGGTGCTACAGGGTGTCCTTTGGACACCCCTGGCACCCTTGAAATCGCATCCTTATTTGCGATTAGCAAATTGCTAATCGCAAATAAGGAATAACTCCCCATTCATTCCTATGGGCCTTTAGGCCCATAGGATTGAATGGGGAGTTATTCCTTATTTGTGATAAGCAAATTGCTAATTGCAAATAAGGAATGTGTAGGAATCGCAATTTATTTAACGATTCCTTCATGAATCCCGTTTTGCAAGTCCTTAATAGCGATTCCTTAATAATCGCTATTAAGGACTCGCAAAACGGCACTATGATGAATCTAGCTGCTAATTACATATCTTGTGAATTATCTGAATTACTAAAACTCAAAAGTACAATTTTCTGAAATAGCAATACAGATGCATATCGAAATTTACCTGCTATTTGCTTTATATATCAATCCTTTTTTAAGCAGAATCGAGAACACCATGTCCATACCACCAGTAAGGGTTAATAATTTCTAGTTTAAAGCGCTAGCTTACGCTGACGACATTGTAATACTGACTAGTAATGTGGCAACCTCATTTCCAGCGTTAAAGATTCTGGCAGCGCAATTCAGTTTATGTTCTGGATATAAACTTAATACTCAAAAGACCCAGGTGGTTCAATCCTCAGCTATGGGGCTATCCGATGCACCAGTGGTTCCTAGCGCAGTGTACCTAGGAATTACTATTACAACAGCAGTGGAAAAATTGCCAGAGATGAACGTTTTACCCATTATAGGCACCGTTAGTACCACCCTGCGTAGATTAGGCAACTTGCATCTATCCTTGTTCGGAAGGAGGATCGTCTTAAAGATGCTGATCCTACCGAAACTTCTGTACCTGTTTCGCCCAGTCAAGTATGGCCAAGGTAGAGAGATGTTGCAACAGGTTTTTATAGAGCTACCATCAACCACGTAGGGTCTCGAGATGGATGCAGTTGCCGGTGGACAGGGGAGGGTGGTCAGTTCCCAATCTGCTGCTCTATAATTGGGCAGCATTACTACAACATCTGACCAATCCACTATTTGGTGACAGAGCAGTAATTCCAGCATGCTGCTACCCCTCTATTTTTGTAATCGGTTTAGGGGAGGATGTGAAAGGTATTCTATTAAAAGTCTTAGAACCTAGTTATTATAAGAAAACCAAATTTAGAGTCATCATGGCAATGTCCTCGGTGTGGAGGAAAGTACGGCGTATATGGCTAATCCCCAATATTAACTATTATACACCTCTCGCAGCAGCTAGACTTTTACCACATATCTTCAAAGATCACATTATAATTAGGTGGAGGATGCAAGGTATTATTGTCTTGGGAGACCTAGCCCAACAGGAGACTCTTGCCCCCTTCTCGTTTCTTAAGGAGAAGTTCACTCTGGATACACACAAATTCTTCAAACATCTTCAGATTCGTAGCTATCTGGAGAATTCAATTTTATTTGTTAAAAACCAACTCATAGAGTTGATTTTGAAGAAAGCAAAAATTGGGCTCATTTATCAAAACCTCCTCCTAGGCCTGCCGGATGACCTCTCCCTTCAAAATGCTAAATGGGATATCAAACTGGGACAGTCAGGAACAGACATTACGCAGTCACTAGGGTTAGCTAATTTGGTTTTAACATCGGAGAGCCTTCGCTCTCAATCATTCATGGTTACAATGGACCTCTATTATACCCCAGCTAAAATCTCCAAATGGGGGGGGGGGGAATGGTGGGCATAGTTGTCCTAGATGTGGCTTAGCCGCTGCTAGCGATATACATATGTTTTTCAGCTGCCCTAAACTTGATGTATTTATTCCAGAAGTCCAAACATTTATTAACCTCAGCCTTAAAATATCAGTGATCCTATCCCCTGAAGTGGTAGTATTGGGTTGTGAATCAAATACGGCGGACCATAGACCTAGTCACACCTCAGCACTAATATTCATAGCAATGTCAGTAATGCGTTTATGCATCACAACTGAGTGGATCAGCCCAGCTCCTCCTACTTTTGATAACTGGAGAGCCAGGATCCTTGCCCTGCCCAATCTAGAATCTGCAGTGTTTATGCGGGGAGGCAAGAGGAGGCGGGAGAGGGGGCTGCGAATTTGGGCACCTTTTGTTCAGTGGCAGAACAATTGATTTACTGACTTGGTTCACTGTATTGCCTAAGAGCTTCACTGCCGGGTGCGCTGTTGGAGCTCCCCAATCTCTTTTGTCTGTAACTCTCTCCCTCTGTCTCTGTTAGTCTACTTTTTAAACATTTAAATTCATACTAAAATTATGTGGTAGGTTGTTATGATACACTTAAATGCTTTGTAATATGATGCAATATTCAAGCTGAATAAAAAAAAAAATTAAAAACGAAATTTACCTGTTTGATGTAGAACTATAACGATGGAGGCAAGGAGGTATCATTTTCAAGTTCTCTGTTATGTGTTTGAAGTAGAAATACAGCTCCATTGCTTTCCAACAGTCAACAGAGTTTCAATGGTTGTTAGTGGTATTAAGTAGTATTGGGCTGTGTTTTTACACTAATGTTTGTTCTTAGCCATTCACATTATGCTTTACTTCTAAATTTTATTTCTAATCTACTCTTCTATTCATTTTCATTGTCATGTCACCCGAAATGTGTGTTCAAATGCCTTTTTAATACTTGTTAAATGTCATTGCTGCAGACTGGTTTATACTGCAGTCCATCGTACATGTTTTAAAAATATATATACATCAATATAAATACTACTGACTTTCCCAAACTGCCTCATATCTTCCTATACATTACAAAAAGAGTAATACGCTATACTTGATGTTACAACACAGAAGAAAGACATGGTGGGGTCTAAATAATATGGCTGAATTTTATTTTCCAAGAGCTTTGATCAACTAATATTGTAGTGTTTCGTTATTACCATGGACTGCAGCATGCGTGATGGTACAGCGGAATACCGTAGCGCAAAATATTACCAAGTTCTTGTTCCATATTATTTTAAAAAAATGTAACAAATTCAGATCAAATAACAAAAAGGACAATTTCCACACTGTAATCTTTATTACTGCCAAATTGCATGTAAAATCATTCAGCCATTTTGTCGGGGCAGCCTACGGTCAAGCCCTCAGCTCTATCCTCCGCTGGGAAGCAGGGCCTGGCCACAGCACTGACTATGTGTGACAATATAAAGGGTGCACTTTTTTGTAAGGCAGAAATAATGACTTTGCCAAAAAGTTACCAATGACTATTAAGTATTTTTCATAAATTCACACATTCTAATGTGTAATAAAAGTTATTATCATAAAATACTATGAATAAAGCCTTTAAAAAAACATTAACATGTCTGAATCTTTCTTTTAACATTCTTCAAGGCACAAAGTGCAACCATAAAATAAACCACTAGTGATCCCTGCAGTCAAACTGAAGAGCAAATAGCTACTGCTCACAGTGCTGTTAAAACATTTGGTAAGCTCTCCTGAGGTCATGCATTTAAAGACCCAGTAGACCTACTGTTTTTCTTTAATGTTTCTGAGATTTGCGTCCACTCCCTGCAGACCCCCATAAAATTAGACAAATGTTTGTTGGTGCCTTAGTTTCTTCAAGGGGCACCACCAGAAAGAAAACATGCTGTGTGAAAAAACCCAAGGGCGTTATGGGGATCTCATGGAAAGGGGCGACCACTCGGTCCCCCCGAACGTATGGCAGGGTGCCCGGATCCCCCCGGGAAACCGTTTTGGGCGGGGGGGCGTGTCTCGGCTGGTATGCCCGAAGCGGCGTAGCCAGGGCGCGCCTTTTCCCGCCCAAGAAGGGGTTGTCCTAGACACCTACACCGTTGGTCACGCCCCGTAGGCGTACCAGAGGAGGGTACACGCCCTCCCGAAGAGGAATAAAAGGAGCAACAATCCAGAGAAGCATCCTCTTGTTCCTGTGCTTGGAAGCTGCACCCTCTCGTTGCACGTGAGCCCTAGACGGAACAAGGAGCAATTTTGAGAACTTGTAATTTTTGTGTTTCTCTTCCAGGTGCCTTCCCTCCCAGCATCGGCGGACCACCGGATCCAGGACCTCGTCGAGCAGCTAAGCAGCGAGGGTCGAGTCTCTGACAACGATGCCTGGCAAGAAGGTCGGAAAGAAGGCAGGGACGGAGCAGATGCTCCGCATGCTGATGAAAGACATGGCGGACATGAAAAAGAAAGTGGCAGCAATGAATAATACGGGCAGACCGAAGAAGGTCATCGGACCAGCATTGCCGGGAGTAGTCCCCGCAGGGAGAGGTAAAAGGGCCAGGAATAGGGCAGTAGGGGGGGAGTCCCCAGTTCCCGAGTCACCCCCGGTAAGCCCGGTTAGTCCAGTCGAGGCCCCGGTACCTGTACCGATCCCGGATGCGGGCCAGCCGATTCCGGTAGTAGTTACGCCCACCAGCGAGGAGGAAATGCCTCCTGAGTTGGCCGCCCAGTTGGCCGCATGGCTTGGAAAGAATACCGAGGGTGCAACGGCGCCCGGAGACACGGCCAAAGAGGCTAGGTTGCTAATGAAGCAGTTGCGGCAATCGCGAGATGCTGCGAAGGCGAATGTCTCTCTTGTCCCCTCACAGATTCCCTCGGAAGAACCAGCGGCTGGCGGTGGAAAATCAGCAGGACCGGCTATGGAGTCTGGTAAGCAGCCATTGCCAATGGCAAATGGGGGGTCTTTGCCCTCAAGGAGGGAGAAAGTAGTTCAGCATATTCCTCTGGCCACGAAAGAGATGATTTGGGCTGATAAATATGTCAATATGTTTTCGCTCCTGACTGATCATCACGAGATTGAGTATGTTAAGGCTCAGAAGGATTTGTTGCATCCGAGTGTGTGGCGCGCAAAAATGGCGGGCTTCAGGGTGGATGAGACGATCTCGAATTGGGCCAAGGCCTTTGGGATGTTTACTGCTATTATGGGTGAACGTAAGCCAGAGATTATGACTGAATTAGCCTGTTATCAGACACGTATAATGGATTTCTATGAAACATATGAGGGCGATCTATGGAGGGGTTATGATAGTAAGTTTCGTAAGGCCAAGGAGCACGATTCGTCTCTGACGTGGGACTGTCTCGACTCCGTCTCTTGGCAGAAGCAGCTCTTGCCGGGCACGACGAAGTCGTCCGCGCTTGGCGAGTATGGGTTGGCGCCTTCCTGCCATCAATCGGCGGCGCCCTTTCGAGCAAACCCCGCAGGTGATCACCAACCCAGGAGTGGTGGGAATGGGGGTAGAAAAGGGGTTTGCTGGAATTTTAACAGAGGCAAGTGCACGAGGCCACATGGGACATGTAAGTTCAGGCATGAGTGTGCAGGTTGCGGACATTCTTCACACCCGGAGAGTTCGTGCAGAGCCAAGAATGGGGATACCGGGGGTAGAGGAGGTACCAAACAGGTCTAATATCGGCCAAGGGGTACCACTACCTACCCCGTAGATATCATGGCAATGATCCCCTGGCTAAACGAATTCCCTGATCATGTCTCCCCTGGGGTGTTACGAGACGGCTTTTCGTATGGCTTCCACATCCCGGCGGGGGATTTTCGGGTGGACTCACTGTGCAGAAATCAACTGTCCGTTCAGCAGCACCCGATGGTGGTAGAAAACAAGATTGCGAAGGAAGTTGCCCGGGGCCGGGTCGCCGGCCCATATAGGCACCCGCCTGTTCCTAATTTCATTTGTTCACCGTTGGGAGTAGTCCCCAAGAAGGACCCAGGTGAGTTTCGGTTAATTCATAACTTGTCGGCTCCTAGGGGTCTTTCGGTAAACGATGCGATTGATCCTGGAGTCTGTTCGGTGCGGTACGCATCCTTTGATGAGGCCGTCGCCATGTTGAATTGCCTGGGGCCCGGAGCGCTGATGGCTAAATCAGATATTGAATCAGCATTCCGGTTGCTCCCGGTACATCCTCAAGATCAGCGTCTGTTAGGTTTTGTGTTTCAAGGACGCTATTACATGGACAGATGTATGCCAATGGGCTGCTCCATCTCTTGTGCTTATTTTGAGAAATTCAGCTGTTTTCTGCAATGGGCGTTCACCAGAGCTTCGGGCTATATGCAGGTTATGCACTACCTAGATGATTTTTTGTTCTTGGGGCCAGCCGGGGACACGGAATGTGCACAGGCTTTACAGGAATTCTGCAACCTCATGAAACGGTTCGGCGTGCCATTGGCACCAGAGAAAACTGTGGGGCCATCTACTTCACTCGAGTTTCTTGGAATCGAGCTCGATTCAGTGGAGGGATGCTTCCGTTTGCCCAGGGACAAAGTTGTGAAATTTAGGGCCTCGCTAGAATTGTGCATTAGCAAGGAGAAGGTAACTCTCCATCAGTTGCAGAAAGCGGTGGGCCAGCTTAACTTTGCCCTCAGAGTGATGCCAATGGCCCGCCCCTTTTCCCGCTCTATTGCACAAGCCATGGTCGGTCTCAAAGAAGGACACCACCGCACAAGACTGTCTGCAGAGGTTCGCCAGGATATGCGCATATGGTTGGCATTTCTGGCGGATTTCAACGGTCGAGTGGTATGGAGCAAACCACCAGCATCCTCGGACGAGCTGGGTTTGTGGACCGACTAGGCAGGGAGCGTGGGATTTGGCGCCATCTTTGGTAATCGATGGTCGGCGCAAACATGGCCGGCGTGGTGGCACACCAGTGGGCTAACAGGTAACATTGGGTTTCTTGAATTGTTCCCCATTTTTGTGGCCCTGAAGGCATGGCCGGACAATTTCCGTGATCGCTCTGTGGTATTTTGGTCCGATAACATGACCGTGGTTGAATGCATAAATAACCAGGCAGCGCGCTGCAAGTTGATTCTGAGATTATTAAAGGAAATTGTACTACTGTGCATGAGACTGAACGTTCAGTTTAGGGCAAGGCATGTGCTGGGTGTACTGAACCAGGCGGCTGATGCACTCTCTCGTTCCCACATGCAGGCCTTCAGGGGTTATCTACCTTCTGCGGATCTAGTGGCGGCACCATTTCCCGAAGCTCTCTGGTCACTCGGTGCCCTGGATTACAGGACCTCGTGGGAGCCAGCTTAGCCCCCAGGACATGGAAGGCGTACGAAGGAGCGTTTCGTTCCTATTGTGCATTTTTGGGTCCAGCAGGAGGGGATAAGTGGGGACAGGAGGAGTATGTATTGAGGTTTTTAGTAGCACTCCACAAGGCAGGCCGATCAGCAGCGACGGCCAATAGGCACCGGGCCGCCATTGCATTCATGGCGCAGGCTTACGGCATCAAGGACCCTACATCGTCCTTTTTGGTTAAGAAGGCACTACGAGGGTGGCAACGCCTCGAGGGTCATAGAGTAGACGAGAGGCGCCCGATTGGGTTAGAAAGATTGTCCCTGTTGATGTCAGTGCTCCCCGCGACATGTTCCTCCCAGTCTGAAGTAGTGCTGTTCCGGGCCGCTTTCGCATTAGCATTCCATGGGGCTATGCGGGTGAGCGAGCTGGTGGCAAGAAATAAGAAGGATGTGCGGGGAGGTCTATGTCGGGAACACGTTCAGATCAAGGGTGATTCAATGGTAATCAAAATAGCCAGGTCTAAAACCGACCAGGGTGTGATGGGGGACAGTATTGTGGTCCAGCGCATGCGAGGGTCCCCCATGTGCCCGGTGCAGTGCGTTGAGGAATACCTGGCGCAAAGGGCGGTAGCATGGGGGGGAAGCTTGCTGAGACACACCGACGCCACCCCACTGACAAGGTTTCAGTTTCAGCGGGTGTTAACTTTGGCAATCGCGGCAGCGGGCTTGGACCCGAGCGATTTTGGGACCCATTCCTTCAGGATAGGGGCTGCTACAGAAGCTACAGCCAGGGGTCAAAGTGTGGAAATGGTGAAACAATTGGGACGATGGTCCTCGAACTGTTATAAAAGGTATGTGCGGTTGCACATGTTGTGAAGCTAATGTCATGCACTAACGCTTCTTGTCTTTTGTTTGGTTTACAGTTTCGCGAGCTTGCGAGGCGGGGCGGACTGTGCAGTCGACCCGACACCTGTAAACCAGCGGTCAAAGATCACCGGCTGAGGAAAGAGTGGTGTGGGTCGTGGGCCACTCATACGTGAGGCGTGCCGCGGACGTATTCAAAGCAGGTGACATGATTCACGCAGCTGGGGAATACGGGTACAGGGTGACCTTCCATGGAAGGGGCGGGCTCTGTATTGACCGGTTTCAGTGTTTTGTCGAGGAAGTGTTAGGGCGGGCAAGGTCACCGCCGTCTATAATCATAGTGCATCTGGGGGGCAATGACTTGGTGGCGCTCGGTCGGCGAGTACTCCTCGAGCGGGTTCTATCCACTGTTAGCTGGTTGGCAAAGAGGATCCCGGGGTGCACGATAGCATGGTCACACATGATTCCAAGGAAGGTGTGGCGGGGGGCCCTCTCTGTGTCAGCTTTGAATCATTCAGTAAAGAAAGTTAATAACAAGCTGGGTAGATTGTTTCGTTCAGGACAGTTGCACTGTATTCCACATGGATGTATCCGGGGGGATAACATGTATCTCGAAGACGGGGTTCATTTGTCCCGGGAGGGGAATGTCTTACTCATAGGAGACTTCATAGCCTGGTTACGGGGTTTGTATAGTCATGACCTTTAGTAGGAGTGTGGGGGGTCCGGATAGCCGGTCAACTATCGGGCCTGTGGCGGTAAGGTCATGATCGGTGAGCAGTAATTTCAAGATCCCTAGAGGGGGCGCCACCCATTATGGATGGGAGCGCCCGGGGGGAGGTGGCCATTGGCCCCTCACAAGGGGAGGCGGCACCCACTAAGTATGGGGTCGCCGAAGGGAAGGCGGTCATAGGCCCCTCCCAGGGGAGGAGGCGGCTCGATGCCCCTCCTAGGAATTTCCCGGGGCCAGGATATCCGCGACGGCGGATGTGGTGAACAGTGTGGGGTGGGAGGGGGGTCCACGCTACCTTCTAGACACCTCACACGAGTCCTCGGACGACCACTAAGATGGCGTCGAGTTAAATAAGGGGCCCCCGCTAAGACAAGGGAAATTGGAAGTTGGCACAGAGGTACAGTCCTCTGTGCGACCGCCCCTCACACCATGAGGGGGGAGTTCTGGTAGTAGGGATCTGACACCGGTTACGACCTTGCCGTTGGCCCGTAATGTTAGGATGTACAATTTTTAGTTAGTATGCATTTGCAGGATGTTTAGACTCGGCTAGGAGAACCTTTGTATTAGAGATTTGTTAAGGTTAGCCAATAAACGTGACTGCAGTGAAATGTATAAATGAAAATTGTACATGATATGAAACTGTTATTTTAATGTTTTAATTTTGTTTCATATTTTAATAAATACGGCCGGGAGGGTAACTCCCTCCCGCCTTCCAAAAGTTCAGAACTGCGTCCGTCTTCCCATCCTTGGGGATTGTGTTGGGAGGGGGTGATAGGCATCCCGGCCATATGGAAAGGGGCGACCACTCGGTCCCCCCGAACGTATGGCAGGGTGCCCGGATCCCCCCGGGAAACCGTTTTGGGCGGGGAGCGTGTCTCGGCTGGTATGCCCGAAGCGGCGTAGCCGGGGCGCGCCTTTTCCCGCCCAAGAAGGGGTTGTCCTAGACACCTACACCGTTGGTCACGCCCCGTAGGCGTACCAGAGGAGGGTACACGCCCTCCCGAAGAGGAATAAAAGGAGCAACAATCCAGAGAAGCATCCTCTTGTTCCTGTGCTTGGAAGCTGCACCCTCTCGTTGCACGTGAGCCCTAGACGGAACAAGGAGCAATTTTGACCCACCCACCAGCCCCTTATGGCAACGTTAGTAATGCAATGAAGTGGATTTGCGTTGATAGTATCTTTTTTCCAAGGTCTTTTAGCGTGTAATAAAGATGTCAAATGTTTGAACTGCAATAAAGTGATTCGCTTCATAACAATTTTTCTCATCCAGTTGAGCGGAGTATCACAGTCTAATTGAATGTGTAGCATGTGTCCAGTTAACCGCTTTATCGCTCTCTTCATTAGGTTCAAAAACGTCGTATTTATTTTGGTCGGGCGGTAAGGTCATGATCGGTGAGCAGTAATTTCAAGATCCCTAGAGGGGGCGCCACCCATTATGGATGGGAGCGCCCGGGGGGAGGTGGCCATTGG
Source organism: Lissotriton vulgaris (assembly GCF_964263255.1). Taxonomy (NCBI): domain Eukaryota; kingdom Metazoa; phylum Chordata; class Amphibia; order Caudata; family Salamandridae; genus Lissotriton; species Lissotriton vulgaris. The sequence goes on from NC_141697.1 coordinate 482,961,252, forward strand.
CCCCTCACAAGGGGAGGCGGCACCCACTAAGTATGGGGTCGCCGAAGGGAAGGCGGTCATAGGCCCCTCCCAGGGGAGGAGGCGGCTCGATGCCCCTCCTTTGAATTTCCCGGGGCCAGGCTATCCGCGACGGCGGATGTGGTGAACAGTGTGGGGTGGGAGGGGGGTCCACGCTACCTTCTAGACACCTCACACGAGTCCTCGGATGACCACTAGGATGGCGTCGAGTTAAATAAGGGGCCCCCGCTAAGACAAGGGAAATTGGAAGTTGGCACAGAGGTACAGTCCTCTGTGCGACCGCCCCTCACACGGTGAGGGGGGAGTTCTGGTAGTAGGGATCTGACACCGGTTACGACCTTGCCGTTGGCCCGTAATGTTAGGATGTACAATTTTTAGAAAGTATGCATTTGCAGGATGTTTAGACTCGGCTAGGAGAACCTTTGTATTAGAGATTTGTTAAGGTTAGCCAATAAACGTGACTGCAGTGAAATGTATAAATGAAAATTGTACATGATATGAAACTGTTATTTTAATGTTTTAATTTTGTTTCATATTTTAATAAATACGGCCGGGAGGGTAACTCCCTCCCGCCTTCCAAAAGTTCAGAACTGCGTCCGTCTTCCCATCCTTGGGGATTGTGTTGGGAGGGGGTGATAGGCATCCCGGCCATATTACTAGGAGCAGTGAATAATAAATACATGGATCTTGCCACTCATTTATTATTCATGTTTTGCCTTTTTTTATATTATAAAATCGTTGTGAGGCCCCATACTTCTCAAGCCATTGCTGGTGCAGGTGCCCACCCCCCGAATGAATAATTTATTTATGGGCGAGGGCGCCCCCTTTCCCAACCTCGAAAAGATTCTGGGATCCCAAAACCCCATGGTTAAATACTTATTAAAAGTGGAGCGGGACATATAAAAAGTTTTAAAACACTTATTTCTCAACAATTACTGAAGGGATTTACACTCTTTCTGAACCAAGATCTTTGCCAAATGTGGTGCCATTTTGTTCAGCCATTTTGGCTGTATCAATTTCCAAAAATCCTTATGGAATTTAAGTGGGCAAATTGTGTTTTGGAACACCCCTTTTTCTTGGCTCCCATTTGACTGAGCACCCTGATGCTTTCGAGGAATTAACTGAGCTAACAAGAGCTCTTTTTAGGAACGTTTCATGAAAAGTCATCAAACAGCTCCCAAAGTTATTAGTAAACCAAAAAAGCTATTTTTACCAAACACCAGCTATTAATGTAAATCTGAGCACTGTATACATGAAATGTATTTGCTTTATTTCATGCAATGTGATAGGTGCAAAGATTTACATTAACAGTAGATGAGAGGTAGCCGATTGACCAAATATAAAAATTACAGAAACGAACAAGTGACGCATCTGGATACGAAATAAATCAGGATCTATGGAATAGGAGATATTCATATATTTTTAAAATGATACTTGAACCCAGCCCCCTACCTCCACCGCAGGATCAATCACTGTTGTGCAAACACTTTTTGAAATTGGGGATTTCTCTGCTCTTACTGCTCTGTGTGCCTTCAGCCTGTCTCCAATACACATCTGGGGTGGGTGACAGATACACTTTGTGCATTACCTCTAGACAGCCACAAACTCAGGAAGGGTGGGTGTGGCAGAAAGCTCATCTGCATTCTGATAGCTCTTCCTGGGCAGCAAGAGAGAGGAGGAGCTGACACACCTGAATAGACAGTTTCCTGTTTCCCACATAAAGGGCTGGTTACCCCCTACTTATAGTCCGGAGCAAGGCTGGGAAGTCAGGACCTGTGCGCACTTCAAAGACCCTTCTATGAAGCCACCCCCACTTCAAAGGCACTACTGGGTGTAAGCACTAGGGCTCTGACCCTACCAAGACAGTACAATAGTAGACTTGTGAAGAGTAAAGACTGCTATGCTACAAGGATTGCCATTCTACTTGACTGCTGCTCTAGAAGAACTGATTTTCTGAATTGGTGTGCTGCCAGATACCTGCTGATCTCTGCCCTGTTGAGGACAAGGACTAAACTTCTGCTGTGCAGAACCATAAAAATCGATGCACCAATCAGAACCGATGCATTGCCCTGCGACATCGATGCAGGACCTGATCGATGACATCACTTTGACGACCTGTGCGACTCAACGACAATGGACAGTGTGGCTAGAAGATGATGCATCACCTGCATCGTAAAGGAATTAATCGATGAAGCCTTCATTGCCTGCGTGGATCATAACCGACAAATCAAGTCTTTGGCATTGACAGTTGATCCACCCAAGGTATGTTTTTAGTCGGACCTTCATGAGTCCTACTGCTGGCCAGCCCTCCATCGCAATCACCCTGAATTTTGGATTTACCCTGGCACAGCGCTACCTCAAAAGATCCCTCAGCGATATTTGCTATCTACTACTTTATGAATAATTTGTTCACAAATTCATAACTCTGGCTCTACTTATTGGATTTTTGTTGTTTTGGTTGAGTTTTCCTTATGAACATATGAGCTATTTTCTAACCCTGTGTGGAGTACTTTTGCAGTGTTTTTGTTATGTTATTGTGTGTGTGTGCTTGTGCATGTGTGTGTGTTGCACAAATCCTCTACAAATGCCTCTTTAGATAAGCATGACTGCTCCATGCCAAGCTACCAGCGGGAGAGCACAGGTTATCTTTTAGTGTGCATCTAACCTACCCTGACTAGAGTGGGGGTTCCTGCTTGCACAGGGTGTGTACTCTGACAACCAAAAATCCCAGTTTAAATAGCATCTCTTAATAACTCTGGAATGGTAGAGTCCATTAGGCATTCCAAAATACTTACTAAGGTGACATTAACTTCAAATAAGCTTTTGGGAATCAGCTGGGGCTCCACCTCTCTTGCAAGGGCGAAACGAGGACATGTGGGTCAGACACATTGCAAATGCACATATCAAAGGTGAGAGAGAGTGGCCATATCTTCACCCTTTTCTTTTGATTAACTTTGTGTAGGCCACATTTTCACCTATAGAATCTTGTTCACAACCGTGGGGTACACATAAGGGACTCTTCCTGGATCCTTTCTAGATTGTGATGATCCAGGCTATACTGGATTGTGTAGGTGGTGGGCGGGCAGTACAAGGCCATGTTGGGGCTCAATAGAGAGATCGACTGTCAAGGTCTGCAAATATTTACAACAGCAATCAACCATCTTGGAACTTAACGTATATATGGAGGATCTCAACTCCTTGTGCAGTCATTCGCACACTTACAACACACACCTTGTTCTGGGGATGTAGTGGCAAATAACGCATATTTACAGGGTGGGACAAAAGGCTCCATCTCTAACCTGGGGTACTGTTAAATACGCCAGAACCCAATAACTGTGGATCAGGTGCCACCAACCATTAGTTGTGTTTTTGCCCGTTCAAGGAGATAGCAGAACGTGATAAAATGAGCTTTACGTGGGTGAACACAATCACCAGAAGAATTAAGTACTCTGCTGGAGAGCAGCCTCTACAAAAATGTGTAGAACACCAGTGGAGGGGGGAGTTTTCACTTCAGTTGCCTGTTCAGAGGAGACATACGGAGAAGTGTACTGCAAGTGATATTAATTACAAGTAATATTAATTACAAGTAATAGCATGCATATTATGAGTGCATGCATAAGATTATCCGCAGATCAGAGCTGAGACTGTATATGCACATTGCGCATGCTTGTAGGGTTTGATGCATACTCATTAAGCCAGGTGTGCAAAGAGTGCCCTCAAATCAGGACTAAAACTATTGGCAGAGCTGTGTTTGCACATTTATTTGTAGGTCCATAGGAAGGCCTATTGGCTGAGCTATATGTGAACAGAATATGGGCAAGTCAAGAATAAGGTGCACTGGCAGAGGAGTGTGTATGCAGCATATCCACAGGTACAAGACAGAGGTGCACTGGCATTATTAGGTGAGGAATTAAGTGCACAGTCATAGTTGAGTGTACAGAGGGTATGAATATACCAAGATTTAGGTGCATTCACAGAGCTTTCTATGGGTAGGGTACCTACAAATTAGAGAAGAGGCGCAGCGGAAGAGCTGTGCGCGCACATGGTACATGTATATTGGGATTGAGGTGGATGGGTAGAACTGTATATAGATAGTGACTAAATGAATATGAGTAGGGACCCCCTCACAAATATACTTTAAGGTCAGAGAGTGAAGGGGAAAGACAAATAGAAACAAAAAAAGAAGAACTCCCTCTTGACCTAAACCACTTTACTACTAGGAACAACCTCTAATATAAAAGGCATACATAAACCACATAATTGTCTTTTTTTGTTTGTTTTCTTCGTTTTTATTTTTAAAGTCTTTTTGTCATTCATTGAATCATTTTTTTCTCTTTTTTTGAAAACAGATACTTATCTCCTTATATCTCTCCAACCCCTTTCCCCACTTGGAGCATCCATAATCTCAGGATTCAGTTTAGGAGTTTAGGGGGGTCTGGGGAAAACATTGGGAATAGGCACCATTCTTCTCCCGTGAAGGTTGGGTCACTACAAAGAGAATATGACACCTTCTAGGCCGCATCAAATGACAGGCGTCCTCCAGGATGTCCAGCGGCTCCATCCATTCATTCTCATGCTCCATTAGACGTATCTCTTGGGTTTGTCCTGCCCATTCTTTAAACAGTTTGGATATGACAGGGTCAGCCACACAGCCATAGACCGCCTGGATAGATACGTGGGAGTGGAGGCCCTACTTAAGGGACACCCATGCAACCTATTCAGCCTATACATCTCCCTCATTTGCCCAACCAAACAACCAGACATATGCAACCATCACTTAGGTACTTATATCTTTCCCACAGGAAACACTATAATTGAAGGCAATTTAAATGCTGTGATCAACCGGGTGAAGCAGTTTGTGGGTGGTTGGACAATCTTGGTCTTTGGGAAGTCTGGAGGGCATGGCACCCAGAAGATCAGATGTATACCCACAATGCAGTGGCACATGAGATGCTCTCACAAATAGACTTTCTCCTGTTGCCTGCCACTGACACCTTATGAGTCACCAGGGGTAGATCCTCCCTTGGATATCCCTGTCCACTCACCTATTGAAATTTGTTTCAGAAGATTCAGGCATGCAATAAGACCTATATGGTGCCTCAACACTTGGTTCTTTCAAGATGGCCATTGCTCCAACCTTCTTGAGGCCTACTTTGAGACCAACATTGGGATGGCTCCCTATGCAAGCACGGTCTGTGCTGCTAGCAAAGCTTCTAGGCATGGCATCGCCAATGGCTAGATCCATCGCCCTGAAAGAGACAGAGGACACAAGATGCCAAGTCTGGAAATCAGCATTGCTGGCCTTGTACGTCACCACACTCTGAACCCCACTGAAGCCGTGCAACGCAATTGAGGCTTGTGAGCTCTGCTCCCTGTCAATTAGCCTGGAGGAAGCATGACTGTCCTGGAGGGTCTCCACACTATGGTTGTATGAACAAGGTGACAAGACTAGCATACTCCCTTTAAGATAATTCCTAGGATCCTCTACCACACGGCCATCCTCCGCTTGGCCTTGGTGGGTATCGCTGTGGATTTTGCCATGTATTTTCTGGACCCTGCAGGTGGCACGGCCACACCCCCTTTGTGAACAATAGCAACCCCAATTAGCAGATATACCACCTCCACAACTCTTCCCTGTAGAACGCACAGCCCTTGATGAACCTATTTCCATGGAAGAGATCCATGAGGTCTTATTGGGATTAAAGACAGGGAAGGCTCCCGGCCTGGATGGCTGTCCCCTAGAATATTATCATTGGTTCCAGGCATCCTCTCCCCTCAACTCCTTAACCTATACAGAGAAGTGGCGCAGACCGACCACTTCCACCGAGAAGTCAACACAGCTACGATTGTGGTGTTCACAAAGGGGGGACTACTGTTGCTGCGTGGTGCCTCCTATTGGCCCATGTCCCTCATCAATACTCAAGTGAAGATATTCACAAAGGTGATTGCCACTAGACAGAGATTTAAAAGTCACAGCAATATTTACTGAGGTCAAGAGGAGGACCATGTGGTAGAGGATTCTAGGAAATATCTTAAAAGATAAAAGAAGTTTGCTAGTCTTGTCATCATGTTCGTACACCCACAGTTTGGTGACCCTCAAGCACAGTTGGGCTTCCTCCAGGGCCGATTGATAGAGAGTGGAGGTTGGGGTATCTGGTGTCTATTTTATTCTGATAAACAACGCACGAGATGCTTTCACCCCCGAGATGACAGTGGGATACCTGGTTTGGACCCTTAGAGGATGAAGAATGGCAACTTGCCGACATGGATCCCCACAAAATTGCTATATTGTCTGATCCAACTAAAATATCTCCACTGCACCTACCTTAGCACCTCTAGCTCTGGCCTACCCCAACCTATATCTCTGCCCCGCCAGGGATGCAGATTTTTTCTCTGTGACCTGGGCCTGCACTCTTATTGTTGACCAATGGCAGAAGATTATGTCATCCCTATCCCAAATCCTGGGTTACACAATCACATGGTCACCCAAAGCAATGTTACTAGGCATTCTGGGCTATCTTGAGCACACTAGCTGAGAATGATACCACATTGGGATGGCCACAGTAGTCCCCAAAAGGGACATTGCCCGTAAATGCAGAGCGGCTGCTGCACCCACGCTTGCTGACTGGTGGTCCGGAATGGTCGTCCGGAATGGACTGGTGTGCAACATTGAAGGTGCCCAGCTTCTAGGCACATGGGTGCCCCAACAAACATGAACAAATATGGGGAAATGGCTGCACTACTATGGGCTGTGGCTTACCGATACTACGGACTAGATATGTAACATGTATGAAATATATGGGCGGGCAGGACTGATTCTGTGAATGGTACAGTTAATGTTTTGTAACCTAATAAAATTAATAAAATTGGTTATCAAAAAAATATGCACTTTAAGGAGGTAGCACTCCATCTTCTTACAGTAAAGAAATAATGATAACATAATGAAACCTGATAAAATAGCAACAGAATTACGCTCCTAATGATGCATTGACACTGCTTACCACTGGTTGAAAAATCGATAATAAAATATTATCAATACGTATGTGTACATTTTTGTCACTGTAAAATATTGCTCAGAAATGTGAGTTCTTTAAGTAATAAGTCCACAATTGCCTTTTTAATGGGCACCAATTGCCCAGTTGCAGCACTTGACTCTCTCAAGGTAGGGAATAGATCAGTCCAACACCTAATCAGGAGTGGTGATTAACCCTGGGCGTAGCACTTCTCTACGCCCACGGAGTGGGCGTAGTGTTGCCTACTTCGCCATTTGCGAAGTAGGCGTAGCAGGCAACACTACGCCCACCCCGCGGGCGTAGCGAAGTTGCCCGCCAGTTGCCCGCCACCCGCCTCCCTCCGCCCTCCCTAAATACTTAAATTACATTTTAGAAATGATTAAAAACCACTTACCTTGTCCGCCGCGTCCCCGGGGCTCCCTCTCGTCATTGCGCGATTCGCCGTCTTGGATAGTAATGCGCATGCGCGGGCGGCCGCACATGCGCATTACACTTGATAGCTTGTTTTCCAACTTTTCCTATTGGCTAGCCTTGTATGTATTGGGAGTATACATTGTAAAAATGTGTGCTATAAAAGATTGTGCACCATGGAATAAAGTGGCAGTCTCCTGAGAACCTAACCTGTACTTCTGGGACAACTGTGCCTAGCTGCAGCTAATAAACCTGGTTTTCTACACCTAACAGAGTGTCTCGTGTCTCTGTCCGACAAGGCAGGTGAACTCGGAGATTTAAGGCGTGCCCTGCACCGCCAGGCCCATAAGGCCCGGTTCTTCAACAGGCGCCCAACGTGGGAATGCTTCAGCGGTAGCGGTTCAGCCCGAGGGTCGTGAGGAGCCTCGCAAGAAAATTCCGGAGGATTCGCGAATCACGTCAAGCGACCCCTGCATGTCGAAGTGGACTGAAGGTCTTTTGCAGCGCGGCTACTCCTTTCTGACGGCTGCTGACGACTGCTGCCCTGACTGCCGCCCTGACTGCCGCCCTGCCTTGGCCCCTTTTGGTGACGACTGGTATTGCGAGGCGTTAGACGGACCTCTGTTGGCGTGAAAAAACACTTAGTTAAGTATTCGTGGGTAGCGCCCACTTCTTTGTTTTGTTTTTTGGGTTTGTTATTCGACCATCGCAATAGCCGAAGCCAAGGGGTGGGTACGTTTGTGCTGTGTTATTTGCTCTAAACCCCTTGAAGTTTGTGAGCAGACCAGTGAATTAAAGATGCCTGGTTTTAGCAAGTTTAGGAAGTTTTGTTGTCTTGGTTGAAATAGGGATTCCCGGCTGGAGGACTCTTGTCCAATTCCTCCGGTTGGAACTCCCACTTAAGAGCTCTATTCGAAACATGGTGTTGGCCCCATTGCCTTTAACGAGGTATGGATCCGATACACAAAGAAAGATGGTGTTCTGCAGTGGCCACAAAATGGTAGTTTTGAGCCTGAGATATTAGACAATCTAGAAGCAATTTTGTTCAAAAGAAAAGCCCAGCCGGCAATGTTTGACTCTTTCTGCCTCTGGCGTAAGGAACCCAAACAGAGAGAAATTAAGCAGGCAAAAAGAGATAAGAAAGAGAAAGGTATGACGAATATACAGGCTGCCCAGCAGTTTAAAGATAAAGAGATTGATCAGGCGATTGAAGTCTCAGAAAGACAGCATCGTATGGCAATAGATAGATGTTACCCAGTGTTGCCTACTTCTCCACAGAGTAAGGATCTTGACAAAGATCCCTTAATGTCCCATTTGTTGAGATTGCCTCTGCCCTATGTACAAGGTGCTAATTCACCCCCATTGTTACAACTTTTCCAGCCACCTGTCATTCCACAATTGCCCCTTCCAGTATTGCCACACACGCCTCCTTTGCCACGGACTCCTGTTCCTCAGACTCAGTCTCCTTTACCCTCGGTTCCTCTTGTAACTGTCAGCCCCTCTCCTCCTTTGTTTAATACCTTGTCTCCCGTTTTACTGTCAGATTCTCCCACAGCTCGTAGATTGGTTGATTCTGTATCTGGCCTTTCCCCCCCTCTTTGGGTCTTTTAACCTGACTCCTGCTCTTTCTCAAAGGCAATCCCGTAGTCAACTCCCAGGCCCCGACGAGCGAATTGTGTTGGACTCTCTTGCACACAAATGGATCATGAGTGGTCCACAGTATAGCGTGCACGATATTATGAGCACCTTTCACCAGTGGAATGCGCCCATGCAGAGATATGTTTTTCATGTTATGTGTGACACTCTTGTCAAAGGATGGGAGGATATGGATTTGGGTTTAGCTCCCCTGGGTCTGTTAGATGTACAGGCTAAATTTGATAAAGGACTTATATTGGGTTCTGAGGTTAAGGACGCCGTAAGGACACTTGTCACTTTCAGGTCTTTATTTTCTTCTCAGGCTTTTCTTGAACCTGATCCTGCAAGTTAGACAGAAAGTGAAACATTATCCTATGAGAGAAGTTCCTCCAGTATAGAGAGAAGAGGTTCCACAGGCAGGCAATATTCCGTGTGTCCCTGCTCATTTCCAGCGTATATGGGTACATGTCCCTTGGAAACGATCTGAAGTTTTGACATTTAAACAGTCTTTACCGGACCCTCGTAAAAATCCTGCTGGGTATTATAAAGAGCTGTCCCAGACTGTTGATGCGTGTATTATGAATTTGGCCGATATTGATTTGTTGATCGGAAATGCAGTCCCACAAGCGGTATGGGCTCGGATTCATAGGGAGGACCACAACCAAGCTTTTGGTGGTAATTGGGCTGCTATAACTGCTGCGGATGCAGCACAGGTAGGTGGCGCTAAACCCGATGATTTGATTGCACAATTACCCGGTAGGATCATCACTTTAATGAAAACGATGATGCCTGCCTTACGTGCTAATTGGGATAAGTTGGCTGTGTGTAAACAGAAGAAAGATGAGAGTGTCTCCGATTTCTTTACCCGTTTCAAGGAGACGTTCATCGACCACAGTGGTCAAGATATGGGTACTGAGGGTGGACAGCGATTATTCGTGGATAAATTTGTATTTAATTTACTTCCAGAATTATCGCATAAATTGAAGGACTCTGAAAGTTTGTGGGCTGTTTCTTCGTCTGCCCATATATTAGCCGCTGCTCAGTATTATGAGAATAGGGATAAGGAGGAAAAGGATAAACTCGAGAAAAAGACTAAAGAATTAAAAACAAAGGTTCTTTTGCAACAGGCTTATCCCCCTCGTTCTGCTCAGCGCCAATTTTAACAGCCTCCCCATTTCAGAGGTTGTTACAGAAACCTGAACCCTTTGTTCTGCGACCTTTGCTAGGTCCTAATCAATGTGCCTATTGTAAAGAGGAAGGTCATTTTAAGAATAGCTGTCCGGTTTTATTGCAGCGTAATGCTGGATTGCCAGGGCCGTGAGGCCGTGGTGGTTTTCAATCAGCACCCAGGGGTTGGGGGCGAGGTGCCTTGTCTCAGGGACAGCGTTCCTTTCCCCCTCAGAATTCTATGAATTATTTCGACCAGCAGAATACTCAGTCTGCACAATATTACAATGACGACTATTGTGTTGAAAGTGAGAATCAGGATTTTCACACTAGCTAGGACAGCCATGGACAAAGCAAGGGAGTCGTATCAGTTCCAGTGGATCAGAATGGGCCTTATGTTGAAGTTGTTGCATTGGGTGTTTCAGAGCCATTTCTTTTGAATACTGGTGCAATGAGAAGTTATATCATTCACTCCAAACTCACTGGGGCACCTTTGTCTGGCTTAACAAACGTTTCTGTAGGATTCTCTGGCGCCCCAGTTCGTAACCCGGTTTCTTGCCCTTTGCCTATCTCAATTGGTCCTTATGATTTGGAGGCCACGCTCATTTTAACGACTGGTTGCGGCGAGAATTTGCTGGGTTTGGACTTATTGAAACGTCTTCATGCAAAATTGTATTGTTCCCCCCTCTGGTGTACATCTTACTTTAGGTATGAAATTGGTTTCTCCTATGTATTTGTCTAAGGACCAATTCCCACCCGAATTGCATTCCCTTCCTGCTACGCTTTGGGCTACGGGTTCGAATGATGTTGGTCTGCTCCAAATTCCACCCTACCTGGTTACTGTCAAGCCTAATGTTAAATTACCACGCATTCCTCAGTATAAAATTTCCAACGATGGTCAAAGAGCTTTGTTGGCTATCATCTACGATTTAGTTCAGAAGGGTGTGGTTGAAGAAACAAGAGGAAATGTTTGCAATAGTCCTGTTCTACCTGTTCTTAAACGTACTGATTCTTCTCAGCCTCCTGTATATCGTCTTGTGATTGATCTTCGGGAGGTCAATAAGATTGTTGTACCTCAGTTTCCTGTCCTCCCAGATATCACTGCCTTGCTCACAATGATACCTGCTTCAGCTGCCTGGTTCTCAGTTATTGACCTCAAAAATGCTTTCTTAAGCCTTCCTATTGCTGAGGAGAGTAGGGATATTTTTGGCTTCTCTCTTGGAGGCCGAAGTTTCCGATTCAAACGTGCACCTCAAGGCTATTGTGAGAGTCCCTCCATTTATAGTCAGCTTTGAAATCTCAGCATGATGCTTTCACTTTGCCCTCAGGTGCCACTCTTATTCAGTATGTGCATGATTTGTTGGTCGCTGCTGATTAAGAGGATGTTTGTAAGAATGTGACTGTTTCGCTGTTGCATCATTTGTCTGACCTGCATCACAAGGTGTCACCCTCTAAACTACAATATTGCCGCCAAGATGTTACCTACTTAGGTCATCTCTTTTCAAAGGAGGGAAGGCGATTGACCCCAGAACGTATTCAAGCAATCGCACAAATGTCTGTACAATCCACACAAAGGGAGGTGTGTGCCTTTCTGGGCATTACCTCTTATTGTAGACAGTGGATTCCAAATTGTTCTTTGCTAGCTAAACCTCTAGTGGCACTTACTCTGAAAGACACACCCCAACCACTTCCTTGGACTGACGAATGTCAAAAGAGTTTTTCTAACTTACGTACTGCCTTGTGTTCTGCCCCTGTGCTAGGTACTCCGGATTACAGTAAGCCTTTCACACTCTACGTTCATGAAAGAGAAGGTTGTGCGTTGTCAGTTTTAACGCAACAATTTGGAGACAAACAGCGGCCATGTGCCTATTTTTCGGCTACATTGGATCCAGTAGCCAAGGCATTGCCTAGTTGTCTCAAAGCTACAGCAACAGCAGCAATCTCCATTCATCATTCTGCTGGATTGGTACTGGATAACACTCTCGTTGTTATGGTACCACATGCAGTGGATTCTATTTTGAACAAAACAAAAACACAACATCTGACGAGTGCCCGCATGTCTGGGTACGAGCTGACGCTCTTGGCTAGTCATATACACATCAAGCGATGTAATACTTTGAATCCAGCAACATTGTTACCTATTCCAGAAGAGAAAGACACCCAAGAACAACATGATTGTTTTCTCCGTACAGAGGAGGAAACGAAAGGCAGAATAGACTTAAAAGATACACCACTCATGGACCCGGATTGGATCTTATGGGTGGATGGGTCTTGTTTCAAACTTCCCAATGGCGAGACGACTTCAGCCTATGCTGTTACCACCTTGTATACAGTAGTAGAGACAGCACACATTAGACAGAATTTAGCCCAAGCAGCTGAGCTGATTACCCTGACGAGAGCGTGTGTGTTGGCTAAGGGAAAGAGAGTGAATGTTTACACCGATAGCCAATACGCCTTTGGCGTTGCTCATAGTTTTGGTTGTTTGTGGAAGGAAAGAGGATTCTTTACTTCCCATGGGACTAAGATACAGCATGGTCAGTTGGTAACTGACCTTCTCGAATCACTTGCTTTGCCTACCCAGATAGCAATTGTAAAGTGTAGTGCACATAAAAGGATCACTGATGATGTGGGTCGCGGGAATGCTTTTGCAGACGAGGTAGCAAAAGAAACAGCGAGAGATGCTACAAGTCGCATGTATGTTGCAGGCCCTGCAAGATGGGTCAGAGAAGGAGGAATGTGTAAGGACACAATAGAAAGTGTGAGAATGATTCAAGAAGAGGCTACAGAGAAGAAATTGAGTAAGTGGAGAGAAAGTACAGGAATGTTGGACGCGACAAGGTGTTGGACGGAATTGTCAGAACACCAGCGTTGGCTGTTACCAGATGCCTATGTACTGCCTGTAGTTACTATGGCGCATGGTCCAGCCCACATCAGTGCAAAAGGGATATGCAAACTTCTGGCTCCAGTATGGCAGAATGAAGGAATCCCTACATGTGTGGAAAATGTGGTGAAACATTGTATTGTTTGTTTGATGCATAATCCAGAAAGGGTAAGCCAAACTCCGGCAGGTCATTTTGCTCTCCCTACGCATCCTTTTGAGGTATTACAAATCGATTACATTCATATGGAGCGTTGTAACAATCTTAAGTATGTTTTGGTGGTGGTGTGTGCCTTTTCCAGATGGATAGAGGCCTACCCCCTAAATGACAATACTGCTTTATCCACTGCCAAAGCCCTCTTGAAGGAATTCTTCCCGAGGTTTGGTTTGCCGCGAATTGTCTGGAGTGACAATGGAAGTGAATTTGTAGCCCAAATTATGCAAAAGGTGTGTGCGGGTCTTGGTATTAGACAGAAATTCCATGCGCCAAACCACCCTCAGTCAGCAGGTTTGGTAGAGTGCTATAATGGCACTCTCAAGCTCAAACTGGCAAAGATTCAGGCCAGCACGGGTCTTGCATGGCCCAATGCTTTACCTTTGGCACTCCTATCTATGAGAACAGCTGTACACTCTTGTTTAGGACTCAGCCCATACGAGGTTGTTTTTGGGCACCCAGCTAACGTCTGGGGAGTCCCTCGACCTAAAAAGTACTCCGATATTCCTTATCCTATGTTGATTGACTACTTACATGACCTCACCACTAAATTGAGTGTTCTTCACCAACAGGTTCAAAACGCTTTGCCGGAGGCCTCCGCAGACCCAGGTCACTCCATCCAACCCGGAGATTGGGTCTGCCTGAAGAATTTTCAGTGAAAAAAGAATCTGGAACCTCGTTGGGGGCCGCCTTTGCAAGTTCTTTTGGTGACACGTACAGCAGTAAAGGTCGTCGGAAAGAAGAACTGTATCCATGGCGTGCACTGCAAAAGGGTACCTTTGCCTTTTGACCAGTGGGTCTGCAAGGGTGTAGGTGATAGTGAGGGCAAAAGGGTCCCTCGGTTGGTACCTTTCAGTATTACACGTCTGGATCGAACGACGTCTGAAAAAGAAGACGACGACGTGTTGCAAGAAGCTGTACCATCACATCTGCGATTGAACACAACAAATTCAGAGACTTTGTTTCAAGAGCAAACGGTACCTGACAAGACTCGATACAACATGAGACCTAGACTGATGAAGAACAATTAAACTTTTTTTTCTTTTCCTTTTTCTGGTTACACTTTTAAGAGACATTCTTTTTCACGATCCATCAAGTTGCAGGGTCACTGTAGGAGTCTTAGGCTGTGACCTGAGTAGTGACAGTAGGTCTGCCGGACTTGCGGTGTCATAGGAAGGCTAATAATCACAACTAAGTGATCTAGGAAGATTACCGTGAGCAACGCTTTAGAGGATGGATATTAAATTGGGAAAGAATGATAAAAAGCAAGAAATGAAAAGTAAATATGAGAAACTGTTCTTTAGTCCATGTGGCATAACCTTGTGCATTTTAATAGTCAAGTCAAGTCAAATTAGTCTTTATTTCGACTTTTAGTCATAAAAGACACACATTAACATATTAAAAATCACATTTCATTAATATTACATTCTTTTGATATTAACAGGGAAGTACATCATAAGATCTTCAAATTAAGATTACCATGAGCATGGTATTCCAACTCGACCAGTTAAAAAAAAAAAATACTATGTTTTGGTAAAAAACATTTAAAATTTGATAAAATTGATGTTCCACAAATATACCACAGTACATTTATAGGGGCTGCAATACTTTCAGTTTACCACTTCGGATTGTCCACATCCATTTTAAAAATTTTGCAAGCGCAATGACCATAGTGTCAGAACAATCGGTTTGAAGTATCCTCAATGCTACTGTCCCAGTCTGAATCCCCTTTTGGATACAGATCGACCTAATCCATTTGTGGCGTGGAGCTTTGTACTCTGGACATGCAAACAGGACATGAGCTATACTTTCCGAGTGTGTTATACAGAAAGGGCACATGTGGTCATTTTTGCTAGTTGTCCATTTGCAAGTAACCGTGTTAAGTGGGAGGGTTCCTACCCTGAACTGATGAAACAGTTTCCTATCATATGGCGATGTAATGAGATCCCAATACCTCTCGTACGAGGGAGTATGTTTCAGCTCCAAAAAAGCCTTAGTAAACGATGGAGCAGTATGTGACTGAAACTCCTCTTGGGATATCAGTGCCCAGTAGGCTTCTTTTAACTTTTGTTTTGAGGGGAAGATGCTCTCCTGGGGATTTTCCCAATGATCCCCCATACCTAAGGCCTTAAGTAGGGTTTTAACCTTCCTGAACCATAAAATTTTACCCCCAGAGTCCATGTTTCGCGTTTCCAAGAGTGCTAAGGCGTAATGAGAGAGTTCAGGCGTCACCCACAATCTCCTCCAGTATGCAATTGGTCTAAACCTACAAATGTCCTGTATGCTATGACTCCCCAAATCCAAGCGTAATGGTACAAGTGGTGTTGAATGTGGGAGCCCTATTATACAGCGGAGAAATTTGTTATATGCATTTTTTAAGCCCGTTATATCAGAAACCCCCCACAATTCTGCTCCATACAACATGGAAGATCCCACTTTAGTGTCATAAATTTTAAGTACTGGGGCCATTGATTTGGTAGCTGAGGACTTAAACTCTCTTAGTAGAACACCAGCCAACTGTGCGTGCTTGGAAGTTAAGTATGAAAAAATTGGGTTTGTAAGGAGCACTCCGTTATCAACTGAATCTTAGGAATTTAAACAAATGGTGCTGCGATTGTTGAGGATTGTCGGTCCTGGACTAATGATTTGTTATGATGGATATTGATACCCACCCAATCGCGCACTGTTCACTTGGTGCTACGCACCTTTTAATTTTACGTTTTTATACACACTATTTAAACCAACAGTTTATCTTGTTTTTTCACTTTGGTTTTTAATTTATACTCATGTTTACCTCTTCATGTAAACTTTAGTTTTGTTATTCACAATTTTCATAACAACTTGCTTTTGAAAACATTATTTCAACACATATTGCATTTCTTCAAATTTTTCAACATTTACAACATTGTACATGACTCATATAATCAACGTTCCATGGTTGAGCCCAATGCATTTCGGCACCAGCTAACTAGGTTGCGGGTTTTGTTACGGACGGAAGAACTTAATAACACAGGTATGAGCAGCATGCGTAACGCGGGTTTTCAGAGTGATTAACTTGAAAGCAACTAGAAGTAAAGTGGTAACTGACGGTTATTATTTTTTGCTCTGGTGTCCTCAGATACGAGTAGGAAATGGAAGATAAGGTAAAGTCGTTTTTTTGCCAAGTTTTGAGTAATCCTTACAGTTTATAGCAATAAGATGCCAAGGCATGTTCCATTTGTTGTTTCAGAGATTATTGGCATAATAGCAGAAGGTACGTTGCCCATTGAGTGGTGGTTATTTAAAATAAGTTTAAAACATAAGACCCAGTCAGTTAAAGAGGAGTTTGATTTTTGTTTTAACAGAAGCATTGTGTTCAAGGCGGAGCACCGCATTCATACGTCACATAACAGCAACATTAAGGTACGCCAGCTAATACATTACAATACACGAGAACCCCCAACAACTAATATAGTCATCACACTTACACCATGTTTTTTACTTTATTTTCTGCAGAATTTCCCCTGATGAAGGCGCCCCAATGGTGCCGAAATGCATTGGGCTCAACCATGGAACGTTGATTATATGAGTCATGTACAATGTTGTAAATGTTGAACAATTTGAAGAAATGCAATATGTGTTGAAATAATGTTTTCAAAAGCAAGTTGTTATGAAAATTGTGAATAACAAAACTAAAGTTTACATGAAGAGGTAAACATGAGTATAAATTAAAAACCAAAGTGAAAAAACAAGATAAACTGTTGGTTTAAATAGTGTGTATAAAAATTTAAAATTAAAAGGTGCGTAGCACCAAGTGAACAATGGAAGTTAAGTATGACATGTGTGGCTTCCACTGAAGCCTGGAGCCTAGTGTTATGCCCAGGTAACTAAAGCTGTCCGTCTGTTCTAAGAGTTCCCTGTTCATGAAAACTCTACCCCTAATGTTCCTATGCTTATGCATTACCATGAATTTTGTCTTTGATACATTAACAGGTAGGCCATAGTCGTTGCAGAATTTTTCAAAACAGCCGATTGCTTTCTGTAGCCCTTCCTGAGTTTTAGATATTAAAAGGGTGTCATCGGCAAACATTAACAGGGTGACCGAGATACTGTTCTGTTTAGGTGCATCTGTGTAAGAGTCCCTATAATAATCTGTGACCCGGTTAATATATAGAGTAAATAATGTGGGTGCCAATACACATCCTTGTCGGACACCTCTTGCTGTCGGTAATCTATCGGTCACCTGACCCTGGTTACCCCATCTCACCTGCGCGTAGTTGTTATCTTGAAATTTAATCAAAACTGCGAGCAGTTCAGGAGGCATGCCTTGTTCATGGAGCGCTCGCCACAACCTGTCTCGTGGGACAAGGTCACATGCAGCCTTCAGGTCAACAAAGGCTGCATAGAGTGTACCGCCCCCTAAGATCACCCATTTCCAGTATATTGTGGAGAACCTAAAAACTTGGTCAACGGTGCTGGTAGAGGGTCGGATGCCAGCCTGTAAAGTATTAAAATTAAAAATAAAGGGGTCCCAGTGAGAGAAAGGAACACATTATTTAAAAGCAATTGAAATAAATCTAGTAAACAAAGAATACATCTATAATGTTTAATTCACATTATAGGAAAAAAGGCAGTGATAAGCAAATACAAAAACTGTAGTTGTATTAGTGCCCCTGGGGGTAGGAGGGACGTGAAGTTGTGAGGGTAGAGTGGGGGGGAATTCGTGACAGTAAAAACACGATATCTATCAAACAATAGTATGAGTTCAATGCCAAGTATTAAGTGAAGCAAATAATTAATAAATACAAAAGTTCAAGGTACACATGCCCCAATGTCCATATTATACAAGCATTGTGGGTAGGAGGAGGCTGTGTTTGAGGACAAGGACGTGTGTCGACGTTTCGACCCTATTGGAGCAGGAATAGTTGAACTCCTTGCGCGTGGGTCTTCATCAGGACGGGGAGGGGTAGTGGGGCAGACAACCTGATTAAATCAGTCTTGGAGGTTAGTAATCAGGAGAAAGAGTCGATGACGGATATTCTATCTTCTTAAGTAAAGTCCGGTTTCCAAGGGAAGAAGATCCGAGCACTGGATGGGGAGAGACACTCAACGAATCGAGTAGCGTGGAGGTTCTTGCTAACCCCAATAATTAGGAGGATAGTGTCCGATTCAATCAGGAGCCGTATCCAGGCGTGAGCGATTCGGCGTCTCTCTGGGGAACCTCGAGGAGCCTGTAAAGTAGACATGACCCCCGATTCCTCTATCCAGTTCTGGATCCTGAGAAGTATCATCCTAGCCACAACCTTTTGAATACAAGCTATTAGGCTAATCGGCCTATAGTTAGCTGGATCTGCGCGGTCCCCCTTTTTAAAAATAGGTATGATTTCAGCTCCCCGCCATGTGTCCAGCAAGGCAGTGCCTCTCGCAATGGCATTTGCCAACAATGCTATGTACGGGACCCAGACTTCTTTATTATATAAAAAAAGATCTGATGGAATTTTGTCTAGGCCGGGGCTATGCCTTAAGGTATTAAGTTGAGGGCATATTCGACGTCTTTCCTTGTGAACACTAGTGGGCTTGTAGGTATGGAACAGCTGATAGAGTCCAGAACCGTTATAGGTGCGCTGTTTACGTTAGCAAACTGGGACTTAAAATACATTATCCAGCTTTCTGGAGGGACGTGGTTTTCTGGCTGTGGTTTTTGATTCCCCTTGCCCCACCTCACAAGGTGCCAAAAGCCCGTCATATCTCTGGACTTGCTTGCTTCATATAGCTCATCCCAATATTTATTGTCCCAGGCTTTTTTTGCAGCGTGTTGCGTCCTTTTATAATGTTTCCTAGCGCCCTGTATGACCTCCCTATCAGTAGATCGCACTGCTAGAGCTAAGGATTTGTATGCTGACCTGCAATTTTTATCATACCATGACTCGGGTTTCCGTCTTCCTTTGCCAGAGGGGTTCTTCTTTTGAATACTAAAAAATTTGCCGAGTTTAAGAAAAAGGGTCGAGTGAATATGGACTACTCTGCTGTCGTAATCTTCATAGGATACCTGACCCTGTATTTCTGCAATTGCTTCTTTAACCAAAACATCCATTTCATTAATAGAATGGGGATTACCCAGACACTCGGCCCATCTTAACCGCCTTGTATCATTTGTCATGACAATATCATCTACTATATCGTCTTTCGGTGTTCCTTGTCCCTTAAGGAGCAGTATCTCAAGGCTGAGCGGGTTGTGATCACTCTCTATTCGTTGAATTATAGTCATCTCACAGACAGAGGACCAAAATTTGAGATTCACTAATATATAATCAATTCTGCTTGTACTCAAGCCATTATTAAATGTTGGATGACCCTGCTTGTCCCCTTGCGTTCTCCCGTTTACTGCTCTAAGCCCACATTCAAGACTAAAGGTCTTGAGTTGAAGGGCTGCTTGGGTCCACCTTTTTATTGGGGGTATTTTTAATGGGGGAATTTGCCAGCAAGTGTCTTCATCCTCAGTGAGCTCTAGGTCACTGTGATCCAGGGGCTCGAAGGAGCAGTTAAAATCTCCACATATTAATACATTGGCACCTCCCCTCCAGGTTCTGACATAGTGTCCCAGTGCCTCAACTACCTCTGACGTTTTCCCCCCTGGTTTCCCCCTAGCATATACATTAAAGATAATTAATTCACCGAAAATGGAGGATTTTAACTTAACCACCAATATGTCCTTGGAATTGGTTATAAGTTGGGTTGTTATGTATCTATCATCCTGCTTGACCCATATGGTCAGGCCCCCCATTGGTCTTCCCTTACTAGAATGGGTTGCCGCTATCGCAAAATGAAGATACCCTGGTCTATATTGTGGTTCAACTGCCCAGGTTTCCTGCATAGAGACTATCATATAATTATCAATAAAGATAGCCCAATCCCAGGAAGCCATCTTATTCTTAAGGTCTGCCACATTCCAGGATGCCAGGAAGTGACCCCCCCGTGTGTGTCTGTTATACATTGTGGACCTTATTGCCCCACAGGCAAGCTTCCCCATGGAGAGCATTATGCCCCGGCTGGTTCTGGCTATTATCCTGCGATCCCTCTGTCACTATTTCTGTTTCCTCAACCAGACTGCTAATTGAATTGACATTACCTGTACAGAAATTGGGTATAACAAACTCTGTTTCCCTGATACTGACAGCGAAGTTAGTTAAATCATGCATTGTTTTCTCGACTAAACAGCTAGACTGATTGTCATTTTCTATACAATAGTTGGGTGTGACATTCACTATCTCTCCCACTCTATTGGGGTCGTTTTTCGGGTCAGGGATTCCAGGTTCGTGCCGGGGGTAGTGGGCTGAATTTAACACTTCCTCTAATGGACTGGTTGCTGTAGTTAAAATATCTACCTTGGAACTCCTTTCCCTTCATCCACCTCGAGTCCATCTGAACTAGGAATAATTGCACCTCCACTCCCTTCCCCTCTGTTCTGTAGTCTTCAATCGCATTCATCCAGACCGCTAAATACGTCGTACCTGTTTATTGTCTCCAGTGGCGTGAATGGCATGAGATAGTCCATTCTTCTATGTGCAGTTGTATTAAATCTGGGGGGTATGGTGTTCCACCCAGGTGTGTCAGGAGCTGGTACTGGATGATACATATAAGCAGGATTCCTAATGTTCTCCATATTTAGAAAGTGATTGGTGGAGAAAGCATGACAGTGTGTTGTTTGAGATGGGAATACTACAGATCTCGGGTAGAAATATGTTAGAGGGCGGGGGGTGATACAGTTGTTGGCATTGCCCTGTGGCCAGTTTAATATGTATTGAACTGCATTTTGGTCCCTAAAGTTAACTACAACCACATCTCCCCCGATATCCTTAGGTCTTCCACCTAACCACTGAAGGCGGCGAACATGAACTATTTCGCCATTGATGTTGCTTGCAATTGGTCTGTATGAGGACAGCCAATGCATTATCTTATTCTTCAGTTGGTAAAAACCTTCCCGCTTATTCTCGGACAACTCTGGTACCCCGGTGCGAACCACCACATATGGTACAGCTTCCGGCAGAAGTTCTGTTGGTGGTCTCCTGCTTTGTACCCCCCTGGAGTGCCTAGAACCTTCCTCCTCCATTCTCGATAGCCCAGTTGGTGGAATACCCATGTCCCTTGAAGGCATGTTAACAGGGATGGTGGGAATGCAGTTGGGTTTTATTTTTGGCTTTGTTATAGGTACTTTGGGCTGATTTATATTTGAATTGTGGGGGTGTTTGGGTGCAGGTGTTGTCCTAGTAGATGGATGGTTAGTGGCAGATGGTGCAGCTGGTATCGTATTAGTGAGTGAGATGGTGGTAGAAGATACTACTTTAGTGACTTCTGATTGAGGATTATGGGCGGATGTAGTGGCTTGAGAGGGGATTGGTACAGTTGTTAACTCTTTATTTTCTACTATCCTGATGGGATTTCCCTTTCTTCCCAAGTCTGCCTCTATTTTCCCTAATCTATCCTCCATACTTTTTAGTCTTTCTACTATTGCTAGTGTATACCTTCTCATTATAAGTTTGATACTATCCAATAGGTCACTAGTGTGAGCTAGTTGTGACCCATCGAACAATCGGGCATGTTCGATGTTAGCCTCTCTGTCTGGATGTGGAGATGGTGGCAATGGTGAAGGAGCTGTCGCTGTTCCTACTTCGTCCATGACAGCTGTGATACCCGTGACATTGGTACTAGTGGGCTTAAGCTTCTCCCCAAAATCGGAATGACTCAGCTTTTGTTTGGATAGTTCCACCCTCTTACGTCTCTTTTTGGTTGGTGGTGGGCCATAGATTTTGTGTTGCATGGCCCTCTTGATCTTACCTCGTACTATCTTACCAGGCATGGGTGTTGGTGTAATCATCAACTTAGATGCACTGGGTGTACTAGTAGAGTTATGAGGTGAGATACCAACACCAGTTTGATTGGGACAGGTAGAGGGTGCAAAACATTCTCTAAGAAAAAGGGGCACACTATCCATAGATGAAATATCATTAATAGTATCAGACCAAAACTCATTATTAGAATTGACGGCAGGGGTTGGCTCTGTCAAAGTCCTATTCTTGATACTTTCAATCGAGCGGCGGCGCTCAGCCCTCCGTTCTGCTAAGGATTGTTCTTTAGAGCCTTCGGCAAGAGTTTTGATAAAATAATTGTCCAAGGTTCCATTCAACATACCCCCAGCTCTTTCAGACAAAGCAATGTCCGGACTCGACACGATGGTGGACATTGCAATATTTTAACAGATGATTGCCGGACAGAAGGATATATGGAGCAACTTACTCAGAAACAGTAGGGGTGTGAAGTCACTCGGCCAGGGGGTCCGGCCCAGTCCAGTCTCCTCAGGACTCTGAGGGCCTAAGAGGGCCCGCCCTTTGCCCGGGCTTAGCCCGGCTCTGCCCGCGCACGTCCCACGAGGCGGGGAGTGACGCTTGTTCTTAAGCGCCTCCTGGCACGCTTCCCGGGTGAAGCACTTCCGGTCAAGGAGGCTGCTGGAAGGTGTAGTTCGCAGCCTCCAGGTGCTCGCCCCCACTAGGTGGCCGCCATAGGATGTTGTAAGCGGCGGCGGGGGGTGAGCTGCACAGCCGGTGTCGAGAGAATGGGTCCGGTTCACAGGCAACAGGGATGACTCGAGTAAGGATTCTCCACTCAGGTTATGGGTTACAGCAGGTTATCCCTTCTCCACTCAGGTTATGGGTTACAGCAGGTTATCCCCATTTTAATATGTTCATGTATTTTATTGGCTTGTGTGTGTTGGGTTGTTCACACTATGCAGCAAACACCTGTCCCTACTTCTGTTTCTTTGCCTTTTTCCACTACTGCCTCCCTGCATCAGTTCCATACACTCTCAGAGCACGAGCAAATTAGGAGAACAGAATACTTTAACAATTCATTCATCCAGCTGTTGCATCAGCATCAACTGGCAGTCAATACTACTGACTGTTGGCTTTGTGGACTCATGCCCCATAATACAGAGAGAGGAATGCCATATTTAGTCCTTCCGTTTTCTTACGAAGGATCCGCTTGGGCCTATTTGGCCATGTTTTCCAATGCATACCAGAATCAACTTCGACATCCTCCTGTTGGTCCATATGGTGGTGGAGCAGATTTTAGTCATAGTTCTTTGATAAAGGGAATAGTGGCTATGGCTAGAATTGCCGAAAGTGGTAAGATCCCTGTTGATGAGAAACGAGCGTATGATGGTTGGAACGTGACTCGTTACGTTACAAGCCTCACAGATAAGGCTAGACGAAGGAGATCGGTACTACAAGTCTGACAAAAAAGAGATAGATAGCTGGAACCTAAAAGTGTCCCATTTTATGACCAGACCACAAAGTTGATCCAGAGAAATAACATTGTTATACCAAAGAACACAGGAGAAAAAGAGAAGATACGGAGTATGCGGAAAAAGTATCTTCTCTTTTTCTCCTGTGTTCTTTGTAGTACCTCTCGTGTGTTTTACTGTCGAGTTGGGGGACTAGGTACTAGCCGGTCTATAAAAATATTTCCCCTTGGACCCTCCACCACCCTGTTTTGGTTTTTGTCTAGACGAAGGAGATCCCCAAAAATTTGGACCATACCTCATCAAGGCAATTTGTGTTTACAGATAAATTGTCAAAATATTAAAAACCAACAGGAAAAGAGTGTTTGTTCCCATACATACATCTATTCACCCCAGGTTTCTTCACTGTTAGTGCCATCTCAGGGCACATACTTTGTCTGCTACGACAGAGCTTACACGTGGCTCCCCACCTACTTTTCAGGAATGTGTTATGCGGCTTTTCTTCTCCCTCCGACATACACTGCTCCTTCAGGTCATCACAGAAATAGATATGGCAGAGGGGTTATCGATTCCAAAGACACGGCAGGACGAGAGGGAGGGGACTTTTTCAAAGGGTTCCTTCCTTTTTGGGTTCCAATAGCAGAAACATTAGACAGTTAGTTTGTGTTGTTGAGGCTACCATAAATGTGACTTCTGGAGCCTTGAGTAATCTAACAGCCGAACTTCAGGCGGACCGCCTTATGACTTTGCAGAACAGGATGGTTCTAGACATTGTTCTTGCAGATCGTGGAGGAGTCTGTAAATTGATTGGGTCTAGTTGCTGCATTTATATTCCTGATAATGCCCCTACGGTATACCAAGCAATCTCTAAATTGTACGTAATTTCCGAGTCGATTCACCAGGACACAGGAGATTGGTCTGTGATGGGATGTTTTGGGGACTACTGTTCACATGGGGATGGAAGGTATTAACCTTTCTTGGAATGGTTTTGGCCATCATTTTCTCTTGTTGTCTTTGTTTGTAGTGCGGCCCTGCAATCTGCGGTCTTTGTGCCACCATGTGTGTCTCAAGGCCTGAGTCACAGAAAACAGAGAACATTAAAATGATGTTGCAGCAACAGCTCGACGACCTCATGGCCATTGGCATCGACTCAGACTAACTTGAGTTGTTTGTGTTTTGCCTGAGTAATGGCAAAAGGAGGGTCTGAGGTTCTTCGATTTTCGAGATAACTGTGCAAGGGGTTTTTTAGAAAAGTAGGACTACAGGGGCGCACTGCCTGGGTTAAACGTTACAAGGTGTGTAAAGAACAAACGTATCGTTGTGTAGTGCGTGAAGAGCAGACGGCAAAACGCCCTTAACCGTCTCAACAAGTCAAAAGACAAGACAATAGTACAACAAATAAGCTCTCGCAACTACAGGTGTGTATAACAAGACAGGGTTCAATGACCAACAGTAAAAGGAAACGCAGACGCAGGTTCTTTGGTGTGAAGTTTCTTATTACAGCAAGACGTAGATTTTTCTCCAGACTTAAGAATGATATCAAAACGCCGACACGTGTTTCGTCGTGTACGGGTGAGTCAAACACGACTCTTCAGGGCTGACAATACAAAACAATGTAGGCAAATTTTAGTCTAGGTATGCACAGATTAGATACTGCATATGGTGACAAAGGTGTAGCCAACATGCAGTTTGACGTGCGTTTGTGTCGCACATGATAGGTGAAAATCTGTGACAGTACTTGCATATTCAGTCAAGTGCTCGGTCTATAGTGCTAATGTGTACGAGTAAGTGAGAGATAAAACTTAAAGACCTTGGTGTGGTCATGAGTCACTCGTACACAGTGGTCCTAAAATTATGAGGGTGTCCGTCGTGATGGTGAGAGAAAACGTGAGATGCACTGCTTCTATTGTTACTAAAACATCAGTGAAGAGGTGTTGTGTGACCTCATAGCGTGGTAGTGACAAATTGTAT
Source organism: Lissotriton vulgaris (assembly GCF_964263255.1). NCBI lineage: Eukaryota > Metazoa > Chordata > Amphibia > Caudata > Salamandridae > Lissotriton > Lissotriton vulgaris. The sequence continues at coordinate 482,986,832 of NC_141697.1, forward strand.
ATACTGACTAAAGATCCAGAAAGCACAAGTTCATGCAAAGTCTGATGGTCTAGGGATAATATTTATTACCTTATACTCCCAATCCACAGTGTGGTTGGAGTAAGTCTGGGTCTTTAAAAGCTCAGTTATAGGCTAAATGGTGAGAGAAAAAAGAAAGAGAAGCAAAAAATTCATGAGGGGGCTTCTAAAGGAAAAAATGGGGTGTCTGTCTGTATAGAGTTTAGGCCAGCACAAAATACTGTTCCTTACCAAAGGGTATTTGGTGTGTTCATATATAGACGAAACTGGTTGATAAGGTGATTAATTGCGGTAAGAGAATGGAGTTGTCCAATCCCATAGGTAGTCTTGTATAGATTGTAAAAGCGCTATATATGGGAAAAAGGAAAGATGTGGACATCATGTGTCAACATTATATAGCGCTAAGAATTTTATAAAAAACAACTGTTTCTGACTGTGGATGTATCATGCAGTGCCAGCCAGCCGTTCTATACAAAAAATAATAGTTTGCGGATAAAAGACAGGTGGGGGATTTTATGGAAATTGGTTCGTTTTACCTGTATCCTGTTGTGTCATCAGGCGGTAAGCCGGGAGGGGATTCTTAAAAAAATGCAGGCTTAAGGAAACGAGTCTGTCTCCTCTGAGGCGGTGCGCTGTCAAGTAAAGACAATACAACGTAAGGGTAGTGGTCCAAAAGGACCCTATGTTGGGAGCGAGTATGCTCCTAAAGTGCCAAGCAAAAGACGGGTTCGCGTCAAGTAGTGGAGCAGAAAAGTCGCTCTTACCCGCTTCGTGTAATCCCTCCTCTGTTTGTTCCCGGCGGTCGTCTCTCGTGTACGAACACGTGACCCCGGGAGAGGAGGGATTAAATAGGTAGAAAAACGACATAGAGAACGTCTTAACGGCGAGGCAGAAACCAGCGCCATTGTTAAGAGGTGAAAAGGAGTATTGTTTCGTGAGAGAAGGGCATCTATGTTTATGTCTATAGTTAGATTTACGGCGATTAGTGAGAAAACACTAGCGTTTCTTCGGTTAGAACAAAGGTCCCGATTAAGCCAGAAAAAGCAGTAACTTATCCAGATAATTGCTATTACCAGCAATTATACATAGCTTCATTTCTTGTTTGGGAATAAAGTTATTAGAACGACACTAATAATGTGTGTCGGTTCCATGAGTCCCTTGTTAGCTGTTTAAGTTTAGTGAAAAATCTTAGAGAAGACAAGGTATGGCATAGAGCATGCAGAATCACCCCAAATGTGGCCGGATCATTCGTACATAAGGTGCATGTTTAGGAGATAGTGTATAGGTTCGTGTTCAAGGTGACATAATGATGAGGACACGTCATACCCTCGTACATTTGAATGTATACAAGTGTGTCTATACAAATTACTTCAACATGTGAAATCTGAAAATTGTCTGACAGATGGTCAGCAAGTCTGAAAACGATGGTCTGCAAGTCAAACGACTTTGTCACAAAAAAAAGAGACATATAGCCCTATGTATTAATAAACAATACAATTTACAAAACAAGGTTGTCTTAAAACATTAAAATACAGTGGTCGAAAACATATCACTCCTAGAGAGAGAAAAAATCTCATTGTTCTCTTCAATTGTTATGCTTTTGGAATTCAGAATTACGGAGTGGGAAAAAGATGTTTTCACCCAGACTGTAAGCAGTGTGCACCAAGGATCCCCCCGGTGAGAATCTAGTCCCCCAGGAAATATTGCAGCTCAGAGTCGTAGTTAAGCCCATGTTCTACGCTGCGTAAGCGCATGATCCATGTCGCCTCCCTACGCCTGAGCATTAGTTCCTGGTTACCCCCCCTAATGTTGAGGGGAATTAGATCGATTCCAAAAACACGTACTTTGATGTCATCCTCATTAGGTTGACACTCTGCGATATGGAGGGCTACTGGGTACCTAGCGTCCCTCTTTTGTATAGCTCTCATATGTTCAGCTATCCTCTCTTTTAGGGCCCTAATGGTGCTCCCTACATATATCTTGCCACATTTACATTCAATGATATACACTACGAACTTGCTAAGGCAAGTGATGTTGTGTTTTATCTGGTAGACCAATCCATCATGACTAGCAAAGTTTATTGTACCGTGTTTACCCCATCTGCACATAGTACAGAATCCACATCTGTAGAAGCCAAGGCCACGTGTAGATAGCCAGTTCTGTGTTGTGGTGTTACGGGGAACGGTGGGACTCAGTTTATTCCTCAAGGTGAAACCTTTCCGGTAAGTGATGGAGGGTCTGTCAGATAAAAATTCTTTTAGCGTGGCGTCCTCTAATAGAAGTTTCCAATGTCTGTTAAAACTCTTCCTAGTTTGTTGGTTCAATGCATTAAATTCAGTTATAAATCTGACGTGTTGGTTAGAGGTTCTCACCTCAGTACGTGTTTTCAGACAATCAGGTCTTGTGATGGCCTTTGTTTTTGTCTCAGCTTTTTTGAGGGTGGTTTTAGAGTAGCCTCTATTGAGAAATCTGTTATTCATGCTAGTGATACAATAGTCTAGTTCACAGGCTTCACTACAATTTCGTTTGGCCCTGAGAAATTCCCCATAAGGGATTGAACGTATTTGATGCTCGGGATGAAAGCTGGAAGCATGTAGTACAGAATTACATGCTGTGGGTTTTCTATAAAGTTTTGAGTGCAGATGATTGTCCTTGACATAAAACTCTAGATCTAAAAACTCGATATTGGTTAAGCTATACTGCATAGTGAAACTTATTTCCCAAGTGTTGGTGTTGAGGTGTTCAAGAAAGGACCGAAGAAGTTCCTCGGTCCCGGACCAAAGGAGAAAACAGTCATCTATGTATCGGCCCCAGAAGACTATGGAGTCAGTGTATTGTCTCCCTTTGGAGCCCCATATAAGATCAGCCTCTAATGCTCCCATAAAGAGATTTGCAAAAGAGGGTGAAAATTTGGAGCCCATAGCTACTCCTTTCTTTTGTCTGTACCATTTTCGATCAAATATGAAGAAATTGTTCTCCAAGATGATTTTCATCATTTGAATCAACATATTGGTGTGTGCCCATAGTGAAGCCGGTCTATTAGAAAGAACCTTGGTAATGGCTGCAATTCCTAAGTCTAAGTTGATGCTGGTGTATAAGGACACTACGTCCATGGTGACTAGTATAGTGTCCTTCTGCCAGTCAATGTCTGCCATGATGTTCAATATATGCTTTGAGTCCTGGATATATGAAGGAAGGTTTCTCACTAGCGGTCCCAGAAAGAGATCTACGTACTCAGCGATCCTTTCAGTGGGACCCCCTATCCCTGACACAATTGGTCTGCCAGGTGGGAATGGTTTGTCCTTGTGTATTTTGGGCAAAGTGTAGAGCCATGGATGTGTGGGTTTGAGAACCTTAAGATACAGATATTCATTGTCATCTAAAAGGCCTGATTGTTTCCATTGTAGTAGTTGCTCATTTATCAGCTTGGTAAGAGGACCTGTAGGGTTGTAGTTGAGTGACTCATAGCAAAGAAAATCACTCAACTGGCCAAGGATCTCGTTATTGTAGTCAACAAGATCCATGACCACCACATTACCCCCCTTGTCAGCCTCCCTAATGATAATACTAGGGTTCTTACTTAGAATTGAGAGTGCCGATCGTTCACCTCTGGTTAAGTTGTCCTTATATTTGAATTTTGTGTTTAAGTTTCTGGTATTTATTCTGTCTAGGTCATCCAATACACGTTTGTGAAAGTTATCAATGTTATTGCCCCCTGATAAAGTGGGTATCCATCTGGATTTGCTCTTAAGACCACTCGTTATGCTATAGTCTGTCTCTACATCGAGTTCTTCCAATAACTGTTCCATTTCCAATGGACTTTCTTCCCTGTCAGTTAGAGAAAGAAGCAGGTGTGTTGCTTGTACATCTTTAATAGTTAGCGGTACATCATCAAATACATTTGGAACAAGGGTAGGTTGTCTTTGTGCCTGTTTGGCTCCCACAAAGTGTTTCTTTAGTTTCAGATTTTGTGTAAACTTAAAAAGATCAATTTTGGTTTGACACAAATCACCTGTGGCATATGGATTGAAATTAAGGCCTTTGCTTAATAAAGAAATCATGTCTGGTGTCAATGAGATTGAGGAGAGATTAATGACTTGGACACCATCAGCAGTAGTAGCTAGTTTCTCTGTGTCCCCGATCTTAGTTTCCTGCGATAATCCTCGCTTGTTGCCGCGTTTGCCCCTATGGGGTTTGGGTCTGCTGCGGCCTTTGGAGGTTGGGTTCTGTTGCCCTTCCTCACTCGCTCCACTTCTAAAAAAAAGGTTGAGTTACTCGCTTGTGCATTGGCAAGAATCTCGTTTTCAATGTCACTGAGTCCGGTAGAACTCAGAGAAGTGGTACTGGAGTGGGCGGAATTGGAGGTGTCAGGTCTGACAGGTTGGGAACTATTTTTAGGTCTGGGAATCAGTGAATCATATTTGCGGTCAAAGGTATATACCCTCCCATTTTTGTAGTCCGCCTCATCCCTCTTGATTTGACGTGCCTTTCTATTTTTTATTTCTGTCTGGTGTTTGAGCAGAATTTCGTCCAATGTGGTGTAATTTTTTACGGTGGCCTCGGGTTTATTTAGATCTTTGATCTCTTGTTCTATGTTAGAGATTTCTGTCTGTAGCTTGGCGGTTTTCCGGTCAGCACTTTCAATAAGGATGTCCATAAGTGTGGTAGAGTTCTGGTTAAGAGAATCCTCCCACTTGACCATGAGATCCCGGTCGAGATCATCATAGGTGGGGAAGATATGGGACCGCAGACCCCTCGGAACTATCCTAAGTCTCAAATAGTGTTTATGGGTGGCCCCATCCCACCATCTGGAATTTTCTAGTTTTTTTAGTTTCTCTAGTTTTAGGAATTTGTCTCTAAGACCCTCAACTCGTGCAGGACCCGCTGTGGCCGATGCCTGGTGTGTGGGCATGCCTTTGGCTAGGTTTTCAAAGAGATCTGCTGCTGCCTTATCTCTGTCCATTCTGTAGTGGACAAAAAACAAATATGTGTAAGTAGCTGAAAATTAGAATGGAAACGTGGAGGCACCCAGTCCTAGAGCCAATCAGAGATAACTGTGCAAGGGGTTTTTTAGAAAAGTAGGACTACAGGGGCGCACTGCCTGGGTTAAACGTTACAAGGTGTGTAAAGAACAAACGTATCGTTGTGTAGTGCGTGAAGAGCAGACGGCAAAACGCCCTTAACCGTCTCAACAAGTCAAAAGACAAGACAATAGTACAACAAATAAGCTCTCGCAACTACAGGTGTGTATAACAAGACAGGGTTCAATGACCAACAGTAAAAGGAAACGCAGACGCAGGTTCTTTGGTGTGAAGTTTCTTATTACAGCAAGACGTAGATTTTTCTCCAGACTTAAGAATGATATCAAAACGCCGACATGTGTTTCGTCGTGTACGGGTGAGTCAAACACGACTCTTCAGGGCTGACAATACAAAACAATGTAGGCAAATTTTAGTCTAGGTATGCACAGATTAGATACTGCATATGGTGACAAAGGTGTAGCCAACATGCAGTTTGACGTGCGTTTGTGTCGCACATGATAGGTGAAAATCTGTGACAGTACTTGCATATTCAGTCAAGTGCTCGGTCTATAGTGCTAATGTGTACGAGTAAGTGAGAGATAAAACTTAAAGACCTTGGTGTGGTCATGAGTCACTCGTACACAGTGGTCCTAAAATTATGAGGGTGTCCGTCGTGATGGTGAGAGAAAACGTGAGATGCACTGCTTCTATTGTTACTAAAACATCAGTGAAGAGGTGTTGTGTGACCTCATAGCGTGGTAGTGACAAATTGTATATACTGACTAAAGATCCAGAAAGCACAAGTTCATGCAAAGTCTGATGGTCTAGGGATAATATTTATTACCTTATACTCCCAATCCACAGTGTGGTTGGAGTAAGTCTGGGTCTTTAAAAGCTCAGTTATAGGCTAAATGGTGAGAGAAAAAAGAAAGAGAAGCAAAAAATTCATGAGGGGGCTTCTAAAGGAAAAAATGGGGTGTCTGTCTGTATAGAGTTTAGGCCAGCACAAAATACTGTTCCTTACCAAAGGGTATTTGGTGTGTTCATATATAGACGAAACTGGTTGATAAGGTGATTAATTGCGGTAAGAGAATGGAGTTGTCCAATCCCATAGGTAGTCTTGTATAGATTGTAAAAGCGCTATATATGGGAAAAAGGAAAGATGTGGACATCATGTGTCAACATTATATAGCGCTAAGAATTTTATAAAAAACAACTGTTTCTGACTGTGGATGTATCATGCAGTGCCAGCCAGCCGTTCTATACAAAAAATAATAGTTTGCGGATAAAAGACAGGTGGGGGATTTTATGGAAATTGGTTCGTTTTACCTGTATCCTGTTGTGTCATCAGGCGGTAAGCCGGGAGGGGATTCTTAAAAAAATGCAGGCTTAAGGAAACGAGTCTGTCTCCTCTGAGGCGGTGCGCTGTCAAGTAAAGACAATACAACGTAAGGGTAGTGGTCCAAAAGGACCCTATGTTGGGAGCGAGTATGCTCCTAAAGTGCCAAGCAAAAGACGGGTTCGCGTCAAGTAGTGGAGCAGAAAAGTCGCTCTTACCCGCTTCGTGTAATCCCTCCTCTGTTTGTTCCCGGCGGTCGTCTCTCGTGTACGAACACGTGACCCCTATGTATAAGCTATGTATAATTGCTGGTAATAGCAATTATCTGGATAAGTTACTGCTTTTTCTGGCTTAATCGGGACCTTTGTTCTAACCGAAGAAACGCTAGTGTTTTCTCACTAATCGCCGTAAATCTAACTATAGACATAAACATAGATGCCCTTCTCTCACGAAACAATACTCCTTTTCACCTCTTAACAATGGCGCTGGTTTCTGCCTCGCCGTTAAGACGTTCTCTATGTCGTTTTTCTACCTATTTAATCCCTCCTCTCCCGGGGTCACGTGTTCGTACACGAGAGACGACCGCCGGGAACAAACAGAGGAGGGATTACACGAAGCGGGTAAGAGCGACTTTTCTGCTCCACTACTTGACGCGAACCCGTCTTTTGCTTGGCACTTTAGGAGCATACTCGCTCCCAACATAGGGTCCTTTTGGACCACTACCCTTACGTTGTATTGTCTTTACTTGACAGCGCACCGCCTCAGAGGAGACAGACTCGTTTCCTTAAGCCTGCATTTTTTTAAGAATCCCCTCCCGGCTTACCGCCTGATGACACAACAGGATACAGGTAAAACGAACCAATTTCCATAAAATCCCCCACCTGTCTTTTATCCGCAAACTATTATTTTTTGTATAGAACGGCTGGCTGGCACTGCATGATACATCCACAGTCAGAAACAGTTGTTTTTTATAAAATTCTTAGCGCTATATAATGTTGACACATGATGTCCACATCTTTCCTTTTTCCCATATATAGCGCTTTTACAATCTATACAAGACTACCTATGGGATTGGACAACTCCATTCTCTTACCGCAATTAATCACCTTATCAACCAGTTTCGTCTATATATGAACACACCAAATACCCTTTGGTAAGGAACAGTATTTTGTGCTGGCCTAAACTCTATACAGACAGACACCCCATTTTTTCCTTTAGAAGCCCCCTCATGAATTTTTTGCTTCTCTTTCTTTTTTCTCTCACCATTTAGCCTATAACTGAGCTTTTAAAGACCCAGACTTACTCCAACCACACTGTGGATTGGGAGTATAAGGTAATAAATATTATCCCTAGACCATCAGACTTTGCATGAACTTGTGCTTTCTGGATCTTTAGTCAGTATATACAATTTGTCACTACCACGCTATGAGGTCACACAACACCTCTTCACTGATGTTTTAGTAACAATAGAAGCAGTGCATCTCACGTTTTCTCTCACCATCACGACGGACACCCTCATAATTTTAGGACCACTGTGTACGAGTGACTCATGACCACACCAAGGTCTTTAAGTTTTATCTCTCACTTACTCGTACACATTAGCACTATAGACCGAGCACTTGACTGAATATGCAAGTACTGTCACAGATTTTCACCTATCATGTGCGACACAAACGCACGTCAAACTGCATGTTGGCTACACCTTTGTCACCATATGCAGTATCTAATCTGTGCATACCTAGACTAAAATTTGCCTACATTGTTTTGTATTGTCAGCCCTGAAGAGTCGTGTTTGACTCACCCGTACACGACGAAACACGTGTCGGCGTTTTGATATCATTCTTAAGTCTGGAGAAAAATCTACGTCTTGCTGTAATAAGAAACTTCACACCAAAGAACCTGCGTCTGCGTTTCCTTTTACTGTTGGTCATTGAACCCTGTCTTGTTATACACACCTGTAGTTGCGAGAGCTTATTTGTTCTTCGATTTTCGACTTCGTCCTGTATTCGGCCGCCATTTTGTGTCCTGTCGCCATTTTGTGTTGCCCTCACTCAGGCAGCACGGCGAACGGAGTGTTTTTGCATTTTCCAGCTGCTACGTGTCTCTTCTGTTAAAAAGTAACACCCTGCCCTTGTTTACGAAACCGATGTCAGGGTGATTGATCCCTGTCTCGACTGACTGTTTGGCTCTCCCTATTCTTTCCTTAGTTTATCTTATCCGACTGGCCTTCGCTATTCTCTCCTTGTATTCTCTTGTTACACAACTATCCTTTGAGGCACACAAATACGTCCTGTCACCTGTAAATTGAATTGCAGGCACGAGCACTGATTAACTTGTGGGGAGGGGTAACACACAGGGTCTGAAAGAAGGGCGTATTTGGGACACTTGATAGCTTGTTTTCCAACTTTTCCTATTGGCTAGCCTTGTATGTATTGGGAGTATACGTTGTAAATATGTGTGCTATAAAAGATTGTGCGCCACGGAATAAAGTGGCAGTCTCCTGAGAACCTACTCTGTACTTCTGGGACAACTGTGCTTAGCTGCAGCTAATAAACCTGGTTTTCTACGCCTAACAGAGTGTCTTGTGACTCTGTCCGACAAGGCAGGTGAACTCAGAGATTTAAGGCATGCCCTGCGCCGCCAGGCCCATAAGGCCTGGTTCTTCAACGGATATGTACTTTATTAATCTTCTAAAATGTAATAGTCAAAAAACTCACAGACCCTCTGAGTCATCGTCACAGACCCAAAGGGGCCCATGGGCCACAGGTTACGAATGCTAGTCTCCCAGATTACAAACTTCCACATATTCGACAGCATTTCACCAAGGTAAAGATATGTGCCATGAATTGGTGACTTGTAATTAACAGCAACCTCTCAAAACATACATTATTCATAAATTACAGAGGTTGGACAGCGAAAACTCAAGTAGAAAATTATGTGGCAAGAAGGAAAAACTAAATTCTCCCTTCCCCCATAAACACTGATGTGTTACAAAAGGGGAACCCTTGCAGTGGAGTAACCATGCTAAACAGAGTTATGGATGTAAAAATTAAGTGACTTTTTGGTGTGTAGAGGCACCAGTCTTTTAGCATTTGTCCTCAAAAGCTTTTGTTTCTGCATATTTCTCCATGGGATTTAGTAGAGCTGTAAAAGGCTGGGTATTCGCAGTTGAGTGGCAGGTTCCAGCCCACATCTAAGCACACGCAGAGACGTTTTAAGGCATTGGCGAAGTGGCCTCTAGCCCAGGGCTCCAGCTTCTCACGGGGCCCCCAGCTTGTTCTGCAGTCTTGCCCTGATGACCTTCAAAATTTCTTTAACAGACCGTTTTTCCTTAGATTTATTTTTACTGTGGATAATGTGTGAGAATCTATTACAGACATTTTTCAGGAAAATATGTTTCTGTTTCATGCAACATCCATAAAAAAATCCAAACAGGACCTCACATATGAGAAATGTGAGGGTGCCATAGAGATTTTTTGCAGTAATGTTAGTGAGCTGTTGCTGTGTTACAATATTAAAAACACGTCTATCCCTGCATATTAGATGTAAACATATTTTAAATTTGGACTTGTGTTCCTGTGCATTGTCAGTCGTGTGGCACAAAATGCTGGGGGTGTGTTTGCGGCCCTCCGTGGCCGTTTGTTCTCAACTCCATGTTTACGCTGTCAGATTTTGGGCTAATCTGTAGTGCGTGCATTTACTTCACATCTACTCCGAGTGGGTCGCCTTCTGCATTACACAGAACCAACAATATTAATAACATGTGGCGGGCGAGCATAAACACTTTGAAATCTGTATGAGGCAATTAATTACTACACTGCTTGTAAGAGCGACGAGCGCGTCCACTTCGAAACCGGTATATGAGAGAGTTAATTACTGCACAGAGTGCACGAATATCCTAGCATAACTATAGTGCGTGTCATAGACCCCAGGATGAAAATCGGATTCGCGTGACTGGAAATGTCTATGCGCAATAATCCACCTCAACGGCAGCGTCAAATTGTCAAAACTGTAACGACAGAGATTTGTCAAAGGAATGCATAACAAAGAGATTTTGGAGCGTCACACCGGAAAACTGGTCCCCTTTAACTCTGTGTAAGAGCTGACCCTCCCAACTGAAGGAAACTTGAATCATAGCATCAATTAATCTATAAATCAGGGGTGCGTGTGGCAAGTTATACAGTGGTGGGGACTGCCCCGAAGAAGCGTTCTACGTGTTCCTCTAGTGAGGAATTATTTGCCTCTAGACTCGGACTGATTTGCCTCTACAGGGTCTCCGCCCCCGCCAGGTGACACGCTGCGCAGGTGGTCTGCGCGAGGCTTGCTGTGGACTGTCAGGGTGGGGCGCACAGGTGGCAGCTGCAGCCGGATCTTTCACTGGCGGGATTGGGTTGACTGGATTTTGCAGGATCTCCGCCCCCTGCCCGCGCCTGAACGCGGCGGCGCCAGCGTCTCGGCTCGCGCGTAGCCTCGGCAGGAGCTGTTCCTAGTTGCGCGCGAGGGTCCAAGCGATGGGTGAGGAGCAGGGTGTCGTCCCGGCCGCGCAGGCGCGCTGGGCGCTGCAGGCTCGGCGTGGCACCGCCGCTGCCCGCAGAGTCCCAGTAGAGCCAGCCTCAGCAGCAGCCACGGCCGCCGGGGGAGCGCCGTTACCATGAACTGCCTCGTCCCCCCGGCAGCAGCCACGCACCGCCTCCCAGAGACACCGAACATCGGAGCCCGAGTCGCCCTTCCAGCCAGAGCCGCGCCTGGGCGCACAGGATGCCGGGGGGAAAGCGTGGGCTGGTGGCACCGCAGAACACCTTCCTGGAGAACATCGTCCGGCGTTCCACCGGTAAGAAGGGGTCGAAACTTCAGACAGAGGGCGTGACAAGTTCTTGACACCCTGTGGACAGATGCTGGCTGGGGAGCATCAACTTTGGCTCTCAATGACCTACTGGGAATTAGATACCTCCCGATAAGCAATTCCAAGGATGGGAGACCCTTTGCAGGGTTCACATCACATGTATGACCCAGTGCGGTACAGATCTCCTAAGAGCAAATCCAAGGCTGGGAGCCCATCCCTGGGGATCCACAGGCCTCACCTCATAGGCATGACCCAGTGGGCTTAAATACCTCTTTCGCGCGTATCCAAGGCTGGGAGACCCTCACCTGGGCTTTTCAGGCCTCACATCACTTATGTGGGGTCAAATACCCCTCGAGAGTAGATCAGAGGCTGGGAACCCTTCACTAGGCTCTCTTTACACATATGACCCCAGTGTGGTTGGACACATCCTGAGAGCAGATCCAAGGCTGGGAGCCCTTTACCGGGGCTCTACGTACGACAAAGTGTAAGCAGGTCCGAGGTTCAAAGGCATGGTTCACCTGATCCCAGAGAGGCTAGGTCCTGTCCCTCAGCAAGTTTCCAGATCACACCTGAACACTCCCATGGCATATTCTCAGGATATTTCCAGCAGTTATTATTTGCTTACAAAACCCAACATGTTTTGCAATGCACCTGGAATGTAATTCGTTGCAGTCAAATATTCATTTTTTGCGATTGTCACCTGTTATACGATGTTGCAAAATAACTGTATGCCCGAACTTCGGATGTTTTGTTAGAAACTGCATTTTCTCCGATGTAACTTAACATGCATTGGGAACAGTAGATGATACATCCGCTTCGTTCATCCAGGCCATTTCAATGGCGCCCAGTCCCCAGCCCCCAACCACAATAAGCAGGGACGGAGCTGTCCTTAGCGCTTCAGGTGCAGTGACCCCGGGATCCAGGGATGAGAGGCGCCCATTGCAGCTAAATCATAGCCCAAACCTATGCCAGACTGGAATAATTGGGGAATTTTCACAGCACACATTGAGGACGCACTGCTCTCATGGCGCTCAAGAACTCGAGGGTTTGTATCCACGCCGAGAGGTAGCATAGATTCTTTAATTACTCTAATAGTGACCTGTCAGTACCGCGCCTACACTACCGTGCACTGTGTACTTTGGGGTATTTGGTGCACGCTGGTGCTGTCCATGGTGCTGTTCCCAAGTGCTTACATCTGTTAACGTGCCTCTAGGAGCTTTATAACGTGAGAACCTCACATTTCAAACAACGTGCTTGAAACATGGTGCCTTTCTTATAAGGACAATTGAAAATGTAAAATGAACTTTCCACATTCCTCGGTAAGGTCCTCAGAACGGCAACTAAGAAAGTATCTAGACTTCTTTCCATTCAGGGGTGTATTTATTAAAGCTGTTAGCTGGGTATGAAAAGGCGAGAAGGGCTGATAAAAAGTTTGTCAACACATCCTCACTGCCCGAGGGAAAGGAGAAGACCCCCTCCCCATGGTCCTTTATTATATTATAGACAGTGTCTTGAACAGCCTGCTTGGAAACGACATTCAGCAGGGCCCCAAGTTTGCACGAACACGTACTCTGCCAGACATCTCAGGTTAAACCTGGCCTGTCTGGTTTATATCTTGGCTGGCAGCTTTATAGCTTGGCCTTGTCACTGTTGCTCACTGCCCAACCCCCTGAGCTATCCCTCTGTGCGGTTGGAGGTTGGACCGTCTTTACACTGCTTACATGTGCTTTGATAGTAACTCTCTGATGCGGGCAGCTAGAATGGCAGTGTGCCAGGGGAATAGGGAAGATCGTCAAATCCTCGTGGTGACAAGCAGTGGGAGGGATGCCTGCTGGAAAACACCGCGCTCCCAGAGTCTCCAGGAGGCTTCGGGGAGCCCTGGGGCACATCATGTCCCGGTCTTTCCTCGGGGCAACGAACGGAGTCACGGCGATGCCATTAACTGCTGGGCTTTCTCCGGAGACGGTGTGCGCACTCCCCCAACATGCTGCCTGCTATAGCGCTTCCCCTGCCTATTAAACGCGCGATGTTAGTCAATGTGTTCGTTTATCGCCCAGGACTATCATTTCCAAACCGGGCCAGTCAGCACTCGTAGCCAAAGCCTGATTAGTTGAATGCATCTCAAGCGTGCATCGATCGGGCCGTGACTCTTAATGGGCCCATACATCGGCTGCGCGTCTTTCTGGGATCCGGATGGCGGATATCACCTGTCAGCTTCCCGGGTTATCCATAACACGGACTGTGAAGGACTGCCTTCGCCCTGTCGCTGCAGTAGCAATGTTTAACTACAACAGGCAGTCCGAGGCAGAGCCGAGCGTCTGGACGCGGAGTCCCTTTTTTGCTGATTGTTGCGAACATTTCAAGTAACTACAGCTTCAGCATCTTCAGCAGGAGGTTCTGCAAAATTATACTTTATACAAACGAAGCAGGCCAATCCAGGCCGCCTACGTGATTAAATGTGACTGTCTCTCTTACCAAATCGTGTTGGGATGGTCAGCAGAGCCTGTAGGGCGGCTCGGCTTTTTAGGACTCTGTCCCCTTCCAGGCCATAGCTCACAGGTTATACCGTTTTATCCAGTTCTGTGCAGTTCGCAGTTTCCTTCTGGGGGATATATTAATACGTAACCTTTAAGATAACAGAGAACAGGCTCTATAAAACGTGCTTTCATTTTTATGTGCAGCGGTCATGAATTTATGCGCACAGTTATACTATGACTGAGAATTAGGGAGGTTCACCCCTGAAACTATAAATAGACTGTTTTGGCGGTGCTGCTCTTTTGTTAAAACATATAATCTATGAACATTTTTAAGTAAAGAATGAGACTTTTGAAGAGATACGTGCACTAAATAATGCCAAGGTGCTGTGTTCAGGTGACACTGTGAGGCAGAAGTGTGCGTCTCCTGGAAATGATACTTTGTCAGCGTGCAGGCTGCAATGCTTGGCTGGTGGTGTGTATGCTGCGCCTGTGTGCCAGGCTCTGGGCTGCCCTCCCCCAGCGTCTGTGTGCCTGCTGCACCTGCCCGTTGTTTTTATTGCACCACACAGTGGACATGGCGAGTTGCCTATGCTACTACCAGTGCCTGCCTCTGTTTTTAAAGGGATGCCCGTCACTGCGAGAGCACGGGACCCCTTTATGGACGTATGAGCGGCGGGGGTAGTCACAGGGAAGACAGCCCCTGCCCTGGGTAGATGTTACCGGTGCTTGCATCACCCTGTGCGCCAGTGAGTGTTTACAAACAGTACCATGACTCTCACGGCAGGCGCCTGCTGCCGCTTTCACTTGAGGTCCAATGAAGAGTAGCGAGGCGCTGAAGCAGTGTGGCCCCCTGCCCCAGGTTGTCTCATGCTGTGTGCTCTTTCAGCGCTGCCGGTGCCACTGGGCGTTCAGAGAGCGCGCCTTGCGTTTTTACTTGTTGATAAGGCGCTATGTTGAGGTGGCGTTCGTTGATTGGGCGCTGTGCCCCAAACTGTCTTATGGTGTACGTTTCTTTCACGAGAAAAGTTCGAACTTAGTCGAATTTAGGAACCACAGACGTCGCTTCCGAGGATACACAGCATGCACATTACATCCATCTTATGTCCATGTCGTCCAGGGCACAAGTCCTAAAAGAAGAATTGTGGGTAACTGACCTAGTTTGGCAGCATGCAAGTGACATCACTGCACGTGACATACGGTGCACAACATCACAAATGGCATCACAGGAATTGGCATCATGGAAAGTGGCATCACAGGCCACGACTTTACAGGAGGTGGCATCCCAAGCAGCGGCAGCAGATCTAAAGCCTTCACATAAATGTTCAGCAGGTCTATCATGTGTACGTTTGAGCGCCTTGCGAAGACAATAGCACAGTGAGCTATGAAAGATGATATGTGACTTCTACACCTTGCAATCCCCTACTTTTATGTAACACATTCTGTACATTTATTTACAAATATATATCATTTATTATACATGTAATATGCATGTGTTGATGTAAAGCGCTCTGACACCCTGCACTGGAATGGGTAGGGCTATACAAGAAAAAATAGTGGTACTTAAATTATTTCAACGCCTCCTCAGGTGTAGTAAACTCTAAAAAAATGCAATTTGCTTTGTGTAAATACTGGGAAAGACCAACACATCTGACATTCTTACAGTACATGCACATATCCTAAAAAGGGACTGAACAAATTGAAAAGCTGTCTCTCTTAATTATGTGTGAAGTGCTAACAAGGTGTGAGCCTTTGTTTCCCCTCCGCTTCATGTGCATCAGGTGTGAGGCCCCTGACTGCTCCAAGCCAGGAGACTGGAACAAATGGAGGTCTCAAATTCGGCCTTTGTTATGGACCCAGCAGGAGCCCTAAATAAGAAAGCCCCCTTCCTGCCTGCACATTGTTGCAGATGGAAAGCAGACAATGTGCAGGCTCTGCAGAAAGTGTCCTGGTGTGGATGAGTTTAGCACATTATTCAGGGTGGACGGGGTTCACCCTGTGAAAAAAGTGGGTGAATGCAGTCTGCCCGCGTGTACCAAGGATTCGTGCCCTGATGTCGTCCAACACAACTCCCTGCTCTGGAGAACGAGTGTTTACAGAACATTACTGTTGTTCTCTGGATCCCATAAGGACCCTGCCAATGAAAACATAGTCAGTTTCTCAAGCACTTATTAAATGTTGTCCTTGTTATTGGTTTGAGCAGTGGAGTTCGCATACTGAATTGAATGAATGAATGAATGAATGAATGAATGAATGAATCAATGAATGAATGAATGATAGGACTTGTGTAGAGAATAGCTACTCAAAGCGTGTCCCGCACTGAATAGTCTGGCCACAAAGAATGACCTCTCGTTCGTCATGTAGCGTAAACAAACAAAAAAATCAAAGCTTTTCGAAAATTGAGTTCATCCCGAGTGTCCCGGAGCTTGAACAGAATGCGATTCAAAGCTCGCGCAGCCAGGAAGGTGAAAGAGGAAGCGCCTCTCTTTGATCGTTGACATCGAGGAACTACAACCAGGAGAGCGTTGGTGGAACGACCTGCTCTTTCCATGCGATAAGGTCGAAGCCTCGCGCTAAAGCGCTAGGGTTATGTTTTATTACATTTACATCAGGTTACCCCCTTGAGTCGTTATCTTTACTGATGGTGGAAATGCAAACCTAAAAGGCAATTTGAGGACTTGAGGAAAATACCTCGTATTAGACAATTCAGACCCAATGTATGCTTGGACGTGTTTAATTTTTACAAACAGTCCATTTATCAAGATGTATTTTTTTCATAAACTAAGCAGAAAAACGATGGATTTAGGCCCAGATCCTTGTACTGGGGTGAATGTATGACAATGTTCTGTCTTCTGTCCATCATTTGTTCTTTTTGCATAAACTATTTGTAGCATGCAAATCTAATGCATTTAGTTAATATTCTATATTCTTGAAAATCATAAACGATATTATTATATTCCATTCTATATTAAATTTAGTAACATTTGTATTCACTTGTGGATTTGATAATGATAATGCAAGTTTGAAAGGATTTTTTTTACAACAAACAGCTATATTTCTAACTTTTATTCTTTTAGTTACTTAGAACACCACAAAAGGTTTCTCTTTACTGACCAGTTTAATTTCTGTTTCTCATACTACACCTTTGCCTAGTATGTAAGCAGGTGTGTAGGAGAAATTGCATTTCTTTGGGGTAGGCAGAAATTATTGGAGTGAGTCGAACCAGGCAGTCTGGCAAGGGAGTAGCCAGCAAATGAAAACTCCCCCACTTTGGTCCATATCTTGAATGCCATTGGGTGAGCAAAGCGAGTAAGCCCTACCCACTCAAGATGAGGTCCTTTATTAACGCTTTGTGTTCATCTTTAAACCTTTCATGTATACATCCATTTATCCGTCTTTTCATACTTTCATCCATCCTTTCATTCTTCCATCCATCCACCCATTTATTATTAGTTTTCCATCCATCCACCTTTCCACTCACACTTCTAAACATTTATACATCCTTTTACCTATTAATTCTTGTTCATCCATCCACCAATTCACCATCCTTTTATCATTCCGTTATTCCAGTCTTCCACATCTTTCCTAAGGGCCATTCATCCATTCACCCTTTCATCCAGACTTTAATCATTCCAAACACTTTCTTTCATTCACTCATGTAAATATTGTTTTATCCATACATTCATCAGTCCAATTGTTCCTGCATCCATCCTTTCATCATTTTTTCCCTTCCTTCTCATCATACTTTCTTCCTTATTTTCATATTAGCTTCATTTAATTCTTCCTTCCTGCGCCCTCACTCCCTTTCCTTCTCTTTTCCTGTACATTTCTTCCTTGTAAATAACTTTCCTTTCTTGACTTCTGTTATCATGTCCCATATTTTTTTATTTTCAAGAGCTTTTGTCTACAGAGCTGCAGACAGGAAAGGCTCATAAATAACTTTGTGTCAACACCCCCCTTAAGCTGTAATAGTGGTGGGTTCACAGCACCACTGCAGTCAGGTTTGTCTCCAAGAGCCAAAACACAGACACGAGCTATCAAAATATGTAATTTAGGCATCAAATGTCTCCAAAAATATGATAAAGATTTTAAAATGAACAGTATGTACTTTTCCAAATGTATTTGTCTCAATTAAGTGCATGTAATATCACTGAATTAAGTGACAATTATTTAAAGTAATATTTGTTTTTAAATGAAATACAATGAAAATAAATTTATGAAGTGCACTCAACCCAAAGGTGTCAAAGTGCTGAGTGAAAAAGGTAACAACCCCAACAGAACCAGAAAAGCACTAAGGGCGAAGTGTACAAGGAGAAGAACTACATTTTAAGATGTTTCCTAAACAGAGTGACTCCGAAATATGAGCAGGCACAGATTTCTAAAGCTTTGCTGCAGCAGCCGAGAGGGACTGTCCTCCCTATCTGACTTTGTGATACAAACAAAACCCCGGGCACACGTTATTAGGTAGATATGCCTAAGAGCAGAGTCTCTGATATCACAAATATTTCCTTAACCGCTTCCGTGCGGCGCGAATTCCCCGCCCATGCTGACTCCGCCTTGCGTGGGCGGAGTCATGACGGAACGGTTCCGTCATCCGCACAGCTCACCCGACGTGCATGACGGAACCGCTCCGTCAACAGCATCGAAGGGGTTAATAAGTCCATTCAAGGTTTGTGGAAAATGTTCAATTAGTATTCTTCATTGTTATCGACAAGCACAACCAGTCAACACTTGTTTCGTCACAGTGGGAAGTATCCAGTGACTTCTTCAGGGCTGTAATGCAAAACGTGGAACCTTCTAAACAACCGTCTAGCCGGTGATAATTCCAAACCGTCTAATCTGTGTTCGGTAATGGAAAGTAAAAAAAATCAATGGTTACAGGAGCAAATGAACCGGAGCAACGAAGATCCTGCGAGGAAAATGTCTGTATAGGGGGTTGCGCGGCGGGTATGCCTGTATCGCAACACGTAAAGCTGTTCAAGGTAACCGACTCGACGGTGAAAAAATCCAAGCGGCTGGTCTAAATTCGGAAATGAAAAATCAAACTAATAGTGGGTATTCGAAAGCAGGAAAACCGAAAAGATGGTGATCCTGAAAGGAAAGTGCCTGTGCAGTAAGTTGAGCAGCGGTTCCGCCGTAGAGTACCGGAGCACTGACGATCCTAAAACTGCAGCGTTCCAATGACAGTTAACAGGCAGGCCACTTCTGGAACAAAGGTGAACCAGTGCCTGTGCCTCGCATCAGCATACTCGCTGAAGGTCATGGTCAACTCAGATCAGTTCAAATAACTTTATTCGATTCAAAGAGAATCATAAAAGTATACTATTAAAAGAAAAAATATATTGAATATTATACATGCAAATCACAAATGGTATTTCAATTTCCAAAATTCACGGACGACTAACAATATACAAATAATCATATCACTATGCATTGTTGGGCTAAATTATTAAATAAGCCGGGGTTTAGCCTTTCACACCAAACCCCATGCCTATTGTGAAAAACGACAAGGTGCAGTGCATTGAGGTAAATTTCACATAAACAAATCACTAATATTATTTCATATTCACAAGAAGAAATCATGGACAAATACACAATACGCAATATATAATATCTAAAACATACATAAAATCAATAAAAATAGGTTCATAATTCATAACGATTCCTAATTAAGAGAGCAGATCTAATCAAGCTAAGCCTAGAGCTACAAATAGCAGCAGTTGATAATGATCTCAAGTACTCAAAGCCTTCCATGTATGTGCAAGGTCTAATATCCCTCAAGAGAGGTTTAATAAAACAATCTCTGGGGGCTTTATAAAGCGAACAAAAGAGTACAAAGTGCACTGTGCATTGTTGGGCTGCATTATTAAATGGGCAAGGGACAGCCTCTCACACCAACCCCTTTGCTTAGGGAAAGCAGCCAAAAAGTGCAGTGCTTTTAACCGGAATCTGGTCAGATAAAAACGCCATTGTATATGTGTTGAGAAGGACAAGTAAAGCTGTTGCTGTAATGTAACCATTTGGTTAGATGTGTGTTTATCTTGTCTAAACAATCCTGAAGCAGTATAATAGGCATTCTTAATGATCAACTTCATGTCCGGATTAATAGAGTCAGGATTTTCATAAACATTTTCTAGGAATATTCTATAAAAGGTTTCCTTCACATAACGTAACCAAGGTATCATCATGGCCTTGTCGAGATTCATACAATCCTCTAAAATTTCTTTTGAGAACAACAAACCCTCGGAGGTCCATATTTTTCCCCAGAGGAGGAAAGGGGACACATGAATTCTGTCACTCACGAAATACAAACCCACTTCCGAATGACAGAAAATATTTGGAGAACTATTAGGAATAGATAAAAGTCGTTTTAAAAATGTGTTCTCCATACTTTGTGTTTGTTCACTTTTGCGGTATCCCCATACCCCTGCCCCATAAGTCACCACTGGCAAACATTTAGATTTATACAAGGTCATCAATTCTGCAATTGGTTTTTGACCCAGTTTACTAGCGATGCGAAAAAGGGCCTCTACTGATCTATTTGTTTTTTGAAGCCAGGTGGTTATCAAGTAGTCCCAATTTAATGTTTTATTAAAAAGATTTCCTAAATAGTTAAAATTTGTAACTTTCTCAATAACCATGTTGTCCACAATATATTTACAAGCTTTAGTTCTACTTGAACCACAGACCATTGCAAATGATTCAGTGAAGCTCACCCTAAGATCTAGTCCCAACATAAATTCATTAAAAGCATTCAGACATTTTTGCATACTATTTGTTGTTAATGTCATCAGCACGGTATCGTCCGCATATGACAATAGAGGTACATAATTGCCATTTATTTTTGGAAAATCTAAACCTTTTTGCAATAAAAACTGTTCTAAACCATTTGTGTATACTAAAAACAAAAAGGGTGCCAAGATACAGCCCTGGCGGACACCTTCAGATGAGGCAATTTTCCCATTTTTTTCACCACCTGGGCCATATCGTACAGCTACGGAAGTCGCAGTATGCAGTCTACGCAGCAGGGTAACAAGTGGCTCCTTGAATCCCATAGACTCCATTAACAACCAGAGCTTTCCCCTGCATACAGTATCAAATGCACTGGATAAGTCCATAAAGGCCAGGTGAATTGAAACACCCTTGGCCTTTATGTACTTACCCATAATCATGGCCAAGTTGAGGCACTGTTCTGCAGTTCCCCTGCCTCTCCTGAAACCATATTCAGAGTCCACGATAATGCCAGAGAGTGCTAATATTACTCTCCCCAATAGTTTGTAAGAGGCATCTATTAGGGAGATTGGTCTGTAACAACAGAGATCGCTTTTATTTCCCTTTTTGAAAATGGGCATGATTACCGTCTCTTTCCAAGATGATGGTATACGTCCCACAATAGTCGCTTTGAAAACATTTAGAAGGAGGGGTGCCCAAACTTGGGGATTATTTTTAAACATATCCAGGGGTACCGCAGCGGGCCCAGGAGCCTTGAGAGTAATACCTTTTCTCAGAGCCTCTTCCACTTCCTCCAAAGAGAGCAATACACTAAGCTGCTGTGCAGTCTTGATATTAAAAAGGACATCATCTTCACATTAATTTGATAATAAGATGCCCTTTGGGTTAAATATCTTTGAATAATGGGCCTCCCAAACCTCCCCGGTTATATGCGAGACCATAGACCTATCTTCAATAATAAAAAGTGGACGATTCATGACCTCCCAAAATAACATGCTATCTCCCAAAAATCACTAGCTTTCTCAAGGTCATCCCAAGCCTGCTTCTTCAAATCTATTTTCCTTTTGTCAATAGACTTTTTGTAGGTTTATCTTGCATTCCTGACCATTTATTTATCTTGAGGGACCACGTGAAGTGCCTTCCTCAACGCTGTTTGCGCTGCGGAGCATTCAACATTAAACCTTCCCTGGCAGGTTTAAGCAAATTTATGGCCACACTCTTAAAGAGAGCTTCAAAATTCTGCAATATCAGCTCTACGTCAGAGTTGACCATTAGACAAGTCATCATTTGCAATGGGTTGGCTTTGAGAATCCTTTCCTCCATTTTTTTAGGATCAATCTTATCCCATTTTATTCTAATCCCTTGATTATGATTATATGTTATTGGTTATTCTAGGGGCCTTGTCCTTGATACCGCAGTACTCAGAGATAGGATAAGGGGGTTATGATCACTGGCAGGATTAGGTTCTACCCTGAAATCATCGACAAGATGAACATATCTGCTGGAAATTAACATGAAATCTATTACACTCATACTCCCCCCGGCCCCCTAAAATGTTGGAATGGGTACCGTTGGTATATTGGTCAGAGTGTCAAGTATACAAAGATCATTAACCACAATGATGTTATTTAGTGCGTCACCCTGTATGGTATGCTTAAAATGTGCCAGGGGTTGTTCATTAGGGTCAGATAGCCTACAAGCATAACTCCCACTATACTGACATAAAGTGCAATTGAAATCCCCTAGCCAAATAATACACAAAGGTGAAATTTTCTAAGTCACTTTAGTAATTTCCACCTGCAAGGAGTCGATAATAACAGATGTATGGGTATCAAAAATATTATAGTACCAATTAATTAGAAGCAAGGGTACAGCAATCAAATTAGTACACAAAGTCAGTTGATACCAGGGAGAAGCAAATATTTTTTTATCTTTAAAGACATATTCCATATTGAAATTGAGGTCATTAAACCACCCTTTGCCCTCCCAGAGAGGGATGGTTCTGCCCGGATGACCAGTGAATTATAGCCATCTAAAAAGAGATCCTTTCTGCTCCAGGTTTCTTGAAAACAGATAATGTCAAAGCATTTAATATACTCTCTCCATACCTCATCCGATAACCTACAAGATATGCCTGCTACATTCAACGAAATTAGGCGGAGGGTACAACTATCAGATTGGCTATTTGCCACAGGGTTTACTGGGCTTATTCTCTTCCACTATATGTTTGGCTTGTATCATATTCTGTTTCTCCTCACTGTCTGATGCCCTTGTTCGTCAGGACTGAGGCATCCCAGAACAATCTCTCAGCACTGGCTTGGTTGTTAAAATTTACCACAACGCAGTCCCCTGGAATAGATTTTGAGCATCGCCCAACCCAACTAACCCTATTAGCCATGATGGCAGTACTCATAATGTCTGTGCCTCCGCTACTAAACTGAGAACACAATTTTTTAGCCAATAACATGAGGTCATGTGTTGTTTCATTTATGCATGCCCTTACTAGGGGGACTCCTGTAAAAACAGCCACTTAAGGGGCAGCCTCCGGAGGCAACTCCAGATAACTGTCCCTATGGGGAACCGGCCTGAGACCATCTAAACTATTATTTCTCCAATTACTATCTCCGAGGTTAATATTCACTGTGCCAACCCTCATGGGTCCCTGCCCACCCCGGGGGCCCACTGTTACCCGACCTCTATCCCTCAAGGCTTCTGGAGCCTTATTCATCGTATTGACTGTGGGCTCATTAGTTATTAAGTTTTGAGAGTGGACCAGAATTCCCTTTTGACCTGATTATTGTTTAAAAAAAGCATAATTTTTTTTCACATTTGCTCAATAGACCCGCTACATATACGTTCAATGTGTCCACAATGTCTTTCGCGATGGCCACCAGTGCGGGTTCAAGTCTTGATGTAAATAAGTCCTCGACAATTTTGCAAACGTGGTCCCTTATGCTGGCATCCGGATTTAAAGCCTTCTCCGTTGCATTTTTCCTCTTAGATGGTTTTATCATTGTCCTGCGCTTGCGCTCATGGTTTGGTGGTGAGACCAATAGGGATATGTCCTCTTGTGGAGGGGGGCGGTTGTGGAGATCTTGGGGGGACATTCGAAGACTCCGCTATAGAGGAGGGTTTTAGAATCATGATTGTTGGTTCCAACAGGACACTCGGGCTGTGGTCTCTTTCTATTGCTGGCTTAATGTCTACTGGACCCAACCCCAGTTCTTTCTCAGCACACGTGATTTCCTTGGTTAAAACCCCCACAGCTGAAGTCAAGTATGATATTATTGATTCGAATTTCCTAGGTATCTTTGCATTTTTACCTTCATGTACTACCGGAAATAACTGCTTTCTCTTACCCATGGTAGGTGACAATGGAGTGGCCCAGCCCAGCCTCTGTCGACCTCGGACGGCCTCAGACGGCCCGCCCTTTGCCGGGGCTTAGCCCGGCGCACGCCCGCGCGCGTCCCGCAACACGGGGGCTCTTGCTGCACTTTAAGCGCCTCCGGGCGCGGGGCAAGGCGTGTGCGACTTCCTGTGGCAGGGGCCAATGGGAATTGCAGTCCCAGGTCACCGCGGCCGCGTCGTGCTGTCCGGCGGCTGCGGCGCCAGTGGAGAGCCTCAGAAATGGCGTGTTCTGACCAGCGGCACCCTCCACATCACCCAGGTCAGTTTGAATGAGAGCCCCGCTCCACCGTGGCTCTTGCTGCACTTTAAGCGCCTCCGGGCGTGGAGCAAGGTGTGCGCGACTTCCTGTGGCAGGGGCCGATGGGAATTGCAGTCCCAGGTCGCCGCGCCATGCTGTCCGGCGGCTGCGGCGGCAGTGGAGAGCCTCAGAAATGGCGTGTTCTGACCAGCGGCACCCTCCGCATCACCCAGGTCAGTTTGAATGAGAGCCTAATTACTAATTACTTATCTTCTCGTAGATGCCCAGCGATAGGCACGCTTTCAACAGCAAATGATTGCAGTGCCTCACATATTGTAACACACACCTTTATACGCTTGTATTGGAAAATTACACAGCTAGTTATTACTGCTGGTACATTCTTCATAACGCCTTTCTACACTAATTGCCTATCTTTTGCAATTATTTCAGCAATAGGCACGCTATTTATTTCTTTGTTCAAGACTATTTACATAATTATTTACATTTTGGGTGCACATCAAATCTCGGAACAAGTTAGTGATAGTCAATGAAAATATATATATATATATATATATATATATATATATATATATATATATATATATATATATATATATATATATATATATATATATATATATATATATATATATATATATATATATTTAAATGTATTTCGCCTCATTGACATCTATTGTATATTTTAACAATGCAACACTCTTTAAATCCTCCTGCTCCATTTTCAGCAACTCCTGGTTTACCCCCGGTTGACTGGGAACCATGGAAAGAATGTTTTGAGGCTTACCTTGAAGCCATTGAAGGTGAAGTTTTTACTCTAAGGAAAAAGTATGCTATTTTACGTCATTCTCTTGGCACTGAGGGTAGAAAAATGTTAAAACATCTACCACCTGTACCTGTTTTGGGAGAGGGTGACGTTATTGATGTGTATGCATCAGCTATTAAAGTCTTGGATCTACGTTTCAAAAATAAAGAAATGTTGTTATGGAACACCACCAGTTTTAAAAAAAGGCACCAAATGCCTGGGGAAACAGTTGAGAATTTTGTCAGCGATTTGAGAGTATTAGCCACAACATGCAAATTTAAAACTTTTGAAGATGAAGTTATTTGTGACCAAGTTGTGGAAAAATGAAGCAGTAAAAAAGTTCAAGAAAAACTTCCTACTGTTGATAATTTGACTTTGGAAAAGGCTATTGAATTGGCTAGTAGCATTGAGTCTACTGCAAAATTCATGGAGCAAATGAACATCAATTCTCAAGTTCAGTCTGTGCGAACACAAGAGAATGTCAGAGCTAAGAAGGTGTGGACTAAAACTGAGGAGAAAAAAAACCTTTGAATGTTATCAATGTGGTAGCAAATATCATTTAGGGAATTCTCCTTCATGTCCTGCTATAGACAAGTGGTGTGGAAATTGCAGAAAAAAGGAAACTTTACGAAAGTGTGTAAAGCAAAGTTCTCTAAAGGAGCAAAAATGTATAAGTCTTTAAATGCTATACAGGAATCTGTAAAGTTGCAACATTCTGATTCTGATGAGGGAAACATCATATGCATGGTGGGTGCCTTAAAATTTAATGAGGATATCTCAAGTATATAGGTTGATAACGAAGTTACCTCTCTATCTGAATTGGTTATAAAGAAACCTCACTGTATCATTCTGGTTAATGGTGCTGCAATCGATGTGATGGCAGATTCTGGTTCTCTCTTCACCTTAATAGGTGTAGAAAAATGGAGGAAACTGGGTAGTGTTGAATTAAAGAAATCAAAGGTCAAGCCAGTAGCGTATGGTGGTAAACCCATTGAGGTTTTAGGCGAACTTGAAGCATCCATTGATTTCAAAGGGAATGTGACCAATAGCACCTTGTATGTGGCAGTTGATGGATCAAATTTGCTAGGGTGGTTAGATCAGTTCAATTTATCAATTGTGCTTGACCCTAACAGTCATGAACAGGTTCTTCTCGTAAAGATGTGGCACTTGTCATGTCTGTGGAAAATTGCATGTGGACTCAAGCATTTCCTGAGGTGTTTGAGGACAAGCTTGGGCAAATCAAAGGTTCATAAGGTGAGACATGTTTCTATTTCTGTGATAGATGAACTAAAAAGGGAGTTAGAAAAACTATGTTTTGAGAATATAATTGAGCCAATTGATAGCTCAGAATGGCTTTCACCTATTGTTTTAGCCAGGAAACCTAACAGATCTTTGAGGATGTGTATTATTTATCTAAGAGATTTGAATGAGAGAATTTGGGTGGACAGGCATCCCTTGCCGAACATTACAGAGATGCTGTCAATGGTCCAAGATGCAAAGATATTTTCTACACTGAATATGTCGTCAGCATATCATCAGATATCTTTGCATAAAGACTCATGCCACTTGAAATAATTTGTCACGCCGCGTGGAGCTTACAGGTTTAAGCGCATGCCATTTGATTTATCCTCAGCTTCATCTGTATTTCAACGAGTTATTGAGACTATGTTTCATGGTGTAGAGAATGTCAGATGTTTTCAGGATGGCATTTTAGTTTATGGTGCAAATGAAAGAGCGCATGATGAAACATTAGCACGTGTATTAACTATTCTCAAAGAAAAAGGGGCGACTCTTAAATCTTCCAAGTGCAGGTCTGGTGTATCCAGTGTGAATTATTTATGGCACAAAGTATCTGCATAAGGTGTTGAGCCTAAGGAGTCACTAGTTAAAGACATTGAAAACTTTCCTGCTCCTAAGAGTTAAGAGCAATTAAGGTTGTTTTTTGGTATGTTAGAGTTTTATGCTCGTTTTGTACCCAGATGTGCTGAGTGAACCAAAAATTTGAGATTACTTCTAAAAAATAATGTCAGATTTTAATGGTCTGATTAAGTTAGTAAAGAATTTGAAGATATGCTGTATGCTGTTGCAAGTGCTATACACATTAAGCCATTTCATATTTGTCATCCATGCGTGGTTGTTACTGAAGCCAGTCAACATGGTTTGGGGCAGTGCTCCTGCAAACCAGGAATGGTAAAGATGAAATTGTGGCTTTTGCGTCACATACTTTGCATGGAGCAGAAAGCACCTACTCTGTCATTGAATTAGAGGCGTTGGCATTTTGGTGGGGTATTGACCATTTTAGACAGTACTTGTGGGGTACGGAGTTCACTCTGCCTATGGATGACAAGCCATTACTTAATTTGTTCACCTCCAGGGGTGCTGGTAAAGCTACCCCAAGGATTGAAAAATTGTCTTATCGTATGCAAGACTGTCAATTCAAGCTTGAGTATGTTGCGGGTGTAAAAAATATTTTTGCAGACTGTTTGTCTTGTTTGCCTATAACAACTGATGAGACTCTTGATCAAGATGATGATGGAAAAATTGTAACTTGTACTATGAAAGATAATATTGAGTGTTGCATTGATGAAGAAGAATGGAGGGAAGCTGTCAAAAAAGATGACGTATTCAAAGAGTTAATATCATATCTGGAGGTAGGATGGCCGAAAGATAAGGTGACTGATGCCTGCAAGCCAAATAAAGATGTTTTTGAGGAGTGGAGTGTGTCTGAAGGCATTGTTAGGAGGGCAGATGTATTACTGGTTCCTCATGCCATTCGTAGAAAGTTCTGGGAGTTATCCCATGAGGGCCATGTAGGTGTGAGGGCCATGAAGAGTAGGATTAGGGACACATTTTGGTGGCCTGCCTTAGACAAAGATGTGGAACATTGGGTAAGGGGCTGTTTTGCTTGTGCCCTCAGTGACAAGTCACAAGTCACTGTTCCCAATTCCATTGAGGCTGTGCCCATTCCTGAGAAGCCCTGGGTCAAGCTGGGTATGGAAATCATTGGGCCATGAATATGCTTAGTGAGGGTCAGAGGTATGGTATTGTCCTTGTGGATTATTCTTCCCGTTGGCCCGAGGTGAAGTTCGTGCGGAATGCCAATACTGTGGAGGTGATCAAATTCTTACATGAGTTATTCATGCGTGAAGGAGCCCCTATGGAAATGATCACAGACAATGGATGTTCAGTTCAAATCGGATGAATTTGGTAGGTTCATGAAGAAGTGGGGTGTGGTACATGTTACTACTTCTCTCTATCATCTCAGAAGCAATGGCCTAGTGGGAAGGTGTAACCGTGTGATCAAGGATAATATACTATTGTCCTTTGCCGGTAGTTTGGAGTGGCGTAAAGAATTGGATGATCTCATTTAGGCTTTACGCACCACTCCGTGTACTTCCACTGGTCTGTCTCCTTTTGTTGTATTAAAAGGGAGGGTGGCTGCCAATAGGTTAGTGCGTCCCTGGATGTGTTATAGCATGGATGGGCATAAGAAGTCGTCTGCACAGAGTAAGTATGTATGTGTGCAAAGAGTGCATGGAGTAAGTATTTATGTGCACAGAGTAAGTATGTATGTGTGCGAAGAGTGCAGTAAACTCTTGCAAGTTAAAGTTGGAGATGTGGTGCGGGTGAGATTACCTGGGATCATTGCCAAAGGTCATTCGAAATTGTCTGTGCCCAAAAGAGTTTTGTGTGTAAAGAGATGTGTGGTTCAGTTGGAGGATGGCAAATGGTAGAATAAGGAGAAGTTGGCATACAAAAGAGATTAAAGATGTGTGTGGTAATGATCGCATGACAAGAGTTTCTTCTTCTTCTGAACAGGGGACTGTTAGGTCCTGTAGGGTTAAGACGCAACCGCAATGGTTACGTGATTATGTCTCAAAATATTATCAGAATCTGTGTCACTATAGCATCAGAATCTTACTGAATAGTTTCGCTTTTTCTGGCCTCTTTTTGTGAATCCTTATATTTCATTGATCTTTTTCATTTTATATTTATACTATATTTAGCTTGCCATATTCTGCTTACCAAATGTTTGTGTTTCTGTTGTTCTTTCATTTTGTCATGTTTCTGTAAAAGAAAAAGGGGAAAGATGTGTTGGGTCTTAAGATGCTGAGAGAACTAGAATGATCATTGGAACATTGATCGATCATTCTAGTTCTGCACTGTGCCTAGGTTCTGGAGGGTGGTAGTTACTGGTATCCCTTCTGCCCTGCTGGTTGTCTACTCTTTCTTTTAATATAAAGATTTCACCTTACCTCATCATGTTCCTGCCTCCTTCATTGTCTTCAACAACTTATCAGTAGTTTATGGTCACTAAATACACGTATCACACCTTAAATCAAACTGACTCTATAATACGTGTAAGAAGTCAGATGATTCAGTAGAGCTTTTCTGTATGGAATCTTTCTACAGTCACTGAAGCTCAAAGACAGTGACAGAGATTGCCTGTCTGAATGAAATTAACAAAACAAAGAAGTCATATATTGGTCTCTCCCAGGAACTTACATTATGTCCCCAGCAGGTGAGTCTCCTGCAGGAAGACAATATCAGGTGACACCCATTTAATGTATGGTGTCACTACTCCCTCTTTAATTTTGTTCCTCAAGCCATTACGTCTCAGGTAAAGATTCTGAGACATCCCATCCCTTGTTCAGCATTGGTCAGGTGCAGTTCCCCTTCCATCCTGGGACAATTTCTCTGGTTCCTGCCCCTACCCAACCTCCTGAGCATAAACCTAATTCTGCCTTCATCTGCTTTTTAACTGAAAAACTCATTCTGTAACTCCTCCACCCCACCTCACTTTTCCTGAACATAAGCCAAACTGTGCCTACCCCCAACATAGAAAATGTCTGTCGCCCACCCCCACATTGTCACTTAACTACAGGTCTAAATCATCAATGCAACAACTGCTTGTGTTATGAGTCTGCGGTGTGAAGGTCTAAGTGCAAGGACCTAAGTGTTTTCTTAATTGGAGAAAAAGTTTTACGCGGGGAGACTCCAACCCCCAACTGCAGAGGTGCAGCTTCTGGTCATCCCATGCTAGCCAGCATCCCTGCTATCCCACATCTTTGGGATAGGTGGATCCAGCGACCCAACACCATCTGAGCCCAACATGTCAGCTGTAATCAGGGTTACCTTAGGGACTTCACGGAGGAGTAATTGTGTGTCATTGTTCTAGTGAGTTCAGTTCATCTTTTGGAGTGTTGCGGGCTGCTTCGCGACTCTGTCACTTGCACATTCCAGTGGTTTGCCATCTCTGCCACCAGCTGTGCCTTTTCTGTTTTCACATGGTGCCTTGTGGGTTTCCCATGCATCCTGTTCCTACATCTTACTGCCCTCCTTCACCTCCTTGATTGTGCTGTTTGCCAGTCATCTGCCACCATTCTAGGTCTCCCATCCTGTTCCAGCCACTACCAGACCTACAGAAGGAGGCATTGTCCTTTTCCATACAGAGTTTCATGGGGTAGAGGAGTGCGCAGCAGAGGCCGAGCTGGTGGAGCTTTGCCTTGACTTGGAGAAAAGAAATTCTCTTTCTCTGCCTTTGGACGAATACTGTGAAGTCCGGGAACAGGTTTATCTTGTGGCCCTCTATTGTCCATGGGCGGTGTGCTTGTGCAACTTGGAAAATGCAGTGTCTTTCCCTATCATTCAGTAATCTAGCAACTGCAGGTCTAGGTGGGGCCTATTGTGCCGGGGGATTCTGGAATTCAATGCACCCTCTCCACCACGAAGAAAGTTGAGGGGCTACCATCATAAATGTGTTGAATGAGTGATTTTTCCAGAAACAGCTCTGCACTTTGCCCTTCAACATGTTCTGGAAGACCTGAAATCTGGGTATTACTCTGGTGAGGCAGCCTTCTGTGGCCTCCAATGCTCCTGAAGGTGGGCCTCTGTCAGCTCTTTGAGGCATAGCATCTGGTCATCGAAGTCTGGGTCAATCCATGCCACTCTCGCCTCCCCTGTTGTCTCCTTATCTGCAAGTTTTCTATTGTCCATCCTGAGGATACTCATGTCGGCAGCCACTTCATCGATCCTGGCTACAAGACTCCCTTTCATTTTCGAGTTTGCCCATAGAGTAATGCTGAACTGCTCTGTCTGCCCATGGAGGGTGGCCTCCAGTGATCTGAGAGTAGGCTCAGTGGGGGTGTCTTCCAGGTGCCCAGGCTGGTTTGTCTCTTTGGATGTTTCAACAAAGAAAAAAGGGGGGGGCAGGAGTGGTTTGTGGTCCAGTGTCTGTGCTCCTAAAATCAAACAGTACTTCAAAGCGGGAGAGATACTGTTCCAAGTGGTGGGTGCAGAGTGTTACCCACTCCCTTGAATGGGTACTAAAGAGTGTAAGAAGAGTTTGGAGAGGTTGTGTTCTAGGCCTAGAACCCACTTGTAAGAGGGAAGAACATGTCTTGCCTCTTGTTGCCCTCACACACCCCGAAGGATGTCATGCTTCATCATCAGGCGTTTGCTCCTCGTCGGGCTGGCGCTGCAATGCCCGACAGGTCGCTTTAGCGGAGATCTTCTGCAAATGCCATATGATGCATGCAGGTGTGGGGGGATGAGTCCTATGTGGAGGGTGTGTTGTTGCGTGCAAGGTTAAAACTGGCTAAGGGTTACCAAAAAGACTGTGTTTATTTATGGCGGTGCCCTTGTCAGAATAAAAAACCCGAAGGTTAACAGTTACTCGCCTTGGCACAATGTGCCTGGGTAACTAAGAGGCTGACATGTTTCGCGCCCACGTGGTCATAGTGATCCGTTGTGCTTCATCAGGACCAAAAAGGTAAGTGAAATATAAATATGAATAGTGCACGGGAGAATTTGGGAGGGTGAAGGCTCCTCGTGAAATCAGGGTGGGCCAGACCTGTGAGCCATACAGACTGGCAGCAACTTAATAGTTGGAACCCTCCTGATGTGATCTAGGAGATAAAGAAAACTTCAAGACATACATCAGGCAACCAGAGAGAGGCAATGAGATATGCCTCAATAGTGTACATCTAGGTAGTGCAAATTGTGGTGCTTTAATAGAAACAATATGAGACTGACTGAATGAGGGTGTTAAAGGGGGCAGGTCCACCACGTGGTGGCTCACAGAGAGTGCGCAAATGGGCCGGCAGTGGGATGTGCCAGAAAAGCTGGCAATCACATCCATGGCCCCATCGGGTCTCCCGGAGTTGCCCTTGTTAGTGGATGCGCCTGGTTTTGAGATTACCCAACCGTAAGGGTCAATGTCATACAGCTGGTTCAATAAGTGGACATATATGTAAGATATTTGGCAAGTGCACCATGCTTGCCAAAAACCTTACATACACTGCCTGTGCCTCCAACCCTCCTCTCCATGCACGGGTCGTGATGGGGTCTAGCTTTCAGGCCTAACCTGGCTGTGCATGTCTCCAGGGGTGCCTAAATAAGTCCACTTGTGCTATTTGGCTGTGCCCCATAGCCTCGACTGAATGCAGTACCAGGATTATGTTCCCTCAGTGTCACTTTGAATATTGTCCTTCTGGAGCACCTTGCTCGCCTCAGGATTCTTCCAGTGCCCCTCAGTGGTGGGGCTTGGCTGCACACTATCGTTATGTCCTTAGGCTCCCCACAGCTTTGTCTGGGTCAGTGAGGTGGGAAGCACAAGGAAGAAGGCCGCTCTCCACTCTGGTAAGTCATCAGTGCCCGTTAGGGGGAGAGTTCTCAACTTATACATTGGTTCCATCTTGGGAGTAAAACTGGCACATGCAGGCAGTACTTTTGTATATTTGGTGTCAATGGAACTGTGATAATGAATGAAGTATTATTGCAGAGACAATACTGCAGGGGTTTTTAACACGATTAAAGGGATGGGGAGTATATGTATCCCCACTTAAACCACTGGATCTCACGTGTCCCGTGGGCCACCAGCAGAGGTCACCATGATAGTACAAACCAGTTGCAGCGACTGCTTTCAGTTCTCCTCTCAGCATGTGGTCGCCCCAGCCCAGGCTTTCTCATGATGGTCAGGGTGTTTCCCCTTGGTAGGGAAGAGAATGTGTCTATAGGTTTCCACTAATTAAAGTCACCCCTTCACTAGGGGCGGTATCGGCATACGTTTGTTTTCCTGCTCCTCAGGCCACCATGACCACCTCTGATCACCCGCTCCACTCGGCATCAGGAGAGCAGCCCACAACACCAAGCCCCCTCAGGCTACCGACAAGCCCCCTAGGACCACTGATATTGCAGGGGTGGCCTCTGCTGGCCATGATTTTATGACAGTATGGGCCATACTATCGGTGCTCAGACAAACGTGTTGGAGTTTATTGTGGTTTTGGCCACACCCCTCAGATTTATGTGAGTTTTGTGTGCCAAAGAGTGCAAACTCTTGAAGGTATACAGTGGTCGAAATTAAAATGGCATTATTAATTATGTCCACTACGTTTCTGGATATAATTTGACAGAGCCTCATAAGAGAAGCCAAAATACCCCTTGCCACTTCCTCAAGTTAGGTGGGCTAACATCCCATTTCACTACCATTCAGAATCCCTCCATATCCTAGGTGTTGCATAGGGAGGCTGCCACTATGCTCTTTTAGCTTCTATCTCATGCTCTGTGCAAGAATAACCCTACGCAAGTAAATTACTCACAAGTCTAAGTTACTTTTGTGAATTGCTTCAGTAATATTTCAGTAGACACCAATGCAATCAGCAAATTATTAAACCTTGAATGCCATTCAAAAGAGTGTTTGATGATTATGTATTTTAATAACATGTACTTGTTAAATACCTCCTCTGATCTAACATTTTAGGTCAACTGCTTCACATCCATGCAATAGCCACTGCAAAGGCATTCACAACCAGGTCCTGTGCACAACCCTCTCTAGTTCTAAAAAACATCACACATATTCCTGAAATGAGCAGAATGGTGTACACCATTGGGGCAACCCTGAAAGACATGCTGTGACTTGAATTGTTTGTGAGTCAGACAAACATTACACATTCTTCCACCATACTTAGGGGCTTATTTATGAGCCCCTTGCCCCATCGGTGGTTCATGTTGCGTGATGAGCCAGCGGCACAACCTGCTGCGTGATATTTACAAGCACACGTACAGCCACCCTGCATGGATTTACATGTACTTGTATATATATTGCCCCTTTTCACACAACACTTTGCGTGTTAGCGGTGTGACATGGGTGTTGCTGTGGATGTTCCCATGCAACACCCATGTCCAATTATGCATTTCTAGATTTATGAGGAATCGTAAACCTGGAATGCGTCAGAATGCTGCACCACCCCCAGGGTGGCGTAGCGAGTCACAACGAGGAGAAATGTTGTCAGGTCTCCTCGTGCTTTCCCTCTATCAATGCATGCTGCATTCTAGAGCACTCATTGGAAGAGGAAATCACCTTCATTGATTTGTTTTTGTGCAGGAAGATGCCCCTTCCTGCTCAAAACCAACCTCCCTATGACACAGGCATCCTTGCACCAATATTCTGCATCTCTGTGCCTTGAAACTAACGCAGTGCGGTGCAGCAAAATGACTTGAGGCCCTGCGCTGCATTAGTTTCTCATAAATAGGGCCCATAATGTCTCAAAATTTTCACTGAACTTCTGGCAATATATATCCCCCATTTTAGAACTCTCCAGTTTATATAGCAGCACTGAATGACAACTCCTTAACCTCAGCATGTGCACAGAAATCCACAATAGAATAATGTATTGTAAAGATAAGCTTACATTTTTCTCACATATTTTGGCAACATGACTTTGATAAAAAAAAACACAACCTATGTGTAACATGCATCTGCAACTCACACTGGTGCACTCGGTTTCTGTTGTGTTTAAAAAAGCACTGTTTGCACTTGATGGTTTATTGGTAGTTAAACTGTGCACCATATAACTTTTATCATAGTGAATCAGATTAATCTATGCTGTAGATGTTGTGGGCAATTTACTACCTACTTTGTTTTCAAAAAATGATCAGCTCATGTCATCAGGGATGTAATTTGATAGTCATCTGTGACAACATGAATATCGCTCGTTTAATGTCATGAGCTATGTAATATGTAAGATCATAAGCTGTGCATGGCGGAGCACATGTTATAGTAATTTCACTGAACTATTCCTGGTGAATTTCAGAGTTTTTTTCAGATTTATACGTTTTTAACCCATTTCAACACCTAACTATAATGTGATATATTATCTATTTATTACCTACTAGCGGTCACCAGTAGTTAGGGACCTAGTGTCCATACGAAAAACATTTTTTGTTTGGATAACAACTTTGGCGCTCTTTGATGAATCTTCACAAAAATTTCAAAACCAGTTTGCCACTCTCTTCAGCTGCTGTCTAGAAAGTTTTGAGGTGATTCGTCAAATGGGGGAAGACGTCAGAGGGGTGTACCAAATAGCATTTTCCCGCGCCTTTTCCCGTAGGGATTTTAGACACGACTACTGCCCGAACCGCTGAACAGAATTACACCAAATTTGGTAGAAAGCTAGTCTTGGTCCAGAAACAGTGGTTATTGAAAATTGGTGTACGTCTGTTAAGTAGTTTTGAAGTTGTAAAGAAAAAAAGTATGTATAACTAGAGATGTGAATCCACACATCAACAGCAATGCCTGGATGAGTTGATAAGTGCAAGTCTAGTGCCTGGGTGGATGAATAAGTGCAAGTGCACTGACAGAATGATTGCATGACTGTGTAGGCAACGCATGACTGATTTTATGAGTGCAAGTACACAGCCTGTATGGTTGCATGCGGGTAAGTGTAGTGCCTGGATGATTAGATGAGTCCAAGTGCAGTGACAGAATGGATGGATTAGTCCAACTGGAGTGCCTGCGTGAATGGGTGAGTTCCAGTGTAGTGCCTGGGTGAATGGATGAGTACAAGTGAAGTGCCTGGATCACTGGATGAGTGCAAATTCAGTGCCTGGGAGAATAATAAATAAGTGCAAGAGTAGTGCCTGGGTTGATGGATGAGTACAAGAGTATTGCCTGAGTGATTGCATGAGTGCAAGTGTGCTGTATGAGTGATTGCATAACTGCATGAGTAATGCCTGACTGACTGAAT
Organism: Lissotriton vulgaris; assembly: GCF_964263255.1. Lineage (NCBI taxonomy): Eukaryota > Metazoa > Chordata > Amphibia > Caudata > Salamandridae > Lissotriton > Lissotriton vulgaris. The sequence goes on from NC_141697.1 coordinate 483,022,755, forward strand.
GTGTGCAAGTGCAGTTCCTTGGTGAACAGATACCTGCAAATGTAGTGCCTGGGTGATTCATGACTGAGTAAAAGTGTAGTGCTGGGGTGATGAAATGAGTCGAAGTGCAATACCTGGGTGAATAGATGAGTGCAAGTGCAGTGCCTGGGTAATTACATGACTGTCTGGGTAATGCCTGAGTGATTGTATGAATGTAAGTGCAGTGCTTGGATAAGAGCATTAGTACAAATGCAGTGCCTGGATGATGGGATGAGTGCAAATGCACTGCCTGGGTGATTGAATGAGTGCAAGTGCAATGCCTGGGTGAATGGATGAGTGCAAGTCCAGTACCTGGGTGATTCATGACTGTATGGATTGTTCCTGAGTGAATGGATGAGTGCATGAGCAGTGCCTGGGTGATTGTATGAGTGCAAGTGCAATCCCTGGATGATTTGATCAGTGCAATTGCAGAGCCAGTGTGGATGGATAAATACAATGTAGTGCAAAGGCAAATGGATAAGTGCAAGTGCACTGCCTGGGTGATTGCATGACTGCAAGGGTGATACCTGGGTGAATGAATCACTCCATGGGTATCACCTGGGTGATTGGATGACTGTAGGTGAATGGAGTAGTGCAAGTGTAGTGCCTGGATGAGTGAAAGACTGTATGCGTAGTGCCTATGTGATTCCATAACAGCATCAGTAGTGCCCGAGTGACGGCATGACTCCATGTGTACCGCCTGGGTGATTGGATGAATGTCTGAGTAGTGGCTGGGAGATTGAATTAATGCAAGTGTAGTACCTGAGTGAGTGGATGACTGATTAGGTAGTGGCTGGGTGATTTGATGAGTGACACTGTAGTGCCCGGGTGAAGGAATGAGTATATGAGTAGTGACTCCATGAGTCCATCCCTAGATTAGTGATTTGATATACCTAATATATTCAGTTCTACATCCACTGTGAAAAAATATAAACAGAGAAAAATATATTAGTGTTAAACATGGCATCTTTGTCTGGGTTTCCCCTGACTTTTTGCCTCTACCTTCTGCATTTTTGACGCTGTGCTGGATTTCTTTTTTGCTGGTTAAGTTGCTTTGGGCACTTTGCCACTGCTGATCAGTGTCAAACTGCAAGTGCTCACTAGGTAAATTGTTATTGTGATTGGTTATCCATGATTGGCATATTTGTTTTACCAGTAGGTCCCTAGTATAGTGTACTGAGTGTAGCAGGGTTGGTGATTCAAATGCTACTAGTCGGCCTGCAGCACTGATTGTGCAACCCACAGGAGTAGCCCTAAAATGGTATCTCAGGCCTGCCACTGCAGTGCCTGTGTACAGTTGCTAACTGGCATGCTCACCTCACCAGTGTCCACGCGGGCCAGGTCTAACCCTTCCCTTTCTATACACATTGGAAACCCCTATGGAATGCCCTAGGTACCCCCCTGGGCAGGGTGCAGTGTATGTGAAAGGTAGAGCATGTACTAGTGTGGGTGACATGCTCTGGTAGCGAATTACAGCCATTTGAGTTTTTCACTACTGAAAGGCTATCTTGCCCATAGGCTACTATGAGGAATGGTGTGTACAATGATTACCTGCATATCTTCCCATAGGAGCAAACTAGCAAATTAAAGTCTGGTATCCTTGAACTCAGAATTTTGATAACACATCTTTTAGGAAGGATGATTTTTAAATCCTGTGTTTGAAAACAGCACTTTTAGAAAGTGGCTGTTTTCTTGTCTGACCTTTCTGTGTGCCTTGGGCTGTTTGTGAATTGACTGTTTGGTTTGTGAGTGATAGGGGCTGGGGTGGCTCCCAGAGTCTGAATGAGTCATCTCTAGCCTGAATAGCTCCAACTGCATCTTGAATGGTGGGATGGGATAGGACCTGGGCCTGAATAGGGCTGTGCCTGCCTCCCACAATGCTGGCTCCACCTTCTGCTGGAAGGCTGACAACCCTGCCCCTCTCCCTCAAAAGAAAGAAGTCAAGTAAACAAAGTGCTCCAGGACTGACCAGAACTGGTACTTACTAGGCCAAGGCCTCTCTGCCCTCAGAGAACAAAGGGAATATTGGTATAAAAAGGGCTACCCAGACCTCAGACGATTAGATCATCCTAGAATCAAGAAGGAACCTCTGGCAAGGGGAAAAGCTGGAAGACTGAAGAGGAAGGACTGTCCTGCTGTATGCTTGTGGGCTGACCTGCAGTTGCTATTCCGCCAAGGAGAGGGGAAGGACTTTGCTGTTGCTGTGTCCCCTTGCTTCAAGAGATCCCCAAGGGCCTGAGAAGAGCTGGCCTCCTGTTAAGAAGTCCCAGGCACAAAAGGACTTCACCTACAGCTTCCCCCCTGAACTCTGCTGAGTGAGTTCTGGCCTTCCTAGAGTGCTTAATCCATTTGTGGGGCCTCTGGAGGTTGTTGCCTGCTGTTTGGGGAGCTGGAAAAGAAGAACAGAAGATCTACAATTTGCATGCATCGCTCGCTTGCTGAGCGCATCGTCGACAGAGCTAGAAAATTCCTGTTGCCGCGAAGATCGTCGCAGCGCCTGTTGCCGCTGCAAGAACCGATGCATCGTTCACTTGCGGAGCACATCGCCCCGGTGCGGGAAGATTCCTGTCGCTGCGAGTATCGTCACAGAGCCTGTTGTCGCGGGGAGGAACCGTCGCATTGCTTGCTTGCGGATGGCATCCTGTCAACGCATCAGGGGGCCGCGAGAAGAGAAGATCAACGCTGCGCTGCTCATCGTCGCTGCACCGGAGATCGTCGCCGTCCCGAAGATCGCCACATCGTGCCTGTGCGAGACGCTTCCTACCGAACCTGCGCACCGGAATCCATACAAGGTATCGCATCCCTCATCAAACAGACTGGATTTGTCGCAACACGACCGCTGCGTGCAGCTGGGTTGTCACATCGCCTGTTTTTCAATGCTGCAGCTTGCACTTGGAACTTTTGTCGCATCTACTGTTACTTTGGACTAAAAGCAACGCAACTGGATTATTTTGACGCAAACCCTAGAACTCCTTTAAACTTATAATCTTGATCTGTGTATGTTGGATTTTTGTCGTTTTGGTCTTGTGTAGCTTAGATAAAGATACTTTATTTTTCTAAACTGGTGTGGAGTTCATTTGTGGTGTTTTCACTGTGTTACTGTGAGTGTTGGTACAAATACTTTAGACATTGCCTTTGATAAGTCTGTCTGCTCGTGGCAAGCTACCAAGGGGGTGAGCAGGGGTTATCTAAAGAGTGTATCCCCCTTACCCTGACTATAAGCAAGGGTCCCTATTTAGACACTGGTGACTGCCTCTGCCAACTAGAGACCCCCAGATCTAACAATTACGATTTCATTTTGAACACTACGCAACCAAAACACACACTAGTTTTCTCCAAATGTTGAATTCAACATAGTCAAATGTTTTACTGCTTTTTACTGGTTTCAGCTTTCATACTTCTTCACTTTTAACAGTGGTCTATATTAAGCATCATCATCAAACAGTGGGGAAAAACAATCAATAGATTGTAAGAAAAAAATGTACACAGTAGATCATTACAAATATGCCATACTGTGCATTCCACTCACTGCAAGTGTGTTAATACTGGCTTGCTGAAGGGTTGCTACCTTAATGAAAGCAATTATATGGTATAACTGTTATGAAGAAGTTTTCATTTTTTTATTATCCTTTTGTAAACATTATCCTTGTTATGCCAATTGATATCTAAAATGTTCTATGTCCATGTACGAAAAACATAACACCCAGTACTACACAGACGTTGCTGGAGAGAAAAGAAAAGGGGGCTTTCTTTTTAGTGGTGAAGAGACTTCTTAGATGCAACTTAGGGCTACTGGTATTATACTACCTCAATTTAGTTTTTATCTGTAGTAACAGAATGAAGTTCTCAAATGTTTTATAAATACATTTCCATCAATTAAAAAGACTCTTTAATTTCTAACAGCTTGCTTTAGACAATACCTCTAATAGGACTAGTAATGTCTCAGAAACACATAATCCATATATATTTCAACACAATACTACATTTTGTAATCCTAAATTCGACTTAGAACTTCGGTTCTAGAAATAGCAGATATGAGTTTGGTAACTTTTTGGTAGTCTTGATTTGAATGTCATTTGTATGTCATTGCACTCTATCCATCCAGTTTGACATCTTATATATATTATGTAGTGTCCAGAGGTTATATTAACTCCTTCATGAAATGTGATTGCTATAGTTGTGATATTCTTTTTGAAATGGAAATTTGTCTAGCTGCAAAGTTTCTAATTTAGTACCATCCACTCTGTATCAGTTTAGCAAAGACTATGACATAGTTTCCATAGCTTTGTAGTAATTTCTTGCTCCGGTAAAAACTTTGACCTAAGTTCTGATCTGCGGTTTGGATGGGTCAAATCTTGATGGGGGGTTTTAGGTACATTTTCAAGGGGCACAGCTTTACAATCTAGTAATGTCAAGTAGAGGAATCCTTCTGAATTGATTTCAGTGTTAGACTCGAATTCATAATCTTCACCATTATGGTTCTATTTATAAGATAAACCAAATAATTCATTGATATTCACATCTTCTTCCTCTAATAGTCCTAGCATTACCTTTAAAAATGTTTGAGCATCCTGCTGAAGATTTTGAGAAAACACAACTGATCCAGTACAGTCATCTAAGTTTTCTTATTCTAGTAGCAGATTGTATAATACTTCTGTCACTTCTTAATTCTTCAAGTAAACTACATAGTTGTGAAGACATTATTTTATCTACCTTTTCTTTGATATAATTTGTAAAATTAGGCAAATGGTACAGTCAATTTAATACTACATTTGCATGACAGTTCACTCTAGATTTATTATCAAAGTGATAGCCTTACATTTTCTCATTGTGCTGTAGTTTCCCTTACTTAGGTCCCTGTCGTTTTCCTTCTTGTTCATCTTTCTGTTCAGTTCTGATAGACTTCTTTGATATTTTCCGCTTTGGACAAATTATCGGTTTTAAAAACACAGGATACTGGCTTAAATGAGGAGGATATTGACCTCTTAACCGATTATGCTCGCTTACACATTTCACATCAGCACTTACTTTCTTCTCATCAAAGTCAATCAGAAATCAAGCAGAGAATGTTCTAATTCATGACAAAACTACATATGACATTCCTTCTTTGAACACACTACTACCAAAATTAACAAGTGCTGTATCTACACTTACACCGTGCAATTTGTAGATAGTTACTGCATATGCTAAAGACACTGGAAACAGCTTTCACTGTACATACAAGTAGGAAATGTACAACCCATCTACTAATCTGCTTAACTTCACAAACATCATCACATTTTATGGCTTAGTATTCCACATCATTTCTGTATGAATAATTAATACATTTCATAACTTTACCCATTGTTCCATTCACTAGCCCTTCTTCAACATTTAAATTACTGTTTTTCTAATCCTGTAGTTTTTGATACAGACTTTTCTAAACTATCCAATTGTGATTGCATTTTTTCAGTTAGTAACACTGTAACTGATGTTCCATTTCATCATTTGCTCTAATTTCTATGATCTCTTCTTTTTTCAGTTGCAATAATTGTTCATTGAATTTACTACACTTCTCAAGAGTTGGCATCAAACAAACAATAAACTTTTCTTCCTTAACAAAATTATATATTACTTCTGAAGCTGAAACAATACTTGGAAACAGATTTTTGATGAGACAGGCTTCTAATACTCTTGTTCCCTCTTTTGTGAGGACTCCCACTCTTATGTCCTTTAGTGTATCTCCATAATATATATATATATATTTGATGCTTGGCGCATATTTTTGATTAACTTTTTGTGTTGAAAGTTTTCTCAAATTTTACATTTCCAATACTTCTTGGTGAATTCCTTGTTTTATTACGTAGTAGTTTCTTGAATATAGCTTGTTCTCTTACTGGAGTTAGTTGTAGCAGGTCTCCGAAGACTATTAAGGGCCATATGTATCATAGTTCTGTTTTGCGAATTCCAAATAGCGATTTTTAAGGAATCGCTATTTAGAAATTGCAAAACGGCATGTATGATAAAAATCGCAATTTTTTGGCGATTCCTAATCTTCCTTATTTGCGAATTCGCAAGTTGCGAATTCGAAAATAAGGAATAATGGGCCATATGTATCATAGTTCCGTTTTGCGAATTCCAACTGGAAGTTGGTGGTAAATTGCGATTTCCTAAGCTAAATTCGCAACAGTAAAATGCAAAATTGCGATTCCTTAAATGCTATGGCAAATTAAGGAATCGCAAGTATTTGCGATTCCTTAAGATGCGATTGTTGATACATATCAATTCATGCAAAATAGCCTTTTGCAATTCGCAAAGTCCAAAATTCGGCGAATTTTGGCCTTTGCCAATCAAAAAAGGCTTGATAAATATGGCCTAAGTGTTTTCCTCAAAAGAGCATGTCGTAGTCACTTTTTAATATTTGCTGCATTCTAAAATGTATAGAAGCTACCATTAGGTTAGACACCATGCTGACTTCATCAATAACTAGTAGCTTAAATTTCTTTAATACTCTTGCCACTTCATTACAAGAATTACCAGAAAATTTGTTATATTCTAATTTGTTGTCATGTTAAACAGGCAGTATTAATAATTGATGAAGTGTAACTCCATTACTATTATGTGCAGCTAAGCCTGCTGGTACAGTAACTACACACAACACATTTGAATCTGTTGACTTTTCAGTACTTTATCGAGACACTTTTTCCAGTTCCAGCTTGACCAATTATGTACAATAGAACCGGTTTATATGTAGAAAATGCACACTTTTTTCTCATGGAGAAATCCATGTTCTACGTGACCTTTTCCGTCTTCAAAAATGTCTTTCTGATCTGTATTCAATTGCTGTATTGGTTGTTCTAGATCCAAAATTTACTGTCTTACGTGCTGTTACATTCTCCACCTCATTCATGGCTATCACAGCTTAAGTTTGAATGATTGGCTGTTCAAGAGGATCTTGACTTCCAGGTCCTGAACTTTGACTGCTCTGAGAACTCTCTCTTACTATGTCAGCATCAATTGTTTCTTCTTGTTCAATGTCATCTCTCTCAACATTTGAAGATACACTGGAAACACAGAGAACTCAATGCTGTCTTTCACAGCGTTGAATGAGTCTTCATACAGTCAGAATTTTCAGGATCCAAAACAACATTTTGTATAAATGTTCCCTTTTGCACTGTATTTTCGCTGACAGTATTTTCTGCATCTATGTTTTTGGAATCCTAGAACTTGCTGTCTTTATATTTTGTCACCACTCTCCTTTTGCATAGAGCAAGTTACATACTTCTCAATAAAAAACAACACACACTCATCACTGTCTGTTCCAAACTTTGGGGCATCTTTTACCCACAACAGCATTTGAATATGAGGAAAACCTCTGGATTTGAACTTTTTGCGCCAAAAGAAATCAGTAACATCACCAAGAGGAGGTTTTGTTTTGTTCAAGATGAAAGCCATCATTGCTTGAAATCAGTTATTCACATATCTGCGAACATTTCAGGGCCTAGTGAGCACAGTTCTCCTGGCGTCTTCAGTTAAATGTCTTTTACGTATGAATTTATTTCCTGCAAAACTTCTAGCTGGTCATGCCATGTATACTCAGCAGAAATGAGAGTCAGAAACCAAGTAGGTGCTCCAGGGTTCCACAACATGCACTTGAGCTCCCCATGACACTAATACCAATATTAATTTTTCCCACATTGCATGACATTATGTTTATTACATTTTATTCCAAGTGGTCATCTTTTTCGTGACCTTACTCCAGAAATTCTTTTGCTGATATTTTCTGCAAATTAACTCCTGTTTTTAAAAGATCCACAGCATATAAGAGGCCAGATAAGTCACTCTCTAATAGAAAGTGAAATATATACGGCATACACTGACAAAATCAAGGGTCTTCTGAATAAAGTCTAGTAGATCTTCATCCAGCTGCAGGTATTTACAAAGGCCGGCTGCCATACCTGCCACCTACTCAGTTGGAAAAAGATGTGGGAAAAACTGAGTTTCTAAACTTTTCTCCTACACATTTAATGGAGCTCCTTTTGCCTCCTTCATTTGAAACAGATCAATGGCATCACCAATAGCCTATTTAAGAATACAAAGCGTGGCTACTATAATTTTTATAGATTTCTTCTGTTCTGGACTGATCCAGCTTCTCAATCTGACCTGCTGATGGAAATATCTGATCCTCCATATTTGTGATATCTCTACATCTCTATAGTAAACATTATTTTGTATCAGATATAAAGTTGTTTTTTCAAACTTTGGCAACATCTACTAACTCCTGCCAAATTTTCCTGTTCTTAGTTGGCACACCATTTACAAGAATTACAAGTCCTTCTTCTAAATCTCTGTCTACCACTACAATTTCAATATTCTTCTTGAAATCTAATGGAAAATACACTACTCTACCCTTTAGACCTTTCTGCAGCTCTGTTGTGATAACTTGCCTGTCTTTGGTTCCATACGGACTATAGTCTGAAATAGATGTAAAGTTTGGATAAGAATTGACTCATGAATATTTTAACCTTGAAGTGCTTCTGGGATAGGGACCAGTTCTAGCCTGTTATTCACAGCTCTAGCAGACATTTTATTATCTTTTAAATTATTGTAACACTACTGGCATATAACTTGCTGTATGGACAAGTCAAAGCATTTGTCTTCAAATAAATACACAGCTAACTCTTGCGAGTTAATATTTTATTTTATACTTTCTAAATACAAGTTAACAGTCCATATTTGAATCTTGTAGTGAGTGCATCAACAACATATAAAAACATACTCTGTTTTTTCAGAGCACACTGTGTTTAATTTTGTAATCTATTCTTAAAAACTATCAACTGTAATATTTGTGTCCTGTTCTGCAACTCCTCCTATTAAAAACTCTTCATTTTCTCTAGAGTCCGGCTCAGGAGCAAAGAAACAAAACTGCACATTATCACAAACCTTTTCTATATCTGCAACAGTCCCATGCAAAAGTGCTGTATTCATTTCTCCTAAATATAAAGCAGGAGTTTTCACATAGTACAGCCTCCTAACTAAAGTTCGCATTGTTGAGTGAACAGCTAAATCCTGAAATAATGAAAGGTGCTTTTGCACACTGTCTTTGATAAACAAGCTACTGAGTGTCCCTGCAAATTTGTATGTTTTCTAGTCTTGCAAGGATCAAATCCTTGTAAAGTACTTTTTTGTGTTTGAAACTTTGCCTTGGAAAGAATTGTAGAAATGCCCTTAATGTATCAATAGATTGCTGTTGAATGCTAAAAACACTACTACAATTCCATTTGTATACAGGCGCCTGACTATACCTTCCTTGTACCTTTTCGACAGTAACTTGTTGTACATTTCTAGGTACCATTACCTCTTTTGCTATATAAGTACCAATCTTCATTTCAAAACATCTTTTTTCAGCAGTAGCAATCAATAGCATGAACTAATCTATTATCCTGGAGGTAGCTTTCTTCATTAAAGAAAGGCTCTGGACTAGAAGTATGTATCCATTATCCAATAGAACTGTACAAAATGTAATTCTATTCTCTACTGGTTTTGTCTCCTCATGCACAACACCATTTTGCCAGGAGTCTTAATTCTATTTATAGTCAAAATGAAAAGCTTCTTAAAAGCAAAGGCCTTATCAACTACTCTCTCAACTCGTTCTTTCTGTTTCAGTGTCTCTCTCCTTCTATAGTTTTTCATAGTTCTTAGTAGATTTATAACCACTCTTCTACGAAACATCCTGGCTCTGATTTCCTTAAGCTGCTTCTGTCTCCTGGTGACGATGTGTCCATCTCTGTTACATTCTTTCCTGTTCTTGTTATAAAGATGTTATTTATTCTCATAGTTTGAATTTTATTTGTTCATTATTTTGTAATGTTTGCAAATGTCCACATATCTTTTAAAGAAATTACTTTGTCCTCTTAACAGGAGCTCTTTTTTCTTTCACCACTTTTTCAGCATTTTGCTCCTTTTGTGTCTTCAGTTCTGCATAGATACTGTAGTTGCTTCTGTTCCATTTCCCCCAAACCTTCATAGTCATTCTGTCTGAAGTGATGTAGATATTGTTCTGTTAATACTTTAAGTTTTATTCTAGCCAATGTACCAACTACTTTACTACTGGCTTACACATACTATACATAATACAAAAACAGTTTTTATGTTTGGTTACAGTTTTAAAGCTGCAGATGAACTTAGCTACGTAACTACAGGCACTTAATGTATCAAACCCAAACCATACAACAAAATTTAATTTATTACTTACCTTTTAATATTATAGTACCCTCTGCTACAATGCAGCTGCACCATATCTTAGTTCTCACTTATACAGAGTAAAAAAGTTACTTATCCCTTTTGTATAAAATGTTAAAATAAACATCAACCAAAGTGCAAAAGAACATACAGTGTCTCAATACTGTAAATCTGAAAACACAGCATAAGAGTTATTTCTGTCCCTCTCTACCACTCTGTCATTGGTATATTCAGTGTTTCAGTACATTTTTACTTAGATGTGTCAAATTTTAATTTTGAAAAACACTACAAATACAAATCTGCACATTAATATGTATCACAGTATATAGCTCACCAATTCCTCCAAGTACATGCAACCAGTGTGTGAAAGGTTACATATATAATTCACCAGATGGTTCTAAAAGAGTACATATACCTCTGTAAAACTTGTAAATACATGTGTTTGTGGTTGAGTAGAACAAAACTCCCTGCATGATTGGATGAGTGCATGGATAGTGCCTAGGCGATTCGCTCAGCATATAGGTAGTGCATGGATGTCTCAGTGATTATGCAGAAACTACATTGGTACTTCCATATCTGCGTAGTTACTGCTTGTGTGTTTGTATGACTATATTGCTACCATCTGGGTGTTTGGATAGGTACTGCCTGAATGATTAGATAAGTTCATAACTAAAGCCTCAATATTTAAATGCATGGGAAACATCACTTACAACGCATTTATTACAACGCACTACCATTACAACGCAACCATTACAACGCAAACCATTACAACGCATTGCGCTGGGGGGCGCTCTGGGATAGGGAATATATTTAATTTACTATCCAACACCTTCCCTACTATCCACGGGGACTGGAGTTGGAATAGTAAATTAAATAAATCACTATCCAGCGCTTAAAAGCACTATGCGTTGTAGTGGTATGCGATGTAAAAAGCGCGTTGTAACAGCAGGCGTTGTAATAGCCTGCGTTGTAACGACACCAATCCAAATGCATGCATAGATAGTGGTTGGATGATTAAATGAGTGCTACTCCTGTCCTTGTTTGATAACAGGACTACTTTCGTAGTATATACATGATTTTTTCAGTGCATGCATAGTGCGTACCTGATTGTTTAAGTGCATACATAGCACCTGGCAGATTACATGAGGGCAGGAGTAGTGTTTCAGTGATTGAATGAGTGCATGAGTGATGCCCACATGTTTTTAGGTAATTGAACAGGTAGTGCCTGGGTGATTACATAACTACATGGGTATTGACTGGATAATTGAATGACTGCATCAGTAGTGCCTGGCTGATTACATGAGTCCATGACTAAAGTCTGAGTAATTATGTAAGTCCATTGTTAAAGCTTGAGATATAGGATGAAAGCTACTATACAGCTGTCGTGATTAGATTAGTGCAAGAGTATTGCCTCAGTAATTGGATGAGAGCATAGATACTAGATGGGTGGAAGGTTCACTGCAATGGTACTTCCTGTGTAATTGGATGAGTGCATGACTAGTACCTGAGTGTTTGGATGAGTGCTTGGATTGGGTCTCAATATTTGTTTGAGTGCATGAGCTATATGTGGATGGTTGGATGAGTGCATCGCAAAATTGCGATTTCTTAAATGCAATCGCAAATTAAGAAATCGCAATGAAATTGCGATTTCTTAAATTGTGAAAAAGGCAAAATGCTTCATGCATCCCAGAAACGGGATTTGCATTCGCAAACGGCCGAATTTTGCGATTCGCACCGTTTGCGAATGCAAAATCCCTTGATGAATCTAGGCATTTATGTGCAATGACCATTTTTCATATGTGGAGCATTCCCTTAAAAACAGACATACCAAAAGGTATCTGATGGGTGTAACTTACATTACTAACAACAAAAGAGCCTGTCTTCCTTAGACAGTTATGGGATCCCCACTATGTTTGAATCTCGCTTGTGTGTGAATGCAGGTACGAATGAAGACGTTTGAATGGTGTGAGAGACTTGTAGATCGTGTTTGTGGGGTTATTCATTCATGTATTAACTTACGTTTTATAGCTATTATATGCTGATTTGAGAAATGTCTTTGTAAGTACATAGTTAATGTCCCAAAAAAATATATAAAAGAACTTTAATAACAATTGACAATTTTGGAGATATAAAGATATGTGAGTATAGCACACTCTAATGTTTGTGAATATATTATTTTCTGAGTAACTGTTTGTTGCATTCATTCATTACTTTGTATACATGTGAGTGTAGATAATTTTATACTTGTCTTTTTATACAACTGTACTATGGTAAAAATTTGAATAATAAAAAGAGCATATAAAAAAGTCTGGATAAAGAAAAACTAAATAAAAACATATTTTTGTGTATAATTGTGTTGCATGTCAGTGACATTGGTGTAGTGATACTCCTGAGCCAATCTTGGCCATCTAGAAAGAAATATAGGTCTGTCCACAGGTTTCTATTGTTAGTTGTTTTGCTTCCCCATCCTCATAAACCTGAAAATAATTAGGGAGTACCTTCTTTCCATTATTGAGTGCATGGGTTGCGACTGAGTGTTTGAATAACTACATAGGTTGAGCTTCGGTGACTATATATGTGTAATGGTTATTGCCTGGGTGATTGGATGAATATATGGGTGTTGCCTGCGTAGTTCAATGAGTTTATAATTAGTGCCTGCATGATCAGAAGAGTGCCTGTGTAGTTCCTGTGTGATTGAATAAGTGTGTAGATAGTGCATGAGTGATTTGATAACTGAGTGATTGGATGACTACCTGAGTAGTGCTTGGAATTGTGAATATAAAATGTCTCCATTGCTGTTAGATACATACCAGTTGTAACTATATCTGTAAATCATTGTTTAACTCCTTCTGTCAGTATCAAACCACCTGTTGTAGTGTACCTATCCTTTTCTAATGACCTATGTGTCAGAAAACTCTAGATATCACTCTTCATATATAATTGGATATATCATATGCCTCTCTAAATCATACATTGCTCTGTTACTCAGCATGCACATGCATTAGTATGTTTCTAAAACTGAAAACAACAAATCTCACTTTTTCAAAGCACAAAACCCTTTCTTATTGGCATACCTACATAATTTCTGAAATTAATCTTGTGTGTTTAAAACATATATTAAACATTTCTCAAAGAAATGTTACACACCAAATGAAGGTAGCACCAGAACTCTTAACAGACATTCTGCACTATAAACTCTCCTCATTTTTAAGCAGAGCATGTCTTAAGAAATACACCACCCTCACCATATACATTAATTTTTCATTAGCCTTAAAGAACATAGATCGCCATGTAAACATATATGTAATTCCATAATAGATATACATTTTCAAGTCATCTTTCCAAAAATATATAGTGCTCTGCATCTTTAAAAAAACTCAAGAGTCCCATCGTACATATAAAAATCTGTAACCATAAAAAAGTCCCACCATCTAAGCATATGCAAACCAGTCATATAAGAAAAGAAACACATTGCCAAACACTTTCTAATACATACCTTATAAATATTACAACTTTATAATACATATACAGGTGCAAAACATTTTCTTATCTTTTACTTGTGACTACACTACTCCTGTTTAATAATGTAACTAAAAGTACTACAACTCCCAGAATGCAAATAACATAGATGTATCTATTATGCACATGATGCTTAGACATTTAAAAAATTCTCAGTTTTAAATACATTCCTCATTACAACTTTGAACAATACTATACTGTTATTTTTCTATAAACTACACAATGGAATAAATGGGCGCTAACAGATTTTTCACTTACTACCCAAAACATTTTGTACTACCATCTTAAACACATACCCTCTGATAGATACAGTTCATCTCAAATATTTTCCCATATCACCGTGATACTTTATTTTTTATTTTTATCAAACTCATGTACATCTTCATTTCTAATGTCATTTTTTTTTAATAACTAAAATGTTATGTACATACCAGTGGATTGGGTTAGTAGATTATACTGTTGTTTCAGCTCTTTTTAAATAGTTTTGCCACCGTTAGGATTTGTAAAAACTATGCACAAGAATGGTACACCACTCTCATACAAAACAATCATAAAATTGCAACCTTTTCAACTTTCCAATCTGTAATCATGTAAAAACCAGCAAATCAAATCATATCTTTCAATTTAGAATACTCTATCTCCACTTGTGAATTCTTAGTATCTCTTTAGCCTTTCCCTGTCTTTCAAAAAGAGATTCTTGTCCATATATGTTCGCAAAATATTTGTGGTCATTGTGGAGTAGTCACGAAAAAAATGGGAGCCAAAACCTATATTTACTTTATTTTGTTATTTAAATACTGCATACCAGTTTACTACATACTACTGAATTGGAAACTAAAATGTATAATTGGTTAAATGTTGTCTGAACTCTTGTCCTTTAAAAAATATTTTCTACCTCTTTAACACACCCTTCCTCCCCAATGCACTTAGCTGACTGTGTGTGGCAACCTACTTGAATCAGTAGGTCTCATGTTCAAAGCACATTCTAGAAGGGCCATGCTACTTCCAAATGAAGTACAGCAGGTGTAGTTTACTGCACAGATTCAGAAGCATATCCTTCTTAAACATCCAACACAATTGACTCCATTTAGGAAGCACGAGACCCTCGCAGGGCGGCTGCGATGTAGTGGGTTCAGAGTATCCCCCATCATACCCGAACAATACTCCTCCTCAAAGAAATGTACTGGGGCCAGGAACCAGGGGCTCAAAGGCATTTTATTCAACATCAATCATTTAGCGAAGTGCAATGCTGCCAGTCCCAACATGTTTCAGCTCCACTCACAAGCCTTGTTCACAGGAATCGAAGTTAACAGCTCCTTCTTGAATAACCATGGCTTTTTTCGACCACTTTATTGCTGATTAGCGTAGTAATCCGGTCATTTGTACTCAAGCATGCACACTGAAAGTCAATTAAACAGAGTAATAAGTCCTCCGTGCAGCGTTTAAATAACTCAGTTCTTAAAAAACAATGCACACTTTCAAAATTCAGATAAGTTCAGTGCGTAAATAATGCAGCTTTTGATAAAAGGGTGAAAGCATGCCATTCACTGTCTCCAGTCGGTATAGTTAGGACCTCCTTTCCATAGGAAAAGCATTTATTGACTTGGCTATTACTTGGGCATTGTTTGACCAATCTGCATGAAATTGTGCCAATAAAGGGTCACAGTGGGTACTATTGAGTAGAATTGCAGGTGTGAAATAAGGTTGTGTTTGTAATGTTAATTACCATAAGAACTTTTAGCCACAGCTACAGCCCAACCTGCTGAATGGAATTACACCAAATTTGGCATGAAGGGAATCGTTGGTTCATGGAAGTGCTTTGTGCTGATTTGGTGTACGTCTGTTCAGTAGTTTTTGAGAAATTTAAGTTTAAAATAATAGTGATATCACTGGCCACTGAATATTCATGAACAAAGAGAGCACATGCAGGGAAATGCACTGCTCTGATTGACTCCCAACACTTAAACCAGGAAGCTATCTTGGGACTCGGCTTCAAGCCAAGTCCCTCCAAATAATTGGAAATAAAGAAAAGGGGGCATGGTAGGAATGCCCTGACTCCCAAACCATTGTCTTGCGGTCCCCCTAGGACCCTGCCATGGCATAAAATCATAAAACAAAATTGCTGCTAATTCGCAATAATCGCGAATTTGAGCACAACTTCCGTGCTTGCTTTAAAATAACCGCCGGGTGGGGCAGGTCCCAGGGGCATATACTAGTTGTAGAAGGGGGGCACCCGGGGCACTTCTGATAATAAATTCGAGAGCGTCCACTGGACCCACACGCAGCCCTAGGGACCATCACCTCCCCGGGGCTATTTTGAATTGTGGAGGGGGGCCTCACAGATCACCCTGCCCAGGGGACTGCCACTTCCACAGGGCTCGTTCAAACAACATGGGGTGGCCTCATGGACCCCCCTGCCCCAGGGCCCACCACCTCCCCGGGGCTAATAAAAACTTTTTGGGGGCCTCGTGGACCCCCTGCCCCAGGGCAAATGTGATTGAAGGAAGGGGCTGCTCAGCCCCCTTCCGGGAGCCCAAGATGGCCCTCGGGACACCCTCAGGGCTGGCTTCTGCAACTACCCCACCTGTTCCCTCCAGTAAATCCCACACAGCAGGATTGCTACAAGGTGTTGAGAGGCCTCAACCCCTTTCTCACCTCTCCACAAACGCGTCTCCTGGCGTACTTCTGGTTGGGGTATGAAGTCTACTTTACTCCTGAGGGACCTTGGGGACCAAGAAGCCCTCCTGTACTTCCTGTGAGTCCTACATAGCGGGATTCCCAAGAGTTGGTCGTAAGTCCTGCCACCTTTCTCACACCCCTTTGAAAACATGACTACTACTTTAAAAACCAAAGAAATTCACTTAATAAAACTAAAGGTTATGGTGACATTATAGTTGAGAATTAGCATTTACAAAACCTTCGAAATTCACTGAAAAAAACAAAGGTTACAGGGATGTTATGGTTTAGGAAGTACAAGTTTGAAAAACCTTAGAAATTTACTGAAAAAAAGGTTACAGGGACGTTATAGTTAGGTTGACATTTCATACGTACAAAACCTGAGAAATTCCATAGTTATAGTTAGCTGCGCTATCTATAAGTCATGCCCTACAATACACTGCTGATTACCTCACATATTAATTCACTCATGACATGGTCAATGAAGCAAAGCAGATTGCTTTTCCACATGGGGAGCAGCATGTTAGCTGCTCCCCTTGTTGAAAAGCAATGCCGGCTGTGACTGTGGGGTGATTGGGGACCCCCCACGGTCCCAATCGGAGAGTGCCAGCCCCAGGGGATGGGATCCCTGGAGCTACAAGTGGCCCGGGAGGGGGGCCACATGGCCCCCCTCCCCAAAAGTGAAAACAAAATTGAAAAAATAAAATAGAAAGGCCAGCCCCGGGGGATGGGGTCCCCGGAGCTATAAGTGGCCCAGGAGGGGGGGGGCACGCATCCACCCTCTCCAACATTTGAAAAAAAAGAAAAAGGCCATGCCCCGGGTATTGGGTCCCCAGGGAAGAATAAGTCCTGTGAATGGAGGCCTTGCGGCCCCCTTCCACATCTTTAACATAAAAAAAATTAGGGGGCAGGCCCTGTGGGATCGGGTTCCCAGGGCCAACAATAGAAAAAGAAGGGAGGCTACACAGCCCCCCTTCTTAAA
This sequence comes from Lissotriton vulgaris, assembly GCF_964263255.1. Classification (NCBI taxonomy): domain Eukaryota; kingdom Metazoa; phylum Chordata; class Amphibia; order Caudata; family Salamandridae; genus Lissotriton; species Lissotriton vulgaris. The sequence continues at coordinate 483,040,171 of NC_141697.1, forward strand.
AAAATTAAAAAGACTGGCATCGCGCCGGAGGCCACGCCCCCTCCTTTCATCACTCTGCAAACTCATCGCCTGGCGTGTTTGCAGAGGGGGAACACATTCCCCTTGAATACTGGGGGTCCCTGGGGGCGAACTAGCCCACCAGGAACCTCCAGGATGTGCCAGGGGGCTGCGTTGCAGAGAGGTGTTCTGAGGCCACGCCCCTGTATATACCTCTCTGCAATGCAGCTCTATGGAGTTTACTGGAGGTAGCTGGTGGGCTAGTTGCACACCAGGGACCCTCAGGATTCAAAGGGAGGTAATCCCCCAACTTAAAACGCACCAAGGGGCGTGTTTGCACAGTGGTGAAGGGAGGGGGTGGGGCCTGAGGTGATATGTGTGCAAACACGCCCTGTGGCGCGTTTTAAGTTTAAGTTCAGGAATTAATTCTTCTTTGATCCTAAGTGTCCCTGGGGGCCAACTATCCCACCAGGTACCTCCAGTAAGTGCCACAGAGCTGCGTTGCAGAGTGTTGTAAAAAGGGGCGTGGCATCTGAACACCTCTCTGCAACACAGCTCTCTGGTGCATACTGGAGGTACCTGGTGGGCTAGTTGGCCCCTAGGGACCCTCAGGATTGAGGAGGAATAATTTCTCCAACCTAAAACATGCCACAGGGCGTGTTTGCAGACATGTCAGCTCAGACCTCTTCCCCTTCCGTCACCATTGGTCAAATATTCCTCTAAAACCAGCTGAACTACGAGCTCCGATTTACTCACCTGTTATCAGGAGAGACCTCAGTGCTGCATCTTTGAGCCCAGTACTGATCCTTAAAAGTAATTCTAACCGTATTTACTAGTAATTTGCATTTCCTTCGACAGGCTAACATTGACTGAATTCACTTGAAAATTCTTCTAAGTGTGGAGTTTTGGAACTTACAAATATTCCTCTAAAATCAGCCGAACTACGAATTCCAATTTTCTCACATGTTAACAGGACAGACCTCAGTGCTGAATCTTTCAGCCCAGTACTGATCCTTAAACGTAATTCTAACCGTATTTACCAGTCAATGGAATTTCCTTCCATAGGCTAACATTGACTGGTTTCACTTGGAAATTCTTCTAAGTGTGGAGTTTTGGAACTTACAAATATTCCTCTAAAATCAGCCGAACTATGAATTCCGATTTACTCACCTGTACTCAGGAGAGACCTCAGTGCTGAATCTTTGAGCCCAGTAATGATCCTGAAAAGTCATTCTAACCATACTTACCAGTAACTTGAATTTCCTTCCATAGGATATCATTGCCTGTTTTTTGCTGAAAATGTTTCTAAGTGTTGATTTTTGAAACTTACAAATATTCTCTAAAAATCGTGGCAACAATAAAAACTTAATTACTTCCCTGTTTTAGATAGAGGTCCCAGTGCTGAATCTAGGAGTCCAGCACTGGATTACAACATAACCATACTTTACCTGCAAATTGAATTTCCTTTCATAGGATAACATTGGTAATTCTAACTGAAAAAAAAATAAAAAAATAATATAAATATATTAAAATAAAAATATAAAACAAAAAAATTCAGTTTCGATATTTTGAAAAACATTTTTTTCCATTTATATTAAAATATATAATGTAATTTAAAAAATAAAATATGTAAAAAGAAAGTTAAAAATTTTAGAAAATCAATATAAAAAATACATATAACTATTACAGTTAAAAATTATCATTTAAAAAACCTTTGAAATTCAGTGAAAAAAACATAGGTTTCAGACATGTTATAGTTAGCAATTAGCATTTAAAAAACCTTAGAAATTCACGGAAAAAAACATAGGTTTCAGGGCTTTTAGAATTAGCTGGACATTTCACTCATACAAAACCATTGAAATTCCTCTGTTATAGTTAGTTATGCTATAACTTGCGCGCCCGCAATCCACTGCTGATGATGTCACATATTACATCATTCATGACATGGTCAGTGACATCACTGATGACATCTCAAATTACATCAAGGATGATATCATCCACGTGACTATCAGATACACATCATCATACAGTAGCATAACCTTTCATCACTCACTGTAAAATACAGAGCACCATATTTGAATCCATTGACATACCAATACAAGTTTCTAAAAACCCACTCAGTGATTCCTAGATCTACACACACATCTAATCACTTACCTATAGATTCACTCATACATGCTGTCAATAATCAATAGAACACTATCAAATATACTTATACACCTATATCAACATTACACACCAGCACACATCCTATTCACTTATGCAGTTGTGATACTCACTTATGCAAACAATGGATCATACTTACATTTACTCAGCTACACACTTATACAAACAACACTTAATGTATTCATTTAGATAGTAACTGATACTTAGTGTGTTATAAAATCACTAATACAAGTATACAGTTATCCATACAGTCACTCCTACATTACTGAGTCTTATTTATACTTATTTATATACAACAACTGTCACATACACTGACTTTTATTTTTCTTGTTTGTTGGACATGTACCAATAGGAGATATATTTATCATCACCACACCCATAAAGATATTCACTCACCCAAACAACTGTTATAACATATAGGCTTAACCTCATATACCTACTGAATCAACTATTCACACATCTTTGGGCAGTCTCAAACCCCCCTCCGAACCACACACACATTCACTCTCCCATACAAAAGTCAGTTAACTACTCAATAACTAATATAGACTTTCACATCGCTAGTAACCAACTGGTGCAGCAGTTTACACAACAACTGACAAAGTGATAAAGATATTCACAGTTTAGTCACTATCCAATTATTTAGTGAGACACAATAAATTAGTCAAGTAAACAGTCAATCACACTGCTACTAAATCCTAGACCTAGATATTTATATTTAGATATCCACTCATTTTTCAATGCACATTGCTATTTATATAATACTTATTTAAATAACGAGCCAAACTACATTCACTGGATGATGTCATCAATGATGTCATCAGTAATGCCATTTGAGATGTCATCAGTGAAGTCACTGATCATGTCATGAATGGTGTAATATGTGACATCATCAGCAGTGGACTGCGGCGCGTGAGTTATAGTTAGCAGAACTAACTATAACGGAGAAATTTCAATGGTTTTGTATGAGTGAAATGTCCAGCTAACTATAACAGCCCTGAAACCTATGGTTTTTTCAGTGAATATATATATATATATTTCTCTCACAGCTGCCCGGAAGAGAAGAGGACCTTACGAACGTGGCTGTCCTGTATTGGGACCGGTCGCCCATACAAATCCACTCGCTAATTCTTCCACCTGCTTACCGTGAACAAGCCGCAAGGCAAAACGTGGCAGTGTACGAGTGAACCGAGGCACAAGAAAACTGAAAAGCAAGTGCGCAAAAGACGCAAAAGGGGCAGGGTAGGTACACCCTGACCCCCTAGGCCTGCTCAGGGGATCCCACAAGGACACCCAAGGCCAAACAAAAATTATTATTATTTTTTTAAATCGAGGGATGAGCGTAGGATACGCATATCGTGTGAAAAAAAAAACGAAGTCCGCTTTAGTGCTAGTTAGTGTCTGGGGGCTTTTAAAAAAATATATGTGTGGGTGGGGGTCATGGCCCCCGCAGTAAATGTAAATGTATATGTGTGGTGGGGCTCTTAGACTCCCTGAGCCCCGGGGACCACCACCCCCGGGGCTTTAAAATATTAATTGAGGGGGGCTCTGAGGCCCTTCCAGCCCCAGGATTCAGCACTCTCTCCCAGGGCTTTAAAATATTAATTGAGGGGGGCTCTGAGGCCCCCCAGTCCCGGGGACCACCACCCCCCGGAGCTTCTTGAAAGTGTTGGAGGGGGGCCACAGTGGCCCCCCTCCTGGAGCTCAAGATGGCCCTGGAGACCGCCACCCCCAAGAGACGGCTCCTGCAGTGTCCCGGGGTGCCTACCCCCGGGACACTGCTGTTTGCTATGATAAGATGGGAGCCTTGCGGCTCCCACCCTGTCTTTGCAAACTGCTTTCCTATTAGGAAGAGAGAGCAGGTTAAACTGCTCTCCCTTCCAAATAGGAAAGCAGATTAGCTGCTCTCCCTGAGGCAAAGCAATGCCGGATCCCGAAGGACGCGGGGAGCCTGGTGTAACCGTGGGGGCATTGGGGCTACCCCTACAGTCCCCATTGTTTTATGTAAGCCCCGGGGGATGGGGTCTCCGGGGATAATAAAAATTAGCGATTGAGGCTATTTTTTTTTATGGTAAAATGGTACACTCTCCAAAGCCCAGGGGACCACCACTGCCCGGGGCTTTTTTTATTGTGGGAGGGCCGGATTTTGCAGTGTCCCGGGGTGCCTATCCCGACGTCCCATAGCAAGGAAATATGTTTTCTCTTTTAAAATGTAAATCAGATTGCTTTTGCAGATGGTGAGCTGCATGTTAGTAGTTCCTGCTGTGGAAAAGTAATGGCGGCTCCCAAACATTTAGAAACTGTGCAACAAAGGTGCTGCAGTTGCGCACCCTCAGATTATAAATCGTGCATCCAGGGCGGGCACAACAGGGAGCCGCACTGAGCTGGGTGCGAAACATTTACTTTTTGCGTTTAAAAAATAGCCCCTATAAGAACTTTCTAATATTCCTGGGGATCGTATCCCCCGGGTCTTATAAAACAATGTTGGGGACCGTGAGGGGAGCCACTATGCCCCCCACGGTCCGGCCGGCTTTCCACCTTCTTCGGGAGTCGGCATTGCTTTTACACATGGGGAGATGCTAACTTGCATGTGGAAATTCAATCTTGTTTGGATTTTGAAAGTAAGAACATATTTCACTGCCTTGTCTATAAAAATGCAAACTAAGGGCCATTTTATCAAGAAAGGGCAATACATTATCCCCGCTTTTATCGGCAGGAAACTGCTGCTAAAGCGGCGATAAAGGGCTTGATAATATGCCCTTGAGAATTTCCATAGAAGCCCAGGTTTACATCAGAACCTGGGCTGCTATGGGAATTCACAAGGGCATATTATCAAGCCCATTATTGCAGCTTTAGCAGCAGTTTCCTGCCGAGAAAAGTGGCGATATTGTATCACCCTTTCTTGATAACATGGCCCCAAGTTTGCTATGGGAGGGCGGGAGGTGGAAGGCTTCTGCCTTTTCATAGCAAACAGAAGAGTCCCAGGGGTAGGCACCCCGGGACACTAGAGGATTCAGCTCTGGGCGTGGTGGACTCCAGGGATCTCAAGGGCACCAGGCGGAGGGCCACGCAGCCCCCGTCACACAATACAGAAAGCCTCGGGGTGGTTGTTCCCGGGGTTTGAGGGGCGTCATTGAGGCCCACACACGTTTAATTTTGTAGGGGGAGGGCCTTGGACGAGAAAGTGGCGCAAGGGGGTTGTAAATCTGGTACACAGTGTTTTGTTTTACTTTGCTTTCCTTTTTGTCTTGTAGAGGATCCAGGATAAATATAACGGTTTTTGTACAGCTAGTACCTTTCAGCTCTACTCCCAAACGGCTTACCATAGTAACAGTTTATGGAACACTTACGTGAGCACAGAGGTTAGAAGTTCACCACACTATGTTGGTAATTGTAAAAAGTTACTGTTGTGGAGTTTTAAAACTTTTCTAATTGGAAGCGTTAGTCGTAGCTATAGACTCTGGTACAGATCTGGTAAATAGTTAGTCTCAGAATTATACATATCATTTCTATTGGGGATTTATTTATTTATTTATTTATTTATTTATGATATTTGTAGAGCGCATACAATGGCCCAAGGGCGTCTCGGCGATTGCTAGCCCCCCTGAAAAAAGACGTATACACTTTTTTTCAATTAACTTTTATTAAAACAACAATAAATAACTTAAAGATAACAATACAATAAAGAACTAGGGCTAGATGTATCAAGCTATTTTTTAGTCGCAAACGCTGCGAATCGCTAAACAGCGTTTGCGACTAAAAAATAGGAAAATGGGATGTATGTAAGAATTCGCATTGCAAATTAAGTAATCGCTATTTTTGCGATTACTTATTTTGCAAAAGTACATATTCTGCGAATTTTCTTGCAATTTCTTATTTTGCATGGTTAAAATTTAGCGAATTTCGCAATCTAGAAATCGCAAAACAAGAAATCGCAAATAGATGTATGAAAAAATCACAAATTGCGAAAACATGATAATCGCAAATTAAGAAATCGCAATTACCACCAACTACATGCAGGTGGTAACCAGTTTGAAAGTATAAAATGAAATCCACAATGCAATGTTAACTTTGAAAATGGCAGGACTTTACCTGATAGCTAGGATTCTGCGTATCCAGGCCTTTGCACAGAGGAGACAGAGACAGGAGAGAATCTTCAGACTGTGCATCACGCTGTTCCATCAGACAGAAGAGGACATCTTTGAAAAATACAGACTTGACCCACACACTATTTTGGATCTCATTGCTGAATTGAAACCTTTCTTGGAGCATCAAACAGGCAGGACACAATCATTCCTACTCATGTGCAGGTATTGTGCTCACTGCACCTTTTGGCTTCTAGTTCTTTTCAAAGGGTCATTGCAGAGGATGGTGGGGTGTCTCAGAGTGCCCTGTCACACTTCTTTCATGTCTTTCTGGATGCAATGATGAACAGGCTACAACACCACACCTACTTATCCAACACCCAACAAGCCATACAAGAGACTAAACTGGATTTTTTATCGAATTGCACGTTTTTCACATGTGATTGGTTGGATAGATGGCAGCCATATTGCCATCACTCCACCAGCAGCCACAGAATATGTGTACAGAAATAGGAAAAGTTTTCATTCCCTGAACATTCAAATGGTGTGCAATGCAAAGTACATTATCACTGATATTGTGGCTAAGTACCCAGGGAGCACTCATGATTCCTTTATCTTTTGGCATAGTGGAATACATAGACGTCTGAGTGCTGGACAGTTAGGAGAGGGATATCTACTAGGTAAATGTACCACAATTTTACAGTCATACACACAACAATTATTCTTTGATGTCACAAACTCATTCTTTCTGTCTCATCATGCAGGTGACAGTGCCTATGCTGTTTCTGATTTCATTCTGACGCCATATTTGAATAGATCAAATGTCCATGAAAGAAGATATAATAAGGCACACCGGTCAACCCGTGGTGTCATTGAACGGACATTTGGAATTTTAAAAAGCCGTTTTCGTTGCATACACAAAAGTGGTGGTGCTTTACAATACAATCCTCGAACATGCTGTAAAAGTGTAAGTAGCTGTGCTATGCTACATAACATGGCTATGAGAAAAGGGACTGAAATTGAAGTGAGTGACTTAGACACATCTGATGATGATGACATACCTCCACCTAGAAGAGCTACTGCAGGAGTACGAGTTGCTGCTGGCCTTCAGAGACGTACTGAGATAACACACAATTACTTTTAGGTAAAATAATGATTTCCAAAACATGTATTTGATTTTGCAGTTAATGTTTTAATTTGAAAACATTGAGGATAGTATTGTAGGGCAACATGACCTTTTAATGCACAGGCAAAATTAAATTCTTATTACTATGCAAACAAAATGGTAAATGTGTAAGAACAAATTTAGAATCTGCAAAATGTGATTTTTTGCGCAGGTGGCTTTGAGAAGAGCGCTGCACAGATTCCATGCTCCCCATGGCTGCAGAATGTCCGGCATTCCTACCATTCCTGTGCTGTGTTAGCTGTGATGTAGTAGTGGGGTTGCTACTACTCCTACTGGAGGTTTCCTCGCTGTCTGCTACTTCAAATAGTGCACTTGCGCCAGTGTTTGCTGACTGGAGTAGTTCCACAGCAGATGTGACCTTGTCTAGGCCTTTGGCCATGTTCTTTGTGCAGTCACTAACCTCTGTCTGCATAGTAATGCTACGTCTTGTAAAATTGCATGTCACAGTGCACAATCTGTTTATGGCAAAGAAAAGCAAAATGAAAAATATAAACAAGAATGCATTTGATCAGTAAATACCGTATCTTGGACTTCTTAGTAATAAATACAAAGAGTAATACATAAAAAGAAAAGAAAAATAGAACATCAAGTAATCAATGCAAATGCATATATCAGCTAAGACACAAATAATAAGATATCAAGGTAGGCACAACCCTCAATTAAATCAATTCATATTTGAGCAAGTAAAAAGACATCCCCAAATTCTGTCTATTTTCATAAGTGCTTTATCACCCCTTTTCCTAGCTAAAGATAGTTCTATATCATATATCTCCTTCCCCAAAAACCACCATTCGTTCACATGAGGTGGTTGGTCCGAGATCCATGCCCTTGCAATAACCAATCTTGCACATGATAACAAAATAAAAACAACATCCCGAAATGGGGAAATAGTAGGTTGCATACCAAGAAGAATCATTTCGGGTCGTAGTGATGTGTTAATTAATAGTTTCTGTTTCAGAATGTTTTCTACACTGTCCTAAAATGAAAACAAAACCGGACATGAAACAATCATATGTTCTAGATCAGCAGCCTGTAGTTGGCATTTTGGGCATTTCATACGATCATTGTGAACATTATTAGAAGACCACTTAAAAAATTGTTGCGGGGTGTAAAAAAGCGGGCAAACGGTCTTATAGGCTTGGAGTTTTAAACTGGATGAATGAACTAAAGTATCAATATTATTTAAAAATGAGGAAATAATGTTTGATGAGATACCAGTCATAAATTTTAAGGTCCATTTCTGAGCCAATTTAGGGCAATTATCTATCTTATATTGGCTGAAACATTTATACCCTAGGCTGATCTTAGCTTTGTTCTTCCCCCCTCCTCCATACATACAAATCCAAAAATCTGAATCTGAGATCTTTTTAAGCTTTAGTTTCCCAATAAGGAAATCTCGGATTAGTATGTATTTAAAGTACGCATGCCCCGGAAGTTTTACATAGTAACCTAAGTGTTTCAAACTCTAACAACCCTGAGGAGCCGTATAAGTCACCCAGTTTTGTTATGCCTAAATTGGACCAAATCCTGCACCCCAAATCACTAAAAATACCTGGTAAACCCGGATTGTTCCACAGAGTTAAATCAGGATGAAAGAATGACGTTTTGTTCAGTACCAGTATTATATTCTATATATATAATATATCTTTGACGGTCTTAAACCTGACTCTTTTAAAATAGTTTGGGTCATTGGTTCTGGCAAGGAATTGAATAGAATCGGTACCAAGCATAAATTGGTGAAAGTAATAAGGATTATTGGAGTTAAAAAGACTCTGTAGACGTCCCAAAAAGGATGCAAAAAATAGGTTCTAAAGTCTGGAAAGTTAAGACCGCCCTTCCTAAACGGTAGCTTTAAAGTAGACAATGATCTACTTTTTTTTTAAATCCCCATATAAAGCTGCCGAAAATGCCATCAAGTTTTCTAAAGAATAATTTGGTAATTTTTAAAGGGATACACCTAAATAAATACAAAAACTTTGCGAGAATGTTCATTTTGATAAGATTTATTTGCCCAATAAGGTTTAGAGGAACCTTATGCCATTTTTTAAGAAGTATGTTAGTGTTTTTTAATAAAACATCATAATTCAGTGCCAGAATACCCTTTATGTTGGATGTGATTTTAATACCTAAGTAGGTAGCTGTGTGGCATATGCCAGAGACTGGGATCCGTGGTTTTTAATTAACTATGATTTGTGTTTTGTTTAGGTTTAATTTGTAGCCCGATACTGCACCAAAGGCGTCAACTTCTTTAATAATTCCGTCCATGGCTAATGTGACATCCGTTGTATATATCGCCAGGTCGTCAGCGTATGCTGTAATTTTAAGTGAATTAGTGCCAAAGTTAAATGGTTTTATACGTTCCAGGGATTGTATAGCATTAATAAAGGGCTCCATAGCAAGAGCAAATAAAAGAGGTGAAAGTGGGCACCCCTGACGCGTCCCATCTCCCATTCTATCTTGTTTATTATTCAATTTGCACAGCTGCCTAATGATGGAACGGAGGAACTTGTGTTGTTGGCACTGCACATTTAGCATGTCTTGCTCCAACCCTGCAAAGACAGTAGGATTATCCACATCTCCACTACTGCTGCTCCTAGATCTCTCCAAAATATATACACGTGACCTTCTTTGTGCATGTGCTTGCTCTTCAGGAACTCGAGGGACAACTGTCTCCTGAACACTCTCTCCCTCACCACCTTCTTCAATTCCATCATCCTATAAAGGAGGCAGAGGGGCCACATATCTGCGCTTTTTCCTGACAATGGGAGTTGACACAGTGTCATCACTGCTAATGACTTCTGCAGCACAAACATCTTGCTGAGGTGATTGATTTCCATCACTTTCATCCCTGGAAAGACTTTCCTGTGCTGTGGATGTAGAGTGAGACATATGAGTTTGTTGTATGGAGTGCTTTATGAAATTATTAAAGTGTTTCTACTTTAAAAAAACATCTTTGGTAGTGCATTTCAGTCTTCCTTTCAAAAGCACAATGTTAATCTGTATTTCATTAATGTGAAGATTGACATGTAATAGGGTAACTACAACTCCCATGATGCATTGCTCACTGTATGTGAATCTGTGTACCTGGTCTTAAACATTCATACCACTGTGTACTTGTACTACTTTAAAACACATGCGTTATCCCAACAGTTCAATAACATACAAACATGCATCTTACCTTGTGCTGTTAGTGAAGGGTCAGAGCTGTCAATCTCAGCCACACCACTCACACTCTCAGGCAAGAGAGTGGCCTCCACCAGCTCCTCATGTGGAGTAGGCTGCTCAGCAGTAGCTGTCCCACCTCCTGTCTTGTTGGCCCCCTTCAGTCTTTCTGCAACCCTTTCCTTTGACCTCTGGCGCATGTCGTACTATCTTTTGCGCAACTCATCGATGGTACGGATGGTCACACCAACTGAATTTACCTTCTGCTGTATGTCCAGACAAATTTTCCTTTACGTGCTTCTGGCACTTTCAGTGCTTTTTTCCCAAAAAGCAACTCATGGCTGCAAGCCATCTCTTCTATCAAAATTTCCTGTTCTTTTTCTGTGAACTTGTGCTTCCTCTTACTTTTCTCTCCTGCCGTTCCCTCCTGTGGGTTTTGAGACTCCATGACAAGGCAAACAGGTCTGCTCAGCTCCCAAACAGTCTTCCAACTGCCACTGGGTGTGGCTCAGGCAAGCAGGTGCAGGTAATCACTCCCACTTCCTGACTGTGATGTCATCACTCTGTTCCTGCATTAGCAGATTCACGTTTTTTGCGATTTCTTAATTTGCGAATTTCACAATTTAAGAAATCGCAAATTATTCTGCGAATATTTTGCGATTTTTAAGAAATCGCATAATATTCGCAAAAACCTACATACATTGCGTTTTGCGAATCGGCATTTGCGATTCGCAAAATATTGCAAATAAAGATTCGCAAACATCACTCTTGATACATCTAGCCCCTAGAAACATAACTTTAATAAAATAATATAATAAACTAAATGTGATGTGGACTCCAATAGACGTACGGTAGATAATCTGCAAAACAAAAAAGAAAATTAGTGTTTAAAATTAGATCGATGTGACTAAATGAGGTCAAACATTCCAAGTCAAGTTAACACTTTATACGATATTTCCTTATTTTTACGTGTGCAGTGTGCCTGGTACATTTCACTTGTGTTCTAGGCCTGCGTTCAAGCGGTGTCTGTATGGAAGTGCTTACTGCATCAGGTTTACATTACAGATCAACAGGTCTTTAAAATGATTCAGAGATAATACAGAATTAGGTGAGAGATTAAGTCATTATGAAGGACAGTATTCTATAGGGCTTATTTAAAAGACGCTTGGAACAGTTTTGTGTTACTTTTCCCATGTTGAAAGTGACGCAAAAGTGGCGCAAGGGTTTGTAAATAAGCTTTTATTTCTAATGCATTTAATTGGAGACATTGTATATCTAGGCCGCTCTGCTTACTTTGTGTAAACAGTGTGACCAGCATAATTCACCACTTAAATTCAGCTTTGGTTCGACACGGCAGAGTGGACAGCAGCGTCCATTATTTTAAAAGAGAAAGAGAAAAGATGTGAAAGAGAGTGAGAAAGAGAAAGAGAGAAAAAACGACATTAAAATGTGGGAGAGAGAAAGTTATTGATGGAGCAGTTAATACTGGAGAAAATACTCGTAGTTCACCTTTTGCCTCCGTTGTGTGTCCACAGATGTGCTGCTTCATACTGCACCCTCCAGTTTAGTGATCTAAAATATAGTATAAAGAGTTAGCAATAGCATAGTCCATACAACTGCACATATATATTTTTGCTTTATTTTTTTGTACACACAGGATACTATATTACAACAAGTTCCACTGTAAGGAGTATTCTGTGTGCTGTTTTTCTTCCAAAGTAGTATATCCCATGCACTCCCACTGCATAGCGGTGAGTTCTCAATATTGCGTATCTACACTGTTGCACCCCATTGACTCACAGAGTCCGGAGGTGAGTGTTTTTGTTTGCAAGTTAGAGGCAGATTTACAAGCTCCTTGTGCCACTTTTCGCATGTTAAAATTGACGCAAAAGTGGCGCAAGAAGCTTGTAGATCTGTTCCTCAGACTGTTGTAACCTATCTATTCTCAGTGCTTGGAAGTAATTGTATATTTCTACGCAGTGAAGGTGCTGCACACTATCCACTCTCTCCTTTCCCAGATAACTTGTTGCTGTTTCAGAAACAAGCTTCTTTGCTCACCTAGTGCCATTGGCGTGATTCATAGAGGGTGCACTACGTGTCGAAGCAGGCTTCATTGTGGCCAACAGAGTTCACAACTTGTACTCAGCTAAGGTTGTACACGGCAGAGTGGACAGCAGCGTCCTAAACTTTAAAAGAGACAGAGGAACAATGTGAGAGAGAGCAAGAAAGAGAAAGAGAGAAAAAAACAACATTAAAACATGGGAGAGAGAAAATTATAGATGGAGCAGTTAATACTGGAGAAAATACTCGTAGTTCACCTTTTGCCTCCGTTGTGTGTCCAAGCACGTGCTGGTTCATAGTGCACCCTCCAGTTTAGTGATCTGAAAGATAGTATATAGAGTTAGTAATAGCATAGTACATACAACTGCACACGTATATTTTAGATTTATTTATTTGTATACTCAGGATAATGTATTTTTTCAACTTCCACTGTAAGGAGGTGTCTGTGCGTTGTTTTTCTTCCAAAGTAGTATATCACATACACTCCCACTGCATAGCGGTGAGTTCTCAATATTGCAGAGCAGATTTGCAAGCCCCCTGCGCCACCAGTACATCACTTTTTGTGATGTACTGGTGGCTCAGGTGACTCCTCCATATTTACAAGGAGAGGAAAAGCCACCCTGCGTGACTTTTCCTCACCTTGTAAATATGGCCCCTTCACACGCAGCACTTTGCAGTGAAGGGGCATTTCATGGGTGTTTCTGTGGGTGTTCCAACGCAACACCCATGGACCAAGACACATCTCCATATTTACAAGAAATCGTAAATCAGGAGATGCGTCTGAATTGTACACCCCCCTAGAGGTGGTGTAGCAAGGCACAAAGAGGAGAAATGTTTTCATTTATTCTCATTTTTTTTCTCTTTCAATGCGTGCTGCATTCTACGCACGCATTGAAAGAGGAAAACGCATTTAGTGATTGTTTTGTGCAGGAAGGTGCCCCTTCCTGCACAAAAACAATCTCCCCTTGGCGCAGGCATCCTTGCACTATGGTGCAAGGGTGCCTGTGCCGGTGCATGGTGGCTGTTTGTGTGCCAGCGGAGGGGAGAGCACAGGAATGTGTCATATTCTTGTAAATATGTTGCATTCCTGTGCTCTGAAAGTGCTGCAGCGTGTTGCAGCCAAAGGGCTTACGGTGCCACGCTGCAGCACTTTCTAGTAGACCTGCCCCTGCGTACCTAGACTGTTGCACCTCATTGACTCACAGAGACTGGAGGTGAGTGTTTTTCTTGAGAAGTCAGAGGCAGATTTACAAGCTCCCATGTTAAAAGTGACACAAAAGTGTTGCAAGAAGCTTGTAGATCTGTTCGTCAGACTGTTGTAACCTATCTATTCCCACTGCTCGGAGGTAATTGTATATTTCTACGCAGTGAATGTGCTGGACACTACCCACTCTCTCCTTTCACAGATAACTTGTTATTGTTTCGGAAACAAGCTTCTTTGCTCACCTAGTGCCATTGGCTTGATCCAAATAGGGTGCACTACGTGTCGAAGCAGGCTTCACTGTGGCCAACAGAGTTCACAACTTGTACTTAGCAAAGGTTGTGCACTGCAGAGTGGACAGAAGCATCCATAACTTTAAAAAAAAGAAACAATGTGAGAGAAAGTGAGAAAGAGAAAGAGAGAAAAACAACATTAAAACGAGGGAGATAGAAAGGTATAGATGGCGCAAATTAATACTGGAGGAAATACTCGTAGCTCACCTTTTGCCTCCGTTGTGTGTCCAAGCACGTGCTGGTTCATGATGCACCCTCCAGTTAAGTGATCTTAAAGATAGTATAAAGAGTTAGTAATAGTATAGTCCCACTTTCTCCTTTCACTGATGACTTGTCGTTGTTTCCGAAACAAGCTTCTTTGCTCACCTTGTGCCATTGGCCTGATTCAAAGAGGGTGCACTATGTGTTGAAGCAGCTTTCTCAGAAGTTGTTACGATGGCCACGCATCATCGCAGAATCCTCGAACATTGAGTTTTAGAGGTGTTGGGGAGGGGACGCCAATTTGTGAAACACAACCTGTTAGATAAAAAGGAAGTTAACATTGTGTGTAATTTTTTTATCAAAGGATTGAGGAAATGAGAGAGTGACTGGAAAGAATATCCGCAGCTCAAATTTCTGTCACCAGTGTGTTTTTCACTACGTGCCAGGACATAATGCACCCTGAAGCTCTATATCTAAAAGATAGTAAAAGAAAGATGTTATGATTGGTAATTGTTACTATCTTAATGTGGAGTTGAATAACTTCGCATTTTCACACACGTTCTTTCTCACATTTAAAATAACTTTTTGTATAGTTTATATTCCGGACGTTTGAGCGATTTTAAAAACATTCCTGCTATTGTGAAAATAATATATACATGTAATTTGATACACTATATAGGACTGCGTTTTTCTAAATCGCTGCGTCTCTTTTTTGTATCCAGTCTGCTACAGCCCTTCGACTCCCTCCGATGTGTACCCAGGCCTCACTGCTCACTTTTTTGTGGACAGGACACCTTCTGCATCATGTAGTCCCAATCTGCCGCAAAGAAGTCTCCTATATGGTGCCCAGTCTTGATATCTCTATGGCTAACGACATACTCGTGCTCCCATCATCATCGCAGGTTCTTCACCCGCTCAGTGCTTTGGGTACCGCTAACTCAGTGACCAAAGAGGCCATGCATGTGGTAGTGGGCCCCCTTGTTCAGGTATTTGGGCCTCCATGAAGCGTGCGAACCACCAGGATGGGCCTTCACAGCGCTTGCGATGGGAGCAACTCTAAAATGGCGTACAGCACTTGTGCCCCGTCTTTTTTATAGGTAGAATGACGTGTGTAGTGACGGATGCGCTGGATGGGTGTGGTGTGGGTGTATAGCCATGAGGGAGTGTGTGTGCCGTTCTGACAACCAGACCTGGAACTAAGAAATCAGTACAATCAAAATCTGCGCCATGTAGTGTTGTTGTGTTTTCCTGGTAGCGTAAGTGGAGTGGGCTGTACTAATTTATTCAGCCTCGATTAATTTTCAACCACCCCCCAGGGCTTTTACATGTTGGGAGGGGGCCCGCGCGGCTCCGGGAGACTGCAGGAGCTGATAGGTCGTGGCGGTCTCCAGGGCCTTTGAGGGCTCTAGGCATAGGGTCACGCAGTCTGCCTCACACAATACACTAAAAAAGAAGAGTAAGTGATGAGAGATGATTTGTGACGTGTTTAGGCTTGAGAGCATGGATACTCATTAAATGGGGTCTGGCAGTGAAGTGTGTACTTATTCTGGAAGAAGTCTTTCAGAGTCTTGCGAAAGGAAGTCATCTTTAATAATTGCCTCTCGCAATCGTGTACTTTCAAGGTTATCTGATTTGCTCGTATGTTAAAAACACAAACTTTCAACACCTCTTTTTGATTGGTTGTGAAGCATTGTAAGAAGACGTATTAGGTACCAATCCCTTTCCTTGCGCAGATTTTGAAAAACAATTGATTGGCTGTTGCGTGGTTACATCTACCTTCCTGGTCCTAATTTTGATCGGCTTTTTTTTTCTATGTGACGTTGCAATACACTCACCATGTATGCAGTCCATTTTGTGACGCACCTTATTTTTCAATGCGTTTCAAAAACTAGTTGTGGTAGGGTGTTTTTAACTTAAACTGTGTACTCTGCTTATGAGTTTGTTGACTGTAAAGCTATTTAAAAGTATACACAAGTTTTCAAAATATTTTTATTGAGTCTTTTATATTCTTCATATGGGTGAACTGCAACATTTCTTTTTTCATTCATTGGTATCGACCGTTGGACCACATTTATTTTATTTTATCATAAGCATTCATTTCTTAAGTTTACATTATATAAGTGTTGCCCCATCATCTTTTTTTAAATGCTTGGGCTTTTTTTACTTTCAGATAAAGTAGAATAGAAGTGCTACGACAAACACTCCCTCACTACTTCATCTTTTTTTTAATGTACATTTCATGTCATTATTACATGTTACAATCATTTTTAAAAATTGAAAGAATTAATATTCACATTAACATTTGAAGGCACGATTATATTATTTTGTTGAAAAAAATTGCTTGCGAAGATAATCCTCTTGTTCTTCACAAGTGAAAATGACTAAAAGCACTACTCAATATAAAAACCTTTAGCCCATTTTCACTCCAGAAGTTAAAGAGTATTCTCCTTTATTGCTAAGTATTTTCTCAAAAGCTTATTTATACAATATTTTTCAATCATTAAGAAATACTTGCATACAAAAAAAACAATTCTCAGTTGTAAGTCATCCAACTCCAGTCAAAGGATCATAAAGTTTAATATAAATTAAAATATACATTAACAATATTGACCCTCTGTGGAAATGAAAGATAAATTGAAGATTATGACATTGCTTCTAATTATTACTTTGCACGTAGTAATTCCTTAAATAACCTATATTTCTTGTAATGGTTTTTTACTAAACTCGTTATTGTATTCTATTTAAACTTAATAATACCATATTCTATAATCATTTAAATATTTTGCTTTCTTCTTAAATATATAAAACATATCCCATTAAGATATTTTTCCTCTCTTTGGTATTCTTTCCTTCTTCCATCGAAATTCATTCAACTCCTCTAGAGGAGACATAATGTTTTATGTATTTTTAAATATACATTAACAATATGTTCCCTCTGAGGAAATGAAAGATATTGTCTAGATGCTTCTGCAGTCCCGAATCATTATCTTGCTTGTAGTTTCTTCTCCCATATTGATTCTCTGAAACAAATCTAATTATCCCACTGGTATGGTTTATATACTTTTTTGTTACTTAATAGTCTATGGGATCAATGTATTGCTCCTCCCACTTTTAAGTAATGTTTTTCAGTTGACAGGTGTTCTCATTTCCACTGTTTTAGTGTGTCACGTGTTTATGTAAACGCGCTTCTTTCCATACTTTTTAACTTTCATTTAATTTCTAAAATGCTTTATTTAAACTCGTTTTTCTTATTAAAGCATTTCTATAGTTTACTTTTTTTTAATACAAGTATTAACATTCATTCCCCTTTTTTTTCGACTTATTTTTCTAGTAACTTCCCTTTTTTTGTAATTCATTCAGTAAAGTAAAAGTGAACCAATTAAGAATTCAATCAGTGTCTTTACTTATATTAATGTAATCATTAGCATGTACTCATGTAGTGAGGCAGGCTTAAGGGAATAGAGTGCTTTAAAGTATCTGTGACGTATGCACGGGTACGCGTACAGTACGATTACAATTGCACAGCAGTGTGCAAGGACGGTACGCGTACCCTACGTTTACCACAAAAAATGCAAACAAATATATAAATTAATTTTCATATATTGAAAAAATATATAAAATTTAAAAAAACGTTTTGATTTTTTTAAATTATTTTACATTAAAAATATGGATTGTAATTTAAAAAATAAAATAGCTTAAAATAATTATTATAAAAAATGTAGTAAATTAATATAAAAAATAAATAAACAATTAATACTTTTAAAAATTGACGTTTACAAAACCTATAAAATTCACTGAAAAAAACATAGGTTTTAGGCACGTTAAACTTGGGAATTAGCATTTAAAAAACCTAAGAAATTCACTGAAAAAACCATAGGTTTCACACATGTTATAGTTAGCTGGACATTTTACTCATACAAAAACCATTGAAATTCCCCTGTTATAGTTAGTTCAGCTAACTATAACTCGCGCGCCCGCATTACACTACTGGTGACGTCACATATTACATCACTCATTACATGGTCAGTGACATCACTCATGACATCACTGATGACATCATCCTTGTGAAAGAGTGGCAGACTTCCACTCACCCTAATATAACCTTTGATACACACATTTAAAAATAGAAACTAACATTTTCAAAACAATGGAGATACCAATACCAGTTAGAACAACCTATTCAGTAATTCTAAAATCTACATACACATCCACTCATTCACCATCAGTTCTATATAGTCACTAATACATGTACTCACTTATCATATGTACTCATACACCTATAGATCCTGTTACACACCTACACTCATACATAGAGTTACTCACACTTGCAAAGAAAGTATCAAACATCCATTTACTTGCATATACAGCTCGACACACACCACCACACTTACTTCTACAGAAACGTACACATACTTACTCTCTTAAACAATCAGTTATAGAAACACATACTTATTTATACAGGAACTCCTCCAATCTCTCACTCTCATATAAACTCACTTATATACATCAATACTCACATATACTAGTTTAAGACATATGTAGTTACTCATAAAGATACTATTGAGACAGTCATTAACTCACTAGCACACCCATACACACACTCATCCACCCATACAGTCCTGCACACAAGCTGTCTTCAATACACAGACAAACAGTTAGTCAGTCATTCATGCTTCTATGCGCTAAGTAATACCCCCACCAAACCATACAGACACTCAGATGATACTCAAAAAACGAACTAATAACCCATATAGACACTCATGTAGTTACTCACCAACCCATGCATCCACTTATACACAAAGTGAGGCACTGATACAAGTATTTACATATTTAAACATTACTCGCTAATATATGTATTCACTAAGATGCACTTAATAAGTCAGTTATACAATCAATTTTACAAAAAAACATCCATTTAGATATTTATTTACCCATTTATTATTCCATCGACCTTTAGATATACATATATGAGAAATATTTATTTTCCAGAAAGACACACATTCACTGGATGATGTAATCAGTGATGTCATCAGTGATGTCATTTGAGATATCATCAGTGATTTCATGGATGATGTCACTGACCATGTAATGAGTGATGTAATATGTGACGTCATCAGCAGTGGATTGCGGGCGCGCGAGTTATAGTTAGCTGAACTAACTATAACGGCCAGCTAACTATAACATGTATGAAACCTATGGTTTTTTCAGTGAATTTGTAAATGCTAATTCCTAACTATAACGTGGCTGAAACCTATGTTTTGTTCAGAGAATATATATATATATATATACAAATTTGACACCAAGTAAAAAGCGTAATTGAAACAACAATATACGATATGGAACAACGTTTTGAAGGCTTTTAAAGTATTTAGAGTATATGTGATATTGTGCCCTACACAGAATTTACTCCTTCAAGGCATTGCATGGATCCTCATGTGTTTGAATGTTTAAGTGAACAGTATAATGGGACAAATATGCACAAGCATATTGTAGTCCTCAAAAAAGCAAAAGAAGGAAGAAATGAATTATCAGTGAAGATTTGTTTTTTGTGAACTTCATAAAGAAAGCAGAAGGTTACAAACCAGCAATTTTAAGAACAATATTTTGTACATTTGTGTATTTTCTGCATAAGAAAGCAGAAAAATACAGACCAGCGATTTTCAGAACAATCTTTTGTACATTTGTGTATTTTCACTGAATCTCAATATACAAATGTCACTACAGTGCACAAAAACAGATTTGTGTCAAAGTCATCTCACCCACTGTCTCTCTTAACTGTTTATACATGTCACCATTTAAAAGAGAAGTAACTCACTTGTTGCATAGCGCCATATGATTAAACAAACAGATAATGAACAATGGACCATATACGAAGTGCAGCACCCATACCATCAATCACCCATATAATATAAACTGAAGGCAATTTTGTGTGCTGAAAGCCAAATTTACTCACAGTCCCTGAACACCTCCCCACTGAAGGGGATACAAGACAAAGCACCATCGGATTGACTCTGCACCAGAATTTGTCAACAATGAAGTCCGTACATTTTTACAAAATATGACAGGAAGAACAGATCATTTCCTATATAAATCTGGACACCCCAATTCTTTAAAAAGATAAAACTAAAGATCCTAATCAATGCAGCAAAATTGTGGTATCAAATAAGAAGCACGCTAAACATACCATACTACAGCGCCTTGGCCCCTATATGGGAATCTCTGGGCACACCAGACTGCCTAAAAGACTGCATGGTCTCCCCGCTGAAAGTAGCAGGAATTAAAGAATGAGGCCAACTGATGATAGAAAATTCCATAACTTCTTGGGATTGACTAATCATAATTACTAACTCATCACTATCTAAATTCAAATACTACCAACTTACGAGCTGGGCTAAATCACTCACCGAGAAAAAAAGAGGAAATGAAGATCTAGAGAAAGAGATGGCGAAAGTTTCTCCCATAAAAAAAGAAATATCTAAGTGGTATTAGGCCCTCATAACAGCTGGGGAAGAAGACTTTTTGATCCCAGAAACAATATGGAGGAAAGATATACCAGAGCTAGACTTACAAAACATATGGCAAAGATCCCTGGAAAAGTGCTGGTCTACCATAAAACTGGCCGCCTTAAAGAGGAATCGCCTATTCACAAAGCATAGGGCCTACTGGACACCCAAAAGGCTATCCAAATTCAAGGGAGCCAATATAAAGAGCTGCCCTAAATGCGGAATGGAGAAGGCAAATGATCTACACATGTTCCAGGAATGCCCCCTCCTCGACTGCTTCTGGCGGGCAGTCGGTAAGACGATAAGCCTGGTATTGAAAAAACAACTGGTCCTGAGTATAAACCTTAGCATCGTTGGGATTAACACCACAAATGATTTGGGTAAGTGAACAAAAAAACCGGAAAGTCTACTGTTTTGTTTTAATACTACTAGCAAGGAGGGAAATATGCATAAACTGGGTTAAACCAGTTCCACCATTACGTAGGGACTGGCTGAATTCCATTGTAAAAATAAACAAACTTGAAAGGAAAGGAAAACCCAGCAAAAAATATAGTTTTTGGGAAATTTGGGAAGACCACTATCAATCAGGCACTTAATGCACTAGGGCGATTCCAGACAATCAAAATCAAAATCCAATGATGAAGCGGTGACAATAATTCAGATGGGAAGCATTCCCGCTGAGTATCTGGGAGGGCTATCTCCCCCACGAGCAAAGGGAATTATTGATTATGGTAAAGGCCCAAGGAGACCTCAAACTAAAACAACAGCTAAAGGGAAAGTCCCCACCCAGGAGGTCCCCCATGGGGCAGTGAAGGTACAGACGTTGTAGCGACGGGCTTCCAGCAACTCCTTACACATAAAATCGCACAATAAGGATAAAAAGAAAAAATATATATATAAAGTCCGTAAATAAATTTATTTACTGACTTTATTGTTGACAAATTGTGATGCAGAGCTAATCCAGTGGTTCTGCATATCGCCATATGATTAAGACTCAAGAGGGGTTGAAACATGTTATGGCACTGAATTCCAAATAATAAATGCTTGCAATGCAAAATGATCGGACGGAGGGCTTGCTTCAAATCATTGGATTAATGCATGTTTTTGTTTGAAAAAACGTATATATATATATATATATATATATATATATATATATATATATATATATATATATATATATATATATATATATATATATTTCAACAAGATTCCCCGCCTCGAGGGAAACAGTGGAATCGCAATTCAACTGCGGGAGCGACACGACCACATTCAGCAGCGCCTACATGGGAAAGGAGAGAGCCATATGGTAGAGATACTGATTTCCCAAGGCGCTCACCGGTGATCTAACCATGCTGTGATACGAGCGATCCGGAGACAAACAGCAGACAGAAGGGAGCGGTTATTCACCTGCCACGGAGGGAAGACTCCAAGGTAAGAGTGAAAGACCGAAAAGTACGTCTGTTAAATGTTTATGGGTGAAACTGTTGAAATTCACGAACAGACTGAGCACAACATTGTGAAACCGGTTAAGGTGGTACAAACAATCTTTTTAAATGCAGAGTAACGTACAATTAAAATTGCAATAGGAATCCAAGTAAGGAGTCAGCAAACAGATTTTTTCGATATTACCGGCATAAAAGAGATTGTACAAATGAATTCCAGCCTCAAAACATTGCTACAAAAACAATAAATATCCAAAAAAAGGGGTATCAATCCAAAGAGGAATAAACATGGACAAGCGAGATGCAAAAAGAAAAGAACACATAGCCACAATGTTCGAGAAAAGGGACACTAACAAACCCATGGAAAGCAACAAGGAACAAGCAAAAAATGACACGAAGGAGAAACTCAGATTATGGGAAAAATTAAATAAAAAGGAAATAAACAAATCATGGGAGCTAATTTCTTTACAGCAATACCTAGAAGTGGAAAGGGTCCCACGAGGACTACGTATCCTTCTAATGCCCAGCCAGGTTGATGTAACAAATGATCTACTTCAGGAATGGGGCGAACATACTCTGAACTCTTCTTTGGGGCTGATAAAAATATTGGTAAAACACATTGAAATCGCCCTTGAAAAAATAAAAGACCAACTACGAATATTGGAAAAGGAATTGGAAAGTCTGAAACTTAATCCGGAAATGACTAAATTTAAGGATGATTTAAACAAGCAAATTAAAAAACATGAGGAGGAGGTGAGAGTTAGAAAACAAACAACGTTTGAAAGAGATGCAGATGACTATGCACAAGGACGCATTTTCACATTTGCTCGAAAATACGACCCCTTTAAGCCGCCAAAAACCAACATAGCAAGCTCCTCATCAAGTATGACGTCCCTAACATCACTGGAATATAGTGAAGATGATTCAACCCTAGACCCACAACAAAAGGTTTTTTTAGGGGATATGCGCCTAGTTCTAACACAAAGGCAGTGGGAACAAAACCATGGGGTGCAAAGAAATACACGTGGCACAGCAAGAGGAAGAGGAAGAGCATGGCAACCCAGACCCAGATTTACAAACCCACAACAAGAAGGAGCCGAAGGCGGAAATACGTCAGAAAAAATGGGCACGGAGACAAGACTAATGAAACAAAAGAAGGGGAAATAAATGAGGATTTACAAATAATCAATCTTTCTGGAAGACAAATTTCTGTTGCAGAGACCTCACTCCTAAAGAAAGGAATAAACTACTGTCCGACTCAACGAATGGACATGGCACAAACACGAATTGATTTGTACTTATATATTCGAAAAATCAAATTGGCCAAATTTTTCGAGGAACGAAAAAATAAACCAAAAATACCAAAGATACAATCGAAACCAACATCCACGTTTACAAGTGAAGGAATCGGAGGCATACATGACGGTGTTAAACCTAAATGCAGAGGAGGGTCAAGAAATCAGTATCAATACTGCAATACCCCAACTTGGGGCCGGAATGAGCTACTTAAAAGCAAAATCCAAATTTTACCCGCAATTGACACCAGGAAATAAGATAGACATATTTCAGGAAGCGGTTATCCATGATCTGTACAAAATGACTAAAATTAATGGAAAAGATAATCTGTCAAAGCAAGAAAGGGAAGCCTTAACCTCCTTAAAGAATGATCAAACCTTTGAAATAAAAACAGCAGACAAAGGGGGAAACATAGTGCTATGGAACAAGAATCTATACATGGCAGAGGCCATGGGACAACTAAACAACCCCTCATACTATGAGAATATCAAAACAAATTCGCAGGATAAAATAAAAAGAGAATTAGATCAAAATTTAGTCCTATGGGAAAAGGAGGGACTAATAGACTCAGACGAAAGGAAATACTTGACAGTGGATTTTCCCAAAATGGCAACATTGTATTTTCTGCCGAAAATACATAAGAATGCCACTAAACCACCGGGGAGACCCATCGTGTCAGCCAATGGATCCTTACTCGAACCCTGGTCAAACTTTATTGATTTCTATTTGAGTCCCCAAGTGAAACTGCTGAAATCATATATAAGAGACACAACAGACTTTCTCGGCACTTTGGAACAACTAACCTGGCAACCCAACTTCATCATGATCACCATGGATGTGATCTCCTTATATACGAACATTGACAATGAAATGGGCTTAAATGCATGTAAATACTTCCTCAGGGAACGGAACATCCACTATCAAAAACACAATGACATGTTAATGACAATGATAGGAAGCCTACTCACAAACAACATATTCATGTTTGGTGACTTACTATACCGGCAAAAAAATGGGGCCGCAATGGGCTTTTCTTTCAATCCAAATTACGCTTGTACAGCTATGGGATGGTGGGAGGAAACAACAGCATGGAATGAAAAATACCAAACATTCACTAAACACATCATCACCTGGAAAAGGTTTATTGACGATTTGTTTATAGTGTGGGATGGAGGAGAGGAAAAGTTCTCGGAATACTTCAACATACTAACCAACAGTACATCATGCATAAAATTCACCCACACCATAAATCACACCAGAGCTGTTTTCTTGGACACAGAAGTGTATGTAAACAACAACCACCTGGAAACTACACTCCACCGCAAATGTACAGCAACCAACGCGACGCTTGAAGCAACCAGCTTCCATCAACAGTCATTGATATCAAGTATCCCCTACGGGGAATTCCTCCGATTAAGGAGAATCTGTAGTGAAGAAACGGAGTGGCAAAATCAGAGTACCAACTCCACTCAACGCTTCCAGAGGAGAAAATACAATAAAAACACTATACAAAAGTGCTGGGAGAGGGCAAATCAGTCAACAAGAATGGACTGTTTAAAAAAGAAACAGGACAAAACCACCACGGAAGAGGAACCAATCAGATTAATTCTGGACTACAGCCTGGAATCCAAACAAATAAATCAAATACTGAGAAAGAATTGGAAAATTCTACAA
The DNA here is from genome assembly GCF_964263255.1 of Lissotriton vulgaris. Classification (NCBI taxonomy): domain Eukaryota; kingdom Metazoa; phylum Chordata; class Amphibia; order Caudata; family Salamandridae; genus Lissotriton; species Lissotriton vulgaris. The sequence goes on from NC_141697.1 coordinate 483,065,438, forward strand.
CTTGACCAAACAGTAGGCCATAAAATGGGTAACCATCCGGTAATCACATACAGAAGGGCAAAAAATCTACAGGATCAGCTGGTCCACGGCCATTTTCAAAAGACCATCAAAAAGAAACAATGGCTACAAACTAGAGGTTTCATCAAGTGCTACAATTGCAAAGTATGTGACATCGCAAAACCCACGAATGAACTAACAATGCCCAATAAGAAGATTTGGAAAATCAGAGAATGCATACTTGCAATAGTAAATACACAATATATATGATTGAATGCCCATGTAAATTGAGATACATCGGCAGCACTATTTGTGAGTTAAAAAAACGCATTCTGGAACATGTGCGTGCAACGGTTCACAAGGACAGGAGTAACGCTGTTGCCAAGCACATGGAGGCCAATCATGATGGAGACTGGAAACAACTACGTTTCTGGGGACTGGAAACGATGGCCCTATCTGACAGGGGGGGCAACAATGAAAAACTCTTACGACGTAAGGAGTCCAGGCACATACTGGCCTTTAGAACAATGAATCCATTGGGCCTCAACCAATCGGAAGAACTATACATACATCTTTAAGGAAGTCTAATGTACAGTCAAATGTAAATATTGTGTCTCTACTGGTCATCTCGCTTATCATGTAATTATCATTTTTTAGCCATTTTTTAGCAATTAATTTCCACTCAGTTCACCTTTCCCCACCTTTGGATACATCATACTCACATGTACCATATGCCTTAATACAAAATTGGCCCACTGGAGGGCAGTATTTGTTAATTACGTTATAGAAATATATAAATCTAATTATTCCTGTCAAACCACATATTATAGTATTATGGGAACTGCATGTATAAAAAATCGGTTGAATCACTACTTTTGAAAAGTCTAAAATGTTTGAAAACCAATTAATTTTGAAATGTTTGAAACCAACTACAAGTCCCATAATGCAACCTATGTAAAAACAAATGACAACTGTTAGTACACACCCAGTAAGGGGCGTGACTTAGGTTCCAGGAAATGTTTCAAAACATGTGAGTGCACACACACAAACTGACCGTGATCAAGACAGCGGACGCTGTCGAAACGGGTTGGTTATTTTGTTTTGACCCCATGGATGAATAAATCACTTGAAGAAATTCAATTGTAGCGTGGTGCTGGGCTCTGCTTGAATTGCGACTCCACTGTTTCCCTCGAGGCGGGGAATCTTGTTGAAATAAATAACAGTTGGGCTCAACTGCGGGAGCGACGCGACCACATTCAGCAGCGCCTACACGGGAAAGGAGAGAGCCATATGGTAGATATATATATATATATATATATATATTAATACCACACCAAACTTCACCATCCAAGAAGGCGCTGACTCCGTGTATCTCAGTTCAAGATTTTTATTGCATATCAACTTCTGCTCAGACGCGTTTCGGCGGCAACCTCCGCCTTGCTCACTAACGTCTGACTAAACAAAATGACACTTATATACATGTTTTTAACCAATCACATGTGTCAATATGGTCATACTTAATTGGCACTCATTAGTTTCCATGGCAATCATATGTTACACCCCATCAATTTGTATGTGTTTCACACTTCTATGGCGTTTTAGAATACATAACGTTGTTTCTAATATTGTAAAAAATAGGCACGTATTAAATATATACAAATAGTAAAGAAAGGTGCATTTCTAACATTCTGTTTCTTGTTTATCCCTTTATCACTGTTTGAATGTTCTTGGCGGGAGAAAACCTCCGTTTTCGGTGTTTGTTTACATGTTAATGGTGTCATGATTTTGCTGGCCTATCAGTTGAGGAGGTGTGTTCCCCTACGGCCCCTGATTGGTTACCCGGATACTGTCATTTCTCAAAAGGGTTCTGCCTATTCAGGCATCGGTTTGTTAGTCTGGTTGGCAGGGGCAGAGCACTTTCCCCGGTAACAGACGATCGTTCGTGATTCTAGTGAGTAATGACCTGTTTGTTCCGTTTCAGTCTGCTCGGGGTTTATTTAGCCTGTGCTACGAGGAACTTCCCATTGAACTATTAAGCCTTCGTTCTCTGGGACCAAGACCGCTGTTTCATACGAATTGTGATCACAGCGTCTCGAGTGTTTATTTAATAAAAACCAACATATAGTTTTCCCGCTTTAGAGAGAAATATTGTCGTTTTGCGTTAGTGCGCGTTAAATCTCCCTCTAAAAGTGATTCATCTCGGGAAGTGAAATGCCTGCGTGCTAGCTGTGCCATTAGGGGTGAGTTATTGCCAATTAGTCAAAAGGAAGTTCCTATGACTATGTGATAAAATATGTGATGATTCTCACATATTTACGTGTGCTGTTTAACAACGTTAAAGGTACTTGGGAAAGAGAGAGCGGACGCTGCTTCTATATATGGACGCTTAAAGCTTCATCCGCATTAAGCCCTACAGGGATTTTGGAATTGAGTAAAATTATATAACGTGATTCCAAACGACGCAATGCAAGTTTGCGATTGCCTCCCCTCAGATTTTTTGGGACACTATCCAGTACGCAATATGTCAAGCCTTTTGCATCACCACCATGTACTTCGTGGATATGTCTCGCAACAGGGTATGCTGGGTCCTTGTTGGTTATTGCCCTAAGATGTTGCAGCACTCTGACATGCACTGGGTGAATGGTTGATCCCACGTACATTTTACCACATATGCATGTTAGGAGGTATACCGCATGGTCTGTTTTACATGTATAGTGATCCCTCAGAGTGTAGGGTTGTTTGCGGAAGGGTACTGTGATGCTGACTGTGTTTTTGCCATGAATGCAGGCTTTGCATTTCATGCATTTTTTAAAACCTTTTTGGGATTGGTACCAGGCTTTTTGTTTGGGTATTTCTGGGGCATTACAAACCAATTGTTGTCGCATGGATTTTGCCTTTCTAAAAGACATTAGTGGCCTTTCACCCACTGTTTTGCCTATGGTTGCGTCATTTTTAACCAATGGCCAATGTCTTCGAAGTATTTTACGAAGATTGGCTTGGTGACGATTATAGCCTGTGATTAGCCTGGGTGGTTGTCTGTCCGGTGTGGATGTCACAGACTCCACTTCTTTTGTGAATAATAAATCCAGGCGGGTTTTGGAATTACATTTTGTTTCTGCAGCCTTGCATGTCTCATCTGTGTACCCTCTTTTTTTCAGTCTTGTAAAGAGATTAGTTTTTGCATCAGTTAACCCCTCTTTTGTGCTGCAATTGCGAGTCATCCTAAGGCATTCTGCGTATGGGATCGACTGTATTAGTGGTGTTGGGTGGAAGCTGTTCGCATGGAGGATTGTATTGCCCGCAGTGGGCTTACGGTATGTGCGTGTTTGTATTTTCCCATTCTCTACAAATAGCTCCACATCTAAAAACTGAATGCTTTCTTTGCTGGCATTGCACGTAAATTTTAGATTTAGTGAGTTCTCATTCAACTGTTCTGTGAAGATATTGGCACTTTCCACACTCCCCTCCCACAAAATAAATATGTCGTCTATAAATCGTTTATAAACAATTACATTATTCTCCAATGTCTCCTTGTGTAGGTTCTTAAGTACCTGCTCCTCCCACCAGCCCATATGCAGATTCGCATAGCTGGGGGAGAAGCATGTACCCATGGCTGAACCCTGGATCTGTTTATAAAACAACTTATCAAAGATAAAAGTATTATTTGTGAGACACCACTCAGTCATTTCCAAAATCATTGCAGTATGCTTGTACTGGTTCATAGGTCTTTTTCCCAAAAAATGTTTTATGGCATTTAGTCCATCTTTGTGTCTAATGCTGGTATACAGCCCTTGGACATATATATATAACACTAATAAACACTCAGATAGACTGGATGATGTCAGCAGTGACGTCATTTGAGATGTCATCAGTGATGTCTTTGACCATGTCATGATTGATGCAATATGTGAGGTCATAAGCAGTGCATCGCAGGGGCGCAAGTTACAGTTACCTCAATAGGAGCATCCTGTCAGTTGATTCCCTTGTCTTCTACTGCAGCCTCCCAGAGTGTTCTAAAGAACAACTAGAGCGCTAACAGTCTTTCTTATGACAAACATATGGCACACCTTTAGCCATCTTGATTTAAATAAACTGGTAAAATGTAAAACATTTAATTTAAGAAGACAAAAATGAGGGATTTCATTTTGTCTTAGAATATATGGTTAGTGCTTCAGAAAAAAAAGTTGACTAGAGGGCTTGGCTGTAGGCCCGGGACTGCAGCCAACCCCCACCACACAAAGTCAAAGGCTAGACACAGCATTGAGTTAGTTGCACTAAGTGGTTGAATTTATGTATGGTATGCATTATTACTTATGTTAAAAAACCTAGGAATTTACCAAAAAAACAAACATTAAAGTAACTTTATAGCTAGGTGAAATGTTCAGTAACAATGTAACATTTTAAACTCTAAGTTAACTATACTCGCACTCTCACCATGCACTGCTATTTACCCCACATATTTCATCAATCATGACATCTTCTAAGACATCATTTACAATATAACATTTGTAATTAACTTATTATTGAGAAAACTCAGCATTGAAGAGGCACAGGTTATAGTTATCTTGGGGCACAAGTTACTATAGATAACTATAAATATAACTGGCGAATTTCTGTGGTTTTTAGAGTTTAAAAAATTATGTTGTTATTGAACGTAGGTCTTAGTTTCCTGTGGAAAAGCGTTTTTTGACTTCCTATAACTTTAGTGCCATTTGACAAATCTTAACAACATTTTCCATAAAAAGTCTCAAGTTGGGTCTCGTGCCTGAAAAGTTTCAAGGTAGTCCTCTAAGTGGGTGCAGAGAAAAAGGGTAGCCAATAAAAGTGCATTTTCAATGCTAATTCCCATGGGGTTTTTGAACACACTTACAGCCCAAACTACTGGATGAATGATAAAATATTTGGCAGAAAGATAGCTCTTTTTTCAGAAAGAGCTGTTTTTCTGATTTGGTGTTCATCAGTTTGGTAGTTTTTGAGATATTAAAGAAAATCCAAATTTGTATATCTATGGTTACGAATACTGAACATGTAGTGAAAACCTGTGCCAACAGGAATGGCGTGATTGACTGGCCACAACCTGTGTAGAACCTTGCGACTGCCATTTTATGTAACTGAACATAGTCTCCAGGGCTGAAAAAGAAGACTGAGAAAGATCGAAGGGGTCAGAGTGTTTGTTGGACCCTTTATGTGTATAACGCATCAGAAAACGTTTTTTTCTACATCCGATATTCGCAAATTCATCACGACACTTAGCGCAGCACTCCCATGTACAGTTGCAACATATTCACAAATATTGCAGAAAATAAAAAAAGTGCATTCACACACTCATTCAGAAACACTCACACTCACTAAGGCACTCATTCACAGACGCACACACTCTTACACTTACTCACAAATCTACACAGGGACTTGTGCACTCACTTACAAACCCACTCAGAGACTCCTACTCACAATCACAGGCCCACTCAGAAACTCACACACCCACTCACAGGATCACTCATATACTAGCATACCCACTCACAGACCGACTCAAACACTGACTCACCCACTTGCAGACCTTCTCAGTCACACACATAGCCACTCACAGACCCTCCCACACACTCATGGACACACACACATACTCTCTCAGAAACCCACGCACCCACTCACTGACCTACTAAGAGACGTATGCACCCACTCACAGACACACAGAGATACTCATGCACCTACTCAAAGACCCTCTAAGAGACCCACACATACACTCACAGACCTACTCGGACACTCACATACTTACTAAAAGACCCAGTCACAGACCTACTCATGCACCCACTCAGACACTCACACACCCACTCACAAACCCGCTCAGAGATTCATGCCCCTACTCACAGACCCACCTGCACACGCACATGCCCACTCACATACCCACTCAGAGACTCATGAACCCACTCACAGACCAACTTAGAATCTTATGCACCCACTCTCAGACTTAATCAGAGACTCGTGCACCTACTCTCAGACTTAATCAGAGACTAATGAACCCAATCACAAACCCAAAAACTCAAGCAGCGACTGACAGACCCACTCAGGGACTTATGCACCCACTCACAGACCCACTCATACACTTACATACCCTCTCACAGATACACACAGACACTCACAGATCTTCTCAAACTCATGCACTCAGTCACAAACACTGTACACACACCTAGTCAGATACACAGAGTAACTTAGATAGTTGTGAATTTTAGATATGCTGGTTTCTATTGAATGTCTGCTTTTGTTATGTGAATTTATAACGTATTCACAAATTTGAAAATGAATTCTTAAAATAAGAGATTTTAAAAGAAAATGAAACAGTGTTTGGGAAGCAGAGTGGCTCTGAGAACAACCTTTGTGTTTATTGTGTTTAGGTGATAATTACACATAAAACTGGATGCAGAGTTTCAAGTTGTTGAGGAACACCCTTCGGCCTTTCTCTTTGAAATCAAATCCATCACTTCTATCTTAGATATTTAAAGCACTTAAAAATGATATAGGGATGTCAAAAATTAGAAATAGAATGAAAAAAAACCTTAGAAATTCACTGAAAAAACAAAAGTTACAGGCATCTTATTGCTTTGAAATTTAGTTAAATAAACCACAGAAATTCACTGAAGAAAACAAAGGTTACAGGGACATTATAGTTAAGAAATAGAATTGAAAACCCCCTTTTAAATTCTCTGAAGAGCCAAAGTTTACAGGGATGTTGTAGTTAGGAAAAATCATTTAAAAAGCTTTCAGAATTCACTGACAAGAACAAAGGTTACAAGTATGGTATAAATAGCCTCAGATTTCACTAGCAAAAAAAACCAGTGAAATTCTGAAGTTATTGTTACCTGAGCTAGCTATAACTTATGCCACTGTAATGCACTGCTTAGGACCTCACATACTATATTACTCATGACATGGTCAGTAACATCACTGATGACATTACAGATTATATCTCAAATGACATCACTGATTAAATCACTGATGACATCATCCACAGAACCATTCACACACCCACCCACTCACTTTCCTATACACATACCCATTCACAGACCCATATAACTACTCACACACCCACTCACTCCTGTATAGAAACCCTCACACACCTTTTCATTTGTTCATGCAGCCACTCACACAACCACTCACTTACCCATACTACTCACACAACCACATATACACCCATAGAGTCACTCACACAATCACTCACTTACCTATAAAGCTACTCATACCCTCACTTATATGGCTGAGATACCCGCCACCCCCTCTCAACACAATCCCCAAGGAATGGGAAACCGGAAACGGTTCTGAACTTTTGGAAGACGGGAGGGAGTTACCCTCCCGGCCGTATTTATTAAAATATGAAACAAAATTAAAACATTAAAATAACAGTTTCATATTATGTACAATTTCATTTCCACATTGCGATGTTTGGCTAACCTTAACATATTCTCTAATACAAAGGTTCACCTAGCCGAACTAACAGCCTACCAAACATTTAACTTGAAATTGTACATCCTGACGTTTAAGGGCCAACGGCAAGGTCGTAACCGGTGTCAGATCCCTAAACCAGAAATATCCCCCTCACTTGTGAGGGGCGACCGCACAGAGGCGTACCTCACGTGCATCTACCAATTTCCCTTGACTTGACGGGGGCCCCAATAAACTCGACGCCATTTAAAGGTCGTCCGAGGACTCGTGTGAGGTATCTAGAAGGTAGCGTAAACCCCCTCCCAAACCCCACACAACTTACCACATCTGCCGTCGCAGATGTCCTGGCCCCGGGAAATTCCCCAGGAGGGGGCTGTAGCCCCTCCTACCCAGGAAGGGGCCTTGACCGCCTTTCCTTTCCTTTCGGCGGCCCATCCTTAGAAGGGACCGCCTCCCCGTTGAGGGGCCAATGGCCACCTCCCTCGAGCGCTCCCATCCGTAATGGGTGACGCCCCCCCATAGGGATCTTCCAATTACTGCTCACCGATCATGACCTTACCGCCCGACCAAAATAAATACGACAATTCTAACTAAATTACTAAATGACTAAATTACTAAATGACAGTAATAATTACCACTTATTAAAAGCATGATTACTGATCAACACTAGTGCAGAATTCCTTTATTTGCAAAACATACTACACATTGACCATTCTTTATTGCATATTCAAAGTTATCACGATAATCATCACAACCTGCAAGAAATAGAGTTACCACATCAAACTTTATTCAAAAACCACTTGCTGTCCTCAGGGGCTGGTGGGTGGGTCAAAATTGGCTCTTCGTTCCGTCTCGAGCTCACGTGCAGCGAGGAGGTGCAGCTTCAGAGCACAGGAACAAGAGGATGCTTTCTTGGCTTGTTGCTCCTTTTATCCATCTTCAGGGCGGGCGTAAACCCGCCCCTGCCTGCCCCAAGGGCGTGGCCGGCCGCGTCAGTGTCTAGGCCAGCCCACTCTAGGGCGGGAAAAAGGCGCGCCCCGGCTACGCCGCTACGGGCATACCAGCCGAGCCTCGCCTCCCGCCCAAGATGGCTTCCCGGGGGATCGTGGTACTCCGCCATACGTTCGGGGGGACCGAATGGTCGCCCCTTTCCATATGGCTGAGATACCCGCCACCCCCTCTCAACACAATCCCCAAGGAATGGGAAACCGGAAACGGTTCTGAACTTTTGGAAGACGGGAGGGAGTGACCCTCCCGGCCGTATTTATTAAAATATGAAACAAAATTAAAACATTAAAATAACAGTTTCATATTATGTACAATTTCATTTCCACATTGCGATGTTTGGCTAACCTTAACATATTCTCTAATACAAAGGTTCACCTAGCCGAACTAACATCCTACCAAACATTTAACTTGAAATTGTACATCCTGACGTTTAAGGGCCAACGGCAAGGTCGTAACCGGTGTCAGATCCCTAAACCAGAAATATCCCCCTCACTTGTGAGGGGCGACCGCACAGAGGCGTACCTCACGTGCATCTACCAATTTCCCTTGACTTGACGGGGGCCCCAATAAACTCGACGCCATTTAAAGGTCGTCTGAGGACTCGTGTGAGGTATCTAGAAGGTAGCGTAAACCCCCTCCCAAACCCCACACAACTTACCACATCTGCCGTCGCAGATGTCCTGGCCCCGGGAAATTCCCCAGGAGGGGGCTGTAGCCCCTCCTACCCAGGAAGGGGCCTTGACCGCCTTTCCTTTCGGCGGCCCATCCTTAGAAGGGACCGCCTCCCCGTTGAGGGGCCAATGGCCACCTCCCTCGAGCGCTCCCATCCGTAATGGGTGACGCCCCCCCATAGGGATCTTCCAATTACTGCTCACCGATCATGACCTTACCGCCACAGGCCGGATAGTTGACCGGCTATCCGGACCCCCCACAGCACTCCTGCCTAAAGGTCATGTCATAAAGTCTTCAGCCAAGCTATCAGGTCTCCTATGAGTAACTCGTTCCCCATCCGGGACAAATGAACACCATCCCCCAAATACATACTGTCCCCTTTAATACAACCATGCGAAACAGAATGCAGTGTACTTGAACGGAACAATCTACTCACTTTATTATTAATTTTCCTTACTGAATGATTCAGAGCAGAAACCGAAATAGCCCCCCGCCACACTTTCCGTGGAATCATATGGGACCATGCAATTGTGCACCCTGGAACTCTTCTCGCTAACCAACTTACAGTGGAAAGCATCCCCTCAAGAAGAAGTCGTCTACCAGTGGTCACCAAATCGTTGCCCCCGAGATGTACTATAACTACAGATGGCGGTGACCTCGTCCGCCCTAACAAGCCCTCGAAATATGATTGAAAATGGTCAATACAGAGCCCGCCCTTTCCGTAGAAGGACACACTGTACCCGTATTCCCCAGCCACGTGAATCGTGTCACCTGCTTTGAATACGTCCGCGGCACGCCTCACGTATGAGTGGCCCACGACCCACACCTCCTTTTTCACAGCCGGTGATGTCTGACCGCTGGCCCCCCGGTGTCGGGTCGACTGCACAGTTCGCCCCGCCTCGTAGGCTCGCGCAACTGAAAACCAAACAAAAACAAGAAGCGTGAGTACATCATTACAGCTTCACAACATGTGCAACCGCACATACCTCTTATAACAGTTCGAGGACCAACGCCCCACACGTTTTACTTGTTCAACACTCAGACCCCTGGCTGTAGCCTCTGTAGCAGCCCCTATCCGAAAGGAATGGGTCCCAAACTCGCCGGGGTTCAAGCCCGCGGCCGAAATCGACATCGCAAGCACCCGCTGAAACTGAAACCTCGTCAGTGGGGTGGCGTCAGCGTGTCTCAACAAGGTCCCCCCCCATGATGCCACCCTTTGCGCTAAATATTCCTCTACGCACACCACAGGGCACATGGAAGACCCGGGAATCCTTTGTATGATTATGCAGTCCCCAATCGCACCCTGATCGGTCTTGGACCTGACACACGCGACAGTCATTGTCTCCCCCCTGACCCGAACGTGCTCTCGGCACAGTCCCCCCATGGCATCCTGCTTGTTCTTCGCCACTAGTTCGCTTACCCGCATAGCCCCATGGAATGCTAGCACAAAAGCGGCTCGGAATAACACTGTTTCATACTGGGATGAACACGTTGCAGGAAGTACAGATAACAACAGAGCCAACCTATCCAGACCTATCGGGCGCCTTTTATCTACTCTGCGACCCTCAAGGCGTTGCCACCCACGTAGCGCTTTTTGCACAACGAAAGACGCAGTCGGGTCCTGGATCCCATGAGCCCTTGCCATAAAGGAAATGGCGGCCCGATGCCTCTGGGCCGTAGCCACTGATCTGCCTGCCTGATGTAAAGACAGCAGCAATTTTACTACTAGCTCTTCCTGGCCCCAAAGCTCTCCCCTAGCCGCCCCCAAAAAGGCCCAATAGGATCGGAACGCCCCTTCATATGCCTTCCTTGTCCTGGGTGCTAAACTCTCTCCCACGAGGTTCTGTAGTTCGGGGCACCGAGAGACCAGAGAGCTTCGGGAAAGGGTGCCGCCACCGGGTCCGCTGTGGGCAGAAAACCCCAGAAGGCCTGCATACGAAAACGAGAAAGCACATCAGCCGCTTGATTCATTACCCCCGGGACATGTCTTGCCTTAAATAGCACGTTCAATTGCATACACAATAACACAATTTCTTTGAGCAATCTCAGAATCCATTTGCATCGTGCTGCCTGGCTATTGATGCACTCAACCACGGTCATGTTATCAGACCAAAATATCACAGAGTGATCTCTGAAACCCTCAGGCCAAGTTTTCAGGGCCACCAGAATGGGAAAAAGTTCAAGAAAGGCTATGTTACTTGTCAGCCCACACTCATGCCACCATAACGGCCATTTTTGAGCCGACCATTGTGTGCCGAATATGGCGCCAAAACCAATGCTCCCAGCCGAATCTGTCCACAGCCCCAGCTCCTCGGAGGACACCGCCGGTTTATTCCAGACGATTCGACCATTGAAATCCGCCAGAAATGCCAACCAAATGCGCATGTCCTGGCGAACCTCTGCCGATAGCCTCGTGCGATGATGACCCTCCTTCAGGCCGACCATGGCCTGAGCGATCGAGCGGGAAAAGGGGCGGGCCATCGGCATTACTCTCAGGGCAAAATTCAGCTGGCCCACCAATTGTTGTAATTGATGCAGTTTAACCTTAGACTCACTAATACACGTTTCCAGGGATGCCCTGAATCTTAACACCTTTTCTCTCGGTAATCGAAAACAACCTTCCTCTGAGTCGAGCTCGATCCCCAGGAACTCGAGGCAAGTCGAGGGACCCACAGTCTTACCTGGTGCCAATGGCACACCAAAATGCTTCATTAAGACACAAAATTCAATCAAAGCCTGTCCACATTCTGGATCCCCGGCTGCCCCCAGAAACAAAAAGTCATCGAGATAATGCATAACATGTTGAAAACCCGTCATCTTTGTGAAGACCCATTGCAGAAAACAACTGAACTTTTCAAAATAGGCACAAGATATAGAGCAACCCATCGGCATACATCTATCCATGTAATAGTGACCCTGAAACATGAAACCAAGGAGACGCTGATCGTCTGGGTGTACCGGGAGCAACCGGAACGCTGACTCAATATCAGATTTGGCCATCAGCGCACCGGGCCCTAGGCGATTCAACATGGCAACGGCCTCATCGAAAGATGCGTACCGCACCGAACACACTTCCGGGTCTATCGCATCATTCACGGACAGACCACGTGGGGCTGATAAATTATGTATCAGCCGAAACTCACCCGGGTCCTTCTTGGGGACCACCCCCAAAGGGGAACAAACAAAGTTAGCACATGGTGGCACATCAAATGGACCGGCGACTCGACCTCGAGTAACCTCCTTCCCAATCTTTTCCTGTACTACGGTCGTATGTTGCAAGACCGACAGTTGGTTCTTACATTTTTCTACACCCTGAAAATCCCCCACTGGGATGCGGAAACCATATGAAAACCCGTTCCGCAACACCCCAGCGGAAGCATGATCCGGGTATTCGTTGAGCCAAGGAATCATTGCCATGGTATCAATCGGAGTAGGTAAAGGCGCCCCTCGGACTATTTCAGACCTGTTTGGCGCTTCCCCTACCACCGTTATCACCCGTCTTGGCTCTGCACATGGACTCAGGATGGGATGGCTGCCCACACCCTCCACATTCGTGTCTAAACTTGCATGACCCCTGGGGCCTCGTACATTTACCCCTGTTAAAATTCCAACAAATCCCCCTTTTACCCGTGTTGCCGTTTGGCTTCGAGTGGTAGTCGTTACCTGTACCCGATCGAAAGGGTGTCCCAGCATATCGGCGGGAGGATTCACCCCCGCTACTCCCTACCAATGGTACCTTCAACATACCTGTACTCTCCATTTTTGACCATGAAACAGAGTCGTAACAATCCCAAGTCAAGTTCTTGTCGTGTTCTTTCGCTTTTCTAAAAATATTATCGTAACAGAACCACTGATTGCCCCCATATGATCCATAATACTCCATGATCCGTGACTGATAAATAGGCAATTCGGTCAGTAACTCGGGCCTACGTTCGCCCATGATGGAGGTAAAGATTCCCCATGCTCTGCCCCAAGTTCCAATGTTTTCGTCAACCTTAAAGGCGGCCATTTTTGCGCGCCAAACACTCGGATGCATGAGCTCCTTTTGGCTCTTAACATGCTCCATCTCATAATGGTCGGTAAGCAAAGAGAAAATGTTTACATACTCATCTGCCCACATCTTTTCCTTAATTGCCAGAGGAACATGCTGACCCACCTTTTCCCTTCGTGAAGGTGCAGACCCCTCCCTCGCAATCGGCAATGGCCGCTTACCTGAACCAGAAGCTGCATCTGCCGCTGGACCTGATCCTGTTGCTTTTCCCACCGCCGGAGACAGCGGGATAACTGGCGCTGGTGCCTTCACCGCCTCCCTAGTTTCACGCAGTTGTTTCATTAACACCCGTGCGTCGTCAGCCGTGGCGCCCTCGCTATCTTTCCCCAACCACGCTGCCAATTGTGCTGCTAACTCAGGAGGCATATCCTCCCCGGACACAGGAGTGACCACCACGGGAATCGGATTCCCCTCCCTCGGCACTGGAGTTGGCTCTTCAAGTGGGGTATCGGGAACCGGGGTGTCCCCCCCAGATGCCCCCCTTCTGGACCTCTTGCCTTTCCCTCCGGGAGCTGCTCCCGACAAAGGTCGTTTCGGTCCCCCTTCCCCGTCTTTAGCCGCCATCTGCTTCTTCAGATCGGTTACTTCTTTCATGAGCATACGGAGCATCTGGTCGGTAGTAACTCGCTTTCCGACTTTCTTAGGCATTCTCCGACAGGGTATCTGTAAGACAAAAAGAAAGATTACCACGCTCAAAATTGGCTCTTCGTTCCGTCTTGAGCTCACGTGCAGCGAGGAGGTGCAGCTTCAGAGCACAGGAACAAGAGGATGCTTTCTTGGCTTGTTGCTCCTTTTATCCATCTTCAGGGCGGGCGTAAACCCGCCCCTGCCTGCCCCAAGGGCGTGGCCGGCCGCGTCAGTGTCTAGGCCAGCCCACTCTAGGGCGGGAAAAAGGCGCGCCCCGGCTACGCCGCTACGGGCATACCAGCCGAGCCTCGCCTCCCGCCCAAGATGGCTTCCCGGGGGATCGTGGTACTCCGCCATACGTTCGGGGGGACCGAATGGTCGCCCCTTTCCATTCTCCTGTTTAGCCATTGACTGAGCCACTCACTCACTCATAAATGCACTCATGCACCCACTCACTCACCAAAATAGATACTCACACACCCAATCACTTACTTATACAGATACTAACATATGTACTCAGTCACCTAAACAGTCACTGAGGCAAGTACATACTCACCCATACAACCACTCACAAACTAACTTGTGCATATAGCCACTCACCTACCCACTCACTCACCTCTATACCACTCATGCACTTGCTCAACCATACAGCCACCTATTTAGTCTTTCACATACCCACTCACTCATCCATACACCACTTACACACCCACTCATTCACCCAGACAGTCACTCACTCACCCGTACAGCCACTCACTTACTCATACAGGTACCAAAACACCCTCTCACTCACCTACCAGTCTCTCACATATCCACTTATTCATCCATATTCTACTCACCCACACAGCTACTTACTCACACATACAGCTACTCACAGCCCCATGAATTCACACATACAGTCACACACACACACACACACACACACACACTCACATGGATATACACAGTTACACTGACACTAACATAATCTATGTTTTTAGTAATACACTAATGAGTGAATCTATACTTTACTATACTATACTATATTAATTTAACTTTTGTGGTACCTTAGTATATATGTTTAATATTCATAAACGTTTGGAAACCACTCATAAATAATTGATGATGTCATCGGTGATGTCATTTGAGATGTTATCAGTGATGTCATCAGTGATGTCACTCACCATGTCATGAGTGATGTAATGTGTGAGGTCATAAGAAGTGCATTGCAAGGGCATAAGTTATAGTTAGCTCGGGTAACTATAACTGCTGAAATTCACTGATTGTGTACGAGTGAAATCTGAGCCTAACTAAAACGTCCCTTTAACCTTTGTTTTTTCAGTTCATTTGTAAGTTTTTTAAAACTCTATTTCGTAACTATAACGTTCCTGTAACTTTTGCTTTCACTAAAAAAGGATCTAGCCTTCCTGTAATAAACTAGTGTATGATTTAAATTGTTCTAGGCGAAGTGATTCCAAACTTGATGCTAAAATATTAACTTTGGGCTTCCATTTGATGTTGGTCAGATCACTCTCACAATCTATCATGCAGAATGTAAGGAGTCAATGCAAGGTGACACACCGCTGACGATCCCTAATTTTTAGTTGTGCTGGCTCATCAGTGCCATCGCCTAAATTTGTAAAGCTCAGGAACTGCAGAGTAGCATAAACAATTTATCAGAGTTTCAGGAGCCAGCTGGTTTTGTTTTAAGAATGTATTGAGACATTCACTATGATGTATGAAGCTGCTGGGCCCATTAACTTCATTAATCACGTGGTAAGCACTTGAGGTGGAATTGGCTGGGCGACTAAAAGAACAAAATGTAAATGTGTATATCTAAAATCATTGCAATAACTGAACAAAGCGAAAATGACTGATTCAGTTACATTACTTGGATACACTAAAAAAAGAAATATGAACCCATCTTAATGAAAATTGGTCTCCCTCTTAAATGCATGCACTGTCCCCAGCAGCTGAGAAGAACAGCCTTCTCTGCATGTTGCACTGTGGCAAAGACAGGAAATAGAAGCCTTTGCTTCTCTGCACTCATTTAAAGGTATTCAGTTTGCTTGCTACAATTCTGCGCAAGATTTGCACAGCAACTGTTTCAAACATCATCAGCTACCATTGTCAGAGGATTAATTAAAAATAAATTAAATATAAAAAATAAAACAATTTCAAAATGCATATCAAATAAATACATAATAAAATATAAAAAGCACTCTTGTTTTCTAAGTCTTAAAACCATTTACGTTTAGAGCACACTCATGGGTAATAAAATGTAGGAAACTGTTGGCCTTTTCAAGAAAGATTTTTTGCTGTAAATGCTGTTGTGGTAAAATTAAAAAAGGAAATTCCAAAAGGTGTTAAACTGCTTTTTAAAAGTAAGCTAACTGAATGATAGAAAGAAAAATGTGTTTCATGAAATTTGCAGCACTCTGTACTCCACAAAAAAGGCATGGGAAAGAAATACTGATAGGCCCAGTCAAAGTCAAATTCCAGCAAAAGTAAAATCTACACCTTAGCCAAGCTACTAGTTGTTTTACAATGTCCAATAACGTAAAGATCCTGACTGAGATCATATAGGATTATTGCTAGATAGAGAATTAGCTGACAATAATTATTATATTGTGAACTAACGAAGGCTAAAAAAGAAAAGACCTGATGATATTGTCCCAGTAATTTGGAGACTTGGGGCCTCATTTATGAGGCTGTGCGTCACTTTTACGCTGCCGGTGCATCACTTTTTGTGACGCACCAGTGGCGTAAAAAAAGCACCTGGTTGCGCCATATTTACAAAGTGACGCATCTAGATAGATGTGTCACTTTGTAAACCCCTGCGCCACTTATACCAGCGCCAGGTATAATGTATGCAAAGGGGGCATTTTGACGCAAGAAAGGGTCATGGAAGTGACGCAGTGAAATCTATAAGATTTCACTGCACCACTTCTAGGACACAAATGCATCAAATTCTTACGCCTGCCTGACAGCAGGCGTAAGACTGACGCAGGCCCTTTGTGAAAGGACACATTGCTGGAGTTGCGTCACTTTTGTGACACACTCCAGCAGTGCGTCACTTTTGCGCCTACAGATACGTCAGAAATACTGACGTATCTGTAACTCCTTGCACAATGATGCATCATACTGTAAATATGACGCATCAGTGGTATCGCAAGGAGGGCGAAATGAAAAGTGACGCATCGCTGTTTTCACGCAGCGATGCGTCACTTTTCATAAATGAGGGCCTAAGAACTTTATGAGATTTGAAAGTCCAGTATTTCGCATCTATGCTAAAATCATGGAAGACTATGGTGAAAAGTTGTTTTTTCGGATTGGATGGCTGACCACCATAGGTAATAATGTCACTATTCATGTTAGGTCCAGTAAAGGTTTCAGCAATTTAAACCCAAGCTCCAGCCATGGTAGGAATGGGTCAGAGCAGGCAGGCTTTACTTATGAAAACGTGTAAAGCATCTAGAAGTACCAAACAGTTACAAAGTTTAAATCATAACAAAAATCCCACTCTGTAAAGAAATGTCTCTTTTTGCATGATCACCCCCAAGATTTTGGACTGAGGCTGTTGGTATTTTGACTCTGAGAATACACAGAGTCTTGTTAAACAGGAACTTGTGCCAGTGCTTCAACCATTAAAAGTTATATGTTCTATTGCTTTACCCCCAATTGGCATACGTTAAATGTCCCTTCTGGGCTACAGCACTTATTGTGCCACAACAAGTGTGACACAGCCAAGCAATACTCTAAGCCTTCCACTTCCAACTGGCAGAGCAGTTTTTAAACTGCTAACTCGACTTTGCCATTTAAACCAATGCCAAAGCCCAAACTTTCCATTTGAATATTTATAGATTACCCCTAAGGCATACCTACTGAGCCCCTAAGCAAAGGTGTGAGCCCTAAAGGCGAGCTTTAAAAAGAAAGCCACCTTTGAAGGGCAAATGGTAGTCACACACAGAAGGGGCTGCTCTTTTATTTTAGCAGCCAGGCTGCCATCTCCGGCGGAGAAGGACTCGTCATTGTGAAACCGTTTTTTTGGAGGGAGCATAGCCCCCAGTTAGCAATACCTCTGTGTTAGGCTAGGAGCTCCACACACCAAGAGAAGGGTTCTCCCATATCGGAATTGGGTAAAATAATGCAATCTGGGTTACCTAGATGCCACACTCCCCAAGAAGCTGTCATTAGGCAGGAAGGGACCTGTTACCCCATTGACAGTCGCAACATTCCCCTTGGCTCGTAGTGGGCATAAAAGTGGCACCCCTGTCACCCGGACAATAGATAACGTCTGGACTCAAGAGAGGACCAAAAAGGACTTCACTGCTGTTCCGTGGAATCACCAAAGGCTGGAGTGTGCCTCTTGAATCTTGGGCTAGCAAAGAAAGGACTGTGCCTGTGGTGTCCGGCTTGAGGCAATATCGTCTCCAAGCAACAGAGAAGGTGACTCCAAAAGTCAGTTGACTGATTCCCTGTTACAACCATGGGGCCATAAAATCTGAGAAGCCTTGCCCTTTGAGAGTCCTGCACCAAGAAGCTTGAATGCAGCTGGATGCAAAGGCGTGGCCTGGGAGACCACACTCCACACCTCAACCCAGGAGCGTCATCACAGTGCAGTTTAGTTGCCCAACACAGAGGTTACTTCTTGTTAAAGGGAACCACTTGCTTTGATGGATCCGGAGACCGGCAGATGGGTGGCATCTGGTTTTGTGCTGGACCTCATCCAGACTTCATGGAACATTGAGCCGTTTGGCCAAAGATGCCCCTCTGTGTTAGTAGACTAAGCAGTAGCCACAGGAAGAACCCGCCCCCCTCATTGGCTCAGCATCCTTGAGTATCTTCAGCATCCTGCATCCATTGATTCAGAACCGCTTCATTGACTTCTATTGCAGTTCGTCCAAAGGACCTGGAGCTATCCTGAGGGA
Source organism: Lissotriton vulgaris (assembly GCF_964263255.1). Taxonomy (NCBI): domain Eukaryota; kingdom Metazoa; phylum Chordata; class Amphibia; order Caudata; family Salamandridae; genus Lissotriton; species Lissotriton vulgaris. Next base: position 483,084,134 of record NC_141697.1, read on the forward strand.
CTGCTTAAACTGTGAGGTAACTGTTTTGCTGGCCTGGACTGTTCCCTGTGAAGGACTCCCTGTCAGAGTTGGTTCCCCTTAAGAGTGCAAACATAGCACTTTTAAATTCACTTGTTCTGGCTAACCCTAAGCTGGTAGTTGCTGTAGATGTATTGCTTCTAGTGAGATGCTATAGTTTATTGCCGCTTTGAAAAATTCAATCTCCTAAACCCTTTGGTGGACTTTTGTTGTTGAGGTGTTGATTTAAAATGAAAAATACGATCTTTTTTTATAAATTGCTGTCAGATTTTGATTGTGTTGCATTTTCTTCTTATTGAACTGTTTTGGTATTCTAAATTCTTTCCACTTTTTCCTTTGATATAACCTAACTGTTCTGAACCACAGGTACTAAGAACTGAGCTAAGGTTTTACAAACTAACTTACCTGGAACTGTTACAGAATTGTGACTGTATTACACAATGAGGTCTCACAACCAGTCCTTGTAATAAAGCACTTTCCTCACACTCTCTAATGTATTAAAATCGAAAATAAGTTAATGGACAAAATGACACCAAAACAACAAAATCCCAATCAGGGGAACTAGAGATAAAAAAAAGTCCTTGAAATTAAGCGTCAACTGCGGTCAGCTGGTTGCACTTGACTGGTACCTAGGTACAGTTTAAATACAACTGTTATAGTGCCCAAGTCGGATACAGAAACCAAGTTTGTCCCTGTGAGAAGTTTTAACTTCTGATTTAGTTTCAGAAAGGGAAGTTAAAAATCCCCAGCAGGGCAAGCCAGTAGGCTCTGGCTAAAAAGGGCTTCACGATGCTAGATTACCATCAGTTGAGGTCCAGGTGCAAACACTGACCTTTAGCGGGAAATCTCTGAGTTAAAGAACTAAATAATTCAAGTCTAAGGACAGTCCCTCACCATCTGGATATTTTTGGTGCCTTTGTCTGGTAAATATATCTATGTTCAGATTTAGGGCTTGATTTAGATATGCCCTATGTGATTTATATGTCAGCGAATGGGATACACAGTTGTGACAGAGTAACCCATCCGCCAGATTCTAAATCAGGCCCTTAGTCACTTCTTTGAACTCTGATACCTTCAGGAGAGCTCGGCTGCAAGCTATAGCTGAACAGGGGTCCACGAGGCCTGACAAACTTTCTGCAACATTACAGTAAACTGATTTGCTGCTGCATAAAAGCAATAGCAACCTAAATCTTTAACCCCTTCCACGCTCATGACGAGCTGGGCTCGTCATGGCGTAGCCTCCTCGCACGCTGATGCCGAGCCCAGCTCGTCATGAAGCATGGGATTTTGAAAATCTGAGCATGCAAGCAGAATTCTCTGAGCGCGGATGCGGTTAACCCAGCTGCTACACACCTTTGCCGGATTGACTTGACGGGTTTGATCTGTTCCTCTGGAGGTCTTTGAAGGAAAAAAGCTTATAAGTCTCAGGTTTTCAGGATGTTAAGTGGACTTTGATACTGCTAGGGGTACCAGGACTTAATGAACAGCACTAGAGTGTCAAGATTTCTTATGTAAGAATCCACCAGCATTGTCCAAGGCAGGTCCAGTTAGAACTGGTCATCTGGGCTCTTCTGGGAAAAGGCTTCTAGAAGTTTGTTGTGTTCGAGTAGCTTAACAGGAGGTTAACCAATTGACCTTTGGAGTCCACTTATTTGTCCTGGAAACCAGTAGGAACAGGTCCAACCTTTCAGGTGACCTAATTGGTCTCAAAACAAGTACAGTCCTTCTTCTGCCTTCCATAGGTCCAGTAGTGTTTTGATAAGGGTGCCCAAGATCGCCAAATTAAAGCCTAGTACTAGCCTGTGGATGGGGGTGACTCCTGCCGTCTCCAAAATCAAAATGGAAGAGTTGCCAGGTGTAAACTGACCTTCTTGTGCATAGGATTCTGTGTGCCCTACAGCAGGCAATCACACAGTGACCCTGTATACTTAAATGTAAGATGGCAGAACCCTTCTTCCCCTATGTAAAGCTCCAGTGCCCTCCCCAGAAGTGTGGCAAGTGAAATGAGCAACCCATACCCTATGGTCACTTCTAGCCAGTTATGAGGTAGCTCCTCTCCCATGGGGATTGGTGCCTGCTTAATGAGGGAGACAAAAGAGGGCCTTGCACAGGTGTCAGCTAGCATTGTCCATTACAGGTAATGCCTTTTGAAGTTAATCAAGGTCATGGACAAAACCCAGGTGTTCCTCCTTACAGAGGAACAGAAAACCTCACCACACCCAAATCATTTATCTCAGCTCTAGGGCTAAGTTCCCATCTCATCAAGGAATTGATTATTCAGCTCATGGGTAACAGTTGAAAGTCATGCTGATGGTCTTCTAGAGACTTTAGGCAGGGAAACTGTAACTTTCTAAAAGTACCTTTTCAAAAATATGTATTACGAATCTCAATTTACCAGTGACTTGAACATGTAATGAATATTTTAAAAAGTTTAAGAATGAATAATATAGATGCTTTGTAGGTGGAGATAATATTTAAGTGTAACATTGTATCCCAATGCTTTCCACAGAATGGTTAACAGGGAAATTTGACTTTGTGGCCTTGTCACTGTAAGGGCATGTTTAACATTAAAGGCTAATACAAATAATGCATAATCCATGGTTTATATGCGTTTAATACTTCATTGTGACAAATTTATCCTTATTTTTTTTCATCACATTGGATTAAGTGAATTAGTGTATTCACACGCTGTGCATCCAGCGGACAAGTGGACATTTCATTTGCATTCTGTGTTTATAGAGAGGTTGTCACCCTTTCGCTGGTTGGCATGCATATGAGTGTACATTTTGATTCTTGGAATTATTGTGTAGATCAGGTGTGCGCTAACTGTTTTCAATGTACAGGGAGGCTCAATATCTCAACAAGTAAAAAAACTTGAGTTCATAACTAGGAGAGCGCTCAGTCAGCGCTTACATGCATCAGCATTAATACAGTATCATAAAGTTCAGTGTATACCACGCGGACTATGGTTACCTATCAAACCACTTTTGTAAAAATTTCAATGTAATAAATGTTTTATGGAAAAATAGCAAACAGATTCAAGACACAATTGAGGAAATTTTGCCATGATACAATAGATTACAAATCAAACGAGGTATACACCTGGGCAGAGGTGCATGCCCGTAGGAGACCTGCTCAAAAACCTACTTCATCCTCACAGGAATCAATGGTTTCTGATCAAGAAATGGAAGCAACACAGACTCCCTTGGAGGTTCAACAAAAAACAGCTGGTCCAAGTATGTTTTCAGGGGGATCCTTTTCTTCTGAATCATCAACAGCATCCCGGTCAATGCTTTTTTTAGCCAGCTGCCCAAGTTCAGGTCGCCCACCAGATCCAAGCAGTTTCCCAAAAAAAAACTAGGAGAAGTAAAAGAAATAGATGCACACAATCTAAGAAGCAAAGCCAAGACCTTATCATAAACATATCTTGGGTTCAATTGACAGAAGCTCAGCAACAATCTTTAAATAAAGGCACATCCTTTGTACCTGTATACTATACTAATGCTTTGGAAATTGATGTATCCACGTTTAGATTCATGAGGAATATACGCTTACGTAATTTCTTCACCAATGTATTACCCACATTGGACTCATCTCATTCTCTGAGTACTGACCAAGAAATACAGATCAAGGAAATTAAACTTAAGAGCACATACATGGCACCAGTGTCACACAAACTACTTGTAACATTTGAAACGTTGATTAAAAATGATTTAGCCAAACTCAACCTACTGCCCAAGTGAAATCTAACTTCACGAAATTTGAGGCACACATCAACCATCTGGCCAATGACTCTATATTAATGTTTCAGATGGCTGACAAGGGCGGCACCTTAGTCGTTATGGACACTGTATTTTATGAGAACAAGGTGTCTGAACATCTAAGATTCTAACACTTATATCAAACTCGATCGGAATCCCACACAAGAAATTTTAGCACCTTTAAACAGGATTCTAGAGAATGCTGTGGATATGCAGTTGATTTTCAACAACACTTACAAATTTCTCAGTGTTACACATTCCAGGCAACCACGATTTTACATGCTACCCAAAGTGCACAAAAGTTTGGAAAACCCTCTCTTTCGACCTATTGTATCCGGGTGTGACTCTATTTTTGCACAGGCAGGTCAATATGTTTTTTTTTTACAATCTTTTGCACAAATATGGAAAAGTTACATTAAAGAAACCACACACTTTCTCCAATTACTGAACACAGTCAGATCTCAGCTCAATACTAGTTGACTCTTGTAAATGCCAGTATTTGTAAAGCACACAGGTACCTCTGACGGAGGTATCCCGGTGCAGGGGGCCGTTGGGAAGATTAAGCAAGCTATTGCCCAGAGTCACATGGTGCCTGGCTAACCTGCCGACGGAGCTGGGAATCGAACCGTGAACCCTGTGGTCCAGTGTCAGGCACCCTGGCCGCTGCGCCACACTTATTCATGTGCTCGATTGACGTCACAGCATTGTACACATTAATACCTTTACAGGAAGGCCGTGAAGCCTGTGAATGGGCCCTTCTTCAGTTGCCTGAAATAGGGGCTAATAAAATCTTCATCTTGGAACTTCTCATTTTTTGCCTCCAACACAGCTACCTAGAATGGAAGGATGAATTATTTTTACAAATAAGCGGAACATCAATGGGGTTTTCTGGGTCTCTGGCCTACGCTAACTTCGAACACAACAACATTTTCTCAGATGAACAGTGGCACTCCAATCTCATTTTTTATGCTAGACTCATTGATGACATCTTTTTAATTTGGAACAACTTAGTCACTCAGTTGGAATCTAGAATTCAGGATTGAGGGCTTCAACAAGTTGCACACTACTGTTTTAAAAAAACCTACAGCTAGGAATAATTTGCTGCTGTTCTCCAGCTTCCATCCACCCTCATTGCTACAGAACTTGCCCTTTTCACAGATGCTGAGAACCAAGCGAATCACGTTTGATGACAATGCTTTGTTATCAACTATAGAAAGTCAATGCCTTCAGGAGGCCGCTACTTCTCCTTCCTCTCGGCAAAAGCCTGGAACGCCCTTCTTCTTCACCTCAGACAGAAAACATTGCTCCCCATCTTTGCAAGAAACCTCAAAACCTGGCTCTTCGAAAGACCCTCTCCTTGATGGACTGGAACCTGCACCCCCTACCCCTGGCACCTTACAACTCTTACGGGTGAGTAGCCGGGCTTAACAAATGCCTGATTAATTGATAGATTGTCTGGATTTTCAACAGGAAGGTTATACAGCAGCAACTTTAACTCAAGCTGTGACACAAATAAATACCTTGAGCAAGGACAACTTACTCTTATCCAAACCTAAGCTACAACAAAATTGTATGGTCTTTGTCTCTAAATCTTCTACTAGATCGGTGGCCATTAAAAAGATCATTAAAACATGATGGGAGCTGTTGAAAAATGAGCCAGATTTCAAAGGGTTATTTGATCAAGATTGCAATTCTCCTATTTTCATGACTAGAGAATCTGGATTTCATTAAAGACACGGAGGCTGACATTATGCATAATCTTTAAATGCAGTTTCCAAGCAGCTGCATATATCACAATACCAAAGGTTCCAGAATAGAACATAAAGAATTCATAAAAGGCATGAGCTGACAACAATCTGCCTCTTTTACATGTAGAGAAGAAGAAAAGTAAGTCCATGAAATATAATAAACTTCAACATTTCCAACTTGAAGGCCACTATAAAACTTCCTCTGATCCTCTGAAAGGTCTGAAGAAGGAAAAAGCCAAACAAGGGATGAACCAAGACAACAAGTAGTTAAGATGAGGGAAAAAAGAAAGAGAGGTAAAGATAAATGTTACCAAAAAGGAAGTACAAGATAAACTACTTCAAATAAGCAAAGACAAAGAAATTTTACTTCGAAATTCAAATTGCTTAAAAATATAAGCAAGCAAACATTGTCAAGGTATCACCCAAGGAATGGGATGTGTGGGATAATGTCAGCCTCCGTGTCTTTAATGAAATCTAGATTCCTTAGTCATGAAAATAGGAGAATTGCAATTTCATTACAAGAACGGAGGCTACATTATGCATGTTGGTAGCTTTGTAAGACTGCATTTGACATATATTTGATAGCTTTGCAATAGTGGCGAGCAAAGGTGCTAGCATTCAACCAATCTGCCACTTTAAGGATGTCGTCCAACTTATCTCCAGACCAAAGAGATTTACTAGCCATAGCACCTCTAAGAGAGTGAGCCTGAAACTTTTTTAAATCAATGCCTGCTAAGTTCATGACGATGTTAACCCATCTAGCAATGGATATAGAGGAAATAGCTCTATCAGGTTTGACAAAGGATATGAGTAATTGTTTCACACCAGGGGGGCGAAAAACAGACATTCTCTGATCATACTCTCTCATGCAATCAACTACACAACGTTTTGGGCAAGGATCAAGATGAGGATAGAAGATAAAATCAGACATGGTTTAGGTACATCTATAAATTTTGAATTTCACACCAAAGATGTTATATGATCTATTTGAAACCTTTAAGGCTAAAACATCAGAAACTGTACGGTAGGAGATAAGGCATAGTAAAGTTGTAAGCTTGATTTTTCCAATTTAAAAGGGAATTATCTGGCCATCTAATAAAAAGGTCCGGATTTAGGTTAATGTCCCAGAGACTCATATTTGGGTTTAGGAGGCCTTCTTAAGCGAATGCTTTTCATCACTCTGCAGACAATGACATTTTTACCTACCCTTTTCCCGTTGACAAGAGAATGGCCAGCGGAGATGGCAGGTCTATAGGAATTGATAGCTTTATAGACGAGGCCTTTATCAAATTGTTCTACAAGAAAGTTTACTATATCAACAATAGGTGCCTGTAAGGAATCCAAGTTCCTTTCCAGGCACCAACGAGCCCAGCAGTTGCAAATGTAGTTATATTTGTTAGTGAGTTCATGGAGTCCAGGACTCTCTGAGGAGAATAGCAACTGTTGACGAAAGACCTGGGACTTCATTGGATCTCCTGACACTCTCCAAGCAAGAAGGTTCAAATTCCCTGTCAGAATTAGGGGGTGAGTTTCTCCGTCTACGTCTGTTAGAAGATATTCTAGGGAAGGAATCAGGAAAGGAGGGTGGTATGCTAGTTCTGGAGTGGTGAGGAACCATGTCTGAGATGGCCAGAAAGGAGTTATTAGTACAAGGTAGCACTGTTCCTGTCTCACTTTCTGTGAGACTCTGTGGGTCATGGCAAAGGGGGGAAAGGCATAACCTTTTACTCCTGACCAGGGTGGGAGAAATGCATTCACAGCCAGGGCTCCTGGATCGGGCATCCAGCTGAAATAGTTTTCCAGTTGAAATGTCAGTCTGCTCACAAAAAGATCTATCTCTAGAGGACCCCAGATCCTGTTCAGGGTCCTGAAAACAGAAACGTTGAGTTTCCAATCGCTGTGATCTAACGGGAATCTGGAGTTCCAATTTACAGAGATTTTCATCTTCCCTTGTAGATATTCTGCTTTGAGGGCGATTTTGTGCTTCAGACAGAACATCCAAAGTCTCTTTGCTAAATTGGAAAGGTCTGCAGATTTGGTACCTCCCAGGCGGTTGATGTAGGCAACCGCGTACATGTTGTCAATCTTCAGGATAACTGATCTGCCCTGGAGGGAATGTTTGAAGCTCATCAAAGCATAAAGGCCAGCTGTTAACTCTAAGAAATTTACATGGTGAGAGGACTCCTCTTGCAACCAGATGCCACCCGTGTTCTGATGGAGAAGGCAAACACCCCATCCGTGGAGGGACGCATCTGACTCTAAAACAAAATCTGGTTTTGAGCCAAAGATCAATTTGCCATTTCAAGTATCTAGGTTGTCTAGCCACCATGTTAGTTCCGATTTGGCCTCCTGATCCAGGGTAATCCAATCTTCGTACCAGAGACCAGACCTAGGGCTCTCGCTTTTATGCTTTGCAGGGCCCGATAATTTAGGGGTCCAGGAAAGATCGCTTGAATGGAGAAGGAGAGGAGGCTGAGTAATCTGGCTAGTTCCCTCAGGGGAAGGACCTGCTGATCACCAAATCAACTAAGACATTATTCGGGGTGTTTGGTTCCATAAGGGAATGGCCCTTTTATACAAAAGCCTAAATATATAAATGTTTTCCTCATCAAAAGAGATTATTTGATAAGTGCAGTGACTCTAAGGTACCAAAGCCCCAAATGTTTCAGACAATTCCCCTGGGGAGGTTGTGCTGTCAAGCCCAGAGGACCCATGACATCATCAAAGTCATTAATGACAAACGTAGGGTGTCAAGTTTTACCACGACTTTGGGTGAATATATTGAATATATTGTTAGAATAGTTTTACTTTTAAGAGAGTCATTATTTTGAGGGAACGTACGGCATCTTTTCTTCTAAAAGATCTACACCCTATGGGCCAGGTAATGGACCAGCCTTTTATTCCTTGCAGGCTCAACTTCATTTTGAATACTGTTTTCAAAGTAATGATTATGACAGTGGTCAGTAGTCCCTGAGGAAAGTGAATAGGACTCACAGCATTGGGACCTGTTTTCAGCAATATGTATTACTAAAAGTCTGTTACACTAATAAAGTTGCCAAACCGATATCTGGCTAGTATACTGAAAACATTCTTGGGTTTTAAATGCATGTTGCAAATTAGATATCATTAATTGATTACACCTGATCAAGAGTGTCCTATAACATAAGACTTGATCGGTGGCTAATCTGATCATGCCAGCCTTGACGTCTTACTTGCAAGTAGAACAAAGCAAACTAAGATCTCCATCACATGTTGAACGGCTAACCAGCACTGGTATTCCCACATCAAGAAGGCCAATACTACAGGTCCAGTGTTGTCTATACAATTTCAGAGGTCCTGGTGAAGGCATATTTTGGGGTCCCCTTTTCGGAATAACTTTGAATTTATTATCTATTTTCTGCGAATTTAAGCACCAAACAATATTTAGTGGTATGCTAAATTCTCAGTAAGTCGCACAAAACCGATAATCTGTCTTGCTCAGGGCTTAAAAATCCTTTCAATGACAGTGGGTACACCAAGACATGTCGAGGTAGGCTGAGAAAAGGGAGAGAGGTTAAGATGAAGAAATAAGTAAAATTGAGAGAAAATTAAGAATTGTGGGTGGTGTGGGGCTGCCCTGCAAGTTGGGGACTCTTGATAATCTTTGCCCATCCTTGAAAACGTCTCTATGCAGTCCCATTATGAGTATGCCCCTGAGACATGTTTCCTCACCAACTTCTGTTATTTATTATATATGTGCCGTTTTTCCTATCCCTGTTGGCCTCCATTCATCAGGCGAAATGTCATGGAGAAGGACTAGGAAGCCATTCCAATTCAGCCATAAACAATGAAATAAAGGCTGAATTCCTTGTGAATAATGTCAAAAACTGTCTAAATTTTTTATGTTCTAATAGAGTTCTGTGGAAGTTTAAAAGTACCCTTTTCCTGACAATATTTTTACCAAGTGCTTGCATGATCTATATTAATTTCTTTTGATGCAGCAGGATGCGACCAAGTGTTTTGATATCTGTCAGGTTATTGCAAATTTTGTGCGTAAGGGGATAACTCTTGTGAGGTACAACAAGGTTTAATCGGATTTCAGGAATATCAGTTTACATCATGTCTGATCACGAGAAGATAACAGAAGGTAACATTGTTCAGTGTAAACAGGACATAGTTAAGGGGTGTGAATTGAACTGTACAAATGTAAGAATTTATTTCATTATACAAATACTGAGAGAATAAGAAGTGCCCACCTTCCCCAATGAGTGTTTCATCTACTATGCAAAACCTTTGAAGCCTGTGTTTTTCCAGATAAGGGGTGGGATGTGACATTGATGTTACTTGTTCAGAGTGTATGATTCTCCAAGACAGTGTCAGAACCCTTCCGCCAGACTCTGTCATATTCCAATCCGCCCGACCGATTCGGTTTCAAACTACATGGTCTTTCCGAATCAATCCCGACCGGATCTCGGAGTACCCTTGTCAGTCAGAGCCACATCGTACAGCTCTAAGGACAGCGTTTCCGACCGAGCTATTACCATGTTGATTTCCAACAGCCTTTCTGAATTGGCCTGTCTGACACAAAAAGACAGAAACTGACTTTGGGGGACCCTAGCATGCCCCCTTCGTCCTGCAGCCGACTGGTTGGGGGGTGATGGGATACACAAGGGACCCACCCTCTGTAAAACCATGCACTGTGTGGCAGGCAACATGGGGTGCCTGCGACAGGCAGTAGGATTTTCCACAAACACCCCATTTAACCATGGGAGCCAGTGTTGTCATGCAAAACAGAGGCTCCCATAGAAGTCATTCGGAGTCCGACCGAACAGTGTTAAGTCACATCGTAATCAGTTGGGCGGAACCGCCGATCGCAAGTCAGCCGGATCCGATTCCGAGACAGGCGGAAAGTTCCGCACAACATCGTAATCGGTCCCTAAGTATTTTCCAGAACAACAGTTTCAGCCCCAAAATTACCTTGATGGTTAATGGGGAGGCTACTTAATTGGGGAACTAGATTAACAGAAATGTGTGATGGGTACACTAAAATGTAATAGAAAGGTTGAGAAATAGCAAAACTAGAAATAAAATCAGTGAATATCCTTATAACTCGTGTGAGGCGAAGGCAATCCTTACTAGTATAATTTCATGAAAACTTTATAAAGTCATGGTCTGTCAAACCCTCTTAAATAGTGAGCTTAAACCTCCATTTAATTTATTTAGTGTTCCAAAGCTGAAGGAGTTGTTTATGGCTTAGGAAACAATGTGGTATTAGGTCCACATTGCCTATCCAATAGAGTAGTATGTGCTCAGTTAATATAGTGAGCTTGCTTTTTAGTAATGCTTTGCCTGAGATGCCGGTGAAAGTTGTAGGTCAGAATGAGTGGAAGTGTGCATTTTTGCCACGAGCAACTAAAATGGAGAATGGGAGAACTTGGGGCATGATACTCTAGTTTCCCTCTCTGAGGCAACATTGTTGGTAATGATTTTTTAAAAACTTTATTAATCATTCAGTGAAGGAATGGCAATAGCCGGTAGAGTGCATAAGGATTAGGCCTGGGCGTAGTTTGCGGGGTTTTGCTCCGCCAAACTCCGCAATGCTACAAAAAAACTCCACGAAGTCACGAAAGTGGCGGAGTGCAGTGCAAACTGCAGTTTGTGCTGGTGTTCCTGCAGCTCGGGTATAAATTCTACCTGAGCACCATCGCGTTCGCAAACTTACCATTCGCGATCGCGAACTTATCGTTCGCAATCGCGAGCAGGGAAAAAACTCCACTGCACATTGCAAAGCGGAGTTTTCTGCACTCCGCGAGCTCCGCAGAGTAAGGAATGCAGAAAACTATGCATATTCTGTGAACAGAGTGAAGTTCACCGCCCAGGCCTAACAAGGATGCCACACACCCAACATTCTACAGACATTACATTACCTGTCCAGGTACCTGGATACCTCAGCCCACACACAGGTGGACATAGGGAGGAACTCATAATGCCCAGGATGAGGAAAATGACCCATCTTGGAACAACAGGGCAGCAATAGAATTTCTTGTTACATATATGTTCTGGGATACCCCTTCTTCTTGTTCATCCTTCACCTTGCTTGCTAGATATTGTCTCAAAGGCACCCAAATGTCTTTAGGCCAGGAGACTTTGGACAAAAGCTCACCATACGTGTATACTTGGGTGTGACTCGTGACCAGGTTTCTTATCCATTCTTCTATCACAGGTGCTTTGCTTCTTCCCTAGTGCATGTTCACTCTGCGTTTACTTAATAATAGTCACTCTAAGGGACCTTCTTCACATATCACAACAGTTCCATCAGTGGATCTCCCTTCAGGGTTAGAGCAGTCATGTCATTCAGCACTTGGAATAAACATCAACAGTATTCAATAATCTGTGGGCAAACCCATAAGATGTGGAAAAACCCTGCTCCAGCAGTGATACATTGGGTGTGTTGTCATGCCCATCAAATTATACCACAGCAATTGGTGATGATATATTTTGTGAAGGTATTTGTAATGAGCTAATCTATGCTTAGCATTCACTGACACTTCTTTAGTGTGCTCACAGCAGTATATCCAGTGTTCATATGCTACAGCTACACCCAGGTCACTTGGCCATTGCACCCATGTCCAGCTGGGGTTGAATGTCATCACACTCATCACTGCCCTGTACATTAGTGTGACTAGCTTCCTCTAAATGGGCCCAGAAGCAATCAACAATAAAAGCTACCAATTCTATGGCTCCCTAGAGAACGTGAGGAATTCCTGCTTCATCTTCTCTCACAGTCTGTAATATAGAAACCTATCCAGTAGTATTGCTCCACCTCTTTCTATATACTTTGCTAGTGAGACGAAGTGATTATCTGTGTATAGATCTCCCAGTGTGCGAAGTCCCCTTTCTCTTAGTGGTTTAAATGTAATCTCGAGCTTAAGGTCTTGGACAATGGCCCATGTGGGGACAATATATCACCTATTGTGCATAATTTTACAAGTCTATGCCATGCCCACACTGTGCAATTGACTGTGTGTATTTTGCCTTTGGGTCTAATCGGGTCTTGAAAGATCACTGTATTTAGCTCAATAGGGCTGGGGAGGGCCCTCTACACACCACTATGTGGAGACTCTCAGGAATTATGAAACAGATGTGAAGCAGATTGCGCTTGCACTATCAAATAGTATACTTCAAAGATCGCTGCACCGAATCCACCGTAGTATACACCTTTAAATATGTTCCAGCTAATATGGGGCTATTTACCATTAGCGACTGGTGGTGGTCAAAGTACTTCCTGTGAAGGGATATTGGGATATTCCTAAACAGATATAGCAGTTGGGGAGTATCAGCATTTTCAATAGCCCAATTCTACCCACCATAGTTAGTGGCAGCTTCATCCATTTATCTATGTTGGTAGCAATTTTGTTCACGGTTCTGCCATACTTCTTGCTAATGATCACTGATACCTCAAGGTGGAACTGCACTCCCACATATCTTACTGCAGTGTCCTGCCATGGCAGCAGATATGCTAGCATTGGTTCCATAGTGCTGTGGCTGTAAGTGGCATCCTGATAGGGTTCGACCAGACCATGCTCCAAACTTCACTATTTCAGCAATTATAGTATGAAGATCTACATCTGGATTTTGTATTATTACTAAATGATCTTCAGAATATAGGTAGATTATGAACAGATGTGTACCAAACTGCATGCCTTCATGCCCATGGGATTCTCACAGAATGCAAGCAAGGGGCCCAACTGCCAGTGCAAAAATCAAAGATGACAAGTGGCAGCCTGGTCGTGTGCCTCACTGAATTTCAATAGGGTCCGGGATTTGTCCATTTACCCATACCCTTGATATTGGGTGCTCATTAATTTAGTCCTATGCAGCATAGCATCATCCTCCACAGGAAAAGTCTACTGAGTGATGTTAGTATAAATGGCCACTCAATGGAATCAGATGAATTGGTGGCATCTAAGAAAACTGCCACCACTTTGTTCTCGGGTTCCAGTTGGGGTGCTACTGTGAAAAGAGTCCTCAGGTTATCTCCAATCGAGTGGCTAGGAATAAAACCCGACTGGTTCTGCAGCACCAGTCTGTGCATTCAAGAGAGTAATCTGGACGCTCATACCTTTGTTAGTGATTTCTATCAGTATTTATGAGCGACAGCGGCCTATATGAATCACATTTCTGTACCAGGCTTCAGTAGCATAATCAATATAGCCTTTCTAAGCATTGTTTGTAGCTGACCTCTCTGAATTGCCTCCCCATGGATATCCAGCATACAACAGGTGAGAAAGTCCCTGTATTCCTTATAAAATGTTCTAGCCAGACTGTCACTACTTGGGGCTTTACAATTTTTCAAGTCTACAATAGCTGTTTTAATATCATCTTTTGGTATCGGGAAACTCTGCACCTCCCTTTCTGCTGATTTAGTCTATGTTAAGGTAGCTCTCTCCAGGCAGCGTTGTATTGTATACCTTCTTTTTGTTTCATGTAATGTGACTCAAAGGGTCTGGTGTATTATTCAGGGAATGCTGAGATGATCGCAGATGAGCGATGTAGAGCGTTCCCTTCCTCTATGTCAATTTTGACAATGTATTCTGCTTCCCAGGTAGGTCTAAAAAGGCTTGCCAGTGTGTACCCAGGACGCTCACCCTCTCCATAGACCCTAATTGCAGCAATCACCTCAGGTAGTGTTCGTCACGCTTACCTTCTTCTCTATATTCCATGAGTATGTGTTGTGCCCATCTTTGCGTGGCAGGGTCAGGTTTGGTGCTATGAGTCTCTTCTAATGTCTGGAGCTCACTTTCTAGTTTCAATCCAATGGTAATGGATTCTCTCCTCACTACCGCTTTGAAAGCCTTGCAGACCACCACTTTGTCCTGCACTGAATTTATGTTAGTCTCAACGTAGTTGGTTATATCTTGGCTAATCTCTGTCCTGCAAATGTTGTCCTGCAACATATGGGATTAAAACATCCAGTCCTTATATTTCTGTGGTATGTCTGGAAAACCATCTCAAAACCACCGGGGAATGGTTGGCGTGCATGCGTGAGATGTGCTTATCGACTTGATCCAATCCATCGCATCTCTTGATTCCAATAAACAATGTAACCTGAAGGATGAGCCATGAACTAGTGAATATATTGTTTGTTCACCTTTGTCATAATATATGGCTCCACAGACATCTAAACGATCTCGATTTTGCATAATCACAGTCAGCCACTCTCATCACCACCTGTTGTCCAGTGTGAGTGTTCGTTCTGTCTAGCGTGCTGTCTGGAGTGATATCATGGTCCCCTCCCCATAGTATTGTTTGGGTTTCCACGTTTTGCAGTGTGTGCAAATACCATGGAGGAAAAAATTGTGGGTTATCGTGATTCTGCCACTATGTGTTCTCAATGGTGACAGGTGTCAGGTTCAGTATTCCTTCTATTGGGAAATAGCATCTCTCCGGGTCCGTGACTGTTACGATGTGATTGTAGGAGACATCCCTCTAGAAAACACCTCTCCACAGAAGAATTGCTACTCCTCTGGAGTAATTGGAGTACCCTGCTAAGTAGTTATGTGACACCCATTTTCCAGCAATTCTATTGCTCCAATGATTAACTAGGTGCATCTCTTAGAGTAGGAGCACATCCATTCGGTGTCTGGTGGCATACGCTAGTCCATGAAGTGTCTTTCTTGAGCTGCTAAGACTCCCCACATTCCATGTCATCAGTCTAATTTGTTGCTTGCCCCCTCTACCCATTGCAGTGTGTTGTGACGTGTGGGGCGTTGGGGTTCCATCCCTTTCTGATCATGTCTTCGTGTCTGAATAGAACATTAACATTTACATTTTTTCCTTTTTGCCCCCATCCCCTCCTCCAACCCATGCTGGATCCCAGCTTCCCAGAAAACACCCCTTTGGTCTCCCTACACCCAACTTCAACATGATAACTTACCCAATTTACTACTTCCCTCTCCCAAGCAATTTCGCTTTGGAGGCATCCGCGAATAAATCCTATATCCTGCACAGACTGAATTGCTAGGATATGTCTGTTCTAGTTTAAGCTCACAGCAGTACCCACACCATCTACACATACAGCATGGAGGGCCTATCGCAACCTCACCTTTCCAGCCAAGCCACCTGGCAGCTCGCACATGCTCCCCTTCAGTGTCGTTCCTAGCAAACATGTAACGCCCAAACGGGTGGACCCAGCCTCACCTCAAGTACTGCACTCTTGCTCTAGGGTAGAGCCCTGCTGCAGTTAGAGTCTCGTAACATACAGCACTCAGAATTACTCCACATTACTTAGGATCTGGGTAGGGCTACAGCCCGCACCCCTGTGATACTTGTTGCATTGTTTGGAATGCTTATTTAAAAAAAAAACGCCATCTGGTGATGTGAAAACAGGTGCACCTTTCCATCCAGAGTAAAACGCACCCACACCAGATATAACATAGCATATCCAGCATCTGTCTCGTGTAGTGGTTTCTTTCTGGATGCACATTTCTGGCGTATCTTTTGCACAGTCTGTGTATGGCCAAGATAAAATGCTAATTGAGTTCCCCGTGTTTGATGTCCTTCATGTTCCTGGCCAGTGTCAGTATGGTATCCCGATCCCTGTAGTTCAGTAATTTGGCCAGTATGGGTTTATGGTGGTGTGTGGGGATCAGCTGAAGAGCCAAAGTGCAGTGTGCTCTTTTGACCACTAACATTTGGGATAGATTGGCACAGCTGAAAACCTCAGCAAGCAGATTTTTCACATAGGTGTCGATTCTTCCCATAGCTGTGAATTCAGGCACTCTCTCTATGCGCCCTCTACTCCTGCCTTAGTGGGCTTCAAAGTCCTAATTTTTCCGTTTCACCTTTCGAGGTTGGATGCCACTGCCTTTTCTGTTTTGACCACATCAGTGAGCCTGGATTCAAAGGCTAGATTACCCTGTTCCATGTCTTTGTCCCAGGCATATTTCAGTTCACCTGGTTCAGAGGCCTGCATTTGAAGACCTTGACCAGTCCACTCATGCAGTGCACCGTGGTGTTGTTACAGTGAGTTCAGCGGGTACTCTGGTAGATACCCTTATGTAAGTGCCTCTCCTTCGTGCTGTGTGCAACCTGTGGATCAGTCGAGCCCGCAGGCTTTCAGGACCTCATAGAGTGTGAGCAGGCCATGCAGGATGCCTCTGTAAAACCTGCTATGCCATTTCTATCCAACGTCACCTCTCATATCGCAGCCGTGTCTAGCTGTACTCCTACTCATGGCCTTTGTGCCGCAGTACCTTGCACAATCAGATCAGTGTGCCAGTGGGAGCTCCCTGACAACTGCCCCCTCCTGGTGCATTGCTAGCCTGCATGACTGTGCCCACTTACTTTCACCTGCGACAAGGACCGGTCTAGGAATTTTGGGGCTCTGGGCAGAAAGGGGATGACTGAGGCCCCTCTAAATTGCATGAATGTGACACATTCAGGGCTGTTTGCATCTGGATAGATGCCCCTGCTCCTGAAGCTTCAGCCCCCCCTCTCAGTCACCTATAAGCACCTCTTAACAGCTTAACAAGAGCTGAAGGTGTGAGGGTTGCTTATCTCCAGAGAGGGTTAATACTGCCGGGGAGTTAAACAGCAGGGCAATAGCCATCCCGCTGTGCCTCTGCGTGGGTTGGGGGTTTGTAGGCCTAATTACTGGACAAACCTGGGGAGTGTGTCTTCTTGCAACTGGGAATGGGGGCCCCACTCCCCTTAGATTCCCCTTGCTACACCATAGCAGTGAGGCCAGGGGAGAGGGCCTCCTAAGGTGGCACACTTGAATGGTGGCACCTTTCATGCCGTTATCTGACTGTCGCATTGGTGCGGGACCTCAAGTTGGATGGCTGACCCCGGGGCCCCGGGCAGCTGCCCACACTGCCCATGCCTAGCGCCGGCCCTGCCTATGACCACCCAGTAGACCTTCACAGTCCAGGGGGTGTATCTAGGGCATTCCTCTGTGCTCATCTTGGCCGTACTGTCTATGCCGTCTCTGCAGCAGGTTCCCCGTCACCCGCCAGGTGCTATATGTATCCACTTAATACAGGAGCAGTATTTTCTTGGACACAGGGCATATTTAGCAGATGTTACTGCATGCGGCTGCCAGAGCTCTTACAACACGCTGCCAACTTGTCAGGCTGTCGGGCCATAGCCCAACATTTTTGATAATAGTTAATGGGAACAACCCTACATCTAAACTAATGGCAGTGCTATTTTGTCATTTACACAAGTCAAAGTTGGGATGGCAGGGTCAGAGATGTACAATGTATTGGTGATGAGGTCTACTCTGGCAGACTGCACTGTACAGTGGGGCTCCACTGCTGCATTGTGTATTAATTCATAATCGCCTATAATGCAGGTGAAGGGTCACTGTCGTGGTCTAAAATGCTAGAGGATGGTGATTTACCCTTTCTGGTTAATGTTTTTGTATTACCATTTTTCCCCCCGACGTGGTAACAGTAATGATGAATAATTGAGTACTTTCCCCAACTGGTCTTATTGTTGGGGAGGAGTTTTTGACATGGAATCAATTTTATTTCCAATATACCTCTGTTAATTTGATGGTGCCCACTTAACTGTTGTTTCCAACTCATCAGAATTTGCAGGCAGTCAGTTGTATTCCTCACATGTCATTGTGATCTGCAATTCTGGAAGAGTAGGCTTATTGCGCATCTCTAACATGCTTCATTTAGGTCCCCAGCCGGTTACATCATTGCTCATTTGTTAGAAGATCTGCCAAAAATCTTTGACATTTGGGTATTTAGTGGCTTGGTGAGTTTATTAGTTATTGTTCTGCATGCATTATCTCTACTGGTCGAGATAAAGATCATCATGAAGTGCATACTTTAATAACACAGTTTCTCTTAATAATGAATTTCCTGTGTATTCCAGTGAGTTTTTTTCTGGTTGCCAAATTCAAGTTTACACTTTGAACTATTGTTGTAATATGAAGACATTATATATACGGTCCTTCAATCTCAATAGATGCCATACAACATGAGGTCAGCTTCCGTTCTGTCTGGAGCATCTTTTTATTAGCAGCTGTAAAGTTCTAGTATGAACTAACTGATGCATCAGAAAATAAGCTATTAATTGTTGTCATGGAAGTACACTATTATAGAAGCAAGGCAGTGGAAACTAGTGGTCCTGCACATTAGGAAATATTTCATTTACTCAATTGTAGCTCAGATGAAGAACCTTCAGGTTGGTGTGAAACCAAGCATTTGTCACTATGCCCTGTGTTCTAGATTTGTAATTTATAATTGCCAAATGCCTAGATTATTTCTGAGGAGCGTTTATAATTGGCACGGACGTTTTCCATGCGACTTCTATAGGTTGAATGCTTTGCAATACTTTGCAGAAGTCACTAGCTAGTAACATAGTTTCTTTGTCCTGCACCACCTCCCTATCTTTTCAATCAGATTGGTTTGATCTCTTCGGATTCAGGTTTGGTTCGTCAACAAGACAGCAGAATAATGCAGTCATGATGCATTCATCTGTTATGCTGTGGAACCTAAAAGCTGAGTGACTGCAGAGTTAGTTTACTTGTTTAGGACCGGCTCTAGAAATCAAATGTGATGCTGCAAAATTATCTCTATTGAGGGTTTAGACAGTTATATGACTCAAATGTATAGTTTTGGCAATTGTTTACACAGATTAATCATTTGCAGAATCTATTAAGGATATACTGGCACGTGTCTAATCTAGTACAGTCAACCATCTAGATGCAATATTATTTACACAATGAGGCAGCTAAATGTCTTGTTGATAGCGCATTGCCTCTATTCCATCTTAAGGTTCAGTGCCCATACGCAATGGGACCATATTCTCGTACCATCTTTCATCATGCATGTAGCAAATCTACATTTTCTGCAAGTCAACTGAAATATTTCACCTTTTCCAGATCCTACTTTTGCTGGCATGAGAATTTTGTGCACTTTGCCCCAGCTAAACAGGAGCATGCTGGAGGTGTAAATATGGTTAAATTGGTTTACCGTGAGTGGCATACTAAATGTGCCTATAAATCCCTAGCATATGGCGTAACAAATACACTCAGTGCCTGGAAGTTAAATTCCACCTATGGCCTGCAGCACCTAACATCCACAGGGCTGGCCTGTAAAACACATCTGGCCTACCATTTGTAGCCTTACTACAGGAGTCTTCAAACCTACTGTCCAATCTATCAGAATACGTATTTTAACAGGAATAAAACCCTGCTTTTAAACATTAGTAAGTAACCCATAAGTACACATTGTCACCCTCAAGGTAGTGTGCCTGATGTTTAAGAATGGAATGTGTGAAATTAAAATTGGCATGTTCCTCCAGTGACTATTCCCAAAAAGCTATTTTCACTAATAGGGCTGTAGGGGAATCCTAGAAAATGTCAAGGCACAGATTATATACATAATCTGTAACTTTTGACAGAAAACTGCTACAAAAGTCATTCAAAGACTTTCAAATATCCAATTTTATGGTAAAGTCGGAATATTTATAAGCGCCAATATTTATAAGCGCCAAGAAACCGTCCGGTGTATGCCGTGCTTTATAAGTAATTTGTACATTACATTACATTACATTACAAAACATATTTGAGAAAGTGAACGTTAACCTGCCTGAACCTTCAGGGGGCTAATTAGCATAGCCTACTTACTAGCAGCTTTTCTGCCAATGCTTGACCTTAATGCTGCATGAAGGCAACTCCCAGAGACGGAATATTAGCCTTGTTGAGTGAAGGTGTATTTCTATCCTTGAAGAAAGGAGGATAGTTTGGCTGTGCCCAGGTTCTTCATTGACTTGTAAAGGGCCAAGGTGAGGCCTTCCCTTTCACAAGTACATGCAAAATAAACCTGGGGAGAGGCCAGCCTTTATCTGCCAGTGCCCATTCCAGTCAGGCTGAATACAAGCCAAGTGTGAGCGAAGCTGCCTTCAAAACCAGTTCAGAGTGGGCACAGTGAAGGGGACTACTCATTTTCCTGGACACGCCTGCCAGATGACAAAAAGGCTCTTCACAAGGGACATAAGGGTAACGTAACGTAACGCCTGGGAACTTTTACACCATTGGTTATGGAGGTAGGAGTCCCTCCCAGTCTGAAGCTGGTAGAAACCATAAATATGACATCCCAAAGAACTTCCAAACACTTCCAGGACCTGACCAAGAACAGAAGAGAACTGGGCGCTGCTGTCTCTATTATGAGAGGAGCCTTGAAGGATTGCATCTGTTCCCTCATGTACCTGGGACAAATAAATGGACTCCAAGGGGTAGTGGGCTGATGTCTTATGTATTTACAGGGACACAATAAGCTGAAAAAACTGTTTTTTCTTGATGACTATTTGCCCAGTCACAACTAGACCTGCCCTGCACCCTGCACAAGGCCTGTGTTGAACCAAGAACTAAGGGCCAGATGTAGGAGCCAAAACACCAGTCGGTAACGGCCGATTTCGGCCGTTACCGACCGGTATTAAGTAATTGGCATGTAGGGGCCCTATTTTACCGATTCGGTAAATTTACCGAATCGGTAAAGTTACCAAATCGGTGTTTTTACTGATTCTGTAACTTCCTGATGTAGGTGGGACTCTTCTGAGTCCCAAAGGCCTTACAGATTCGGTATTTTACCACCCAATCCAATTGGGTGGTAAAATACCGAATCCAGGTGTGCATGCACATGTGTGCATGCACACCTATGCCATATGACAGACAGACATGCCCTTAGGGCATGTCTGTGTGCCACATGGCACACATGCCAGTATTTGGGGTGGTAGAGGGTGTCAAAGTGACACCCCCTGCACCCTTGCTAGAATCGGTATTTACCGAATCGGTAAATACCGATTCGGTAATGCCCATTGATTCCTATGGGCTTCAATGCCCATAGGAATCAATGGGCATTACCGAATCGGTATTTACCGATTCGGTAA
Organism: Lissotriton vulgaris; assembly: GCF_964263255.1. NCBI lineage: Eukaryota > Metazoa > Chordata > Amphibia > Caudata > Salamandridae > Lissotriton > Lissotriton vulgaris. The sequence continues at coordinate 483,105,549 of NC_141697.1, forward strand.
ATATCGATTTTTACAGAATCGGTAATTCAATTACCGATTTTACCTACATCTCCCCCCTTCTATTTTACCGATTCATAAATACCGAATCGGTAAAATCCGGTATTTATGAATCGGTAAAATAGATTTACCTACATCTGGCCCTAGGCCCTTAGGTCCCCCCTGAAACCTGGGAGCTGTAGGTTAAAAGTTGGGGGAAAAAAGCTTACCATTAACAAGTTTTGGTATTAAAAAAAATTCTGACTTACGGTAGAGCCCGATACCAACCACTAGAGTTGATCCAAAGGACAGCACTACTTCGCTGGGCAGAAGAAACAGGTTTGCCCTGCTTGGAACTTTTCTGTAACAGCAAATCTTCCATAGGAAGGTATCGGACACCTATGAAACCCACATCAGTTACGGTTGAGCATCCCTGTCCTGCTGCAGATATCCAAGCTCCATTCCAGAGACTAAGAGCCAGATGTACTAAGAAGTGGTCCTAAAATACTGATTGCAATTTGCAACCAGTATTTCGCGGCCAGTATAGTAATTTGCCAACCGACCTATGTACCAAAAGGACAGTTCTCAAAATACCAACTTCTAGTGGGTTGCAATTTGACCTACCTCTTGAATATTAATGAGGTAGGTCGCAAATTGTGACTAACTTGGTATCACATGCAAAAACAACAGTTGATGGACAGAATGCAGAACAATGTCATACTTTCACTCCAGTACAGAGATCTGGGCCTAAATCCATCATTTTTTTGCTCACCACACCACCCCAGTTCAGACATGGCCATATGCAAATCAGCCTTGACCCTGTGCCTCATGGGAACAGTCTAAGCCGACTGCCAAGCCATGGCAGAAGATGTTTGAAACTTAGTAGTCCATGATTCTCAATATTGCGGAGCCAAGGCAGTGAATGAGTGGAGACTGCCTCCAGCCGACACGAGCTTAAGACAGTTGCCGAGCGCGGAAGACGGTTGCCGAGCGCGGATCAAAGAAAACTTTCCTGCATTCACTGCCTTGGCTCCACAATAATGGGACTCACAGAAGGAGTCGCCATAACGATCTGATCGACTACTAAGTTTCACACTACATGTTTTGGATGCCGTTTTACCACCATCAGCATAGTGCATCTAATGCCACGCCACGACCTTCACTCACAGGAGGACATGTCCACTTGTGATTTACTCCATATGATGGCTGCCCATTTCGTACATACACTGTTGGTGTAGGTCTCATCAATTACACCTTTCTAGGTTGCCCATCTAGTCCTGAAGAAAACCAGCAAGGCTTAGGCCACGAATCTCACTCATAGCCCCAAGTCGGGTCAAAAGGTCAACACTCCATAAGTGGCATGGATCACTAGCTCTACTTTAAGACGTGCCACTCAATTCATACATTTTTGTGTCTATAAACTGTACTGTAAAAGTGTTGATTACTTTTGATGTGACCAGGTTTTCAGAAGACTGTGATGTATAACCAGTCCAATAGTAAATGCTTTTAAAGTTCTCTCCCTCACCCTTTTGTGATTCTAATTTCACTTCTTGAGCACCCCTCCCCTCCCTTCTTTGCACGTTCCCACTGGATCAACCTATTTTTTTCCCCATCCTGCCTCAAACAAGATACAGTGAATATTCAACTGTTCACCCTGTGATATAAATCCAAATAAATACCGGGAGTGTGATAAAGCATTGTGGTTGTTGCTCTTTCTTCTCCTTTAAACCAATTTCTGTAAAGTATTGATTACTGCGAGCTTACGCATTCAGGCTCTTTAATCCATTTTTGTACTCATTACTGTGAATTTGATATATATCAGTTTGAAAATAAAGGTCTAGGACCATTGTATTCTGTATCATACTGAACCCAGGTCCATGACCGTGATTGGGTAACCCCACTTTTCTAATGACGATTTAAAGGGGGGCATCCTAGGTGCCCCCCAGGCTGCCAAATGGTGGCCATGGGGGTGTGGGGGCCCTGCCATGAGCGGGTATACATTTGAGCTAGTTTTAATTTTCACTGGCTGCACTTTTCCTCGGTGATCCCAAAATGTCATTGTTTGTATTGTCTTCCCCTCCCTCTTGCTCCACCCCAGGCGTTGGTCTGCGCAGGGGTGATAGTAGCAAGCTGTTGGACTTGGCTCTTTTGGCAGGTTCACCCCTAAACTTTTCGCTTTTTAATGTGACTTGGTGGTAGTTGTTTTTGGCTTCTGCGCACTTTAACACTGTGTCCCAGTGTAAAGTGTGTGCGCACTCTGAGTGCATGTGGTGAGATTGGCCTGCCCTCCCATAGGAATGCATGGGGAATTTGTGTGTCCATGGTAGTTCCTGATGCGTGGGGAGTGCAGGGTCTAGTTTGGGATGTGCGAACTTGTGAGCGTAAATGCTGCATGGATTTAATGTGTCTAGTGTGGAAGTGCTACTTCTAGAAGTTGGCATGTCTGTGTAGTAAATGTGAATTGACTGTCTGGCTTGTGATTGGCTGGAGCTGACTGGTGTGCCTGGCTCCAGGAGTCAGGATGGGTCTGCCCCGGTGGTGAATGGAGAGATCTGAATGTTGATGGAGGGGGGAGTGCACCTGGGACCTGAATAGGGCTGGGCCTTCCCTACACATGCTGGCTCCACCCCCTGTGGTGCGACTGATGTCCCTAGCCTGTCCTGTGAATAGGGAGAGGGGCTGAGCAAAGCAAAGTGCTCCAGAACCAGCTGCGACTGGTTCTCCCCCTGCCCTGCAGCCTGAGACAAAGGAAATAGGTGTATAAAAAAAGGGTCTGTGACACCATGCAAGTTGTTCTCTTGTTCCTGACCTAGGAGGGGGGCCTGCTTTTGCTGGGCACCAGGAGAAACCGCCACTGGGGACTGCCTCCCTGCTGGAGGGCCCTGTGAGCTGGCCCCTGGGCCCAGCCTTTGCCCCTGCCTTTCTTCATTTTCCTTTTTTGGCCTTGTGACTTTCGCTTGCCAGCGCCTGGGAAGCGCTGGCCTCCCCCCTGCAAATAGCAGGACTTTGAATATATGTGCGGGTGCCCACCTCGCTCATTGCTATAGTTCATTTATTATTATATCTCTAGCGAGTGCCCACCCCGCCAGGGATTTAGTTTTGAACCAGGAGCCTACCCGGATTGCGAGGTACTCACCACCAGCAGCCCAGGAGCTCCGTGAGTACCATTTTCCCCTTGGTTGCTGATGTCAGGGGATCGCAGCACTGGGATTGGCCGCAGCGTTGGGCATCCCCTAGCAACCCATGGGCTCGACCAAGACAGCATTGGAGGAGGTGTCCCCTGAGCCTGGAGGCTCGACGCCCAGGGCCGCGCTACGATTGGCTGCCCGCACAAGAGGAAAACCGGAAGCCAACGGGAGCCCACCCTGCACTCCGTTGTAAGAAGGAAGCCTGGACTGAGGCAGGCGGGGCCCCCGTGTACCGGAGGGAGCCCCACGTGTGATCCCAAGCGTCAGAGCCTGGCGGGGCCCACCCCGCGGCTAGGGAGAGAGGCCGAGCCAAGGGAAGAAGCCAGCAAGTCTGCCCGGTTCTCTCATGAGCTGAGAGAGCCCTGCAGCCCCAGAGAAGCCGGAGCGGTGCATGCTCCATGTCTGCCACCCAGCCGCCAAGGAGACAGAGCATTCAGCCAGAGCTGCGGTGAGTGAGGTGGGGCGGGAGCCTACATTTGGTGATCTTGCCCCTACATTTGGTGACCAAGCCCCGTGGGGCTCACATGCACAAGGCCAGTGCCCGCCCCCCTCCTACTAGTACTAACTTCGTCTAGGGGCCATTGTTTTCAGAATCCTCAGAGCGGGACTCCAACGCTTGGGGGCATATTTCCTTTTAGAGCACAGGAGGCTCCAAAGTATTGCGTATTTTTGGGGCTTAGAGCCAGTGAGGCTCCTGCGTTGTTTTGGGGGCACTGTTGTTGCTTTAAGAGCCCCAGAGGAGAGCCAGGAGGCATGCTGGTGCCAGGCTCAGTTTCCCCATCTGCCCAGCACTTAGTGGGCAGCTGCAACGTTTAGGTGGTGCCCCTGCGCATTGCTGCATTTGCAGCTTGTAGCCATGACTCTGCTGGACAAAGGGCGTTTGAGCCCCTGAGAGGCCAAGTTGGCTTGGGGTCAGTAAATGTGATTCTTGCGCAAAGTGATTACCTAATGTGTTCACACTGTCTATGCCTAATGTGATTTATGCGTAAGGTGCAATGCCTTTATGCTTGTGATACCTCTAAATGTGTTTGTATGCTTAGGAGGTTGTTTTGCCTAGTATAGGTCATGCTAGTGAGTTCATGGTTCCCTGCGTGATATATGCCTAAGGTGGTTAGGATTGCGTAGTGTGTACCTACCTTTTACCAGTGGTTACTGGTTGTGATCCACAATGGTTATGTTATGCTCCAATTATTCTATGTTCTAGAAGTGCTATTCCTACAAAGTGCTATTTCTACAATTTCTACAAAGTGCTAGTTCTACTAAGTGCTGATTCTGACAGTGGTCCATGTGTCCCTGTCCTGTGTATATAATCCCCTGTAAATACTGCCCAGTGCCAGTTGGCACAGTGTAAATTGAGTGTTTATTATCTAATGTGTTTGGAATAATGCAAAGGCTATTTTTATATATAACCTTGTGTGGAGTTTCCTTTGTGGTGGGCCTTGGGTGTTGTTGCTGGGTGCGCGCGTAAACGTTTTACACATTGCCTCCGGGATAAGCCTGACTGCTCGTGCCAAGCTACCAAGGGGGTGAGCAGGGGTTATCTTTGGCGTGTAACTTCCTTGCCCTGACGTAGAGTTGTGCTTTCTGCCTGGCTTTGGCACAAGCCTTAGCCAAGCAGAAATCCCATTTCTAACACACGCCATATGATGAAGCATGTCACAGTCTTGTAAGTGAGAGCAGTTTTTTCACACTGAGCACATACCACCACTTTTTATATACTTTCCTACTTCTTTGAGTGTACTACGATTGTCAAGAATAGCCAACATAGGTTCTCTCTTACCACACTACAACTAGGAACACTGCACTTAAGATTTACATTCCCAAAAGACGGGACATGGACTGATAATCTCCCAAAATGTCAATGCGATTGCAGTACCATAGAAGCACAATGCACTTTATTTTATTTAGCAGTTTTTATAAGGACCATAGAAAACTTTTTTTAGCCCCGATTTTTAAAACTGCTAAATATAATTACTACCAGGATGCTTTTAATTATATATGTGCTCTGGATAACAAGGATATTTGTTTATCTGTTATACCGTTTATTACATCAGCCCTATGAAGAAGGAAAGACCTAGAACACATGGAAGCCCTAACTTGTGAGACCACAGAGTAAACTTATTACCCCTGTTTTGATCATATACCATAAATTTTTCTGATTGATTACATCCTATTAAATGACTATCAGGGGACCTGAAGGCGTGTGATTAGAAGTATTTCTTCGAGTGCTATATAGGCCCTGGCTAGCCCCTAATAGATGGTTCCCATGTTGTCACACCACAATTGTTATGAGGTGTCTGCTTGGGGAAAGAGTATCCACACACAAACTCGGTATTATCTCTTTTTTTTTACTATCCATTGATGATCCATATGTAATGTTTTTATTGTGTACTTTTAAGGTTTTATGTCTATAAACCGAATAAAGTTTATGAATTGAATTGAAATGGATGCAATCAATACAGTATTCTCCTCCAAAGCGTTAATAATTGAGGGCTATATCAGTCTCTCTAAACCAAAGTAGAAATAGAAGTGGAGATTTCCATTCATAGGTTTATGAATTGCATGTTGTAGTAAGTATTACTACTGTAGTGCTATCTATATACCACAAAACGCAGTTTGTGAATCAGGCACGCTGTAAGCATCTACCTTGTAACACTATTCCAAGACGCAATAACGGCGGTGCAGACTGCAAATATTTACCTTAAAATAGCCTTCTCAGTTTGGAATGGAAGCGCACAAATAGCAAAATGTTCCTTGCCTGGAGCTCAGAATTCCTTGGCACCAAGTTGCTGACATATGCAGTTTATATTGGCTTAAAGTATCAAAGCAATATCTATCTATATCTATAAATTCACTGAAAAAACCATTGGTTATAGACCATATATAGTTAGGGATTAGCATTTACAAAACCTTAATTTACTCGCACAAAACCATAGAAATTCGCATATATAGTTAGTTGCAATAACTATATATCGCGCACCCGCAATCCACTGCTGATGATGTCACATATTACATCATTCATGACATGGTCAGTGACATCACTGATGACATCACTGATGACATCTCAAATGACATCACTGATGACATCTCAAATGACATCACTGATGACATCACTGATGACAACATCCAGTGACTGTATGTTTCTGTAAAGTTAAAATATGTCTTACATATTGAAGAATGAGTGGATGTATAAGTGTCTGGATGAAGGATTTAGTAGGTGCATGACTGACTGTATGAGAGAATGATTAAATGTGTCTCACTGAGTGCATGGGTTAGTGACTAAACTGTCTTAATTTGTGCATCATTATTTCTGTAGTTCTGTAAACTGCTGCATGTGTTGATCAGTAGCAATATGAGTAACTATATGGGTTATTGATTGGTTGCCCAAATATTTGTATGGGAGAGTGAGTGTGTGTGTGGGGGTGGCTGGGAGGTATGTGACTCTGTGCATAGATGTATGAGCAGTTGATTCAGTAGATGTATGGGTTCAAAAGTGCATGTGTAAACAGCTGTATGGGCGGTTGACTGTGCATGAGTGTATTGGTGAGTGATTGGGTTTCTCAGTGCTACATGTCAAAGTAAGTACATATGTAAAACACAGTACATGTAAGAGTTGACATATATAAATAACTGTGCATAAGAGCCAGTGAATGTGTGAGTGGCTGTATGGATCATTGTGAACTTGTATCAGTGATTGTATAAGAGAGTAAATATGTGTTAGTATATGTTTGATTAAGTAAGGTGTGTATAACTGTATAGTTGAGGAAATGGAGGTGTGATTGATTCTTTGCATGACTGACTAGGTGTGTGAGTAACTCCATGGATGAGTGACAGTCTGTGAGTGTCTGTTTACACTGATTGTATCTAAGGTTATATTAGAGTCTGAAGAGGTTCATCGTATTATCACATGAATGATATCATCAGTGATGTGATCAGTAATGTCAAATGAGATGTTATCAGTGATTTCATCAGTGGTGTCATTTGAGATGTCATCAGTGATGTCATTTGAGATGTCATCAGTGATGTCATTTGAGATGTAATCAGTGATGTCATCAGTGATGTCACTGACCATGTCATGAATGATGTAATATGTGACATCATCAGCAGTGGATTGCGGGTGCGCGATATATAGTTATTGCAACTAACTATATATGCGAATTTCTATGGTTTTGTGCGAGTAAATTAAGGTTTTGTAAATGCTAATCCCTAACTATATATGGTCTATAACCAATGGTTTTTTCAGTGAATTTTCATGGTTTTGTAAATGCAAATTCCTAACTATATATGGTCTATAACCTATGGTTTTTTCAGTGAATTTCATTGGTTTTTTAAAAGCTAATATCTATAGCTGTAAAATATATTCTTTATTACGTGACGTATCACGTAGCCACGTGAGACGCCTCATGACGCGTCGCATAAACGTGACGTATCGTCTCTGCAGCGCAAACAAAACTCGTAACGTAAGCGCGCCAGAGCACGCTTACAGATATATATATATTTTTTTAACCTTAATTAGACAAAATCCACACGTGCACATATCTTGAGGCCTTGCAAAGGCACATCAAACAAACAGTCCCTACAATTTTGCCAAGTTTGGTGGAAATCTATTCCTTTAAATTTTATTTTACTGTTTCTCTTGGTTTTCCCCTTGTTACGCTTACCGGAACGCTACCCGGTACTCAAACCGGACGCTCCAAAAACACAAGATGTCGGACTCCCGTTACGCTGCCGGTTAGCTGCCCGGTTGGTGTACCGGGAAGCGCCTCTACCGCGAAAAATCGTAATTTTCTTTTTTTTTCTATTGCCCCGCGGGGCACTTTAATATCCCCCTCATCAATCCTAGGGGGTCAGGAGGGGTCTACCTTGCCCCCTTTCCTTCATTTCCCCCTTCGTTTTTCACCACCTCTTGTCTCTCGATCCTACCGAGAGACAAGATGGCGGCCGCTCCGGACTGTTTACAATGTTGACAGCCAATCAGCTTCTCCTCAGACTCCCGTTACGCTGCCGGTTAGCTGCCCAGTTAGCTGCCCGGTTCGCGTACCGGGACGCGCCTCCATGGCGAAAAATCGCAAATTTTTTTTTTTTTGCCCCGCGGACCACTTTAATATCCCCCTCATCAATCCTAGAGGGTCAGGAGGGGTCTACCTTGCCCCCTTTCCTTCATTTCCCCCTTTGTTTTTCACCACCTCTTGTCTCTCGATCCTACCGAGAGACAAGATGGCGGCCGCTCCAGACTGTTTACAATGTTGACAGCCAATCAGCTTCTCCTCAGACTCCCGTTACGCTGCCGGTTAGCTGCCCGGTTAGCTGCCCGCTTCACGTACCGATTTGCGCCTCTACGACAAAAAATCGCAATTTATTATTTTTTTTTTCCCGCGGGCCACTTTAATATCCCCCTCATCAATCCTAGGGGGTCAGAAGAGGTCTACCTTGCCCCCTTTCCTTCATTTCCCCCTTCGTTTTGGCCTCCTCTTGTCTCTCGATCCTACCGAGAGACAAGATGGCGGCCGCTCCGGACTGTTTAGAATGTTGACAGACACCGGAGAGCCAATCAGCTTCGCTTCGCAAAGCTCCGTTACGCGAAAAGTACGCGAACTGGTGCGCTATCCAGGACGCTGTCACAGATATATAAATTTTTTTAAACTTTAATTTCTCAAAATCCACTGGAGCACATATATTGAGACCCAGCAAAGGCACATCGGGCTAACAGTCCCTACAATGTTGCCAAGTTTCGTGCAAATCCATTCAGCCGTTCGAGCTAAAAGTGAGGCCAAACGCCCTATGGAAAAATGAATGGGAAAAACGCGTTTTGGGACCCCCTTTTTTTCTCGGCCCCCCCTTGACGAAACCCCCCCAAATTTTTAGGGGCTGATCAGAAACAAAATGTGCCATTTTCCTGAAAATTTCAGCCGATTCCGTCCACAAACGCCAAAGTTATTAGACATAGAATTTTCAAAAGTGCCATAGAGAAAAAATCCTAACTATATATACCTACTGGCGACCGCCAGTAGGTAATATATATATATATATATATATATATATATATATATATATATATATATATATATATGTATATCCGCACTCCCAGTCCAACACCACAAGCTCCCAATCAGCTTGGAGCTCAAGCACGGTAAGGAAAGAGGAGCCGACCCAGATTGCAGTGAGCTATTTCAAGATTTATTTTGTGAAGCTCGCCCGCCAGCATAACGTTTCAGCCTGCCCAGAGGCCTTGGTCACATGACGCCAGCTTGGGAGGGAGTTCTATTTAAAGTTCAAGTTATCATAAAACAGGGATTGTCATAGGTTAATTTGCAATTCAAGCATCAATGCCACAAAAAGAGGACTATGAAATATATAAATGTAGATGTAAAATGTAAAAAACATCCCCATAATAACAGCCAAAATAATGATTTGAAAAACGGCATGTCAACACAGAAATTACTATTGAAAAATGGAAATTCTGTTTGTTTAAAATACAGTCAGATTCCTAGGATCAATTTTGTATACATGATGTTGCCTTACATAGAATATTGACATTTCTCAATTTATCAAGCTTAAATGCAACTTCAATACTTTGCAAATATGCAACATTAATAAAGTGCTAATGCAAATCGTTTTTTTGTGTACTGTCAAGTGCTATGCTGACAAGCATTTGGTATTAATCTATAGTACAAATGTTCAGTGGCTTAACCTTATAGATGGATTCATGCCGCACAAGGCTCATCTCTTCTGTAAAACCTATTTTCAATTGCCCTGCCGGTGCAGCAAACGTGTAAAGTGAGTGTGATCTTTTTCTTAAAAAAAGGGGGCAAACACTATTTTTTCCCCATTTTTTTTTATATAAAAGAATGGAATTAGGTACACGACTGCGGTAGTACAAAATGGCACAAAAAGTAAACCCCATTATGGACACTAGGCCAAAAACACACCTGATAAAATGGATGTATCACCTGTCTCGACTGCCTAACAGCAGGCAAAGCCGTATTATTTCATAAAGTCGAGAAAATTCCAACCCATATTAGTCATTTAAAGGCAAGTATAAAAATCTTCTGTAGCATTCAGGCCGACAGGGGTCTTACTATCTAATTTCAGAATGTACTTTGTCTCTGTCGAACGTAGGAGTGCCTCTCTGTTGCCACCTCCACTTAATGGGCCAATCGCATCATTACATAATATTGAAGGAGATCACTCTTATTATCGTGAACTTCTTTAAAATGTTGTGCGCCCGGATATGAAACATCACTGGTATTAATGGCCCTGATGTGCTGGAGTATCCGCTAGTGAACATGCAGTTTGGTACTCCCAACATAACGCAGGCCACAGGGACACTCCAGCACATAGATCGCAAACTCGGTCTCACATGTGAGTTGCTTGGTGATTTTGAGAGGGGTCTCAGAGAAAGGAGTTATTACTTCAGTTTTGTTGATTCCATGTTTACAGGCTTTGCAACTAGAGCATTTTCGAAAGCCTCTGCTGGTGGATAACCAATTAACAGGGGTGATGATCTCAGGGCTAGACTTCACCAAAGCATCGCTCATTGAGCGAGCTTTCCTGAAGGTGATCTGAGGTTTCATTGGCATATTTTCCCCCATGGTTAGATCATTGCTCATGAGGCTCTAATGTTTGTTAACAATTTTCCTCAGCGCCCCATGTTGTTTGTTAAAAGACCAGATTAATCTAGTTGGCTGATGAGGCTCACCTTGAACCTTAGCCTTGTCCTTTTTATGAGTAAGCACCACCTATCTAGTTAATGCATTGGCTTTACAAATTGCAGTTTTAATATCTTTTTCTTTATAGCCTCTAGCCAGAAATCTAATCTGACTGGCTTTCTGAGCAGCAACATACTCCTGTTCTGTGCTGCAGATACGAATAATCCACAGCATTTCCCCGTAGGGAATGCTGCGTATGAGGTGTGGTGGGTGATGGCTTGAGGCGTGCAACAAAGTATTGCCAGACGTGGGTTTTCTGTACAGCTCTGTGTGAATATGGCCATCTACAATCATGATTTCTACGTCTAGAAAGTAAGCTACAGTCGACTGATATTTGCCATAAAAGCCAAATTGTAAGCATTAATGTTAATACTTTCTACAAATGATTCAGCCTCTTCCCGGGAACCACGCCAGATTAAAAATATATCATCGATATATCGAAACCACTGTAAAATGTTATTGCAGCAAATGTTGCGGTAGTCACCACGGAGGACCTGCCTCTCCCAGTAGCCCATGTGCAGACAGGCATAACTGGGAGAGAAGCAGGCCCCCATAGCAACCCCCCTGACCTGTTGGTAATATTGCTTATTGAACATGAAAAAGTTATTGTTCAGTGGTTGATCATGGCTAGTAACATCTTATTGTGAGTGGACATAACAGCCGGTCTAAAATCAAGGAAATGCTGGATCGCTCTCATACCATCCTGATGGTGAATACTGGTATATAATGATGTCACGTTCAGCGTTATTAACCAGCACTCAGGGTCCCAATTTAAGTTGCTTATTTTTCTCAGGAAGTCTCCAGAGTCTTGAATATAGGAGGGTAATGCACTCACAAAGTCTTGTAAAAACGAATCAACATAGATAGTGGTATTTTCCGGTAACCCTCCACAAGCAGAGATGATGGGCCTGCCGGGAGGCATGGTGGCATTTTTATGGATCTTTGGTATGAGATAAAAAACTGACATAATAGGATGCTCATTTTTTAGAAATTTCAGTTCATCCATACTCAGTAACCCCATACTATATATATAAAACTATATATATATATATATATATATATATATATATATACATATATATATACATAGATATATATATATATATATATATATATAAATAAATATATATATATATATATATATATATATATATATATATATATATATATATATATATATATATATATATATATATATATATATCCAAAGAATCAGCGATAGAACCCCACAGGGCGAGGCGTCCCTCCCGCTCCATAGACAGACGCAGACACGGTCCAATTCAGTGCACATCGTTTTAATTTAGTGCAAGCACATCGTATGACGTTTCGGCTATATACTAGCAGCCCGCCCCAGCATTGCCTGGGGGCAATGAGGCTTCAGGGCCAACTGCCCGCCCAGGCCCCCGCCCGCCTCGACATTGTCTGTGCATGCCCATGCACGGACACGGACCAGGCCCCCCTCCCGCCCCGACTCACTCCCGCTCCGACATTCGCCTCCCCATGCACACGGACCAGCCCCCCCTCCCGCCACAACTCACTCCTGCCCCCCTCCCGCCCGACTCACTCCCGCTCCGACATTCGCCTCCCCCTGCATCACACAGTTTCGCACTGAGAGTTTAACTTTCCTTTTCCTTACCTGTGCCGCCGCTCCTCACTGCAAAGCCGCTCGTCACTGCACCGCCTCTCCTCCTTCGTCATCATCATGCACGTCGCTTCGCGGTCATCATGCACGTCGCGTCGCGGCTAGCGCTAGGTCCCGGCCGGCGCTACTTTCAGGGCACTACTTTGTTTTCAAACTTAATTTTTTTAATTTACTTTTTTTTTAAATTTATATAGCCTATGTCCATCTACACACCCTGACATTTTCATAGATGTTTCGGGTGTGTAGATTGGCGCTGTGGTTCCCGAGTTTACCTGGCCAAAAGGTGCAAGTTCTCTCTTTATAATAGTAGTATACATATATATTCCTTGATATGTCATTTGAAAGAAAAAAGGTATTGCTTTCAAACTTAAAGTCCATTTCAAGCAATTACAAGGGGTGACAAACTAAATATTACACAAATGTAGCTCAGATTTTTTAATATAGGGCTAATCACTTTCTTCAAGTGTCCAAGCAGATGATTTAATTTCACCATAGAATAAAAATGTCGTCATTTATTATAATCTGGGTTAGTGGAGAATAGAAGTGGAGAACAGAAGTGGCTTCTTATCACGGCCTACAGGGCACAGCCACCTGCCTATTGTGAGGCCTCTGTGTATTTTCAATTTAGCATTGTTCATGAAAACACAAGTTTTGTGTACTCATTAACACTGCCAGTGTGCAGGTCCGCCCTCTCTGCCTCGTCTCCAGGCTCGGGATGACTGGAGGTGGAGGGGCAGAGGAATGATCCAAAATAAAACACTCTGTAGCTGGGATTGCACAAGTCTGAAGGGCATAGGTCAACTACGATCCCCTCACACAGGCATAATCCATTGTATTTAGAAGACATAGGGGCTCATTAGGATGGCGGGCGGGCCACCCTCGCGGAAAACGGGACCCCCCGTGAGCTGAGCGGCAGTCCCGCACTGCATATTAGGATGCGCCCGCCACAGTGGCCGGAGCATCATGCATTTTTAACAATGTGGCGGGCGGTGCTCTCAGCACCGCCCTCCACATTGCTAAAAATGCATGTATGCATTTGCATACACAAAGCGGCAGGCACCGCGCGGTGCCTGCCGCATTGTGTATGCAAATGCAGGGGGTACCACAGGTACCCCCCATGGGCACTCCCCACCCCCCTTCACCATGGGGGCCCGCAGGGGGCCCCGGAAGTGAAGACTGCATGCCTTTCCGTGGCAGCATTGCCGCCACTGAAAGGGATCTGTTTAAGCCCATTGTAATGTGGCTGCGGTATCTGATAGACAACGCCACCATATTAAACCTTTTCTGCCCAGGTCGCAAGGCGACTGTCGCGGAAAAGCGGCGGACAGTCTATCCGTCTGCCGCGGTCCCCCCCGCCATGCTGATATGGCGGGGGGAAATGGGTGGCGGTTGGACCTGGATGTCAGGCGGATCGCCACTGCCCGCATGGCGGTGGCGATTCAACCGACATCCTAATGGGCCGATAGTGTGCATGCCTCAGGGAGCACGGTATATCTGCTCAAATGTGGCTGCCAGGGTGTACATCAGTGCATTGCTGAAGCCGAAGTAATGCCACACATAGTGCTCGGATGCCGCCCCTATTGCTGTTCCAGATTTTTATTGGGGTGTTCTTCTAGTCCCTTCAAGAAGTTGGGAGAGGGATTGAGGTGTGTCTTCCCCTGTTCAATCCTGCCCTAGCAGCTCCCCCTGGCTCCTCTTTAGGAATCATGGCTTGCTGGTTCCAATACCCAGCACCAGATTCCTGCTCTGCTGCTGCCATGGAGCCAAGTTGCCAGCTAAGAAAGCAAGGCAAGTAAAAAAAACATGATTTGTCTATGCAAGTGTATGTATTACCTATTTTGTATGTGTTTAAGTGCGTTTGAATGATTGAGACTAAATAAGATTGAGTGAAAGTGTGTGTGTGTGACTGTGTTTGAGAGTGTCAATGAGAATAAAAGTGAGTGAGAATGTGAGTTTGAGAGTGTGTATGAATATAGGAAGTGAGTTCGAGGGAATGAGGTAAGTATTATGAATGTGTTATGATCACTGATTTTTTGGAGGTTGTGATAGGAAGTGGATGTGAGTCAGGGGTGTAGCTAATAATGGTGCACAGGTGCAGTTGATCAGGGCCCAGAGCCAGTGAGTGTGTGTAGGTAAATTAGTAAATGAGATAGAGAAGCAGTGAATGAGTATATTTGTGTGTGAGTGAGAGTACGTTTGAGTGAGAATGAGCAAGTGAGAGAATATGAGTTAGAGTAAGTAGCAGAAAGAGAGGAAATGTGAGAGGGAGTTGGTATGAATGAGGCAAATTTCGAAAACAGATCAGGTGAACTCCTGCACGGTATTACACCCCACCACCTTCAAAGATCCCTAACTGCCACTGGTGGAGAAGGAAGACTTTGATGACAGGAAGATTAGGAAAAGCACTTAGAAGAGAGTAATGCTGTATCACAGCACAGGCAGTGAGGGCCTTATTACAAGTAATCAGGAATTCCTGACGTGAGTGGAAGCCTGGTTACCAGTCTCATCCAAATTGCAAGGCCAGTGGAAAAGCCACCTACCAGTTATTATAATTCCCTATAATTCCTCGTTTCTTGTGGAATACCTAATCCATGTTAGTTCCGCCCCTCCCCACCCCCTCACCCCAGAGTATACAAAACTCACGGTATCATTTACCCCACAGGTGCCGAATTAACACCCCCTGCTCTGGGACACATGTAGAGAGGCCCTAAATGGATTACATGACACAAAACTTCGCAGACAGACAATTTGGATGATGAGCTATTGAGGGGCGCTGTGTAATTCAAGCTATCATTGTTTCGTTTTCGAGATTGTGGGGAGCACTGTTGAAGGGCATTCCTTATTGCTTCTTGCATGTTACGATTGAAAACTAAAATCTGTGCAACATCATTTTCGTTCCAGACTATCCTTGCACAGCTGTAGCACCGAACTAAAGCACTCTGAATTATATTATTTGTGCTAATAGCAAGAGTTACTATTGCCTAACTAAATTGTTCTCATGTTATGTACATTTAAAGGCTGAAGTTTATCAAACCACGGTGATTCAATCATGCTAATCTTATATTGAACCAGTCTCTGCAGTAACACATTGTCTAATTAGATGTTATATCATGTTTTACCAACTTATGACTGTGCTTGTTTTGTCATCCATACTTTTTTCCCGTATGCTTTTAAAATGCAATGCATCAATAATAAAATCGGTTCTGCAGACATATCAATTATCTCCGTTAGGGCTTTTATTAAGTACACTCAAACCGAGAAATGAGACGAAGACGCTCCCTCAGTTGCATTACCGACGTGTCCGTCTTCCAGTCCCATTCATTACACATGAGCAGTTCGCCTGCTTCACAGAACCTATCAACTAGATGAGGTCAGAATACTTCCGCCAATATGGTGTTGACTACCTAGCATGCATAAAGGGGTAAGCACAGCACTAGGATAGCCGGTTCTTTTCTTCTTGCACTGCAGATCGATGTCTAGCGGAGGCAGAGGTAAGTTTGTGCATGCTTTATGTTGTACTACTGTTTTCTTATTGGACGTGCACGACCAGTCTTATTTTCTTTTTGGGATCACACTAACCTGCTCAGTGGATGCTTGTCCAGTCATGGGTTGCAGCACCTAGCATCCTCTCTCCCATGTTTTATTCCCCAGCAGGGCTTCCACTTTGCATTGGGCAGTCCGCGATTACATAAGGGCTCCTCAGAGGTGCTGAGCTTCCTCTTTGGCTTCTTGTATTTCTCCCCCCGGAAAAATCCACTGTTGCAGCCACATGTCCGGAGGTTCTGTTTTTATGTTCGAGCTGTCACCTGCCCCTCACAGCTCCTGCGACGTTCCAGGATCAAGGAGACTCCCCTGGCCCAGAATCCCTTGAAGCTGGCAGCATTGCTAGAACGTGTTCAGCTTCTTTTGGTTGCCTAGAAATGGGTGAGTAACAGGAGCACCGGTATTGTGGGGTTCCAGGCCGGTGATTGAGTCTACATCAGATAAATCTGCGGGGGTGCCCACTTTGGCAGCGCTTCGCCTGCACTTTAAGGAGTCGGTTGAGGCTGCTTTTCTGGTTAGAGGATCACAGGGGCCTCCTGCAAAAGTTCCATAGCCAAATCCCATTATGGACATTGAAGACATTGATAAGGAGGACGGGTGGCAGGGTGGCTTCGTGGAGTGAGCTGAGTTCTCTGGCCTTTTTTCCTCATGTCTAGGACAATCTACACCTGTGGAGCAGGAGTTGGAAGATGATTTTTTTATTTAATGCCAGCACCCTGACCCAGCCTTTTTGCTATTGCACAGTGCGGTTCGCAAGGTGCTTTCTCATGAGTGGAAGGAGATTGTGTTCCCTTGTTTTCTATGCAAGCGGAATGCTTTGGAGGGTTCTTCCAAGGAATTCCCACAATCAATTCAAGGTGGATACCCTGATTGCTGGCCTGTCTTCGCAGAGCATGGTGCTTTCGGATGACGCCCTTCCTTCTGACTCAGTGGATAAGAAGGTGGAAGGGGCAGTGAAGAGGTCTTAAACCGCTTCCAATTTTTCCATTATGGCAACGATCTATAAAAATGATATGGTTCAGTCCCAATTGAAGCCTTACCAGACTCTGCCTTACAGATGAGTGAGAGAGGGGATACTTTCTCTCTGCTGGCTCTGATGGGACTCCAGGTCCGCTACTTGTCTAACATCTCATTCGATAACTTATGTTCAGCAGTTACAACATCGGGGGCACCCCCTATGACACATTGCCATATATGGATGCAGGCATGGAAGGCAGATGCCTTACAGAAGTCTGTCATCTTAAAGTTGCCATTTGAAAGTTCAAAGGTGTTTGGTCAACAACTTAATGAGATGGTGAAGCGGTTGGCCGAGAATAGGAAGCTGGTGGAACCCATTCACCCTCCCTCCCAGACAGGTTTTGGATATCAGAACGCTTCTTCTCAAGCTAGAGCAGCTAGCCAGCCCATTTCAGGCAGAGGTTGTGGCTGGGGGGGGCATGGGGGCTGGAGGTGATAAATCCTGTTCTCCGTCTGATGATACCTTCTCCAGTCCTTCTCAAAAGTAGTGACTATAAACTCCTTTCTGGTTGGTGGAAGGCTTCACATCTTTTGTAACTAGTGGGGGGGGGGGGGGGATATTGGATGCTCGGGCAGTTCAGAGGGTGATCTCCTGTTACCTGATAGACATGTCATCTCACCTAGCCCAGGTATTCAAGGAAACTTGTCTGTTGTTGAATCCCGTGAACCAGGTGGCATTTCTGAAAGGTGTTCGGTTTGTTTTGGAGAAGGTAGCCATCATCTAGGTTCCACCCCAGATGAGGGGGCTGTGATATTATTCCATCCAGTTTCTTGTGCAGAAGTGTACCTGTGAATACCATCCACTCTTGGACCTGAAAGGGGTGAATTTGCACATTCCTCATCGTCACTTCAACATGGTGACCTTGCAGTGGATCCTTCAGCGGATTCATCAGCAGTGTTTCTTCGTATTGCTAGATCTGATGGACATGTACCTGCATTTTCCCATCCATATGGTGGATCAGCAGTTTCTTCACTTCCCATTGGGCTCAAGGCACTACCAATTCCAGGGGTTTCCTTTCGACATTTAATCAATGTCAAGTGTTTTTACAAAACTCCTGGACCCTCTTGTAGGTATTCTCGAGGTATTTAAATCTACCCTTACCTTGAAGATTGTCTAATTGTCTCTCCTTCTTTCTCTAAGAAAACAGAGGATGTGTGTCAAGTCTGTCATCTTCTGGAAACTTTTGGGTTTCTCGTCAACCACAGGAAGCCATGCCTGTGCCCCCCTCTGTCCTCTGAAGTTTATAGGAACCCTCTTCCAAATGGATCTGGGGATGGAGTTTCTGTCTCCCAAAAGACAATTGACTCTGTTTCTCCTGGGTTCTGTCCCAACCTCAGCTGTCTGCTCATCTCTGGCTACGGAGTCAGGGGGAGATGGCCTGCAAACTGCAAGTACTTCCCTGGGCCCATCTGCATTTGTATCCCCTTGTGCATCATAACTGGAATCCATCCTCCCAAGAATATGAGTCTCTCATTCCTGTTAGCCCAGACATAAGTCATTCCCTTCGGTGGTGGTTGTTACTTCTCAATCTCTCCAAGGGCTTCAATCCTCCTCCCTTGGTAGTCTTAATGACTGATGCAAGCACCAAAGGGGTGAGGGGTGGCTCTAGGGAGTGCAAGGCCCAGGGCAGGTGGTCCATTTTTAAGTCTTCTCAGACCTCCAACTGCAGGGAATTGATGGCAGTTTTGGAGGCACTTCTTTGGTTCTCTCCTCTCCTTCGGCACAATGCTGTCTGTCTTCAGATGGACAACCAGATTGTTCATGACTATATCAGCTGGAAAGGGGGGTGCACAGTCCTTGTTTCCCCTTCCTCAGAAGATTTGCCTGTGGGCCTGAATAATCTTTTCTCTCGCTCTGTAGTCTTTCTTCCAGGGAAGAAGAATGGGCTTGTGGATTCTTTACGCAAGGTGTTCCCTCTTCTCTGACCATGTGTCTGTCACTCCTTCTTTTTCAGCAGATTCTCTCCAGGTTTGGCCTTTCCTGGCTGGACCTGTTTGTCCCTGAGGAGACGACCACTCTCCCTCAGTTTTGCAGCCTGATTCCCTTGAGGTTGACCTGTGCGATAGGTAATTTCTCCATCCCATGGTCCCAGGGTCTTCTGTTTGCCTTTCTCCCATTTCCCTTGAATTCCATAGTACTCAGGAAAATTGGGTTGGATTGGGTGGAGGTTCTTCTGGTTGTTCCAGAATTGTCTCAGAGACCTTGGATTCCCCTTCTTCAGGTTTTGGCAGTATGACCCCTTTAGGGGTTTCTCATTCACCCATGTGCACTCCATGTTCTTCCTCTCAGCACGCCATCTCCCCAGGTTCTCCGGCTGGGGGCATGGCACTTGAGAGGTTGACTATGGTGGCTCAGGGTTTTTCACTTGAGGTGGCTCAGAACATTCAGTTGTCTCTCAGGCCTTTCACCCTGAAGTCTCACAGTCATCATTGGAAAAGTTTTAACTCTTGGTGGGAAACTGTTTTCAGTTTCTTGTGATCCTGTCAGGGCATAAGACTTTTTATCAGGTCTTGCGGTCTCGACTCTTCATATCGAATGGGTCGGTATTCTGGCTTTAAGAGGTTTAGCTATGTCCCCTGTCTTTCCTCAGTGGCATGCCTCTTGCGGGCTTTTTTGCTTCAGCATCGAGTCTCCCGCTCAACTTCAGAAGCTCAGATATGTCCTCAGTCCCTCTCTTGGTGGCGCGTCTCTTGCGGAGCATTTTGCTTCAGCGTCCTGTCTCCCGATTTTTGATTCCCCCCCTGGCATTGTGCGGTTGTTGCTCAGGCATTGGCTGGTCCTCCATTTGCGCCCCTTTTTTAGTTGACCTTAATTATCTTTCTGCTAAGGTTCTTTTTGGTGGCAATTTCTTCTGGGTGCAGGGTTAGGGCTTTCATGGCTGCCCTCCATTTGTATGTTCTGTCCAGACAAGGTAATTTTGCATCCTAGTCAGGTCCAAACCTTTTCTGACTTCCACTGTCAGGAAGACATTATCCTGCCGATTTTTTGTTCTGACCCGTCTTCTCTGGAGCAGGAAGAGGCTCCCTATTCTCTGGATGTGTTGAGATGCCTTCTCATTTATCTGGACCGTACCAGTGCATTTATGCAAGTGGATTCATTGTTTATCACCCTTAGTCTCTCAGGCAAATGTCTCAAGCCTTCTTTGTTCACTCTGACTCGATGGTTGAAGTGTGTTATTGTCTTGTTTTCCCTTTTCTATCCAGGAGCGGTCAACTCAGGGTGTTTCCACATCCTGGGTAATGTTTAAGATTGCATCACTGCATGACATTTGTAATGCTGCTACATGGGCTTCTCCCACCACATTTGTTTTCCCACAACTGTCTTCTGGTGGGGATGGCCACATCCTTGGAGTTTGGCACCCATGTTTTTTCAGCTGCACATAATCTGTGATTTGTGCTTTGTTTTTGCATTAAATACATCAAATATGTTGCATCATCCTTAGTTTCTGTGTGATCACCATGTGCTTAGGTATGGGCTCATGTGTAAGGACTGGGACAGGAAGACAAACAAGAAGGTATTGCCTGATTACTTACCGGTAATCTTCATCACTCCTAGTCCAGGTCTTCCTGTTCCATACTGAGTCCGTTCCACCCATCCAGATTTCTGTTTCTGGTGATCGTTTTATTTTTTTCTCCCTTATGAATTTCTTTGCTATTCTCAGGCTGTCCTAGTGACGTGCTTCCCCCTTTATTGCATGCTGGGCAGGCAGCGCCATATTGGGGGAAGTATTTTGACCTCAGCTAGGTGATAGGTTCTGTGAAGCAGGCAAACTGCTCATGTGTAAGGAATGGAACGGGAAGGCCTGGACTCGGAGCAATGGAAATTACTGTTAAGTAGCGGGCTTTACTAAATGTGTCATATTTTCTGGGGTGATTTTATTAGTCAAGGATCAGCTAATGCAGGTATTTTATATATTTAACTGCAGCTTCTATCCATATGGTGTTGTGTATATGTGTGCATTGTGAACTTTATTTACTGATACTAATTTTATTAGGATTCTGGGGACATAATGTAAGCATCCCCCAATTCTCAACATCAACTGCTCTTCCCATCTGCACCCTGTGAGTGCAGCTCATGCCCAATGGGGACTGCTGCTCAGGTTTACCACCTACTAAATTAGCGGGTAAACCTAACCTGAAAACTCTCCATAATCGGGATTACCTCGGAGGAGGACCCAGTAATCCAGGGTCTACTTTACTACCTGGGGAATAAAAATTGCAATGTCCAGAGTTTGGGAGGAGATAGATATTCTCATAATTGATAATGCCTGGGATACCAGATACTACACAACACCGGCATCTAACCAACTAAACTGTGGGGTATTTAGCAAAATTGTAGTTAGCTTCCAGCTCAAGTTGTCCTCTAATGCTAGTTAAGAAAAGAACCGGCTTGTGGGAACCATCAGCTGCATACTAAAATGCTTTTTGTATGCTGTTTAAACATGTATTTGTTTTATTTCCATCTGTAACAGGAGACAATCTAAAATATACATAGTTCTGCATAAGTTTGATATTTTTCTAAAAAATACAAAATAAGGTTTAATATATTGCTTCACCAGAAATAATTATTTTACCCTGACACGTCATTCTTATTTTTGAAACTTATATCTTTGATTTTCAGAATCAAGCTTCTTGTTAGGCAATGCTCAGATTGTCGACTGGCCTATCGTTTATAGCAATGACGGATTTTGCAAGCTTTCTGGTTTTCATCGAGCAGACGTCATGCAGAAAAGCAGCACATGCAGGTATGCAAAAAGTGTCACAGAAGCAAGTATACTGATACAAACAGTGTTCATTTGTAAATGCAAAAACCATTGTAGTGATAGAAAGATATCTTTAGGCTCACTTAGGTCATGTCCTTGTTAAATTGCATCAATTTCCTGTGGCATCTGGTGAGCTTTGCAAAAGAAACAATTGATGGACGGAATGCTGGACAATGCGAACGTTCACCCCCAGCCACGAGGATCTGGGTTAAATCCATCATTATTTTGCTCACCACACTACCCTAGTTTGGACCCAGCCATATGCAAATCAGTCTTGATCCTGTACCTCATGGGACAGTCCAGCCAGAACTGCCAGGCTAGGTCCTCCCTGGACTGGAAACAATCATCCTGGGACCGTTTCTAGGCATCACCCTTCATCAGCCAGGCTACCTTGAATCCAGTGTTGTAGTTTTTGCATTTGCCACCCGAGAGGGACGGGTATGCCCAGACGTGGGTGCCTTGCTCTCCATGCCACTGGAGTCAAGCTATCTTCGCTGATGAGGGGTGAAACCCCGAAACCGGTCGTAGGATGCCTGTTTCCAGTCAAGGAAGGACCTAGCCTGGCAGTTCTGGCTGGACTGTTCCCATGAGGTACAGGGTCAAGACTGATTTGCATATGGCTGGGTTGAAACTGGTATGGCGTGGTGAGCACAAAAACAATGTATTTAGGCCCAGATCTCTATACTCCGGTGAATGTATGACATTGTTGTGCATTCTGTTTATCAATTGTTCTTTTGGCGGGTGATCTTTGACTTAAGCACTTCAGCGCCTAGAAAGGGGTAGTAAGCGCTATATAAATACATTTGCAATTTGTGAAGGTGGATTATTTGCTCGCAATTCCATCCAATGAGCTAGTTCCATTCCAGAATGGCCCAGGTGGTGGAAGAGGTAGGCGGATCATGTACGGCAGACTCACAAGTGTAACACTCTCACAATCCCATTCACTCATGCTCATCTGCATTAACTTGGGAAGCTACATTTACTGCCCAGTCTTTCCCACACAAGTCTTTACCACAAATATGTCTTTATCATGAAAATGTAAGCATATATAATGTAAGTGAAACCCACTAATATATGTATGCGCAGCAACACCCCATGACGCCGACTTTCTATCATCTGCCCAAGCTGCACAAAAACAATATCTCTCCTCCGGGCCGTCCCATTGTGGCCTCTATTGATGGGTTGACAAAGAATATGTCAAGATTTGTGGATAATTACATCTTCCCCCTTGTCTTAAACTTGGAATCTTACATTCAAGATACCAAAGACTTTTTAAGCAAAGTGGCTGTTATGGACTGGAAACCAGACTATCTATTCCTGGTGATGGACATCACCAGCCTTTATACCATCATTGATCATACTCACGGATTGGCTGCTATTGAACACTATCTAGGCAAACGCCAAATCCGTTTTGCATAACATAATACTATGCTGATTGAATTCGTGCAGTTTTGCTTAACTCATAACATATTTTTGTTTGAGGATAGGCTTTACAGGCAAATCTCTGGTACAACGATGGGCACCTGCTTCGCCCCAGCTATGCAAACTTATTCGTTGGCTGGTGGGAGGAGCGGGTGCCCAGAAGCTGGAAAGAAGGCCAGGAAAGCGGTAAGGTGGTACACTGGTACCGCTACATCGATGACTTGTTCATCGTGTGGCAGGGGACCAGGGACACGGCAGAGAAATACATCGAATCTCTTAATGATAACATCTACAACGTGCACCTGTCTGGGACAATTAGTGGGGTGGCAGCCAACTACTTGGACCTACGGGTATACATTGAGAATGGCCATGTCCACACCTCGCTGTACCGTAAGGAGACAGCGGGGAATTCTATCCTCTTCGCTAAAAGCGGACATCCACCTAAACTCATCAAGAGTTTCCCCTATGGGGAACTCTTGAGAATCAAGAGGAAGAGCACCAAAGACCGGGAATTTTAGGCAGCTGCCTCGGATTGCTTGGCCCGCTTTTGCCTAAGAGGGTATGATGAACCACTATTGCAGAACACACTGGAGAAAGTCAAGATGATCCCCAGGGAGGACCTGCTCAAAAAGAAACTGGGTAGGCTGAACACCAATGAGAAGGGTATATTTAGGATGATAACACCATACTCCACAGGGGCCGATAGCCTCAAAGCAATGATGCGCAAGAATTGGCACATCTTGCTTACTGATGAAGTGCTAAGAGAAGATCTGCCACCATATCTGCTAGTGACCTTTAGCAAGGCTAGGTCCCTGGGGGATATGTTGGTACATAGCCATTTGGAAGCTCCCACTACCCAGCCCAGTACCCTTAAGGAAATGAGTGGGTTCTTTCCCTGTGGAAAGTGCAAAGCATGCGCCAACAGCCGGAGGGTGCTTCATTATGATATCCCGGAGGCAGGCAGAACCAACAAGATCCATAAATACATCACATGTAGCACTGTCTACACCGTGTACTGTCTAATATGCCCATGTGGCTTACGTTACACCAGCAGTACCATTAACCAAATTAAGCTGAGAGTGCTGGAGCACCTTAGGGCAATAGACAGAGTAGACCCCTCCTATCCAGTAGCCCGGCACTTTTAGGAATACCACAATAAAGATAGAAACAAATTACGCTTTTTTGGGTTAGATCATGTTCGGCATAATCCACGGGGTGGGGACAGACTGAGAAGGCTGCAACGCCTCGAATCAAGATATATCATCGATCTGTCCACTAAGTACCCGAAAGGCATGAATAGCGGGGAGGAAATGGCAGTACATCTTGGTAAATATTGGCAAACATTTGTAATCTCCATTTACCGAACCAGGCAAGGATGACTGCCTATCTTGTTTGGCTCGGGCGCCCCCCCCCCACTGCCACTGATATCGGTGATGAATCTAACTTTGTATCTTTGCCTATGACTATGTTATGAAGTTGTGATCTGCTGAAATCATTCATACTACTTTGAGGTCTTTAATAAGTATCACTTCGATTTATCTGATGACCCGATATATCATTTATTGATAATGAATTATTGCTTTTCAGGAATTGCCTATGAAATTCTGATTATGAAATGTATTTATTCTTTATTCACTTTTTAGATTAAGTATTTCTCTTTTCCAAGTGGCAGAGGCTTGGCTGTTTTTGCTCTATGATGGTTATTTCATTATTTGCAATTGTCTGCCTTTATTATTACAATCATCCATTACAGTTAATCAATGCTAATATGATATGTGCTGAACATCTTTGCATAGTTCCGAGTAGTATACTGTTTATATATCTGTGGCATGGTATGCATCTGTAAAGGGACATATGCCGATCCACGGCTCGATTGTGTTAATGCCCTTCCTTCTTGTGAGTATCCCGATGTACGGTGATATTTCACATTAGTCCCCATCATAGGAATTCGTTCTAAGATGGCGCCCACCTTGGTGTTCGTTGGGCTGGTCCCTTCTTGATGTCTACCCTTGCAAACAAAACTTTATTTAACCGGAACTGTGTGCTGTTGGTTAGTAACACTGACGAAGGCTAACACCGAAACGTTTGTTTTGTTGCTAAAATAAACCGTTGCTGTCTGCTGCCACCGGAGTGCTGTTTCCTTTCTTGATGGGAGAGGATTTTGAGCGTACAATATATATATATATATATAATATATATATATATATATATATATATATATATATATATATATATATATATATATATATATATATATATATATATATATATTACCTACTGGCGGTCGCCAGTAGGTAGTTATAGTTAGGATTGTTTTCCATAGGAAATCCTCAACATTCTATTTGGAATAACTTTGGCCCTGGTGGATGAGTCTTTGCGAATTTCTCAAAGAAGATGGCTAGGTTCGCTGCACTCCTTCCCTGAAAGTTTGGGGGGGATTGGTCAAGTGGGGGCTGAGATATAAGGGGGGTCCCAAAACGTGTTTTCTCAATGTTATTTTCCATAGGACCTTTAGACTCGGCTACAGTTCGAACGGATGAATGAATTTATAAGAAATTTGCCAAAACTGTAGAGTCTTGTTCGCAGATTACGCTTTTTTTGGAATGGTGTAAATCCGTTCAGTAGTTGTTGAGAAAATTAAAGTTAAAGTCAATTATATATCTATAGGCGCGCACACGTGCGCGCACCCAAGCGGCTGCGCGCGCGAGCGGAATTTTGCTGCGTGACGTCTGTTAACGTTCGATTCGAAGGAAATCAGGAAGTTTTGTCCGCCATTTTGTCACTGCGAGTAAATATATTGTTCATTTCAAAGCGTTGAAACATGGAAAGGGGAGAAGGTAGAGATTGTCTTCCTGCGTAGGTTTTCTCGGGGTGTGCAGTAAGGCCCTTAAACGCAAAAAGATATAATTTTTCCCCGAAAAAAAAATACGGGGTGCGCGCACTCGGTCGCGCACACCTATTTACAAGAGTGTGGAAAAGGAGGTAAATCAGAAGTTTGAGTGCTTTGATATAAGGTGGCTCTGAAAAGAGCCCTTGTGTTAATTGAGTGTTTTCTGCATTTATAAGTAAGTACCGATGCAGAGCCTGATGTTGCAGAGGAAGATTCTGTTTCCCTCATTCGTGAAATGAACACCGTCTCTCCTATAGATGTCTTGCATGTGATAGCGCAAGTTGTTGTGGTAAATAGAACCCATGCTATAATCTCTGAGGAATGCAGAAACAGATTTATTTACATGTCTCCTTGCTTTCTCAAATTGTGCACAATGGTGATTGGACCAATTCCATTTCTGTCTTTGGCATATATTGGAATATACCAAGGCAGATCGAGGAAAAAGTGTCATCAATTGTCGAAAGGTGTCTTTTAGAAGCATTTCCAGACCTACCCCAGTGATTGTGCCTAGATCGTTCCCACCACAGTGCACAATTATACGGTCTGGTTCTGGGAGATGCATAAAAGTTTTCACCAATGGAATCAATTGGTGACATTTCAATCCTCTTTTGGAAATCCATGTTATGTGTACATTTGGTAAGCTGAGGTTGGAAATTCGTCTGCTTACTGCATATTTTTCACTCCAGTGAATATAACTGTGTCCTATTAGCCAGACGTTCATTTTCAAGGGATTTGTAGTCGTCCTCCGATCGGTTCTGGAAGTGGAATGGTAGTTAGAAGTTGAAATATTAAATAAAGAAAAAGGAAGAGGCTGGGTGTGGTTAAAAAAATAAAAATGATTGGTTGATTGTAACAAGTGGAGAGTGAACAGGTCAATGTTTATGTTAAACGAAAAGTACTATTGGGTGTGAAAAAACAAGACATGTAACAGAGTTGTGGATTGGCAGGTGTTTCTGGAGGGAAAATAGTGTTCTTAGTTTGTTGTAGAACGTTGAGACATGAACTTTTGACCTGTGCCTTCAGGAAGGTGCAGAATGAGGTGTAACCATGGAAACAGCCGGAGATGGCAGTTGGTGATGGGTTCACTCTTTGGTGCCTCTGCATCTGAGTCTGTTCTCTGGTGGCTGGCGGACAACTGTTTGTTATTGTGGAGATGAAAGGGTGATAAGGAGAGAAATACGACATAGCGTCTGGCCTGTAGAAGCGTGGGAGCAGTGATTAACTCTGAGTGAAGCGGAACTGTGTCGGTGCTTAGTAACAATAAAAAAAAATGTTAACAGTGGTATAACTGTCTTTACGGTGCGCGACCTACTAAGAAAGAGTTCACGGGCCGTATTTGGTTTGCAGGTTCTAGTATCAGTAAGTGAGGTTGAGAAAAGAAAACATTCAGGACTTTATTTATGAAGGCCTTGCGCCACCGGTGCGTTACTTTTTCCCATTTAAGAAATGAGGCACCGGCGGCGGAAGGTCTTCATAAATAAGGTCCTCAGTGACTACAGTTAAGGTTATGTGGAACCCATGAATATATGGCTGAGATACCCGCCACCCCCTCTCAACACAATCCCAAAGGATGGGAAACCGGAAACGGTTCTGAACTTTTGGAAGGCGGGAGGGAGTGACCCTCCCGGCCGTATTTATTTAAATATGAAACAAAATGAAAACATTAAAATAACAGTTTCATATTATGTACAATTTCTTTTCCACATTACGATGTTTGGCTAACCTTAACATATTTCTAATACAAAGGTTCTCCTAGCCGAAACTAACATCCTACAGAACATTTTAACTTGAAATTGTACATCCTAACGTTAAGGGCCAACGGCAAGGTCGTAACCGGTGTCAGATCCCTAAACCAGAATTACCCCCCCCACTTGCGAGGGGCGACCGCACAGAGGCTGTACCTCATGTGCATCTACCAATTTCCCTTGACTTGACGGGGGCCCCAATGAACTCGACGCCATTTAATGGTCGTCCGAGGACTCGTGTGAGGTGTCTAGAAGGTAGCGTAAACCCCCCTCCCCACCCCACACAACTTACCACATCTGCCGTCGCAGGTGTCCTGGCCCCGGGAAATTCCCAGGAGGGGCCCGTAGCCCCTCCTACCCAGGAAGGGGCCTTGACCGCCTTCCCTTTCCTTTCGGCGGCCCATCCTTAGAAGGGACCGCCTCCCCGTTGAGGGGCCAATGGCCACCTCCCCCGGGCGCTCCCATCCGTAATGGGGCCTACTGAGGATCCCGAGAATTAAAAAAGCCCGCATGGGAGGTAGGTCTTTCAGATGCCTAGCGGCTACAAATTGGAACAAACTGCCAGCGGACTTGCGCCTGGAACCGGAGGAGACTAGGTTCCGAGCGAAACTTAAAACATTTCTCTACCCTAAATAAGTGTCCGCTCAGTCTCTGTGCCCTCTGTTAGCTGCCTCTCCCACTTTTTAGCGCGTGGACACGCCGGTGTGCGTAATCGCAGCGCTCTACAAATGTCCCAATAAATAAATAAATAAATAAATGGGTGACGCCCCCCCCATAGGGATCTTCCAATTACTGCTCACCGATCATGACCTTACCGCCCGACCAAAATAAATACGACAATTAACTGAAATCACTAAATTAAAACAACCATAACTGCTTCACGTATGATTACTGATCAACACTCGTGCAATAATACTTTATTCAAAATTAAAAACATACTGTAAAGAATCCTTCGCTTTATTGCATACTCAAATAACACTTTAATCATCACAACCTGTAAGAAATAGAGTTACCACATCAAAAAACTTCATTTCAAAACCACTTGCTGTCTTCAGGGGCTGGTGGGTGGGTCAAAATTGGCTCTTCGTTCCGTCTCGAGCTCACGTGCAGCAGGGAGGTGCAGCTTCAGAGCACAGGAACAAGAGGATGCTTCCTTGGCTTGTTGCTCCTTTTATCCGTCTTCGGGCGGGCGTAAACCCGCCTCCGCCCGCCTCCGGGGGCGTGGCTGGCGGCTTCAGTGTCTAGGACAACCCACTCCAGGGCGGGAAAAAAGCGCGCCCCGGCTACGCCGCTTCGGGCATACCAGCCGAGACTCGCCTCCCGCCCAAGATGGCCTCCCGGGGGGATCGGGGTACTCCACCATACGTTCGGGGGGACCGAGTGGTCGCCCCTTTCCATATGGCTGAGATACCCGCCACCCCCTCTCGACACAATCCCAAAGGATGGGAAACCGGAAACGGTTCTGAACTTTTGGAAGGCGGGAGGGAGTGACCCTCCCGGCCGTATTTATTAAAATATGAAACAAAATGAAAACATTAAAATAACAGTTTCATATTATGTACAATTTCTTTTCCACATTACGATGTTTGGCTAACCTTAACATATTTCTAATACAAAGGTTCTCCTAGCCGAAACTAACATCCTACAAAACATTTTAACTTGAAATTGTACATCCTAACGTTAAGGGCCAACGGCAAGGTCGTAACCGGTGTCAGATCCCTAAACCAGAATTACCCCCCCCACTTGCGAGGGGCGACCGCACAGAGGCTGTACCTCATGTGCATCTACCAATTTCCCTTGACTTGACGGGGGCCCCAATGAACTCGACGCCATTTAATGGTCGTCCGAGGACTCGTGTGAGGTGTCTAGAAGGTAGCGTAAACCCCCCTCCCCACCCCACACAACTTACCACATCTGCCGTCGCAGGTGTCCTGGCCCCGGGAAAATCCCAGGAGGGGCCCGTAGCCCCTCCTACCCAGGAAGGGGCCTTGACCGCCTTCCCTTTCCTTTCGGCGGCCCATCCTTAGAAGGGACCGCCTCCCCGTTGAGGGGCCAATGGCCACCTCCCCCGGGCGCTCCCATCCGTAATGGGTGACGCCCCCCCATAGGGATCTTCCAATTACTGCTCACCGATCATGACCTTACCGCCACAGGCCGGATAGTTGACCGGCTATCCGGACCCCCCACAAAAAACTCCTGCCTAAAGGTCATGGTTTAAACTCTTCAGCCAAGCTATGAGATCTCCTATGAGTAACTCATTCCCCACCCGGGACAAATGGACCCCATCCCCCAAATACATACTGTCTCCCTTGATACAACCATGAGGAATAGAATGCAGTGCACTTGAACAAAACAATCTACCCAATTTGTTATTCACTTTCTTCACCGAATGATTTATAGCAGACACCGAATTCGCCCCCCGCCACACTTTACGTGGAATCATATGGGACCATGCAATTGTGCACCCTGGAACCCTTCTCGCCAACCAACTTACTGTGGAAAGTATCGCCTCGAGAAGAAGTCGTCTACCAGTGGTCACCAAATCGTTGCCCCCAAGATGGACTATGATTATAGATGGCGGTGACCTTGTCCGCCCTAACAAACCCTCGCAAAAGGATTGAAACTGGTCAATACAGAGCCCGCCCCTTCCGTAGAAGGTCACCCTGTACCCGTATTCCCCAGCCATGTGAATCATGTCACCTGCTTTGAATACGTCCGCGGCACGCCTCACGTATGAGTGGCCCACGACCCACACCACTTTTTCCGCAGCCGGTGATGTTTGACCGCTGGTTCCCAGGTGTCGGGTCGACTGCACAGTCCGCCCCGCCTCGTAAGCTTGCGAAACTGTAAACCAAACAAAAACAAGAAGCGTGAGTACATGATAGCAGCTTCACAACATGTGCAACCGCACATACCTTTTGTAACAATTCGAGGACCAACGCCCCAAACGTTTCACTTTTTCTACACTCAGACCCCTGGCTGTAGCCTCAGTAGCAGCCCCTATCCGAAAGGAATGGGTCCCAAACTCGCCGGGGTTCAAGCCCGCGGCCGAAATTGCCATTGTAAGCACCCGCTGGAACTGAAACCTCGTCAGTGGGGTGGCATCAGCGTGTCTCAACAAGGTCCCCCCCCCATGATGCCGCCCGCTGCGCTAGATACTCCTTTACACAAACAACAGGGCACATGGGAGATCCGGGAATCCGATGTATGACTACGCAATCCCCGATCGCACCCTGATCGGCCTTGGACCTGACAAACGAGACAATCATCGTCTCCCCCTTAACCTGAATGTGCTCTCGGCACAGTCCCCCCACCGTATCCTGCTTGTTCTTTGCCACCAGTTCGCTTACCCGCATCGCCCCATGGAATGCTTACGCAAAAGCGGCCCGGAATAACACGGTTTCATACTGGGATGAACATGTCGCAGGGAGTACGGATAATAACAGGGCCAACCTATCCAGACCTATCGGGTGCCTCTCATCTACTCTGCGACCCTCCAGGCGTTGCCACCCACGTAGCGCTTTCTGCACTACGAAAGACGCTGTCGGGTCCTGGATCCCATGAGCCCTTGCCATAAAGGAAATGGCGGCCCGATGCCTCTGGGCCGTAGCTACTGATTTGCCTGCCTGATGTAAAGACAGCAAAAATTTTACGACAAGCTCTTCCTGGCCCCAAAGCTCCCCCCTAGCAGAACCCAAAAAGGACCAATAGGAACGGAACGCCCCTTCATATGCCTTCCTTGTCCTGGGCGCTAAACTCTCTCCCACGAGGTTTTGTAGTTCGGGGCACCGAGAGACCAGAGAGCTTCGGGAAAGGGTGCCGCCACCGGGTCCGCTGTGGGCAGAAAACCCCAGAAGGCCTGCATACGGAAACGAGAAAGCGCGTCAGCCGCTTGGTTCAGCACCCCCGGGACATGTCTTGCCCTAAAGAGCACATTCAACTGCATACACAATAACACAATTTCTTTGAGCAGTCTCAGAATCCATTTGCAACGTGCTGCCTGACTATTGATACACTCAACCACGGTCATGTTATCAGACCAGAGCACCACAGAGTGATCCCGGAACCCCTCAGGCCATGTTTTCAGGGCCACCAAAATAGGGAAGAGTTCCAGAAAAGCAATGTTACTCGTCAGCCCGCACTCGTGCCACCATGACGGCCATTTTTGAGCCGACCATTGTGTACCGAATATGGCGCCAAAACCTATACTCCCCGCCGAATCTGTCCACAGCCCCAGCTCCTCGGAGGACACCGCCGGCTTGTTCCAGACAATTCGACCATTGAAATCCGCCAGGAATGCCAACCAAATGCGCATGTCCTGGCGAATCTCTGCCGAGAGCCTCGTGCGGTGGTGTCCCTCTTTAAGACCGACCATGGCTTGTGCAATCGAGCGGGAAAAGGGGCGGGCCATTGGCATTACTCTAAGGGCAAAATTCAACTGGCCCACCGTTTGCTGCAATTGATGCAAGTTTACCTTAGTCTCTAGAATACATGTTTCAAGGGAGGCCCTGAATTTTACCACCTTTTCTTTGGGTAACCGAAAACAACCCTCCTCCGAGTCGAGCTCTATCCCAAGAAACTCGAGTGAAGTCGAGGGACCCACAGTCTTACCTGGTGCCAATGGCACACCAAAATGATTCATTAAGCCACAAAATTCTTTTAAAGCCTGTCCACATTCTGGATCCCCGGCTGCCCCCAGGAACAGAAAGTCATCGAGATAATGCATAACATGCTGAAAACCCGTCTTTCTTGTGAATACCCATTGCAGAAAACAACTGAACTTTTCAAAATAAGCACAAGATATAGAGCATCCCATTGGCATACATTTATCCATGTAATAGCGACCCTGAAACATGAAACCAAGGAGACGCTGATCGTCTGGGTGTACCGGGAGCAACCGGAACGCTGACACCATGTCTGATTTTGCCATCAGCGTCCCGGGCCCCAGGCGATTCAACATGGCGACGGCCTCATCGAAGGATGCATACCGCACCGAACACACTTCCGGGTCTATCGCATCATTCACGGAAAGACCTCGTGGGGCTGACAAATTATGTATTAGCCTAAACTCACCCGGGTCCCTCTTGGGGACCACCCCTAAGGGGGAACAAACAAAGTTAGCAACCAGTGGTAAATCGAATGGACCGGCAACCCGCCCTCGAGTCACCTCTTTCCCGATTTTTACTTGTACCACCGCCGTATGCTGCAGGACCGACAGTTGGTTCTTACAACTTGTTTTACCCTGAAAACCCCCCACTGGAATGCGGAAACCATACGAAAACCCGTCTCACAACACCCCAGCGGAGACATGATCCGGGTATTCATTGAGCCAAGGAATCATTGCCATGGTGTCAACCGGGGTAGGTAAAGGCGCCCCTCGGACTATTTCAGACCTGCTTGGCGCTTCCCCTACCACCGTTATCACCCGTCTTGGCTCTGCACATGGTCTCGGGATGGGAGGACTGTCCACACCCCCCACATTCGTGTCTAAACTTGCATGACCCTTGGGGCCTTGTACATTTTCCCCTGTTAAAATTCCAACAAATCCCCTTTTTACCTGCGTTGCCACTCGACTTTGAGTGGTGCTCGTTACCTGCACCCGTCCGAAAGGGTGTCCCAGAGGATTGGCGGGACGACTCACCCCCGTTACCCCCCGACAATGGTACCTTTAACATGCTTGAATTCTCCATTTTTTGCCAAGAAATGGAGTCATAACAATCCCAGGTCAGAGCTGGGTCGTGCTCTTTGGCCTTCCTAAAAACATTGTCATAGCAAAACCACTGATTGCCCTCATATGATTGAGAATACTCCATGATACGTGTCTGATATATGGGCAACTCGGGCAACAACTCAGACCTTCGTTCCCCCATAATTGAGGTGAATATGCCAAACGCCCTGCCCCAGGTACCTATGTTCTCATCAACCTTAAAGGCGGCCATTTTGGCGCGCCAAACACTCGGATGCAGAAGCTCTTTTTGGCCCTTCACATGTTCGATCTCGTAATGGTCGGTAAGCAAAGAAAACATGTTCACATACTTATCAGCCCAAATCTTTTCCTTAACTTCGAGTGGAACATGCTGAGCCACTTTCTCCCTTCGTGAGGGTACAGACCCCTCCCCCGCAATCGGCAATAGCCGCTTACCTGAACTAGGAGCTGTACTTGCTGCCGAACTCGTGCCCGCTGCGGTCTCACCCACCGGAACCTGTGGGGGAACAGAAGATGGTGCCTTCGCAGCCTCTCTAGATTCTCGCAATTGCCTCATTACTGCCCTGGCGTCGTCTGCCGTGGTGCCCTCACTATCTTTTCCCAACCACGCTGCCAGTTGTGCAGCCAACTCGGGAGGCATATCTTCCCCGTTCACGGGGGTGACTACGACGGGGATCGGTCGCCCCTCCTTCGGAACCGGGATTGGCTCCTCTATCGGTGTATCGGGAACCGGGGCCTCCCCCCCAGGTGCCCCCCTCTTGGACCTCTTGCCCCTCCCGCTGGGGACTACTCCCGGCAATGCTGGTCCGACGACTCGCTTCGGGCCTCCAACCCCGTTCATTGCCGCCATCTGCTTTTTCATCTCGGCCATGTCCTTTACAAGCATGCGGAGCATCTGATCGGTACCGACCCGTTTTCCGACTTTCTTGCCCGGCATTCTCCAACGAAGATATCTGAAAGAACAAGAACAAAATTAAAACGCTCAAAATTGGCTCTTCGTTCCGTCTCGAGCTCACGTGCAGCGGGGAGGTGCAGCTTCAGAGCACAGGAACAAGAGGATGCTTCCTTGGCTTGTTGCTCCTTTTATCCGTCTTCGGGCGGGCGTAAACCCGCCTCCGCCCGCCTCCGGGGGCGTGGCTGGCGGCTTCAGTGTCTAGGACAACCCACTCCAGGGCGGGGAAAAAGTGCGCCCCGGCTACGCCGCTTCGGGCATACCAGCCGAGACTCACCTCCCGCCCAAGATGGCCTCCCGGGGGGATCGGGGTACTCCACCATACGTTCGGGGGGACCGAGTGGTCGCCCCTTTCCAGTTTTTCAATATGAAATCATTTCAGTTGAGATTATGGATTAAAAGAGAAACCATGAATATTTGAAATGTTTATTTAGAAATGTACTGTTTTAAAGGCAAATCATTATGTAATATGAGTACAGAAATTGCAAAAAACACAGTAATTGGTATTGTCAGTAGTACATGGAATACAAACGCTATAGTTGAAGAAAAATGAATATAGTTGGAAAAAAACATTGTACACTCTTATAAGGAAGTATATTATATTTTAATAAATGGAAGAAGGTCTCTGGCCTTTCAGTTTGGGAACGATATATGAAAATGCAAGTGGTTATACATCATTACTTTATGAATCAGCTGTCAAACAACACGAAATTATAATGTCCACTGTTAGTAAAGCAAATAGGTCTGTTCTTCAAAAGAAAATATGGAAAAGAACGTGAAGAATATAGAAAACCAAAAGGAAATGAGGACGTCAATGGCTTGTTTGAGAGTTATTGAAGCATTGTTTAGGGAAAACAGGTAGCTTCTGCTTGTAACAGGAAATCAGTTTTATTATTTGAAAACATGTCAGCCATCCAATTGAGAAGATGAAAGGAGCATTCATGATCTGTCATTATTGGAGCGTCTTTTACCATGATAGGGCAGCTCAGTGGGTTTTCGATGTAGCTCTCTGTTAGGAAATCTTGCGCCGCTGCGAATATATTCCAATGACCCAGAACTCCTTGTATCGCTGCAAAGGCCATAAACCCTCCGGAAAGTATGTCAGCTATCCAATGGAAAAGAGTAAAGCAGTACTGATGATCTGTTATAATCGGAGCGTCTTTTACCATCAGAGGGAGCTCGGTGGGTTTTCGATGTAGCTCGCTGTTAGGAAAGAGTTAAGTGTCCATTGTGTAGGCAAAGTATGCAGCAAGTGCCTCTAACATGAAATCATTGTTATCATCTGAAAACATGTCAGCCATCCAATTGAGAAGATGAAAGGAGCATTCATGATCTGTCATTATTGGAGTGTCTTTTACCATCATTGGGCAGCTCGGTGGGTTTTCGATGTAGCTCTTAGTTAGGAAATCTTGCGCCGCTGCGAATATATTCCAATGACCCAGAACTCCTTGTATCGCTGCAAAGGCCATAAACCCTCCGTTGTAACAAAGCTGTTCATGATCAAGTAACGGATTCATGAGGTGATTGTAATTCGGTTCAGGAGGTACCAAATTGCAGAGACATAAATCCAGGGCCCACGTGAAATCACAGCTCAGGCAATGAAATACAGGCTGCACACAGGTGAAATGCGAATATCGAAATGATAATCGATATGAAGTATTCAAAGTCGAGAGTGGTAAGATGCCGTAGTAGTCAAGCATCCTCTGGCGAAATAGTTCTAAGTGGCCCGGCTCGTTTGCGAAGGCAGGAGGGACATCCATTTTGAATTTCCCAAGATGGTACAGGAAACGGCGCAGCACCGCTGGTTGTATAGCAACTCCACAGAATTAGGTCGCCGGCTATGCAGTGGAGAGGAGCAGAATGTCTTGATACATTTTCTAGGAGTCTAGTCACTTATATATTGCTTAGTGGTTATTAAAAAAGTAGCTTTTTTTGAACTGGAGGATGCGTTAAAAAATAAGGGAGTGATTTGAGGGAGTTGTAAAGCAAGGTCAATTTTTTTTTACATCAATGCTGTTTTCTGTGAATGTTAGCTTAGTGAAAGATATGTGTGTGAGCAGATGCAACGTTCAGTTTTAAATGTGACAATGGCGCTCTTGTTCATGTCTTCCGATTCAAGGTCGGTATTCGCTGCCAAATACAAAGATTAAGAAACGCATGCGTGGGGTACATAGTGTGCATTTTTAAAGGAAAGTAAATGAAGGGTTATTTTTACCGCGTTAGCATTGTCGTTTAAAAAGTTATAGTGATTTCTATTGTATGTGAAGAAAGTGTCACTGATGAAGACTGAAAATAAATCCTTATAAATGATACGGACTGGTGTATTTTAGAAAAGGTTTGTAACATTACATGAATTGTGGAAAAAAAATTTAATTGAAAGTGTATGGTTTGAAAATGAAAAGTAGAGGTTTATAGTTCATGTTTTGAAAGCAGTTCTAGAGGGTCAGAAGAAAGTGTATGGTTTGAAAATGAAAAGTAGAGGTTTATAGTTCACGTTTTGAAAGCAGTTCTAGAGGGTCAGATGCATGATAGATTTATTAAAAATAGAACATGTTTTTAAATAGTATTTTGGAAAAAATATGTGTCTTTATGTACTATTTACATTATGTGCCTGTTGCGTATTCTTTGAGTTTTAGTAATCCTGTGTCTTATAAGTTTTCTAGGGGCGGTTTGAGGTTCATGGTGGGTTTGGGCAGGGAGGGTAGGTTGGGGGTTTGTAATAGGGGGTTTGGCTGGGGTGGAGTGCGGAGTTTAGTGAAAAGTGAGGGGGGCGGGGAGTTACGGTGTTTGGTAATGGAGCAGAGTCAGAGGACGCCACATTTGTGTTATGGGCTGCCACGGAAATATGTATTTATTCTCAGAGGTTTATTATATTAAGGATATATATTAGCATGGTGGCTCTTGTCGTTTTGTTGTTTTGTGTATGTTTATAATGCTGGTTCTGTAGTTTTTGTTTATGGACCTTATTGCGACACACAGGGGATTTACGTTGCACAGTTGGCGATCAGAGACTTAGGAAATAAAACTTTATAATTGTAAGGGCTGTAAGCGATAGAAATCGCCCGTTCTCGGTGTAAAAAATATCACCGCTATTGGTGGTATTTTCTACGGTGTTAGTACTCGAAGGAGACTAGTAACATATATGTGTAATAAAATTATGTAATAGGCTCAGCATTTTACATTATCTTGGAGAGCAAAAGTTGATTTTACATAGCAATAAGTCTCTTATAATTAAGGGACGGAGTGTATATAGTGCTATTTAGTACTCTGCTATGTGATTGATGTCGAATATTTCATAAGAGGAGGCTTTAAAAGATTTACGATAAACTGGTTTTCTAGGGAAGTGGGTGGAGTGTTCCGTGTAAATTGCAGAATAGAAACTAGTAAGAACCAATTGGAAGTGTTGTTTTAAAGTCACATGACTGCACATGCGTGTCTCGACGCCTGTACGCGATAGGTGGGTGTGCGCAACCGGTCGCGCACTATAAGAAAGCGGCGAGAAAATATCAGCTAATATGCTCTTCAAGCTTGTTTTGGTACAAAGAGTTGGTTCTGAAAAGAACTTTTTTTTTTTTTTTTTTTTTTTGGAAACAAGTGTTATGATGCTTTTTATTTCTTAAAGTTGCGACGACATTTTTCAGTATGTCATACTATCCAAATAAAGTGAAGAAATTTAACTTTTCTTGGAGCATTTATGACTCTCAATTATTTGTTTAATTAGAGTAAAGCTTTGCTCTCCGTATACAAGAAGTTCTCCACAGTTCGTGCATTTCATGTGCACGTTCACCAGATATGGTCTCAAGTCCATCTCAGCACTCGATGGAGATACAGGTCGTCCACCGGAAGATGTATTGATTACTTCTGATGGTAATAGCGTGGCCTCCGTTTTTCTTGTGAAAAGTGGTCGCTCATTTTCATCAGATTCGGAAGATGAATGCGGAACGGTAGCCATTGTATCGAAGTCTTCGGGAAGATGTTCGACGTTGTTGTCTCTTGAGAGTAGAAAAGAAAGTGATGGTAGTGGGTGGAGTGCTGCGTGTAAATTGCAGAATAGAAACTACCAAGAACCAATTAGAAGTGTTGTTTAGAAGTCACATGACTTCACATGGGAGTGTCAGGTCCTGTACGCGATAGAAGGGTGCGCGCACCCGGTCTCGCACTAAAATAAAGCGGCAAAAAAACATCTTATAATATGCTCTTCGAGCATGTTTTGGTGGAAAGAGTTAGTTCTGAAAAGAACTTTTTTTTGGGGGGGGAAAGAAGTGTTATAATGCTTTCGATTTCTTAAAGTTGCTACTACATTTTTCAGTATGTAATAGTTTGAAAATGAAGTGAAGAAATTTATCTTTTCTTGGGGCATTTGTGACTTTCAATTTTCAGTTTAATAAGAACGAGGCTCTGCTCTCCATACAAAAGAATTTCTCCACACTCGTTGCATTTCATATGCACCTTCGCAAGATATGGTCTCAAGTCCATCTCAGCACTCGATGGAGATACAGGTCGTCCACCAGAAGATGTGCTGGCCACCTCTGATGGTAATAGCGTGGCCAGGGCTCTTGTCGATGCTTTTGCATAATGCTCAGGATGCCTTTGTTTAACATGCCGCTGCATGGTGTGTGCAGAAAAGGAATATTTTTTATTTGGATTTCCCCTTGAGACCTCCGAATTGCATATCGTGCAGGTTACTTTTGGCGCATTCACTTTCTTTTGATCTTCAGGATAAGTGAAAAATT
Source organism: Lissotriton vulgaris (assembly GCF_964263255.1). NCBI lineage: Eukaryota > Metazoa > Chordata > Amphibia > Caudata > Salamandridae > Lissotriton > Lissotriton vulgaris. The sequence continues at coordinate 483,144,836 of NC_141697.1, forward strand.
GCCAAATGAAAGATTCCTTTTTTCTTCTTAACGGTGGTCGCTCATTTCCTTCAGATTCAGAAGATGAATCTGGTAGGGAAGCCATTTCAGCAAAGACTTCCGGAAGATGCTCGACGTTGTTGTCTCTTGAGAGTAGAAAAGATTGTGAGGAAAGTGGGTGGAGTGCTTCGTGTATATTCCAGAACAGAAACTACTAATAACCAATTGGAAGTTTTGTTTTCAAGTCACGTGACTTTACATGCGCTTCTCAGGACGTGTAGGCGGTGACACTATGTAGTTACGAACGTGATTACATACTTAGGAACTAGCATTCAAAAAAACTATGAAATTCACTGAAAAAACCATAGGTTTTACACACGTTATAGTTAGGATGTAGCATTTGAAAAACCTATGAAATTCACTGAAAAAACCATAGGTTTGACACCAGTTATAGTTAGCTGAAAATTTTACTGACATAAAACCAATGAAATTCCACGTTATAGTTAGTTGGACTCACTATAACTTGCGCGTGTAATGCACTGCTGATGACATTACATATTACATCACTCATGACATGGTCAGTGACATCACTTATGACACCATCCAGTGAATGTGTGTCTTTCTAAAAAATAAATATGTTTTATATATGTATATGTAAAGGTCGAGGAAAGAATAATTGTTTAAATTATTGTCTTAATGAATGTTTTTTTCAAAAAGAAATGATTGGATAACTGGCTTATTAAGTGTACCTTAGTGAATACATATATTAGCGAGTAATGTTTAAATATTTAAATATATGTATCAGTGTTTCACTTTGTGAATAACTGGCTGCATGAGTTGATGAGTACCTACATGTGTAGGTATTTGGGTTCTTAGATGTTTTTTTAGTATCAGTATGAGTGTTTCTATGGTTTCATGGGGGTATTACTAATCACATAGATGCATGAATGACTAACTCTCTCTTTGTATGTGTTTAGAAGACACCATATGTGCAGGACTGTATGGGTGGTTGAGTGTGTGTATAGTTTTATATGCAAATAAATGGATGTTCAATAGTTTATTTGCATGTGTGAGTATGTGTGTGAGTAACTTTTGGATGATTGTCGGTGTGTAACAGGATGTATAGGTGTATCACTACATATGATGAGTGAGTATATGTATGAGTGACTATATAGAACTGTTGGTGAATGAGAGAATGTGTATATAGATGGTGGAATTACTGAATTGGTTGTTGTAACTGGTATGGGTATGTCCATTTTTTTGAAAATGTTAATTTCTATTTTTCAATATGTGTTTTAAGGGTTACATTACACTTAAAGGAGGTCTGTCATCAGTGATGTCATAAGTGATGTCACTGACCATGTCATGAGTGATGTAATATGTAATGTCATCAGCAGTGCATTACACGCGCAAGTTATAGTGAGTCCAACTAACTATAACGTGGAATTTCATTGGTTTTATGTCAGTAAAATTTCCAGCTAACTATAACTGGTGTCAAACCTATGGTTTTTTCAGTGAATTTCATAGGTTTTTCAAATGCTACATCCTAACTATAACGTGTGTAAAACCTATGTTTTTTTCAGTGAATATATATATATATATATATATATATATATATATATAAATATATATATATATATATATATAAATATATATATATATATATTTCTTTCAATGCACAAATAAAGCGGTCACTCTGAAGTCTGCAAACACCAGTGGTTGATTTTACCTGGAATAAAATCAACCACTGGTGTTTTCAGACCTCCGAGTGATGGCTTTATTTGTGCATTGAAAGGAATTCCTAAGTTTGGCGTGCTCCGACAACTAGCAGCGATCCTCTCCAGAGGGCGGGGGAAGGCAGTAGGAGCTATTATATATCCACTCCACTCCCTCGAGCAGGTTGCTTGCGTTTTCTCACCTGGAAAAAAACGTGAAGCACAGACCCAGGTTAGTGCCACAATTACTGTTTATTTAGCTGTTGTTCCGTCGGCCATTACGCGTTTCGGTACTCAACGTACCTTGATTACATGACCCAGGGAAAGGTCACCTGATTCTTTAAATGCCAACATTTCTCACTTTTTTTCTTTTTTTCGTGATGCAATCTTAAAGTGACAGTGCTCTTATTATAGTGCAGATAAAGCTACATTTTGACATCTCACTCTTGATATCCGTAAAATACCATATTTCAATTCTTCTCTTTGCAAGTATTATACATTAGACTTTTTGTTTGTTACTTTGCGCAATTTCGCATTAATATGTTCAAATCACGCAATACAGTACATCATTTTATGCAAGTTTTTTTGTTAATGTTAATGTTAATGTTAGTTGGGATTTATTGAGCGCTCGTACGCCCGAAGGCTTCATGGCGCTATAGGAAGAACCAGGCAGGGCAGTCAAGAAACAGAATGGTGCTGTCAGTAGTAAGCTTGAGAAAACAGCCAGGTTTTCAGAGATCGTCTAAAGCTGAGGATGTTATCATTCTGCTTTATATGAAGAGGAAAAGAATTCCAAAGAGCAGCAGCTTGATGGTCGAAGCAGCTGCCTCCGAGGCGTTTCCTTTTGAATGAGGGTACAGTCAGAAGTGATTTATAGGTGGATCGAAGGTGACGCGAGGGGCAGTATTTTTTGAATAGATCTCTGACAAAAGAAGGGCCAGAGTCATTCAGGGACCTGAACAGAATGCACCCAGCCTTGAAGGCCACACGTTGCTCAACTGGCAACCAGTGTAGCTGCTTGAGGCCAGGTCTGATTGATTGCCTCCTGGATATGTTCAGGAGGAGCCTAGCGGCTTGGTTCTGGACAAGCTGGAGACGTTTCAGCTCACCGATTTGGAGACCAAGGTAAAGGCTGTTAGAGAAATCCAGCCTGGACAGAACCAAGGAGAGGACAATCTGAGTGAGCGCTGTTGAAGAAAAGAAACGAGCAATTTTTCTTATTTTCTTCAATTGAAAGATGCTGGAAGATACCACCGCTCCAACCTGTCTTTTTAGCGAGAGATCCTCGCTGATGAGAATGCCTAGGCTTTTAACCACGGGGGACTTAGTAGGAGGCGCTCCCATGTTAGTGGGCCAGAAGTTGGAATTCCAACTAAGTGGGCTCTGTCCGGGCAGGACCAGCTCAGTCTTGCCCGGGTTAAGCTTCAGATGATTGCAGCTCATCCAACTCAGTATGTGGGACATAGTTCTTTGGAATTCGCCCACTGAGTCCATGGTGTTGAGAGGGAAGATGAGCTGCAAATCATCCGCGTAGTTAAAGATGGTGACATTAGCGTTCCGCAGGGAGTGCAGGAGAGGGCGAAGGTAGACATTAAAAAGGAGGGGAGATAATGAGGAACCCTGTGGCACCCCGCAGGTGGTAGGTATAGTGGGAGCAGAAAATGAACCTAGTCTGACCGATTGTGTGCGGCCCGAGATGAAAGAGCGGATCCAGCTCAATGCGGGGCCCCTGAGACCTGCCTGCTCGACACGGTCGACCAAGATGGTGTGGTCGACCGTGTCGAACGCAGCAGAGAGGTCCAGTAGAACGAGCGCCTGATGGATTCCTGCATCTGCATTGCGCCTCAAAGTATTTAACACCGAGAGGATAACCGCCTCGGTGGAATGGCAAGGACGGAACCCTGCTTGATTCGGTGCCAGATACTCAGATTTTTCCAGGAAGCTGGAGATAGTTTCACAGACATGTGACTCCAGCAGTTTGGCACAGTATGGCAACAGCGATATAGGTCTGTAGTTGATGGGATCTAGCGGGTTAGCTCCTGCCTTTTTTATGAGGGGAACGAGAAGAGCTTTTTTCAGATTGCATGGGACTTTGCCCTGTACAAGTGATCCATTCAAAAAAGAAAGTAAGCATCCAGGAAGATTGGTGCCCACTTCTTTCAGGATGTGAGGGGGGCAAATGTCATCAGGGGAGCCAGTTTTAACTTTGGTTAATAATTTGAGTAGCTTGATATTATCTATGAGGGGGTAGGAATCTAAAGTGACAGGATTGTAAGAAGTGTCAGCAAACAAAAGAGGGGGTTGAGTAGTGAGAATACTTTGTTTGATCTTACAAATTTTATCAAAGAAAAAGGAGTTAAGTGTGTTGCAGAGCTCTTGGGTAGGTACAATAGGAAGAGAAGTTCTGTCGCTAGAGCTGAGATTTTCCACAATGTTGAACAGCTCTTTTGACTTATTTTGAGCCTTAAGAATTTTATCAGAAAAATAATCAGTGCAAAATTCGCCACAATTATCCATCACCACCCCCTTTTGTACCGCTTTTGGCCGCCATAAGTGTGGCAGGGTATGCTCAGACGTGAGTCCCTTGCTCACTTTGCCACTGGATTCAAGCAAGCCGGGCTGAAGACGGCTGGAATGACAGAAACTGGTCCTCGGAAGCTTATTTCCGGTCCTGGGACGACATGGCTTGGCAGACTGTTCCCATGTGGCACAGGGTCAGACTGATTTGCATATAGCCATGTCTGAACTGGGGTGGCAGAGTGGGCTAAAGAACAGTAATGGATTAAACCCAGATCTTTTGACTGGGTGTGAGTGTTTGATTGATTCAGATGCTCAGTCCATCACCGCCCCCTTTTGTACCAAATCTGAATGTCACAAAATTATGGGTATCAATGTGTTCACCTTTAGTGAGCTTTAAATTAACAATTTGATCATGCCATATGACATTGTTTGATCAAACCAACATTTCACAAGTTATTTGCATGATTCCTTTTCATGTTTTGTATAACGCGGTATCGTTTATACATTTCTATACATGTGGGCACTTTGCGTTTGATATAGCCAATCAATTCAGCCCCTGTGGGCTTGCTACTGCTTCAACAGACAGTCAAATTATATTCCCCTCTGGGAACTCACACATAATTAACCCAAATCTGTATTTACAGAACTCTTTGCAATTCTGCCCAAGTGGGCTTGTACTCTGTGAAAAACTCAAATATATATACACTGATGTCATAGCCTGATTAGTTAAAGAAATTGTGTTAACACTAAAGATTGCAAAAAATTCCTTCTGATACTTGGTTACTCAGTGCACAGTTCATTACACCAATCTGCTCTATAATTCTTTTTACGCAGCTGTCGTTTTCTTATCCATGTTGTGTGCAGACTATTTGTCTCCTACAAAATAAAAATGTGAAATCACTATAATATATGTGCAAGTTAAAAACCAGACAGAAGCTTGAAATCAATTACAGAATTCTCATGCATTCGCTGTACACAGTGGGTGTGTCCAATGGTTTAACCTAGATGTACAGACATCTCCTCATCCTTGTTCAATCCCAACGGTTGGACTGTGTTCTATTTAATTATGAGTATAGATTCTAACTGATGTAAGTCTCTCATTCTATTTCCTCCTCTTTCTGAAATAGGGTTCCTATCCAAGGCACAGAATTGTGTTATATTCACATTTTTTTGGTGGAAATCTTTAAAATGTTTGGCTATCGGGTAATTTTTGTCTTCATTCACAATTGCCCTAGTGTGCTCCAGGACTCGTTTCTTTACCTGGTGGATTGTACTCCCAATATACACAAGTGGACAGGAACAACATAATGCATAGACACTGAAGTCTGATTTGCATGTTAAGTGTTTCTGTATCACAAATGGTTTCTGAGTGTTAGATAAGACCAATTCCTTCCTGTTAACACTGTTCTTGCAGGCTTTACATGCCCTGCATGTAAAGAAACCTTTTATTGCTTTCAGATCATTCTTCACTTTTAAAGTATTCTTGCAGAGCAAATCATTCAAGGCCATGCATTTTTAAAAAGTGATCTTGGGTTGGTTGCCTACCACTTCCTTCAATATTGGATCCAAACTTAGCACATGCCAATATTTTTTGAGACTTCTCCTCACCTGCCAGGATTGGTCAAAGTATGCTGTAATGAACCTGACTGATTCTTCCTCCTCTTTGGTTGGAGATTGCGAGTTTAAGAGATCTTCCCTAGCAATACTTTTAACCTTGGCACAAGCTTGTGCTACCACTTTCTTAGAGTACTCTCTCTCCTCAAATCTCTCTTTCATGTTCACCATTTCTCTTTCAAAATCTATGTTCGTACCACAATTTCTCTTGGCACGCAAAAGTTCACGAAAGGTATGCTACAGATTACATTTTTGGGGTGGCAGCTTGCCGCATGGAGCAGGCTATTGCCTCCTGTGGGCTTTCGGAACAACTTGCTCCTAAGTCTTCCTCCCTCGACATTGACCTCCACATCTAAAATTGTCTATTGTACATGTGAATTTTAAGTTACAGTCATTTACATTTAGGTCAGTGACAAATTCCATTGCATCCTCTCTACTCCCTTTCCACACACAGAACACGTTGTCAATGCACCTTGCCCAGAGGACCACGTTCTGGGTAAAGGCCAAGATGCTATTGGCCACCTTCTCCTCCCACCAGCCCAGGAACAACCCGCGTAACTGGGGGTGAAGCAGGTTCCCATCGCGGTCCCCCAGACCTGGCAATAGACGACATGATTTAACAGAAAATAATTGTTGGAGAAGCAAGTTCGCATCATGCTAACTAGCATCTGGGTATGGAGTGGATATTTGACGTCCCACTGTGCCAAAAAGTGTTGGTTAGCCTCTATTCCCAACTTGTGTGGTATACACGTGTAGAGACTATTGACGTCTAGCGTCATCAGCCACATATCTTCCTCCCACTGGATGGGTTCAATGATTCGTAAAAAATCTTGTGTATCTTAAAGATACAATGGTAACTTTTGAACATATGGACGCAAGAAGTGGTCTATGTATTTAAAAGTATTTACATATGTACTGCCCATAGAGGACACAATAGGTTGTCCTGGGGGATTCTCATAGTTCTTATGTATCTTGGGTAATAAATATAGTACCGCAAGTTTTGGGTGATCACATGTTAGAAATTTATATTCATCATCCGACAATAAACCTCTTGTTTCCAATTTGCCAGTTGTACCTGATAGTTCTGATTGCTTTGCTCATAACAGCTTTTGTTACTCTTGGAATAACTTTCCTCATCATCCAGCTGTCTCATGCCTTCATTTAAACACATTTCAACCGGCCACACCACCACATTACCGCCCTTATCAGACATTTTAATAACCACATCACAGTTATTTTTCAATTCACTTAGGGCCTGCCGTTGGCTTACTGTTAAATTGTGATGGATGGGGCTATTAGATTTTTCCAATCTCTTAAACTCTTTGATCACCCCACGTTCAAAAACATCATTAACTTCACTGTGGATTTGAGGTAAAAACCTCGACGTAGGTTTAAATCCACTGCCACTCCTTGCATCAAAACTCAATTCCTCCTCCATTAGACAGTCGATAGTACTAATCTCTTTATCATTACTGTCTTGTAACTGCCTCATTGTTTGTAAGAGGTTGACATCACCAATGGTTACCCCTGTGTTGTCTACACATTCCTCTTAGCCCTACATTTTCTGTTGTGAAACCATTTCTTCAATGTTAGTTTCCATACAAAATGAAAGAGATCAATCCTTCCTTCTGTATAATTAAAATGACTGGAAGGACAAAAAGTTAATCCCAACGATAAAACTTCAATTTGATCTAATGTTAAAGTTAGGTTGGATACATTTACCACTGTGTGGGTGTTCTTCATTTTTTGGCTGTGCTGCCTCTTGTTTTCACTCCCACGTAGGCATCCAGCAATCCCTGCCTCTTCGCGCCTTATATTATATATATATATATATATATGTATATATATATATATATATATATTCACTGAAAAAACCATAGGTTTCACACCATTTATAGTTAGGAATTAGCATTTAAAAAAACTATTAAATTCACTGAAAAAACCATAGGTTTTACACCAGTTATAGTTACCTGGAAATTTTACTGACATAAAACCATTGAAATTCCCACGTTATAGTTAGTTGGACTCACTATAACTTGCGCGCCTGCAATGCACTGCTGATGACGTCACATATTACATCACTCATGACATGGTCAGTGACAACACTCATGACATCACTGATGACACCATCCAGTGAATGTGTGTCTTTCTGAAAAATAAATATGTTTTATATATGTATATGTAAAGGTCGATGGAAGAATAAATGTTTTAATAAGTGTGTAAATGGATGTTTTAAAAAAAAAGTTGATTGGTTAACTGGCTTATCAAATGTATCTTAGTGAATACATATATTATCGAATACATTTTAAATATTTAAATATATGTATCAGTGTTTCACTTTGTGTATAAGTGGCTGCATGGGTTGGTGAGTAGCTATATGTGTGTGTATAGGGGTTATTAGATGTTTTTTTTAGTATCAGTATGAGTGTCTGAATGGTTTGGTGGGGTATTACTTAGCACATAGATGCATCAATGACTGACTCACTGTTTGTATGTGTTTTGAAGACAGCATATGTGCAGGACTGTATGGGTGGATGAGTGTGTATATGTGTGTGTTAGTGAGTGAATGACTGTGTCACTAGTGTCTTTATCAGTAACGACATATGTTTTAATCTAGTATATGTGAGTATTGATGTATATAAGTGAGTATATGTGAGAGTGAGAGATTGTAAGAGTTCCTGTTTAATTAAGTATGTGTTTCTATAAGTGATTGTTTAAGAGAGTAAGTATGTGTAAGTTCCCTTAGAAGTAAGGTGGTAGTGTGTGTATACTTGTATATGCAAATAAATGGATGTTCAATAGTTTATTTGCATGTGTGAGTATGTGTGTGAGTAACTTTTGGATGACTGTCGGTGTGTAACAGGATGTATAGGTGTATCACTACATATGATGAGTGAGTATATATATGAGTGACTATATAGAACTGGTTGTGAATTAATGGATGTGTATATAGATGGTGGAATTACTGAATTGTTTATTGTAACTGGTATGGGTATCTCAACTTTTTTGAAAATGTTAAATACTATTTTTGAACATGTGTTTCAAGGCTTATATTACACTGAAAGGAGGTCCGTCACTCTGTCACAAGGATGGTGTCATCAGTGATGTCATGAGTGATGTCACTGACCATGTCATGAGTGATGTAATATGTGACGTCATCAGCAGTGCATTGCAGGCGCGCAAGTTATAGTGAGTCCAACTAACTATAACGTGGGAATTTCAATGGTTTTATGTCAGTAACATTTCCAGGTAACTATAACTGGTGTAAAACCTATGGTTTTTTCAGTGAATTTAATAGGTTTTTTAAATGCTAATTCCTAACTATAACTGGTGTGAAACATATGGTTTTTTCAGTGAATTTCAAAGGTTGTTTAAATGCTAAATCCTTTCTATATCGAGTTTCTAACCTTTTTGTTTTTTTTTACAATTTGCTGTTTTGTGTAAGTATTCATTTTTGATTTTTTTTTATATAATTTTTTTTCTTTTGCGCTCTGGGTGCGCGCTCCAGTAAGCTCTCCGGTAAGCTCTCCGGTAAGCTCTCCGGTAAGCTTTCCGGTAAGCTCACCGGTAAGCTCACGGAAAGCGCACCCAGAGCGCTACTTTCGTTCGTGAAAAAAAATATGAATGAAAAGTTAATAATAATGCAAAACGTTTTGTACCATACAAATAAAATCATTTTTTTTTATAAGGAAAATGATTATGCATTTCCGTAAAAGTTTGATGACGTCACTTCGGCGCGCAACGTAAGCGCCCTCGGAAGCTCCTACGTTCGCGCCGCGTAAACGCACCCGGAAGCGCCTACGTTCGCGCCACGTATGCGCCCCGGAAGCGCCTACGTTCGCACCGCGTGTGCGCACCCGGAAGCGCTCCGGAGCGCGTAGCGTAAGCGCGTCGGGTCATGTGACCTTAAAATAACACTTTTCATTGGTTGCTAACAGTTTTTTTTACAAAGAATGAAATCCCCACCCATTTCCTTCACTTCTTCTTTCACTTTTGTGACTGCAAGACCTGCCTTTTTGCTCCTGGATATTTGTTGGTTTTACCATGGCTGCCAGACAATCCATCAGTGAGGATGAACCAGAATTCATCAATGAAGAACCTCCTCAACGAAAAGTTAAGGAACATTTCATTTGGAATTTTTTTATAATCCCACCTGGACTAAAAAAGGTAAATGCTCCAAAAGTGCAGTGCAGGATCTGCAAAGAAGAGCTGTCACGAGGAAACCCTTTGAAAAAGTACTCTTTTGGGAACTTCACAATGATCCGGCATGTGGAGAGGAAGCACCCCCAGAATTTTGCCCGGGAAAGTGTCAGGGCTCTGGCACAAGAGGTTCCCAGTGATGGGGCCTCTACATCAACCGGAGGAGCAACTTCTTCTGGGAGGGGGCAATCGCAGGAGCAGGTGCCAAACATTCAACCTGCATTTAACCATGGTGTCCTCAGATGCAGATACTGCAATCAACTCCTCACCTATGGGGAGCAAAGTGTCCAGCTCATGGTTCGAGCATTGGAGAACCATCACAGCCCTTCCCACCCCTAATTTTTTACACCCCAGAGCCAATCAGCTTTCTGCGCGCAAGTCGTGTGGCGCGCCCGGTGCGCTCCCCGGTGCGCGTACCGGAGCGCGCCTATAGATATATATATTTTTTTGAACCTAAATTACTCAAAATCCACTGGAGCACATATCTTGAGACATAGCAAAGGCACATCGGGCTACCAGTCCCTACAATTTTGCCAAGTTTGGTGGAAATCCATTCAGCCGTTCGGGCTAAAAGTGAAATCGACCACCCTATGGAAATTAACATGGGGAAAACGCGTTTTGGGACCCCCCTTTTATCTCAGCCCCCGCTTGACGAATCTCCCCCAAACTTTCGAGGAAGGAACGGAACGCCGCAAGGCCATTTTGAGGAAATTTTCAGTCAGATTTGTCAACCGGTGCCCAAGTTATTCCAAATAGAATTTTGAGATTTAACATTGAAAAAAATCCTAACTATAACTACCTACTGGCAGTAGGTAATATATATATACGCCAGTAGGTAATATATATATATATATATATATATATATATATTCACTGAAAAAACCATAGGTTATAGACCATATATAGTTAGGAATTCGCATTTACAAAACCTTATTTTACTCACACAAAACCATTGAAATTCCATATATAGTTAGTTGCACTAACTATATATCGCGCACCCGCAATCCACTGCTGATGATGTCACATATTACATCATTCATGACATGGTCAGTGACATCACTGATGACATCACTGATGACATCTCAAATGACATCACTGATGACATCTCAAATGACATCACTGATGACATCACTGATGACATCTCATTTGACATTACTGATCACATCACTGATGATATCATTCATGTGATAATACGATGAACCTCTTCAGACTCTAATATAACCTTAGATACAATCAGTGTAAACAGACACTCACAGACTGTCACTCATCCATGGAGTTACTCACACACCTAGTCAGTCATGCAAAGAATCAATCACACCTCCATTTCCTCAACTATACAGTTATACAAACTTTACTTATTCAAACATATACTAACACATATTTACTCTCTTATGCAATCCCTGATACAAGTTCACAATGATCCATACAGCTACTCACACATTCACTGGCTCTTATGCACAGTTATTTATATATGTCAACTCTCACATGTACTGTGTTTTACATATGTACTTACTTTGACATGTAGCACTGAGATATCAATTCACTCACCAATACACTCATGCACACAGTCAACCACCCATACAGCTGTTTCCACATGCACTTTTGAAACCATACATCTAGTGAATCAACTGCTCACACACACACTCAGTCTCCCATACAAAGACTTGGGCAACCAATCAATACCCCATATAGTTACTCATATAGCTACTTATCAACACATGCAACAGTTTACAGAACAACAGACATAATGATGCACACATTAAGACAGTTTAGTCACTAACCCATGCACTCAGTGAGACACATTTAATCACTCACTCATACAGTCAGTCATGCACCTACTAAATCCTTCATCCAGACACTTATACATCCACTCATTCTTCAATATGTAAGACATATTTTAACTTTACAGAAACATACAGTCACTGGATGTTGTCATCAGTGATGTCATCAGTGATGTCATTTGAGATGTCATCAGTGATGTCATCAGTGATGTCACTGACCATGTCATGAATGATGTAATATGTGACATCATCAGCAGTGGATTGCGGGTGCGCGATATATAGTTAGTGCAACTAACTATATATGGAATTTCAATGGTTTTGTGTGAGTAAAATAAGGTTTTGTAAATGCGAATTCCTAACTATATATGGTCTATAACCTATGGTTTTTTCAGTGAATTTTCAAGGTTTTGTAAATGCTAATTCCTAACTATACATGGTCTATAACCTATGTTTTTTTCAGTGAATATATATATATATATATATATATATATATATATATATATATATATATATATATATATATATATTTCTTTTTTTTAAGTCATGTACTGAGAAAAACACACAATAGAAATATAAATATCCATATAAATCCTTTTTTATTTTCTGTCCTTTTCTAGGACTCGTGCAAAATTCTTCTTCAGTTAATTAGGAGCACATGTATTACAATCCAACAGAGCTTCTCCATATACATGTGGTAATAGAACACAGCCTTGATGAAAGTCTTCATATACATAACACAACCAGCACATGTTTCACAAAAAAGGTTTTCCTTCTTCAGGGCTGTTGATCAAAAAATATATATATACCACTATTAATACCTGAGATCACATGTACAAAAAGTTTTTCATAGATACAACATTCATAATGTTGGTATTAACCAAACATGGGGAAAAGGAATACAATGTTCAATAGCAAATGAAGAGTACATTAATGAACAGACCAATGTACAAACATTTCCAAATATTGGTCTGTTCCCATGTAAGTTCTTGACAAACAGATCACTTGCTTAGCTAGAGACAGATAACCTTCACTGGAAAATATGAACTAAGCCATTGCCTGTGACCCCGCCTAAGTTATAGGAACTTACAATTGTTCAGAAATTAACAAAGATGACTAATGAAGCAGTTTGCCCCCAGTTACCCCTCACTACTATCTCAGATGGAGAATGTTCTATTGTACAAAGATTCCAAGCAATATTATATTTAAGTTTATGGTATCCAGTTCCTACAATCCTTCGGTATCTAGTGCTTCATTCAAAATGTTCTTTCAAAGGCTATAAACATGTGAATGTGTACAAGAATATGTAAATTAGATCAAAATCCAAATAAATCAACACACTCTGTAGTTAAAACACTAGAGATGAAGATATTTATTTAATAAGTTGCTTGCCTACTCACATTACATACTGATACAGCTATACTAATAGAGTATCTCATTCCAGGCTTTTATTGGGAGAAAGTGCTACCTGTACATCACATTAAATACAATTACAAAAGGACTTCTAAATCCAAGCAAAAATCTAATACTTGGCCTTTATAAAACCTACATCGACTCATTCCTACATTAAAGAGGCCAATAGACATAGGCAACATCGATTAATAAAACTGAAAAACAAACAAAATCAATATATTAAAATACCCCCAGCACAGAGAAAGCACCCTCTACAACACGCCCAAGATCGAATCTTAAAGTGAAAGGGGACATTATTGGTTATGAATCATCGCCCCAAGGTTGAAAGCAGCAAATAAAGAATCACATCATGAAAAAAGATGCCACAACAGGCCAGCCTTCCCTCTTCATCGTACTCACCGCACTCATGGCTATACCCTCCCATCAGTCAGGGTGTCATAACGAATTGAGCGTGGTGCACTACTCGATCTTTAAATAAACTTCCCCGGTCTGTTACTCCTAATTACCAATGAATTAAAAAATTGAAAGGTCTGTTACTCCTGATTACCAATTAATAAAAAAATCGAAAGCCTTAAAGCGAGGCACAAATTTGAGTTCCTTGCAACAAAAGGCTACATAAAAGAGTAATAATAGAATTTTGGACAATACCAACAATAATTCTCCTTAATAGTTTTCCAAATACCTCTCCAGCAGCTTAACGAAAAAATTAAAGTAACAACAAGAGAACAAGTGCGCCTCCATAGTTTCATTAGCTACTGTTCTCGGTGTACTTTAGAGAGAACATTACGGTAGTCATTACTAAGATAAGATGCCGGATTTAAATAAAGAAAATATTTTCTGATAATACCTCAGCAACCCTAATAAATACATCCATACGGCCAACCACAAATAATAAATATAAAGGAGAAGTACAAAAAAATATTATCAAGCAGTTTCAAGGGGTCTCAAACCCCTGGTTATCTAATTCATAATATGTGTTTCTAAACAAATGGGCTAATATGTTGATCCTATTACAGAGAGTATATAGCAAGAAAACCCCCCACTAAAAATCACTCGTGCAAATTTACGCTCCTCTGCAAGATACAAAGAAACTAAACTTATGCATCAAATCAGTTCAAAATTGAATAAATGACAATGTGCAAAATACCTTGAAAACAAGGAGAGGGGCTCAAAAAGACCAAAGAGACAGAGCACCTATACTGACAAGTAAATAGAAAGATTCCCTTTGGACTGACCAATTTCTGTATACTCTATTCACACACAAGACTGTCACTCAGATATTTTTCATGCTTGGAACACCTCCATAAGGAATACAAAGAAACAGTAATTATCATAAAAACATTTCACTACATTCACTCTAGTGAATACAAATATCAATACATAAAAATAGCGAGACTAGGATGTTTAAAGGAAGAGTGAGACTAGGATGTTTAAAGGAAGAGACTGGGCTTGTGAGACTCCTGCACCGCTGAACTAGACCTTTGTAGACATATGCAGTGTACGAAGTTCTAGTTCAGAGGTGCGGGAGTCTGAAAAGCCCAGGCTCTTCCTTTAAAGAGGAGAGCCAACTACAACCAACTTGAATGTTTTAAACGAGACTGATAATTCTGACAGCGCCAAAGATCTAAGATTATTGAGCAATTACTAAGGTTTACAGAATAAGGAAATCTCATTGTTCATCTGGAAAATAGAGGTCCTATTCAACATTAAGGCATTTGAATCCCTCTATGCATCAATTTTGAGGTATGCGCCCATTTTAATGTACAGTCGGCTCTGATGCTTCAGACCTTTTTGATCTCAACAAATGACAGGAGTATAATCAAGATATATACATTGAATTTAAGGAAGGAACATTATCTGCCTATGTCCTGAAGAAGGTGGCATTATCAAGTTGGCACCACCGAAACGCGTCGACGCTTAAGATTCTTGTTAAATTTGTATTGGGACAGGTTACACAGAGGCCAAGATTTCACTGCCCCGTGCCTTGTTTACCATTATCCCGAAATAACTGTGTAAAGGCATATTTGCTTTGCCTTCTTCATGATCCTTCCATGTAACATCATAGTCTCACTATTTGTATGTATTGATATTTGTATTGAAGAATTTGTTTGTCGTTCACAACTAGAGTGAATGTAGTGAAATGATTTTATGATGTACATTTTTTTAATGATTTGATACTGTGATTTTTTGTCGTTATGTCTTATTAAATGCATACTATATTTTTTAATTACTGTTTCTTTATATTCCTTATGGAGGTGTTCCAAGCATGAAACATATCTGAGTGATAGCCTTGTGTGTGACTGGAGTATACTGAAATTGTCCAGTCCAAAGAGAATCTTTCTATTTACTTGTCAAAAATATACCACACCATTGTAGTCCAAAAGATGCTAATATAGATAACAGAAAAGTAATTAGGGTTATCAGTGGTCTCGAACCCCCATCAACTCTAAATTCCACATAAGTGTTACTAGTCGAGTGAGCCACATAGGAGCGTGAAAGGTACTGAATTCTCATACTGATTCTAAGTGCCCGGAAGATTCCCTGATAATAATGCAAAGCAATCAACAGCAACCTGAAAAACATATATATTAGTCACAAAACACTACCTATACCATACGTTCATTAGGTCAGATAGTATAATTGGTCAAAGGTAGAAAAAAGAGGCATTCAGCTGAGATTACTTAGAGAAAAGGTCACAGCAGACATGAGACCTAAATTCTGGCTAATATACTTTTTTCAGGTTGCTGCTGATTGTTTTGCATTGATTTTTAAATTTTCCATTCAATGGGGAACAAGAACTTGTGGCGAGAAATAAGGTTGCGTTTGTAATGTTAATTCCCATAGGAACCTTTAGCCACACCTGCAACCCGAAACGCTGAACAGACTCACACCAAATTTGGCAAGGCGGTTGATGTTGGTTCAAGGAAGTGCCTTTTGTCTATTTGGTGTACATCGGTTCAGTAGTTGTTGAGAAATGTAAGTTTAAAATTATAGTGATATCTGTGGCCGCAGATATTTCGCAGTGGTTTTACGATGAATCGTGAATGTACATGCCAAAGGGACTGCTCTGATTTGCTGGACGCAATCTGAATAGACAGTTGCGCCCATCATTTTTCTATCGGGAACGGTTCCTGGGGCTGAAAATGTGTGTGAAAGCCCACATAAGGGGTCAGGGTGGGGATACTCTAGTCCCATCGTCGATAAACGAGGGTGTTAGTGACACAAGTTATATGTCCAAAATTGATTGTTTTGATCATGCACAAAATTCGTGATGCCGCCGTGACTACCAACACGCCCCTTGTACCATTGTGGGGACATCGCAACTACCAATGTCATCATGAAAATTTATGAAAATATTTTAAAAAAACAGTGAATCATTAATATGCATTGTTTCAGAGATATTGAGATTTTTGATACATGTTTTCGTAGAGTTATTTATATACTGAGTTATCTACTGTGATGGTTAGAATTAAATATACAGTTATAATTTTTTTATGTGGTAGTGGCTTTTAAATTCCTGGTTGTGCTTTCTGCCTTAACGCCATATCCGTGGGGATCGTGATTACCAATGTCATTGCAATCTCTGGCTTCACTGCGAAAACGGAAAATAGGTTTTAGAGATGGTTGATAAAATACACTAGAAAATCATGAGTTTGAAGTGCACAGTAATAAACACAATGGGACCGATTCCGATCTCGCTGGGAGAAGGCTCTGTCTTACTAAGGTCCAGAGGGCTTTCTGACTGACTCGTGCTCCGGGGCTCTGAGCGCCTGAGTACGATGCGAACAAGCAATGATGGACAGAGCCCCATTGAAGTCAAAGGGAGCCTGTTGTATGATGCGTACATAGGCTCTCATTGACGATAAAGCTACGTTGCGCAGAAGGGTGCCCCTGTAGTCGGGACGCGTCTGTGCAACCCGCACCATGCATGCATGGCCCTGAAGGGGATCCAGCACGGACCCCCGAAGTCTGCTTCCCTGAGCATTTATGTGTCATAGGCTCCGACTCAATCCGGTTGTCAAAATCATGCATCGTACTGGCTTGTCTGGAAACTGCCTCCATTGCATGGCACGGTTTACTTACGGATGAGACGTACGGAGCGGTTCGGATCCGGAAACAATTCGGTCAGCAAATTTGTGTTTCTCGCATCGTACTTGATCGCTCGTACAGCGAGTCGGTTGGAAAACACGCGTACGGCTTATAATTTTTCGGCCGGATCAAGTTCAGAGCCCTTCTGAGCGAGATCAGAATCGGATCCCTAGTGTGTAAAGTACTGTAGTATGTGTGCATCTATGTGTTTTCACTTAATGGAAAATGCGCAATGGTCGCGGTTAAGTACAAAATACTGATGTCCCTAATAAACGCGAAAACAGAAAATAGGTCTGAGAGAAGATTTTTAAAGAAACTTAGAAAAAAAATATACGTTTAAAAATGCTTTGAAAGAAGTATGCATATAGTAACATGTGTAGGGCAATGTTCAGAATAGATTTGTTTACACATTTTTTTAGGATGTGTTGGTGGCCTTTGAATGCCTGATTTTGTTTTCCGCTTTCACGACGTGTCCACGGGGATCACAATTACTGACGTCATCATGATCTTCGTCATCACTGTGAAAACTGAGAAGAGGTTTTAGAGATGGTTTTTATATCAACTCTGTAGAAAAACATGGCTTTAGAGAATACTGTAAGAAACTCTTAGTATGTAAAATACTGTAATATGTGTGGGTATATGTGCTTTACACTTTATGGAAAAGTCATGATCTTCACGGTTAATAACGTGATGTGGACATCCTGAATAACCGCAAAAACAAAAAATAGGTCGGAAAGATCGTTTTTGAAGAAACTTAGTACAAAAATATTAGTTTAAACATGCTTTGAAAGAAGTATGTATTTAGTAATATGTGTAGGACAAGGTACAGAATAGATTTTTTTACATAATATTTTTGGATGTGTTGGTGGCCATTCAATGTCTGCTTTTGTTTTCCGATTTCGTGACGTGTCCACTGGCCTAACGACTAGGAGTGGGCGGAATTTGCATAATCGCGTTAAGCAAATCTCCACAAAACGGTAAAAAATCTCTGCGAACATGCAGAAGTTTCGTGAACACGCGCAATTGCATGTTTGCGATGCGTTTTTTCCTGTTCACAATAGCTGTTAGCGTGCTCGGTGGAAATATCTCAAGAACACGCATTTTGAGATTGCGAAAGAGCAAAACATTTTGCCAAGTTGCGGAACGCAGAATTTTAGGCAATTTCGCGTTCTCCGCAGAACGCAAAATTACCCAAATTCCGCGAGCAGAACAGAATTTACCGTCCGGGCCAACTCACGATCTCCGGCGTCACCGTGAAAGCATAAAATAGATTTTAGAGATGGTTTTTATATAAACTCTGTAGAAAAACCTGACCTTAGAGAATACTATAAGAAACCCCTAGGGGCTCATTAGGAAAGCCCGCCCGTCATCCTATAGTAAATCGGGACCGCCCGCCCTAGGGGCGGGGGTCCCGCACGCACCATTAGGATGTGCCCGCCACAGTGGCGGGCACATCCTGTATTTATAGTATTGTGGCGGGCGGAGCTCTCCGCTCCGCCCGCCATAATACTTAAAATGTTTTGCATCATTTGCATAATCAAAGCGGCAGGCACCGTGCGGTGTGCCACCCCCCTTTGGCCTTCACTCTGGGGGCTCACAGGGGGCCCCCAGAGTGAACACCGCCTGCCTTTCCGTGGCGGCATTGCTGCCGCGGAAAGGCATTGCACTCTTGCCATTGTAATATGGCTGGCGGTGTCTCATAGACACCGCCACCATATTATTCATTTTCTGCCTCGGCCGCAATGCGACCGGGGCGGAAAATTGGCGGGCAGTGTTTTGCTCTGCCGTGGTCCCCCCGCCATTCTAATATGGCGGGGGGGAATACAGGGAAGGATGGTGGGCGTATTGCCCCCGCCATCCTTATGGACCCCTAAGTGTGTAAAATACTGTATTATGTGTGGATATATGTGTTTTAGACTTTACGGCAAAGGCTCAATCATCACGGTTAACAACGTCATCGTGACGTCCCGAATAACCACAAAACTGAAAATAGGTCTGAAACTAGATTTTTAAAGACTCTTAGTACAAAAACCTGGGGCTAAACATGTTTTTAAAGAAGTATGTAGTAAAAAGAGTAGGGTAAAGTTCAGAAGGGATTTTTTTACATATTATTTTTGATGTGTTGTTGGTCTTCGAATGTCTGCTTTTGTTTTCCATTTTCACGACGTGTCCACAGGCATCGCAACATCTTTGCGAAGATCACAAAACACTAAGGAAAGAAAAACCCTTTAGAAAAAATTTCACAATATTTCGGATACTACGTTGTCTCTGACAAAGGTTATAATCCCTTGTAAACCAAGACCCATACCTACCCTAAACCCTAAAAATTCCTGTCCCACCCAAAAATCCACAACCACGCTCAAAAGGAAGAGTTTCTTTGTCACCATAACCCCAAAAAAATCCCTCAACGCCCAAAAACCGATACCCACCCTAACCTTAAAAAATCCCTTGCTGGCCTAAAACCCATACTCACTCTAAGCCCAAAAAAATTAACTTGCTACCCATAAAACCCATACCCACCCTAAACCCTAAAAAATACCTTACCACCCAAAAACCTATACCCACCCAAACCCCCCAAAAATGCCTTTCCACTAAAAAATACACTCCCACTCTAAACCCTAAAAATGCCCTCATCACCCAAAAATCCATACTCAAAAATTCCCTTTCCCCCCTAAAATTCCACATTCACCACAAACCTTAAAAATTCCCTTGCCACCCAAAACCCATACCTACCCTAAATCCTAAAAAAATCCCTTGCCACCATAAAATCCACACCCGCCCTAAATGCAAAAAATTTCCTTGACAACAAAAAAACATAACCAATCTGAACCCCAAAAATTCCCTCACCACCTAAAAACCTATGCCCACTCTAAACCCAGAAAATCATTTGATGCCCAAAAACTCACACTAAGCCCTAAAAACTGCCTTGCCTGCCAAGAAATTCAATCCCACCTAGAAATTCCCTTGCCACCCAAAACCCATACGCACCCTAAACCCTAAAATATCACTTACCACCCAAATTCCCATACCCACCCTAAACACTAAATATTCCTTTGTCACCCAAAAACCCATACCCAACCTAAACCCCAAGAAAACCATTACCAACTAAAAACCCATACCATCCCTAAACCCTAAAAAATCATTACCACCCATAAAATCCATACCCACTCTTAACACTAAAATTTCTCTTGCCACCCATAATCCATATCCACCTAAAACCCTAAAAAAACCTTACCACACAAAAATCCATACCCATCCTAAATCCCCAAAAATTCACTTTCCACCCAAAAACTCATACCCACCCTAAACCCTAAAAAATACCTTACCACCCAAAAACCCACCTGAAACCAAATTATTTTGCTTGTCCCCTAAAACTAAGCATGGGCGGAAAATCCGTTTCGCTCGCGGATTTTGCGGATTTTCGGTAAATTCGCAATCCGCGAGATTCGCGAATCTCCCGCAAAATCCGCAAATCCGCGAGCAGCAGATTTTGCTCGCACTGTTCGCGTGAGTTCGCGGCTTCCCAGTACAACTTCGCGCCCCGCGAATAAGCGCTAAATTGCAGAAATACGATCTTAGCAAAACTGAAACTACTTACCAGGTTCAAAAGTTCAGGCTCTTCATTAGTAGCCATTTCCTGTAGTGCTTCCTGAGGGGCCCCTCCAGAGTTCAGTTGCCTACTTGCAACTATTATATGACCCTGCTCTGAACCTCAGAATAGTTACACATATGCCACAAAGGTCCTGAATTACAGCTAAGGGAGACAAGCAGGAGCCAGGCTGGAAGTTCAAATCCATTAATCAGCCCCTAATTCATTATTGTCAGTTGGGGCAGGGCAGGTGTTGTAACTAATTTTGCAACAATGAAAGCACTTAGCAAGTGCAAAAGATCACTAATCAGGAAGCACTAAGGAAGCAGGTGCCAGCTAAAAAAATATTCTGTGACACATTAATCAGCCCCAAATTAATTCAGGTCACTTGAGGCAGGGAAGGTGTGCTTTGCTTTGCCACAATAATGTACACTGACTGGACAACCAGAGGGTGCTGTGATGAAACAGAGGGTGGCATGGGTGGGCCAGAGGGTGGCATGAGTAGTCAGAGAGTGGCAGTGGTGACAGAGAGTGGCAGTGATGAAGAAGAGTGTCCCAAACAGGCTGGACACGTAGAAACAACAAGTTCGCAAAACTTGCGACCCGACAGGTAAGTTCGCGTTTGCGAAATTGTACAAAACCCTCGCGAACTGGCAGAAACCCGCGCGAACACACAAAAAAAACATCCGCAAATTCGCGAGAATTCGCAGATTCGCAGATTCGCAAAATTCGCCCATGCTTACCTAAAACCCCATACCCATCCTAACGCTAAAAATCCCTTGCCACCCACAAGCCCATACCCACCCAAAATCCATAAAAATTCACTGCCACCAAAAACTCATCCTAAACTGAAAAAATACCTTACCACCCAAAACCCATAACCACCATAACCCAGAAAAATGCCCTTGCCACCCAAAATCCCATACCCACCCTAAACCGAAAGAATACCTTACCATCTAAAAACACACACCCACTCCAAACCCTAAAATTCTCCAAACCTAGCCCTGAACCCTAGCCCTGAACCCTAAAAATACCCCTGTACTCCAAACCCCAAACCTAGCCCTGAACCCTAAAAATACCCCTGTACCCCAAAACCCAAACCTAGCCCTGAACCCTAAATTACCCCTGTACCCCAAAACCCAAAGCTACCCCTGAACCCTAAATTACCCCTGTACCCCAAAACTCATACCTATCCCTGAACCCTAAAAATACCCCTGTACCCCAAAACCCAAACCTAGTACTGAACCCTAAAAATACACCTGTACCCTAAAACCCAAACCTAGACCTGAACCCTAAAAATACCCCTGTACCCCAAAACCCATACCTAGCCCTGAACCCTAAAAATACCCCTTTACCCCAAAACCCAAACCTAGCCCTGAACCCTAAAAATAACCCTATACCCCAAAACCCAAACCTAGCCCTGAACCCTAAAACCCAAACCTAGCTCTGACCCCAAAATTACCCCTGTACCCCAAAACCCAAACCAAGCCCTGAACCCTAAAAATACCCCTGTACCCCAAAACCCAAACCTACCCCTGAACCCTTAAAATAACCCTGTACCCCAAAATCCAAAGCTACCCCGAACCCTAAAAATAACCCTGTACCCCAAAACACAAACATGCCCCATAACCCTTAATTACCCCTGTACCCCATAACCCAAACCCACGCTTAAAATACCCCTGAACCCCTAAAACATATACCCCAGCACCCCCAAACTTAAACCATATACTAACCTTACACTTAAATTTTAAAAACATATGCTTTTACCATTCATGCTATTACAACGAATTTCGTTGTAAAAGCATGCGTGATAAAAGCATATAAGATATAATGTCATGCGTTGTAATATTCTGCGGAATAAAAGTACTTGCGGGATAATGGTATGCGGAATGAAGGTATGCAGACTAAAAGTTGCGGACTGAAGGTGATGAACCCCCAAAAAATCCTTACCACCCAAAAACTCACACAACCCTAAACCCTAAAAATGTCCTTGCCACATAAAAACCCTATCTATCCTAAACCATGAAACATACCATACCACCCAAATACCCACACCCACCCTAAACCCTAAATATTCCCTTGCCACCAACAAACCCATACTCACCCTAAACCCTAAAAGAAATTCATTGTCGCCTAAGCATCCATACCAACCCTAAACCCTAAAAGTCCATTGCCACCCAAAAATCCATACCCACCCTAAAACCTAAAAAAATGCCTTGCAACTCAAAAACGCATATCAACTCTAAACTCTTAAAAAGTCATTACCCCCATAAACCCACACCTACTCAACCATAAAATGTCCCTTGCTACCCATAACTCATTCTCACCTACAATCCTAAAAAAAACCCTCACCACACAACAACCCATACCCATCCTAACCCCAAAACATTCACTTGCCACCCAAAAACCCATACCCACCCTAAACCCTAAAAAATCCCTTACCACCCAAAAACCCATGTCAACAAAACGCAGAAACATTTCCCTTGCCACCCAAAACCCCATACCTGCCCTTAAACTAACAAATACTTTACCATCCAGAAACACCCACCCCCTCTAAACGCTAATAATTCCCTTATTACCCCAAAATCCAGACCCACCTGAAACCAAAAATTTCTCTTGTCCCCAAAAACCCATACCCATCCTAACCTTATAAAATCCCTTGGCACCCAAAAGACAATACCCACCCTAAACCCATAAAAATTCACTGCCACCCAAAAAAACATATCCATCACAAAGAAGGGGAGAGGGTTCAAAAGTAAGTCCCACCACCCCAAACCCCCAAGTCAGTATACACACACCAAAGGGGGTGGGGAACTACAAACACTGCGACACCAGGACAGGATTAAAGAAAAATAAATTTTATTGAAAATACTGCCCTCACTCACACACAATGTGTGTGACATGCTTCATCATCGGGTCTGCTTACAATACGCCCCCGCATAGCCACGCAGGGGGCGGAGCATAGGGAGGGGGAACACAAAAACACACTACTCAAAACACACAGGTATACGAACAACATATAAGTGACATACAGTGATCACAACAATTAGTGTTGTCCTTCCGGACTGGGTAAGTGATAGACTTAAAGTGCAGTTAGAAAGTGCTCGTTAAAACTGGCTCATGGGTACCCGCAAGTACTGCGTTCATGGGTCCCGAGGTCAGGGTTAAAATTAAAGTGAAGGATGTATAAGTGTTTAGGCAGAAAGTCAAGGTCCATAAACACTACTCCTTCGTGTGTGAGTGAGGGCAGTATTTTCAATAAAATTTATTTTTCTTTAATCCTGTCCTGGTGTCGCAGTGTTTGTAGTTCCCCACCCCCTTTGGTGTGTGTAACCAAAAAAACATACCCACCCTAAACCGTAAAAAATACTATAGCACCCAAATACCCACACCCACCCACAAAACCATACCCACCCTAAAATGTAAAAAATCCATTGCCACCTAACCATCCATACGAACCCTAAACCCTAAAAAATACATTATTTGCCACCTAAAAATCCATACCCACACTTAACCCAAATATTTCCCTTTCTACCCATAACGCATACCCACCTAAAACCCTAAAAAAACGTCACCACACAAAAACACATACCTATCCTCACCCAAAACATTCACTTGCCACCCAAAAACCCATACCCACCCTTAACCCTGAAAAAAATACCATTCCACCCAAAAACCCATAGCCCACAAAAACCTGGAAAATTCCCTTGCAGTCCAAAAACCCATACCCACTCTAAACCGAAAAAAATACTTTACCACCCAAAAACACACATCGTCACCCACTCTAAATCCTAATAATTCCATTATCACCCAAAAAACCAGACCCACCTGAAACCAAAAAAAGTCCCTTGTCCCCAAAAACCATTACCCATCCGAACCTTAATAAATCCCTTGCCACCTAAAAGCCCATACCAACCCTAAACCCATAAAAATTCACTGCCTCCCAAAAACTCCTACCCACCGTAAACCCTAAAAAATACCTTCCAACCCAAAAAACCCATAACCACTAAAACCCAGAAAATTCCCTTGTCACCCAGAAACCCATACCCATCCTAAACTGAAAAAATACCTTAAAACACAAAAACACATACCCACCCAAAACCAGAAAAATTCCCTTGCCACCCTTAAAACCCATAACCATCCTTTTTTAATAGAAAATCGACGCAATGGCCACAGATGTCAGTCTGCTTCATGTAGATCATAGAAAACTTTCAGACAGGGTAGCAGAAAATACATCTACTCTTACCACTATGACATTATCAGTCTCACGCCTACAGCGCCAAATGATTGAACTATGAAGCTTCAGCTAACCCTGGGCAGAGTATGTGTAGTGGAGCTCCGCGTAGTTCCACGGAGTAATAAAAAACCTATGTGGAACTACACAGAGCTCCGCTTCGCCCTAAGACCATCACCACACAAAGCAACATAATATTGTTTTTAAAAAAACACCACTTACCTTGTCTTCTACCTGCCCTGCTCTTCGCCACGGCGTCCCCCTTCTTCCTGCATCCTCCTCCTCGCGTCCCTGTATGTATTATGTCTTCCGTGAACTGCATGAACTGCTCCCAGTTCATGCATGATGTCACACCTACAGGGGGGCGAGGAGGAGGACGCTCAAAGAAGGGAGACACCGCAGCAAGGAGGAGGGAAGGCAGAGAACAAGGTAAGGGTGGCTAGCCTCGTACTATGCTCCACCATGGAGGCGGATATTTGCCCAACTTCGTGTTCCCAGCGGAGCACAGAGTTGGTAAATCTCTGCAAACTCTGCTGGAGGAGCAGAGTACGACGCCCGGGGTTATTCGCTATAACCGGGCGGAGGCTGCATAAGTGCTGTCCTGCCAGAATAATATTTGGGTGGTTGGCCATCCTCAATTGATTGAGGGCTGATTCACTTTTCATGGAGGAATGGTTACTCCAGACAGTGCTCCAGCCACACAATCTAAATTATTTTCTGTTGATGGGACACACAGGGTCCTGTCCCATCCTTTGCCTCTGGGTGCCCCTCCACAGCCAGTAGTGGCTAGAATGTTGCATTACCAGGATAGAGATGACATCTCACAGCTCAGAACCACAGCCCCTAGGAAGTAGAGGGGCACAAAGTATACATTTTCCCTGATTATACAACACTGGTACAGCACAGGCAACAGATCTTCAAGGAGGTTACACAGACATTGAAAAACTTAGATATGGCATATTACCTGATCTATCAGGCAAAACTGGTTGTTAGAGGCAGTAAATCTATTTTTGACATCACCCTTGTATGAGGCATTGGGAAGTAAGAGAGCAAGGGCCATGATGTTTCAAGTATGAGGAAATTTTAAACTGCACCCCCTAGGAGAGGAAGAGCTGGCAATGGAGCACTCAGCATGTACCCAAACCCATACCAAAGAGCAGGTGGTGGCTTAGTGGGTCTCATTGGTCTCCGTTAATCGGTACAAAGGAAACTGCTGTCACAGTTGGGAAGTAGGGATGTGGAGACAGTTGACAGATTCAAGGAACTCCGTCATTATTGCTGTGTTTGCTGATGACATTATCTGATACTGCTGGAGCAGAATGTGATCTAAGTGATCGGCCTATGTCCGACTGAGCATTAGGGAACTGCTGTGGGAGCTGTGAGAATGGTTGATTCAATACATGCCAGGTGTATATCTTTGTCGACACCCTAGGTGGAGGCATGGAGCCTCAGGCTTGAGTTTTGTTGTCACCCCCACACGATTTTGTAATGTGGCACATATGTATCTACCATAGTTAATTTGCTGCTTTTGTTATTGTTTGTTCTAGTTAGGGTGAGCAGATCACATTATGCGTTGATCTGGATAATCTTCAATCAGGTCTTTCATTGGCACACTCACATTGCTAATACACCACACACTCTAGGCACTTAATGCACATATTTCTCACCTGATATATTCCGGTCAGGGTGAATGCTTTCAACACCCCAGGTGGCTTACCATGTTAATTAGTGTTGCTCAACACCCTTGGTCCATGGCACCGGTTTCCCAAACGAGTCCTGTTGCCTTTGGGGCAGCTGACACTTAGGGGCCGATTCCGTTGTCGGACGGTCTCAGGTCCATCCGACATCGGTCAGAAGCCGTAACCGACCGACCTGCTGTCGTCAGTTTCGGCCCTGCAAGTACGACGCACTTGTACACTTCACAATGGAGGCATGCATTCTGAGCGGAATGCATGCCTCCATTGTGAAATGCAGGGGTGCAGTTCATCCCTGCACCCTGTGGCCGGAACCCCAAGGTGCCTGCCACCGGGTGCAGGGATCAACAGAGGGGCACAATAGGTGCCCCCAGGCCGCCATTCCGTGGCCTTACACCCATGGGAGCCCTCCTGGGGGCCCCTAGAGACAGTTTCCAACTGCCTTTTCATTCTGGAAACACCGTCACGAAAAAAAGGCAGTGAAAAGCTGCCATCGTACTCCCTTGGTCATAAAGAGGCAACCGGGGGAGTACTGACGGATTTCCGGACGACAGACGGGCTCTCCGAGCCCATCGTAAGCCATCCCGAAATCTGAGTCGTATTCCAGTCCGACCGAGCCCATCGGAATGGCTCGGTTGGAAAGGAACCCAGCTGGCACATTCCAATGCGGAATCAGCTGCAAAGTGTGCGAAACATGGTCTGGGTTTGTAGTTTATATCTTCAATACTACATGAGCAATAGGTACAACTAGTTTACTTGGAGGTCTGGGCTCTCCTGTGAAACTTTGAAATGTTATAAGACAAGCTCCTCTTCCTTTGTCATGGGAAGGCACACAAAGCCTGTCCACAAATGACTCACATAACATTCTTGGAACTAAGCAAGCTAGAGAAGGGACTGAGAGGCCAAGGGATAGGCAATACATACTCTACCTTTTCAAGGGACACCCTAATATGAAGAGCTTCTGGGGTCCCCTTCATAATTAAATGCTAGATCATATACCCAGAGGCTAGATATACGATTATTGAATGTTCAGGCAACCTCAAGTAGACAGTCGACAGCAGATTCCACCAGGGGGGTGCCAAATAGGGCTTGCTAGACCTGTGGAGGCAACTTCTTTGAGGAACTGAGCGCACTGCTACAATTCAAGCATCCATGGACAGCATACAAGACTCAATATGTATATGAGATCTACTGAGCTCATTAATTATGTAATGCAGACTACTCCTGCTGTACTGGTGCTGACCATAATGACTTACTGTTAACAATGAACTTCAGGAGCACACTTTCTGCAGTTCCAACTTGGTGATTGCAACCAGATGCATTTTTAGACCCTCACTTTTGAACCACAATAGGAGAAGCAATTCACTTATATTTACAAGGGGCCGGCCTCCCTGTCCAAAATGAAATGGGGTGTCTTTAAATGAGTCATTAGAGGCCTTTGTATCCATATGTCCTAATGTATTAAAAAACCTTTGACTTGGAAAGTCGCTGAGGCAGAAGACAGATCTGCATACTAAAAACCTATGAACTAGGGACCCCAAATGATAGGCCGAAACTTCTAGACCTGGCCAAGACTTACCACACATTGATGGAACACTTCCTAGAAGCCTATCTGTGCTGTGAAGATGGACTCCAGCCTGTTAACCATGTCATAATGAGCATAAACAGGATGTGCAATAATTAGACCTAATATGATGGGTTTGGCAGATGTGTTACTACATCACAAATGTGCTGTATATCTTATACTCTGTATTGAAAGCCCGTTATATTCTATGGTACATCTA
Source organism: Lissotriton vulgaris (assembly GCF_964263255.1). NCBI lineage: Eukaryota > Metazoa > Chordata > Amphibia > Caudata > Salamandridae > Lissotriton > Lissotriton vulgaris. The sequence goes on from NC_141697.1 coordinate 483,173,445, forward strand.
ATATAATGGACAGGATATCTGTCATGTTTGTGATGGAGTAATCCATCCACTAAATATAAATTAGGTACATAAGTTGCTGTCAACCTATTGGCCAGAGGGAAGTTGCTGCATGGTGGAGGGTTTGTCCATGAGCTAGGATCAAGATAATTATCCTACCCACATTCCTTTAGTAATTTATGGCCCTCCTCTGTTTCTTTTCAAATCCTGACTTGTTACAGGAACATCAGAGATAATGCATATTTATTAGTAAGGCCATGTGCCCGGTGCAGGGGCGTGGAATGGTCATCCATGACCTTGAGATCTACTACTTAGTTGTACAGCTGGTGTGTTTGGAGAGGTGGCAGCCTGTGGAGATGGATCCTGAGAGGCTGAACGCAATAAACCCTAATAAGATTGGGAAATCGCATATGAAAGTTTGGCACTAAAGCAAAACAGAAAGACCCTTCCTCTTGATGCTATAAGTAGTTAGGGTTTGCTGGGCTAAGTACACAAGGAAGCTGGGGATGACTGTACCTCACTCACTAGACCTACCACTCTGGTCGCAAGCAAGATTGGTGATCATGGCAGACAGCCACGCCACACTACCCTGGCAACAGGCAAGTATTACTAATTTGGGTGATCTGTGTAATGCTGACACACTCCTTACATTTGGGGAACTCAATGATGGCTATAGGTTACCCACTGGTCAATTTCTGACATATTTAGCCCTGGTGGTTGCGATCACAGACACAAGCAATGATGAGCCTTCCAAGTCTATGTTGCTAACCGCTTTTTTGACACATAGAGTACAATATAGGGAGTTGACATTTATGTGCAACTCACTAACACCTACAATTTACCTACCCACAACCGGAAACACAAAGCGAAAGTTGTGGAAGACATCACTGATAAAGAAAATATGTGAATCTTAGAATGTACCAAAGCAGTGAATAGAAATCCACAGTTTACATTTACACAACTTAACTACTTAGACTGCACTTATCTATCCCCAGCTTGATTGTCTAAAATGAGTTTGTCCTGTTTCCAATGTTGTGGGTTTTTGGTGGTGTTTTCTCAGTGTGTTCCAAATCTTTTTAAATCAGTTCTTACCAGTGTTTATTCACCTGCTTGACCTCCAAAATAGACAATACTGTGTTTTTCCATTGTTTATAGAATATTTTGTTTTCTGTAGTGATTGTTCTAAAGTGCACATGTAATTTAATGGAGTAATAATGCAAGGATGTAGTATATTACCATTGGCAGTATGTTGGACTGTTAAGCATAGAACAGAGGTCTTCAAACTTTTGGATGCCAAGACCCCCCTGTCAACATTTTCAGGTGTAAGGACCCCCTCATGACAAAAAATTCCAAACCTGTTGGCAGAATCTGCATATTTATCAAACTCCAGCTCTGGTCCAGGCAGCACAACAAGTTTTGGTCCCAGAGCAGGAGTGGGCAAAAATGCCTGGATTCATGGCTCTGCCAGTGCCGCAGGATCACAAACGGTTTACTAAGCCTACACATTTAAAGGCAGATTTACGTTACCTGGTGCATCCCTGGAAATCAGCAGGGATGCGCCAAGAAACGTGTGACACGCAATGCCATTGTTGGGCCACAACGGATGTGTCGCATTTACAATGCGGCATGCCATGGCGCAAGGATAGGCAGATGCGTGTCGCATCTGGCGGCTTCAGGTTGGAGCAGTGCCTGAGTTGTGTCGTGGGCACGATGCAACTCCAGCACTGTGCCAACCCGGCCTATCTTTCACATTGTGCATCACCCCTTATGCCTGCTTCAAGCAGGCCCAAGGTTTTGATGCAGCCGGGTCAAAAATGTGACTGAGTGACATCTTGTAGATTTCACTCAGGCACTTTTCCGAGGCATTCCTGCACTGGAACGCCCACCCTGCAGCGGTACGCCCACATGAAACCTGGCGCAGGTTACATGTGGCACAGGGCTTCACAATGTGACGTAGCTCCCTAGATGTGTCACGTTGTAAATCCCCCGCAGCATGGAGCTTGCTTTACGCTGCCACTGCGTCACAGAAGTGACGCAATGGCGGCGCAAAAGTGGCGTAAGGTGCTTGTAAATCTGCCTCTCAGTGCTTTAATTTTTGTTACATCTCCAGCACATCCACAGGACCAAATTATCACGAGTTGGAGTGCTGAGATGCAATGGGATTTCTATATAATGTTTTTATAAGGTAAATTATTCTTATAATAGAAATTGGCAAAAGTGAAAAACATTTTGGGGTAGATTTACAAGCCCCTTGCGCCACTTTAAGTCACTTTTAACATGGGAAAAGTTATGAAAAAAGTGGCGCAAGTGGCTTGTAAATCCGCCCCTTGGTATACAGAAAAAAACCTTTTAAGATGTATGAATGTGTTTTTTCTGTTCTTAGTTTATTTCATTTGTTGTTGAACTATGACATTCTTCCCTTCCTGGGGTTTTATTCACAGCTGCGCTTGATAGAACTGTTTAAATGTAAGGCTTGGTAACCTGTTTACAAAGTCATTTAAATATGCAAATGGTCTTTAACGACCTGTCAAAAACTCGGGTGTGCTGGAGATAAGACTCCAGACACTGACCAGCCGATCCCACAGCAGCTCGAGCTGCACTGAAGAAGCCCGTACTGAGACACAGACGGGGAGGAGGGGGGCTGAAGCCCTTGGGCCTGAGCAGAGTGACTGTGAAGGTGCGACCCCCTTTCCATCGTTCCACGGCCCCCCTGGGGGTCGTGCACCACAGTTTGAAGACCCCTGGCATAGAACATCTGAGTATTATTGCACTGTAACTCACATCTCATTAACCTCTCTCACTTTCTATTACCTCTCATTTTCACTCTGTCAGGACTCTGTTGGTATTTAAGACTATCAATAGATAAAACAAAATTAAGAGTGCTATAATGACTTGTGTTAATAAACAATTAATGGAAGCAGTTGGGGTTCATTCACCTAATTCTTACTGAATATTATGACATAGAGGTAGTCAACCCTGCCAAAATCTTAGTATCTTGTGAAACCTTTAGAAATTTGAATTACACCAGCTTGATTTGTAGCCTTGCAGTCTAAGGCACCTGAAACATGGTGCTTTAAGCATGTCCATCACTTTCATTTCTGCACTCTTTGTCTGAGGTATTTCGATTGAATCTGATTACTTTATTTGATTATTACACTATTATTCATGAAAGTTCATATATACATCACAAATATAAACTATGAAGAAATCGTTAAAAAACAGTTTAAATGTTTTTTTTGTTTTTTTTTAAAAGAAACAGTTAAAAAACAGTTTATCTCAGCAAATGTGCCGTTTCCTGGTTTTCAAAGACAAACATAGAAAAGCGGCGACACAAAAGCATGTTGAAGGGTCGGTCAGCACTCATAAAAGTATAAGGCTGGGCGGCATTGCCTAATATTAAGCTTATCTGTGATAGGGAGGGAGTTACCCTTTTTTTTCAGGAAAAAGGATTGGGTCAACAATCATAAAAAGCAAAAACTCCTTTTCCTGAACTTTACAACCAATTTCTATTACTTTGTCCCATAAGAGACATTCCACAAGCAGGAGAAGGGATCTCGTCTATGCGCAGGTTACCAAATGTACAAACTTTTTGAGTGTCAGACTGGGTTCAACATGAATGTATTTACAAACACAAATTTTAAAAAGTTCTCATTCATTTATTAAAAATATTTCAAAAAAACAACAACAATACATTTTCTCATTTACATCATACATCTTGTTGTACACAAATCAATTCCAAATAATATTTGACTTAGTTTAAAAACTTGAATATCTAGACTTTGCTAATCAGCATAGTTCAAAAAATCTCACTCTAGTGTTTTTTATATAAAAACAGAGAACAAACAAACTGTTGCCGTGGCGTTTCAGTGCCAAAGACAATCTTGCACCTTCTTCAGGACTTGTTCATTACAATGATATCCAGGTTTCTATTTCCTTCCTGGTACACCCTTCTCAGTCTTTAGGAGCAAGTAGTCTCCAGTTGTATAGGCAGAAGATGTTCGTTGTTTACTCTTCTGTATACTTTGACGTTTGATTCACTATGTTTCATTCAAAGTTGATTAATGGAAACTATATTCAATCCGATCTTTCCTTATGGTGTCATGGGAAGTTTGGGGGACGCCTCTGGGAGCTACCACTTGCTGCTCTTTAATCGTTCTTCTCTCATTTATTAAGTAACGGTCTGCTGATGAGTTGACCTCTTTTTCTTTTGTTAAATATGAAATCAGGGACCACTATTTTGGAGTATTATCAATCTACTGCCAATTGTTTGTGGTAGATGATCTGCACAGCATCCTCCCTCTTCATGAATTTTCTTCTTACACATAACTGGAATTAAAAATCGCACACGATGATCACAATAAAAATTGGAGAAAAAGAATCATTTATAGAATATGTTCCAGCAGGAAAGCCCAACATGCACGTAATGAGGTTGAGGAGAAACCGGAACAAAATGAATCCGTGACAAGGGTTTGTTACAAACTCCAGATAGGATAGTGTCCCCTAACCCTGTAATGGGCCCTCAAGATACTCAAGGTTGGGATCTGTATTTGATTTTAAAAAAGGGGCATTAATCGTTGCTCAGAAATCCCTCGCATTATTTGTAGCAGATGTTGGAGTAGTTTTTTCCATGCTTCTCCCTTCAGAATCTTTAGCCTATTCTTCCTAGTCATGGAGTACCATAGGCAAGCCTTTTTGACCAAGATAGGATGTGTTTAAGAGCTTGATGTAAATGAGAAAGAGCTTTAGTGCAATTCTGGTCAAACCATTTCTGTCCCTTACTTTTTAGGGAACCACCACTCTTTAAAAGACTATTTTGAACTTCTAGCAGATTTGTTTCGAGGGCCACGATAATTCTCTCCGAGTCCGGGTTTTAATCCAGGCATGTTGTTATTTCCTTAAACCTACTAGACACAACCCGGGTGATAAGGACTGCCCTGTCAATGCTTTCCCACTTAAGTGTCATCTCATTCTTCCTTGCAACATAAGTTTTTATATGTGAGATGTTGCAACCATGGATACCTACCCAGTACATATGACACGATTGGGTCGCATGGTCACTGCTCTCTTTTACCTTTAACATTACTAAACGCCCCACTCAAGGAGGATGATGGCCAGTGGATTCTGACAGAGGGTTAATTATCTCCAGATCCTTTGTGATAATGAGCATATTTAATAATTTCCATAATGGTTGTGGCAAAAATGTAAACTACCCCCTCTGTCCTCATCTGTTAAGCCACAAATTGAGGTTAGTGCAAAGGGGCAAGGATGTATATTAAAATCGCCCATCCACACACTACTGGACCTTTTTTTGCACAATCTAATTAACCTTTTCATATTTTCCTCCACTACATATACAACCTTATATATCTCGGCACCAAATAGATTATTATAGAAATTAAACAGAGAAATGATGTTGCCATCAGGACCTTTAATGTGCAGTATATTAAAATATTGATAATCACTGTGGGAGGAAAGTACAGCAAATCTCACCCCTCGCCCGGCCAGAGTTTTAAGCAATTGCAGGGCTATAATACGATCTATAACCATTTATGTGAACTAGGCTGACTGCCCAAGTCAGCCTAGATCAAAGGTGGAACTAGATCAAAGGTGGAAATATACTTGAGGCAGTCTGGATCCAAGAATTTGAGTCCCAAGCCTGCAATGTTCCACATAATAGCTGTAAAAATGTCCATATCCTTTTGGAGGAGGGCTTAGGTCCTAGCACTTCAGGACACCATTGGCTACTATGTTGTGCGAAGCCTCCTTAATTCGCCATCAATCGCAGGCATCCAAATCTGACAGCACTAAAAATCGATTAGAAGTTGATAAACATGGTGCAGTATTTTATCTGCACTGCATACGTGACTGGGCATCCATTACGGTTGGAGTAAAGTTGTGGGCCCTGTTTCCATTTGAACCTGGCTGATGCGTCAACAATATGTTGTAAAAAAGCCAAGAGGTAGGGCAAATATTTGTGTAGATGCTCTAGGCATTTTAGGTAATGAGTGAAAAAAAAATTCTGCCATGGCTGGAGATTTAAAGGTTAAAACCACACAATAGATTTGACTTGTTTACACAGCCAGGAAACTCTGCAGGCCATTCAAATTTTAAAATGTCCCTCCGACCGATCGTTGGTATTTTTTTAATCCAATGTTAGGCTTAATGGATTCGTTTTGTGGTGGTTTCTATTTGAACTCTTTTGAAAGCAGACGTATTTGCCAAAATAATCACGTAGGGACATGTAAGTGGTGGGACAAGGGACCCATACCTTATGGCCGATATGCCCTGTTCTGTAGCCCGTGGGTCCAGGTAGGTTCGAGTGGGTCAGCTATTTGGCTTGCTACTGGTGCCAAAGATAAATTGGCATAAGTGAAAAAAGATTTCCTGAATCTCAATTTATTTATAAGCTCTTATACTTTATGCTTCATGGCCAAACACATTTCTTTTTGTTTGTACCGGTATTTCATTTATACCTTTTACTTCATACGTTTATATCTTCATTACATTTTTTCTGTATGAAAAGGGAAAAAGGTCCACACTTTTTAAACAATACATATATGAACAATTTCCAAAAAATGTACACAAAACATTTAAAGTCCACATATCCATTAGGACACACTGTACATACTACATCACAGTTCACAACTTTACACAAAAGACTAAATAGTCAAATACTCCTAACCTTGTTCCCAGGTTACAGTGAATAAATCAGCATCCTAGACTTTTTATAACAACATATCTAAATATCCATAGGAGCACAAGACCATTAATCACATGATACATCACATTGAAATTAATTCTAAGTTAGTAAAATGCAAGATTTTAATTGCTTATTCTTCTGTGCTCCTTTATTGTGCTGACGCATTTTGAATCATAGGAAAAAAATTCCTGGATTCTCATCTGGCCTTAGTGATTTTCTGTACAAGATGTATAAAAATAAAAAAACATTTTTAGGAGGGGGGCTTCATTATTTTCAGTACATTTCCACTAACTCAACAAACTACTCTCTCTTATACCTGAGGAGGCGCAATTGTTTCTTCCTTATAGGTTATATCCCAGGCTGCATTCTGTATTTTCTTATAATCACGGATTCTCTGTTGGCAAACAGAGAATTATATCAGTGATATTCATATAGGACCATTGGTCTTTATAGGCACATTATTCGACTGTGTCCTACCTTTTTCCAGTTGCTTGGAAGCAGTAAATATGTAGCCATATATTCAATTATAATTTTGTGGAGCTTTATATATGGAACAATGATGTCTTTGCTCATCCAATTCTATCAAAAGATTGTGGCCCAGCGTGTTTATTATATGAAGATGATTTTTTTAAATTTAGAACCACTTTGCAGCAGTGTTTCAAATTCTCACTTTAAAAAAAATGAGGAGAGCGCATACCTCACGTCTTTTTTTTCTTTTCCAAACGTGTCCCCTTCACTCCTAGACCGTTTCCATCACAGCATTCTTCTCAAATTAAATAAGAAAGAACTTTGTTTACTGAATACTGCCTTGCAACATTGTTTCAAAAAGGCTTCTGGTTAAAGACAAACAAAGCGCGTACCTCGTTAGGCCTTAATGATGGGTCGCGCTGCTTCCGATTAACTTTTCTTTAATCGCGGTTCCTACAACAACGAAGAAGCATTACTATAAGCGAGTCACATTTATTTCTGCAGCAGCTTTAGTTCACTTACATTTCAATCTAGTCCATACCTTGATGTATTGTTGTGCTTAGGCTGCACTTTGTATCCAACTCCCTGCTACTCAATGTCGTGGCAGACATCTTTAGGGAGTAGCTTCGCTCTTATATAACTTAATCATGAATCCTGGGACACGTAGTCTGATTCATGGCGGCAGTTCAATTAACCATGGTGCATTATGGGACACAGAGTTAATCAAAGCATATCAGCTCTGTCGTATTGTTTCCCAGGGAATTATAATCAGTCTATTACAACAATCTATATTCAGGAGGTCACCTCCGAGGTTTCATTATGTTCTTGCTACTTCTGACATATTATTAAATCCAGTTTGGGCACTATTAAACTTCAACATTAAATATGCCTCCTTCTGGAGCAGTGCTTTTTCAATATCCAATGGACGTTTTGCTGCATTAATAGTAGCTAGAATTGTCCATTTGAAGTAATTCTCCCCATGTGCTCTCTCAATAAAGTGTTCTACCATTGGGGCAGTCACGACCTTCTTTTTAATCCGCGATCTGGGCTGCGTAATCCTAGTATTAGCTTGTTGATTCGTCAAAAAAAAAAGATAAATTGGCGGCATTGGACAGGGTGGAGACTGAGATACTGGTGCCATGATATGAGGTAGTGGTTTCATCAGGCATGGGAGGTTTACCCTGTTATTAGCCATGCCGTTATTGTCGCCCACTGAGGGGTGTTGCATTGGCTCTGTGAGACTCCCTCTACCCCGAACATCTCGGGGAGGAACATGTGTCATTACTGATTGCTCCTTCATTGCCTTTTCCATCGATTCTAGGTGTACGTCTATTGGAGATAGGAGCTCAATACATTTTTCAAAGAGGTTATCCAAATTCAAGACCCTTGGTGGCTTGACAATCGACTGGGGTTGTGGGGTCTCCATATTACCAACTAGTGGATTTACTGGAGCTGGTTCACATTTTCTTGGTCTTTTAGAGTTATTAATGCAAAGTGTTTTACAGAGACCCCTCTTTCTTTTATGGACAGGTGCTACAGCAGGTGGTATTAATCCCTCTGGTATGTGATTTGCAGTTGTAGTCCTAGTAGAAGTGGGGGGCTGGTTACGCTTGTTTGCATACTTAGTGTCTGACCCTCGTGGAGCATTGCTTGTGTCATATCCATGTTTGTATCGTCATCCATGAAGATTGATAATCTCCTCTTTGCATGGGCAATCTGGATAGCTATGGCTGATGAGGCTTTTGCTTAAAAGGTATCTAAACATGTAAGGGTTAGCTCTTCCACTGGTGGGAGGCTGTCTTCTTCCTCCCCATACTTTCAAATGTCTTTTTCACCATCTTTGAGCTTCTCTCCTAGCAGATGTTAGGGGGGCAGCCAGCCCCTTCTGGGCTCAGATAGGTGTGGACTGGCCGTCCTTTGGCCGGGCTTTGCCCGGGAGCACTCCTGCATGTGTCTTGCGGGCCAGGATTGCGCTTAAGAGTGCTTCACTCGTCGCAGGGGGTGATGGGATTTGAAGTCCCGCCTGTGGAATCTCCAGGGGATAATCCTCCCCTCCTAGGGACACTAAGGGGTTGATTCCGATTCGGGAAAAACCACTCTGAATAGCCGTTCGGAGTATTTTTCCCGTACGAATCGTACCCTGCAACGTCCCCCGTACGAACGACGAAGTACGATTCATACCAGGAGCTGAACTCCGTACGAATCGTACAGAGACCGTACGAATCAAATCCCCGTATGAATCACCCTCGGAACCCGCTGTACGCGACATCTGTACAGTTCGTAGCTGGTTTTTCCGACCCAGCAACTACGGTTTGTGTTCGGGATGCACCGTACGACCCTTTTTCTACGGGAGCTGAAAACAGCCGTAAAAGCAGAGTTTGCCCTGAAACAGGTACGGAACACCCCCCCAGGTACGGTGCATACACCCCATGATCGCGGGGTACGGTGCGTAACCCTGCGATCATGGGGTGTACGCACCGTACCCCATGTTCGCTGGGTGTACGGTTTGTACACCCTGCGATCGCAACCGTACGGTCTGTACACCCCATGATCGCAGGGGTACGGTCCGTACACCCCATGATCGCAGGGGTACACACCGTATCCCACGATCATGGGGTGTACGGACGGTACGGTGTGTCTGTGATTATGTGCTTTTCTGTATGTACCACCTTATCTGAGGTGGACCGTACGAATCGTGTCCTCATACCCCGGTCCGGATAGTACTCGTCGGGTCGTACAGCATGTTTACGAATGGTACGGTTCACTGTAAAGGGTCCTTGTCGTACGGTTTCACCTATGCAATTCGGACGAGTTGTGACTATTCGGACGGATTGACGAGATACGGATCGTACTACGCGATTCAGACGGACGTGTACGATTCGTACGGAGAGGGCTACGGATACGATTCGGACGGACACTCTTTTCCCGGATCGGAATTGACGCCAGAGAGTCAAGTATGTTGGCGGCAAAGTCAACAGTGAAGTATAAGCTGTAATCGCACAGACATTATCGTCCTCGCAGACAGCTCGGCATTAGACTTCGCGGGCAAGTGTTATTTCGCTTTCAACACTTGAAGTTTGTGGGAACCAGACTTAATACTGGGGGTGACTTGAAATTAAGGTATTTGCATTACAACTATGGTCTCAAAACTCTAGCAGTGAAATGCAGTTAGGTTAAAAAGAGGATTAGCTGAAGGTATCACATATGAGAATGGAACACTTTGTCGCTGTGAATTTTGTTGATCTGTGGACAGTCTTGTGTGTCATTATTTCATCACTATCCCATGTGCATGGTGACAACACCTTTTTCACAGATACCGCTTTTATCTTGCATTGAATGTTTAAAGCTTGGTGTGTTTGGCAGCTGTCCTGCTATTTATACTGTCCTGTTTGAAAAGTGGCTGATATGTTAAAGGGTTTACCCATTCTTTGTCTGTTGTTAAACATGATAGAACATATTGGCCAAGATTTGTATGAGCAAGCCAGTTTACCAATCAGTCAAATAATTAAATGCTGCCAAATGATCAAATGTGATTTAATATTCCCATATTATCTACAGTGTATGAAATAATTAGACCAGACCTAAAACATGCTTCTGAACACTGCACATTTAATCCAAGCACCCAAAAATAGAGAAAACAAAAGGAAACATTTAGTGACATCCCTAAATACTAAAACTCAAGCTGAAAAATCCTAGACTGGTCTTTCTTGCTGCTATATTGTATAGCAAAGTTACATTATGTTTGACCTTTCAGGAAGAAATAAAAATGACTCATTGTTTCTCACTTTCCTTTCTGTGAATGGTATTTCAATTTGTGGTTGTGCCTGGACTTATCAGTGTATGCTTACACTGATAAGGATTGTTTCCTTTTCAGTGGGGTTTCATCAGTTATTATAGGCTTACATTTAAATCCGGATAACCTAGCTAGAATGTACCCAGGACTGACAAATAATGGACCTGATGACAGGCAGGCCATGAAGACTTTTTACACGCGTTATGTGAATGCCGTCTCAGCCAACCATACTGGGTGTCCTTGTTTCCATACTGACTGAGCTATCTGGCAGGCATCAAGTCTATAATATTGCAACATGCTTGTACACAGGTTTGGTAGAGCTGTGACCACCAAGAATATAGCCAAATGTATAGATGTGGCATTGCTTCTGGGAAACAGCAGCATAGCAAAGCAGTGGAAGGCGCCTGCAGAGCCTTCTCTCTTACTGTGACTATGAGAATTATTAAAAATGGACCACCACAGTAATAAGTGTTATGACAATCATACATTGATACACATGCTGACTTGGCTACCATTCAGTGGGAAACCATTCTGCTGGCGCTGCAGGCCAAGACAGATGAAATGGCCCCATAAAGAAAAGATATTTGTTTAGACTATGTGATATGGTAACTATGAGCCACAATAATATTTGGATGTTTAATTGTGAACCCACAATGGATAGCTGAGGGAGTTGCTGACAGATGGGTGGTAGAGTGTGGGGACAACATGGGGAAAAGGATGGAGCTGGATTGCGGTAAGCAATTCTGTTAAGTGTTGATAATGGAGAAATGTGACACAAAGAGGCTGAGGTGTGGAAATGTATACCTTGAAGAGAAAGTATATATCTGTTGATCAAAGTATGGTTATATGTCTGCAATGAAAAAGACAAAATAATTAACAGCTCACACACATGAAGTTTGTAACATTTCAAACCATGTCCATGCTGAATGTACGATATCTGTAATGTGTTGATAAAGGTTATATTGATTGAATTGAAAATCTATTAAAGAGCTATGAAACAAATTATGATTATGACCAAGTCAAAGATGTGGATTAACAACAAAAATACACTTTCCTACCTCCAAGCATGGTTCAAAGATAATGGTTGAATTATTGCTCAAGTATTTTGGTTTGCATTATTTTGCTGGAAAACTGTGCTCCTGAAAGGGAAGGCTTCATTGGCAATGTTTGTTATCTCTAAATTGGCCTTCAATACAGTCCCACTTTTCATTCTATGGAAAGGTATTCCAGGTATGAATGTTCTGGACTGCTGGTTAACACAAATTGATTGACCACACAAAATATGCAAAGGTAAGAGCGGCTCAAATTGTAATGTAACATACTCAATTGGTGTGTGTCAAAGGGGCATCTTGGCAGCTACTCTTTTCACTCTCTACATAAGTGGTGTTACTGATTGTCCCACAGACTGAATAAAAGATGCTCTAACACTGGTAGGTGAAAAGATATGTACTGTATTGTTTGAAGATTATACTACCTTGATTTTGAAGACCCCCCCCCCGCCCCCTGGTCTGCAAACCCTTATGAAGAAGTTCAGCGAATTTTGTGGTGTCATATTAAAGCAGAAAAAATGAGGTTTCTAGCTTTATCCTCTAGTGATCTTTTTGAGGCAAGATTTATAAGAAAGAAACCGTGTTTGAACAAATTTATGAAATGAACTACCAGACCACCACTCTACTTAAGGAAAGCTAGATACAAACTAAAAGATAACCTGTGCTCAACCTCTGGAGGCTTGTTACAGAACAGTCAGGCTTATCTAAAGAGGCAACTTGCAAAGTATTTCTACAACACACACACATAGTAACACAATGAAAACACCATAAACATACTCTACACAGTGTTAGAATTATATATTGTGGGAGGAGTCAGGTGCACATTTTTAGAATTGGCATTACCTTGTTTGAGCAGACAGAGGAGAAAATATTTGAGAAGTTCAGATTAAATTCTGCCCTAATTTTAGATGTAATCTCTGAACTTCATCTACAACTGCATCTACAACTGCAGGTGGTATGTTATCTGCAACTCTTAGTTTCAGGAAGCTACCGGGGTGTGAAAGCTGCAGCAGGAGGTGGTTCCTCAAAGTGCACTTTCATGTATTTTTCATGCATTTCTGGATGCAATTCTCAGGAAAAAAAATGTTTATATCAGATTTCCAAACACAGCATAGGAAAGGGAGCTTACGAAATTTAAATTTTACGAGTTAACCCAATTCCCACATACCATTGGTTGTCTACCATCAGAGAATTAATGTGTCTTCAGAAATCGTAAGAATACCCATTATTTGAACATTCAAGTGGTATGCAATGCCTCCAATATGATAACAGAGATAGTAATACAAAAAGTAGAACCAGAGTTATGAAATTTTAAATAATACATCGAAATGTAGTGCTTATAAGCAAATACTGCTGAGGGGTTACTTGAGGTCATGCTGAACACAGTAAATCCAAAGTTCAGGCGTTGCCTCGATGGAGGGCAGGCTGGCTACAGGACTCACACAGGTCCCACTGAAAAAGTACCTTAATTGGAGGAAGTGTTGACATCGAAGACTTAATGCGTTGGTTCCGATCTGTGCAGGCAATGAAAGCTTTGTTGATGAACCGCTTTATGAAGGAGATCATGTCTCATTGTCGAGCCACGCAGTCCATCGGACCACACAGTCTGTCAAAGCAATATCGTCAATTAGCTCCTACATCAGTGTAGAAGGGAAATGCATTGGTTCCAATCGATGCATAGTCATCACTGTGTCGATTATGATGATTCTGCACAGCAAAAGCTGACTTTCAAGAGCTCAGGACTGGACTAGCACCAATTTGCAGGGCCAGACTCAGAGATGACAAATTCTAGGTGCTTTTGCAGGGTTGAAGGAAGTCATGATGGCTCCAAAACTTCAGATTAGGTGTTCAGCCAGCAAGCCCTTGGAGTCACTCTGAGTTCAAGTGAGAGGGGTCCAGGCCTCGTCCTCAGCAGGGCAGAGATTAGCAGGCAGTAGTGCAGCACAGCAAAGCAGGGCAGCAGTTAGGCAGAGTGGCAATCCTTGCAACACAGCAATCTTTAATCCTGGCAGAGTTTGTCACAGATCCAGTAGTGTACTGTCCTGATAGGGTTAGAACCCCAGTACTTATACCCAGTTGAGCCTTTGAAGTAGGAGTGACTTCAAAGAAGGGAATTTGAAGTGAGAACAGGTAGTTTCTCCCCAGCTTTGACTGCAGACTGTCAGTAGGGGGCAATCAGTCCTTTGTGTGGGAAACAGGACACTGCCTATTCAGGTTCAAGTGTCAGCTCCTTCCTGTCAGAATGCAGATATGTTCTTTGTCACACCTACCCTCCGTGTGTTTGTGGCTGTCTAGAGGGAATTCCCAAAGTGCAGTTGTCACCCACCCCTGAATGCGTATTTGCGACAGGCTACAGGCACACAGAACAGCAAGAGCAGAGAAATGCCCACTTTCTAAAAAAGAAATTTCTAAAATAGCAATGTTAAATCTAAATTTACCATTAAAGAGGATTTATCATTTCCATTCCAAAGATATAGCTACTCCTTTCTGATCAGGAAATACAGCTTTAAAATGTTTTAAGGAATTCCCAATGCTAACCTAGGAGAGAAGTAGGCCTCACAATAGTTAAAAACAAACTTGGGGGGTTGTCACTATTAGTACATGCAAAACATAACAATACATATCCTACTTTCTACTTACACAGTCCCCTTCCCTTCCCTTTGAGCTACCTAGGGCCTACCTAAGGCTTGGCAAATAGTTTTAAAGGCCAAGTCAAAGTGGCAGTAAACTTCACACACAGGCCCTGCAATGGCAGACCCAAAAGGGTCTGAAAGGCTACTTGTATGGTTGTCTCAAACAGTGCTGCAGGCCCCCTAGTAGCAGATAGGTTACAGGTCCTGGGTGTATGGTGTCCCACTTTGCAAGGGACCTACATGTAAACTAAATATGCCAATTGAATATACACCAATGTTTCCATCTTTAGTGGCAGAAGTACAAGCACTTTACCACTGGTCTGTAGTGGTAAAGTGCTCAAAATCATAATGCCAACAAAAAGAATTCAGCAAAAATAGGAAGAGGGAGGCAAAACTTTTGGGGTAATCCTCCAGAGAAGGCAATTTCCCAGCATCTATTGACTGCAAATGCATCCTGTTGCAAACAGATTGATAACAGCGCTCTTACTTTGATGCACAGAGGCAACACTACAATGAGATTTGCTAGAAATCTTAACTTTTGCACATTTTTATCTGCCCTTGAGATGTTTCAAGCTAGATGCAGTCATGTGCCCTATATGCAGCTAACATTTGACAACTGGTGGTGTCAGTGAATTCTTTTATTTTTCAAACATTGTTACAGCTACCCATGAGAATCCCCTGTATATTTTTCCTACTATAGTTGGGAATTAAGAACTCTTTTTTGATTGTGAATCCTTGACTTTCACTGTTCTGGAATTTCAAGTTTTCATGCTGGATTAAACCGTATATTTTCTTTGGAATGCTAGGTGTTTATGACAGTCACCTCTTTGTAAAAGACTTTTTGCAACCCTATAAACAGTTGGTTTGGCACAGATAAAATTGGAATATTAACTGCTTCTAGCCCCTCATATTGATATAAGGAAGCAACAGACTGTTTGTATAGCTATGAATGTAGTTTTTGGTTTGCCAAGGCTTTGGGCCATTTAACAGAGTGTTGGCTGTTGGTTACAACTGGGGCAGGAACAACCGTAAGCAAAGCGTTACTCCCTTGTTCCATTGGCTTGTCAAGAAAAGTCACCTCAAGAGAATTGTGGTCACTATCAGACCTTACATTAACTTTCGTATCAGCCACCAGTGGCCACAATCTCAAATCAATCAATACATAGTCAATTACACTGGTACTTGTTCCCCTTTTGAATGTTGGTGCTCTATTAGGATCCATTTAAAGCTCCAAGTCCTCTGCTAGGCATCAACAAGGCTACCTGTAATGCACTAGAAAAAAGATTTTTCCTCGATGGTACTGACAGTGTAAGAATGCCCCAGTGTGCATCCTCCTATATGGTAATATCTTTAAAAAAAAGTGTAGGGTTCAAGGAAGGTGTAAAAATCCCCCACCACTATTACTTTTGTATCAGGATGTAAGGTATTTAGCACTTCTATGATAGGGGATTTATCATTCGCTTTACCGTTCTAAAATACATATTAAATAAGGCCATAGAAAGTCCAGAGGGTAAGGTAGCTATAGTCCCAAATAAATCTGGGCATTCAATTGCCATGGGAGTTAGGGTACTAAAACGACCATTCTTAACCAAGGTTAAAAGCCCTCCACTTGCTCTACCATTGTGCTAAGCAGGTTTGTCTTCTACACTGAGCGAGGTGAACCCATCTATATAAGCTTTCTCTTTAGCCCATGTTTTTTGAAACATGCAGACATTATATTTCTTTATATACAGTCACCAGTCAAGATCACATATTTTCCATTTAGACCAGCTACATTCTAGGATAAAACGTTTAGACTGGGTGAAGTAGAAAAACTGGCAACAGATTTAGGTTTAAACCCTGGTCAATCATTCAAACAGCGATGCTCGTCAGGGATTGTTATGTAATTACTGTCCTACATATTATGTGGTTCGTCATTACTTCAAATCCCTTCATCCTGATTGTCCCTGTTGTTACTAATGCTTGTGGAGAGAGTTGCACCACTTGTTGAAACAGTGCTAGGAATACACTCTAAAGTTTCCTTTGCCAAAGTTCTCTCTGATGTGCATGTTTTGTTCATTTTAAGGATGCCTATTACTAATGTGCAAATACTATGTCCCAAGTGAGAGCAAGGGTGTAAGTGTGAGCTAATACACAGTCAATCAGGTGCATTCATGAGCGATAAAGGAGCAAAAGAGGAGGTGGTAAGATCCTTGGTCACTTGGGCAGCTCAAGTGAAAGAGTACGCCTGTAGTGCTAATTCTTTATGAATAAATGTTTTTATGTTTTAGTCCTACATAGTCCTTGTCAACTTCGAAGTTTCACAATGTTTTATTATTTATTGTAATTGTTTGCTGAAAATGAAGGAAATCGACCTGTCTAGTCTGTGATGGAGACCTGGTAACAGATAGATAGGCCTATTATGAAAGCACTGTTATTTAAAAACAGTTTATTGAGTTAATAGAATCTTTTCACCGCTCAACATCTGCTCCTCGAAAAGACACACTACCTGTTGAAATGTTCTATAGAAGAGGAGGCAGAGGTCAGCGAGCGAGACAATATTGTAGGGTTCATAATGAAAACCTTCTACCATTTCAGAGTGGCATGTCAAAGTATGAGACACTTCAAAAGTGATTCCCCAAAAAGTCAGCACAATACTATTAACCTAGGAGGTATGTTGGAAACCTCTGATGACTCAGATGTGAGAGAACATTATTCAGTCTGTTTAGCACATGTTGGAATATTTTTATGCTAGGTACCCATTCCTGTTTTTTTCTCATCAATCATTCTAGCCTCTGTTACTGGTGCTTCTGGTTCCACCTTTGCCATTGCCCCACTCTACTAGCCCCCACAGCTGCCACGTCCTATGATTAGGTGTCACTAATTCCTAGAGATACACAAGAATAGAAAGTGGAAGAGAACATGGGTGAGGAATTTGAAGAGGTTGGGACAGAAGAGGAGGTTAAATAGAATGATCAGGCAGAGGAATGGAGGGACTCATTACTGCTCCAGGAGGGTCAAATGACTACACCTCAATCCTGATCTTCTCTGAATAATCTCGCCTGAATCCATGAATTTCTTAAGGGGGCCCAGACACTTTGATTTACCCTTGATATCTATCAAGAAGCAGAGCTTTCTCTCTGAATATAAGGAGCTGTAAAGACAATCTCTAAAGTCTATTTCATTCTGGCCAGTGCACAGGAAGACGGTCCAAGGCGCATGAAGACTCTGTCATTAGTCTAAGTCATTAACAGCCCTGCCTCCTGTGTAGGAAGTGCAGAGGTCTGTACACTGCCTTGCTGTCCCTCAGTGGTTCCCTGAAGCTTGTATCTATTATTGTGGCAGCAGCAGCTCAAAGAATTTCTGGTAAGCATATTGATCCCAGCTCAGTTACATCGGATAAAGATATACATGCATAGGCATACTATGGAAAAGTGCAAGATCTAATGCAGCTACTTCTATCATAGTGGGTAACACACTTGCCAGGTTTGGGGAGTAAGTGTGTCAGATGTGGTAACACTTTTTGCAATGCATTGACCGGATGCTAAGGAAGGTCATCAGAGGCAAAAGCAATTCTCTGAGAAGGAGCTATTGCATCAGCCACAATTGTTTATGTAACACTAGAAATTAGGATGTGTCTAATGCAGTTTTAATTGTGGACAGAATTTATAGGAGCAACTTTGTTGTACAACTTTCTGACCTAAGGTCCAGTGCAAAATCTGGACGTGCCATTTGACAGTAAATCCCTGTTTGCTAAGCATATGAGATGATCAAGACTGAAATGGACAATACATAATCCTTAGATCTTGGCCACTACTGATGGCCAACTATTTTTCATGGATTTTTACAAGCACTGTCACATAGAAAATCAATCCTTTGACCATCACGATTTCAGGAAATAGGGAGCATCACAGTCTCACTTTCAGGGCAGTAAGAACTGAGCCTGACTGTCCAACACTGACAGCTACCATTACCTCCCCATCTTTGAGGGGGAAAGATATTAAATTTTATTTAGAACTAAAAAAAGTATTGGTGCTCCAAATAGTAGCTTTTGACCACCTGGTCAGAATCTTACACAAGCTACGCCACCAATGAACAAAAAAACATCTTCGTCTGAAACACTCAATCAGTGACCAACTTCTAAAGAGAGGAAGGTGCTCAGTAACAATAACAAATGGTAACATATTATCAAATGTCACCTATCTCAGGGGCTTCTTTTCCTAGGAGAAAAACTGGCATGTCATTCCCTTTGCTTTACAAAACTAACGGCACTGGGCCACTGACTTCTGTAAATGCAGCACAACTCTGGTACAAACCTACAAGTATCAATTAGACTCATGTTCTCCTTCATATGCTTAATATCTACATTAGGCCTGGGCAAAGCACTACGCTATGCTTGCGTAGTTTGCGAAGTTTGTGCAACTTCGCAAACTGCACATAGCACAGTGTGAACACGCGTAGTGTAGAGTAGTGCAGCGGTAATTTTTTGCTTGCTCGCGGTCCTCAACGTCAAGTTGACGACGGGGAGCAAGCAAAATGGCATCCTGGCAAGACTTTTTCCTCGTTCGCCATCAGCAACATCGAGTTGCCAATTGCGAGCGTGGAAAATAAACCTCCCTGCGAGATTCTCAATGCGGGGAGGTCTGGTTTCTCATTGCGAGTGGTCGCGTATGCTCGCGACCGCTCGCGATGAGAAACTACCGGTCCGCGTTGAGAAAGCTGCCGCTTGAGGAAAAATCTCCTTGAGCGGCAGAAAACTACAGCGCGCCCTGTGCAAGAGCTGTTTTCAATGATTGCACAGTGCCAGATGCTTGTCCACACTGTGCAATCATTGAAAACGTCATCTTGCACAGTGCAAACATGCTACTACACAGTTCGCTTAGTGCTACGCGTAGCTCGCATAGTGCGAAGTGCACTTTGTGAAGCTTCGCAAAGCGCTACTTCGCAAACTGCACCTAGTCCTATCCTTCACAACACAAAGGTGTTCCCAACCTGTGCTGTATAGACTTGGTTAGGCGTTGATAGATAACATGGTCAAACTCACACTTTTTGTGTGTAAGGACCCTCACCCACTCTATTAGTGGCATGCTTCACAATTCGGTCTCCTCCTGGTATACTAAATACCAGAATGAACTTGACCTCAGTGGAGGAACTATTTGTTTTGTAGAAATTAAAAATACCTGGTGGCTAACTCGGTAGTCCTTTATTTTGAATGTTACACTACGGTTAAAAATATATTATAATGAATGCCTTTGGATGTAATTATCCAAACATCCTTCATATAGGCTTGTTTCAGCCATTCAGTTCAAGGCAACTAAGGGTACACAGATTTAATCAGGACTTAATAATGACCAGCCGCAGCCCATGTAGATAAGTGTGGTTGGCCGGAAGGGCCGGGTTGGGGGATTCAACAGACAAGCATGAGGGGAAATTAAATAAATAATGAATTTCCCCTCGGTGTCGTCTGTCAATATCCCCCTCCCACCCGGCCCCACCACCCCACCGCTCTTACCTGCACAGGCCGTGGCTGATAATGACCCCTGTGAGTGTATGTTATCTGTCATTTTCCTAATAGTCTATAGTCTGAATAGAAAAAAGGTAATTTCATAACATACTGGTTTACTTAGCCTGAACAATATTTCCCGTTTGCGGCTGCAAAAAAGGATCATAAATATGGCCCTAACTGAGTAAATAGGTTAGGTATGGGATACCTTTTGTGATGTGAGCATATGGGCATGGCCCTGTAGTCAAATAGTCATCAAAGACAACATGCTGTAACCAATCTATGCAGTGTCAATGTCTCCTTTATTGCCATGTTGTTTTTCTGAACAGACCAGTTTTAGTCCAATATCCTGCAGCTGTTTGTAGCTTAACTACACTAAATCAAGAATGGATTTCTCTGTGCAGGGAATAGCCTCTTATTGATAAAGTAATTGTATAGAAGCTGTTCCTCCTTTCAGCAACTGCAAAACTAGTCACACTGTCCTTGTACACAACTTCTACTTGTGGAACTGGCATATGGTCAACCATTCAATTTCAGAAGAAATCACTGTGAATCATCCTCAAACATGATGTCTGAACTACTTGTGACTACATTTTCAATGTAAAGGTAAAGATCCTGACCAGGGAAACTTGCTCTTGGGCAGCAGGCCCTATTTTTTTATGTCATTTGGTTGACCTCGGCCCATCTCATGGCCCACGAGTAGCGGGTCAAATTTTCAATTGTACTTTGGTGTCTTGAGCCCCACTGCATTCCCTATGGTTTGCAGGACTGATTTGATTTTTTGGGGTGGCCCAGAGTAGGGGATTGGTGACTGGGAGAAGCAGTGCCACATTACAAGTGGGCCAATGAAGATGGCAATGGCATGTGTTAGGCAGAGAAATTAGAGGAGGCCGGGCACGTATGACCTATATTGAGCTCAGTGTTCTGGTCTCCAGACAGTCTTCTCTCTCCTCCTGGTTCAGACAAACTACAACCTGCAGCTTACAGATGGGGAGGCCAGGTCCATGGGATGAGTCAGGAGGCACGAATGAGTATGTGATGCATCAGGCAGGTCAGGAGAAAATTATCACTTTCCCAGTCTGCTGACTGTCCATTTATTGAGCACTGCGATCAGCTCAATTAATAACAATTTGTTTGGTGAACAGTAGCTGCTCAGCATTTGCATTCTGATCTAAAAATCCGAAAATGATTAAGATGCTGGACCTTCAAGCATTCCATGGTCCAGTTCTTTGTGGACTGAAGATGCCTTAACTCTGTCACCAAGTCAGAGGCACACCCTAAACTTTGACTGGATCTGATAAGTTCATGTTAGAGGCTTCCAAGTTCTTAAATATATTTTAATTACCTTCAGGGCAATGGCAGGCTGTGTACCTGAGGATGCACAGGAGACTAATCAGTTTATACTCAAGAGTCAATTTCAATTCAATGGTAGAAGCATACCACAGTCACATTTGATAGCACTACCAAAAAGGGCCAAATTGATACTGCTATCTACAGGCTTTGTTGACAGAATCACCTGTAACACCTCAAAAATTGTTCCATGCATTGCAGACTGCAAGCCTGAGCATCAAGATGAGTAAGTGTACAGTGGCACCAATTCAAATTCCAGGCTATCCCAAATTAAATATGCAACCTTTGAAGACTCAGACAAAGAAAAGTGCCTTCCCAGGCACCCAGTTATATTGTGTTTTATTGGAAGCAGCCAAAACTTGCAAGTTTAACTCCAGATGTCAACCTCATTTTGCACCTTAGACTTGAACCAAAAAACATTTTCTATGGGTAGTTGTCCCTTACTCCTGTAACTAGGTGTGTGATATTTGAATTTCCAGGCTAGATTCATGAAGCTGTTCCTATGTCTAAATGGGTCTCAAGCCAATGTTATGTGTGACTTACTCATGGACTGCCAGCAGTTACACATGTTACTTACAGATTAATGTTTTGTGAATCACAAAACTTTTCTTCCCTTTGACCAAGCATTCCTTATTCCTGAAGGTCCATGAGTAAGACACATCTAAACCTGGAGTAAGAGAAAACTACTTGCAAGAAATATTTTGATAGTTTGCTCTGGACAATCAGTTAGGAGTGATTCAAATTTAAGACAGTAGTAAAAAATCTCTTCATGGAGAAGGTTTCATGACTTAGTCCTCCTGTGCTCAGCTGTAGGGCTAAAAGCATCATAACACAAGAGTTTTTTGTGAAGACAAATGCTACAGATCATAACCTAGTAATAGTTTTATCTCTGCATACTGAGGATGGTGAAGACCAACCTTAGGTATTGATTAATAGTTGCTCACTACCTACATAACAACATGGCACCATGTTTAAAAGAATGCTGTCAGGGTGTAGCCTGCCTGGAGATGATAGAAGACATGTGAGGCATACATGCTCTGGCAATTCTCCAGCATTTTAATTTTTCTCCAGCTGCCCGTGACATATTCCTGCTCTGACTCGACTTGGGTAGGCTGCAGGGGTGAGAAGCGGCTCTCAGCAAGGCCACCAGATGGGCTCTCTATACACAGGGTGCCCAAGCTGATGAGATTTGTGTCAGGCATCTGACACATGGAGTGCACAAGTTTGGCATGGTGGGGCCCATGCTGTGGGGGCCTTGACAGAATATTGGGCACCATTTCCTGCACCACGCCAGGCAGGACACCCAGAGGACAAGCCGGGCCTAATGATGACTTAGATGGCATTGTTTGGGTCCTGATCCATTTCAGGATGCTGTGAAGCCCCATTTCCCTTCTACGGGGTGAGGCAGGCACAACCTAAGTATTTTCTGGTGCAGTTTAGGACCCAGGGGCCTGCCAGGGTTGCTACGGGGCCTTCAGACTGGGAGAAGGCCTGTACCTGGTGGTGCCAGGAGTGCAGCTTTGAATACGTTTGTCCACTCTCCTGGACCCAGATGGTGCTTTAAGGGGTCGTCTAGGGTGACTCGGGCACAGATTGGCACCTAGCCTGCAGCTCAATGCAACGGACACATGGTAAGCTTTGGGTGCCTTGTAGGTGACATAGACGACTTGGGGCCTGATCGACTGGGAACTACAGACGGTGGGGATCTCACTTAGGCTGAAGTCTGTCCCTGAGCTTCTGTGGAGTGCATTTGCTAGTGGCTACCCTATGAGAAAACCGGAGGTGATTCAAATGAGGGACACACCTAGAATGAAAGAGTTCATGGTGTGAGGGATCACCACCTGAGACTGGTTATGAACAGATTTTGCCTGCACTGCATTTGAATTTAGACAGGATTTTGGAGACCATTGCTAACTCCAAAGATGCTTTGCAGAAACAGATAAGCCATGTGACAACTGAGTTAGAGGTTTTTTAGTGTGGATTACCACAAACTTGCACACAAGGTCAAGGGAACAGATGTACTGGTTTGGGAGCACCAGCTGGCACAGCAGTGTCTGTAGGAGCAAATGGTGGTTCTCACTGACTGGGTGAGGAACTTGTAGATTTGAGGGGAGAAAGCAGAGGGTTGCAATCGGTGCAACAATGTTCAGATTGTGGGGTTATGCGTGAGGTTGCCTGAGGGTACAGAGGGCAGTGATAAGATTGCCTATTTGGAGAACTGGATGCAGACCCAGTTGACCCTTACTGAACTTTCTTCTTTCTTTGCCCTTGAACATGCCCATAGAGTCCCTGTCAAGCCTCAGGCTCTGGGGAGGCTACCGAGACCAGTGGTAGCCATATTGTTGCATTTCCGTGAATGAGATACCCTGCTTCAGAAAGCACATGGAGGCAGCTCCTTTCAAGTTGATAATGCAGCAGTGACAATTTTCCCAGACTTCACTGTGGCAATGGAGGCTAATAAAGCATCCTTCTTGGAGGTTAAATGGCAGTTATTGGAGGCAGGATTGGGTTATTCCCTCTTGTTCCCTGCTAAGTTGCGGGTCTTGTTAGATGGAAATACCCACATCTTCATGAACCCACCAGACGCTTAGTAGTGGCTGGATCGTTACCATGTGGAGAGCATTAGTGGCGGGGCTTCTGGGGCGAGGCCTCATCTACAACAGTGGCTGTAAAGGGGGCAGCTTGATCTGGCCCACATGAACAGTGTCATGAAATGGATGAAAGCTCAGGCAGACAAAGACAAGATGCAGCGCTGCTGGCAGTGGCTGGGATCACTCCCAGCAAGCCTACAGACAATGGGACCCACTCGGATGGGCGTCCTGAGACGTACGCTTCGGATGACACCACTCTCAGCAAATTAAGTATGCCACAAGTAACCTCACAGATGTGTTAGGACTTGCTTTGATTTTCATGCCACTAGTGTTTATGCTCCGAACAAGGGCCAGTCATCATTACTTACCAATTTCGCAGCGCAGCTAGGCCAACTGACTGGAAGAGGCATGAACATTGGAGGGGACTTTACTGTATGGCAGATACAGTCCTGGCTCCCTCTACCGTGCCAGTGCCTGGGAAACTGCGCTTAGGACTGCAAAGGGAGACTTCCGCACCCAGGCATTTGAAAGTTTTAACATACCCATTCCTCCTGCACGTGGGATGTCCGCCCGGCCCCGGCCAGAGAATTTTCCAGGCTATTTATATAGATCGTGAAAAGAAGGGGGGCCAGGATGCAGCCTTGTCTGACTCCCCTTCTAGAACTGAATTGGCCCGTGCACCTACCGTCCTGTGTAACCCTAACAGCTGCTGCTAAGTCCTGATGGAGGTAGCTAAGAAAATAAGCGAAGGAAGCATCTATGCCCATATCCAACAAAATACGCCATAATTTGGAGCGGTTCACCATATCGAAGGCTGATGATAAATCCATGAACCCAAGATATAGAAAGCCCTCTTTTGCCACCGTGTATTTATTAATCAAGAGGTATAAATTAAGCATTGGTCCATGGTGCCCCTATGCTCCCTAAAGCCGTACTGAAGATTCAAGAGCACCCCCCTGCCATTCAGCCAATCTCCCAGTTTCTGAAGAGTAACTCTGCCCATGATCTTAATGGCAGAGTCTAACAAGGAGATTGGCCTGTAGCAGGCGGGGGCCACTCAACTCCCCTTTTTGAAGATGGGCACGATAATGGAAGAACCCCAGGAAGAGGGAAAACCCACCAGTGCTGCAGCATTAAATACATTTGTTAAGATTTTTGCCCAAAAATTGGGGTACATGATATAAAGATCAGCAGGCACCCCATCGGGGCCTGGGGCCTTGTTTTTAGAAGTAGCACGAATAGGCCTTTCTACTTCCGCTAGTTCGAATTTAATGGGGGTTCTGGGACAGCTAATGGTAGGAAGTACAGGTGTTACCTCAAGCGTGTCATTGTCCCCATAAATATTCTTAAAATGCTGGAGCCGGAGGAGGAGCCAAGATGGCGACCTGAGCGGACGTGCAGCCTTCGGCTCCGCCGGCCCCGGATTCCCGCACCACGATCCTGACTACCTTGCTTTCCAGTTCTTGTCCTGAAAGGTGCGGGCAACGTAGCTGAAGCTACCGGTGTTCCGCCGGCCCCTCCACCCGCCCGGGATCCGCAGCAGTGGACGGATGAGCCCCGGCCCGGGACCCAGCTTGCATCGCAACGAGTCGCGGACCTCACGTCCCCTTCCGTGATTGCTCTGCTGCGGGGGTGGTGCGACAGAACAGCTCTTCCCTGTGGTGCCGCGGTCTGTACGTTGCCTGCCGACAGCCACCACTGTGCACGTCCTGGGCTGACACGGTGACGGAGGACGGAGGTGCCGGACCAGCGGGTCCTTTGTTCTCGGCCGCCATGCACCGTTCCCCAAGTCACTCTGGCTGATGATGGTACGCCCTGCCCGGCTCCGAGCACCTCGCCACGCAATTGCAGACCTCCCAGCACTGTTTTCGACTGGACCGCGGAACGCTAGCCAGGGGACGGCTGATAGCTGCCTGATCGCGCCCCGCTGCCTCACTGGATCTCCCCCCGCACTATCTCACTGGGAAGCGGACAAGATGGCGGTTTGCTGCTAAAAGTGAACCCACGCATCCCCCTTGCAAGCAGCTAGCTCCCCGACGGGAGAGGGGTCGGTGTATAACTTTCCAACAGAACTGCCGACATGGGTGCTCCACAGCCTGAACCCACCCTCGCAGACGTGATGGCGGCCCTGGGTGAGTTACGAGCAGCGATGAATAATGGCTATAGCGCGCTGGGGTCACGACTCGATGTATGCACTCAAACTTCCAGCCAGAAGCGAGGGGACTGTCTCCTTCAAAACCCCGGCCAGGAGCTCTCGCAGCATACTACCGCAACATTGTCTCAGAGAGAAGCAGTGGCTGATACAGTAACTATTGCTGCGGCTGGTGGCGGAGTGTTGCCACTTCCTAGTACTGTCACCGATACAGTGTTTCCCCCCTGCCCAGTGCTTGACTGTGTGAGATCCTTCGAGATGTCGGGGAATTGGCTGCTAGTGTCCTGTCCTCCTGCTTCAGTACCAGCATACTTGTTCTGGATTTTGACCGCCTTGCCTCGTGACTTTCACGGAGGGACTATGCTAGATACGACTGAGACCGAGGGGGATTTCTTTCCTGGGACCGGACGCCATTCTTTCTTCGTGTATGCACCTCCCCCCTCCTTCGAGCGGCCATTTTCTCCTGTTCTCCGGAGTTCCAGATCTGGCCAGGGCTAGGTGACTCTCTTTGTTTGGTGACCGGGCGGGTGGGTGGAGGTGGGGTGGACCTCGGATTTGGCCTGTTTTGCCGCGAACTGTACATTGACTCTCCCCAATTGCTTGCTTATTGATGCTCAATCTAATGTTGCTAATGGGGCGGGGAATGTTTATTGGACCGGCGGAGTTCGTAAGTGTGTATAATGTATCCTCCTCCCAGATCTTCCCTTATGGGAGTTCAGGGACGGATTTCTGTTCCTACTCCCTAAATCAGTGGATTGTACTTTTTATTTTTATTTTCTCTTTCGCTTTCTCTTCTACCCTTTCTTTTCTCTCACTATATTTCGGGTTTATGGGGCGACAGACACTCTGGTGGGGGGGGGTAGGCCATAGCCTCTGCATGTGTGTAGGGTGGGGGGTTAACTTTTAGTTCGAGGTTCTTTTCTATGGTGCCTTTTTTTTGCTTTTTTATGATTTTTCCCTTCTTTCTTTGGCCCGTGCTAGGCGTGCTGGGGGATGGGTGGCGGTGTGTATACAGATGGGTTGTTGAGGCAGCTTCCTGTGGACTGACTATTTTGTTGCCATCCTCTGGTCGGGACTTACATGTTATGAATCGAATTGCCTGATGATGATGTTTCTTGTCAAGTCCCACCTGCATGGACCTTGCTCTCCTTTTTTCATTGATTAAGTACGGAATATTATGACCTGACCTTAATGCTCGCACAAAAATTTTAAATTAACCTACATTGCTCCTGTGCCTGGGTACCGCGGCGTTTTCCAGTTTGCTCTAATACCGTAATCATTGCCAGGCCGCAGTGCCTTGTCGCCGTATTGCATGCACTGGTGCTACACGAGAGTTTGTGGCCGGCCGGATGGTTGTGGGCCCGTATTTGTACTGTTTCTGTGCACAATAAAGGTTTTCAAAAATTAAAAAAAAAAAAAAAATGCTGGAGCCATACATCATCCGGAATTACGCAATCCTTATCTAGATTGTCGCTTTCCGTGAAGAATGGCTGGTTTATTATGGCCCAGAACTTTCTGCTATCCCTTAATACGTCAACAGCCTGTAAATTATCCCATGCCTCCTCTTTGATTTTCTGTTTCCGCACAGAGATTGCCAATTTGTACTCCTTGCGGAGAGAGGAAACCAAGATTCTATCCCTTGGGCTACTCTTAAGGGCCTCCAGGAGGGCCTCATGAGCTTTTGTACAAGAGGTATCAAACCATCTCTGGGCTTTCTTGCGGTGTGTCCCACTCCCCTTGTGTAGGTTATCAGCAATTTGTTTACAGATTGCTGAAAAGGAGGTTATTGTTCCATTGCCCACGTCGTTGCCATCCAGGCAGATACCAATATTGGACTCAGTCTTGACCACCAGTTCGTCAAAAAAGGCCTCTGGGACTATTTTGTCCCACTTTATCCGTCTGCCTTGATCTTTTGTGGAAATGGCTTGTGGTGCTTCCCTTCCTGGGTCCCTGATGACAATCTTTGCACCCATATCGACTTCTAGTACAAGCGGGTTATGGTCGCTAAATGGTGACATATCTTCTTAGTCAGGAGTAGGGGGGATACAAAAATGTAGTTGATGACAGAATCAACCCCCTCCCTGTAAAGGTAGGTACATTCTCGTTACCACTTTCCCTGGCTGGTTCTAATAAATTCAAATTGGAAAGCATTGCCTCCAAATCCTCCCCCTGTTTACCATGTTCAAAATGGGGTACCCTACTATTTGGGTACCCATCTAAGTCGTCCCCATAGCAGTCCCATTTGCAAGGGTGTATATTAAAATCTCCCATAAGAAACATCTCTACCGAAAAAGAATTATTAACCTTGTGGACTGACAAAAATTGTTCTAACATGTTAAAATGTTCAAGACCATCCATAGAATTATACAACTTTATCAAAAGGTATTGCTTATTAGGCATGGACCATTCTAGGATAAGAAAGTTATCTGACTCCACATTACATTTTCTAAATGACCCAGCAAGATCTAAGGAGACAAGGAAGAGTAAGCCACCCTTAGACCTCCCCACAGTCCCTCGGATCGCAGGGGTGGTAAAGCTTTGAAAACCATCTAGATTGAAACTAGAGTCTACATCCCAGGTTTCCTGCAATGCCAAGATATCAAAGTGTTTTATAAATTGCAACCAGATGGGGTCAGTGCTTTTGGATCTGATGCCCGCCACATTCCAACTTAAAATTTTGCATGGGACTAAATGTGGGTCTGCTTGAATAATAGGGCCATCTCTCTCATTCCCCTTACTTAAGGTTACATGGCCCAGTCAACCATTGCATTCCATCTGGGATAGGGGTGAGAACCTGTTACTAAGCTGTACCTCTCCCCTTGGTTGCATATTTATCGGGGAAGCTGGAGGTATAGTCATGTGCTCAGTGACCCCTCCCCTGGATGGCCTCTGAGCAGGGTGCCACTGGGCGCTCATCCTGGCCTGGTATGTTAAAGTGCTTATATTGCTCGGTCTTGTGTATAATCGGAAATGTGGGGCTGGGTGTCTACGGACATTGGGTGGTGGGTAGAAGAACCCCAAAGGAAGGGGTCTAATGCCTTTATTTACAAGCTCTGAGCCATCCCAAAATAATCTTTCCGCACAGTTCCTGTTATTAAAATTCACCACCACGCAATCCCCTGGAATGTTCTTTGGTCGATGCCCCACCTATCGCACCCCCCTTACCATAGTGATTGGGCTAGCCACATTAGCTTCGCCTGAGCTAAACTGGTCACACCACTGACTAGCTAGATTCATCAAGTCAGCGGTAGTCTCCCAAGCACCCCCTTTAACCGGGGGAACTCCTGTGAATACAGCCACCAAAGGTGCAGCTTCCGGTGGGAGCTCCAGGGTGTAGCCAGGCTGACGAGGGTGTCTACTATTGGCCTTATCCTGACTTTGCCATGCATTTGCTTCAAGTATTGGGTTTGCTGACCCGACCCTTAAGCTTGGCTTCCCTACTGTATTAGCATTCCTTTCCAAGCTAGGGGCCCGACAGGGTATGGGATTAGAGTTATCAGCTGTAGGCAGATTGTTAGCTGGTACATCTGGCTGGGTCAGACCTCCCTTAACCCCACTATGTTGTCTCAACAACAGATCAATCTTTTCACATTTAGAGAGAAGCCCCGCTACACAAGTATTTAGGGTGTCCACAATGTCTTTAGCTACCGATACCAATACAGGTTCCAGGCGTGTAATAAATAGGTCCTCAATGAGTTTCCCAATTTGGCCCTTCAGGCGAGAATCCAGTCTATTAGTATGTGCCAAATCTTTTTTTGCCCTACTTAGTGGCTTTCTCTTCTTGTGCGTCCTATTTGAGGTGGCAATAGGCGTGGGGGTGTGAGTATATGGTGGGTCGATGCATCTGTGGGAGTTAATGGTGCAGTATGAGTTAGGTTTGATTCCCGATTGGTAATCTCGACAATTGGGTCTAATGGCATCTCCCTAATGTGGTCATGTCTCAGGGCTGGGTCAATCTTCTCTGCATTCAGGCCCAGTTCTTTCTCAACATTTGCAATTTCTTTAGTCAAAACCCCCACCGCTGAGGTTAAGTACGAAATAATAGATTCGGATTTTCTAGGGTGTTTCGCTTTTGTCCCGGCATCGTCTTTGGTACATACCTTTTTCCTTTTGCCCATGGTGAAGGTTAGGGGGGGGGGCCCTGCCCTGCCTCTTCTGGCCTCTGACGGCCACAGACAACCCGCCCTTGTCCCAGGCTTCTCCCGGGCGCTCTCGCGTGCGACTCGCGGGGCGAGAGGCGTTCTGCTGATTTGTAGCGCCTCCGGTCGCGGCGGAAGATGAACCCGTTTCCCTCACGGGATAGGAATGCTCGCTGCTGTGTACCCCACTGAGCGCTCGTCGCTCTGCTGATTTGTAGCGCCTCCGGGCGCGTCTCTGGAGTCACAGGTGTGCCTGGTGAGCCGGGGCAGCTGGGAGATGTAGTTCCTCCCGCTGCTGCTGGTGGGTCCGGCGTGGGTCTGCGAGTCATCTGGTCAAGTCAAGTCAAGTCAGATAATTTATATAGCGTACTACATACCCAGAGGGTCTCAAGGCGCTTAGGAAGGGGAGGGGTATTATTTGTCGAATATCGTTTCCCTCACGGCGGAAGATGAACCTGTTTCCCTCACGGGATAGGAATGCTGCCTGCTGTGTGCCCCACTGAGCGCTCGGTGCTCTGCTGATTTGTAGCGCCTCCAGGCGCGTCTCTGGAGCCACAGGTGTGCCTGGTGAGCCGGGGCAGCTGGGAGATGTGGTTCCTCCCGCTGCTGCTGGTGGGTCCGGCGTGGGTCTGCGAGTCGTCCGGTGCCGTTTCCCTCACGGCGGAAGATGAACCCGTTTCCCTCACGGGATAGGAACGCTGCCTGCTGTGTGCCCAAAGAATCACAACAATTGGTGAACACTCGTTTTAGCAAAGCAAAAGGCCAACTCCAGGCAAATGGCTTGAACAGAAATTGAACTGTAAGCTAGTTGCAGACTTCAGTCGCTCACCCACGGCAGCCTGCTTTCTGCAGAAAATCAAATCGGGGTGATGCTTGGCCATGTCTCTGTAACGTTCTTCCTTTCCTGCTCCAAGATGGCGATCGGTTCCGAAACTATTGACCTTTCAAACCTGCGAAAACACGTTACCGGCAAACGCAACCGCAGAGAGGATGCATCTACACGAACCCTACCAGTGCCTCTGGGCTTGGCTGCCTGGAGTTGTGATTGGTTGTGCCTAGGTCTTGCTGTTTCCTGGTACAGTTGTCGCGAGTAGGCCCTAATTTGCATAATTGCACACTGCAGGGAGCTCCCTTGGCCCTGGTCACCTAGATCCCCGCTTTTTAGACCTGCTCGTAGCTAGGCCACCTAGAGCCCATTGTTTGAACAGCTTGTTTTGTGTCCTTGTTTTTCGAATTTTTACTTGCATATTGCAGAACTGTGTGCTGAATCTCATTGCTTTGTATATCCTGCAGACATGGGAGAGCTGGGCAAGATACTGAGTGGTCTGTACTCACTAACTCGCATATACTACCGTGGAGTCCTATGGTGAATTCTATGATATACGACTCTGCCATGAGGGCAAGATGATGATGTGATAATTATGTATGATTAGACTCTTTGATTGTGCAACATTTTCTAAAAATTTTAATAAACATAATTTTAAAAGAAACTATTAAAATAATGCTGCCTGGTCTTTAAGGAAATTTAGATCTTGCCTACTTGATATTTATGTCACAATTCAAAGCAACCACAAATCTGAGAGATGGTGCATGCAAATGAGAGGTTTAAATCCCAAAGTGGTGAAGTAGTCCATTTCCTAATCAAATTTGACGTAATGGTGAAAAGCACGCCTTGCACAGAACAAATCAGTGAATATTGACTGTCTTGCTTCTTCCACCTAAATGTTGAAAGTGCTAATAAGTATGGTTAGATTTTCATGTATGGTTAGCTGGCAGTACTATTTACAGGAAGGTCCATTTGCATAATATCTTCTTCATTTGTCCATTTTGTACATTAGCAGTTATGAGCATAGCTAAACAATATGGCTGAGATACCCGCCACCCCCTCTCGACGCAATCCCCAAGGATGGGAAACTGGAAACGGTTCTGAACTTTTGGAAGGCGGGAGGGAGTGACCCTCCCGGCCGTATTTATTAAAATATGAAACAAAATCAAAACATTAAAATAACAGTTTCATATTATGTACAATTTCATTTCCACATTACGATGTTTGGCTAACCTTAACATATTTCTAATACAAAGGTTCTCCTAGCCGAACTAACATCCTACAAAACATTTAACTTGAAATTGTACATCCAAACGTTAAGGGCCAATGGCAAGGTCGTAACCGGTGTCAGATCCCTACACCAGAATTACCCCCCCCACTTGGGAGGGGCGACCGCACAGAGGCTGTACCTCAAATGCATCTACAATTTCCCTTGACTTGACGGGGGCCCCAATGAACTCGACGCCATTTAAAGGTCGTCCGAGGACTCGTGTGAGGTGTCTAGAAGGTAGCGTAAACCCCCTCCCCACCCCACACAACTTACCACATCTGCCGTCGCAGGTGTCCTCGCCCCGGGAAATTCCCCAGGAGGGGCCCGTAGCCCCTCCTATCAAGGAAGGGGCCTTGACCGCCTTTCCTTTACTTTCGGCGGCCCATCCTTAGAAGGGACCGCCTCCCCGTTGAGGGGCCAATGGCCACCTCCCCCGGGCGCTCCAATCCGTAATGGGTGACGCCCCCCCATAGGGATCTTCCAATTACTGCTCACTGATCATGACCTTACCGCCACAGGCCGGATAGTTGACCGGCTATCCGGACCCCCCACAACAACTCCTGCCTAAAGGTCATGTTTTAAACTCCTTAGCCAGGCTATGAGGTCTCCTATGAGTAACTCGTTCCCCACCCGGGACAAATGGACCCCGTCTCCCAAATACATACTGTCCCCCTTGATACAACCATGCGGGATAGAATGCAGTGTACTTGAACGAAACAATCTACCCAACTTATTATTAATCTTCTTCACTGAGTGATTCAGAGCAGAAACCGAAATCGCCCCCCGCCACACTTTTCGTGGAATCATATGGGACCATGCAATTGTGCACCCTGGAACTCTTCTCGTCAACCAACTTACAGTGGAAAGCATTGCCTCGAGAAGCAGTCGTCTACCAGTGGTTACCAAATCATTACCCCCAAGATGGACTATGATTATAGACGGCGGTGACCTTGTCCGCCCTAACAAACCCTCCATAAAACTTTGAAACTGGTCAATACAGAGCCCGCCCCTTCCGTAGAAGGTCACCCTGTACCCGTATTCCCCAGCCACGTGAATCATGTCACCTGCCTTGAATACGTCCGCGGCGCGCCTCAGTTATGAGTGGCCCACGACCCACACCACTTTTTCCGCAGCCGGCGATGTTTGACCGCTGGTTCCCAGGTGTCGGGTCGACTGCACAGTCCGCCCCGCCTCGTAAGCTTGCGAAACTGTAAACCAAACAAAAACAAGAAGCGTGAGTACATGATAGCAGCTTCACAACATGTGCAACCGCACATACCTTTTGTAACAATTCGAGGACCAACGCCCCAAACGTTTCACTTTTTCCACACTCAGACCCCTGGCTGTAGCCTCAGTAGCAGCCCCTATCCGAAAGGAATGGGTCCCAAACTCGCCGGGGTTCAAGCCCGCGGCCGAAATTGCCATTGTAAGCACCCGCTGGAATTGAAACCTCGTCAGTGGGGTGGCATCAGCGTGCCTCAACAGGGTCCCCCCCCCCATGATGACGCCCTCTGCGCTAAATATTCCTCTACGCAGACCACAGGGCACCTGGGAGATCCGGGAATCCGATGTATGACTACACAATCCCCAATCGCACCCTGATCGGCCTTGGACCTGACAAACGAGACAGTCATCGTCTCCCTCTTTACCTGAATGTGCTCTCAGCACAGTCCCCCCACCGTATCCCGCTTGTTCTTCGCCACCAGTTCGCTTACCCGCATTGCCCCATGGAATGCTAACGCAAAGGCGGCCCGGAATAACACTGTTTCATACTGGGATGAACATGTCGAAGGGAGTACGGATAATAACAGGGCCAACCTATCCAGACCTATCGGGTGCCTTTCATCTACTCTGCGACCCTCAAGGCGTTGCCACCCCCGTAGCGCTTTCTGTACCACAAAGGACACTGTTGGGTCCTGGATCCCATGAGCCCTTGCCATAAATGAAATGGCGGCCCGATGCCTCTGGGCCGTAGCTACTGACTTGCCTGCCCGATGTAAAGACAGCAAGAATTTTACAACAAGCTCTTCTTGACCCCAAAGCTCCCCCCTAGCAGAACCCAAAAAGGACCAATAGGAACGGAACGCCCCTTCATATGCCTTCCTTGTCCTGGGTGCTAAACTCTCTCCCACGAGGTTTTGTAGTTCGGGGCACCGAGAGACCAGAGAGCTTCGGGAAAGGGTGCCGCCACCGGGTCCGCTGTGGGCAGAAAACCCCAGAAGGCCTGCATACGGAAACGAGAAAGCGCATCAGCCGCTTGGTTCAGCACCCCTGGGACATGTTGCGCCCTAAAGATCACATTCAACTGCATACACAACAATACAATTTCTTTGAGCAATCTCAGAATCCATTTGCAACGTGCTGCCTGACTATCGATACACTCTACCACGGTCATGTTGTCAGACCAGAACACGACAGAATGATCTCGGAACCCCTCAGGCCATGTTTTCAGGGCCACCAAAATAAGGAAAAGTTCGAGAAAAGCAATGTTACTCGTCAGCCCGCTCTCGTGCCACCATGACGGCCATTTTTGAGCCGACCATTGATTACCGAATATGGCGCCAAAACCTATACTCCCAGCCGAATCTGTCCATAGCCCCAGCTCCTCGGATGACACCGCCGGCTTGTTCCAGACAATTCGACCATTGAAATCCGCCAGAAATGCCAACCAAATGCGCATGTCTGGTGAATCTCTGCCGAGAGCCTTGTGCGGTGATGTCCCTCTTTAAGGCCGACCATGGCTTGAGCAATCGAGCGGGAAAAGGGGCGGGCCATTGGGATTACTCTAAGGGCAAAATTCAACTGGCCCACCGTTTGTTGCAATTGATGCAGGTTCACCTTAGTCTCACGAATACATGTTTCAAGGGATGCCCTGAATTTCAACACCTTCTCTTTGGGCAACCGAAAACAACCCTCCTCCGAGTCGAGCTCGATCCCGAGGAACTCGAGTGAAGTCGAGGGACCCACAGTCTTACCTGGTGCCAATGGCACGCCGAAGTGATTCATTAAGACACAAAACTCTGATAAAGCCTGCCCACATTCTGGATCCCCGGCTGCCCCCAGGAACAGAAAATCATCGAGATAATGCATCACATGCTGAAAACCCGTCTTTCTTGTGAATACCCATTGCAGAAAACAACTGAACTTCTCAAAATAAGCACAAGATATGGAGCAACCCATTGGCATACATTTATCCATGTAATAGCGACCCTGAAACGTGAAACCAAGGAGACGCTGATCGTCTGGGTGTACCGGGAGCAACCGGAACGCTGACTCGATGTCTGATTTGGCCATCAGCGCTCCGGGCCCCAGGCGATTCAACATGGCGACGGCTTCATCGAAAGATGCGTACCGCACCGAACACACTTCCGGGTCTATCGCATCATTCACGGAAAGACCTCGTGGAGCTGACAAATTATGTATTAGCCTAAACTCACCCGGGTCCTTCTTGGGGACCACCCCTAAGGGAGAACAAACAAAGTTAGCAACCGGCGGTAGATCGAATGGACCGGCAACCCGCCCTCGAGTCACCTCTTTCCCAATCTTTACCTGTACCACCGCCGTATGCTGCAGGACCGACAGTTGGTTCTTACAACTTGATTTACCCCGAAAGTCCCCCACTGGAATGCGGAAACCATACGAAAACCCATCTCGCAACACCCCTGCTGAGACATGATCCGGATATTCATTGAGCCAAGGAATCATTGCCATGGTATCAACCGGGGTAGGTAAAGGCGCCCCTCGGACTATTTCAGACCTGTTTGGCGCTTCCCCTACCTCCGTTATCACCCGTTTTGGCTCTGCACATGGTCTCAGGGTGAGAGGACTGTCCACAACCCCCACACTCGTGTCTAAATTTGCATGACCCCTGAGGCCTTGTACATTTTCCCCTGTTAAAACTCCAACAAATCCCCTTTTTCCCTGCGTTGCCACTCGACTTCGAGTGGTGCTCGTTACCTGCACCCGTCCGAAAGGGTGTCCCAGAGGTTTGGCGGGAAGACTCCCCCCCGCTACCCCCCACCAATGGTACCTTTAACATGCCCGAGTTCTCCATTTTTTGTCACGAAATGGAGTCATAACTGTCCCAAGTTAGAGCAGGATCGTGCTCCTTAGCCTTCCTAAAAATATTGTCATAACAAAACCAATGATTGCCCTCATAAGCCTGAGAAAACTCCATAATACGTGTCTGATAAATAGGCAGTTCTGTCAACAACTCAGGCCTTCGCTCACCCATAATGGAGGTGAAAATGCCAAATGCTCTGCCCCAAGTACCTATGTTCTCATCGACTTTAAAGGCGGCCATTTTTGCGCGCCAAACACTCGGATGCATAAGCTCTTTTTGGGCCTTCACATGCTCAATCTCGTAATGGTCAGTAAGCAAAGAAAACATGTTCACATACTTATTAGCCCAAATCTTTTCCTTAATCTCAAGTGGAACATGCTGGGCCACTTTCTCCCTTCGCGAGGGTACAGACCCCTCCCCCGCAATCGGCAGTAGCCGCTTACCTGAACTAGGTGCCGTACTTGCTGCCGAACCTGCGTCTACCGCGATCTCAGCCACCGGAGCCTGCGGGGGAACAAAAGATGGTGCCTTCGCAGCCTGTCTAGATTCCTGCAATTGCCTCATCACGCCCTCGCTATCCTTTCCCAACCATGCTGCCAGTTGTGCAGCCAACTCTGGAGGCATATCTTCTCCGTTCACGGGGGTGACTACCACGGGAATCGGGTGCCCCTCCTTCGGAACCAGGATTGGCTCCTCTATCGGTGTATCAGGAACCGGGGTCTCCCCCCCAGGTGCCCCCCTCTTGGACCTCTTGCCTCTCCCGCTAGGGACTACTCCCGGCAAAGCTGGTCCGACGATTCGCTTCGGGCCTCCCTCCCCGTTCTTTTCCGCCATCTGTTTCTTCAAATCAGCAACCTCTTTTATGAGCATGCGGAGCATCTGATCGGTACCGACCCGCTTTCCGACCTTCTTGCCCGGCATTCTCCAACGCAGATATCTGTAAAACAAGAACAAAATTACAACGCTCAAAATTGGCTCTTCGTTCCGTCTCGAGCTCACGTGCAGCGGGGAGGTGCAGCTTCAGAGCACAGGAACAAAAGGATGCTTTCTTGGCTTGTTGCTCCTTTTATCCGTCTTCGGGCGGGCGTAAACCCGCCTCCGCCTGCCCCCCGGGGGCGTGGCCGGTGGCGTCAGCGTCTAGGACAACCCACTCCAGGGCGGGAAAAGGCGCGCCCCGGCTACGCCGCTTCGGGCATACCAGCCGAGACTCGCCCCCCGCCCAAGATGGCCTCCCGGGGGGATCGGGGTACTCCACCATACGTTCGGGGGGACCGAGTGGTCGCCCCTTTCCACATTAGCCATACAGGCTTTACAAAAATGGTGCATCTTTGCTACCCCAATGTATCACTTGCTGTTATGGGATTGGCCCAACTGCCTACCAGGAACTCAGGCTGATAATCAAGAATTAAAATACAATAATACCTAGCCCACAAGAATAGCCCACACTGCCCTTTCCATTTGGGTTACCTGTGGAATTGTAAGGCTAGATTATTTACCCACAATTAAAATGAAACATCAAGAAAGCTAGAAAGATGCACTGGCCTATGGCAGCTTTGCTTCAGAACTCATATTTCATAGGAATAAAAACTGAATGGATGTTTAATTTAGATTTCAAGAATTTTAGTGGCAGTTGTGTCTGGAGGTCTCATGGTCTGGAAAAATAATATCTGAAAACAAATGTAAAAGTTATTTGTTTTAATTGTTTTTTATGTGCTAGTTTAGGTGAATAATTGGGATTTTCACGTTTGAGAAGAGGGGTCTACTAATTCATACCTCTTCTCAAATCACTGTTCTATTTCCAGCCAGGGATCTCAAAGAGAAATGATGGTAAGCAATAAAATTGGCTTACTCTCTAGTTATTCTTTAGTGAATCATTTTGCTCCTTTCGTAAGGTATTCACGTCAGCTTCTCCATCTCCACTGATCTGTGGTATATCCTGGGATATCAAGGAATGTGAAACCACCACATACAACAGTTATTTTCACTATTTCTACAGGTTAGAAATGCACTTTGGAACCATTATTGTGTTCCATCCCGCATTAAAGGCATATAATACTCTAATAAAATTCATATGGTGTTTCCATCAGTCTTTTCCTCATAAATAATACACAATATTTTTAATGTTGCATCCAAAACATTACTCTCATTATACATAAGATCTCACAATACTAAACGCATTCCGTGTAATTGAAGGCCCTCCCCCAAGGGATAATTTATAATAAATCTGGAAATAAACATGTAAATCAGCAAGGTATGTGTCCATGCTCTGCTCATACCACAATTTACATTTCATGTAGTTTTTAGAATCATATATCCTCCTTACTTGATCATAAATCAAACATTCACCTTCAGCAGGTTCAGCAGCATTGGAACTGTGTCCTCAAAAGTTTATAACAGCATGTTTCTTTAAACATATTTTAAGGTCCTTCTGGGTGGCAGAAGGCTTTTGACCCTTAGAATGTATATTCACTTATGGAAACCGGATTATGGTTGTCATCTTGGAAGACATCATACAAAGCTCACTCTGTTGAGAGAGAGCACCTCTGTGCACAACAAGAAGGACCCATGGGTCTAGTTCATTCAAAACATAAGAGGGTGATGATGATTAAACGACAAATTGTTCATTCGGTATTCACTGTTTATTCAACAGTTGTTGAAATTACTGCTTCATGATTCAATCAACGTAAGATATCCAAAAGTAAATTTCCATCATTAGATAAGTCTTTTCAAAGCAGATTATCACAAATCCCGAAGCATTTCGGGCCACGCCCTTCTTCAGGGGATACTCTACAAAACAATCCAAAAAGCACAATTCAATAATGTATCTGGGTGTGATACAAATCACACATTCTGAAGTGTCTAATCAGCATTTGTTTCCCAATTTTTGAGGTGCAATATCTTGACTATTTCTGAAGTTATGTTTTCTGGTGTACGCAGTGTAAGGTGTGGGCTAAACCCGAGGATTTAGCGGTCTGTAAATGTGATAGTTACTCTCTGCAGGACACCATTCACTTTATGTTCTTTTGTAATACATATGCCCTGCCCAGGAAAAAGTACATTGTTCCGTTGCTTAAAGACAAGGGGTTTGTCCAAGCCAAGCCTGCTCTATTCTATTTAAAAAAGTTAGATTCACCAGTAACAATGTTCAGTGTCGCAAACTTTTTGGTAGCTGCTTTTCGCCTCAAAAAACTTTCTGGAAATTGACAATATAACAGTATTGGCGACACCGTATGGTACTATTGGAAAATTGCTGCATTTTTTAAAATTTGTAAATATTTTAATTGTTCTATCTTAACTGTGACATCAATTTTTTGTAACTGCACCCCTAATTATGCATTCTGTGTTTATGTGCTTTTTATGATTCGTTATGAATCGAAATAAAGTTGTTTTGAACTGGTGTACGCATGATGCGTATAATTTTCCATTGTTGCCTTATTATTTTTCGATTATGATTATTGTAGTGTCAGTCAAATTAACTTTATTTCATAATACTATATTGCCATAAAAAGTATTCTAGAAACATACATTTCAAAATATTAAAAGCATTGCTGAATAAAAAGACACAACCAATTGAATATCAAAGTTTTAAAAATACAATTAAAAATGGTAAAATATAAAATATAAAACAAAGTCAGTAGAAAAATATTTTGTATTGATTTTCTGTGCTTTTTACCTGCGAGAATTAGATGTTTCCTGGGGTATTATTGTGCTAATTGTTTGGGAGGCATTCAGTAAAACCCCTCTTAAATACTGCATGTCAACAAGTCATTTCAATACATTTATTTTTTAACATGCTTTAAAAGTTTCTGCGTTTGAAACTAGTCTACTCACACATAGTAATTAGCTGATGGTTAAAACTCGTTTGTATTTCTGGATGAAAATCTGTAGGCACCATTGCTATATTAATTTTTTCTGTTTCCTTTGTAAAAACATCTCTTTCAAACCCATTGTTCTAAATTTCCACAAACTCATTCAAAAATGTCAGTCTTGTTTTTCCTATTCCCAGACTTAGGGGCTCATTAAGATTGCGGTTAATCCGCATCCTCCGGACCGGCGGAAGTCACCGCTGGCCCGGAGGATGCGGATTAACTGCTGCGGACAGAAAAAAGACCCCCCGCAGATTAGGATGGCTGGGGGATCTTTTTTCCGTCTGCCGCTTTTCCGCCGCGGTCGGCTTCTGACCGTGACGGGAAAGCTCTAACATGGCTGGCGGTGTCTATCAGACACTGCCAGCCATATTAGGATGTCGGGGGTCCTATGCCTTTCCACAGTGGCATTTCCTCCCCCCTGCCTTTGTGTGCACGAAGCGGCAGGCACTACGCGGTGCCTGCAGCTTCGTGCACGCAAAGGAAAACATGGTTTTTTAACATTGCGGCGTGTGCTGCGTCAAGCAGCACCCGCCGCAATGTTAAATATACAGGATGTGACCACCAGGGTGGCGGTCACATCCTAATCAGCACGGAGGGACCGCCGCTGCCTCTTGCGGACGGTCCCTCCTCCTCTGGGGTGGCGGACGGACGCAGGTCGGTCCGCCATCCTAATAGGCCCATTGGTTTAATAATATGATACATTTCTATTAATTCATTTGATAGATTTTCCAATTCCAATTCAGAGCACATTTCTCAAGAGTAAAAACAACATGCCAGTGCATATTGTCAGGTGGTAGCACATTTGCAACCAACCAGAATTTATTTGTGTAATACATGTCTGCAATAGGAAACAAAACAGGTATAAAAATAATCATTATATAGTACTCAGGCTAGAATTCTCCTCAGATTCCTCAATATTCTTGTCATTTGACCCTCACTGCATGTTGTTCTGGTGTCAGGCACGATATTCATACATCCACTTTACTCCAGCCCTGCAGCACTATAGTCCAGCATTCCATTTAGCAAAGCTCAGAGCAAATGAAGCTCTCCACATTTGGACTATGTCCTCTTGGCAATAATTTGATCAAGTCTGTTGAACAGTTTCGTATAGTGGTTGCTCTGCAGCTCTTCTGTGAGATTCAGAAGGGCCCAACAAGATGTGAGGCTAATCTTCACCTGGGTAATTTTGGTAATTGTGCACATAGTCTTATCCCAATTACTTTGCAGTGTGTTATATTACCTTACCAAGCATATTAGGCAAATTGGTGGAACTTTCTAGTGCAGTGCACACAGTGCATAAAGTTAAATTTTATGGGCCTGAAAAATGGCAATCTCATGGTGGGCCTTTAAGACTTAAGGCATTGAGTGTCTTCCCTGACTCCACTAGCTTCCTCCCCTAACACTGCCAATTAATCGGGTGAGTGTATTATGAGTGTTCTATAGATTTGGGAAATATTGATTGTGGACAAATGGCCAATGGGATGTTTGGCTTCCACAGAACTAAACTCAGCCTGTTTTCAATCAGGTCCATGTACATGGTCACTTATGATGGAGCAAGATTACGATGTATCATTTATCCTAAGATTTTTAAATATAATTTATCTTTGAATATAAAGTAGTTATGATATATATTAAAATCTATCAAGATCTGAATATTCTTTTCATCACAAGACAAGACCAGCTGTGTTCGGAATAAATGTGATTTGTGTTCCTATTGATAAATACAGAGCCATCACATTCTAAAAGGGTTGTTTGCAATTCCAACTTTGTAGTGAAGTGAAAGGAATGAAAGTTAGTGAAAATGCAAACACCATTCACTTTCATTGTTAATAATCTAGATGGCAATATCCCCTGTGAAAAAGGCTACAAGGATTGGAGGCAGTTGAGAATGCACTCTTAACCGAATATGTGTTTAGGTATTAAAACAATATTATGATTTTGTAATGGATTAATCTTTGTGATCACAATTATTGTAGATTTAAAAACAACATTTTATTAGGATGTTTTGGGAGGGCTGTTGGAAATGGGATTACCTAAACTGTCCCACCCTTCCACTTTTATTTCCTACCAAATCTTAGCACATGCTTAAAGATAAGAGGGGGGAGGAATTGAATTCTCTGGGATGTTTGAGAAGGTTGATGCTCATAAATTCATAATACTATTCATAAATAAAATTTCCAGTATTAACTAGTTGGATCTGCTATTAGTGCATTAGGAGGTTTTTAAAATGTTAGGTGCTGGAATATTACTTCATTGTTAACTGATTCAAACCCATTATGGTCCTTTTAAAAAGATAAAAATTCAGGACTCCATTCCAATGGAACCCATTGAATCTGGTATTTTTTTTAACAGTTTTTAAGAGGAGAAAGGGAAGAAGCTTTTTTGTAGATAAATCAAGATGTTTGTGCTGATAGCATGGGATTTTTTTCTACAAAAGGAATCGTCTAACCACATCAAATGTTTGATATAAGTTGCTTTAGCTTTGCATATTTTTAAGAGGTGGTTAAGGAGACCAGAGAAAGACTAAGCATGAGATATCGATTTTGTTGCTAATTGGAGAAAGGTTTTTGTTTTTTGTTACATATTCTTTTGTGGTTTATGAATGAAATAATACCAATTAAATATGGAATGTGGTTAAAAGCAGCAATTAGTGATATTACATTCTTGAAGAGATATGCATTTTATACTAAGAGTACCCAATCTATTAATCAATCAAGTGTCCTTATCTGTAACACCTATACCTTAGATAGTCTCAAACTTGTTAGGCATTTATTATGCTAGCAAAGAATATAGATACTGCTAGGAGTCCAGAGACACTTGGAGATGGGCCACTTAAAATAAATTTGCATTGCAGGACTGTAAATGCAGGGTTAGAGGTCGCCTGTTCCTTCTTCTTTGCATTCACATGCTTTCTCAGAGAGGTGAAAAAAATTCCTGCTCCCTCTTTAATATTCATGATGAAGGAGGTGGTGTAACCTCCTGTGAACATACATTTGTGATGTGACAGATTTGTATGATAGATGCATTAAAAAATGCTGGTCGGGACACAACCAGTCTGTAATTTTCACTTAATGGATTGTGAATAGCCCGAAGATGCATCAGAACTGTAACTCAAAGTATGGACAAAACCAAATGCAGCAGAAAATGCTTATGAACAATTTATATTTATCTTTGATATTTGCTTTATTGAGATGGTGCATCTTTCCTTTACTTTTTTTATTACATGTATGGTGCAAATTTGTATTGCAATTGCAGTAATCTATACAACTCTTATTGTATCTAGCAGTGACATAAGGGATGTTGCACTGGATGATGACGGACGATAGTCAACATAGTACAACTTAAGCATGCCATTTGAAAGAGCATAGTAGTTCAAGATAGTTGTATTTCTGTTAAAATATTCAGTGATGTTTGGACAAATGGCCAATGGGATGTTTGGCTTCCACAGAACTAAACTCAGCCTGTTTTCAATCAGGTCCATGTACATGGTCACTTATGATGGAACAAGATTACGATGTATTTTTTTACCCTAAGATTTTTAAATATAATTTATCTTTGAATATAAAGTAGGTATGATATATATTAGAATCTATCAAGATCAGAATATTCTTTTCATCACAAGACAAGACTAGTTGTGTCCGGAATAAATGTGATTTGTGTTCCTATTGCTAAATACAGATCCATCACATTCTAAAAGGGTCGTTTGCAATTCCAAATTTGTAATGAAGTGAAAGGAATGAAAGTTAGTGAAAATGCAAACACCATTCACTTTCATTGTTAATAATCTAGATGGGAATATCCCCTGTGAAAAAGGCTACAAGTATTGGAGGCAGTTGAGAATACACTCTTAACCGAATATGTGTTTATTTATTAAAACAATATTCTGATTTTGTATTGGATTCATCTTTGTGATCACAATTATTGTAGATTTAAAAACAACATTTTAATAGGATGTTTTGGGAGGGATGTTGGGAATTGGAGTACCTAAACTCTCCCACCCTTCCACTTTTATTTCCTACCAAATCTTAGCACATGCTTAAAGATAAGAGGGGGGAGGAATTGAATTCTCTGGGATGTTTGAGAAGGTTGATGCTCATAAATTCATAATACTATTCATAAATAAAATTTCCAGTATTAACTAGTTGGATCCGCTATTAGTGCATTAGGAGGTTTTTAAAA
This sequence comes from Lissotriton vulgaris, assembly GCF_964263255.1. Lineage (NCBI taxonomy): Eukaryota > Metazoa > Chordata > Amphibia > Caudata > Salamandridae > Lissotriton > Lissotriton vulgaris. The sequence goes on from NC_141697.1 coordinate 483,218,006, forward strand.
TGTTAGGTGCTGGAATATTACTTCACTGTTAACTGATTCAAACCCATTATGGTCCGTTTAAAAAGATAAAAATTCAGGACTCCATTCCAATGGAACCCATTGAATCTGGTATTTTTTTAAACAGTTTTTAAGAGGAGAAAGGGAAGAAGCTTTTTTGTAGATAAATCAAGATGTTTGTGCTGATAGCATGGGATTTTTTTCTACAAAAGGAATCGTCTAACCACATAAAATGTTTGATATAAGTTGCTTTAGCTTTGCATATTTTTAAGAGGTGGTTAAGGAGACCAGAGAAAGACTAAGCATGAGATATCGATTTTGTTGCTACTTGGAGAAAGGTTTTTGTTTTTTGTTACATATTCTTTTGTGGTTTATGAATGAAATAATACCAATTAAATATGGGATGTGGTTAAAAGCAGTAATTAGTGATATTACATTCTTGCAGAGATATGCATTTTATACTAAGAGAACCCAATCTATTAATCAATCAAGTGTCCTTATCTGTAACAACTATACCTTAGATAGTCTCAAACTTGTTAGGCATTTAATATGCTAGCAAAGAATATAGATACTGCTAGGAGTCCAGAGACACTTGGAGATGGGCCACTTAAAATAAGTTTGCATTGCAGGACTGTAAATGCAGGGTTAGAGGTCGCATGTTCCTTCATCTTTGCATTCACATGCTTTCTCAGAGAGGTGAAAAAAAGTCTGCTCCCTCTTTAATATTCATGATGAAGGAGGTGGTGTGACCTCCTGTGAACATACATTTGTGATGTGACAGATTTGTATGTCAGATGCATTAAAAAATGCTGGGCGGGACACAACCAGTCTGTAATTTTCACTTAATGGATTGTGAATAGCCCGAAGATGCATCAGAACTGTAACTCAAAGTATGGACAAAACCAAATGCAGCAGAAAATGCTTATGAATAATTTATATTTATCTTTGATATTTGCTTTATTGAGATGATGCATCTTTCCTTTACTTTTTTTATTATATGTATGGTGCAAAATTGTATTGCAATTGCAGTAATCTATACAACTCTTCTTGTATCTAGAAGTGACATAAGGGATGTTGCACTGGATGATGACGGAAGATAGTCAACATAGTACAACTTAAGCATGCAATTTGAAAGAGCATAGTAGTTCAACATAGTTGTATTTCTGTTAAAATATTCAGTGATTTTTGTTTTCTAGTTTTATGTATGGAGAATTGACGGATAAGAAGACCATTCAGAAAGTTAGGCAGACGTTTGATAACTACGAGTCTAACTGCTTTGAAGTTCTTCTGTACAAGAAAAACAGTATGTATATTAAATCACACAATCGATATATAAATGATATAAGATAATGTTTTACTTAATATATCACTAGCTTTGCATTGCATTTCTTCACATCCATTATTTTTAAACATTTATCACACAGGTTTATGCAAAGGCTGATTCTGATTGTCTTTCTTTCATATTATCAATTACAAAGACAATTTGTATCAGCATGTATCTGTGCAATAGTGTCCTATCCACCTTAATTTTCTCCAGCATGGAATACTACCCAGATTTATGTGTTGTTAGATATTATAGGTAGGATGCTGGTCAATTATTTTGTGGTCTATAAGCTATCCCTTGTGTTTTTCCTTTGCAAGTGATTTTATTCTAGTTGTGCTTTTCAATTAAGGTACAGCATGCTAGATGTGCAGGGCAGCAATTTTCGGCCATTGTTTTTATTGTTTGAGAGTTTTCATTGTCTTGCAGCATTCCTGTTAATGGTGAAACATTACTCCATTATGGGACCCTCGCTGTATTATAAACATGTAAGAAGATTCCCTTGAGAACAATGACTTATAAATAGTACTCTTTTATCACTCAAACTGTGATCAAGGAGTGCACCGGTTTGATTGAAACAGGAAAATAATTTGCCATGGATAAACAATAATAATATTGGGTAAAGTTTTCAATTTAAGGACTCACAGTTTTTTCAAAAGATATATTGTTTAAAAAGTAAAACATATTCAAAACATAATAACATCTATTTTATACGGGTGTTACAACAAACATCAACAAATCGTGCCCAAGTTGACTAACTTGTTCAGTCCTCAAACAATAAAAAACACTTTTTTAATTAGCATTGTTTGATTTATAAAAGTGTGTACCTCAAAATACGTTTTTTGTTTATGTTATTTTATTATTGATCATGCTAAGTTCTTGTCTGTGTCTCTCTTACTTGTATTAAAGCTGTGGCCCTCTTTCTGGAGTCACCCCCCACTTCTCTCACTCTACAAGTACTTTATTTTGGTGAAAAACCTTAAAAAGTTGTACATAAATAAAACATGTTTATGCAAACGCCCAATAAAACATGCAGTATTACACAATTCGTTGTCATATTATCAATGGTGTACAAAATAGCATAGGACGAACAGAAGGGAAGAGAGGTTCAATGGATAATTTGCATCAAGCACAGACCAGTGACAAAAAATGTGAAAACGGTACGCTATGCCATTCGACTAAGCTAGCAATCCTCCTCTAGAACTAGTGGACCTGGTGTAATGGAGAACCCCCCCCCCCCCCTTGTGCCCAAGCATACATGTGTGATGATCAATCAGTAATAATGCAGCTACTGTATACTATATCAGTAAAAAATATTTTCAAAGACCACTGCATGTGCTAAAATGAATTAAAGCTTTTTGCCTTTCCTTTTTCTAATTAAATGCACAACGTGCAAAACTCTGCTCAGTCTGAAGTCAATAAGAGGCGAGGTATCAGTTAAAAATAATCGAAGTGCTAAAAAGCCAGGGTGAGGCATAAATGTCTTATAGATTTGCATTGGGGTTTTACTAAAATTAGACAGAAAAATAGGTCTTGGTCAATGTTTTGGACAGCAATATTGGTTCACAGCTCTTATAAAGCCGCATTGTTTGAGACATTATCCCACTTAGATGTGTGCATATTAATTTTAGGACTCCAAAACAGAACTTGATGAACAGGGACCTAGCCAATGTTGGTTAAATAGAGTCTAGATATACTTTATACCTAGAAAATGGCTTATGAAGAATGAATCTATTAGCAAAGGAATCCATAGTAATGCACCTGTGCAATTCAAAATGGATGTTTTCCAAACATGCTGCTTTAGCAACCCCTTTGGAACGCTGGATGATTGTAGAGGAGTTGTTCCAAAGATTGCATAGGCCCAATTTACCCCACCCACTTAATCTGGAGGAAACTATCCGGGCACACACACTTTAGAAAGACTCTTTGTTAAATAAGCACCCAGTCTTAAAACTTGAGTGCCACACCGGATAACCTGATAATTGCCAAACTTGCTTTGGAGAGCTACAATGCAGTCGAGAATCCCAAAACTGCTACTCAGTCTGTTGATAGTGAGTCACATACACACAAAACAGAGATGAAGAGGGGAAAAATGGCGATAGGGAGATAGCACTGTAGGTGCCACTCATTTGCTTCTTTAGATCATTCAGAATGTAGACCGGCTCAACAGGTAAAGGTGTCTTGATAGAAAAACAACAGAACACTCAGAAAGTATAGTGTAGAAAGGAAGCAAACATATACACAATAATCCTCATTGTCTACAGAACTCCTTGGTGGACTCAGCTGTTATGAGCCCCAGGACAACTTGAATACAGGGATGAAGCCCCTGGATTCCGAGGCAAGTCCAGACTTAGAGAGTAGTTAGAAATTACTGGAAAGGGAGAAAATCACAACAGTGAAGGAAACTAGAATATGGTGCAAAGAGACAGAGACAGTTACCAAGCAATTACTGCATATTTTCCTCTGGCTTAAATAGTCATATTGCCTGTGCTTCCTCGGGTATGGGCTTTCTAATGAAGAAGTGGGTACAGTTTTGGGTTTGTGGTCTAGTTCTTGATCTCAGGTTCTAAACCCCAGTCTAACATAGTTTCTAATACACAATATTTCCAGATCTCGTATTATGGGGGAAATGTAGTTTGCTCTTTCTCCTCACCCAATTCAGTGAACTTCCTATCAGCGACTCATTCTAACTCCCCATGCTGTTGACTTACCTCTCTTCTAAATTCATGGCAATACCCTCTGCCCGAAGACCCCCCTCTGTGATTCTGTAAAGGGTTTTTATTTATTCAGGTATCTAGCATGAAATTCCCTAATCAGCCTGGCTCCTAAGAACGTTCTGAAATCTCATAAACTTTCCACACAGCAAAATACTCAAGTTGCACATGTTATACCCTGATATCCAGAAGGGACTGCACCTCTTATTTCAGTGGCCCAAGTATCATGGGTGGAGGAGGAGGGGGAGGATTTTGTACTTAAGCCGATAGGAAAATCCCTGGAGGAAAATCTTACGTGCTTTCATACCATCCTTTCACGCTCCCAAACGCCACCTCCGATCAGCCAACCACGCCCTCGCCGCCGTCCCCCGCATCCGAAGAGCGACTACAGGAGGAAGGTCCTTCTCCTACCTGGCCGCCAAGACCTGGAACTCCCTCCCGTCCGACCTGCGCTTGACCCAAGACCACCTCTCCTTCAGGAAGAAGCTGAAGACCTGGCTGTTCGAGCAGTAGCGGCACCCCCCCCCCCCCCAGCGCCTTGAGACCCTATGGGTATGTAGCGCGCTTTATAAGTGTCACTGATTGATTGATTGATTGATTTCAATTGATACACTCAGGGTCTTCACCATACATCTAATTTATATCACTGCACCAGAATGGCAGAAACAGATCCCAAATATACTCTCAAACTGAAATTTAATGCTTACACTGTTTATTAATAAAAATTCTCTTTTTTCTCTGGATTAAAATCTCGGAAACATCCCGCGAATATACAAACAATCATTATATTAAAACATTTTTCACAATTTATACATTCCACTGTAGTTGGTCCAAGAATGCAAAACAAAAATAAAAAAAACGGTAATCAAAAAACAGTCATCAGAAACAAATAGAAACCCCAGTTAAAAAAAACTGGCATAAATGTCTGTTTAAACATCAATATGATCCAATAGTCATACAAGATTTGTGTGGGACCATTTGTACAAGGATTTCCTTTATATCCAAATGTCTCTTGACTTTTTTTGGATTTCTTAGTATACACAGGCGTCAACGCGTTTTAGTGGTTTAAAATCAATATATATAGAGCCACCTTCTTCAGGACAAATTCAATATGCGGTCACTCTTCTCAATGGACAATTTTATAACTATACAAATACAAGAGAAAAGGAAATCAGCTATAGTCTGGGCTGCACATCTTTGCATTTATCAAAGAACATTTCATTTCCTAATCATCCACTTTAAGCTGACATAGGTCACATCTGGTGTTAAGTATTAGTTGAAAAACATTTCTGCTACCCATCTATGATATTATTCTATGTATCCTCCGAATATACTGTATAGATATTTTTAAAAGAAAGAAAGGAGACAAAACAAAAAAAGAGAGACAAAGTGCATTACATTTCAATATGAGGTTAGAAGAATATCCTAGTTTTTATCTGCCATATTTCTTTAGTGTGTCCAAATCATTCCATCTCAACTATCATTCACCTTCCATTACTACTCCATTCATACACTTGCATTGCTTATACTGACCGTTGAGGCTGACAGTTACGCTGTAGAATATGGCTCAATGTGATCATAACTTTGATCCTTTAATAGAGTTTAGATTCCCTTTCTGGAAAACAAAAACATAAATTTATATCCATGTGGCTTTACCTTCACTCACTTTATTTTATATATTTCTATTTGATCTATTTATTTACTTTGATATTTACTGACAAAGATTTTTATTCATTCTTTGCTTTTCCTTTTAATTGAGATGTAGCTTCTTCCAAAGGGATCCATCACTCGACCGTATATTATTAAAAACGTACATCTATCTGTTATGGAAATATAATCAGAGGGACAAAGACTCCCAGGAGTCACCTTCCTATCTGACTCCTTTATCATTTAATTAATCCACTCAAAGATTATAGTTAGATTTCGCTAGTTATCTGTAGCTTACCTTTCATTAAAACGTGGGTCTCACCCCCAAGGTATATTTCGGGAGCCGTTAATCCACCCATATGGTTTCCCTTTCCCTGGCTAGACCCTTGATGCATCTATCCCAGGATAACCGTAAATTTTAAATCTGTGAATATTATAGGAGAAAATGAAGGGCAATCATATACCTCCTCATATCATAGTCAAATACCCTTCTTTTCTTACTCTCGCCTCGCTTTATGTGCTCCATTGCGAGCTTTTAGCGGGACTCATCTATGCATGGCCGTATTCACTAAATTATTGGGTATTTTTCTCTTAACATTATACCTATTATTAATTCTTTGGTTATCACATGCTGTTGTTCCCCAATTGTCTCCCAGTGGTTCCGGCTATTGAACTACCCCATTTCTCAGATCTACACCGCATTCCTCAGTGTGTTCTATGCCCGTGGTTTATATCCTGGGTAATTAAAACTCTCCATGTCTTGTCCCCATCTCCTCGTTATTTTTTAGGATAGCATGCAACTACCAACTTCTCTATTAGGCATAATCACTGTTCCCTTATGGAGATTTTACTACACAACACCTCGAGCTGCGGGGATGTTCTATGCTTGCAGTGTATGTCGGTGCTCATTCCTCACCAAATAAATGTTGATATATACAGAAAAAAGAATCACAACATTAGTATGGATAATTAAAGATGGAAATGTCAAAAAAACTAATGCCATAATACTGGGAGGCGTAAATATGCGTAACATAGCATGGCCAACCACTGTTAATGCAACACCTTCTCATTGAAAATTATAGCGGGAGAGGCTTAAAAAAAATCCCATGGGAACTAATCTTAAAATAAATTAGCTTATGTTAACTTTATAAAACTATGAATACATTTTTTTAATGTTAAATTTATTTTAAAACATTAGGTCTATTATACAATATGGAATACATTTTTTACAATTTACAAATGAGTTATTATAACATTAATGTAACTTTTAATTTTAAAACGATTTAATTATATACATACATTTATTAATATTTTATTCTTTATGTGTGAATTTTAAAAATTTAAATCTATGGGAATTCTTTTTCAGTTAAATCTTAAGAAAAGTAATTTTAATTTATTATAGACCATATAATTATTCATTTCAAATTTTAAAAAGGTATTAAGGCGCTAGCATTTTTAACATTTTTGTCTGTAAAAATTGTTTACATTCATTTGCATTGGAATTTAAATAAAAATATGTTACTATTTTTTTTAAAGGTTCATAATCTTTAAAAAAAAACTATCTTTACTGTAAGGATATACCAGCCCTAGAGGTGAAACCTTCCCCTACATGGGAAAATTTACAAGTAGTAACTTTACAATGGTAAATTAGGCTCCACTCCCTGAATTTAAGCTGTAGGAACATATAGGTCTACATTTTTGAGTAACTTTCCATTTGTAAATGGTGAATAGTCAAAAGTAGTAAAGTTACTCAAAAGTATAGAAATACATCTGCATGTATATATTTACCTTTGTGAATATGGCTCCCTGTTTGCGGTAGGTTGCAGATTGCTTTAAAATGAACTGTCCTAATTTGTTTCATCAATTCAATAAAAAAAATGAGCCACAAAACGAGAGCCAACATCTGTGATATTCAAAACTAGACCATATAATCGAAGGATGTTTCAAAAACAGTGTTAACCAATTCTAAAGCTGGGGGTAATTTCTCAGTGTGACTTGCGAGAAAATAACTCTTTTTGTAGGACCACTTCCATTTTTTTCTGGACTGATGCTGCTGTTTTTTTTAGTTCGTGCACTGAAGCACTGTTAACCACCCCCAGTGGATATGCTATTGCCCCTACAATGTTTCAAAAATGGCTGCCCTCTTGAATGGCATATTTTACTTACCTATACATTCCTAGTATTCTGGAGATAGTGTATCCAGGACCTTTAAGTTGAATGCCACTAGTGAATTTCAGCAGCAAAGTGTGCTGCTACCACTAAAGTGATAGTGCAAAGCATGGCTGCGGTCTGCCCCTGGAAATGTGTATGAAGTTTAAAAACTGGCAATTCGACCTGGCAAAAAAAACCTTTGCAAGACCTAAAGCTTACTTTTTAATACTTACAAATCACCCCTGAATAGGCCTTACGTCCCCATAAGGCAGGGTGAATGTTATCTAAAAGTTAGGGCATGTGTACTTTTCTTTTATATGGCCTGGCAGTGAATACTCGCCAAAGTCTTTTTTCCCTGTGGTAAGACTGGCTCTCCTGTAGGAAAGTGCAGGGTTACATTATAACACCCCATAATGCTTAGCTGCGATTGGAAAATAAGTAGAAACATGATTCAATTTCTCATTTTAATAGTACTTTAAAGTCCAACTTAATGGTAAAGTCAGATTTCATACTGCTATCTTGAACATGACACATTTAGAAAGATGTCAATTTCCTGCCTGTGCCATGTGTTTTTTCTGCCAATGTTAAATGCTACATGGTTGTTGATGGCTCCTCTGTGGTGAAATGTGGATTGCTTCCTGACAATAGGCAAAAGGCTTGGGTGTGGGGTGATGTTTGTTTCCCCTAACAGGATGACATCTTTACTGTGCCCAGTAACTCATTGAAATTCAAAAGGTTTCTACATTGACACAGGTAGATCTAGCTCACACCTGTCCCTGCCCCCTCTATTGTGCTGCTAGCCAGCCAGACACAATTTCCAGTGGAGAAGGGGTGGTCCCTACAATTGGGTTTGACTGGCCAGAAGGGGGTTACCATTGTCATAGCCTCACCCCTAGGAGCACAAAGCAGGGACATCTGCACAGGGTACACAAAGTATCCACCATGTTGGCTTCAAGTACAGAGGGGCACTGTAGGATAGTTTAGAGTAAAAAACACAGGGAGTGCTGCAAAAGTGGATAGGGTCACCCTTGAGAACTTTTAACTCATTAGTTAGGGAATGGCTAGGTGTTTTCCCTGCCCATTTGCCTTCACTGGGCATAAATGTGGCACCCCCAAGACCCTCTTCAGAACACCAGGACCTGTAGAAGTCAGAAGAAGGACTGCACCTGCTGCTGTGACCTTTGGACCTGTGAGGAGATCCCCAGGCTATGGAGCTGCTGACACTTGTACCCAGGCCCAAGAAGTGTACTCTAAGGGTCAGTTGTTGGCCTCCTGTTAAGCTATAGGGACACAGAAGCTGCAAGAGACCCGCTTTCCTGAAGAGCCCAGCTCACCAGATCCACCTGGACCTGCCTTGGACCTTGAGAGTGTTTTCTCTTTAAATTAGTCCTGACCTTCCTTTGCTGTTCTTATGGTCCTGGAACCATTAGATAATTGTCAGACTGGACTCCTCCTTTCTGACCCAAAATGCTGGGACTTAGAAACTCTTTTTGAATATTTCTGCCTGAAGAGCTAATAGAACAGTAGGACCTATCTACAAGCCAATCTGCAGAGAGTGTATCACCAGTTGGCCAGACTCTAATGTAGCTCTCACTACATTCTTCTTGGCTGCGGCACATCCAATACAATTGGCCAATGCCGGGTGACATCGGATGAAGTCAAACCCTCTACAGCCCACAGCCTTGCCCTGCTGAAAGATTCAGATTTTCAGAAAGGAGACCCAGTCCAAAGACAGAAATCTTCACTTGACCTAGAGCAATATTAAATTGATGTTGATGGTTTCTCTCTATGAATGTTTCCGACCTTCGTCGACCAAATCATTGAGACTTTGTTCTTCACCAACTTGTGGTCGACGACCTTCTCTTGAGATCCAACCTGCTGCTGTGCCCCACTGACACCTATACCGTCACAGAAAGATTTCAAGTCTGAAGGTAACGTTTTGACCAGGACCTGTCAGGGCCTTGCATAGAACCACCACCCCATCAACGTCATCCTTGGACTATAACTTTATTCCGGTGTTTCGCAACCAGTTGCAAGTGGTTGGTACTTTGCGCTATTTGGTGCTAAAATTTAAATCATATCTCTGGTTCCCCTGATAGGAATTTTCTCACTTCAATGTCATTTTGTTCATTAAAATATTCTCTATTTGTACATTTTTTTTAGCCCTCCCTACAACCCCCTCTACCCCTGCTCCCGCCCCCCCTCCCTTCTGATTACCACCCCCTCCCCCCTTTTACAGGCAAATAGGTCCATAGGACCTATGTGCAGCCGCAGTAGCCTGTGGATATCGCTCCTCCCCCTCCCCTATACCCCTATACCAAACACCCTGAATATTATATACACCTCTATGTGACTTCGCTCTTTACTGACACTGTCCATTACATTTTAACCAGCCCACCAAACAGCTGAGTATCAAAGTCTAACATATCCAGGTTCATCATCTTTAACTATTCAACCCCCTTTCTGTGACTTAATCTCCTCTAGGTATTGCTGGGCCTTTATCTCGGATAGAAATATGTTTGTTCTACCCCTTGTAACCACTTTCAATCTCGCTGGAAATAAGAGAAAGGCCTCAGAGCCCAAAGACTGAAAGGGTTTGATGAGCTGCCTCAGCCTCCATCTTCTCTCCACCGTTGTGTGGCAGAAATCTGGCCTGGCGAAAAAAGTAACCCCATCAAAAGTTCTCTTCTTGTCCGGCCTAGCCTTGTCCATTATCTCCTCCCTGAGCAGGTAATTTCCGACATAAATCAAAATGGCTCTGGGCAGAGCCTGCTGAGTTGCCTGACTCTTTCCCCCATGATTTTTCCTGATAGTAAAAGGAAACCTGTGTGCTCGTTGTATCTCTCTTTCCCACTCCCATTGTGATTCAGGAAAAGCACCTCTCAACAAGTTAACCACAAAGCACATAATGTCGTCCCCCTCTTTCCCTTCCTCTACTCCCAAAATGCGTACGTTGTTCCGTCTCTGGCCGTTTTCAAAGTCCTCCAGCTTCCATTGTAAATCAGTTGACAACTTTTCCTGCTCCATTTTAAAGTCCTGCCACCCCGCAACATCATCCTCCAGTTTTCCAGTCCGAGTCTCCACCTCAGTCACTCTTTCGCTAAGGCCTTCATATAGTTTATTAACTTTTCTAAGGGTATTTTGAATTTTCTTCGTGGCTTGTCTAGCCCTACGGCTTTCTGACCTTGCTTCCCCTTGCATCTGCTTAAGGGTAGAACATATCATGTCAAAGGGGGCCATATACTGCGCTGGTATGGGGGTATTGCCTAAGGCTTGTGGGTTACTTTCTTCTGTATAAGTCTGGGATGTTGCCGAGTAATCCCAGTCTAGCTTCTTCCCCCCCATTACTGGTGAATCCAACACTCCGCCATATCTTTTACCCTTTGACTTTCTCCTCCTCTGCGTGGTATCTTTTACAGATGAGCTTGAATCAGAACTCAAATCTTCCTCTGATTCTTCTGATTCTTCTGTAACCTCACCACTTGATTGGGTCGTGTCAGCATCCTCATTCACTGAAAAGAAGCACTCTCCCTCCAGTGAAGCTCCCTCTTTTTTCTCCAGTTCAGTGTTTTTATTTCCAGCACCTGATTTTATACTTTTTCCAGCTCCTGATAGAGAATTAGCCCCATTGTTACTCTGTTTCATCTCTTTATCCTTAATTTCTGCTTCCAGCTGAATTAATGCTTCCAGCATGTCTGAATTTCCTGCTGCGCTAGACTTATGTGAGCCCTCCTCTATAGTTATTGTCGATGGAGTGCCATCATCATTACTAGCCTCTTTGAGCAATTTTTGCTGACTGACACATGAAGCTGGAGGTTGAATTACCTTCAGTGTTGCAGCTCCCGTTTCCTCTCCGCCTTCACTCCTACTGCCGATGCTTGCTGCTGCCAGGTCTCTAGGTTGCCTAGCAACCGCTGTGTTCGCGCTGGAAGCGCCGGTCTCTGTTGCTGACTCGGCCGCTGCGTCCTCGAGGGCGTCTCTGCTAGCGTCTCTGCTAGCGCTGATCTCCGTGTCTGTCTGCGAACCTCTCCTCGAGGTAAACGCTTCCTCCAAGGTAGGCTGCCTTAGTGTCGCGTCTTTCCCTCTGTTCAAGCCTTGTTTTGCCAGTATTGTACTCTCTTCATTTTGAAGCCGATCTTTCTTTGCCGCCGGCATTGTCACATCGCGTTTCACCCGCGCTTCTGCTGTCCCGGCTTTCTCCGCTTTCTTCCCTTTCTGTGTCATGGGGATTATCTTCCTTATGGCGCCTGGCCCTCGGTGGTGCTGTGAACCTGGGGTTAGATCACTGCCGGTTCCCTTCGCGGAGCCTTGGGAGTCTTTACCGTGCTGTGCCTTTGCTGTAGCATCTTGCTGCATCTTCGCCTTCTCCTTTTCTTTATCTTTAAGCAGGCGTGTAGACATCTTTGCTAGATGATCACGGAGCACTATTCTCAGCGCCTGTGCTTTTTGAAAAAATCGACTGAAATGCTCTTTGAAACCAGAATTCTTAGGACGGAGTCTGTTCAGTCCTCTCTGTATCCAGTTGTTCAAATCCATAGGGGTGTATATCTAATCCTTACTCGCCAACCATCTGGGTGTTTTCAGGGAGAGGGTGTCTGGAGCGACCTCTCACCACAACCTCACGGCGGCCATCTTGCCTCCACGGCGGCCATCTTGCCTCCCCGGCGGCCATCTTTATTGTGTTTTTTACTTTTTAACAGGTTGGTCATTCTAAATGCTTAACACATTTTCTTAAGTTATACCTTTACTGGACCTAACAAGATAAGTTCCACTATTGCTATTACTTGGGGTGGACTACCATTTACCCCAATTAATAGTCCACTTTCTCACCGAAATAGAATGTCCCACCTTTCTGAAATAATCTACTACCATCAATAGGGTATTGAAGTCATATGAAACAGGAAGTTCTACTATGAACTCAATGGGAATCATTGCCAATGGCTGTTGTGGTGTCTAGAAAACCAAAGTTATAATGTTGGTATGGTATGGGAACTCTTGGTCTGAGCACGGATGGTATTTTGGGAAAGTTTGACCACCAAAAATAATAGTCCAGCACATCTTTCATTTTCCTCTGTGCAAGATACACTGCTACTCAGATATGATGTCACCAGCCTATAACGTGTTGCAGATACTCATCTGGACGATATAGTGTGTTCTTATGGAAAACGAAGAGAAGCTTTTCTGTGCTGTTTTGCCAGGTCTTTCTTTATCCATGTAACTATTTCTTGAAGGCACTGATTAGGTTTATTGAGGAATGCGTCCAGGACCTATTCTGTTATAGTGCGATAGTCAGATTGCTAGGTGGAGTTGAGGTTTCACAATCCTCTTTCATTGGTCTGGGCACCAGTCTTCTCGTTACAATTTCCAGGGCTATAAGTGATCTTGTACTTGAAACAGGAGACCACCGAGCATGCACGCTCTGGCATACCTCATTCATGGGAGGTAGAATTAATTCTCATCATTGGTCCACACTATAAATTTATGACTTTGCTCTTATTCAATTCACCAGGGTGCATATGCGTTCTTGACAGCATTAACGGGGCAAATTCTATTGGTGCTAGAAAACCTATGTTCTGGAGAAGAATACAAGATTAAGGGCTTCAGTTTGAGGGTGTCTTTGGTATAACATTGCTCTAATAATATAAGATCAGGATGCATGAGGATTGGTGCAGACATACTGACAGATTCTTAAAGTCTTACTGTTGATCTTCAGCCTTTCGAAATGGATGTTTCGTTTGGTGAGTTGAGTTATGAGGTTTAGAAGGTTGGAAATGTCATGAATGAAGTGACATTAAACGTTAGTGTCAGTATTTCTGTGATGTTGCATGTGTTTTAGCAAATACATTTCTGATTTCTTTTTTTTTTAATTTGATCACATTATGAGGACAACCAGCCTGTATGACATTACATGCTCTTATGTTTTCCAGGAACTCCAGTTTGGTTTTACATGCAAATCGCACCAATTAGGAATGAGCACGAGAAAGTGGTTTTATTCTTGTGCACCTTTAAAGACATTACTCTTTTCAAGCAACCAATTGAAGACGAATCAACAAGAGGTATTTGCTTAATACTATGCATTTGTAAAAATACAATTGTTAATGCATAAACCAGTAATCTCCTTACTAGAAAAAACAGTAATGCCAGATGTATGTAATTATGGGATTATTAGATTGGAAAAAATGAAAAATAATTGGTCACTTTCCGCAATAGAATGTCATCCAGGATCCATCAATTAAATACTCGTTGCTGAGTTAGATTTTATGTGCGGTAAATGTTTTTATTTCTACTCCCAAAATCAAATGGAAGTGGGCTATGTGAGGAAGAAAAAGCGGAATGCATCTGGTTTGAAATGCTTGCCTTGCATTTGTTATAGCTTATTTACAACATCGTGTTTTTGACACTGGTTAAAGACTGGGTCAAAAACGGAGGGGGAGGTCATGAAAAGAGCCAGGTCTTGAAAGTTTTCCTAAACAGAAGCTTAGGACACAAAGGGAATACTGAGAGCACCAACTTCAGAAATTAGGCCACATCATAAAACATTTTGACTGGTGGTGTTTCAGGTTCTTTGTGGTACGTTAAAGCAGTACTTGCACCAAACATCTTTTTGGTAATGATGCGTGACAAGAACGTTAGTGCACATTAGTTTTGTGAACATTTTGCTGCTGTGGTGATGTGTCTAGTTGTATTTTTTGTGTTGCTGTGTTTTTGTACCACATTGTAACATGATTCTGTTGGATTTCGTTGTGGTTGTTGTTTTGTATTCCATTTTGTTTGTCTGTTTCGATGTACCTATTACGTTTTAATTGCGTTGTTAAGTTTGTTTTTGTTTTATTACATTATTTTCAGTTGCTTACTTTAGTCATGTCAACAAATGCTGTTATATTTCCAGTCAAAAAAAGCTGATGCCTCGAATGCTCCTGGGACAAGCCTCCATTTACCACTGTATAAAGTGGTACAATAGCAGTGCTCCAGCTTTTCAGCTACTTAAGACACCAATCACCCCAAAACTATAACAGAGACTTGGTCTTAACTTAGTGCACTCTTTGTTTGAGTTATATGATATGACCCTCACTCTCGGCCTCAATTTTGAGCAAACCCGCATGTTAAACAGTTGGAGCAGTGCTATTTTTCCTTTTCAGATATTGGTAAATGGTTGCTTCTAACAGGAATTTTCAAGACGTCTGCTAGCTGGAACTGCAGTTGCATTTGTTAGCATCGCTAAAATAAAGAAAGGAAAATTACACAATAACATGCACAGAATAACATTACAGCACAATTAAAACATGATAGGGCACAAAACAATATTAGGATCAGTTGGTGATCTTGACATGCTTTATGTAATGGACAGAAGATAGATAAGAGAGATGAAAAGATGCCCAATCTGTTTGATTAATCAACATCATTTAAACATTGTACTGTCCAAAACATATCTAATATCAATAATTCGATGCAATTCAGTTATTCAGGAGTCTTGCATATGAGTTCAGATTCCAACTTTATTCATTATTTCAAAAGAGGTTTTTCCATTCAGCCCAGTCAACAAGTTTCGTCCCTTAGGACTTCATCAGAGCTGTAAATTAAAAAACATGCATCACAAATGTGTAACATATATAAATATATATTTACATACATATATTATTTACACAGTTGCTTACAAAACAGATAAATACAATACTCCCTACCTATATACAATCTCAAAAGAACTTTTTGTCTCATTAAAATAGTTCTAATCCACTGATGTACACAAATTCAAATACCCCATGTTCTGTCTAAAAGATTTAGAAACACATGTTCAGTACCAAGGAGTTCTTCTCCAAACTACATGTCTTTCTACTTATAGACCTCCTAAGAAACAGGAAACATCCTTAACAACGAAGTCAGAACAACAACTAACCGGAACAACGAAGTTTAAACAACGAAGACTCACATTCAACTAAGTGATGTTATAACGTAGGTCTGAACCATGATGGTCGGAACGACGAAAGTCGGACCCACGACTTTTCAGAACAGCAGTATGTGTTGCAAGTCACCCCTCTCCGCCTACATTCCCAACATATTCACTTCGATTGGGCATTGCTGGAGTGTTACGTCACTCCGCTCTGCCCAATTACAATTCAGTCTTTTTCGCCAGCCATACCTTTGGAAAGGAATTTGTGCAATCATATTGGCGGGCAACATGACATTCTGAGGTAGGACATTCATAAGAAATGTTTTTTTAAAAGCGTTAAAAAAAGGTTTAGTCACCCCGGACTGCTGCTAAAGACTAACATTAATCTCCGCCCCCCGGACTTGCTGTTAAGGCAAGCCAATGTTCTCAGCCCCTGCCGTGGTTCGCCAGAGAGGGTGAGTGTGGCAGCGCCTGTGCCCGCTGGTGTTGCCCTCTGTTGTGCTGGATTTTGAAAGCACCAGCATTTGTTCTGAGGGCGGTGTCGGAAGGCAAGGGTGGAAAATCGTGCTTTAATGGTCCTCTGGTGGAGGAGGAAGGAGGTGCTATCGCACACTCACAGAAGCACACACCCTGCCCACCATGGGAACGGATGACACAGCAGCAGTGCCGGGCACCAGCAGGGACCCCTGGTCTGAATATTCTGTGAGCCCAGTTACATCAAGGGGAGACTACGCCATTTAGGTGAGTTTGGTGTATCTCACAGTAGTGACCCGCTCCCACAAAAGCAGTAGCGGAGACGTGATTCTGCGGTTTGCACACAAAAGTGAACCCGGGTGAACCGCACCACACGAAAGGGACTCAAGATAGCGCTCAAAGCATGAGACGCACTTTCTTGGAGGTCAAAGTAGAATTTAGCACCAGCGTAGCCCCCGGTATGTGAGGGTAGTTTAGGGTGGGTGTAATTTGTTTTTAACGGGTGGGGGGTTGGGGTATTAGATGTAAAGCATTTTTATAAACACGCATTCCTTCACAACAAAAAATCGTGGTAAAGGAATGCGTGGAAAAAAAAGTTGTGGTTTAGATGAGGTCGTGTTTGCAACCACGTTGTTCGGGAAGTCGTGGTTGTGGAACTCGTTGTTCCAACATACAATCCTAAGAAACATATGTTATAATTAGCAATCCCCTGATATCTAAACCTTCAAATACGTCCTCACATGTTCCAACACCTATTTACTTTATTCATAGTCCCCTCTTTAATAATTCAATTTGGACAAGGGAAATTATATATAAAAAATCAGAGCCCAAGTCCTTGTGACCTAAATATTCCTAAACCGTCACTGAACTTACTACCTTCAAAAGAATAAAATGACACAAACACCGTGTTCCAAAACACCTCACCATGATAAGAGTTCCAACTCCCTGTTCTGGATTGACCTTTCTCCTTTGTGCTCCAATCTCAAAATGCCACTGGAAATGCACCTACACTGAGATATCTGGGGAGCCAATAGTTTAAGCATGCTGTCAGCCATGTCTTACGAACCACCCAGCCTTCTAACCTAATCCCCATTAAATTCCCCAGTTGCATGTTGTTTTAAGTGTGCCTACAACTCCGACCGGCCCGATGTGGCGAGTGCAAGGTAAATGGTTTTATTTACTTTTTACCTTAATTTTACCTATCCCATCTTCAGTCAACTTGTATCCCCTGCACCCGCCCCACCATCCACCACTCTAACCCGTGATGGCTGCGGCTGCTTTAGTGAATTTAGCTGTAACTTTAGTGTGTGCACTATGAGGTGCCTGAGACAAAATTAGTTTAGAACCAGTGTGTCACTCCATCCCACCGGAGGCTCAATACACATTCCTTAGTGACAGTTACCAACACAACTCTCAGAGGTTCTCTGGGCCAGAAAGGCATGGGGGTTATCAGCTACTGGCTACTTAACAGGGATTTTCTATTTGGGTTAGGTGACAGGAACAGTTGGAAAAATAAAGGACAGGCTTAGGGCTTCCTCTTTTGTCTTCAGATGCGGATGACGGTATCTGTTCTCATTCATTCTCAGGGCCCTCTTAGAGCATCCAGCTCTACCATCAGCTAGAGGGAGAGACAAGTTTTACCTTGAGAGAAACAGATGCTATCTCATCTAAATAGGGAAGTAGCTAAAGCAGAGCTAGAGCCCATCGAGATGGAAGACATTGTGATAAAGGTATCCATCCTCATGGTGCTCAGTCCATCAACTGCTTCAACCCTTGCCCCACTGGTTTGTTTTGAGACCCAAAATAGTGTTTAAGTCTGCAGGTAAAACCTTGAACCAGGGCGAGATGATACATTTATCACAGTAGCTACTTATCCACTGAAACTACAGAATTCAGCTTTTCTCCCACACAAAGCTTTGTGAACCAAAACCAACAGCTTGAACAGGGGCTTGACAATGGTGTATCAGATATAGAGAGACACTTGCTAGCTTCAACCTTAAACCTAGCCTCACTGGTAGTCATGGAGCTCTAAAAAAGTAACTAAATTGCAAGATAAAAACTTCAACCATGGTGGCCTGTTTTGTGTAAGCAACCTTCTCTCCATTATGAGATAGCCTGACATTTTTGACTTGGTCTCGATCAAATGCAAACTAATATTTTTTCATTTGCGAGAGTTGCATTAAACCTTTACAAATCAATATCCGTGATTCGTTCTAGCCAATGCCAATTGTTTTGGTATCTCTGTACTTTTTATACTTCTTAATTTATTTAGGAATTTTATTGTGATGGTTATTAGTCCTTAAAATTGCAAGTTCATTTTGCATAATTCGTTAGGAAGTTACCTTATGCTTGTGCCATAGTTACCAAGGGCTGAGCAGCATTGTGTTTTAGTCTAACCATATTGTTTTCAGTAGGCTGATAGGAGACCCCACCCCATAATAATACCCCAATTTCCGACACATAGCAACAATGGCAATACAATACACTCAGAAGGTATACCTTAGCAGACTAATCCGAAGGAGGAAATATAAAAAGATAGAGACTAATGGACATTAGACTGTGGTTGCATAAATTGCACCTCTTGTTTGGACTGTTTAGTAAATTGGGCTGCAGAGTCCAGATCTTGATTACAAAGGATGACCATGCCCTGGACTTTATTGATCCTGCAGAGCTTTCTCAATTATGCAGGCAAAAGAAGCAACTCTATTGGATATTTGACAGGGATCAAATGGCAATGACAGATAGGCAAGGAAAAACAATGTAATAATCCTGGAAAAAGAGAGCAATCTCAATACATCTTCCAGAACTGGGAATTATTTTAATCATTGAAGTAGGTGCTGTAGAGGTGACAGATGGTAGAAGTGTACCAGTTTCTGTTACAGGATTTATATGGAAGATCAAATAAAATCCTTATGCACCGATGACAGATGTTTGATCTTTTTGATATTGTCATGATGTAATTACAACATCTCATATGTTTTTGTTCCTTTAAGGTGACAAGTAGTTTCTCAATTTTGACCTCTAAGGCTGAAATGATGTGTCAGTACTTGAGCGCAGTTTTCTATGGCTTTGCTTAGTTGGATAAATGTCAACACAATGACATACATCAATTTGCCATCTGTGGACCAACAGTGCTTGGGTTCTAAAGGCAATTACAAGTATTGAATCTGTGGAGCCAGTGATCTCATATTCAATACAAAAATAGTACAATACAGTTTTTTCTGTATTATAGCCCATCATTCCCAAACTGCAATTCTCTATTGTGGTCTGTGCCATAAGTAGTCCATGCACATTTCCATAGCAATGACAAACTGACAAGAAACTCAAAGTGCTTATCATAGGCCAGCAAAACAAGAGGATCAGGGGCAGCACTGAATTAGCCACTTACTGGAACATTTCAAAGAAAAGTACATACATCTGATGACCCGAGATGGCAAGCTATTAAGGAAGCTAAGGTCACAAGTAGAGGTGGTAGCATTGACAACCTCATAATAATACTCAGGGAATCTCACTAGATTTATAAACATATTTCAATCACATCAGGGTTGAATTAGCTTTTTAATGTCATACACTTACTAACATTGGTGCATAGTTTCGCCTTTGAATTCAAACATACAATTTCTTTACCTATTTTAAGATCTGATAGGTTGTCGCTGCTAAATCCATTGCACTGTGGTCTCCTTGCCAAATGATCTAACTCATGTGGAATTGATCTATTTGAAAAAATGTTTTCTTCATATTTGCTGCACTACTCAACATTTTGTTTCACTGTATGAAATCCAACACCTATCGTGACTGGGCAATAATTATCAATCCTTACCTTCAGTTATAAATTAAACGTTGCCCTGGTTAAGGTATTTTTGTGATGCAGTTACATACTGCAATACCCATCTGCAATTTGATGTCTATGAACTTAATGTCTACATTGCTTTTGGGGTGACATATGCATTCCTCTTTCATATCTAGTAATTGTTTTGATTATTTTAGTTAACCCTAGTGCATAACTTAGCAACCATATTGGTATGCAATACACTATATTGTCGAGAACTTGAGGTGTTATTAAATAAGCAGCTAAGCTGATATTGTATAGATATATTTCTGCCTTCCCAAAACACTGGGGATGAGAAACAAAGAGTATGTAGAATGGTACATTCTAGGCTTTTGTATGTCTTCTATGTTTACTTAGTCTAAGGATATAGACAAAGGGAAAAACCTAGCAAATAGACTTCCTGTCATGCCAGTAACCTGGTAGGTTCAAAACCTAATGTCCGGAGAATAAAATCTGAGCAGTTTTCATAAATAGAAGAATAAGTGTGTTTATTTCTTGAATTTTAGGAAGAATTGACTTGAAATTGAATAGCATAGTTGAGTTGAATGTATGGCTTTGTCTGCACCTACATGCTCCACGCAACTTCTGTGCAACCAACACTGGCCATACACTAGGATTGTCAAGACCCTATAACCCAACCTTCGATGCACCCGAATGATTATGCATGAATTTCATTGACAAACAGTGAAGTTAGGGTACAAGGCCTGTGCCCAACCTTACACACAAGCAACTGCCTCTCTTGACTGACTTTTACCTTGCACAGCATGGTTCCATCTTAAAGTGTGGCCTTCAGCGAAGCCCTTTTTCCAAACACCTGATTGTCCAACCTTGCTGCACACGGCTTTGGGTGGCTGCAATAGGGCTTGACTGCAGGCTGTACTCCCAACCTCTAATGCACCTGATCTCCCAATGCACCATCTAACAGAGATGTGTGGCTCACTGGTTAGAGGAGGCAGACCCTGATGCAGAGGTCAGACCCGGGACCAGGGTTCAATTCCTGACGCGGCAGGGTCTTGAGCTCAAAATGTCCACGGACTCGATAATTCTCGCCTCGGTGCCTACTCGAATCATGGGTTCACACTCTGCAACTCTGGGCAATAGCTTGCTTAATCTCCACTACGGCCCCACCGCGATGGGATGCCTGGTCTTTACCTTGGGGATGCACAGTAGGGGTTATCTTGCAAGGAAAGCCAGGACGGGTTCCCAAAGCAAGCGCTAAGAAACCTGTCGGTGATTTGGCGCTATATAAATCGAAATTAACATAGCATAACATAACATAACAGATGATTGTGTGAGACGTTTGTAGCAGCCTCCAGGTGTAGTACTTGCATTAGCCGTTGTGCCATTGACCCAGCTGTGAACTGCCTTAGTCGATATTGGAACATGTTACAGATGCATTTTTCATATTACATAGTTATTTTGGCTTAAGTCGGATGAATATAATGTTATTTCTTTAAATTGGAAAAGGTTTAATGAATGCAGTAAGTAAAACAATGCTGATGTTTTTGTTTGATTCTAGTGAACAAAACACACTAGGGCAGATTTACAAGCCTCTTGTGCCTCTTTTATGCCGCCGTTGCATCACTTTTGTGACGCAGCGTGGTGCAAAGCCAGCGCCATGCTGCGGGATATTTACAATGTGATGCAGCTGGGAGATCCGTCATGTTGTAAAGCCCTGCGCCACATGTAGGCGTTCCGGCGCGGGGGGGCATGCTGCGTCAAAACCCTGCGCCTGCTTGAAGCTGGCGTTGGGATTGACGCAGCATGTTAGGGATAGAGCACCCCCTAACCTTGCTGGAGCTGCGTCACCCTTGCGACGCAACTCCAGCAATGCGACACCTTTCCAATGGGGGATGCGACATGCATCTGCCCATCCATGCGCCACATTTTGCCGCATTGTAAATGCGGCGCATCAGTGATGGAGCATGGGTGGGCAGATGCATTGCAACTCTTCTGGCGAATCCCTGCTGATTAGAAGAGATGCGCCAGAAGTAGTAAATCCGTCCCACTGTCAATATTGAAATCAAAGTAAGTTAAAGCCACTGCCGGAATGTAGGTGCTAACAGTGGGTCCTGCTTTTAATTAAAATGTTTAGCTTTCATGATTAGATTGTTGATTAAAAAAAAGAAGTGTTGGTAAGCTACTACTGCAATGTTCAGCTGAAATTGAGTCCTAAGTGACGCGCCAGGAGCGCCAGGAGGCGCTAGAAAACGGCTGACCCCCGCGAAGCTCAGGGGGAACACCAGGAGCCTTCATAGTAGCACGAGACGCCATCGGGCGGTGCCGTGACGGGAACGGCTTGACAAACGCGGAGGCGGGAGCGGACCGGCAGAACAGCTTACCGGACCACACTCCCCAGCAGCCCCAGGGACTGCGCGCCCGTGACGCGCCAGGAGCGCCTGGAGGCGCTAGAAAACGGCTGACCCCCGCGAAGCTCAGGGGGAACACCAGGAGCCTTCATAGTAGCACGAGACGCCATCGGGCGGTGCCGTGACGGGAACGGCTTGACAAACTCGGAGGCGGAGGCGGGAGCGGACCGGCAGAACAGCTTACCGGACCACACTCCCCAGCAGCCCCAGGGACAGCGCGCCCGTGACGCGCCAGGAGCGCCAGAAAATGGCTGACACCCCACTCGCCACGCGAGTCGCGCGCGGGAGAAGCCCGGGACAAGGGCGGGCCCTCTGTGGCCCTCAGAGGCCTGAGGAGACTGGACTGGGCCAGGGACCCTGTAGCGCCTCAACCTGACTGTCATCGTGCTCTGTGCACGTAAGACTTATTTATCATTATTTGTTAGTATTGATGTTTTAATACTTAACTGTGAGTGAGTACACTAGTGCGTATTAGTTTGTAAGTTGATAGCCTCATTGCTTATGATGTCTAAACCCAAATCTGATAAGGTTATGGTAGGCCTAGCGTCTATGGATAATTTCTTGGTTAGGAAAGTAAACCAGATTAACAATAATAGACGTGTATCGTTGGGGAAGGCCACTGTGACAGGGGACTTACTAGAAATACCCCCTGATATTACCTCGCCCATAGACTTTGTTGCTAATACCAACGATATCATCTCTATTGACCCCCCAGTGCCCATTACAGTGAGTGCTGAGGTCTATTCTGACCCACTAGTGCAGCTAATTGACGATACCGAAGTATTGAATGAGACCCAACCTACAACCCAACCTGAAATTAGGCCCATGAGAACCTGTAGAACAGTATCTCAAAAAGATAATGGTAAACCTAATAACTCCAAGGCTAAAAAAAAGGGTGGTAAGACGACTAGTGGCCCTGCTGCTATAACCCCTTTTGTCTTTACGGGCATTAATGGTAATGGGGGTCATCTAAACTCTGATTTGCTTGCCTCTTTAATAAAAAATCTTGAAGTTTCATTAACATCAAAAATTGAAGAGCTTATCAAACCTCTAACTAAAAAGATTGATAACTTAGCAAAGGAAGCTACAAGGCTGGGTGGTCTGTTATCATTACAGAAGACTGCAACACCTGGTGGTACAGCTCACTGTGGGGGGAAAGGGAAAGAATCTGTTGAAGTCAAAGACACACAGAATAAAGTTAGGGGGAATACTGTTATAGTGGCACCAGTAGAGCCTGATAGACCTAATATATTGGATGCCCCAGTGGTATCAGCCCGCAGTCACAACCATCTATAACATCTCAAAACAGTAGAACCCTTAGTCACCCAAGGCATAATCGCTATTTAAACTTACCACCTGACTGTGCTCCATATGTGGCAGTGTTAACTAATGTCCCTCCTTGCGGCACACATCCTGCATCTCCTTATGATGAATCCCACAATTCACTGAAAAACAAGACTGTAGCGTGGCTTAACAAAAATTGTGGTTTTCCCATAGCATATTCAGACCAGATAATGGTAGTTAGACGCGTAAATTGGGTGGGACCTTCTAAAAAATCTAGCTCTGGAGACTGTATAGTCATTAATTTCAAACACCCTCAGCATGTGGCAACTGTTCTCTTGAGAGCTTCTTCACTGGTCTATAATGAAAATAGTATCTGTGTACGCCCGCTAGGCTACTTTTATGCGCATCTCTGTAAACGTACACCACAACAGAGCTTAACCAGGCGGGCGTTTGAACCATATACCCCTGTTCAAGATTCTCAATTCTTCTATAACATCATGAATCCTTGTAGGTCAGACGGACCCATTGATGTTTATAACAGGAGTAATAGTGTTGGTCCTTATCGTTATGGCACGGATCTAATTACACAGAACAGGTATGAAGCATTATCTGGCCTTGAGATGTGCGACTGACGGATGGCACCTGCGGCTCAGGATACTGTGGCTACAGGTGAACTTACAAATATAAATTCAGATATCCCGGAGGCTACTAACCCAGGATGCCAGGCTGTTTCTTGGAATATTGCAGGTCTTGCGGTGAAAATGTGTGATGAAAATTGGGTGACTTATATCAAACAGTTTTCGATCATCTGTTTACAAGAAACCTGGGAGGTGGGCTGTAACCTTTTCCTGGAAGGATACAAGGCTTTTTATGTACCCGCTTTGCCATCTTTAAGGGGTAGGCCGAAGGGGGGCCTTGTAACTTTTATCTCCATATTAATACCTTGCGGAGTACGTAGAGTTGAAGCCAAGCACACAGGTGTATTGGGCTTGGTCTTATCTGGAGGAAATATCAGTGTGGGTTTGGTGAATTTCTACAATGCTACTTATGACAGTGAGGCCAGGAATGACATTTTTATTCTACATTCCTTTGTTACCAATAATATGAAGGACCTAGGTCATAATTTGTTGATTATGGGGGATTTTAATTTGCATCCCTGTATAGATCCTTTATACAAATGCTTACCAGGAATGTCTTGTGAACGTGCATGTTATCTCCATATGGAACACACTAAGGAGGGGGAATTGTGCAACAATCTAATGGACGATCTTGACCTTTCATTGGCGATGTCTTTTAAAGACCCTTTGTATTGTTTTGATATCCCAACTTTTAAGGGACATGGTAGGGGTACCTTTATAGACCATATACTGGCCTCTCAGACGATGCAAATTTATTTAGACTCTTTTTGCATTGTCTCGAGCGAATTCAGTGACCATAATCCCTTAACAATCTGCTTGAAATGCCCTTGGGCAAAGAAGGGAAATAAGACCATTAGTCAAGGCAGTTTGGGAACAACTGACGGGAGGAGGAGGTTAAAATGGTCATTGGAATCTGCAGATATCCTCTATAAAAATATTGTTGAAAGCTGTACAGAGGACCTCAAAGTCTGCATGATTGAGGGGGGCGACCCCAGGCTAGTGTTAGAATCCTATCAAAATGTGTCGGAGAAGGTGTCAGCGCTTCTTACTGTCCCTAATAAAAATCAGGCTAAAATAGGCCCGAAATGGTTCAGCCATGACTGTACCAAAGCTGCTCGCAATTTAAGGATCGCTTTGGCAGCCTCACCGAGGAATCAGGAGGAGGTAAAAGCCTGTAGGAAAGAATATAAGGCTATTACTGTCGCCCGAAAGGAGCTCCTTAGGAAGGAGGCTTGGCAGGAATTACTTGATCCCTCCACCCTGAAGAGCAGCACTAAGTTCTGGGCACTGGTTAAAAAACCTTTTTTGACCGATGACCCGTGTGATGGACTCGCTTGTTGTATAACAAAAGATGAATGGGAAAGTCACTTTAAAAGCTTGTATTTTTTAGAGGGTGTTGGAACTAGTGCTGCTGCCCCCCTTGTGGTAAGCAGTAATATAACATTTGAAATAAGCGAGGTTCGGGTTGCCATTATTGGCCTTACAGCAAATAAAGCGCCCGGTCCTGATGGAATTCCGCCGGACCTTTACAAATATGATCCAGTTTTCTGGGCTCCAATTCTGGCTACCGTATTTAATGCTGCGGCCAGAGTAGGTTGTCCGGGAACGTGGGGATTATCAACCATAGTCCCTGTTTTTAAGAAAGGTGACAGGGGAAGTCCTCTTTGTTATCGACCAATATCCCTGATCGATTCAATGGTTAAAATTATGGGGAGTGTTTTACTTCAACGTTTAGTAAGCTGGGCGACTGATAATAATTAATTGCAAGTTAATTAATTGCAAGTTTATATAGCGCTAGGATCGACTCCCGGAGGAGTATCTCCGCGCTTCGACCGCTGCGAAACCCTTCCTGGCTTCCCTGAGAGATGGTCCCTTAATGGGTATCTCCAGGGTGAGACCAGGCATCCCCGGCGGTCTGGTGGGGCCATTAGTGCAGATGAGGCAAGCTTATGCCCAGAGTTGCCGAGTGTGATCGCTGATCAGAGTGGGCACCGAGTCGAGAGAATTATCGAGTCCGCTGACCCTGGTCCAGAAACCTGCCGCGTCGGGAATCGAACCCTGGTCCCGGGCCGTCCTCTGCTCTCGGGTCTGCCGCCTCTAACCAGTGAGCCACACTACTGCACTAATAATATTATGTCGACTTGCCAATATGGTTTCTGTGAAGGCCGCTCTACCATAACCCAATGCCTTCATTTGTTTCTTAATTTGAATAAATATACTGTTGTACAAAAAGGAGCAATTCACCTAGCCTTCATGGATCTGTCGTCAGCCTTCGACTGTGTCAACAGGGGGAGGCTGTGGCAGACCATGAGGGATAAAGGCGTTGACAGGGGGATTGTGGATTTCCTTGCGGACCTACATAATGACACAAGAGCCAATGTGAGGTTCTCAGCGAATGGGGAAACCACAGGCAAGTTTAGTACTAATAAAGGAGTACGGCAGGGGTGTATCTTGGCCCCACTTCTTTTTAACTTTTATATAAATGACCTAGAGTCTGAATTGCAAAAGATAAAATCAGATTGTCCTAGAGCTGGAGCGAGGGGCATTCCTTTACTTTTATACGCGGATGACGCGGTTTTAATATCACGAACAGAGAAGGGTCTCCAAGCACTGCTGAATGCTTTTAATAATTTTATGTTTGACAGGGACCTTATGGTCAATAATTCGAAATCTTACATTATGCATGTTGGCCGTCAACCAAAAAAGAAGTTCGTTTTTAAATTAAATGATGTTGTGATCCCTGTTACTAATACATTCTCATATTTGGGTGTTTTATTTGATACTAAGCTCAGTTGGGCTCCGCATCTGGCCAGAAAGAAGGGTGAAATGACCAGAGTGAATGCCTCGATTTTTAATTTTGCCAGTAAATTGGGGAAAAAGCCGATGGTGGCCATGATGCAACTATATAGCGCTAAATCCATATCCACCGCAGTATATGGCAGCGAGATATGGGGTTACACAAATGGTGAGCAAATACAAATAACCGAAAATAATTTCTTAAAGCGCCTGTTGTGTGTCCCAGGTAGTACTCCGAATTTAGCTGCACATGAAGAGCTTGGCTGTCAGTATATTTCAGATATTGTTGGCTTGAAACCACTGTTATGCTGGACAAAATTATGGCTAAGCCAGGATATTCCCTTAACCCACCAGATATTGGAAGATCTTGTTTCAATGGATTATGCCATGTGTGTACCCTGGCTCAAATATTTGAAGTCCCAATTTTTGAAGCTTGGGCGCCCAAACATGTTTGAAAATCCGGGGGATATAGTCAAGGGTGATGTTGCAGCAATTAAGAGGGCCTTTTTTATGAACCGTAGTGCCCTTAGAGATGAAGTTGAGCTTTTGAAACCAAATGTTAGAAAGTATATCATGTTGAGAACATGTGACACTATGGAATTGTACCTAACAGGCTCCTTTACTTCCCATGACAAGTTTTTGCTGACTCGATTTAGATTCAACATCTTTCATCACATTTTAATCAGACCAAAGCTGGACATTTTTAAAAAATCTGCAGCACCCTGTGGCTGCGACGGGAAGTCTCCACAGGACATGCTGCATTTTATATTTTTATGTACATTTTATGAGTACCCCCGTAGGCGGTATCATGTTACTCTTTTAAGGAAATTAAATTTTAAACAAATTAGACCCGCCCTTGTATATTTACAGCTACTGCACTCTGATTGTGTTCTCCAGGTGTTAGAATATCTAAAATTATCTGTGAGAGTAAGAAAATGCCTAGATGAATAACTGTGATTTTCTGCCTGAAGTACTTTTTTGCATTTTTGTATATGGGCTCGACTTGCACTTGCACTTTCTTCGTATCGATCTTGTCTACTCACTCTGTTAAGAAATTCATATGTCTTATGTACTTATTTTTTATTGACTTTGTAACTCTGTGATGTTTTTAAATGAAATGTATAATGTACTGTACTTTTATGGATTGCAATATATCCGAAATAAAGTCAATTTGAATTGAATTGAATTGAGTCCTAAGTGCATTGAGAATGTTCGTTTGAGGCTTGGGTTTCACAAGTAGACTGCTGATTTAAAGAATAGAAGGGGTCCCAGTGAAAGATTGCTAATTACCACAAATTAAAAAATAATAGTAGTACACTGAATGAATCTACAATGTTTTATTCACAATACCACCTACCAGCCCCCCATCTGAAATTGTAACATTAATGTACTACGTGGGGCATGTGGTTGATCCAGTGATATATTTACATTCATGGTCGTCTGTACATTTCAACTGACTTATAAATGTGTCACAATACTGCCTGATTTTATTGTCACCAATCCCTACCTGCACCATCCTCACTTTATCACTTCTCCCTTGTTCCTAGGGGCACTACTCAACCTTTTTGAAATGATTATTGTTGGATACTATATCCTGGTTATATCTACATTGTGAATAAAACATTGTAGATTCATTCAGTGTACTACTATTATTTTTTAATTTGTGGCAATTAGCAATCTTTCACTGGGACCCCTTCTCTCTCAGTACTAATATGACCCAGGTCCCAGTGACTTTCTCTGGGTAAACCCCCTATTGATACCCGATTTAAAGAATAAGCAGTGACTGAACTTAGAAATGTTTGCAGCTTATACTGCAATATTCAACTAACAATAGGCCATGATGCAACTTGAATGTTCTGGTATTGTTTTTGCTTTAGAGCAGAGGTTAATAATTTAATAGTGGGCAAAGGGCAAAACCCTGAAGAGGCTGTAATTACATATAGAAATATGAAAACTAATTCATGGTTCCCTGTGAATTTTGGATTTTTATGCAATGGTGTTTTCCACAATAAAGGACCCAAACGTATTCTATATAGTATATATGCGGTTGTACAGAGTATACTATGTTATTTATTACCTTTGTGGAGCACAGGGAGAAACTGTAACTTAAGAGGGGAAGCTTTGAGTAGGGCCTGATTCCCACAATATTGCACACTATACAGTTTCATTTGTTATTTATACTATAGTGTTTTTCGATGTGAATTGTTTTTTTAAAAATAAGCATATACCTAAAACCAGAATGCAATTTTTAAAATTCATGTAGTGGGGTAAAGTCACACAGTTTCCTCATTCCTATTAAGAGAGTTGTTTCCCTATATAAAATCATGTTAACCTGTAACCTGTGAGGCAGTAAACATTGCTTTCTGCTTGTTAGGTTCGCTGTCTGATGAAAGAACTTGGAATCTGACCTTTGTACTATATTAACAAATATGTGAACATGTGTTTACTGGTATTGTTGGATTACTTCATCTCTCATTATGTGTTCAAGATGCACAGATGTTGGATGGAATGCTGAGCAAATCAAACCCTCACCCCCAGTCGAGAGATCTGGGTTAAATCCATTGTTCTTTTGCTCACCATGCCACCCCAGTTTAGACCCCGCCATATGCAGATTAGTCTTGACCCTGTTCCTCATTGGAAGAGTCCAGCTCGAACTGCCAGGCCAGGTTCTCCCTGGACCGAAATCAAGCATCCTGGGACCAGCTTCGGAGCATCACCTCTCATCAGCCAGGCTAGCTTGAGTCCAGTGGCACAGTGAGCCCAGGACCCATGTCTAGGCATACCCGATGCACTTAGGGCGAGAAAGCAAAGTTGAAAAAAATTTGATTGAGAATACAGGAGGGCACGAATTTCCAATTTCAGCCACTGTGCTTGGACTAACTTCCTGTGGTGTATAGCCTGGGATATGCTATTTGTTACCATTGTTGAGTCTGAGGAAGAGCCATGCATTAGGAGAGTAGTAGTCTCACATTGGTGTTTATCATGCCACATTCTTCTCCGAGCAGTAGTAAGAAATAAAATATTTAGTGTAGAAGAGGTGAAAGGTACACTCCTTTCTGAATTATGTAGTTCATAAACAGGGTATGTCACAAGTCAACATACATTTTGACAAATGTTTAAAGTATACATTAGAGGGATTGCTGTCTCAAAGGCTTCTCGGGTAACCAAATCCAAGTGAATGACACTGCAGCAAATAGACACCAAAATCTCAAACCTGAGAAAAACATGCAATTACCTCAAACCTTGTCCAGGAGAAATCCACAAATATCACATCAATAAGCTTGTCAAATAACACTGACCTATAGCAGGTCAAGAAAACCTTGATAAATTATACATTTCTATACTGGGCATTGTTCTTCTAAAAGGTCAATATCACCAGACTCACTTAAATACTATCTAGAAGGTGCATTACTGCTATGGTTTGATGATCACAACAGGCTACTGTAGCTGAAGAAATCACAACTGAAAACATTATATCGACTATAGATGGATTGTCTTCAAGTAAAGCTTCCAGTTCAGAGGGCCTAGCAGTCGAATTCTATAAAGCAAAGAAAGTCTTTCTGGTCCCACTAATGCACATAATAAAGCTCTAGTGAAGGACTTCCTCCCACCCACAACCCAAAGCCCAGTAATAACCACAGTACTAAAACCAGACAATGATAAAGTACTGTCAGACTTGGAAATCCACTGCGAAGATGTCAGGACATTGATGCTGCTCCATCTCACCCCCTTTTTCCTCGAGGAGACTAAAAAGCCAATGCCAAGAAAAAAGAAGGAAAGGTGAATTGAGGAAGACACACGTCACTGTGCAGCACCCTTTCTTGGACAATGCATGGATTTGTCTCATGCATTTAAGTCCTGAAAATAAAACATTTACTATGTAGTCTTCTGAGCTGAGCTATCTCACACTGTCTCACATACTGTGTATATTATACCTTTAGACTTATGTAGCAATCTACAGCTATGCGTTTTTGTGAACATAAACGATTGATCTGCAACATATAATATGACATTTTTGTCTAGAGTATAGCTCTTCTGTGGTGTAATGATATATGTATGCAAAATAATCTCTTAGCCAACTTGAATACTGTTCATAAAACATTACCAAAACCACCTCATCTATGTGATTCAAAATCTTTAGAAAAAAAGGGAGAATGTCACTCCACAGACCAAAACATTACTTTAGTTCAATACAATTCATCATGAAATATTAACTGCTGTTGAAGAAATGTCAAAGTACACAGAAACACTTATAGCAGCAATGCAGCAAACATTTCAGCATATGTCGCAAAGAGGCTATCCCAATGAAGATCGCAGCACAATTCAATTTTCAAACTGAGAAACACACACGTGGAGACCAAACGTTTATTGGCAAAATAAGGTTTTCCAGGATTATCAGTTGCTACCGTGCATGCATTCACATTGCATGCCTTTACCACACAAGCCTTTACAATGGATGTAATACAATGTGTTGACCTTTACAACATTGTATTACAATGTAGTTTACCATGCATTGTTCATGTTAACAACCGATACTCATATAAATATATAACTATATACGTGTTTATGAGTGTGTGTTTGTATATATTCTATATATATTATTTTTCTTTGTTCAATGGACAAAGCAAAGGTTTAACATTAGTTACAGTTGGGAAACCTTTATTTATTTTTATTTATATATAAACCTCAAATTTAAACTACACAAACATTAGAAATCCTAAAGTTATACTTATACCTTACATTTATTATTTGAGCATCACCTTTAAATTACTATACCTCAATTTTTGTTTATACCAACCAAGCTTAAATTACACAGACATTAAATATTATAATTTTATACTCATACCCTGATTATGCACATGGCACGTAAAAAAGTACATTTAAGGTATAATTATAATTTTAGAACGTCTAATATTTGTGTAGTTTAAGTTTGGTTTCCATAGAAAGAAGGCATAATGTTTTCATAACTATATCTAAGGTTTAACCATTGTTTTTCTAATTGAATTGTAATGTTTTTTTAAAATTAATGTATTTTAAATCGTGGTATCTGGTGTCATTGAGTGAAGTGTCAGAGAGAGGAGTTTCATACAGTAGAGTGGAGGAGAGTGTCATATAAAAGAATGGTTCTTGTATAGCGCTCAGCTACTCAGAGTGTTCTGTTGCTTGGCATTCAGAGATGGAAAATAGTGGCATAGTTCATCAGCTGTCATTTGAGCTCTATAGTTTGAATAGATAGACTTTTAACTCATTCTAGTTTCCTCAGTGATAGATCTTAGATGAACAGGTATCTGAATCCACATGCTTGCTGTCCTTTCCCTCTCTGTTGTTGTTTAAAATGGAGGACTGTGAGTAAGGTAGCGTTACTGGAGTGTAATGACCTCCCTGGTTTGTTTTCCTTGATTCTCTCATTCAAATAAGTGGGACTATTGTTGGGACCATTGTTGAGGAGAGCTTGACGGGTCAGTGTCAAAGTTTTAAACAAGATGGGCCTGATGTAGGAAGCGTAATTCCGGTCTGTAATGGCCGAAATTACCGAATTTGGGCCGTTACTGACCGGAATTAGGCTACTGAGATGTAGGTGCCCAAATTGCTAATTCACTAATTTACCGATTCAGTATTTTAAGGAATCTGTAAATTACTGATTCCTTAAAATACTGAATCGGTAAATTACCGAATTAGAAATGTTGGGAGCACTCAAATGAGTGCTTTCCCCTTTTTGGGATTCATTATTTACCACCAACTACAAGTTGGTGGTACATAAAGAAAAAAAAACAAAAAGCAATTTTATGCAAATTGCTTCAGTGCCATTGTGCAGACATACATGCCCTTAGGGCATGTGTGTCTGCAACATGTGCACCTATACACAATTGAGGGGTGACACCCTGCCACCCTTCAATGTTTCCCCCAATTACCGAATCAGTATTTACCGATTCGGTAATTGACATTCATTCCTATGGGCCTGTGGCCCTGTGCTCCACAGAAGCGGCCGCTCCTCACGCTGCTCCCTGCCCTGCCCCGATATTGGTATCGTAGCGCTATTCTGGCAAACTGCTCTTCACCTTTTGGAAACAACTGCGCTTCTGCTCACACTGCTCCTGCAATTATTATATGTGCCTAAATGTAATTGTATCGTAGCGCTTTACTATTGAGCTGCGCTTTCACTGTTTACTCGATTGTGCATTGCTGCCTTACCTGCGTGTTTAATTTGTGCATGTGTGCCTAATTTGTGCCTTTGCATAGCGATTTGGGGTCACTGTATAGCAGTGTTTGGCTGTTGGCTCGCTGCCATTTTGTTGTTGTTAATTGTGCCTCCCCGCCCTGCCCTCCACCCCGCTCCCGCCTCCCAGCTGCCCCTCCCTCCCACAGATAGATCAGGCTCTACTCTACAGAGCTAGCGCTGTGACCGCCCTGTGCTCCACAGAAGCGTCCGCTCCTCACGCTGCTCCCTGCCCTGCCCCGATACTGGTATCGTAGCGCTATTCTGGCAAACTGCTCCTCACCTTTTGGAAACAACTGCGCTTCTGCTCACACTGCTCCTGCAATTATTATATGTGCCTGAATGTAATTGTATTGTAGCGCTTTACTATTGAGCTGCGCTTTCACTGTTTACTCGATTGTGCATTGCTGCCTTACCTGCGTATTTAATTTGTGCCTGTGTGCCTAATTTGTGCCTTTGCATAGCGATTTGGGGTCACTGTATAGCCGTGTTTGGCTGTTGGCTCGCTGCCATTTTGTTGTTGTTGATTGTGCCTCCCAGCCCGGCCCTCCACCCCGCTCCCGCCTCCCAGCTGCCCCTCCCTCCAACGGATAGATCAGGCTCTACTCTACACAGCTAGCACTGTGACTGCCCTGTGCTCCACAGAAGCGGCCGCTCCTCACGCTGCTACCTGCCCTGCCCCGATACTGGTATCGTAGCGCTATTCTGGCAAACTGCTCTTCACCTTTTGGAAACAACTGCGCTTCTGCTCACACTGATCCTGCAATTATTATATGTGCCTGAATGTAATTGTATCGTAGCGCTTTACTATTGAGCTGCGCTTTCACTGTTTACTTGATTGTGCATTGCTGCCTTACCTGCGTGTTTAATTTATGCCTGTGTGCCTAATTTGTGTCTTTGCATAGCGATTTGGGGTCACTGTATAGCCGTGTTTGGCTGTTGGCTCGCTGCCATTTTGTTGTTGTTGATTGTGCCTCCCAGCCCGGCCCTCCACCCCGCTCCCGCCTCCCAGCTGCCCCTCCCTCCCACAGATAGATCAGGCTCTACACTACAGAGCTAGCTCTAAGACCGCCCTGTGCTCCACAGAAGCGGCCGCTCCTCACGCTGCCCCCTGCCCTGCCCCGATACTGGTATCGTAGCGCTATTCTGGCAAACTGCTCTTCACCTTTTGGAAACAACTGCGCTTCTGCTCACACTGCTCCTGCAAATATTATATGTGCCTGAATGTAATTGTATCATAGCGCTTTACTATTGAGCTGCACTTTCACTGTTTACTCGATTGTGCATTGCTGCCTTACTTGCGTGTTTAATTTGTGCCTGTGTGCCTAATTTGTGCCTTTGCATAGCGATTTGGGGTCACTGTATAGCCGTGTTTGGCTGTTGGATCGCTGCCATTTTGTTGGTGTTGATTGTGCCTCCCAGCCCGGCCCTCCACCCCGCTCCCGCCTCCCAGCTGCCCCTCCCTCCCACAGATAGATCAGGCTCTACTCTACAGAGCTAGCACTGTGACCGCCATGTGCTCCACAGAAGCGGCTGCTCCTCACGCTGCTCCCTGCCCTGCCCCGATACTGGTATCGTAGCGCTATTCTGGCAAACTGCTCTTCACCTTTTGGAAAGGGGCGACCACTCGGTCCCCCCGAACGTATGGCTGAGTGCCTCGATCCCCCCGGGAAGCCATTTTTGGGCGGGAGGCGCGTCTCGGCTGGTATGCCCGAAGCGGCGTAGCCGGGGCGCGCTTTTTCCCGCCCTAGAATGGGCTGGCCTAGACACCGACGCAGCCGGCCACGCCCTCGGGGCGGGCAGGGGCGGGTTTTTCGCCCACCCTGAAGACGGATAAAAGAAGGCGCAAGACCAGAAGACGTCCTCTTGTTCTTGTGCTCCGAAGCTGCACCCCCTCGCTACACGTGAGCTCGGGACGGAACGAAGAGCCAATTTTGAGCGTTTTGATCTTTTTCTTTGTCTTCTAGATACTTCCTCGGAGAGATGCCCAAGAAAGGCGCAAAAAGAATGACGACCGAACAGATGGTGCGGGCCCTTTGCAAAGAAGTGTCCGACATAAAGAAACGGTTGGCGGAGCGAGATGGGGAGGAGGGTTCGGGCACCCCGCCGGCTGGAGGGAGACCTAAGAGGCCGAGAAAGGTTCCAGCCGGTGGGGCCGTCCCGGTTCCCTCTGCCCCGCTCGAGGCGCCGACCCCAGTACCGATGGAGGGGAATCCAATCCCCGTTGTCGTCACCCCGACATCCAAGGAAGACATGCCCCCCGAGCTGGCAGCACAGCTAGCAGCATGGTTGGGGGATAGTAGTGATGGCGCCACGGCTGCCGAAGCACAGGCGCTGATAAAAGGGCTTCGTGAGAAGAAAGAGGCAGCTAGAGTGGCTACGCCGTTGGCGGGGATAGACAAGTCGCAATCGGCAGAAGCTGCGTCCGGTGCAGGTAAGCGGCCATTGCCGATTGCAAGGGACGAGTCAGCACCCTCTCGTAGAGAGAGATTAGGACAACATGTGCCTTTAGCTATAAAAGAAAAGATCTGGGCGGGGGAGTACGTGAATATTTTTTCCCTGCTTGTTGATCATTATGATGTGGAGCATGTAAAAAGTCAGAAGGACTTAATGCATCCGAGTGTTTGGCGCGCAAAGATGGCCGCCTTTAAGGTCAATGAGAACATTGGCAACTGGGGCAATGCATGGGGTATTTTCACATCAATTTTGGGGGAACGTAGGCCCGAGTTGCTTCCTGAGTTTCCCGTTTATCAATCACGAATTATGGGTTACTCGACAGCGTATCAAGGTAACCATTGGTTTTGTTATGACAATTTGTTCAGGAAAGAAAAGGAACATAACAAGAGTTTGACTTGGGATTGTTACGATTCTTTAACATGGGATAAAATGAAAGAATCGGGAATGTTAAGAATGCCATTGGTCGGGAGCACTGTTGTTGATTACTCCCGCCAAAATGTGGGGACGCCCTTTCGACCAAGTACGAGCACCGACGACCAGTCGAGGCCCGCAGGCAATACAGGTAGAAAGGGTTTCTGTTTTAATTTTAACAAGGGGAAGTGTACCAGGCCTCCGGGATCGTGTAAATTCAAACATGAGTGTAGTACGTGTGGGTCGTCCCATCCTGAGTCATCGTGCAGAGCCAGAACGAGTGAGAATGGGGGTAAGGGAGGCGCCAAACAGGTCTAAACTAGGCCGAGGGGCGCCTTTACCAACCCCGATTGATACCTTGGCAATGATTCCCTGGCTCAGCGAATACCCGGATCGTACTTCTGCCGGGGTGCTGCGGAACGGTTTTACACATGGTTTCCGCATCCCGGTAGGGGACTTTCAGGGTGTAGGGATGTGCAAAAATCAACTTTCCGTTTTACAACATGCATCTGTAGTGCAAGAAAAAATTCAGAAAGAGGTTAGCCGGGGACGGGTCGCCGGCCCGTTTAGTGAGCCCCCGGTACCGGATTTCGTTTGTTCTCCGTTAGGGGTGGTCCCCAAGAAAGACCCGGGTGAGTTTCGTTTGATTCATAATCTATCTGCTCCATATGGTCTTTCGGTGAACGACGCAATTGAGCCAGAAGTTTGTTCGGTGCGATACGCATCTTTTGATGAGGCGGTAGCCATCTTGAATCGCCTGGGGCACGGGACGTTGATGGCGAAATCTGATATCGAGTCAGCGTTCCGGTTGCTTCCGGTACACCCAGACGATCAGCGTCTTCTGGGATTCGGGTTCCAGGGGTCATTTTACATGGATAGGTGTATGCCAATGGGATGCTCTATATCATGTGCTTACTTTGAGAAATTCAGTACTTTCCTGCAATGGGTGTTCACTAAGAAAACGGGTTTCCGAAATGTAATGCACTACCTTGACGATTTTCTGTTCCTTGGCCCCGCCGGTACTCCCGAATGTGCCCGGGCCTTAGCTGAATTCTGTGTGTTAATGGATCATCTTGGCGTGCCGTTGGCACCAGGTAAAACTATGGGTCCCACGACTTGCCTCGAGTTTTTGGGGATCGAGTTGGACTCAAGGGAGGGGTGCTTCCGTTTACCAGCTAGCAAAGTGTCGAAATTCAGGGCAGCCCTCCAAGTATGTTTAAAGGCATCCAAAGTTACACTGCATCAGTTGCAACAGTTAGTGGGAAAGTTGAACTTTGCCTTGAGGGTGATACCAATGGCTCGCCCCTTTTCCCGCTCAATTGCCCAAGCAATGGTTGGCTTAAAGGAGGGTCATCATCGCACAAGGTTATCGGCCGAGGTCCGCCAGGACATGCGGATTTGGTTAGCATTCTTGGCGGACTTCAATGGCCGGGTCGTCTGGAACAAGCCAGCCGTCTCCTCTGAAGAGCTTGGGCTATGGACAGATTCAGCAGGAAGCGTAGGTTTTGGCGCCATCTTCGGCACGAAATGGTCGGCACAAAAGTGGCCCCTATGGTGGCACGAGAAGGGGCTGACAAGTAACATCGCTTTCCTCGAACTATTTCCCATTCTGGTGGCCCTGAGAACCTGGCCAGAAGGGTTCAGAGATCATTCTGTTGTGTTCTGGTCCGATAATATGACCGTGGTAGAATGCATCAATAGTCAGGCAGCTCGTTGTAAGTTGATTTTGAGGCTCCTCAAAGAAATTGTCTTACTGTGTATGCAACTGAACGTAGTATTCAGAGCAAAACATGTCCCAGGGGTGATGAATCAGGCTGCTGATGCACTGTCTCGTTTTCACATGCAGGCTTTCTCGGGTTTCCTTCCTTCAGCGGACCCGGAGCCGGCACCCTTCCCCGAAGCTCTCTGGTCTCTCGGTGCCCCGAACTTCGTCACCTCGTGGGAGAGAGTCTAGCACCCAGGACAAGGAAGGCATATGAAGGGGCGTTCCAGGCCTATTTAGCCTTTTTGGGGGCAGAGAGAGGAGGACTTTGGGGTCAGGAGGAGTTGGTAGTACTTTTTCTGATGTCCTTACGTAGGGCTGGGAAATCGGTGGCTACGGCCCAAAGGCATCGTGCCGCCATTTCCTTTGTTGCCAGGGCCCATGGCATCCTGGACCCAACAGCGTCTTTCACGGTACAAAAAGCGCTACGTGGGTGGCAACGTCTAGAGGGTCGCAGAGTAGATGTACGACGACCGATAGGTCTAGACAGGTTGTCCCAGTTACTGGTCACGCTCCCGAACACATGCTCGTCCCCGTTCGAGACCTGTTTGTTCCGGACTGCATTTACGCTGGCATTTCACGGGGCTATGAGAGTTAGTGAGCTGGTTGCAAGGAACAAACGGGACGTGACGGGGGGCTTGTGCAGGGAGCATGTCCAGATCAGGGGTGACGCGATGATTGTCTCCTTTCTCAGGTCCAAGACTGACCAAGATGGGAGAGGGGACTGCACGATCATCCGCAGGAACCCCGACTCATCCATGTGTCCGGTACAGTGCTTAGAAGATTACCTAGCACGAAGGGTGGCATCATGGGGAGGGACATTGTTGAGGCATGCAGACGCCACCCCGCTGACGAGGTTTCAGTTTCAACGGGTGCTTGCAATGGCCATTGCCGCAGCGGGCTTGGACCCGGGCGAATTTGGGACCCACTCCTTTCGTATAGGGGCTGCCACTGAAGCTACAGCCAGAGGTCTTAATGTAGAACAAGTGAAACGTGTGGGGCGCTGGTCCTCCAATTGTTATAAGAGGTACGTGCGATTGCACATGTTGTGAAACTGTAATCTTGTACTCACGCCTCTTGTCTTTGTTTGTTTTCAGTTGCGCAAGCCTACGCGGCAGGGCAGACTGAGCAGTCGACCCAACACCAGGTCAGCGGTCGCACGTCACCGGCTGTGAGGAAGGAGGTTTGGGTCGTGGGCCACTCATACGTGAGACGGGCTGCAGACGTATTCAAAGCAGGTGACATGGTTCACGTACCTGAGGAATACGGGTACAGAGTGTCCTTCTACGGAAGGGGCGGTCTCTGTATTGACCAGTTTCAGGAATTTTTTGAGGGCTTGTTAGAGCGGATGAGGTCACCGCCGTCCATAGTCATAGTGCATTTGGGGGGCAATGATCTGGTCACCACCGGTAGACGACTTCTCCTGGAGGCTATGCTTTCCACGGTAAGTTGGTTAGCGAGGAGAGTTCCGGGGTGCCTAATCGCATGGTCTCATATGATCCCACGAAAAGTGTGGCGGGGGGCTATCTCGATCCCTGCTTTGAATCATTCTGTTAGAAAATTGAATAACAAAGTGAGTAGGTTGTTCCGTTCCAAGGCATTGCATTCGATCTCGCATAATGGTATTAATGATGACAGTATGTATCTGGGGGATGGTGTGCATTTGTCGAGGGCGGGGAATGAGTTACTCATAGGAGACTTCCTAGCCTGGTTAAAATCTTTGGAACATGACCTTTAGGTAGGAGTTTTGTGGGGGGTCCGGATAGCCGGTCAACTATCCGGACCTGTGGCGGTAAGGTCATGATCGGTGAGCACTAATTGGTAGATCCCTATGAGTGGGCGTCACCCAACACGGATGGGAGCGCTCGGGAGAGGTGGCCATTGGCCCCTCAGTGGGGAGGCGGTCCCGTCTAAGGGCGGGTCGCCGGAAGTAAAGGAAAGGCGGTCAAGGCCCCTTCCTTTGTAGGAGGGGTTACAGCCCCCTCCTGGGGAATTTCCCGGGGCCAGGGTCATCTGCGACGGCAGATGCGGTAAGTTGTGTGGGGTGGGGAGAGGTCAACGATACCTTCTAGATACCACACACAAGTGTTCGAACGACCTTTAAATGGCGTCGAGTCTTAAGGGCCCCCGTCAAGTCAAGGGAAATTGTTAGTAGTTGCACTTGAGGTAAGCCTCTGTGCTGTCGCCCCTCCCAAGTGGGAGGGGTAAGTCTGGTTAGGGATCTTGACACCGGTTATGACCTTGCCGTTGGCCCTTAAACGTTAGGATGTACAATTTCAGTGTTCTTAGAGAATGTTTTGTAGGATGCTAGTTCGGCTAGGAGAACCTCTGTATTAGAGATTATGTTAAGGTTAGCCAAACATCGTAATGTGATAATGAAATTGTACATAACATGAAAACGTTTAATGTTTTAATTTTGTTTTAATAAATACGGCCGGGATGGTCACTCCATCCCACATCCAAAAACTTTAAGAACTGTTTCCGGTTTCCCTCCTTTTGGGGATTGTGTTGAGAGGGGGTGGCGGGTATCTCAGCCATATGGAAAGGGGCGACCACTCGGTCCCCCCGAACGTATGGCTGAGTGCCTCGATCCCCCCGGGAAGCCATTTTTGGGCGGGAGGCGCGTCTCGGCTGGTATGCCCGAAGCGGCGTAGCCGGGGCGCGCTTTTTCCCGCCCTAGAATGGGCTGGCCTAGACACCGACGCAGCCGGCCACGCCCTCGGGGCGGGCAGGGGCGGGTTTTTCGCCCACCCTGAAGACGGATAAAAGAAGGCGCAAGACCAGAAGACGTCCTCTTGTTCTTGTGCTCCGAAGCTGCACCCCCTCGCTACACGTGAGCTCGGGACGGAACGAAGAGCCAATTTTGACCCACCCACCAGCCCCTGAGGACAGCAAGTTGTTGTGCAATAAAGTGAAGTTATAAGTTGGTTTTTCCATTTCGTTTACAGGCTGTGACAGTATCAGTTTGTGGTTAATCATAATAAAGTATGGTGAATACAGTCTAGGTTGTTACGATTAAAATGAGTTGATGTAGTGTTGCATTTCTAGCAGGCTCTTTCGGTCGTAGTGACCAATGTTTTCATAGGTTTCAGAATTGTCGTATTTATTTTTGGTAGGCGGTAAGGTCATGATCGGTGAGCACTAATTGGTAGATCCCTATGAGTGGGCGTCACCCAACACGGATGGGAGCGCTCGGGAGAGGTGGCCATTGGCCCCTCAGTGGGGAGGCGGTCCCGTCTAAGGGCGGGTCGCCGGAAGTAAAGGAAAGGCGGTCAAGGCCCCTTCCTTTGTAGGAGGGGTTACAGCCCCCTCCTGGGGAATTTCCCGGGGCCAGGGTCATCTGCGACGGCAGATGCGGTAAGTTGTGTGGGGTGGGGAGAGGTCAACGATACCTTCTAGATACCACACACAAGTGTTCGAACGACCTTTAAATGGCGTCGAGTCTTAAGGGCCCCCGTCAAGTCAAGGGAAATTGTTAGTAGTTGCACTTGAGGTAAGCCTCTGTGCTGTCGCCCCTCCCAAGTGGGAGGGGTAAGTCTGGTTAGGGATCTTGACACCGGTTATGACCTTGCCGTTGGCCCTTAAACGTTAGGATGTACAATTTCAGTGTTCTTAGAGAATGTTTTGTAGGATGCTAGTTCGGCTAGGAGAACCTCTGTATTAGAGATTATGTTAAGGTTAGCCAAACATCGTAATGTGATAATGAAATTGTACATAACATGAAAACGTTTAATGTTTTAATTTTGTTTTAATAAATACGGCCGGGATGGTCACTCCATCCCACATCCAAAAACTTTAAGAACTGTTTCCGGTTTCCCTCCTTTTGGGGATTGTGTTGAGAGGGGGTGGCGGGTATCTCAGCCATATGGAAACAACTGCGCTTCTGCTCACACTGCTCCTGCAATTATTATATGTGCCTGAATGTAATTGTATCGTAGCGCTTTACTATTGAGCTGCGCTTTCACTGTTTACTCGATTGTGCATTGCTGCCTTACCTGCGTGTTTAATTTGTGCCTGTGTGCCTAATTTGTGCCTTTGCATAGCAATTTGGGGTCACTGTATAGCCGTGTTTGGCTGTTGGTTCGCTGCCATTTTGTTGTTGTTGATTGTGCCGCCCGGCCCTCCACCCCGCTCCCGCCTCCCAGCTGCCCCTCCCTCCCACAGATAGATCAGGCTCTACTCTACAGAGCTAGCGCTGTGACCGCCCGGTGCTCCACGGAAGCGGCCGCTCCTCACGCTGCTCCCTGCCCTGCCACGATACTCGTATCGTAGCGCTATTCTGGCAAACTGCTCTTCACCTTTTGGAAACAACTGCGCTTCTGCTCACACTGCTCCTGCAATTATTATATGTGCCTGAATGTAATTGTATTGTAGCGCTTTACTATTGATCTGCGCTTTCACTGTTTACTCGATTGTGCATTGCTGCCTTACCTGCGTGTTTAATTTGTGCCTGTGTGCCTAATTTGTGCCGTTGCATAGCGATTTGGGGTCACTGTATAGCCGTGTTTTGCTGTTGGCTCGCTGCCATTTTGTTGTTGTTGATTTTGCCTCCCAGCCCTGCCCTCCACCCCGCTCCCGCCTCCCAGCTGTGCCTCCCTCGCCCCACCCCCCTTCCACTATCCACTTATGACAGATGATTTTGCGTGCAGCGTTCACGCGCAGTGGAAGCACCCCATGTGCGCCAAAGGTAAGCCCGTCTACGCCCGTCCACGCCTGGACCGCGCCCAGCGCCAGACCCCCTGGCCCCCGCAAAATCCACTCCGCTCGCATAACATACGTCGCCGCAACCCTCTCAGCCCTTAACCACGGCCGCCCACCTACCTGCTACCAAGCCGCCCCAGGACACACCCATGGACCCTTCACCTGCCATTCCTGCAAGTTCAACTGCATCAGGACCCACACCAAATCCACAAACTCCAAACAGAGCTCCGACACTAACCAACTAAAGTGCATCCTGCTCAACACCCGCTCGGTCCACAGCCACGCCATTGAACTCTGGAACCTACTCGACACTACTTCACCGGATGTCGCCTTCCTTACAGAAACCTGGATGAACGCCTCATCAGCTCCCGACATCGCCATAGCCATCCCGGACAGCTACAAAATCATCCAAAAGGACCGCACCAACCAAACAGGAGGAGGCATCGCCATCGTCCACAAGAACACCATCTGCATCACGACCAGTTCCGACGACTACCTCACAAACGCCGAACACCTTCACTTCCAGATCCACACCGACCTTAAGACCACACTCAGAGGCACCCTCATCTACAGACCACCAGGACCCCGCACACAATTCAGCGATGACATCACTGACTTCATCAGCCCACACGCCCTCCCCTCCGAGGTCTACATTCTATTGGGAGACCTCAACTACCACCTTGAAAAAAATAGCGACCCCAACACCACCACCCTTCTGGACAACCTGGCCAACCTCGGACTCGAACAACTTGTCAATACCCCCACCCACTATGCCGGACACACGCTCGACCCAATCTTCACCTCCAGCAAACACATCTCCTTCAATCACACCACAGCTCTCCACTGGACTGACCACAGCTGCGTTCACCTCAACTTCAAAAAGACCATGACCCATAACTCCCCACAACCTATTCCCCGAAGAAACTGGAACAAAATTTCCACCGACCAGCCTTTCAAATCGCTACACAAAAACCCTCCTGCCAAATCATCGGACCCAAACCAAGCAGCCACCAACCTCACACAATGGATCACCCATAGCGCAGACGAACTAGCACCCTTGAAGAACCATCAAATCAAGCAAGGTAACAAAAAAGCCCCCTGGTTCAGCGATGACCTTAAGAAATCCAAGTAGGTATGTCGCACCCTCGAGAAAGCCTAGAGGAAAAACCCTTCCAATGACAACCTGACCACCTTCAAGGACGCCACCCACAAACACCACCAACTGATCCGATCCACCAAGAAATCAGCAATCAAGGACAAACTTGACAACAACGCCCACAACAGCAAGGAACTATTCAACATTGTCAAAGATTTTACCAACCTCACCGCCGCCACCAACAACATCACTCCCTCCCAAGACCTCTGCGATTCCCTAGCCTCTTTCTTCTACAACAAAATCGCAGACATACATAACAGCTTTGAAAACCAGTCCGGAGACCAGTCCACT
Organism: Lissotriton vulgaris; assembly: GCF_964263255.1. Taxonomy (NCBI): domain Eukaryota; kingdom Metazoa; phylum Chordata; class Amphibia; order Caudata; family Salamandridae; genus Lissotriton; species Lissotriton vulgaris. Next base: position 483,262,109 of record NC_141697.1, read on the forward strand.
GCACCCACCCCGAACCAACACCCCCCTCTAACAACCTCTGCGCCTGGAACCCAATCACCACTGAAGACACCATCCGTCTGATGAACTCCATCCACTCAGGATCGCCAACCGACCCATGTCCCCACCACATTTTCAACAAAGCAGACTCCATCATCGCACCCCATCTCCGAGACGTCATCAACTGCTCCCTCAACTCCGCTACCTTCCCAGAAAGCTGGAAACATGCCGAACTCAGCGCCCTTCTGAAGAAACCCACAGCAGACCCCACTGAACTTAAGAACTACCGCCTCATATCGCTCCTCCCATTCCCTGCCAAAGTAATAGAGAAAGCAGTCAACAATCAGCTCGCCGCCTTCCTCGAAGACAACAAATCCCTCGATCCCTCACAGTCCGGCTTCCGAGCCAAACACAGCACCGAAACTGCCCTCATCGCAGCAACAGACGACATTCAAACGCTACTGGACAACGGAGAAACAGCTGCCCTCATCCTACTTGACCTCTCCGCAGCCTTCGGCACAGTCTGTCATAGCACCCTCATACAACGACTCAGCAACGTCGGAATACAAGGAAAAGCATTGGACTGGATCATCTCATTCCTCGCCGGAAGAACTCAGAGAGTCGGCCTCCCCCCTTTTAGATCAGAGGCCACCAAAGTCATCTGCGGCGTTCCACAAGGATCATCGCTCAGTCCCACCCTCTTCAACGTATACAGAGTCCCCTCGCATCCATCGCACGCCAACACAACCTTAACATCATCTCATACGCAGACGACACCCAGCTGATCCTCTCCCTAACCAAAGACCCAAACACAGCCAAAACCAACTTACACGAAGGAATGAAAGAAGTCGCCGAGTGGATGAAGAACAGCCGGCTAAAACTGAACTCGGACAAAAACGGAAGTCCTCATCTTAGGATCATCCCCCTCCGCCTGGGACGACTCATGGTGGCCCCCGGCCCTGGGAACCGCACCTATACCGACGGACCACGCACGTAACCTAGGCTTCATTCTGGACTCCTCCCTCTCGATGACCAGACAAGTCAATGCCGTCTCATCATCTTGCTTCAACATCCTACGCATGCTCAAAAATATCTTCCGATGGATCCCCTCCGAAACAAGAAAGACGGTCACCCTCGCACTGATCACAAGCCGTCTGGATTACGGAAACACCCTTTACGCCGGAACCACAGTCAAATTACAGAAAAAACTCCAACGCATCCAAAACGCCTCAGCTAGACTCATATTGGACATCCCCCGTCAAGCTCACATTTCCGGTCACCTGAAAGACCTCCACTGGCTCCCCATCAACAAGAGAATAACGTTCTGTCTCCTCACCCACGCACACAAAGCCCTCTACAACTTAGGACCCGAATGCCTCAACACGCGAATGTCCTTCTACACCCCCACCCATCTACTTCGATCATCCAACCAAGCCCTCGCCGCAATTCCCCGCATCCATAGATCCACCAGGAAGCCGCTTGGCCACAGAGCGCTTTATAAATTTCTTTTTCATTTCATTTCATTTCATTTCACCATGGGAGGAAGAACCTTCTCCTACTTAGCGGCCAAAACCTGGAATTTGCTCCCCACCCACCTTCGCCTCGTACAGAACCACCTCTCCTTCAGAAAGCAACTCAAAACTTGGATATTCGATATGTAAAATACCTCCCCTCCCCCAAGCGCCTTGAGACCCTCTGGGTGAGTAGTGCGCTATACAAATCTCTGAACTTGAACTATACACAAAATATACAGTGCAAATGTTTACAAAAACACAGGAAATGCGCCGACGCGCTTTTCGGAGGTGAGAATTTTTTTAGCCAATTCCTTCATCAGGGCACTGAGAAATCAATAAAGGTGGTGTCCAACAGCCATCCTAGATACAAATACTATTCTGCAATGTGCAATAATAGGGGCTCAATAAAAATACATACTGCATATGTTTAATGGTAGCGATGTCATCTGGTAACAGAAAATGAAGAAACTGTTTCAGGTCAGTGACGATGGAACCTCTCCCCATGTAACAGAGTACTTAAAGTAGCCAGAATAGCAACAATTAGAATGGTGCAGTGCGGGCTACACCACGGAAAGGGCTGGGTGCCAATAGAGAGTAAGACAACTCGTCTGTCCTGGAATAAGGAGCTGCTCAACAGAGGACGTGAGGACCATATCACCCACTGCCCAGTTCCATCCGTTGTGAGGATGAGCAGACTTTATTGAGCTCCACATTATATGTTGCCTTTAAATGCATCCAATACAGCTCAGATATTACCTTTAATTGGGTATCAAAAAGTTTGCTTTAGCACACACAACAATAAACAACACCCACAGCGGTGCCACTGCATATAGGTGCATGTCAGGTTTGTTACTGATAGTCGGTTTGGCGTAAATTGCCCTAATAATCATGGGGAATAAGGGAAAAAGAGAAGAAGGAAAAAGAACAAACCTAGCAGCATATCAATACAAAGGCTGAATCCAAAAAACGTATTATGTTTTTGGGGGTACGATCATCCAGTCCTGGTCATCATTGAGTCACATTTTAGTTTATCCTATCATGGTGGACATGTTTGTTTAATACTGTGCAGGACATGTTTTGCCTGGGGCGCACATTTCAGTGGCTGAGCACAGAAGATTACCAGCAGCAGGCAGCTTGTAAATGTTATGGGGCTTTGCAGACTAGTAGATCCAAGTGACTGTAGGTGCAGACGTAGGCACAAGGGAAAGGGCATGGTGGACCTGACATCCTTAGTGTGGTTCCATCAACTTTTTTGCCTTTCATCCTCCTGTTTTTGCTGACTTTGTTTTTGCTGGTCTTAGGGCTCTGTACACTTTTCCACTGCTAACCAGTCTAAGGGTTTTGTACTCTCTCCCTGAAACATGGTGCAAGTGGCATACTCCAAATTGGCACATTTAATTCACCTTTGAACCCCTAGTAAAGTGTTTTTACCTGTACCCAAGATCAATATGTTAAATACTACTAGTGGGCCTGCAGCACTGATTGTGCAACCCTCTTAAGTAGTCCTTCAAAATGTCTCAGGACTTTCATTGTGGTCTATGTGTGCAGTATAATATGCCATTATTACCTGGAAAAATAAACCTTTTGCCAGTCCTAAACCTTCCTTTTTTGTTCATATAATCCACCCCAAAGGTAGGGCCTAAAGAGCGGATAGAGCAGGTTGCAGTGTATGTAAAAATGTGGACATGTCCTTTTAAGGTTTACATGTCCTGATAGTGAAAAACATTCAGATTTATTCATCACTACTGCAAGGCCCACTTATCCCAAAAGATAACACTGGGTTACCTAATTACATTTATAAGTTATAACTTTCAATTGGGAGCAAGTAGGAATGGTGAGTTTGCTGCCTTGAAAATTGTAATTTAAAATGTCCTTTAATGGTAAAATTAGATTTTAAGTCACAATTTAGAAGGTTTCTTGTCCCAACCATCTGGTGCCTGTATCCTGGATCACATGAGTAGGTGGAGCTGGTAGTTGGTCTTTGTGTACTGTTCCTAGACAGTGAAACAAAGGGGGAATAGGCAGGATGGGCCATCTCTGACTTGATAGGGGAAGCTGTCACCTTCCACACATGCAGACAACAAAGAATCTGTCTCAGCCTGCTCGCAAAGTGTTTCACACTAGTCTTTTGGGCCCCCAGTCAAGCTGGGGGCAAGGAGCAAGGAAATTCCAATCACCTCCGGAGGTGGAATTCTCTAGAAACCTATCGTACTTCACAGCTGGCTCTAAGTATAAAGATTGAACCCTCGGACCCAACTCTTCAGTACACCTCTGGACCTGTGCAAGAGTCAGAAGGACTGGGGTGTTGCTCTGCTACAAGATGGATTGTTACTTTGCTGCTCTGCTGCCCGAGTGGAAAGGACTGTATTTGCATCTTGAACCCAGAACCCCCAGAGTGAATCCAAGCGCTAGTTGGCTGGCCTCCTGATTAGAGCCTCAGGGTCAGTAAAATCTCCAACCACCTTGAACCCTGCACAAGGACTCTGTCTGCTACACGTTTTGCCCCCAGGTAGTGCCTTCCTAGTCCAGCACCCTTGGTAGTGGTCCTGAATGTGTTCTATCAGCCTAGCTGTGGTCCAAGCAGAACAAACGCAGCATGATGCATCACCTTGCAGGTCTGCATCGAAACTGTCACTCACAATGCATCTCTGACTCAGGACCCCACAGCTCTTTGGAACTGCCACTGTACGATGCATCCTCGATACAGGACCTTGCATCCACTCCCAGTAAGTCCTCAGAATGCCTCTCTATGACAGACTCTTGAAGCAAGACCTTGCATTGCAGCCCCACAGTTCCCTATAAACG